>NC_047557.1:23949007-25188507 GCF_012275295.1 Melopsittacus undulatus | reverse complement strand
AGTGGTGCTTCTGGAAGCAGAGGTGGAATAAGAGTCCCTACTGCTGGTAGCTGGCCTATGAATCCTCAGCTGGAAGGTTATAACTTCAGTGACTGTCTGCTACTTAGCCATCACACCATGTAAATGAATAATTGGCATCATAAGACTTTTCAGTCAGAAGCTGCCCATCTCCATCACTGATGTGGGCTCTGGAACAAAAACAAAATTTCAGCGGGGAGGCAGAGAGAGCAGGAAATGAAAAAGCCACTAGAAAATGAGAAAGCCTCCTAATAATAGAAAGGAAACTACAAAACACTCTTCATCACTTTTATAATAAAATATAAACAAGCACATTGATTAAAACCCCCACTGTTGCTGTCTTTTGTAAATTGAGACAATTGCACTGTTTTGCACTAAAAGATGTTATCTGTCCGAAAAAGCAAGTATGGCCTTATGCAACTAATATCTGCTAGAATGTACCTGCCTGCATTGGAAATGTTGCAGTAGATTGGTATAGCAGAGAATAATGAACCGCTGCACCCCATTGAAATGTAATTACACAGCACTCTTGTTCTTAAACCTATAAGGTGAAAGAAAGATGAATAGTGAAAGTAAAAATCGCTGACCCTTCAAAGTTTAATTTACGTTATGCATTCCCTCGCCCTTCTGATAGGTTTTAGAAAGGTCATAATTTAGGGTATTTTGCAGTTGATAAATGATCTGTATGTTTGTGTTCACACGCACCGATTGATTTGTTATAGCCAAAATATTGTTTCTATAACAACCTGCAGGTCCTTAACTAGGCAAACAGCAGATGAACAGGAATCCAAGTGGGAGGTGAAGCGAAATCCGATCCTCCTCAGAGAATGGGGAGCAGGAGGAGGAGGAAGAAGAGGAGAAGGAGGAAGAAGAGGGGGAGGAAGTGATTCTGTGGGGATAGGAGAGGGTGTGGAAGTGAAAGGGGTGACAATGAGTTGCCTGGCTCTCTCCTTGCCCGTCTTCGCTCCTGCTGGTTCCCCTCTCCTGAGGCTTCTCTGATTTCCAGGGCCTTGTGTCTGCTGATGACAAAGTCTTTGCAACTTGGATTGCTCCCATGGTGCAAAGGGCTGTTGGGGCATTTTTCCCGCCTTTCCAGTCTTGGATGAGGCTCCTGTTTCCGGGCCCAGTTGATGCATTATGCATCAGGGCTGCCGGCAACTGACAGCCCCTCAGCCAACATCTACTTGAAAAGCAATGGTGCTAATCAAAGTCGACACATTTGAATGTCCAGACACACACACAGAGAAATTTACTAATCAAAAAGTGTATTTCCTAGGGCTGTCTCCAGAGAAATCCGCAGGAAGAAATTGGAATAATTTATTAGCTTACAAGTTTTCGTTGACAGTTAGCCCAAGGCTATTTATCTCTGTAATAGAGAACGTCTCCAATGTGGCAAAATTGACCAAATCAAACAGCTTTGATCAGAAAATGAATCTGGCAAGGCTGTCTGTCTGTGGGTCCCAGGGGAAAGGTGGGAAACAAACAAAAAGATTTAACAAGTGGTCAATAGGAGAAGGAGAGAGAGAGAGAGAATTTGCAGCCTGGGAAGTCAGAAGCCTGCAAAATCTTCACACACAAACATTGAAAGGAATTACTGAAAAAATAAATTATGTCTCACATCATAATATTTAACACTGTGGTTGTGGATAACAGGAGCTACTCAGCCCAATGTGATTCCTGTACCAAGGTGGTGATAAATAACTGCAGAAAGGGGAAAATATCTTAGCTTCTTAAATGAACACAAAATGCATAGGACTCCATATCTTCACAAGAACACCGGCACCTTCCCTGCAATCTATGATTATTGTCTGTTATTAATACCTGCTTTGCCACTAAGACTCAGATGTCCAATAGTCTCAAGTATATTGAAAGCCACCTCAAAGGTCATCCCAAAATTAGTTTCAGGGGCACAGGCACATGTTTCAGCTGTTTCACTGCATAATCCAGCCATGGCTTTGATCATCTTCCTTCCACCAAAGGCTTTTAAACTGTAAAATAATGAAACCCCCCCCAACTATAAGGGGTAAGATTAAAAGACAAAATTACAAGTACAGAATTTTGCTTTATGTAATAAATTAGACCTGTCTTCTCTTGTAAAGAAAATCTTTACCCATCAAAGACCATCTGACAATAGAGAACATAGAGGAAAAAGTTCAGGATAGCAATCAGAAGCTTTTACTTTGCTGGACTTCTGCTATTTTTATATTACTTAGTACTCTCTATTTCTAGTAATTATACAAAATATGGGATAATAATAGCTGTGAGTGGAAAACCTTATTGTTGTTTGGAATTAAACCGTGTTGTGATCTTTAGGCATAGACGTTTCAGATGCCCATTACAATATTACACTATATTCTCAATGCTACTGCCTCACAGAGAACAGAATGCTAAAGGATCATATGCTGATTCCTTTTTGGCAGGAATTGCAGCACTTTTCTGCAGGTAAGAAATGGTTTCATTTATTCAGATTCTTGTGCTACTGGCTTTAAGCAGGAAAAGGTAGAAACGATGTCTCCCCCACCTAATAAATGTTTCTAAATTATGTGAAAGGAACAGAAGCGCAAGCCCATCTTAACAAAAAAAGATCAGCAATTTTGTTTTGTTTATATTGGTGAATTGAATAAGCAACCTACAAACTGAATCACAAACAAGTTGAGATTGAAAGCACTCCAGAAAGCACTGGCAACCTAGTCAGATATCCAGCAGGAAACCAAAGACGACAGGCTACCTTCTTATGTCTTTCCAGGCCATTTGATGGGACTGTAAGTCCTCACACCTGATCTATATTGTTACATATGCTTAGAGAGATCAGTAGGAAATAGCCTGGGAATTTATTTATTTGCCACTGTTTGAAGTGATAAATTTATCAGTATTTGAGGAGAAGAGAGATACAGATATATTGGCCTCTTGAATGGTGTTCATCAGATTGAATTTTGAATGGTTTTGTATTGATACATGAAATCTCCAACATGAGCTATTTTTGTAGCTGGAAGAATGAAAACTCAAGTTGTTTATAGTCTGAAAATGGCAGGCACCCAGATAAGGTATACTTTGATGTCACTGGGCTGAACCATAAAGCCCTTAATGTTTTCTTAGGTTCATGGAAAGCAAGGAGGACTTTTGCATTATTAAGAAGTTAAAAGTGTATTTTGTTTGCATTTTAATATGTCCCTTTTACAGACTAAATCAATACAAAAATGCCTTAACTGAGTTTCTTTGCAATATGTCAAAGTTCAGCATTTTCATGGCCTGGCAATATAAAATTATCTGAATGATAAAACAAAAAATACCATGTTTCCATCCCCATCTCTTTTACTGTCTTATGCTTTCACATACAATGCATCTTTTAAGTTTTCTAGGAAGCAAGGAACATGAATATCTGAGCTGCTTAATTTTCACCATTGCAGCTGAAGTCAGTATGGTCTTTATACACTCAGCTTCTCCTGTGAGAACCAGGTCTTCTGTCTCAAGATGTGCATCCTGAATTTGCTGATATTTAAAAAAGTATTTCCCTTTGCAACTCTTCACTTGATTTTTTCCTTTTTGTAAATCAGGGTCATACATTTACTTTAAGTGGTTATCAGTGCTACACGTAACAGGTGTTATATGGGCCTTTACTCAGCCCCACCTGGCAAACAAGAATTTTTCTACCAGATTTTGCAGAGTTTAAATCAAGACCTGTAAGTGCTAAACATTATTTTGAAAGCTGTATTCAAGGTGGTGTAGATTTTCTCCATATATATATATGAGATAAATGAAATAAAATTTTAATTATATACTATACTGTGATGAACTTCAGTATCCTTCAAGATATTCTGAAAGTATCATAGTATATCAGCACACTGGTAAAAGACCAGGGTTCATTTGATCAGCTGCAGATATCTGTCCTTATTCTGGAGAAACAGGCACATTTTAGGCTTGAATTATGATAAAGTAACAGTTTAAAAGAGGTTGGATGAATTGTAAAAGGAAGCTGTGTTGACTAGCAGAGACACAGATATCCAAGGAAAGTTACGTAAGTCCGACTGAGTGGAAATTGTTTATAATTGGATTAATCCAGGGTCTGCTCATAACAGCTGTATCCTTTTCTATAGTTTCAGTGAATAGCTTATGTAAGATCAGCTGGAATGGGATGACATCTTTTATGGTCCAGTAGGCTGGGTCCTGAAAGTTCTTGGTCTTCTATGCCCTTGCTCTTATATTCAAAGCTCTTCGAGGCACCCCTGTAAGTCACCTTAGAGACAGATATTGCACAATGCTCTGCATAGGTTGGAGCATTGGGCAATGTTTAATAGAAGGAAATTAAACAAGTCCAAATGATAGATTCTGCATCCAAGACAGAGTAACACTGGACACAAGTACAGACTGGGAGAAGAGAGCTGGAGAGAGGGATCTGGGGGTGCTGGTTTGATGCTAAGTTAAACAGGAGTCAGCAGGGTGCCCCGGCAGCTAAGAGGACAAACCAGAATTTTGGGGTGCATCAAATACAGTATGGCCAGAGGACCAAAAGAGATGATTCTCCTACTGTATTCAGTGTTGGTGCGGCCCCACCTGGAGTACTATGTGCATTTCTGGCATCACAATTAAAGAAGGATGTGAAGATCCTTCAGTGCCTCCAAAGGAATGCAGCAAAGCTGGTGAAGGGGCTGAAAGGCATGTCTTGTGAGGAGCAGCTAGGGATTGTGGGCTTCTCTGGTTTAGAGAAGGGGAGGCTGAGGAATGACCTCATTGCTCTCTACAGCTTCCTGTGGAGGGAAGTGGAGAGGGAGGTGCTGAGCAAACAGTTCCTGGGATCCAGTGTTAGGATGCATGAGAGTGGTTCAAAGCTGCAGCAAGGGAAGTTTAGACAGGACATTAGGAAGCATTTCTACACCAAGAGGGTCATCAGACACTGGAATAGACTTTCTAGAGAGGTGGTTGATATCACAGGCCTGACAGTGTTTAACAGGCATTTGGACAATGCCCCTAATAACATGCTTTAACTTTTGGTTAGCCCTGAAGTGGTCCTTTTAAACTGAAATATCAAATATTCTATTCTATTATAGTCTAGTCTAGCCAGTTTGTTCTGCTTTATTCATTTTTGTATTCTATCTTATCCTCTCCTGTCCTACTTTCTATTCATATTGATACCTAAACACATAAAGTAGCAAGACTACTGTAAGATCTTCAGTCTAGTCTGAAGTGTAGCTGAGTCTGAGTGCATATCAAGATGCCAAAGATTTTTGGAGCCCTGGATATTGTGAGACTGCTCAAAAGAATGTATATCACCATATATCCCGCTGAAACATGTGTTGCAAGGGAATGTTGCCAGTTCATAGGCAGAACACCATCATATACAAGTTTTTAATTTCTGTACTCTTCCTTTTGCTAAGTTTGCCATATCCTGTTCTGTTAAGGATGAAAATTCATTAGAAGAAGAAGAATCAGAATTTGAATTATCTGTTGCATACTTACTGTCATTTATGGTAGCCCTTCTGACTACGTGCTCTCAGGCACAGATCAGTCATCACAGCTGGCGTTTCTTAAATAGAAACTGACTATGTTTCTAAAATGCTAACATTTTCTTTTGTAAAGCTGCCACATTATCTCACACCACCTAACATCTTACATCCTAACTTTTCCACCCTAAAAAGGCCCCTGTGTCCTTCCGCTACCTCAGAAGGTGAAAGCACAGCTTATTTCCCAACACACCTATAGAGTTTATTTTGTGTGTGTGCAAGCACAGGCAAGCCAAATGTAAGCTACAGTACATTTGCCCTGAATTGGCTTCCAAATTATGCTGTGACCTTGAAGTCTTCAGGTAACAATTCTTCACTTGTTTGCTCCTCTTCTTTTTCAATATCATCACTGGCCATAACTTCTGTGACCTCCCATGAATTTCTTTAAACAAAATTGCTGATATATTTTGTACTATGGAGGACAGAAACTGAAGAAAAATAAAGGTTTTGGGTTTTTTTTTTTTCGAAGAAGGAAGGTCTTTGTGCAGACACAGGTAAGAAACTCTAGAACAGGGAATGAAAGTTAAAGAAAAGCTGTCTGATTTATCTTTTTTTTTTTTTTCAAGCTGCTTTATCTTCCAGAAACACTCTCTCTTGTATAAACAAGTTTGTAAAGACAGTAGTAAATGGCATGGTATAAAAGCCTTTATAGGAGTAGGATATTTGTCCTCTGCCACTGCTGGCAGCTCTGCTCAACCCAAAGCTTAGCTGGCACATTCCTCTGGGCTCAGCTTGTGAAAGTGGTATGGCCAGGACAGCACTACAAATGGCAGTATTTTTAATCTACAGAAATCCATTGGCTACATTTTATTTCTTGTCAGAATAGAAATACACATTGTCAAATACCAGCCAAAATTTTCTCATTTTGTCTCTTATTTATATTGAGGTGAATTATGCTGATGCTTCTATTTCCTTTTGGGCTGATGAATAGGGAGAACTGTGTGTGGATGAAAATGTCTTCTTCCTCTGTACAAAAAGCTGATTTTTTTTAACCTGCCTGTGTGGAGCTTGGTGTTCCCTTTAGTTAGAGATGAATATTTTCTTGGCAGTAGTCTTTGGATTTCTTTTATTTCATTAATATTCTGCCCTCTCCCCTCTCTCTTCACCTCCCCTTATTTCCTCCCTCCCTCCCCCCCCCCCCCCCCCCCCCCCCCCCCCCCCCAATATTAATCTTCATCAGGATGTCCTTGGTGCTGTGCCTTGGCTCTGGTACATACCAGAAAGGGACTATGAAAACCTGAGCTAGGCAATACTAGATGATATTGAAAAGGACGGGTGTTCTGAAGGTGCTGGAGTTAGCAGGGTTACACATTGCCTTAATCTATTTTTATTTTAGTTTACTTTGCTTTAGTTTAGTTTACTATTTTATCTTATTTTATTGAAGCCATTTCTAGAAAAGACTTGCCTAAGTTTGTGCTGGTTTTGAAAAAGACAATTTCGAATGACCATCACTTTCTCCCATTCGATTTTACACAGTAATATTAATTATTTGCATAAATTTATAAATTATGGAAAATATTTATGCTTTGATATGAGCTACCTAACACTGAAAGGCACTTGTACAACATGTTCTCTTATTATTGTAAACTAAAGAGGCTGTTCTAAAAAACCAGCCCTAAAAATTTACCTCCCTACTTTTGTGGTTTCTAGCAAGGTATATCCAAACAGACTTAGCTGAGACTGGTGTGATCAAATACTATGCCACCCTCAAATCAGCTGCTGTAAAATCCTGCAGGCATATGTTCAAGGTTATTCCATGCACTCAAATTGAACTACCAGTAGCCTCAAAGAACCAAAATATTCCAGGACTGGGACACCAACCAGATCCTGGGAGTGCAGAGAAAGCCATACTACTACTTCTCAGACTTTTTATAAGGACAAACTTCCATTTTGCGACCCCTTACAAACAACTCAGACTCTGCATTTGTCAGCCATCATTCTTTATCAGGTCATGCAAGAAAGGTCAAGTTATCCTTATGAGTTAAGTGTATCCACAGAGAAAACATACGTGTAATACGTTTTGATGCATCTTCGTATATGTTATGTGTAGCCTGGAAACAGAGAGGGTTTCTGAGGGATAGTCTTATGGTGACTGTTGACTACTACAGACTTACAACAGACTTTGTGAACTTGTGGCACTCTGGAAAGGCTTCTTTCTTGCAGACATCTGAGCTGCTTTTCTGCACTGAGAAGCTCTTTCTTTGTTTCCCTTGTCAGTAGAGTCCAGACCACCCCAATGTGTTCTAAAGAGGAATTGCAGATGTTCTTGGAAACACTTAAATGCAATGTCCAACTCTATGTGCATCTATAGGATTTCCCAGCTGAAGGCCCTTGAGATCAAAATTTTCTGCCCTTCACACTTCAGCAGAGTATCAGTCTGACCTGCTTTTGGGAGTGATATAAGACACAGATCCTGCATAGGCTCTTGTCCTTCACAGAACAGCACAGTAGAGAACAAATTAGGGCAAACCCATTTTAAATTCAATGGCACAGCCTGTCCCAATTAGTCTTGTCACAGGGATACAGGGCAGTGAGGCAGGTATGAGTGTGTAGTGATGGACAGAGCTTATATGCCTGCAAGTCTGAGTGCCCAGGCTTACTGGGAGGTATTTTTCCTTGCTGGTCTTGCAGGAAGACAACACAGACACAGCAGAACATGTACTCACTGCCTACTCCTCCAGGAGAATTTTGTGTGAGGATATTGAAGACAGTTGTCTCTGGTATCACTGACTCCCCACGGATTCTCACCGCATCTGAGAAAGAGAGTGCAGCAAGGTTTTGTAGGAGTAGAGCAGATATATATACACAAGAGGGGATGCTTCCTGAGTAGACACTTCTCTCTACATGTTTGCATCCATGGCAAGTGCTTCAGTAGAATGAATATTAATTTATTTGTCTCAACTTTTGGTTTCTGTGTGCTTATTTATTTGCTTACATTTGTTTCCATCTTTCATGCTATTAATGTACTTCCACTTCATTAGTAAATTCTAAGCCCCTCAGAGGCATTAATGTTAAATGATTTTTTTCTTTGTTTCCTTAGCCTGTTTTTCTAAGCTACCACTCCAGGAGACATGCCAGACTTTCAGACATGGTTTATATAGTATTTTCTACATACAAGACAAAACAAAACCATTCTAGTGAAAGCCTTCTTTATAATAAGGAAATAGGACTTCTGTCACATTCTATTTTAAAATAAACTTTAAAATGTTTTTTGTTCTTTTTTTATACAAGCAAGAGTTTTCCCATGAGCCACTGGCAGCAGATGCTTTCTTGGCAGTGTCTCTCTTAAACCTTTGGTCATTATCCTCCAATGTCACCCAGCTAACTAACACCACAGGCTAGAAATCACTCATGAATCATGACTTCTGTGAGTCTCTAGGACCTTAGATCTTATCTGACCTTAAGCACTCTCTTCAATGCCATTAAATAAATTAAATGTTTAAATTACCTATATTAGCTTTAATTGTATAATTATAGAGTCAACGAGAAATAAATCTATAAGAGGAAAGTCTAATCTAAAAAAGTACTTGCCCTCACTTCCAAGTGGAGCAACACGCCAGCGGAAATGATAGAGACTAACCTTTGTAGGAAAGCCAGCTCATTTCAAGCTTTCCTTGAGTGTAGTCATGTAATAGAAACTATATTGGACTGTGCAGTCGAGGTCAGACATCCTCATGTTATTTCAGTGCTTTACAGTCATATCCAGGACAAAGCATCAGCTTTCCAGGTATGTGTTGGGATGGAGAGATAGGAAAACCCTTCCTCTGAGACATGCATAAACTGCAGGCAGAAGTCAGGGGAGGTGAACAAGTGGAAAAAATTTAGCACTACCAAAAATCTCTTAAAACAAGTTTGAATCATTTTCGATGTGAATAATGTAATTAGAAGCTCAATTTGACATTAAATTTAATTAAATTTTATTCATTTAGCTTTAACAGTTTAACTATTCCCTTCCACAATACAAACAGCAGTCTCACATATCTCCATTTACCTGTAAATTGTCTCCATGAATAAAGACAGTTGGGAAGGTGATGTTAGCCAGTTTCATAGTGCCATGGCATTCATTTTTAGGAGACTGAATGTGGGCTCAAGACTGAACCTGCTTCTCTATGTATAGGGCTCTAGGTGCAGGCACATCACAGGGAGCGATGGGGAAATAACACATGAGTAAAGGCAACTTGCAGAGAGTAACAGGAGCTCAGTCCTTTGCCTTTGTAATTTCCCCCCTGCAGCTCAAGACCACCTTGCAGGAAGACAGAAGCTGTCAGAGCCTTGCTCCTCTGAGCAGGCTGAGGAGCAGAAGAGCAAGTGAGTGAGTGACATGCCTTGTGAGAGCCGGCAGTGATATCGCTGTAGTTTCCAAGTGATATTTGTCTTCAGTTTTCTTCTATCACTCTAAGGACTTACTGCAGCTGGTCTCCATGTCTGAATGGTGAATAAACTTGATTTACACTGTTTATTTCTGTCAGGAGTCCATCAAGCATATTTTATTTTGCCTCTGGTAAGTCCCCAGTTTGTTACTCTGTAGTCTGCTTCCCCAGACTCATCGATTCCATGAGAAGAAAAACATCATTACGACATACAGCCAAGCTAGTCACTCACAGAGGAAAAAAGCGTATTTATTATTAGCACCTACTAACAGTTAACTTTTTTCTGTTGGCATTACTGTTTCACTGGTGAAATATACGTGAAAGGTGTGTGTAACGTGCAACACACACTAATCAGAGCAATTTTGACTGAAAAGTCAGTGTGGGGTGCTATACCTTGGTTTGCCAGTTTAACTAAAAGCTGTGAAGGTAAAACGTCCTCCTTCCCTTGCCTTTTCACCATTAGTTAAAATCTCGTATGAAAGGGTTTATTTTTTTCCTTTTCCCCTTTTTCCCTGTGCTCCCATCCTCCAGGAAGAACAGAAAAAAGCACCTCCCTCAGAGAGAGGGGAGAAGAGTTACCTCTTGCAGCTGCAAAGCTGGGAATCACGGTTGCCAAGACATCATGTAGCAACAGGGGAGAAGAAACTGTTGTCTCCCCCCACTCAGCAGCTCCTGGGAACGAGGAGCACACTTTTATAAAGACAAACTGTCATTGCATCACATATACTGAAAAACAAATTGCAGGGAAGCTGGGCTATGAATTGATTCTCATTGATTAAATTCTCATCTTGGTGTGCTGGAATAGTATGGAGGATCCAAAGGATCCTGTTGTGTGACAGCACTACATAAATCCAAGAATTTTTGTCAGTGCTTTACAGAGCACCTTGGAAGTATCCAGGTTTGGGCTTTCAATCTGAATATAAAACTAGGGCTGATTTTCAAAGGAAACATCAGTTAAATCTTCAATTAAGACACAAAGTCAGTGGGGGCTGTCATTATTCTTACAAAGGTGACGTTTTTGTCAGATAAAATTATAAATGGAAGAATTTTTAAAAAAAATTAAGTCAGATCTTAGAAAGTGAAAACTGATGAATTTGTCCACATAGCTGAAATATATTTGTCCAATAGCTTAAATGACCTATATGCAAAGGTCACCTAAATTTTTTAGATGCTGGAGGGTTGTACAGAGGAGCTTACCTAAAGAGCTTTCCATGTAAATTTACTTTCCATATAAATTCAACTGCCATGTCCAGGTAACTCATGGCCTCTTCACTTGAGACCAACAACCAAGTATCCAAAACAAAAGACCACGTATCTGAACCCCCCAACAAAGCATGCTGCAGAGACCTCCAAGTGAGCTCTGATGGAAGCCTGTGAGACATGTTATGGTGACATAATGCCCTAAAGCCCTACCACTTCAGGTTCAGAAGAATATAACCCTCAGTGTGGGAGACAGAGCAATGCTGTGCCTTCATGCAGCCTCTCATACCACCTATGGCATCATGCCTCATTGAAGTCCCTTGGCTCAAACACAGCAAGGCTGAGTTGCAAAACTTATGTTGTATTTTTTTCAAGCTAAAGGGGTATTTGTCATGGTTGTTTCTGAGGATAGTTTGCTGCCTTCTATGGGAGCTGGAAGATACTGACACATGCCAATGCCAGCAGGACTTTGTCAGAGATTTAGCCAGTATTTAGCCCTCATGTAATGATGGGTACTTGCCATCTGCCCTCATATTGCACTGGATGATTCTCTTGCTGAGGTGTCAACAAACAAGCTGACAATGTTCAAGGTACTGATGGATAAGTTGGTCTCCTGCCGTACTGGTCAGCATTATATGGCTCTTTTTTGCTGTTCATGGTAGAATTAATGTTTTATCTAGACTGTATTCTTCCTGAAGACTCCATGCTTCTGCTTCTGTACACCTCCTTGCACACTCAAGTCCTGGGTTCTTTTTCTTTTTTGTTTTTTCTATGTTATTACAAGGAGTGCAGATGTCACGTTATTACATGGAATAAGTATCAACAACAGTGAATAGATTAAAATGAAAAATAACTGAAAGCAGTATAAAAATTATATTCTAGAAAGATGAAGGAGCAAATGCTAACATGGTAGAGTTGACTAAACCAATAGTGGATGATTGAATTGTATTTTTAGTAATCTAAAGATGCCTTTGTCATTGTTTCTGAGGACAGTGTTGCTGCATTCTGCAGGAGCTGGAAGATACTGACATATATCAATGCCATAAAGACTTTGTGTCCTGATCTCAGCTGCAAGTTATTTTTCTCCTTCCCAGTAGCTGCTGCAGTGCTGTGTTTCAGCTTCAGTACGAGAACAATGCTGATAACACATCAACTTTTTTAGTTGTTGCTAAGTAATGCTTGCCCAAATCAAGGACTTTTCTGTCTCATGCTCTGCCAGTGAGGAGGGGCACAAGAAGCTGGGAGGAAGCAGAGACAGGACACCTGACCCAAACTAGCCAAACAAGTTTGTGGTATTCCATACCACAGCACATCATGACCAGTGTATAAAGAGGGGGGAGTCACCTGGAAGGCCCAGGTTGCTGCTTGGTTGGGGCTGGGTATTGCTTGGGAGGTGTTTAGCAATTGAATTGTGCATCACCTGTGTTTATTGTTTTCTTTTCCTTTCCCCTTTTAGTTTTATATTCTCTACCCTTGTTATTTCCCTTATTATTATAACTGGTAGTAGTAATAATTTTGTATTGTACTTTAGTTATTGGACTTTCTTATTTCAGCTGGTGAGGTTTACATTCTTTCAATTCTCCTCCCCATCCCACCCAGAGGGGAGGGAAGGGGAGAGTGAATGAATGGCTCTGTGGTGCTGAGTTACCGGCTGGGCTTAA
This sequence comes from Melopsittacus undulatus, assembly GCF_012275295.1. Taxonomy (NCBI): domain Eukaryota; kingdom Metazoa; phylum Chordata; class Aves; order Psittaciformes; family Psittaculidae; genus Melopsittacus; species Melopsittacus undulatus. The sequence continues at coordinate 25,175,760 of NC_047557.1, read as the reverse complement.
ACCATGATACTTTGCCAAAATAAAACCTGTTTCTATTTTAAATAGAAAAAAATGTTTATTCCATTGCAATTAAAAAAAAAACCCCAACAAAACAACAACAAAACAAAACACCAACTAACCTACAAAATACCACAATGCTTGACCATTCAATGCCCTAAAAAGATACAGGATAAAGGTAGCAATTCTGTCATCGAACTCTCACAGATTCAAAGGCTCTATGATTTACCCAGCTTTTCAAGAAAATATCAGTCTTATATGAACTATGAATACTTTCTCACTTAAGAAAGTAAAGACCTGGAAAAATGCCATCAGCATTTAGTCTTACACAATTAGTAACGTATCAGCTATTGACAGTCAGAAAATCCATGTATATTTGCCATGCATTTCCATGTTTGGTGATCGTGAAATGTGAAGAGAAGTGTTGTTTTTGGTCTGCAAAATTACTTGATGCATATTTTTTTTGTGTGTGTGTTTCAGTGACAAAGAACATAATTTATTTTGTGTTGAGGTTTTTTGGTGTAAGTTCTGTTGCAAATAGAACCATTCACAGTCTTGGAAAAGCTCAGTGTGTAAGTTGAAGTCACTTCAGAACAGCTCTAACTTGCAGGATTGCTCACCTAACTGATCACATTTTTTGGCTTTCTTGGTGCAGCTTCACAGAAGGTAGAGTTTCTGATTCAAAATAGCTTTTCTTGAATTAGTTTCATAATGAATAAGACTCAAAAAAGCCATCATCAACTTAAAAAATGAAGGACTAGCTGATTAAAAAAACCCCACATTTCAAATAAACACCTGTAAATAAGAAGATACTTTTACTTATAATAAAAGGTCACAAGAACTGTGTTCTGTGAGAAGGTTTGAATTCTAGTATAAAAAAAAAACCCCATGCCTGATAAACCAAATATATCAATTTTGACATGTCACCAGTGTGCTCTATCACTTCTCAGATGTCCCACCTATTCCTTACAGTTGCGATCTTAGTATGTCTTACACAGTACGTGGCATTTCCCATGATACACTGTATTCCTTTGCTTGGAGGAGAGCTCCTGGTTCATCACATCCCATGTGAGGACAAGTTTACAAAGAGAAACACAAGCAGGAAAATCCCATATAGCATCAAATAACTGTGCTGGTTTTAGTAGGACTAATTTGTTATTTTTATCTAAGTCTTGCATTTTTTAACCAGAATTGAAATCTTGACCTGCTCTAACAAATATCTTTTGATAACTATCAGAAACGGATACCTTATCTTCACCTTGTTTCTAAAAATAACATACTGATTGTAGCCAAGCCTGGATCAGCCTAAATTTGAGATCATATTTTTGATAGTATTTTTATATTGCATCAGTGTGTAAGAATTTGTTTCACATCTTTCATTTTTATGATTTCCTTCATGATTATACTGCTGCAACCACATAGACAGTATTTCTGGATCCTTATATAAACACTTTTTTCCTTTTCCTTGGGGATGCTTGCTATTCGCAGTTTAATGCATAAAAATACAGAATGTGCCTTACACTTGCTTCATAAAACAGGACAGATTACATTGCCTGAATTCACTATGAACAATATGGTATGTAGGATATTGTATGAGACTGATCTGAAATCGGTCCATTGTTTCAAATATCGGTATGAGAAGCTGAGATGGGATTCCACCCATCTTTTTTCTCAGAGGTGGGTAGGAGGAGTTGAGGTAAGACTCTTCCACTGTCCATTGCCTGAGAGAGGTGTGGGAAAGAGCTGAGATAAGACTCATTATCCATTACTTGGAGGATTGTTGTCAGGAACTGCAACCCATTATCCCAAGAACTGCTGCAGACAGCTATGTAGACAGGTGTGTATGTAGACACATGTAGTAGAAGAGGTGACTGCAAGACCAGAGAAACTGATCCACCAGAAAAGTGTAATACATGACATGAAGAGCAGAGGTATTTCATTATAAATTCATTATAAAGGGGGGAAAAGATAATCACCAAGAGGCACATTGCCAGGGAGCCACTGCTATGAGGGTGACTGCAGGATGATACCACTTTGAGGACACTCCACCGATGACTACTACAGACCCCCCCACCAATGACTACTACAGAGTACAGATGACTACCCCCATGAGACATCACCATGAGGGCAACTCCATGAGACATACTCCACAGAGTACCTTCAAAGGGACAACTCCAGAAGGACTCCTTCACAAGGACATCCACCTCCAACAACTACTATGGACTCTTGGGGGACACTCTGCTCCGATACTGACAATGAACCCTGAAGGACTCCCACGACCAAGGATGACTAAGACGATGGATTCTTGGGACACTGCTGGACCCACGTTGACAATTCTCTCTCTCTTTATTTTTCTCTTTCTCTGCACCCCAAATCCTTGCTTCATTTTTCTAACTTTTTTCCAATCTGTCCTATCACTGTCCCCTTTATTACAATAATTTCACTTTTTTATAGTAACAGTCTTTTATTAATATACTTATTAATCAATTATGACACTTGGCATCATTTAATTTCTTAATTTAAGAAATTAAGAATTTCACTTAATTTCGCTCTTGGGACAATGAATTGAAACAGGGTCTGGCACTGGAGTTTTCTCTAATTGGGCTCTTACATATATGGGTGTACTACAGGGAGAGAAAAAGAGAGTTGTGGAAGAACAGTGGCAAATCCAACAAACTTAGTATTATGACAGATGAAGAGTTTGAAGACAAAGGGAATAGGACTAGGACTAGGATAGTCCAGGATGCTGGAGGAAGGACAAAAGCAAAGGAGAACTTCTTTGCAATATGGAGGGAGGTTCTGTGGACAGGAAAAGGATACAGAAAAGGGATTTCCATGGACAAGCAATAGATGATTGCTTAGGGTAGCAAAATCAGAAGGCAGATTAATGTATGAATGAGTGGCTGTGTGAGAAGTTCATAAGTAAAAGCCAAAGAGAAAGGGAGAATGGGGGAGGATATTGAGGACAGTAAAACAGATTGATGATGTGCACATGTTAAAACCTCTAGGAAAAACCCCTTGATTTGCCCATTTTTCCCTTTCCCAAATCACTCAACATTGCATCTTGCCAGTTTGGAAAAATCTGTCTGACTGACAAAAAGATGCTGGATGATCTTTGACATTAATTCTATTTAATAGGTGCTGCTGCAAATGTGTACCATCCAACAAACCTGAAATTCAAATCAGTCTCCAAAAGACTACTTTCAGATTTCAAGAAGGAACACCTGAATAGGTTATGAGTTCTGTCATCACGTCATCTATGCATATAAGACTGTCCAGAGAAATGTTTATATAAAATTGTGTATCTAATGAATCTTCTGAGAAAGAAAGGTAAAAAAAAGTTGAAGTTGTGATTTTGCATATATTTATTTTGGAGTTCTCAATGGAAAAGAGCTTAAAAGAGATGTTGTTGAAAAGAAATGTTGCCACTCATTTCCTCTTCACAAACCAGTCAGGAAGATTTAGATATCTGAGGTTAGGTATCTAAATTTTTACTCATTTACAATCTCACTTCTGAAAATCATGGCCAAAGTATTTTATGAAAAGTAAATTATCTTCACCAACATAATAGTTACTTGGTGTTTTAGTATTTTTGTGAAGCTTTATTGACAAAGCCACAGTATTCTACCTATGATTAACATGACAGCATATACTAACAAAAAAAAACTTCAACGCAGATTAAGTGGTTACTGTAGGGCTTGACTCTGTGGAAGAGCAAACCCCACTGTCTCCCAGTCTAAACCCCCTCATAATATGGAAGAAGTTTTTTCCCTCTTTTTCCCAGAACCCCTCTGTTCTATAGTACTCCAAGTGTCTAGTCTATTGTTTCAGGAATACTTCATATATTTTCAAAGAATGAACCTGTCTGTGAATAGAGGAAGGGAGGAATGAAGTGTCCTTTTGCTAAGAGACTTTGTGGTATTGTACTACATCATATCCACATGCTGTGGTCTCCAAGGCAGTGGTGTCAGGTTATTGTCCCTGCCTCTGGGCCTGTGAGAGCCAGAAGGGTATAAATTGCAAATGCATTGAACACCATTTGATCACAGTGAAGAGGGGCCTGGCAAAATCCTAAACCCTCAGGTGGAAAGTAAATGCTAGCTGAATTATTTCTTTCTGTATAAAATTCTTGTTAGAGACTTCATCTAAGCATTATAAGTCAAGGAGAAAAAACCCTCAAATTTTACTGTCTTCAGTTTGGATAAATGCAGACATTAAAGTCTCTCCACCCACTACAGATCACAGAAGTGTTACAAGAACAGACTACTTTCTCCATCAAATCTTTTGGATATGGCCATAAAGACACACATTGCATGGAAACCATCAACACTGATTAATGGGATCAAATCCTCTATAGTATGTTCATCTCGTATGTCTATTCTTTACAGTAGTATCAGAGTGGCACATGCAAATATTTCATGAGGATGAGGGGGAAGCAAAAGGAGCAGGCAGCCTATGTCTAATCAACATTGGTCAGCAACAACCACTGGTCAAACCTTTGCAATGCAGGAATTACATGCAACACAGGTAATCTCACAGTTCAGAAACTCAAGGCACAAGGGACAAATGACAGAAGTCCCAGACAAATTAAACTAGGAAGTTCCCCAAAGACGAAGGGAGGAGCATTGCTGAAATTAGCTTAGCTTAATAATACACTTTGCTTTCTTGCAGAATTCTCTATGTCTTTGCTAGGGAAAATGAACAGCAAATTGAGGAGGGAGCTCTTTATACATTGTACTTGTCTGTTTCATTCAGTTATTACTTTTCTTAATCTTCTTTGTCTTTCAAAAATTGTTCGATTTATGTTTTTATAGAAAAGATAATTTATTTATGTGGTTCACAGGTTGAAAGTAAGAAGGAGAGGTACTATTATGATTTACAGTACACAAATTGTCCTGGTTACTATCTGAACAATAGTTGGTTTACTTTAGGAGAATGCACTTGTCTTTGAAGAGAAGAAGTGAGAAGGGAAGTGTTCTTAGCTTAGACTTTTTAGTTTAAATAAATAGGAGGAATTATGAATGCAAAGAAAAACACCAAGCATAAAATCAGTGGCTAAAGACAGTTTGAAATAAGAATTTATCATTAGCAGATATGCTGATGGCTTAATATGACTACTATGGGGGTATGCAGAAACCTCTTTTTGGTATAGGGCAAGAAAATAGGCTACCTGGTTCCTCTTGAAGCAAATAGCTAAATATTTATGAAGATGTAGTCAAGACTGTGTGAAAATATAATAAGATAAAGGAACTCATTTAGGTGGTTTTGGCAAAAAAAATTGTTCATTAATGTTATTGATGTACACTGGAAGACATCTGATGTGAAATTCGTAATTGAAATGTTACAAACACTTCAGCATATGGATCCTTCACATTCACTTAATTGCCAGTTTAGTAATAATTTTATGTAATGAGGAATTATTAATAATACGTGAAATATTAAATTGACGTAATCACCAAAAACCGTAATATGACATAAACTGTGCAAAGGATGGTATAATTCCAGGTGTCCTTGTTATATTTTAAATAAGGAGTATAACTGGCCAAATTCATCTTTCAAAACTATTGACTCTACAAAGTTTTAATAATTTTTTATATAATTGCATTTAAAGGTAAGGCTATTAATCACATGTTCTTTTTCCTCATTCTTAATATCCCTTATTAGCATCCAGTTATGACAAAAAACTTGACAAATGATCGCTAGCAACTGCTTTACATTTTTGTGGCACAAGTCCCATTGTGAAATAAATCTCTATATGCTGTTTCTTTGATTATGTCGGCAGATACCAATACGCTGTTCTGATAGGTGGGAAAAGGGTACCAAATCTGTGTCTTTGCCAGGTACAGCTGAATCATTGTGGAAAACTGTGGTACTGGGACAAGAGATCTTTTTTTCTCTAACACACCAATAAAATCTTTCCTAAGTTTACGATTACTGAAAGTCAATAGCCTATTGGTATGAGAAATATATTCTTTAAGGACAAATGTTCACAACACAGTTATCACCCCTATTGCCACATAGAGCAGATGGAGCGGGCACAGAGAATGTCAGGCACCTCCCCAGGTAATCCTCGTCACGGCAGGATCAGTGCACATTGATGTGGGGACCAGTGAAGTGTGCAAGGCCGCTCATTCTCTGGGAACCTTGTCTAGTCTATGACTTCATTTTCCTGAGTCATTATTCTGACACATCTCATGGGCAACATCTTCAGTGAGAGAAAAGAGCCAATATAGGTTTTTACTTAAACTGGTATAAATCAAGAGGAACCTTACCGAAGCCAATGACTTTCCGTACAAAATCATAAAAGCAGGAGGTAAGCCGAAGCTATTAATGAAGAGCAAAACAGAAAGCAGTCTTCAAGTCCATTTCACTTCACTTCAGATATAAGTGAGAGACATAGGAACTTGAAGTTCTCTGGTTCACCTGATGTGGGAGCTGGAATTGTGATACTTGTTTTATGAAATACACTGGAACATGTCCAGTTAAAAAAATCATATACCTGAGTGGCCTTATGCAGAATTACTGTGATGCTTTTAGCTTTTCTACTTTTTTCCATAAAGCTAGCACCAGCAATGAACTCAGGTTGAAATCAAAGGGATGAAGATTGTCCTGTTTTGTGGAAGAAGGCATTTTCCAAACATCATTTAAAGAAACAAGATGAAAGCATTGAAATGTAAGTTAGATGTCAATTTTGCTTCCGTTTTAGGTAGATGCAGCTCTCAAAAGTTAATAGTCCTTTGGTAGAGGAGATTCTGCTTAGTATCTTAAGAATGGCTGATGCCATATGTTACCCTGAATGATCAGTGAGCTTCATAAGGCAACAGCCATATGCAGGAGATCTCAGGACCAGAGTTTATTCATTATTTCATGCTTATTTGAACATAGTTTAATCAAATTTTACAATAAAACATGGTTTTAGGTTTTTATTAATAAAACAAGGTTTAGTACTTCTGTTACATTTAAAAAATACTAAATTATTGGATAAGAATAGCTGTTTGTGATTTTCTCAGTGGAAAAATCCATCTAGATGTTATATGAACTATATTCAACAGCAAATGGGACACAGCCTTTAGAGATGTCATGCATGTATGTTTCATATTGGAGATAAAATGAGTTATCTGTACATCACACTTTTACAAAGTAAAGAATTTTTCAGTCTATGTAAAATGGCTGTGGATGATGTAATTTCAGTGCTAGTACATATGCTGTGATTTGATGAATTCAGTAATTACTATGTGCATTGTACTTTTCCCCTCTTGTTTTCACATTTGCAGATTTTTCCGTGAGGCTCACTAATGGTTTGTGTTTTAACCAATTTAATACCTCTTTTCTTAAAGTATTCAGAAGCATTTGTTTATATAAAGAAATTGCTGTTGAACAGACATAAATGATCTATTTTAATATTTTAGAAATCAACACAATAGTACTGAAGAAAAACAAAGCATTACATATTCTGAGAAATGGTACAAAGAGTATCTTATTTCTCATAAAACATATTAAGCAATAGCAATCATCTTCGGCAAATGTTTATTTTATTTTTGATCACTAAGGAAGAGAGATTTTCATTCATCTTCATTTTTGCATTTTTAAGTCCACATAATTTAGTTCATACTGGAGCAAGAAGCTGAATGTTAGTTATTTTTCTTTGTGCATTTTATTAAGTATAAGACGGAGTAATTTTCTCTCTCTTTAATTTTTGTTTTGTTTTTCTTATTCTTTTGGTTTTGTATATAGCCAGGAGAGTATGATATCCAGGAAGATGAGGAGCCCCTTATCTTACTATGTATATCAAAAGCAGCAGTAGGAGATGGCAACAGCATTTCTTCCCTTGTCTTGAAAGAGGAGAACAGGAGGAATCAGACAGAGTCCTTACTTTTTACCAAAGAGTAAAAGGAAGCAATTGGCAAGATGGGAAAGGAGGCATTTTGAAAACTTATTTTCAGATATGGTTTGATTCCTGGTATCTGTGATTACAATTAATATTACTTATTTTTGAAGCTCTTCTTTATAAATTCTCTGTCCTTAGCTGTAAGGTTCGTGTTCTAATTAAAATCGGAGGATGACACTTTTTCTTGTATTACTTAAACTCTGAGCAGTCCCACTGAAATGAAACACCAACCCATACTGAGTTATGACAACACAATCCATCAAATTCCCTTCAGCCTTTTTTATCTTAGATACAATTCTATAGAATACAGTAATGAAGTGCATGAAGTAAAAATATGCACAATGAAAAACATAGTTAAACGCTGTACATTTCACCCAGCTCATCATAAAAAATATCTCTAAGATGACACAAGTGGGAGAGTAGGCACAATTTTCTAAAAGTGTAACCTATAATAACTACAGCAGGAAAATATAAACTAGCAAGAATTAGTGATTAGGGATTGAGACCTGAGAGTACCAAGCAATCTCAAATTTTATTTAAGTCCATGGGAGTCCTGGGTGCTTGAACATCTATGAAGCATGCCCTAGACGACAAGCTAAGAATTTCATCTCATAAGAAACCAGAAACAATGAATATTATCCTTACAGAAACAACAGTGACACTGGGAGGTTTTCTTACATTAGAGCTGAGTGAACATTTTATTTGCTGAAAATTATTCTGCAGATGTTACCTTTATTTCTGTTTGTAAACCACCCACAAAGAGATAGTAACATTGTAAAATTCTCAGAAGTACTTCTTATTCAAAATTAGTCACACACTACTCCAGTGAATTTTCTCTTCAAAATCTGCTTTTGGTGAATATTTCAGCTTCCATTCACTTTTTCATGAGTTATTCATACTAATAAAGCTTGAGCACTCAAGTGTTCCTGGAAAGCAAATGTGAAAGCATTGCAAACATAGTCTAATTGAAATCCACTTTCCACTTTGAGCAAATATTTGCGGAACATTTTTCCTACTATTCACTTCATTTTAGTTGACATTATGGGCTAAAATCTCACTGATGTGCACTAAAGAGAGACGTCAGAGCAGAACCCTCTTCAATAATGCAGGTGCAATATTCCTGGAGCACACAGGTCTCTTGAACAGGCATAGCATGATTTAACCTGCTCTGTCCTTTTATTTTGTTCAGAGGGCAGCCTTAAGGTAGACTGTTCAATGGCTAAGAGAACTCTCCTTAGTGTTTCAGCCACACATCAAAATATAAGGGCTTGTGCTGCAGCTCACTCTAAGCTCCCCTTCAGAGCCAATCAATAATGTTATTCATCTAGCTTCTTTCATAATTACCAGTGATCAGCTTATTGCTGGTAGGCTTCTTCTGAACATACATTTGCTGCTGACATGAGAGGTCACCATACAAGCAGTGGCCAGTGGTATAACTTCTTTCATACTGTATGTGGGTAGACAGATAGGTAAAGCTATAGCTTCTGAAACATCTTGCTCTTTGGAAACAGGCAAAAGCGGTCAGTCCAGATCCACCCAGCCTTCCTTCAAACACTCAGCTCAAACATCTTTCAGTGCATTAGCAGCCTCATCCTTCATAGGAATGTGCTGAGGCCCATCAATAACAGAAGCCCCCAGAGGACAATTCTGATCTTGGGTGGTCAGAACTACTTTCTGGATGTGCCCATCTTTCCCCATCAAGGACAGAGTCCCTATACTGACAAAAACCCAATGGGAGTGTCTCAGAAAAGCATCTGTATTTTGACAAATCCAGACCCTATTGTCTCTACTGTCAGAGTCGTAAGAACTTCCACAGTTCTGCCATCAAACTCTCTTGTAAAATCATCATCTTCCTTGTATCCTCTTTGAGATATAGAAAAGTCTAGTGAGACTCGTTCTTTCATGCCAACAATTCCCTACTAGTTTGATTGCCTTTTAAGCTCATCTTGACTTATTTACTCATTCATTACAGACTGTTAAGCAAAGCACTGAAATGGGTAGGAGGCATTATAGCTCCTGTAGATCCCTCAGAGGAAGAAAATATCAAAAAAGGTTGTTGGAAGTTGTGCTAGTATCTCTCAGTGCAAACACTGCACTGTTAATGCACACAAAAAAAACTGTTAATGCACAAGACATATTGACAGTTGTGGGTTTTTTTCTTTCCTTAAAACTGGGCTCATCAGGTTTCTCCTGCAACCTAGTGAACATTATCTTTCATTTACTTCATGCATGGTCCTTCTGGGTCACTGCTCAGTCACTTAGATGAGTGTCCTTATGTCTTTCCACATCTCTACCACATGTAAAATCAAGCCCCTGACTTATATGAAACAAATAAAAAGTAAATTCTCAACATAATATGTACTTACATTACAGTATACAATATACACATAAACCTCACCATGTAAAACAGTTAATAGAAGCATATGCTATGATCCCTTACTGTTGTACAAGTTTATGGGTACCAAAACCGTTTTATTAGTACATACATGCAATCACTCCAAATATATCTGTTGATTACATGCATCTTCGCTGGAGAAATGCTTCATGCGACATGACATATCTCATTGCAAGGAAATTTCTTCAACAAGACTGTGAGACATGAAGTTGTCTCTCTCTAGCTGTTTTTTTCTTTTAGTTTCTTAGTACTCTGTGTTTAAAAATAGTTTTCTGCATACTGAATTGTGGCACACAGTCATTTTCATACAGTTAAAATAAAGCACTACAGCTTGGATTTTAGGTCCAATGGTCACGTCATAAGAATACAATTCATTCACTAATTAAATGCCCACTACCCCCATCACTAGTGCCTGCCAACTCCAAATTTATATTGTGAAGAACTTTCATTTTATATGATGCATAGAAAAGACAAAGGGGGGAAAAAAGACCAAGAATATTAATATGTAAGAAATTACTTCCTTAAGGTCAGAAGCACCTCACCATACCACAGATGGAGCCACTAGAAATGGAAAGGAAACTCTTAGGTTTGTAATAATATAGTAACTCTGACTTTATCAATATATTACAAATAGCTAGTTGACATGCTTTTGATGCTACCCTGCTACTACTGGTTTATTGCCCTATTGAATGTGGGCAGAAAGGCATGTAATTTTTATGTGGCTTATTGTCAAAGTGTTCATAAAGCTAGATTAGGCTGTGTTCTCATTATGCTTGCTCCTCCCTTGCGGCAGAGCTACATACTATTGTTCCTAGACATAAGTGTGAAAATTAATATGAATATTTATTTCAAGACCAAATTGCAGTTTCCTTCCATCTCTACTATCCCCACACATTTGTACATGCACGATATTTAGCTACATTTTTAGAGGCTGTTTTTATATTTTTAATTGTTTGGTAGACTTAGGATATGTAACAATGGATAACCGTGCAATACATTAAATACTTACGGGTATGTTGTGCCTTCTGTTATAATATAAAATCCATCTATTCTGGTTGATGGGTTTTAACCTCACACAGAATACTTTAAACTCCATTTGGACTTGTGCCTACAATCACCTTAGCAAAGTCTCTTAAGTAACTGCGCGCAGCCTAATTAGTATGCATTATCAATTAACAAACTTAATAGCCGGCAGATTGATTAGATCCTCTGTTGCAGGGGCAGAGCTGAAGTGAAACAGAATGAAAAATCATTGCACGCATACACTGCTGCTTTGTTATTTTCTCAGATCTCCTCCTCCTCCTCCACATTCCTTTAATTAATGCATACATATGGTTTTGAATATCTTGTAAACTAGAGCTTGATCTAACTCTTTAATAAAACTCACTTGTAGAGAGAAAGTCATAGTCCATGCCTTATTTATTTCTGGCTGAAAATATAAAGCATTTGTTTTCACCCAGGTCTCTCCCCTCTAAATGGTGCAAGTTTTAGAGATCTGCTGCTCCTAAGCTGCTTGCTTTCACAGTGAAGCTGTTAGTTTTCACAGTGACTGGTAGGTGAAGACAAGTTGGAGCTGTGCAGTACTTCAGATAGCCTACACAGCTACAGCTGAGAAGACAATTCAAGCATCAGATAGATGGTATATTGACACATACCACAAGGTAGGTTCCTTAATTAATCTAAAGAAATAAAGAATATCATAAACCACAGAATGCCAATTATAAATTCTGTTATGCTGATGAGCTGGAAGAGTACAGAAGAAAAGTTTTTCTGTTTGGAAAGCAGAAATCAGACTAGAAAATTTTACCGTAGAGTTTAGATGAAATGCTGGTGCTCGACAGGATCTGGATCCGTAAGAATAATTTGATGAAAAGCCCTTGAAGACTATCGAGACAACATTGAAGACTATCAGTTGCTGTCTTGCAATGATGGCAAAGTCTGTCCTTGGGCAAAGCCTTAAGTGGTATCAGTTACTTGAAAGGAGAGTAGAGTCATTAAAATGTCTTGAGGAATTATTGCTCCTCAGAGCAGCCATATCTGAGGAAGCTGATGGTGGTAGCCTCATCTTCATAAAAAGGCACTGAAGGGTTGAATTCCCTAGTTGAGAAAATGGCAACAATAAGGGTGGTGTGCCAAACTGTATTTTTCTTAAACGAGAAGTTAACCATGCTCGTGTAAAAGGTCAGTGAGACACTTTGACAGTACCTTGCCTAGACGAAAGATGGTGCTTATTGCTGGATTGAGACCACCCTACATCCAAAAAACCAGGAGTTCTCAGACCCTCCTGAGTTCAGGACTTTCTCCAGGCCAGGAGACACTGCCTTTGTCAAATTCTGACACTTAGACTTCCTGCTACTCCACTGTCCCATTCCAAGACATTCAAGGTCTTTCAATAGGTATTTTTCACTCCAATGACATAGATGTCTCTTGCAAGATTACAATTTCTGGCTTTGTAAGCATGTTCTGCTAAACAAGCAGACCAAAACATACATAAAGCATATGGAAGCAGTCTCTGCTCTGTAATGCCTCTGTGGTCTACTACTATGCCTTGGTATGGCTTTTTCTTCCCATATCCCAAAGGCAAATACAAAGAGATAGCAATTATTTTTACTCTAAGGTGAAACCAAATCTATATAGTTTAAACAAAACCAACTCAGCTGAAGTTAGAGATTATCCTTCTTCAGATGCTCCTGTTGTCACTTGAATCCTATATAAAGGGTCACACAGGGTCTTATCCAGCTTTACTCTATTCTCAAACTCAGCTAACTCAGACTCTCCATTGCTATGCAGATTTTTCCTTTTTCCTCTTTTTTTCACATCAATTGGTCTGCTACTGCTTAAATAGAAGTGATTAAAAAAAACAAACAACCCAATAAAAAAACCCCAAATGTATAAAAACATACTGCTGTTTATTTTGAATCCACGGAGTTAGAAGAACCACAGAGACTGAAGAATGAGATTAAGAATGTTTTACATCAAAAATAAGCTTCTTTGGATTCTAAGAAAATTTGAAATGCTGCTAGAAGAAGCAATAGTATCTAAAATATCAGGGATATAACTTCCCTCTGAAAAAAGACTTCCCTCATTAAAAAAAAATTCTTTAAGTAATAAGACTGAAATTCCTTTGAGTCTAGGTAAGGATGGAGCATTAATTAGCTGCCAGAAAATGGTCTCTCAACACTGCAGTAAGAAATATGCCTCTAATTCTCATTATGTGACCCAAGAGAGGGGCATTAGGTCTGTAACCAGTGAAACTAAAATGTAAAAACTTTTTTTTAATGATTGGACTACTCAGAGAGCAGGAGGTGAATAATCACCTCTTACTATCAAAGTATCCTCTTCTCTGGGTTAGCAGTGGTTTCATACAGCCCTTTCTCCTTACCTAAAACTAACTGTACTCTGGTTAAGCCAGATCACTTTATTCAACATGCGATTTCTGAAAAAGTAAAGATATCGTAAAAAACACAACAAATGGGCTAACACAGAAAAGTCAAAACTCAGTGCAGCAATAGGTTTTAGGTGTTGTTATAGTTCTGCAGTTCTAACAGCTCTTTGAATTAGAGCTTTATTAGTCAAGGTGTATAATTTGCTTTCTGTGTAACAACAGGTCCTTCAAAGACTCTCAGACTGGGACTGCTTCTTCTTCAAGTCTAATTCAAACAGTTCTAAAATAATTGATCCCCCAAGAACTGTATATACATTAACGTGTTCCTTTTTTGCCAGAAATCCTCTTTCAATCGTTAAGGAACGTGTGATTTTTATTGTCCTATGCTGTACTTTGCCTTTTACTACATATCCTTTTGACAGGTGCCTGAAGATGTGTACAGTATTCCAGTACCCTTTCTGTCCTGGAGGAGGCATGAACTGGTATCTAATTCAACTTTAGTACTCAGTTCCTTGGATTCCAAATGTATTTTACAGTTTCTCTTCCAATTGGCAGTCAAGAAAACATAGCAATGAATGTAAAAAAAAAAAATTTGCTTTATATTATACCTGTCCCTGTTATGAGCTGATTGTGATACATGTTCTTTATTTTCTTTACGTTAGGTACGACTGTGTACCACATCTTAATTTCGACTACTTTTCCCTACATGTAATGATGTTACCGTTCATATTCTTAGGGCAGGCTTACATTGACTCATATCTTCTTGTATTTTTAGGGATTTATCATGCAAAAGAAGCAACTGGACATCCTTTAATATGAGCATTACCAAATTTGACAGGATAAACAACAACATGCTCTCACATATCTGAGAGCAGACATATAGCATATTGCACCATGATTTATCTGCATTTTGAAGACACTTTACTACATTTGTATTAGTTTATGTCCAATGTTTAAAAAATTGCAGTTGGATTACTCATTTGCCATAGCCTTAACGATACTAGTATTTTAAGAGTAATTTTTCAAAGCTACTGTAATTCTGGGTACTTAACATTTGGAAGGAGCCCAAATCTAAAAGGGTAGATGTTCAGCACTTTCTGAAAATCAGTCCATTTTACATGTCAAATGAAATTATTCCTGCATTTCTTGTGGAGAATTTACTCTACCTCTTATATCAGCAAATGGACCTTGAGTGGAAGAGATGGTGGAACAGGGAACAGAGGAAAACAGCAAAAACCACAAGCAGGCAATATCAGACAAACCCCACAACTGTTTTACCCTTTGTTTCTACTCCAGAAATTTTTGCCCAGAAACCAGTAATGCATTCCATCTGTTCTGGAAACAACCTGCAACTACTGACAATTCAGCTTGACTGTCTGCATGAGATTTTTTTTTTCTTTCCGGGGAAATTATCAGGCAGCTACAATGACATTCCAGGGTTAACCTTTAGTTAAAGGAATGTCCATGTCCAAAACTGAAAACACCATGTTCTGGTTTTCAACACTGTGCTAAAACAAGACCATCTGCAGAAAACCCCACCAGACTGCTATTTAAATCACAGTTCAGGGACATAAGCTTCTGTTACTATGTCATCTCTGACTACAACAGGAACACAGGAAATTCAACCAGCTAATTGAGCAGAGGTAACTCAGTACCTCCGTTACTCTGTACTTCTCAACGAGAGAAGTGGCATTTTCCCCTCCCTTTCCCCAAGACTACAAACCATAAACTGACTAGAATGGGGCCTCAACACTCTCCATGAAGCTGAATTTTTAGACCTCTGAAAAGCACAGACCTCTCCCCTTATTTTACTTTTGACTACTGTGACATCAACAGGAAGGTATTTCCTGTAACTGCACTCAGGTTAATGAGACTTAAGACTATGATAGGTAAAACTTCACAGGACTCTCAGCCCACAGAAAAGACACAGCTATCTTGCTTACTTTGGGGAGATCGTACGTGGGCAGCTGCATTTTGGGAAGGGGTGCTGCACAAGTACTTCAGGTGCTGCAGCACTGGGAGAGCCTGTGCTTGGAATGTGCTGTATGGATGTGTCCTGCTGTAGCAAAAGGGGAAATACAGCAGACCTCTTGGGTTTTAACTACTGTTGTTACACCAAGAAAGACTTGAAAAGAAACTTAAAGCTGCAGCATATCTAATTCTAACTGTTCAGGAAAGAGCTGGGCTTTTTTATAAGCAGTTGTTTTCTGTTCTTGCCCTTATTATGATGTGTAAAAAATCAGGAAACTTGCCATTTCCTGGTCCAAACTCTATTCATCAAAAGCATGTTCAGGTCATATGATCATGACTGAAAAAGCTGCAAAGGATTCCTCTGTAGATTCAGTCTCTTTTATAGGAATACGTTATGATAGATATTAATTACAACATAACATACTTATTTCCACAGGAAGAGGTCTTATTCAATGTGCTGAATTCATGGCTGTTCATTATTTCTTTTATTCTCGTCATTCAGTCGGTGACTTCTTACATTATTTACTATAAACCATTCAAACCCAGTACTGAATACACTATTATTAATTTCCTTCCGAGCTTCTTATACAATGCTCCTACAGTATTTTCTTTGGGATTTGCAAATACAGATGAATTTATCTTCACAAAACCCCTGTGAGGTGAGAAAGTGTGCTGATTTGCATGTTATAGATAAGAAACCATGCCACAGAGAAAAAAAGGCATGAAGTAGTATTGGGTACCCAATCTGAAAAACTTGGGGACTGATTCTTCAGAGTAAAACATATACCAAAAGCACTCTGACTGTTCATGAGAAAGTTGTCGTTGACCTTAGATACAATTATAACTGCCAACTGTTCCTTCAAATCAGAGGGCTTTTACTGCATACTGAAAAAGTTAGGATCACACACATAGTCCCATCCCCTCCTGGTCACAAAAGAGGAGACATGATCTTTGTTTCAGCGTGTATGATCTAATGCAGTGGATGAAGTTGAGACTATAGTCATGGTCCTCATATCTGTTTCCTTTTATTCTGTGATGCGATTGGATAAATTTGAGCCAGGCAGCAACCTCACTCCTTCCTGCTGCTCTGTATGAGGTAAGTCGCTGCACACATTAGCATTAAGCAGCAAAGCAATCATAAAAAGTGAAACAAAATTGTGCTGGAAAGGCAACCTTCTTCAGATGTTTTTAGAATATTTTGTGTGCTCAATTTTATAAGAATGGCAATGTAGTATTTATTTCACAGTATGTTTTGTTCCACTAGACATAACAGCAGCCTTTGCTAGCAATTTTATTGTTGTAACCTTTTTTTTTTCCCTAGACAGATTGCACTCTTCTGGTATTTCCCTCTAGCCTTGTGCAAGTTCTTTGATGCAGAATATGCTTTGCTTCATTCTAAAATAGTTGATTATGGAGAACACTTCGGAATTGTGAATAATTCATAACAAGGAATTCCTGTTAGAGAATTTGTACCTAGTATCTTCAAAAGACACAGGAAATCATCTATGACCTCTTGATAGAAAAGCTGCTTTAGAAATTATTGAGTTATTCTGACCATAACCTAAATGCACTGACTTTTTCCCATAAGGAACTAGAAAACGCCACCCATTTAATTTTTTTTTAATACAGAGACACAATCAATATTCTTCTCTTTCTTTCTGTGGGAGACCGTTTATTCATGATTCCAAGCCCAGCTAAATAATAGGTAGGCCAATGATTTATTTTTAATATGAAAATCTTCTTATCTATCGAATACTTTTGCCCCACAAATGTCAAGTCATTTATTCAATTGTTAAGGTGACTGCTCATTTTCCATATTTTCAATGGAATTATTTCCACTTCAGTGCTAAAATATACTAAGCTTGAAGTAAATCAATTCCCTCCTTGTGCTAAAAATTAGCATAGCACAAACTAATCAATGCTATCAAACACTAGTGCAAAAGCTGTGACAATAACCGTATCAGTGAGGAAGTAAATTGCTTATTATGCCAAACTGGGAAAAAAGCCTCATCAGTCACAAACCATCTGATTCACAGAAATAAACACTGTGGGTCTATTGTTCTTAGAAGTGGGCAAGTTTGTTCTTCATGTTATTCGAAACACGTCTCCTGTAATAGCATAGGCCCCTGCAACTTCTCTCTGCAGCAGCCCCATGCACTAGTACAAATGCTTAGAAATACATATTGAGCAAACATTATATGGGGAAAAGTAGGCTTCAGTGCCCATTCTCTGTGCACCAGCTCTCGTTTGGTGGAACTCTTGCTCAGATGAACTGGGGACATAGTATTGCAGTTAGGGTTGAATTGAGAGAGCAGGACCTAGTGCTCACCCTTGTCTCCAACTTCCCGCATGGCTAAGTACAGCTGCTCTATACCTCTGCTCCTCCATCTGCAGACAGCGGTAAATACGTCCCTGCTGACTAGCAGTGTTCTGAGGACAATATGACTAATATCTGTAAAGCATTTGAGTTCTTGAATGTAGGGGTATAATAGAAAACCTGTATATTAGTTCATTAAGGCTGAACTGCTTCCACGCCTGTCTAACAAGACTGTCAGGAAGGATGGCAATTAGTGCCAGTGACTGGACCAAGACCACCAACTCGCTTCCTCTGGGCCCCCAAGCAGCCATCTGATGATAATAATTTTGGGTCTTTACCAGGCAGGGACAGACATGAACGGATGAGCTAGAAGGGAGAGGTTCTATGTTCCATTACTAATACCCTAAGCCATCCAGTCCTACTATAAAAATTCACTTTTATTAAAAGGTTATTTCTGTCACTTGCTATAGTATCGCTATCATTCTTTGGGAGAGGAACGATGAAATATCATTTTAAATGTTATCAATGCAATATTTAAACAGATTTTTTTTTTTTACCCTCAGAGAAAGTGCTTTGAAAAGACATCTCCTTCAGCATGTGATAGTTCTTACTGGGGGCCAACCTTCTTTAATCTCACAGTTCCTTGCACATTGTAGGGAGAAGAAAAAGAACAAATCTGCAGTATTCTCCACTAGGTTAAAGGTTGTACTTCTCATGGTCTAAAGGGACACTTCTTTATTTATCCTTAATAAATTGTCACTCACAAACAGAAGTTACTGAAGTATGTGGATATTGATTTCCAGTAATATAGTGACATTGACATAAAATGGATTCAATTTTAAATAATATCTTACAGTTACAATAACACATTTTGTCCCAAAAGAAAAAAAAAATGCTTTCTGGGGATTGCCTCCTTCCTGGATGTTTTGAAAAGGCTGCATTATGGCTCAGCATTTGTTTCCTTTGGCAAGACACCTCTTAGCCATTCATGCTCTGACTACCATTGCCCACAGGAAGTTGCAGACAAGAAGTAAATGTAAACATTACAGTTTTAGGACTCCTGAGCTGACACCCATACACTTTAACACACTCTTCACAACAAATAAAGCTTCCCTCCCTTTCTGCCTATGGAAATGATGAATGTGAGCTAGCAAGACTTGGCTTTACACTCTTCTACAGACAGAACTTTCCCTAACAACATGCATGGGTTTCCATTATGTTCTGATTCAGCAGAAAATTGTATCAGCAGCACCATTTATGCAGCTGAGATTATCAGAGTAGTCTTGTATCAAAATTAATTAGATACTTCAAAAATTCAGCTGAAGTTCTTCCTGCAAATGGACCTTCAAGTCACTGGCCTAGACCAGTCCTCTGTAAGAGACAGTTATATACTCTGGGGAAGAAGGAGGGGTGGAGTACAGCAGTAGAATAGATTGCAGCAAGTCAGGAACTCCCTGCAGGAGAAAGAACCTCACCTTGTGACAAGAATATTCTAAAACACTGCATCTTACAAACCCAGTATATTATGTAGTGTAATTATTCAATGTCTGTCTTTGTTGTATTTCACATACTGTGGTGTGGTGACTGTTTACTGTTCTCCATTTATGCAGAACACAAGGGTACTGATTATTTTCAGGGATTCTACTAAAAGGCACTATAACAGCATAAAAATTAATAATGCTCTTTTAAAAAAAATTATATAACTAAAAAGTTCCTTGGAGCAACTGTAGCCATTGGTGAGGAAAGCCCAGTTTTGCAACTACAAATGTTGCTAAGTAGGAAAGTAAAATCCTTGATATATGAAGCTAATTTACTACAGTGCTCAAAGATACATTTAAATCACTCTGGTAATGAATATGCTAATGTCTGTTTTTTTAGATGAACTCAAACTGATGACTTTGATTGTGAAAGAATAAAATTGTTCTCTTCAGGAAAAATGATGGTAGCACTAAATCAAGGTCTGATACAAAAACATAATTCTACAGATCCTTCCAATATAAATGTCTTTAGATATGATGTGTAAAGAGCAGCAGTCCCCTTAAGGCTCACTCAATGCTCAGGCACTGGGAGGTTTGCAATTACTTTTTTTCAGAGTGCGGTAGGAACAGATACAGGGAAGGAAATGCTATCTGTTTGGATATCATGAGTATGCATGTGAATGGTTCTGCTGTTATTCACAGACTTGATCCATAGCAAAATTTCACTATTTTCTAGAATAATCTCAATTTAACAGAGTACATATATCTAGGCAGTATATCCATAAATAATTCTTTGCAGCACAAATTTCCTGATCAATCAAAAAAACAAACAAAAAATGTCCCCAAAACACTGTCTGCAGCAAGATGAGATTTTTTCCAGCAGGATCTGAAAAAAAACCTGCTTTTTTTTTTAGTGCACATGCCTAGGTGACAATGTCATTGGGACCTTGAGTGACCCTGTAGGTTTTGGTTAATCCAGCCATCTTCTTCTGTGACATTGACCCATACAGCGTGTGCTCAGGGGACCAGAGAGCTCCACTAAAGCTCAGACCTGGGCACTTGGATCCTACTTGAGTTATGCCATAGCTACATCTGTGTCCAGCTCTGATTCCTGCTGTACTGACTTATTGGCTGTTTTTGTTGCATGGACCTCAGACCTATGCTGTGGTCCTGGCCTCTGGGTGGACCTCAGGTTCATGTCTTCAGGACAAGGAGCAGCATATACTGAAATTCTGTAACTTTCCAGCACTTTTTACATCACAGGAATTGATGGGATTGTAAAGTAAAAAAAAAAAAAAAACAAAAAAACTCATGTTGGAGACTTACAGCTGAGTCATGTGAAAATCCACTAACTGAGTAAACAGTCTTAAAATATTAGAAAATCCTCACATGGCAAAGGTTTACCCATGTGAGTAAAGACACATGAAACAAGCAACAGCTCATCTGTGGTCTGTTGTGCATTGTGCACATTTGCAGTCCAGGAGGTGAGGCAAAATTTGATTAACTATTTGTCTTTTCATAGGTCATCAGAACAATTAACAGCAAAAGGGAGAATGGCAGTTTCAGAGAGAAGAGTGAAGCAGCAGGGTGGATACCACTCTTCATTCCATCTTTCTTCTGTGCATACGCAGAAGTTACCTGCTTATGTTGCTATCACAGACCCTAAACTCACTCCTCAGTGGAGAGAATGTTAATTTATGCTACAGATAAAAGTACAATATAGATGAGTATGACAGAAAGAGTTACTGAGTGAACATGCAGCTAATCAATGCGTGTGAACAGGTCTGCCATACTTATTCATAAATGTGTAAATGCTGTAAGTAATGAACACACAAAATATGAACACACTCATTTGTCTACTTATGAAGAATCAATTATTTCCTTATCATTTTCTCTATTCCAACTCATACTGAGGGGATCATTTTGTCTTACTTCACTGAAAATATAATAAATCTTCAATACATCACCAAATATAACAAATTACTACAAATCCTACAGTATTCTTTATTTTTTTATCTAAAAAGACATTTGCAACTAAACCTTCAAAGCAATTAATCTGTTCCTTCTTAGTTCAAGTCCATTTAATTTTATAAATTCATTACTCCTTGCACATAAAATTACTTCCCTTGTTGTTTTAAAATACACTTCTACTGATTTCACTGCATTCATACAAATATTGCCACAGAAGTAGGATACTAAACCCAAATCTGCTCCCTGTTAAACATGAGCTAAATTTTTAATTTATTTTATTAGTAGTAGGACAGAAGTACTTTTAGTGCTTCAAGTAGTATTAGACTTGATCTCCTCTACTTTGTCATGTGCTTGAAGACCTTTTGCCCCTCAAATCTGTCTATAAATCTAAACCACAAATACATGCAACTCAGAAACATACAGTAAAACTATAGAAAATATGGAGCTTTCTCTGACCAATTCATGAAGATTTTAAAAGATGATTTTGAAAGTTCACTAGAAAAAGGAAAATTTGTAAGAATTCGGTACAATGAACTAATATTTCTTAATATTTCCACCATGGACGTCAGGCTAAACTGGAGCTAATCAGACTACACTAAAACTTTGCAACGGGGTGTTCAGTGCAGCTGTTTCCTGAAATACGCAAGAATAGTGCTGGTTTATTGACCAATATCTAGTGTAATTAGTAATCCTACGGCAATCACACAGCATCTTTTTAAGAACACAACCTGAATAATATAAAGTAATAGCAAGCAAATTATGCTTGCCTACTGAGTTCAACTCTAGATCTTGCGCTGTGTTTTTTTAAATTGTGTCACTGAGAGACCACATGCACAATACTTTTGGCAAAGCATAATCTCAATTCTAATATAGGAAAAAGGAAGAAAATTATGAACAATCCTTGTGATAATGGTGAAATAAGTCTGAGAAAGTCACTTATGAGCACAAGACAAGCATAAACTTCTTTTTTAAATGTCTCAACAAATTCTAAATTAACTAGATTGATGCAAAGAAAATCTAGCTTTAAACACATTTAATCTTTCCCTTCATAAGAGTGCAGAATAAATGAAATCTGCTATTCTCTCAATTACTCTTGCACTTCTTTCTTTTTTCTTTTCTGTATATGAACACAGACATATACAGAGATATATTTTCCATCATACTATTGCTATGATTATAAACTGGCATTGCCCATTTGTACAACATGTTGTACAAAGCAGCATGAACCACTAATGGACCTTTTTTATTCTATAATATAAATAAATACATGAACTATGTGTTTTGCACAAAAATATGAAGAAGTACTGAAATAAAATGCTTCACAAGTAATTTTCAAACACAAAAACTCATCAGTAAGTATATTTTCAATATAGTGCAATGGATTTTTTTCTGTACACCTGCTATTTGCCCTAATGAATCTCAGTTTTTTCCTTTACAATCTGTCTGTCAGAAAATCCAGACATATAGAACAAGTAATTCTGAAGGAAACAGAGACCCTACCTCCCTTCAATCAGTTGTCACTCTCTCCTCAGGCTGAGATTGTCATTGTCACTACAGACAACGTGGTTTGACAGTAGCTGCATTTGTGCATGTTGGTCTTTATCTACTCTGGTTAAGGCCTGGGCCTTCAGTCTCTGTTTATTTTGATTTGATATGCATAAGAGAGAGAGAAATTGCAAGCAAAATTTAGCTTCGCCAGTATTTAGAGTACCAGCAGAAGAGCCCAGGCTCTGCTGAATATTGATATCCTTCATATCAAGTTGATAGGTCACTGGTGAATGGCCTCAGGAAGAGCTTAGCTTTTGCACCATTCTGCTTGACATTGCTAAGTTTCATGCTAATGGGCAGATGTTAAAGGGTTCTGTGTGTGCACACTAGGTGCATGCTACAATTTCAAGCTGATTATTTTACACACTTAACAGACCATTGAATTATTTTTAAAAATTTATTTATTTATTTATTTATTACCCCCTAACTTGCTGGGAGAATTTGGCAAACTCCATTTTCCTGTCAGGTTTAAGAAACAGAACTTCTTTACTTGCTCAACCTGCTCATTTCCATTCAGTAATGCTGCTGTC
Organism: Melopsittacus undulatus; assembly: GCF_012275295.1. Taxonomy (NCBI): domain Eukaryota; kingdom Metazoa; phylum Chordata; class Aves; order Psittaciformes; family Psittaculidae; genus Melopsittacus; species Melopsittacus undulatus. Next base: position 25,152,280 of record NC_047557.1, on the reverse strand, counting down.
AACTGTCACACAGTGTCTGAGCTCACACTAGCTTCAGCCACTTGCATTACTTGTGCTAGAAACCACAGACTCAGCAATAAGGATGTCATCAGCATACTTGAGATTACAACATCTCCTTCTGCCAATGTTAATACCACTATGGCAACCATCAACAGCAATACACATTATTATTTCACTATAAATATTGAACAGATGTGACAGCCTTGTCAAACTCCCTTCCTGGTGTCCAACCACTTCGTTATACCTTTTGCTGCTTTGACTGCTCTTCTCTGGCCATGAAAAGAGATGGCACAAATTGACCACCAGTGCAGGAAAGCTCTTATACAACATCCAGTACTGGTAAGTATTTCTGTATAACATACTAAACTAATACTTTGAAATATAGTTGCTAAAATATAACTGCAATAAATTACCACCTTCAGTTTTTTTCAACAGTGGCTTTGCTATTAAAATAAATGCAGATTATACAGAATTTTACCAGTTTCACAAAGATCAGGATGTAGCCCAGCTTCTATAGACCTCCTATTATACTGAATAATCTGCTAATTTGCTTTGGCCATTTTTTCCCTAAGATGACAATCTTTCTTGAAATATTAAAATAAAAAAATTAAATTTTGGCATAGTTCTTGTTTAACACTTTATGTAGATTCACCTGATTAAAATGTCCACTTAATTTTAAACAGCCTAAGAACATTCTTGCAGTTTAGTCAGAAGAAACTAGGTTCACAGAGAGCAAGGAATTAAATGTTATTTGTTGTTCTCTTAAAGAAGGCTTTGCAGTATCACACTGAGGGAAGATGGCTGGGGAACCATAAATTAGAAGAGGTAGTTAACTTATCTCAAGACTAGGTCAGTAGGAGAATGTGAAATAGGCAGGAACAACTTAATCCAATTTTCCATCCATTTTCCTGCTCAACCCCATACCATTCAAAAAAACACCAAAAGGTTGTTCAACATCTAATTTTGTAGGTATTAGCCTTTAAATCAGAGCAAAGCAACTCAAAGAACCTGGGGAACAACCTGCCAAGTTCTGCTTCACCTCCACAGCCACAGGTTTTCTCTCTGAGGGTTTCAGAAGAAGCAGCACAACGGCTATGTAGTAGCAAGCCTTTATTCTGTAATACTTACTCAGTATGTGTTGTAAAAGGGACTCTGACCATGTTCTAGGTGTGACTATCCTGAAGAAACCAGTGTTTCAGCTAGCAGTTCTGATTTCTCTTTTTTCTTCCTTCTTAGCTGACATCTCTGGCAGGTGGAATTGTCACCTTATGATAAAGAGAGTGCAAAGGTAGGCAGATTTGGTAGGGCCTGACCCTTCACAGGTAGAATGCATTGCTGATGCTACTATAGGTGTTTTCTGTGGAAGAAGAGGTAGGCAGACAGTATACACTCTCCATTGGTAGACCAATAATGTTGTGGTGTGCTGATGAAATCCAGCTGTCAGAACTTCTTTTTTTTTTAATCAATAAAGAAAAGGTGAAGAGGAAAGGCACAAACAATAGTTGGAAGCAGATTTGATTCTTGTTGATAATATTCTCTTTAATGCGGGTGGCATCAGACTCTCAGAAGAAAATTCTGGAGATATTAGCTGGCAATCATAAGATTTAGCTCCATCCTGAAAAGGATTCAATATTCATGTCTCCTCCATCCATAAAAGCGATGATAAAGCCTCTGGTTTGATGTAAAAAGTTTTCTTTGCTTCGTTGTTAGTATTGCTGTTAACACGTATTATGCATTATTTGACACACGAGTTCAGTTTCTGTTGAAGAAAGCTCCAAGGAATCATTTGGTGGAAGTAGCAGAGGTGTTATAGCTCCAACACTGATGAGTCATCACAGGGTGATGTTCAATACAAGAGACAAAATCAAAGCAAGAGAGTACAACAGTGTTTGAACAGTCACATTCTATCACCAGCTGGGTGCTGCTGGAAAGGAAATTAGATTTAGTTGTTTTTAAAGCATAGCTGGTGTTTTATTGTCAATGAAGAAATAAAGCCAAAGAAGAAATAAAGAAAAAAACCCCTGAACCAATATTTTATCCTAAAATAAAAACCATACACAGACACTTATTTTGGGGGGGGGGGGTGTGTGTGTGTGGTGAGGAACAACAATCTCATTACAGCTCAAGACATGATAAAGAAAGGGATTTGAACATATGTGACAATCTCAATTTGCACAAAAATCTCTAAACGTGCTACTTCAGTTGTAGGTTTACAAAACTAAGGAAGAGGAACATCCTATCAGGTTAATTTCTGTATTTGGACAGTTCTTTGGCATATTGCAACACAGGAGAGCAAGAGACTTCCAGCTCTTCCAAGATCTTCCATCTTTTCCACAGGAGAGCAATAATAATAGCCAACACTATGCTGCATGCTAGCTTCCCTTCAGGTCAAGGTCCTCCAGTGCTTCACAAAGACAAATTAATCACACCTCAGAAATGTATCTGAGCAGGAAATATCTTGCACTTATTTCAGTGTAGCCCTGATTTAAGTGTTTTGAAAATCCCATTCGCTGTATTTTTGTGGGATTGGGTGTGACCAGGGACAGCATATCCAGCAAAACACTTGCCCTGATTAGCTTTAAGCAAAAATAGTTTCTCTGAACCTAGTGGGACCTCTCACATCCTCAGAAACAATACAACAGGTGTTTTCAGTGTCATGTTCATTGAGGGTCCCTTAATGGGTTGGACAACAGGCTGGGGACCACACAAAGAAATTCATTTACCGTGTAGCACATTCAGAAGATGTCAAATGAAGAAAGTTCCCTTTAGGATTTAGGTGGCATTGGGCTGCACTCTGGAAGACCTTGGTATAGCATAAACTAAACCACTTATGTTGATATAGGATAATTAAGCACTGCAACAGAAAAAAAAGTTCATCTAAACACAACTTTCAAGGTAATTCAGACTTGGGTTGGTTGAACCTAGTAAAGATTTTGTGAATCTCTAAGGCTAATAGTTTTGGTTCACAAAACCAGTTTTGAGTCTTTCAGACTTTCCATTCCTGATGCTTAATACTATTCCCCTCCCCTCACAAGAGATACTAAATTAAAGTACAATACTTTAGTCTTCATACAAGAGGAAGTCAGTGCTATTTATCAAGCTTAAGGAATAAAGCCACTGTTGCATTTGAATGAAAGCAAAACTCGCGTTTTTTTTTTTTGCAGTAGAGGCCAAAACCTTACCTATAAAAAAGTGAGCCCTTTTGAATCTCAGGATAGTGCTAATCAGGACGAGCTTTACAGGGTATATATTAGCTTCAGATTTTCACTACAGATTATATCTATACCCCTTTCTCCCTTTCCCTCTGAATTTTGTTTTTTCCCCACTCCTTTGTTCTTTTACCTTCTTTCTCCCTTTCTTTTCCATCCCTCCTTCACTTGTCCCTGCCCCCTTTTCTTTAGGTTTCTTCCACTTTCCCTCCTATTCCTTTTACAGCATCCCCAATGCAGAATGTAAACCTGTAAAATTAACATTCCAATTAAACTTTCAAGCTCTTGGAATCTGAATGGCTTTCAATAGAGGCAAAGCCACTAAGCAATCCCTTTTGCAGGCATGGTATAAAATGTTGGTGTCAGGACCACAACAGGGTGTTCAAGAGATTATAAAACTTATGTCTGGTTTCTGCTATCTTTTAATTTTTGTTCTCTGTAATAAAATATAAGACAAACTTCCTTAATTTTCACATCAGTGTTGCAGCTCAGGACTCCATTAATGCACCCCTCTCCCCGCTGCTGTTCAGTGCCCTAGTTTGCAGTCAGTTCATTCTGCACTGATGTATATTTCATTGCCCAAGGCTTAATTTTGATTTATTGTCCATCCATAAATTAGAAAAATATGCTCTGGAATTCCATCCTGCTGAAAAGCTGTGCCTGATGTCAGGGGACTGGGTGATATTTAAGATGTCAGAAATACATATTGGATTAGTGTGCTTTGTTTCCCCACAACAGCAGGTGTTTAATCATAGCTGATGGCTGAAGTTAAATGCATTAGGACAGGATCAGCCAAGAAGATGGAGTTTTTCTAAACCATACAAACTCCAGATAAATAACTCAAAACTAATTGTGTGTCCACATCTTATATACATTTTTATTTACTTTAATACATTAAACAATGAAAATAGCCTCTGGCACTTAACTCCTCATTTAAGATCTGTACAAATCTTTGATGCTAATGAGTGAAAGTCTTTTGCATGTTATTATACTGTCCCTTCTTGGCCCTTCAATGCCTTAAAATATTTTCTAAAGGGAAGTTGACTAGGAAAGAAATAAAAAGGAGTAAAGCAGCTACAGAGATGGTACATGATTTTTTGAGGTTCGGGGTTGTTCCCATAGAAAATCTAAGACATGAATGTAAAAAATATCACTTACTATATACAGGAACCTAAATAACACAGACTACATTGTGTACACAAGGGTTCCCCAAATTTCCTTTTTCTACTGTGATTTTTGTTTGTTGCTGTTAAGCTTGCTGCTCTGTTTATGTTAATGAGAAGTCTCTGTGTATAGAAAAATGATCAGGCCTGGTCTTGAGCAATTTAGCTGGAGGCCGAAGAGAAGACGCTTAGGAGAGCAAACATTTTCAAGGTCAGCCAGTGAACTGTAACAAGCCGGTGAGATTCATGGCGAGAATTGTATATTTTGACACAACAGCAATTTGATTAAAAGAGAAAGTAATGGGTTTAAACAGTCGCTATGAGGATGTAGCCAGACTTTGTTAGCTTTTCGCAAATTACTTAACAGAGCAGTGATGGAACTGGAAATAGGGCTGTTTTGTGTAAAGTAAAGAAAAGAGGGTTACATTTGAAACAGGAATAATAAAGAATGTTAATGTTTGGTGTTAAATGCATTTAATTTCATTCACCTTGCAATGATTTTTAGGAAGTTTAGAATGTTATAAGTGTTACAGACATCTATAACAAGGTTGATGGGTTTAAAGTTTTCTGACATTCAAGACACAGTTGCTGCTACTGCATGTATAAAACCTCAGCCCTCTATGAATATATAATACTCTGCACATATAAGACCCTAATCACAGAGATATCAAATCACTGCAAAGGTAGGCAATGGGAGCTACTTCGTATGCTGCACAAAGAAACTGAGGCAAAGAGGGTTTAGCTTGTGCAAATGAATGAGTCCAAGGGAAAACATATGATATGGGGCTACATTTCACAGCTGCATATAATATTTAAATGTGAGCTTCCTTTTACCTTTGCTGAATCTGTATTCTAGTTAAAGAGAGAATGCTAACCTAAAAAATGATGACATTGTAAGTCTCTTGCCTTTCTAAGTATTTTTAATAGAATTTTGAAAATATGGCCCAAATTCAACACTTATCTCATGGAAAAGTGAAATCTAGTTTGCATGTGTCTCAAAAGAGACCTTCTTCTGCAGATAGATTCCACCCCACCTCAAAGCAGAGACTTCACAGAGTTTGACCTTCATGCAAAACAATAGTTTTATGTGTAAACAGCTTTATGAGAATTTCATCAGAGTGGATGTTTTGAAATTAGAGCTGCAGTGGATATCTACTGAAGACATGCTACAGCAGCAAATTATCCCTTCCCTTTTCCTATTATGTCTGGATCTACTGTTGTTGACTGCTTCTTTGCACACACAGAGGTTATGTGACTGCTTCGGGGCAGTTCTATTGAAAAACATCCCATTTGCTTTAAAAAAAAAAAAGTAAACAGAAAAATTCCTTACAACAGCAGAGTAGGAGTAGGCACTGAAGTCTTCTTAGGTATAAAGGCTGGAAGAGAAAATCAAAAAAGCAGGGTGTCAGAAATGACTGAATGTGACCATAAACACCCAAATCATAGTCTCTGTGGCTATAGGTTCTATAATAATTTGTTTAAATAATAAAAAATAATAAATAATTTGTTTTAAAAAATTGTTTTCTTGATTGGTATTGCTTCAGCTCCTAGTATTCAGGCTATGTTATCAAGTGTGAGGTGAAGCTTTGTAGGTAGATTAAGTCCACCTCAGGCCACTCTCCCACCTGGCTGTCCTGCCTTATTGAGAGCCTTATGCCAGTGCTATTTAGAGTGGGACCACACAGAGAGTGAAACCAATTCTCTAATCTGGTTGCCATTCAGTGTTCTTGATGGTCAATTGGGTCATAGTTGATCCAGTACACCAGATGACATGGTCACTACTGATTACCACCAGGAAGTGGTGGGAACATGTGTCTGGGGCTGAGAAACAGGACAGGATTGAAAATCAGCAGGCTGACCACTGACCAACTTTTCTAAAATTACCTCTGAGTTTGGTTCTGACACTCCAGCATGGCTACAAGATTAGATCTCCTTTGTCTTAATGCACAAGAAGAAGATAAGAGAAACCTGCTAAAGATACAGGCTTGGATAGGAATAATCTAATAATATAGCTTTGGTATGCTCTAAAACTGTCTGTTTAGAATTAGTGTGATGTTGTAGCTGCCTCAACAGGCAGGATTCGCTAATAAATAATCTCTGCTCTAAGGCTGAATGAGGGTGAACTCATGCTCTTTGAAAGGATTCTGTAGAGAGAGAAGATGGTTTTTATTTTGAGGAAAATATAAACATTAAATTCCCAATTGTGTGCAATTTATTCAGCCCAAAATCCCACTGAGTTGCACCCAATAAGTAAGAACTTTAGGATATAGCTCAAATTAAGATTTCCTGGGAGTATTAGAGAATGTAATTCACAAATTAATGAAAAAATAATTTTCAGTCTAAGAAGTGGTAATTCTGATTGGAGACTGGAAGGCTAAGGGGAAATTATGTTTACAAATACATAAATATTAAATCGCAGTTTATCTGTAGTGGAAAAAGGAATCCAATATTCAGATAAATACTTAGTGTAACTGGAAAAATACTAGCAACATTAAAACTGAATACCAATCAGGAGTGCCCAAGGAAGATTCCAAGGTATTCCTCTATTTACAGCAAACTACATCTAGCTTCACTTGATCTTTAGATTTAATCTTTTGCAGTTTAATACAGAGCTGAAAGAGGTTCCAGCTCCTTAGTCCTTTAACCTTTACAACCCAGAATATTCAACCCATCAGCATGTGCAGTGGATTCCTTCAATTGTCACCAGTCTTGAAAAATACTTTCCAGGGGAAGATTTTGGGTTGAGTAGGGTATTTATCAGGAGTCACAATTCCTGGTTTCTTGGCTTTTCTATGGACTCCTTGAGTGACCTTGAGTAAGTCACCACACTTCCATTTCCATATCTGAACAAAGGGTATCTTCCTTAGTATTTATCTCTCAGGGTCCTTGTGTGTCTTGCTCAATATTTTTCATGACATTTTGAGATCCACAGATAGAGACCCTATGACAATAAAACATAAATGCTGTACCCAGCTTATTGACTGTTTTCTTCCCCCTTAAGTGTCTTGCAATGCCAGTAGGACTGATGAATATCTGTGCATGACTTTAATATATATTGAAAGAAAATAACTTACTAAAAAAACCCCAAAACCAAACAAGAGTCTCAAACATTCCTAATATTAGATTAACCAATATGTCCTATGAAGGAAAATAGAATTTCAGATGAGCTCTGACGTCTAGCTCCATCTATAGAGTTACAATTACAAAAAAAAAGTGAGTTATCATTCAGAAAAGGAAGCACAGGATGTTTGATTGTGCTGGTAGTCTAATGCTAAACTTAAAGTTGATTGAGCAGATTCTTGGGAATATTGTCAATTAAATGCTCCCAAATAGTAGTATTGTGCAACATTTCTTTGGGGGGAATACACAGGGAGGGTCCACATTGTCTGTGTGGTCAGACACTAGGTGTTTTAGTGAGGTCTGTAATTAAATGATAAATGATATTGTGGTCTGCTATGTTTCCACTTGCTCTAGTAATAAATCACTGGGACATTGAAATGTCCTAGGTTTTGCTTCCACCAGGCCTGCTTCTACTTTCAAGTATGTGGCAGGACTCTGAACTATGAATTTTCTCATCTGCATCAGATACTTTACATTTCATATGCAAGAGAGAAGGGCATCCATTCACAAGCTTACCCAGGCACTATTTATCCTGTAGAACTGTGGTTACACACTTTGTGTTGTAGGGTCAGTATGGGACAGAGGTCTCGAACAATTCACCAGGAAAACAAGACAAATATTTCTAATTAGTCACATATTATATCATGTCATATTGCCACACTTAATTAGAACTGAAAACATATATTAGAGAAACAAACCATTATTTGAGTTTTTGTTTTCTGAAGTCCTACTCGTCTAGAGACTGCAACAATAAGCTTTACTTCCAAAATAGAAAAGAATCTGGATTGCAGCTAAGCTGAGATGATGAAAGTCAAATTTTTGTTCCAGCCCTAAGTAAAACTATGTTCTTCATCATCAGCTGGGCAATTTTTATATTTGGAATAACTGAATTTAATAACAATAACAATGATGGTAATAAAGTCATACCTATTATTCCAGACTGAAGATAAAGACATGACTGCAGATAATGAAAAGTAAGACTCTTGTTTTTTCTCTGTTGGTTTGAAAATTGTAATGATAATGAGCAGTTTAAATTATCAAAAGAAGCTCATCACTTTCTGGATATGCTTCTAGTCACATTTGCAAGCTTCTAAATGTTTAGTAAGTAATTAGTCTTTCAAATTTCCTAGTGGCAGAAGGGCTTTAAAGTTTATTTTGATCTGTTCCTGCTGATAGAGACATGGCAGCACTAAGATGATGCAGTTTGCAAATATGCATGTCATCCATTTCAAAATGCAAGTGCCTAAAATGTATTCCTCTCACAAAAGTCACTTAGGATAAACAGATGTCAATGGTAAATTGATTTATTCATTTTAAAATACCAAGCAGACCCCAAACTTGAATGTTTATAATTTAATTAATTATTTAATGCTCTAATTGCGTATCTACAAGTATGGTCATTTTGCTAGTCTCATAGCTTTTAAAGTAAGGCCTTTGTTCCGCAAAAATTCTGCTGTCAACAGGGGCAGACTACAGCTATCTCTGCAGTGGTTAGTTGACCATTTTCAAATTTAACATACAGTAGGATGAATTTGGCGTGATGGATGCAAATCTTTCAAGATTTCAAATTAAATCAGATTAAATTTGACTACTTGGAGAACTTTGTCACAAGCCTAAAACTCAGACCAAATTTATTGATGTCACAAATATTAAACTTGAGACAAAAATGTGGCTTTGAATAGAAAACTCACACCATTAAGTTTTGATCATAGACAAGCTAAAGTTTCCAAGGCTGAAAGCCGATTTTGCCAGTCTAAAATTTGGGGTTACAGTTGAATATTTATTTTGACATTGTTATTACTCTCTAGAATGGAGATTCAAACCATATAAGGAAATGTAAATCCTTGAAAACAGAAATGGATGGTAAATTAGAAACGTAATGTTTCATGCACCTCTGGTTTTACCTGACAAAGCATAAAAATTTCAAAACAGCATGCTTAGTTATTCAACTAAACATTACATAGAAAACACTGTTCATCCCCCTTCCCTGTGTCTCTTACCACATCTGGAACTCGTGAAACCCCTAATTATTTCTTCTATGCATTACACAAAACCATCCTTCACTTCTAAGCTTTGTGAGGGAGCAGTATGTTTTCCTTCAGGGTTAGGGCATTCTGTAGTAAGTTGGGAATGGAGAAGTCATTGAGGAGTGCAAATTAGTCTACAGAGTGAGAGTGGCACCTGTAGCTCTTCCTTCTTGGAGATATTATAAATCAAAACCAGAACTTCTATATTGCACAGATATAAACATTCAGCCCCCACACCTGCTTCATTGTATTACACTCATCTGTTTGTGCTTAATATATGGAGCTTGTCAAAGGACCATGAATTGCTTCTGTCTTTATACTTGGTTTTTAATTTCTACAATTCCAGTTCAAGTGCATGTTTTCAAGAACCTCAAGTACCAATGAGGACAAGGGAGGTGTATGTAGGCATGGAATGGTTTCCAAACAAAGAGATTTCAGTTTGGAAAAGAGACAGCTGGGGAGTAGATGGTGAAGACAGGTAAAATTAAGAGCTAATGACGAATACAAAATGACAACTAGGGTCAAACAACTGGAAGATCAGGAAGTAGGTATAAAACAATACCTTCTCACAGAGCATGAACATATACTGCAAAAAGCTGTTTGAAAACTGCAAGTATACATATACTTAAAGGTGGACAAGACATGACAGGTAGAGCTACCGAAGATGAATAAATACATAGTTCCATCATAGCTCAAAGTCTCTTAATGGCTGATTGACAAAGAGAAGAGGGATCACAATACTTGACTTTATTCTTTCCATAAGCAGGTACATTTGGCCACTGCTAGAGAGTAAACTATACCAGACAGATCTTTCATGGAATTCTTCTCAGGTATTTTACCACTTTTTGACCAAATCTATTTTAAGAGCTTTGAACAAGCTCTTGCAAAGTGACAGTAAGTCCTACAGAGCTTCTTCTGCAGGACTATGATCTGATACTCTTCATCAGACTACAGAGGCAGATAGGAGCTGAAACATCTCATCTGGGTGTGCTCCACTCCTGCTCTTCAGGCAAACGTGCTACAGGTGATAACTCTGCTGCTGAATCTTACACACAAAGTTAATGAAGAGGGAAGGCAAAATATGTCTGACCTGCATGCCAGAACTTGTTTTAGGGCTCTTCTCCCAGTAGCCCTTATGGATCTACATTAAATCTCATTTTCAGCCCTGTGAATATTGTCCTTATCCCACCAGTCTCAGGATGACCTCAGCTCCGAGGTCATCTATACCTGCTGTGCTCAGCTGATGTCATGGGAAAGGTAAGGATTTCCATGGCATGAAAGTCTGGCCCTTGGTGTATTTCACTATCAACTTGCATTAGGCCTCTTCACATGGAAGAAACAAAATGTTGGTCAGAAGGACATCTGAGAAAACTGATTAGAAAATAAAGGGACCTGAAAGTTATTCTACCTGATGGAAATCCTAGTCTCAATGTGCAGTCCTTCTTCTGGAAAAAAAATCTACCACTGCTTAATGCTGTCCTCCTTTTATAGTTATTAATTATCACCCTTAGAGCTGGGTACATCCAGAAGGGGAGAATGAGATTGATTCAATCATATCCTCTCTCCAAATGACCTTGTACCCCTCTCAGGTAGTACCAGGAAGGATGGAGGGAAGGGAACATGGGCATGGTCCCTGCTAGTCAGGGCCATTGTAACAGGGCACAGGGCCACAGAGCCCGTAGCTCGGTGTTGTTGCTTTCTCCTTATTTATGTTTTTTATCATTACTCAGTTCAGCCACACAAGGCAAATTGCATTTAATAAATTAGCCTAATGGATTCAGCAAGTGGTTTGTGAGCGGGGTGCTTCCTCCAGTTAAGGAAAACATTTATATTCCTTCTACCTTTGCTTTTCATGACTATGAGGGTAAGCAGAGGGCAGGGTATATTTGCTGGGATAGCGAGCCCTGCTGCCAGCCCTAGGGCCAGGGGCACCATAGGGGCTAGCCCCAGAGGATGTGTGGGGAGCCCATGGCATTGGTGCCCTTTGTCTCTCTGCAGGCGGCTGGGCAGTTCAAGGCTGCGGTACCTACCACAGCTTCCTTGGCTGGCAATTCCCTCCCCTTCCCCGCACTGCACATTAAACTCTTCCAAAGGGGCCTCTTTAACAGCTCCCCATGAAATAATAATTCATTATGTCACTAGGAGGGAAGAAAGGGAGTGTAAGTGTCTTGATGGGATTAGCGGAAACCCCTGCAGAGATGATTTAGGAGCCGTGATAATTCATTTAATAGGGGCCTGGGGTAAATTGCTAGACAGGGAAATGTAACTGAACCAGCTTAGAAAGGGCGCATTACAGGTCTGTATATGATAACTGGCTTCATTAGCAATATTTAAGAGATTTCATTTAAGAATGAGTCATAAAATGCAGAACTATTTCATCCACCTGGTTTGGTGGCCTTTAGCTTTACTCTGTCTGAATATTAAATTGGAAATGGCACTACAGCAACACAGTTTGGAAACTGTTCTTTTGGCTGTTATTTGTATGGTTGGTTTAGCTTCTCGTTTGTTAACCTTTTAAAATGAGTATCATTGAAGCGGCTAACGGTACATTCTGAACTTAGAGAGATGAAGAAGGCTGCAATGGCTGAGAACAGACTGCTGCAAAACTTAGCAAAACCTCCAGATTCCCACTGCTGGATATATATAGATCCAGAGAGTGTCAGCAAATGGCAAATTATTTCTGCAAAGCTCAATAAGCTAGCCTATTTTCCACTGAATACATCTGATTATGCAACAGCTTGCATGGGTGGAACAAGCAAGCATACAGAAATAGTCAGCTGGACTTTGGGAAGCCTACCATCCTGTACTGTGTAGCTGAAGTTTGCTTCTGATGCTGTTATTAACAAATGTTGGTTTGGTTTTGGAACAGAAAAAATGGATATGACAGTTTTCCCCCACCTAGCAGCATTCAACAATCAGTAGTCTTGGAAAAAAAGTCTGCTTTATTTAAATTATATTTTTAATCATGGCCCAAATAGCTAACTAAAGATTCCTAGCCAGCATATATGGGTAAATATTTAAATTTATAAAAGAAGGTTGCAAACATTAAGAAACAAGTTCTATACAGTCTTGCAACTTCATTTGCTCCTCTGAAGCTGTGAGACATAAACAATGGCAGAACTTGGCATGGCACTTGTGTGGTTTGGATGTGTGTGTAGTGTGTTTATTATGCATGAAAAGGAATTGTTTGGGATAAAAGCTATTATAAAGCATTCTATTTGTCCTTAAAACTATGCTTTTCTGCTTGTCAAGTAATATTTCAGTAGTATTTGTCACCAGTATGTGTGAGTTACAAACTTTGGCTTTTAAAAAAATTATTTCAAAAATTATTTTAATCCTTTGTCTCCTTGGATGCATTTTGGGAGAAAAGATGCACTTCGAGATTTGGGCAAATGTTTAACAAATACCAGAAAGTGGTCATAAGCCATAAGCTTTTTTAATGTCCCCTTCTTATTTATCACTGCTTCATTTTTCTGTAGCTGAAAACAAAGGAAATGTACTCATAAGGAGATACCAACAAATAAATTATTAATGCAATCCTGTCATAAATATGTGTGTTGTTTATTCTTCTCTTAAAACATCAAAATGAGACAGTTTTATTTTAACATCACTGCATAGATAAGGGTATGGTTTGCTGGTCATATTTTATATTGGTTGTTGCCATCTGAATTGTTCTGTAATTCATTCTGCAAACTACTATCATAGAAAAACAAGTAACTAAATTCTTTTCAGCCTTCACACGAAGTGCGTATGCATTAGTAAACTGTTCTATCAAAAAGGACAATTAATTATACATTAAATGATGCTATTATACATGTAAGTTTGTACAACTAAAAGATGAACCAGATTTTGTTGTGATTATTGAAATTTTGCAAAACCTCCTGTTCTTTCTGTGTACCATGGAAAGCCCAGTAATACTATCATTCTTCTTTTGGTCCAACTTTGAAATCCCATGATAAGGAGGTTGCAGTTGATATAATCTTGTAAACCATTTTGAAATACTGCTAGCAGTATCTTTATCAAAGGTAGCTAAAGATCTTAATAACCACGACTGTTAATTGTAGGCATAAGACAAGGGTTTTAATAAATCTTCACTAATACTTCATACAAATATAAAAGAATGACTAGCTTCCTCTTCATCTCTTTCCCTAGTGACCACTGCCTGTCATGACTTTGAATGATTCCCTCTAATGGAAGACAGCCAATACTGTCCATTACTCCAGATGGTCAGCTTGACTGCAAAGTTCTGCTAATGCTTCTCAGCATTCATTTTTTTTTTTAATTTTTTTTTTTTGCTTTCCATGATAATCCAGTCCAAGATCAGCCATCTAATACCTGGCAGACAAAATCTGGGCTATCTTGCCAATTAGTTACAAAATTCATTTTGGTATTCATGGTAGAATGTGCACAGTGGTTTCCTGCTCAGCTTCCTGTTCTTACAAGAAAGTCTAAACAGACCAACAGCTCTGTAAGAGCCAGTAAGTAATACATTAATCACTTGCTGCTGCACAGCTAAGAGGTGACAGGAAAAAATATAAGCAGACTTTGTGGGTACATTCTGAACTGGGCTGTACCTGCATGATAATCCTGCTTGTTATCACAGTTTGCACTAAATACAAACAGGATTTAGTGTAGTATCTTACATGTAGCAGGCATTGCTTTTTCATGTACCATAGTTATTTGACATGCTCTGTCCTGATTTTTGTAAAAGCAATTCAAATAACGAAAATATTTCATGCTCTAATCAGCACAAAGTAGATAAGTACTGGCTTGTGCATGCAATTTACCAAAGTTCAACTAATTTTTCAGTTAGTAGATAATGGCTGGGTATTATAAAGTAATGCTCATCACTTCACAGGAGCAGCATTTGCTTATTGCTGTTCTCTGTTAATACAAAGAGGCATTAGCAGGCACTTGTAAATTTTCCTACGTACAGCTTACATAAAAGCTAATGACAACAACAACAAATGACAACAACCTCCAATTTAAAAGCACTGCACCTAGAATAAATATTGTAGGTGTCCTTGGGGACAAATATTTCAAGCAATTAGATATCTTTCTGGTATGCCTTCTAGTATCTTGTCATCTGCAAAAGCATGATACGAAAAGTGGGCTTACTCACTGCTTACATGATTATCTGTAATGGGAAGCTTACAATGCTGCATTCCTGGCCTGCAATTTGAAATTATTTGATTAATTTTGCAAACCCAGAATATCTCTAGTAGAAACAGACTGGTGGTTTTGACACTGAATTACATGGAATTGCTCCAGGTTTTTACCCTTGCATAGGAATACAAATTGGGCTGATAATTGTGCACTTTATTGTAATAATACTCATTGTTTAATTGATATATTTTACTTCAGGCAATCAGATATTTCAAAATATTCAGGGAATATTCAGCTACAAGGTACCAGTAATTGATTTTTTTAAATGAAATTGTTTTCAAGAGAAAACTGACTATATGTTTGACCTCCTGACTTTTTCAGAAATGATTATCCCTATAGCACTATCAGTACTTTCAATAAAATCAAGTTTAACTTGTGTTTGAAACATGCATTACAAATAGATGTATAGATGGACGAGATATTGAGAAAAGGAATAGTACAGATTATGAATATTAAGATTTATATTAATCTATAAGCCTATTAAAGTACAGTAAAACCTGTCCTTCAGACCACCTTTTTAAAGATATCACCTCCCTGATGGGACCACTAAATTTCGGGCCAAATTATTTTCCCATAAAGAACAATGAAAAGAAAATGATTATATTAAGACTAGTTCTACTATGGTTTCTTTTCATTGTTCCGCCAAAAATGATTCCAAACAGTAAAATAACATTGATTTTGACCTTGTTAATGAACCTGAAGAACTTCAAGGCATACTTGACCATAGATTTTCCTTTAAACAGAAAAAAATGACATGTAGCCATCATAATTTCATCAACCTTGGCAGAAGATATGTAATTTCACTGGTATTGTGGACAGGCAGCTTGCCTTGATATTGTTAACGTTTTACAGGGACAGAAGCATGGGTTTTTTCTTCATAACAACACTCTCAAGTGATTCTGTAAATGTGTAACATTGATTAAGTCTTCTGAGATTTAGGAATATTTTAAAAGGCTGTGTTGTACAGATTTATATATTACTAAAAGGTTAATTTAATTTTTCCAAGATGCACATCTTCCCTATGGTAGGAACTTTCCAGAGGTGTCTTGCTGCGACTTCCTCACTCTCTTTAGGAGGGCTACACTTAGTCAATGTAAAACATAGATGATCACAGTTTCTCTCCTTTTATGAGGGGACCCAGAGACTACAAGTCCCAGAGGGCAATGTCCACCTTGATTTGAGCAACCTTGCCTAGGCTGGGACCATCAAGCAAGACCTCTGTCTGGGTTAGGGGAGTTACAGATAGTTGCACAAAACATGTTGACTCACAGCATATTATCACCGCTAGACACTGCGTTTTCTAATTTTACCTTGCTGTATCTGTGTATACACAAAACCTGTTGTGTTTCCCACTCATTTTTGATACGTATTTTTGTATGTGCTCATATCAGACAGTCTATTTACAACCATATATTGTTACTTTATGTAGCATCCTATCCACTGCTGACACTGGAAAGCTTGTGTTTTGACCTTTACAGATATTATACTAATAGCTCATTTTGTTCTAGATGTATTTTTCAAAGGCAGTGAAAAAACAATAAAAAAGCAAACAAGCAACCTCTTCCAAACTCAGAATACACTAAAACAGTCATTTCTCTTCCACATATGAACTCCATTTTCCTGGAACTAAAATAAGCATTTCTAAAGCTAAAAAGCAAACCCAAGTTCAGATCATTAAGACTATTATGCTAGTAGTTAGAACCCTGGTTGTTTTCATTACCATTTGAAGTCCCTGTCTTGCTGTAAATGTACCCAGTGATTTGGTAATGCTCATAGATAAAAGCAGACACTGGAGACCTCATGCATTTAGAGAGGAGCTAGAGATTGCCCTTATCAGAATTTCTCTGCCCTCTCAGTAGTAGGAGATGGTCTTTCCAGGTAGCTACTGCTCTCCTATCCAGAAAAGAACACAGAGGTGAATTGTTTGAGATGTCACATGGAATAGTTTAAGATGAAAATAGGCTGTTTCTATGGAACAACCCATTCATCTGAACTGGGGATTTTCAGATGCTTCCCATCAAAACTGCCCAACTGTGGTTGGCAATACTGAAGTTCAGAGTGATTTCTGAAACTTGATTTATTTTACTTGTCAACTTCAGATTCAGTGCAATTATTATTCCACTAGATGAGGCACAGTCTACCAACCTGCCACTTACCTTTCATCCAATGCTTTTACTGGACTTGTGACCTATTGTGAATGCCAATAGTATTGGTAGTAACTTTGCATTTGTGTTGGTGGTCAAAGGGCAAGAATACTTCAAGTTGGTGCTGTCATCAGACACTTCATACAACAAAATCACAATCCAGAGATGCAGTTGAAAGAGTGTCTGTGCCTATCTCATGCTTTGTTGATTCCCAAAGAGGCAGATCATGATTCCTCTCCCTGCTAGTCCTTTCTTCTCTCCCTCTGCTTCTCTCTCTCTCTCGGCCACATGGTCCCTCCACCTGACCTGCACCATCTTCTTTGTTCTTCAGAACCTCCCTCCTTTTCTTTCAGCTCATTCACCCAGCAGAAAATCACCCCTTTTTAACCACATTAGTTTTCTGCCAGGTTGGCAAGCTGAATCAGGTCCCAGAGGAGCCTAGGGACTGCTAGTGTGCATGGCTAGTGGCAGAAGTTCTTAGCTGGGAGCTGGGGGAGAGGGGAAGGGGAAACAGAGTGGGACCAAGACCTCCCCTTGCTGGTGGCCATGGACTGGTTGATTGGTTGATTCACTCCATCGTGTTGAAGCAGCACAAGACATCAGGGCACTTTACAGGATGCAGTAATTAAATTGATAGATTTCTCACATTTCTTAAATGGATGTTGAACCTCACTGGTAAATTCTGCTTCGTTAACCCACACTATTAACCCTTCTAACTGCAGCAGCATTGCTTTTGTGAGTAAAGAAAATGGTTGCGATTTACAGTTATTAGACTAATGATCAAAAACCAGAAAAACAAAGATTAATAAAAAAGATGATTCACTGAAATGAAACTCTTCTGTGCGGAGGTATTGATTTATGCCACAGCACTTTGTTGTGTACAAATGCACAATAGGGCTAAGCCTGTGTTCCTGCTTCAGCCCACCTTTCTATAATGGGAGTTTTGGCAGAGCAATCTGGCAGCCCGACAGTACTTCAGACGCTGTTTTTTTTTCTCATGCTTTTTACACACCAGTCTCCCTTTTTTTTTAAAATTAGATTTTCTTGAAACCTTTCATAATTTAAACCAACCCCCAACTCATATTGGTCCAAACACATATTTAAACGTGATGTTTAAAATGTTTGCATAGGCACATTAACACCCCTCATATATTTGGGCTAAAAAGCAAACAATTATTTTAATTTTGTTTCATTACTAGTATTTGATGTATGACAAAAATTCACAACTGGTTAATGAGCAAATGTTTCTGTGGCTCAACTATGTCTGTTGCAGAGCAATCAGTGTCTCAACAAGGGTTTGTTAAAGCCAGGGTTTTATTGTCTTTTCTTCCTCCACAGTTCAGTGAACTAAATGCAATTTATTGTCTTCTCACTTTTTCTCATTCCTCCCCAAACTTCCCAGTGTTTTCCTTGCTGTGTCTGTACTGGGAGTCATGAGCATCTCTTTATTATTATCATCCACACCGCATGATAGATGCACTTGGACGATTTATAAACAAACAAAATGAAAAGTCTTTGCCCAGAGGAGCCTACAGTCTACTGTCTGAATGCTGCAATTTCTATCACATGGGTGGGATTGCTGTGTCCATGTGTTATCAACTTGAAAATTGTGGTTGAAAGCTTTAATTCTGCAGTCAGCTCTGCTAGTGAGCAATAGATTCAGGCCCCAGTCCTGCAGTTGGCTGTGCTGGCTGGGAGCCCGACGCCTTTGCGGAGCCTGGCAGCGGGCTTCACCAGCATACAGGATGACGCAGTGAGGTCCTTCACTACTGGATTTAGCTTGTTACCACTGCAAAGCAACCTACAGTATTATTATATTTTTATTCCTTCCACAGGAGGGGCTCTAATTTTTCACCTGCAATGTCCTACTCAGGGTTGTGGGGAGATGTGGGCATTTTCTTTTGAGTGAAGCTATTTAAGCTCCTTGGTGCAAAACACTCTGACTGGCATGTTTTGCTGATAATTGTGCAGCCCTTGTTCAGGCAGAATTCCTGTTCTCTACAGTGGGCATTTTGCCCAAGTAAGAAAACAGGCCTTTATACTGCCTGTATAAATGAGGGTCTTCCAGCTCTAAGCTATTTCAAATGAACTATTGGCTGTGAACGTACATACGTGGATCTATATGGCTGAAGGATATTAACCAGCAGATTTTATGTAACAGAAATGTAAAATATCAACATTACATACAATTAAGAAAAAATAGTCTTTGATTTATGGGTCTTTGCTGATATATTGAACAGTATGGTAATTTTGTGATACATATCTGTAGCAATTATATATTACAGGGTTGTATAGCTTTTTGAAACAGCAAAATGTAAAATGCATATTTAAGGCTTTTGGTCATCTATTGGGAGTGATGTTAATTTTGATTTGTGAATTATTTTCTGCATGAAATCACAATCTTTACAATAACAATATATAGATTATGAACTTCTCAGAAAGCCTAATGCCTGTGGGTGATATTTTGGTTGTTTAAGTACTGTCATTCTGGCAGAGCATTAATTTAGATTTTCATGCTCTAGTCAGCACCTTGGATGTCCTTAGAGTTTTACACTTGGATTAAAAATACATTGAATTCATCAGGCATATTGTTAGTAAAATGAACTTGGGACTTCCCTGTTGCAAACTCCGTTTTATGATTTTCTGACTCTACATGACCTAAGAGAAAACTAGAAATATTTGCAATTTTGCAGTATAAACCTTGTCTCTCCAGCCTTTGCAGCTTTGAATCTCTGAAATAAATCGGGAGTAAATAGCTATTGCACTGGTTTTAATATTGAAAATTAATCCCATTCCTTCTCCAAATATGTCAATAGCAGGACCACCTCTTCCTGGAAGTCGTTAAGCACAGTAGATCAGATATGCAGCTGGTTCAATCCTAGGAATGGATATCTGAAACATTTCTAAATGAATCTACAGAAAGTTCAAAGCTCACATACCCAAGTACTGTCACACACCAAAAAAATCCTAGCTACAAGGCAGGAAGGATCAGGATGCAGGAAAAATAAGCAGAATTTTCACCAAAGTACATTATATTGTGGTACAAAAGAAATAAATCACATGTATATGGAAATCATAAGCTTTAAGCTTTGGAGGGAGTTGTGCAATTGACAATCAAATGGAGCTTAAAGGAAATTACGAGGTTTTACACTAAAGTCCTGAAATAAAGAAAGTAATATTTTACAGCAAAAAATTGCAAATGTCAAGATTAAATCATAAGACTTTGCACCATTGAGCTACTAGCTATCTCTATAGCTTCTTCAGTTCTTAACATAGGGAAAGACCAACTTTCATGGTCAATAAAACTTAAGAACTTTAGAAATACATTGAGAGACATAAATCACGTATTTGTGACTTTTCCTCCTTCAACAGCTAATTATGTAAAAAAAAAAAGGAAGGTTGAACATGTGAACTCCTTGGCTGCTAACCTATTCTTGCCTTTTTTTATAAGGCTCATTTCTAATTGCTTTTGTTTGTTCCAAGGAAACAATGTTAATTTCTCATACTAAAAGAGAGTGGCTGCTGTAAATGCACAGCACAGGGGTTTTACCTCTGGAAAATTTATCTGTAGTAGCGAGAACTTGAGTAGAAATACCTCAGAGCAAGCAAGCCAAACCAGATTCAGAAGTGAAAAAAAGCAGAGCTAAAATGCCCCAAATGCTTCCTCTGGTCCAAAGATGGACAGGTGGTGACCCAGATTGAATCAGTTGTTGTGGGAATGATTTGATTCACAAACAGGGTTATAAAATTTTATATGGAGATGCCAGGGAAAGTCACAAGATCATAGAGCAAAAGACCTTATTCACATAAATTACCTGAATGGCTATGAAGCAGAGAGGAAATAAATTGAGCAATATTGTCAGTACTTAGTTTACAGACATATGGTATGTAGCTTCACATGATATACATGCTAACAATGGGCATATTTGTGAACCTCATATAATAATGGGAATACACACCTCCTTTAATAATTCAAAGGATGAAATAGTTGATTGTTCTGAGGGAAATTAATTCACACATATAGATTATGTATTTTACTACATACGGAAGGGTTTCTGAGCTCAGATGCTTGTCCTTTTTTCCTCACGCAGTATCAGCTGGTCTAATAAAATATATTACTTTTTGTTACGAGCCTGGCCTCTTTTATTACAGACACAGTCACACACACACAGAGCATCTTCATAAAGAATTTATTTTCCAGAGTCTGGGGGCATTCAAAGAGGGATGTAGATTTCTGGATGGGGAGCCTCTGCTTGTACCTGGCAGTGCACATACAGTTCACACCTGGCACAAAACCAAATCCTTTTTCTTTTTTCTGTTTTTATAGCTAGCTCCACACCTGTACTGTATGTAAATACATACAACAGCAAAGTATTTCCAGCCCTGTCTACTTGGCTGATGCATTGATCTCAGTGGATTCTGAGATATAAACTTCAATTTGGCCCCCAGTCACTTAGTGGACACTGCCACCAGCAGCTCTGACACCGGGTTATTTGTTGTTGCTGTTTGCTGTCCCTGTTTGCACATTAATCCAGTGACAATTAGGTGTCAGCGAGCGTTGTTTCTGCTCGCTGATAGCCTTGGGCTCTGCGCTTGAAGCCCTAATCAGGAGTGTAAACTCTGCTATATTTCAATTTGGAGAAGCGCTCTTCCGCTAAAAGGCCCCTGGCACTGCGATAAATAAAACGCCTATTTACTCTATTGCCACACTTAGACATCTAATGCACTTACTACCAGCCCCCTAATCATGGCCCACAGTTAAATCCACCTATAAATCACTCCATTCTCATCCTGCAGATTAGCGAGGCCATTTTCCCCAAACCCCACAATGAGCACTGTTTCCTTTTCTTGTTAGTCAAAAGCGAGATGATTTTTATTAGGTTAAAGACGAGCTCACAGATGGTAAATCGTGTGGAGGGAAATGAGATGGAGAGTTCTGTGGCCCAGTGGGGGTGGCAGGTGGGATGGGGGGGCAGAGGACCTGATAGGCGTCCCTGGCAGCGCATCATCCAGTGGCACTGGAAACGGGTGACGACTCTGCATGTTGCACAAAATGGAAAGGCCCACAGGTGTGATGAATGTGCCTTGCCTCAGCTGCCAGCCGTTTGGGGAGAGGGGAAAAGAGGGTGTGTGGGATCTTCCCATTTTGTACACACTGCTGAGTGGGTTTATCTGCAGAGGGCTCTGGATGTGCACAAATGGGGCTGGCACAAGAGCGAGGTATGGAGAAATATCCACATACCATCCGTACAGTCCCATCAGGAAAATTCTCCTTGATCCTCACAGCACTGCTATGCATGGTGGGAGAAAGCACACGTTGATGAAGGAGTATTTCATACAAGTGTACTGCAGACTGAATCTCCTTAGAAGCAGTACTCTCTCTCAAACCTTATTTATATGTTTTTTGATAAGTAGCACTTCCTTCTATATGGTTGTCCTAGCACAGCCAGGCACATAATGTAACTGCAATGAATAATATGATACATTTTGTGGTTTTATTCTCAGTGACTGGTAAGGGAGAGAGTCTGACTTTTTTTTTTTTTTTAAATAAGTTCATTATTCTCAGCCATTCACTGAATAATTTCTGTGAACAATTCCCAGTCTTGCTCAGGTGAAGCTTCTTTCAAGTATCTGATATTTTAAATTCTACCTGGCTTAATTAGTTGTATAGGTCACACAATTGTCTGCATATCCTTGATTGAAGGAGCACAGTGCTGATATATCAGATTTCCTGTGCAATAACTATATTAAATTCAAAATTCATTATCCATAAATATACTGCAACATTTGCTTAAAATTTTGGCTCCTGCTAGCATCTCCCTGGATTAGGATAAAAAGTGAGCACAAAAGAGAAGAAAAGCACAGCCTGATCAAAAGGCTGCAAATGATTAAAAAAAAACATTGGGGTATCTTTTACCAGCACTGGTCTATTACCCTTGGTATGTGGCAGAATCATGTCCCCTTTCTCAGCAGGGAAAGTTCATGTTACATAGGTAAATGTTAGTCAGAGGGATGTCAGAGAATCATATCACCCATGGAACATGATTTACATCATATGTGAACATGCATGCATATGGAACATGGAAGAGAAAGCAGCAGCTGTCATCGTGGTGTCATGGGAGGCCCACACAACCATGGCCCCTGCAAATTGACCCTCTGTCACTGAGTCTCTGCTGCATCCTGACATGCATTGGGGTAAGCTGCAGCCCCTTTTCTCAGCCTCCTCTTCCCACTCCTTACTTTTCAGGTTCTAAATGGGATGGATTGCAATGAAGAGCTCCCCTTAATCTCTCTGTAGCCATTTCCATATGACAACTGCTTTGGATCCCCACAGCCCAATAAAAAGGCCAGAAGCCCTGGTTCTGCTGGGGGGGGTATCCCTGGGGAAACATATGTAAACAAAGCCCAGCTCTGTAGCCTTTTGCACCTCACTCTCTTTTCCCATTCTTGCCTGGATCTCAGGTGGAATTAAAGGGATTAAAGCTGAGCGCAAATGAGGCGAGTGTGTAAAATGACTCCTTTCTGAACCAAACGGCATGTTCCGTGCTGAGGAAATGAGATGCCCATTTAAATCTCATCCATCCACCGCCTGTGGCCACCACCATGTACCTGCCTACTTAGCCCAAGGGTTAATTAATTGAGGCTTCAATGCACTATTGCAAGAGCATTATTGCATTTGATACTCTACATCTGTGATTTAAAACTCTTTCAGTCCCTTGTCAGCAAGGGAGGGTTTTAACTAGGAAATTAGCATTCAGATAAGGGTATGCTCTATTTGCTTCTGAAAGGAAGGAAATATTAAGGATGCTGGTGCACAAACCAAGCTGTAATATCCTGTCCCGTTCTAGAAAGGGCTCTTGGGCCCTGCTTCCCAAGGGGACACTTCATACAAGGGGAACAGGACACAAAAAAAAGAATTACAATTTTCAGTGGAAATGTCATACAGTAGAAAGCAGACACCCAAATATGCTTTATTTTTCAGAAACTTGCTTTTATTTCATTATAATTATACGTTTCCTGTCCTGACACCTGGCTCATTTTAAACACCTGATCACCCAGACAGGTTATTTCCATACTATATTTCAGGCTTCTTATGGAGTTCAAATATGAGTATTACTCCCCATCTAGGTATGAAGATGTTAATAATCACTTTTATTTTCTCTAGATAAGCAGAAAAATAATAATTTCTTGCATTCACATAATGTCCTTGCATTACATTCAATAGCATGTGTGTGTAATCCCCAGTCGCTGAAATGAAACACACATTTTCCAGCAATAAAACACAATAGTTTGGGATATGAAGTGACAAAGGAAGTATCCAACTGAAACAGCAGGAAGAATTAAAGGTAGAAAGAATGTAATTTCTCCAACCTTGAGGCTAGCTACCAAACCTCGAAACTGTAAGAACAGTGGAAGCTATGCACGAGCCATGGATAATTCACATAGTGGGTCACCTTGCTGCAATTCATCCTTGTAAGGGGCTGTGCAGTTCATGTGGAGCTTCAGTCCTGTCTGCTCCATAAAGGGCCACTTGCATGAGAAGAGAATTTCAGAATTGAGCCCCAATGGGTTTTATCTAGAACCACACCAAAATTGCAGCATGGTCTTGCTCTGCCTCTCCAGTTCAGAGCTAAAAATGTAGGACTGAGTTTGGCCAAGAGGGAAACCTGCAGTGAGATGGCAACCACAATCACCTACTCCAGGGTATGGTCCATGAGGCATTGTGCTTGGACAGATGGAGTTACTCACATGGCTTGGCATGACATCCCATCAAATAACTGCTACTACCACTTTCTGGTGTTGCAACCATTGGTCTGTTTTGAAGAGTGCATTCCCTCTCCATGCCACACTATTAGGTTGGAAACACAAGGTTACAACTGTGCTGTCCTCCTCAACCCTCCTTGAGGTACCAATGCAGTCATACACAGTCTGGCCCATCTGTACTGGTCATCACTGGAGCAGGGTCACCCCAGGATGAAGTGCAGTGGCTGCGTGTCCAAGCACAGCAATAGTTGCACGGCCGCCTGAAACAGGAAGTGCAGATTAACTTGTCCAGTTGAGACTACAGAGGGAATTTAGGAAGACAGAATGCAATCAGCCAGGACACTGAGGTTAACACAGTTAATCTTGTGGAAAGTGCAATGGGACCTTTAATAACTGCAACTGGTCAAGGCCTCAGTTTTATGTCTCATCCCAAAGATGGCACTTCCCACTGTCGTGGCTGCAGGAGTGGAACAGTGCCACCTACCGCAGCACTGTCACCTCTCCCAGCACCTGGGCTCACCTGGAAGGTGTCATCAACATCCTGGATTGTCTGAAAAATTAGAAGGAGATTTTTTTCCCCCCCGGTTTTTGTTTGTAGATGGCTTATTCTTCTTCAGGACCCTTCCTGTCTATTAGTCGTGATGTTGGACCTTGGCAAGCAGAGTTGTTATTCTGGGGGATGGCCAAGCACTGTCTCTGAGGGCTAATCCATTATCACACCATGAGTGGGGATGGGGCAACCAGTGCTCTTTTTGACTAAGTCATGTCACTTTTTTTGAGCTTCTTGACAGACAGCTTCAGTACTTTGCAGACCTAATTGTCATTGGCTTAAGAAGCTTGTTAGATGTTTGCACAAAGGGTTTTATCCTTTTAACTATTAATCTTTGAACTGCAGGGCTTAATAAAGCACTCTGAACTCTATTGCAGTATTTTAACAATGCACTGAGATTGCTATATGCAGTCCAGGTTTATGAACAATGACCCAGGACTTTATTTAACAGGAGGCAATCTATCCACTGTAAATCAAATATCTCTAAGCCAGCCTCAGAACAGTGGTGGGCATAAATCAATGTGTTGTCAAGTAAGCCATCTCTAGTCTTAAAGACATATATCTGTTCTTTATCTTTCTTTGGTCTGTGGTGCTTTCATACTGTTTTACTACAAAGAGAACTTCATGAGCTTAACTCCCTTAGAGTAATCACTGTGTTCCTGGAACAGCTTTTTGAAGTAGGACTACCTTATGAACTCTGTAAAGACATCCAGATTTTCTGATACCCATTGGTCACTAGCAGCAGTGCAGAGGATAGATACACAAAAGCTTCAATGTGAGAAATATTGCAGAAGGCTTAAAAGTGACAGGAACATTGTATAGTCTGTCCCCTCCGGTGTCAATAAGATTCCAATTCCTCTGTGTGCATTGCATATTTATTGCAGAAGTTAAAAAAAAGACATCATGCTTGAAAAACAGAGTTGCGGTTTAAAAAATGAGGAACTAAGACCTACTCCCCTAAGGGCTTAAATATGCTCTCAATTTCAACTGAAAAAGAGAAAATTGAGGAACCTCAGTATGCTATATGATTGGGTCCTTAGATGGCATATAATTAACAGAGTAGAAACTGATAGGTGTTATCAGAAGATCCACATCCTGGGGCTTTATCTAGCAATGGCACAGTGATAAGCGTCTAATACTCCAGAGATGAAATGGTTTCATGAGAGCCACACCCCTAAAGTTGCCTTTTTAGCAAGTGTAATAGGACTTTTTCAGTTTCATAAAGTATCTTGATAACTGGAAAGTGCCAGTTAATAGTACAATGTTCCAACTATGAATTTTACAAAGATTAATCTACCCCTTTAGGATACAAAGGAGCCAATCAAAGGCTGCCCAGTCTTCGATGTTTTACAGTCTCTGTGGGCACAAAGCTCAGCTGAAACTACTGTTCAACATTCTAAACTGTCATCTTCATCTTCTTCTAGCATAAAAATACATATTTTTCCCCATAATAAAGATTTTTTATAATAGCAATAAAGTAACTCTAGAGAACATGGTTGTCTTGAGATAGCTTAACTGTGTGTGGTACCTCATAACGCCCTGGGGACCCAGCCACCTCATAATAATCTCTTTCTTTACCATGCCTTGCTTTATTAGGGAGTGAAGCCAAAAGGTCAATGCAGGATAAAAATGTAAATCTCAAAGTTTTCATCTGGACCCTAACTCCATGTCATAAAACATATGTAGTATTCTCATCACAAAGCTTAGTACATTAATAGATAGAAAGTGGAATATGGTTTATGTGCTCAAAATTTAGTGTTTTAGTGAGACAACAAAAAAAAAAGCTTTAGCTCATTCTGTATAAAATTATGTCTTTCTCCTCTGAAGGATAATTACTAGGTTGTTAATTTATTTCCTATATAAGGACTCTTCTTTAGCCTTGTTCCTCTCTTTTATAAATACGATATATATGTTAAACATTATCGTTTTGGATCATTATGCTTTTTCTATTTTTGCCTCTGTATACTGAATACCATGCATGCTACTCTGGAGAGACAGACAATACTGTATTACAGTCTCCTCATTGTTATTCCAGGTCTTCAATGAAAGCAAACATGATTTTAATTCCAAATCCTATTACTACATTGGAATATTGATGTCATAATGGGCAACATGTTTTGGCAGCTGTTTATCTTGTTGGTTCCTCAATCATTCACTGTGCTGCTTTCCAACTGCTGCCTGATGTTAAAAATACACCTGCATTCGAACTGTACGTATTTCTGACACGGTTGAATATACATTTAAACTCAAGTCTCAGATCCCAACCTGTTTTTGTCATAAGTGATGGTTGCAGAACAATAAATATTTTGAGTAACAAAGCATTCAGGTTTCATTCATGGCTTCAATAATCAGTCTAACAGTGTGATTCTGTTAGGGAACCAATTATGCATTTTCCCCCTTCTCCGATTCTAGGTACATAAGTGAACAAGACATATGTTGGCTTGACTGACATTTGATCAGTTCATCTGGATTTAGATCAGATGGACAATATAAGAAATACAGTGATTTTTCCTCTCAGTAGAAATGAAGCTCTTAATCTCCCTTTTCCTTTAAAGTAGCAACAAAGCTATTCTAACAAATCTTATTTACTCTCACAACACATGTACATGATTCTTTGGATGGGTTCACATATTCAGTTGTGAAACATTTATTATTTTTATTTTCATATAGAATCATCAATATTGGTGCCAAACTTACACATCTGTACTAGGACCCAAAAGACTTTCCACTAGGCATTATACTGAAGTACATACAAATGAAGCTGTTTGCTGGGTTGGCTCTAAAATAAGAAAATGTACTTTCCCTTTTCATTCAGTTCCCTCTTAAGGACTAAACAGTTACCTTTACTGGTTCTATATGCTTTTCTGACAACCAAAATTAAGTGAATGTAGCATGCTGGATTCTTATATGCTTGTTTCATCTATTATTCAGATACATCACTAATATAATGCTTCTGTAACAAGTTGTGGTTGAGATGTTTGCACACCACTTTCGTACAATCAGTCAAAGATAATTAAGAGACTCAAGGGACAGAGAACTGGTTTTTATTTACTTATTATCAAATCGTTCTTTCCTGTTTGGCCTGCAATAGATTACCTGCTGGACACCCCGAGGTTCTATAGAAGATTAGCCTTCTGCAGTTGTTAGTGTTGATTTCACTGTGAGAATTACTGTAAGGTCCATAAAGTTTAGAGCATCTACCCACTATGTGAGATGCTGCCAAGATAGACAGTAGGACTTCATGGTTATGAGGTGACCAGATGTGCTCAGGCAAGTGCAAATTTATTCCTCATTTAAAGTAGATTTAATATTTCCTAACATTGTCAAATCCATCTTTTTGAGATGCAGTTTGTGTACTAAGCAATGAAGAATATTCTAGTGAGCATCAGAATGGGCAGTTCAGGAGCCTACTCTCTAAATGTTACCTGCCTTGCCATTACCAGTCTGAAAGGTTCTTCAATTTAAAATTTTTTAATCCTTCATGATCAAATTCCCATTTATTTTCACTAGCAAAGCAGACTGCAATCACTTAAGCACCTTTAATGGACCTCAGCTCTGAACCGAAGGAGGCCACATTCTGTTAAGTCGTGCCATCTCCATACCCATTCAGCCTCTTCTCTAAATTGTTATCCTAAGTGTTTCTTACAGAGTGGACAATTGTTTCACTGGAAATTGAAACAGTGGTTCAAATGGTGGAAGAGGCCACCCAGCCCCTTTATCAGCTTCGGGGTTGGTAGCAACAGAGAAGGCCAGGATAGAAGTTCCAGGATAGAAGGCTGGGAACTCTCCTGACTCTTTGAAGATCTCAATTTTACCCACAGAGGATTTCAGCCTTTGCTGTAGTTTTAATATTGAGATATTTTAAAACTGTAAATAATTTACCTTTTGTTATGCTGGTTTTCCACTCTGATGTGTTGACAAGCAGAAATATTCTTGTGATGCCAGGAAGAAGTTGAGAAAGTTATCAATAATTACAGCAAGAAGGTAGGAGACAACTGGAAGGAAGAATTCCTTCTGTTCCCCAAATAATGGAAGATAATAATGAGGCTGAAGGAAAAAAGCATCTAAAAAGGTATCACAAAAAAACCCACCCAAGCTACTTCAAACACACATGTATATCCACATGCATTTCCTGAAAGCACCTTTAAAAATCGTAAAAACATATCCCTGGATTTCCACTCAGGGCATACCGTTCCATAAATAGACAAGATATTTGCCCACAAAATCATTTTCTTGTCATTTTATAGTCACATCTTGTTTTAGACAGACCAAACCCAAACAATAAAATTGTAAAGCAAAGCAGAAACAAATGAAAGAAAACCCCACACCACCACCAATGTCCCTCCTCCCAGACTCTGCTTTCAGGTGTTAAAAAAAATGCTTTTGTTACACTTTCTAAGAAGATCAAAATGTAATAGCTTCAAGTGGAACAAAGATTGTTCTTTTTGTGGTTTTGCCTACTTATAAAGACAGAGAAGACATAAAGCGTTAGGACCCATTAGTCTGGTACTAGCAGTGTTATGACAGCACTTCTAATGGCAGATTTCAATTTTTTGATACTTGTTGAGGTGACAGCCCATCTGTGTCTCCAGTTTGCTATATTGTTCCTCAAGAAAAACAAAGAAGAGCAAAACTTGAGCTCCAAAGAATTCACAATGATTCAGTGACAAAAGAGACACCGGCACAGTAGCATTGTTCCTTCCTTTTCAAAGGATGCACCTCTGAAATCAAACCATTCATTGTCTTCACAACTCAAAGTATAAACCCTATTAGATAGTTACTGTACGGTCACAGGTTGTATTCCTAACTTCAGTCAACAGTGGCTTGTTAACATTGTTTCCTGGAAGAGTATTACTCTTAGCTGGGGTTAAGAAAATGGAATTCCAGTTGCATTTTGTAAAAACATGGAAATGGTGTCTCTTGGCTAGCTAAAATCTTTTTTTGCAATGCAGAGCGCAAGAAGAAATTAGGGCTTGGGTGTGATTTGAAGGCCACTGATTTCGTGTGTGAGGATCTGATAGAACATTGTTGTATGTTTAATAGTATATTCACCAGGTGCAGGAGATGAATTTGCGTAAAACTTGATAAATTAGATGTGTGCATTCTGGAGTACCTACGTGTTTGAGAACAGAGAACTGAAAGAAAGTGAAAATATCCTATTAAACCCCATTTAAGAATTGCTTTAACATTTGTGGAGTGTAGGGCCTCATTAAAGCCACCATTCCTGGAATCCAGGCAAAACACTTTGCACATTTCAATTGTTGTTTCTACAATTAATTAACTTTATTTTCTAACAAATGCTCTATGCCATGAGCAAAGAGCAGATTCCGCACCCCCCCCCCTTTCATTTAGCACAGCTTCAAATGCTTACAATAAAGGTGAGTGCATTTTACTGCTCTTTTGCTTCAGCTAATTTTGTTCTATAACAAAACCAATTAGACTGGTGTAGTCCCATTTTTTTCTTCTCATTTCCAGCTGCTGAACTTGAATCTCTCTCAAAAGTACTTTCTCCCTTAGCCACAATATTTTTTTTAATGTCATAATCAATTGATTGTTGTTTGATTTAAATAGAAGGGATGAGGAAGAAACCAAACAGTCAGCTTCAGAACAAAAATTGGAACATGAAGAGTCACTTCAAGCCTTTGCTTTTCTACTGATGAGGCATTCCCTATTTATGAAAAATAAATTAATTCCCTGCTTGCATTTGCTGTTTTCCTAGTTATATGTATTTTCACCATTAATTAATGGAGAGATGAGAGACTGCAGCACAACAAGCCCTAAGCAATATGAATGGATGATTGGCCTCAGTGAATAGCTTTTCTCCTTCAAGCATTGTTTTAGGTGGTGGCTGCATCAAGGAAAAGACTCTTTCTCCCTTTTTGTGATGCATCCTGAGCAGCCGCCAGAGACCTGACCATTCGTCTGAAAAAAGGGGTAAGAATCTTATCAACACAAAAATCATTAGCAGAGCAGATAATATAATGTTCTACTTGGAAAAAAAGATAAAAAAATCCTCTTTTTGCTCATTTTAATGAAGAAAAGGAAAAAAAATCTCTATAGAAACTGTGGGAGAGAGGCAAGTCCTTTCTAACTGTCCAGCACCAATGTGCAAATTGCTATGTCTGAGTATTGGCCTGGATTGTGAACTCTCTTTGAAAGTCCTCCTCTGCAAAGCTTTTGTCTGGTTTAGTTGTATGTTTCTTATGAAAAACAGGTGCTGAGACCTTGTCTTATGCTAAAAGTGAAAGGGGTCAGAGAGAACGCAACTAGCCTTTTATGATCCATATGCACATTGTTAGCCAGTTACTTGCTACAAGAATAAACTCTATTTATGGTAGATGCCAAGCAAACTTCATCCTTCTGTTTGTTAATACCTGGCTAAAAGGAGCAAGAAGCTACAGTGTCTTCAAATTTTCTGAGAAAACAGTGACTGGAAAGGGGAAAATCATCCATACTGCTTTATTTCGTGCTCTCCATGCTAAAACCTTGTCAGGTTTTGAACAGCGCTCCACATGATGTGGCCTAAAACACAGCTGAGACATTTAGGAATGACAGCAGGGTCTAAACCTATAATATTAATAATGATAAGAATATAGTCAAGCAGTAGAAAAAAGGGAGCTGCTAGCCACTACAGAAAGTTCCTTAAAAATGTGAAACTCCTTTGATCCACATGAGCTTGTCATGGAGTTATGTAATAAAGCTAAGTCATGTGAATTTGTAGTTAAAAGATGAATCAATTAAAGACTGAATAATTTGTGATACAACCGATAACAGGTCAAAGCAAGGTTATTGCAGGAAATGGACTTGACTTTGTGAGGAACACTGGATATTTGCAGGGCTAGTGGAAACTGCTTCTCAAATTAAAGCGTTTGTAAGCAGTCAAAGAACAGAAGTGCATCTCATTAAAAATAAACATCAGGACACACAGCCATAATACCAGGCTATAGAAGACAGTCGGTGAAACAATATAATGAGAAGTACAATATTACATATATGATCTGAAAGAAACTGTTATGTTTAGCTTGCTTTCAAATGTGGACTTTCCTTAAATAAAGTAACATGTTTTCACATGCCTTTAGTATTTAAATAATGCAAAAAACCCAGCAGAAAGAGACCAAATTTGTAGTGCAGTTGTGCACAAAACAGTCAAAGATGGCAATGATATGAGACAGGAAGTCATACCAAATCATCTGCAGCACAAGAGTAATCTCACCTCATGAAATTCCAGAGGAGTAGTCCTCTCCATAACAAGACAAAATTAAAGTCTAGTGTTTTTTCTTTGCTTGTTTTTTAGAAGAAGTGAACAGCAAAGCACCTCCAGAAGTCATACAGATGAAGTGGGTAATATTTTCTCCAGTCCCAAAGCAGCTCTCAAGATGCATCTGCCATGAGAAATGTATGTCCACTGTCATGGGTTCAGCCATGGCAGTCATTTTTTCTCCTTCTTGTAGCTGGTGCAGTGCTGTGTTTTGACTTCTGGGCTGGGAACAGTTGCTTGATAGTGAGCATGTTTTGAGGGTGTTTTTGTTCAGGGCCTTTTCTGAGCGCATGCTCCAGCCAGGTGGAGGAGGGGAGGCCAGGAGGAAGGAAAGACAGGACACCTGACCCAGGCTAGCCAATGGGGTATTCCATACCATAGCACGTGATGCCCAGGATGGATACTGGGAGAGAGAGCTGGAGGGGTGGGGCTCTGGAGGAAAATGGAGGAGGGAGCACATGGTGCTCGGCCGGGCAGGGTGGAGTGAGTTATGGGTTGGTGACTGGTGGGGTGTTGTGTTCTTTTCGCTTGTTATTGGCTGTATCATTATTATTGTGTTATGCCTTAGCTATTAAACCGTTCTTATCTCAACCCGTGGGGGCTACATTCCTTGGATTCTCCTTCCTAACTCTCCAGGAGTTGGGGGACTTGGTTTAAACCACGACATCCACGAAAAAGAACTTTCACCTTCTTATGGAACTGATCTTCCACAAACACAGATGAAAAATCTCACCATGCTTCTGCTTGCCTGTACATTTTACACAGAGTTCAGGACACAAACCCTACTGCCCTGTGAGATGGCATAAGGGAGGAATAATAGACAAGGACCCTGTGTCATATGCATAAGGGAGGATAATTTTATTTAAAATTCCACAAAAACACTATTAAAACCTAAAATATATATGTATATTCAAATATGTCAAAGTACGTTTAACACACTGGCTGTAAATATAATGGAAAATCCTTCCATTCTAACAGGTGGGACTGTCATATGAGAGACAGAGAAGGCTGCACACTACAAAGATCTCAATAGCACATACTGTTTTTCCTCTAAAATATTATGGCAGTAAAGGCATTTAATTTCTGATTTTGATTTTTCTAGTGAGCACCTTGATTTTTCTCACACTTCTGAGCCACTGGTCCTAGACCTGCTTATTTTCTTTGCCACATTTGGGGACTGTGCTATCATGACATCACCTTGGTCTGTTTGGCTGTTCCATTCCTGTAGTAGCATGAATGTAGTCAAAATAACAGTTCACATGGGGAAAAGAAAATGTGTGAAGGTACTATGGCTGTGCAGACACATGAGAAAAAGCTAGAGCTTTTCAGCCAAACTGTATTCAGTTCCTATGGAAAGGTTTTCAGTGGCAGAGGGATTATGAGGTTATTTCTCTGGAAAGGTGCCCAAATCTATCCCCATGTCTGGGGTGGACCCACTGATGGCCAAGGCTGCGGTCATCAATGATGGTGATAGTGGCTCTAAGATAATACGGTTAAGAAGGAGAAGAATACTGCTGCAGAACGGTAGCAAGGGAAGAAGAAAGAATAGCTGAGAGTAACAGCTCTGCAGACACCGAGGTCAGTGCAGAAGGAGGGGAGGAGATGCTCTAGGTGCCAGAGCAGAAATTCCTCACTCACCATGGGTGCAGCCCACGGTGAGGCAGGCTGTGCCCCTGCAGCTCGTTTGGGTCCATGTTGGAGCAGATCTCCACCTGCAGCCAATGGAAGACAGAGCGCAGAGCAGGGGAATGCCCAAGGGAGGCTGTGACCCCATGGGAAGCCTACACTGGAGCAGGTTTGCTGCAGGACTTGTGACTCTGCAGGGACCCAAGCTGGAGCAATCTGTTCCTGAAGGGCTGCACCTTATGGAAGGGACCCACGCTGAAGCAGTGTGTGAAGAACTCTCTCCCATGGGAGGAATTCCACACTGGAGAAAGAGACCATGAGGAAGAAGAAGCAGCAAAGACACTGTGTGATGAGCTGACCACAACCTCCATTCCAATTCCCTTGTGATGAGAGAAGGGAGGAGGCAGAGAAAATCAAGAGTGAAATTGAGCCCAGGAAGAAGGGAGAGGCTGGGGGAAGGGGTTTTTAAGATTTGGGTTTGTTTCTCATTATCTTACTCTGATTTGACTGATAATAAATTAATTTTCCCCAATTTGAGTCTGTTTTGCCTGTGACTGTAACTTGTGAGTGATCTCTCCCTGTCCTCATCTCAAACCACAAGCCTTTCATCATATTTTCTCTCCCCTGATCAGCTGAGGAGTGACAGAACAGCTTTGGTGGGCACCTGGCGTCCAGCCAGGGTCAACTCGCCACATAAACCTACTAACTGCAGCTGAAACAAAGCACCAGATGGGAAGAAGGATACAGCAAATTTTAATTCAAAGCACACACAGAGAAAAAAGCACATCTTTTCAATCATTTTTCAATAACTTGCGCAGTAACAAATGCACTGTTCCCTTAGGAGGTGAATGCAGACACCACAGCACACTGCCAGCCACACCAGTGCTCACTATAGTTTCCATGTTCAGATACTGGGAAGTGCTGCATTTCCAGTGAGAAGGCTGCTGAAAGCAATGCACTGGCAACAGCTTTTCTCTTTCCCTTGTGCTCTGCAACTCAGTCAGAAGAGCCTTTAGACGTGGGGCAGTGAACTGAGACTTCCTTGAAAACTGTGCTTACAGCTATTATAACTCCAAAAGGAAAAAATGGTAAGAGAAGATGGATGAATGTGCTCCACACACAATGAAAATTGAAGACAAGCACAAAGTCTTGAAGGCAAATACGCAATAAAACCCCAACAATATTAAATGGACACTGGAAATTGACCCCCAAACTTTCTGCATGGTTAAAAGAAGAACTTTGAAAAAGCCAACATAAACGATGTTTTTTTTACTTATTGTTTCCTTGAAACAAAGTAACTCAAGTGCTTGGTAAACAAACTGCAAGGTTTTGGATGGAAAGATGAACAGAAATGCTGAAGCAATGAAAATGGATCCCAAGCTATAAAGACCTGTTTTGCCAATAGGGCCCTGATAAGGGAAGATTGCACAGAGATGTTAAGAAAGATATGATGGAATGTAGCAACAGTGAAATATATGCACATCAAGGAAATTAGTACTAGAGACTGTGTTATGCTCCTAAAAGTTACAAAGCTTTTACACCTGCTGAGAAGCATGTACTTCTGGCCAGCAAAATATTGTGTTATAGAGATGCACTACAGAATTCCTTTGCTCCTCTGAAAATGTAGATGTTGACAGCACTCAGCAACATGAAAAATCAGTAACTGATGGCTACCACCCAGTAGCAACTGCGTACTAGAAAGTAGGTAACCTTAATTCAAAATACGTGCAACTCCACATCTTCATAATTGTCTATTTGACCACTTCACAGACCAGAGAAAAATTAAAAATTAGAAATCTGGCCAAAGAGCGAAGCAGAAAGCAACTGAGCAAAACCACTTTCTGTTCCCCAGTCACATTGTCCAATTACATAAACCTAAATGAGGAGTACACAGGATAAAAGATCAACCATTCACAGAAAAAAACCAAAAAAGACTGGAAATCATCTCATCTGTGTTCTAAAGCTGGACCAGCTCTATGGTATGTCGTTGTTTGCTTACCTTGTAATGATTTCTAGTTCTGGAGCCCCCATAATCTCTCCAGCCAGCCTGCTGTGTAGCTGCACAGTCCTACTGTCAGGTAACTTTCCTGTGCCTAAGCTGAGCTTTGCTATATTACTTCACACCCAGCATTGCCATGGGGAACAAGCCACTCCTTCATCTTCCCAACGGTCTTTTAGGAGTTCCAACAACAGCTTGCATGTTGCCTGAAGTCTCATCTTCCACGCAGGAATGATGTAGCCTCTGTATTACTATGTGGTATCTTATACACAGGGAAAGTGATACCTTCCCTAGAAAGGAGAGCACAGAGGCCTATGGGAAGTTAAAATACTGCATGCTACTGTGAAGCCATCCTCTTGCTTATGGGGCATTGTTTGTGCACTCAGACCTGCTCCCTAGATGACAAATCTGGAACTGTTCATCCACAGAACTTCTGAATTGCACAGTCAAAGAGAAAATCTACTCTTGACTGGTGCAAAGAAAATAAATTATTGACTTCTATACTGAATTCATATTAGGTATAAGCAGTAAAGCACAATACCCATGGCTCCATGGCAGGTGAAGGTGATACAAATGGAGCAGCCATGATCTCACCTCAAGGAGATAAAATCTGCTTGAGATACTGACATTCCTGACCAAGCTTGTACTGAGATGACTTTCCCTACGTCCAAGCCTTTGGGTACAGACGGATGCAGACTTTTAATTTGTCTCAGCTTTTAAGGTGTCCAACTGAGGATGGCGTAGGGATTTGCTTCTCAGAAAGCTAGGAACTGAACTGAGAAGATCAAGTACTATCTATAGTCTCTATTGATGCATTTAAAATTACTCATTACTTTTGAAAATATACCCCACAAACTTTTTCTACATGTCTGATCTCCATTTGTCAGTTCTTTCTCCTGATGCTATATTAGGAATGTATCTGCCACATCTCTTGAATTACTTGTAAAAGGATGGGGGCTTATCTTTGAAAGCAGAACAGCAGCTGATTCCTCCAGACTAGGATTCACTGTTTTTCTTTACTTCTCCCTGTTGTCCCTAATATGTACAATGTGCAAGACACTGTTGCAGGATGGTTGCCACATAAAATGCTTTTACACTGATATCAAAGATGCTGACATTTTGGTTTCTAGGGCACAATGTTTCCATATACTGGTTTTGAAAATTTTCCGCTTCTTCTGTCTAGGTGAACCTCTTTCCTTTGTTTCTGGTTTGGACATTGCTTGTGGATAAGACCCAGAACTTGACTTGCCATAATGCCATGGTCAGCTTTAATTTCAAGGTTATCAGCATATCCTTACAGCTCCTTGTAGATGTATTGTTGATGAAGGAAGACTGACCCTGACCAATGGAAGTAATGGAAAGGTTTTTTAGTTTGAGCAGTCAGATAAAATGCAATTTCTACAACTTGCTGAGTTATTAAACTATGCAGAAATTATTAATCATTCTAAACATGAGAAACAACTCATGGGTTTCTTCTCTTGGTCTCACCCAACTTTGTCTGCCCATTTAGACTTAACCCCCAAAGACAATTATTATTTATATTACAGCAGCACCTAGAGGTTCCTACTGAAATCGGAGTGCTATTGCACAGACTACTGTACACATGCTCACAAATACATGATCTTGTCATATACTGTGGCCTGAATTGGTCAGCAAAAGAAAGACCAGTTGAGGAAGTATATGAGCCAAGGTAAGAGGCTGCACCCATGCTCACAGAGGTTGTAGTGCTGGAATGCACCTCTGGCACCTAAATGTGAACCCAATCATTCCAACGTCCTCACAGAGGTCAGTGCTAAAACCAGATGGACATCACTGCTGCAGTGATGCCAGGAGCCAAGCTGCAGGAGAGAGGGTGCTGGTGCAGTCACCACCGTCACCAGTGGAAGAAAAGCATCTGCTAGGGCAAATACACCCAGGAATTAATGCTCTCACATCCCAGGAGGATTTTTGAGTCCAGAGCAGTAGCTGGAAGGAAGGATAGGGGTATGACAGTGGTTTTGCTTACCAAAACATATTGCAATAGCTTTGCTTCTGCTATTTAGTCCTGTGGTATCTGCTTTGGAACCAACCAATGGAATATCTCTGGGCTCGCTTTCTCCCACGCCACTCGGGGTTAAAGAGGGTTACAAAATGTAACAAGGCTTGGAAATCACCCAGCAGTGTTCATTCGTTGCTGGCTCCAGCCTTTATTAGTGGGGAAAGCTTCAGATTTGAGGCTAAATCACTAGTTGTAGAGGAAAAGATCAGACAAAAGGCAAGGGGTACCACATCCGACCTGCAAGTTGGATGTGTAACTAGAACGATTTGGAAATACTGCGAAGAGCAAACTGATCCTGGCGGCAGTGTCAATAGCCTCCCCTGTGAGCGCTAATTATATTATTACGGAAACAGACTAACACAAAACTAAAGCACAGAAACATACATTTAAGATCTGGCCAGTTGCCAGTGTGCTCAAGACACATTCTTCATACCAGCTGAATTATGATACTGTGTTATGTGCTTTGCTGGAGTGCTCAGGAGAACTAATCATCAACCCACATCCTGCTGTGGTCCATGCCATCAAAATATAGAATGCCAACGTACTACCTGACCCCAAAGAGCTCACCCTGTATTGTGCAAAATCAGAGGGGTATAGGCAGCCTAAAGTGGTGTAGCCCAGCAAGATGGGTGTTTGTTTTCACATGCCCATGGTCCAGCTACTGTCAAGGCAGAGAATTTTAAAAGAAGGTTTTGAGGGAGAACGGCCTGACTTCACTGATATTTACAGTGAGGCTGTCATTAAGGAGGAAGATAGACTTTTTCAGTTATTTCCTCTTCTGCTTGTAATCCTCTTATTCCATACCTACCAGGTGAAATGCTCCAAAACAAATATATTGCAATCTATTATCAAGAAACAGGTCACAGATACAAGCAACAATAGTTGCTTGGGAGCAAATAAGAACATTATAAACAATACATCAGGCCCTTGTTTGATGCTTCAAGTTTAAATAATAGCGCCTTCCGTTTCCTGGGTTGTCAGTAGCAAGTATTTGCTAATGATACCTTAGCAATTCACAAAACAGCAAGGGGAGAATCTCCACTTTATTTTTGACGATCAGATGATGCTGAAGAACATGTTTGTGCATGTGGAGGGAGCGGGGAAACATGGGGCCAGAGCCACATAGAGGGGATTTGTATGTAACGGGAATAAATCTGTGAAAATGTGTAAGTGGAACTGCGGAAGGAAATCTGCAGCCGCCTGAGCCAGGCGGTTGAATGGCAGAGAGGATGGAGGCTATTTGAATACTGATGTGGCCCTCACTTTCTTCCATTTCCATTAATGACATGCTCATCAAGGGCAAACAATGGGACCGGCTGCCTGCGCCTGTCACACTGTGTGGGTGCTGGGAATGCCAGGCTGTCATCCTGGGGCTGCATTTAGAGACCTGCACGCTAATAAGAAGTGCTCTGTGCCGTCAATGCAGACAGGTGCTTCCGAGGCTGGGACATGCTCCATTCCCTTCCCCTGAAACCCTCCTCTCCCAGCCCCCTGACAGACACCATGAAATGCACAAATTAACAGCCCCATCATGTTGGGCTGCTGCTGCCTGCAGTGAAAGCAGAAAATCAAGTTGTCACCCAGGGTGCAGTGATAAAGCCACAGCCTCATTTCTCTGTTGGTGCCCTATAATAGCAAATGCCAGACAGCTGGATGGATTGGGAGGTTTTAGATTAGGGTCCTGATGCACTCTTGCCACTGAATTAGCAGTTGCGGTTTTCATGCAGATTATTTGTGTGCAAAGCAAACATCTGGAGAAAGCAAAGGCTCCAGGGTCGGATATTTGACAGTTCTTTCCTTTAATGAAGCAGAAATAACAGAAATCATACAGTGCCTTTGAAAAAAAATTTCCCCTCATCAATGAAAAAGCAAAACCCCTCCTCAATTTGCCTTTAGAGGCCCTCCCAGTAAATGCACAAGGCTGTATGTACAAGTATTTTCCCACTGCGAAACTGAGCAAGATTCTTGAACAAAGATGAGCTTGCAACTTTACAGCAAAGATAGATGGAGAAAAGTCACAAGAGTTTCTGGGAAGGCACAGGGAAGGACAAGTTCTCCAAAGGTATTTGGTTTCCACAGCACAGCATTCGTTTTTGGCAGCAGGCTCTTCCCACAGCCACCCACAACCCACTATAGTAAGAGGTTTTAGCCATTTTTTTTTGTGTGAGTAGCTCAGCCACAGGTGAGAACAGATGTCCAGAGCTCAGAATCCAAAGTGGGGCCAAAACCATTCTGAAACTCCCATTCCCTTCTCACAAAGGCAGGAACCTGGTCTTCTGAATGAAAACCAGTGCCAAAATGAAACTGAAGAGAGTCATCAACAAGGAAGATGAGGGAAGGCAGAGACTGACCACACAGATATTTGTCCTGCAGCAGGCATTGCACCAGCAGTAAGGAATGGAGGGGCCTGAGCCCTTCAGACTCCAAGGAGTTTAATGACATAATGGCCTGAGAACTTCAACATAAAACAGGAAGAGCAACTAACGAAACTTACAACATAACCCCCCCCCCTCCTGTCATTTTTATAGTAATAGTAAAACACTTTATTGAATTTATGAGCTACATAATGACTATGAAGAATGTAACTTGAATTAGAACCAACTCAGAAGTATAATATCAACTATAAGCCCTTTTCTTACTCCATCCCTTTATCATCATCCTATCCAGTTCTTTTTAAACCAAAGAGCATTGCATTCTTAAAAATTAGGCTTGAGAATAATCTTCTAACTTCTCATGAATCAAGCGAACACCCAAGCATCTATAATGGACATTGGGCCAAAAAATTGGGGCACGGCCCAGGAGCAGATTTTATTCCTAGAGTTAAGAAATCATTGGGGAAAAAAAAAAGGTGAACAACATTTCTGTGAAGTTGTGCCTGGGAAGGTGCTGGAGAATATCCTGAGGGTTCTATTTGTGAAACTGCTTAGAAAGGTGCTTCTTTGGACCCCAAAAGGCAACTCATCAGCTCAGATCTTCAAAACAAAAGCACAACCCCATAACGCACTCTGAGCAGGTTGGAAGTCCGTTTAAGAACAGACACATTAGGAGGACTTTGAAGCACCCTCTCTGGAGCCCTGTAAGTCCCAGGGTTTGACATGAGCAATAAAATCTGCACAAAGCCAGAGAATGCATTGAGGGGCTGTTTATATCCAGATCCATTATTTTTGTGGAGGAGTTTGTAAATGAATGATTGCGGGGGTGGGAAATGTACATAACACAGCTAAAGCAGCATGTTTTACTGTGTTTTCTGATTCCATTTTATTCCTTTAGTCTCTCTGGTCCCCAAGGATTTTTCTGAAGGGCTGATAAAATAAAATGGGTGAAACAAAGCCATAAGCCAGTTAAGTCTGAAAGACATGTCATCTCATCTAAAAAGAAGAAACGGACCATTTCCATGCCTAGGGCTGACAGCAACGCCTGAGTTAGCAATAGCGCTATTCCATTTGATTTATAGAATAATGGGGTGACAAATGATGACAAAAATAAACTTTTACTGCACTGAACTGCTCCTTTATTTATGAAATTTGGCCAAGTAGTGAAATCTTTTATCTGCAAGTTGTAACATGGAGTGGAAACGAGCGATTATGGTGTGGTAATAGTAATCCAGTGATGGAGGCCGAGTCAGTTGGAAATGGATTGAGGTAAAATAACTACCGCACCATGATAAATGTGAACAGCGCTTTGCTGACAGATGATCTAACAGGTGTTCATAACAACTATATAAGAGGATTTATTTATGACTAGCCACAGCCGCAGCACTGTAAATCAGCTTCAGCAGCTGCACACCGCTGAAACCAAGTCCCTGATGGAGAAACAGTGCAAGAACCCAAAAGAACACAATTCACTCCAGAATCTTAATCATCAAATAACATGTTTTTTTTAAGCAATTACGGCACAGTGCAGGATCAGAATGACTTTCGATTATGTGAAGCTCAGCCATCAACTAACTTTGCCAAAACCCAGGCACTGGCAGAGGTCTGCAGATCTGCCTGGAGCAGAAGAGTTTCTTCTAGACCCACTATCAAAGAGGTGCCCTTCCTTAACCTGTGCCCCTGATAAAAGAAGCCACTTTGGTGCTGTTTTGGCATGGTGCTGCTACAGTAAGGAGAAGAACAGAAGGGCTCCTCTCTGTCTCACCAGGGTGCACTCCCTCTTAGTTGTGCCAAATCCAAATGTATGGAGGGCTGTGCTCCGAGCCCTGCCAGTGCCACACATCCCACCAAAACACTGCAGTCTCACAGAAACTTTCTGAGATCTTCAAACCCAAATCATGCTGCTGGTTTGCTTTAGAGCATGGATCTGCAAATACCTGAATAAAGACAGCTGAGGGAGGAACCAATGGTACCAAGTGGGAGGGATACCTGCTTTTTGCCAGAATTGGGAAAACCAGTTTAAAAACTTAACTGAATTGGTAATCTCTTCTAATTCCCTCACAACTGATGTTTTAAAGCCATATGGAATACCATTTACTTTCCAAACAGGATTTGGCAAGTGCTGGTATGTTATGCATTGCTGGTGCACATGCAGAGTGCAACTAAACGCCTAAACATCCTTGTGCAAATACATGAAATCAGGGCAAACCAAAATGAGAGTGATAGGAAACAATGAATGCTGTGGGGACAAGTTATTCTGTGTGCAAAACACCATC
Source organism: Melopsittacus undulatus (assembly GCF_012275295.1). Taxonomy (NCBI): domain Eukaryota; kingdom Metazoa; phylum Chordata; class Aves; order Psittaciformes; family Psittaculidae; genus Melopsittacus; species Melopsittacus undulatus. The sequence continues at coordinate 25,109,568 of NC_047557.1, read as the reverse complement.
TGCGAAGAGAGGGAAGTCTCCCCTGCAGTGAGGTGTGTTACATGCAAGCCTCCAGTCACGGTTCAGGGAATGGGGCTTCCTGCCTCTCTGCTGGCCTGCTTGCACTCATCCTCCCCTGCCAGCTACTGGGGGCCACTCTGGTATCAGCTGAAAGCGTCAAGGCCTCAAAGCCCTGTGAAGGTGGAAGTTGTTTGGCTGCTGGTGGTGCCTAGAGGTGACGAGGGAGCTACTGTGATCAGATGTGATGTGTTGCAGATCTGGTGCTGCCTCTTGCAAGGCTCCTGCCCTCCCTGCTCCTCCCTTGCCCACTCTGCTACAGCTGCTGGACAACAGGTGTTGCCCTGAGCCCAAGCTGATGGGAGTCCCACAGCCCCAGACAAGGCTGAAGCTCAGAGAGGCAACTGGAAGCACCAGGGTGCTCCCTTGCTTTTACCAGTCATCTCCCTGACCTTCAACTGAATGGGTGCCTGGTACAAGGGGAAGACTTCAACCCCTTCCCACCGCCTGTCGTGTCCACCAGCACTGTCACCTTTTAAAATGCAAAATTTAACACACCCTCGGGAAGGCGAGGAGGACCCAAGTGCATGAACAGCTCTTGTTCTTTCTTGGAGGAGCTGTTTTTGCAGTGCTTAGTCTTTATCCTTACCAGGAGAAACCAACAGATCTTGGCTGAGCCAGAGGTAGGCATGGAGATGTGGATGATGATTCAGAACAGATACGCTGGATTAAATGGTGCTGAGGGCAGAGTTGCTGTTCCCTTCCCTCTCCTGTGAAAGCTACAACTGAGATGACAGGCAAAGGAAAAGGCATGTCGCCAGGGGCAGGGTGAGAGCAGGCTGGAAAGGACTGGAAAAACAGTGGTGGAAGACAGTAAAACTCATTACTGCCCTCTCTTTCATTGGGCACAATGTAAAAAAGGAATTTAGAATAACACTGTTGTATAGATATGTGGATATGCAGCAGAATGTACACAGGGATTCAAGTGGATTGGGACTTAAGGCAGTATGATCATACTATGGGCTCAGATACCAGTCACTGAAGAGTAGTTCACCTTGTACTTTCTGAAGCAAAATCAGTCAGCTGCGGGACTGGAAATGCAGTGTTCGCCAGCTCCTTCTCTTCCAAACAGGTTCACTGGACTGTGCTACATAAAGCACAAGTATAACAGATAATAGGAAAATAACCTGAACAGAAGCATTGCTTTTATCAGGGTTGTGCACAAAGGCTTCTATCAGCAATGAAACTACACTATGCAAACAGCAAAGCCTGCTGTCTGCACCACAAAACATTTAATGTAACACATAAGAATTATAAAAACATACACTTTATGACAAAAAAAACCAGAACAAAAATATAGGGAAGAGGAGTAAGACAAATTGACAGAAAGTGACGAGAACACAGTCAGGTTCTCGTATGCTTGTGTCAGGCACTCACTGAAAGCTGGATATGGGCTTGGGAAGATTCAACAAACTTACCAGAATCCTTGTGAGGGCATTTAAGTATGAAGTTAAAATTAATTCAAGCGTATAAGATATTGTACGCAAAACTAGACAGTTCAGTAATTGAACATTTAAAAAAGAGAACTAATTATGGTAAGGGATCATTGTTAAACAAAATGCGCAAAGGTTTTCATCCTATCACCAAATATAATTGGCTGTCCTGGGTTCAGCAATAGCGGTCATTTTTCTCCTTCTTAGTTGGTGGTGCAGTGCTGTGGTTTTGACTTTCATACTGGGAACAACTCTGGTAACACCGACATTTTTAGTTGTTGCTCAGTAATGTTTACTCCAAGGACTTCCTGAATCTCATGCTCTACCAGAGAGGAGGGAAGTTGGGAGGAAGCAGAGACAGGACACCTGACCCAGACTAGCCAGAGGTATTCCATACCACAGCACATCATGCCCAGTATACAAGCTGGGGGCAGTTACCCATAAGGGTTAGATTACTGCTCGGGTCAGGCTGGGTATCGGTTGGAGGGTGGTGATTTGTTGTATTCTCTCTCCTTGTTATTTCGCTTATCATTATTGGTGGTAGCAGCAGTGATTTGTGTTATACCTTAGTTACTGGACTGTTCTAATCTCAGCCTGTGGGAGTTATGTTCTTACCTTTCTCCTTTCCAGCCCTCTGGGAGTGGGGGGAGGAAGAAGGTGGGGAGTGAGCAAGCGGATGCATGGTTCTGAGTTACCGGCTGGGTTTAAACCACAACATTTGCCTAAACCTCAGATCAAGATTTAGAGCCCTATGGCTTTTTTGTATTCTACCCAACATATATCTGCATATTCCTTTGCTAATATATTTTTCCAGTTTTGTTCCTTTTAGTAAATGTCATGTTATCCTGAAACAGCAGATGACCAGAGCTTAAGTACCTGTTGTAGTTAAAAACTGAGAAAAAAAGTTAATTCCCTCTTCCAATTTATGTATACTGCTATAGAAGTGTTACAGAATGCCACCTTGCTCCTGAGTTAGTAGAAAAGATGATCAAGAAAGCCGAATTTATCTTTTCCATGCCACTCATTATTTCATATAGTGTATCATGTCCCTGCCTTAAAAACACTTTATCTCCACTATCCTTTCACATGGTATTCTATTTATATCTTCCATTATTTTGTTCCTAGCTGTAGACCCATTTCTACTTCTGCTATTTTTCTTCAGAAATTAGTTATTAGAATTAAAGCAGGGTAAGCAGGAAAAAAAATCCTTTTATACAACATCATAAAATGTGAAAGTAAGAGGAAAAAAAATCATTATTTTGACTGCCATGCATCAAACCTACATTTATATTCTGCTATCCAAAGTAATGTTAACAACTCTTCTCCATACCTTATTCTTTCCAAGTGGTTTGAGGTTTTTTGGAATAACTGAATTAGAAAATTCAGTTATGAAGGAGAACAGAGAAAAGAAACCAACAAAATTTATTTCTCTTCACAAATTGGCACATGCGTATGTAGAAACAACCAGGGAGCACAGAGCAGGTGAACTGTCAATCTCTCACTTCATTTGTTTGCCTTTGTTCTTTTTGCATAATTCTTCAATCCATAATTACCAGCATGAGTTTTAAAACTTGGATGAGATCACAATAAGCTTGGAGTTTCTGAGTTTTACTCATCTTGGGCATGAGTGAATTAAGTAGCTAATACTAGACCCCAAATTACCAATAATGTATATCAGTTTGTAGTTATTGGGTTTTCTATGTTTCTGAAGGCCCCACTGAACTCTCCATAATTTACATATTCAACCCTCATCTGCTACTCCCGAAACTAGACCTTGATATAATTCCCTAACCATCTTAGCAAAACCCACCTCACCAGTCCTGCAATGCGTTGCTCCCGTGGCCTGAGTTGTGCATGCAGTTGTGTTCCAAGGCTGCCCAGGTCCAGATTCTTGCAGAAGCATGTACTTTTCGGTATACAGCTCTTGACTGAAAAGCCTGCCCACAGAGGCAGGAGCCGCTGGTACCTGGTACAAGTACATCACTCTGAAGTGAATACTAGACTGCAATTTAAACTAGTCATCTAGTTCACATCCTAATAATATGCCTCTATAAATGATGAAAGGTATGGAAGAAATTGGATAAAAATAGCACACAGCAAAACCAAGAAGCTATTGTTAACTACTGCTAACTCGCTGAATTATGACAGAGTGCAACTTCCACTCTAAATACATGTACATATGTTCATGTTTATACTCCTGAAGACAATAGCTTTATTACGTGCAGGGATATTTCACTATTTAAGTATCTGTCTTTAAATAAAGTTCCTCTCCAAATTACTATTTGGGGAAGACAGCATGAATTTTCAAATCACACAGCCCAGATACCTGTATTGAGAGCTACTGAACCATTGGACCAAGTCTGAAAGTGTTGAAATATGTAAATTAATACCAGAAGCTCCCCAAATATCCTATACACATTTCTGGGCTTCACTACTGAAGTGTATAAATTACTCTAGGGAGGCAAAAATTACTCAGCACCATGTGCAGCTTAGAGAATATTAATATGCTTTCCTTTGACTTAACACTGCTGAAAAAAACAATTCTTGTTTTCTCCTTTACAAACACGGTTGAAGCTTTTGGAGTTGTCTTATCCCAGGAAGTGTGGTTCTGCAGCTTTTTCCATTACCTTCTCACTGAGTCTTAATATCAAACACTATCTAAGAGCAACCTGCGTTTTCTCCGAGATGACAGTATTTTCTACACTGATTAATTTTTCACGTTTGAATAACTTTTACACCACACTTGAGAACTGCAATTCAAGAAAAAACTAAATGCAGGATTAGGACTTCAGAAAATAATGTAAACGTTGATTAAGAACATGTACATTTCTGTTGAGGGCTTAAGATTCCTGTTTCTTTGTCTGACAAATACAAGTACATTTTGGGTCCTAGCAGAACCTAGAACTTACTTTCTCACAGAAGTGCTACTTAAATACCTAAAAACTCCACCCCTCTTCAGAATTTGCCAGTAAACTCTGCTACATGATGGAGCTACCTTTTAGACTTAGAAAATTTTAGAAGAATTTTCTGATGTGCAGCAAAGCATTTCTGATGAAGCAGTACTTCCTGTCACCCAGCAAGCTAAACAAAACTAGCAGCACTTAGCATCAAAGGACCATGCAAGGGTCCTGGTGACAGAGCAAGGGTACTCTTGTCAAAATACCTTTTCAGTGTCATGAAAACATCTACAGCAGAGCCATGAGTGACTAGGAAAAGCCATGCTGGAAGTGTGGAGAACTGATAGGAAATGACAAAGCTTAGCACATGCAGTCCTAACATGTAACCAGAATGTGAAGGGAAGGTGAAAACCAGTGACACCCAGGCTATAGGCAGAAAACTGGGGGCAACAAAGTTTTCATGGCTGTTGGTCCTTTCAGCCCTAGTTGAATGAAAGCACAGGTGGGAGGCTTTTTAATCTCAGTTTACAAAATTGATAGCAAAGATCTGAATAATTTATTAAGCTAGATGATAGTATTTGTCACAACAGTCTAATAGTATTTAATGTAATACGCCTAATAATTAAATCAGTATTTTATGAATGGGCCAATTTGAAAATAGGCAGTTACTGGCTTTATTAACAAAAGTGTATCCACATAGCAGAGAATTACAGTAAGAGCTGATGTGTGTGTAGCATCCTACCTTGTACTTATTTTAATTAACCAGTTATATACAATACTAATTATTATTGTTATCAGTTCTCTACCAAAACAAGAAAGAGGAAGCCTCTGCTCATAGCACTTCTTTATTGGCACCTTAACAGAAATTTTTCAGAAAATGGCAGTAGGTGGGAACAATGTTTTTAATAGACACGTTCAGGTTTACAAGCATTTCCAGAAAGCAAACACCATTTTCCTGTACCTATTGTACTTTTACGCTTATGCAAAAAAGCCCTCTCTGAACCACATCACTGTTACATTGCTGGAACCCACCTGCCATTTTAACTCAGTTTTCAAGCAGTGTGATTTCCCTTGAACTTTATTATCTAGTATTTGTCCACTAAAATGGACAAAACTATTTGGGAAGAAAGGTAATGGAAGAAGGGAACAGGGAGCAGAGAGGGAAGGACTGGGGTAGAAAAATGGGAAATACACTTTAAAGCACAGAGAACTGACAGTAAAATATATGTTCTTTGGTTAGCAAGCAGAAAAAAAGGAAAGGACTAGTGTACATGACAGATACACACTAGCATTCTAAAGCAGAAGACAAGAATGTCAAGAGTGTATTCTTCCCCCACTGCCAGATGGAAGGGCTATTATTATAAATGAAAGGCAGCACTAGTCGATGCCAGGCACTTTTGTTGTGTGCCAGATTCTGAAGTCCAGATGTAAGCAGGTTACCCCTGGGACAGGACAGGCTTCAGCTCCCGCAGCAGAACAGAACCAATCACAGTTTTCTCAGTGTTTATGACGAGCTGTGCTGTAGAGCTCTCCTTCAGCTCCACTGTGACTAGCATCAGTGACCCACTGTGCACAGTCTTCGCAGCAAACCTGGAGGGGAAAGGAAAATTAACAAATGAAAATCACTGAAGAACTTAAGGTCAAAGACTGCTAATATTTCTTTCTGGAAAAGTTAAATGAGCTCAAATAAAAAGAAAAAATGCCTCCAATTTCATTAGTGAATTTCAGAGGATAAACCATAAAAACCTCCATAAATACTTCAGATAGAAGTTATTAATTCAGCATTGTGTAAATATTTTTGCATTTAAGGAAAAACAAAAAGTATAATGCAAAATTGTGCATTTAATAGCACAAACTAAACACTATTTAAATAAAATCATGTAAATTCTGATTCTTCAATTCATCTATAATACTCATGCACATTGGCAACTTGAATTCAGCTGTATGGAGTTTCCCATGGATAACTGTCATTATCTGGTGCTCTAAAGAAAATGTAACTATGTTAAACGCAGTACAGCACTTCCAAAAAAGCAAAATTATTGTACTTCTAGAAAAGTGCATCCTCCTGCCATCTTGGGAATTAATTCAAAGTAAACCCAGCCAAAGTTACAAACATCAAACACAATTATTTGAAATAATGGTTAACAGCAAAACACCAAATTATTCTGTTAATTTATCTACATAATATTTAATATAAAAACATGGCCAATAATTATAAATATATTAGAATTATTAAAAATCCTACAAAGCAAATAAAACCCCTCCAAAACCTCAACCAAACATACAAAAAAAAGTTAGGTTTAATGCACCATTACTAAATTCCAAGACATGAAGAACCCACTAATTACATGGAATTAAAAGCAAAACTAGCCTTTTAAGCACCGCAATTGACTGAAAAGCCATTTTAGGCACAATGAACTTCTGTCAATCCTGTTAATTCATTTTGCATGCACAGCCAGGCCCAAGAGACGGGAAGAGAAGGAAGAGGATGGCAACAGCCTCCTCTTCCATCTTCCACAAGGAGCACACCATGGATTTTATCTTGCCCTTCGCCTCCCCCACCCCCCTTGATTACTTGACAACAACGAGGTTGCTGCGCATGGGCTTTTGAAAACACTAACAAGTGTAGAGCAGGTCTGTGACCCAGTCTGACCCCACTTTGCAGGGCCAATCTCCTCTCCTCTTTCTGAATGACACGTGTCTGAATCAGAGCCATCTGCCTCAATTTGCGCAACATCTTCAGCCACAATAGGACCCAGTTAGCCCTGACAACAGCTCACAATACAGAAAAATCAAACTGCTGGGCTGACAGCACGCTGTGGGCTATTCAAGAGCAAACCAACTGGTCAGTGTCTCATGTCTCACAATTAGCATGGGCCTTGCAAAGCGCCTGCCCAAGCCCTTGGGGATCTGTTTAATTACCATCAACATAAAGGAGGGAGTTTATCAGGAGATACTCAAAAAAACTTCACTCTAGACTTAATTAAAATATTAGCCACTTAAGCAGGAAGCAGGTTCTTTTTAAACGAGAAGTAATTTCTCTTTTTTCGTTTTAGAATATGCATACCAAAATCTCATAACACATTATACTAATTAAAGAAACACGGGGCACTTCTCTAATGTCACCCATCACAGGTCAATCTATTTCTTTTGTCCGGATTATAGATACATTCAAAGACCTCTCCCTTTAATATGAGGTTCTAAAACAACGTTACTATTATAAAAATTATCTACTTAGCTAGTTGTATCAATGATTTCATCTATTTGCACTGCGATGTAGAAGATGACTATTTCTCTGGTTGATTTTGACAGGGGGAAGGGATAATTATAGAAACAATAGTCTTATTAGTCACTTTATTTACTTAACAGTTGTGTCTTGGGACAACATAGAAGCAGATTATGTCTGAGCATGCACATAAATGGGTTGGTAGTTGGCACTCCCGCTGTGTTTCACAGCCTCAAGGCTTGATTTTACCCTCTATTATTAAAAGCTGAAAGTGATACGAAATCAGCGGTCTGCAAAAGCCAAGGTGGCCCAAAGCATCACAGATGAGTTTTGCTATGGCATTTTTACATGTGGATTTGCAAAATCACATAGGGAATCAATAGTACTTTTCCATACTTCTGAACAAAATACACAAAATCAGTAAAATGTGAGTTTGTATATGGTTTGCAAGATACAAAGAGTCTGATACCAGGATGATTTTACACAAAGCATTAGTATGCATAACTAGCATTGGCTAATTGGTTTGTATCAATGGTCACCGATCTGGAATCGCTTGGTGCAAAAAAAGAATTGGAACAATACAGGATGACTTAGTTTGCAATTAAAAAAGAGTGTATAGACGAACAATCACACGATGGGTTTAGCACTGATTTTGAACTCTAAAAATCAAAATCTGTTCCTTAAAATAGGGAAGATAATTTTGTTTCTAAGGAGAATAATAACACAAGTATGCATGTATGATCTCTGAAACTGAACAGAGTTATAAAAGGATGAAGCAGTTGACCTTCAGTTAGAAGACTAACAGTAAAACTGATTTGCTAAATATTTAGATACTTTGCAAGTACTGCACTGAAGGATTTGGTTGGTAGTGTTTTTTCAACTAAGTACATGTTACTGCATTTCTATGCTTACTCTTAAAAAGCCCACCTGGATTTTCCAAAATGTGTGTTCTGCTCAGCAAAATGGTTAGACCAGAAAGCCATTAAAAAAAAAAACCTTTCAGCAGCAAAAAATCATCACTCTAATAGTATATTAGATATTTATTTGCAAGAAACTTTTCCCCACAAGGTAATTATTTTTTACTTTTTTCTGAAAGCTGATAATGTCTTAAAGGTTAGATTTTGAATTTTAAAAAAATTGTGAAAAGATAATAAAACCTATCATAATTCATACAATGAAATAAACCTTGGAAATGGCCCTGCAGTACATTAAAATCTTATCTGTAAAGTAGTTGGTTGTAGGTCCAAAAGGACTTGTCCTATGGACAATTCTTAGCATATGACATTATATTATGAACATGGTTCTGTTGCAACAAATGATGCATCAATGAACATGAAAAAAAAAGTAAGTAAATGAGAATACCATTCAGAAAACAGAACCAAATATTTACTAATAATTTTAAGATGTTTCTTTCTGCTACACTGGAGTTATTTTCTATTTTTCTTTCTGTGATAATATTAATTATAAAATAGATTTTACTTAATTAAAAATATTCAGGAAGATTTGCAACTGTTAATAGCTTTCCCATTTAAAAAAAATCAAGACGGATTAGACAAATAACAATGTGAGGTATATTTTTCCAAATATATTCATTTCTTTTAAATGAATGTTAAATATTGAGGCTATGTGACATGAAAAAAAAAAGGAGTTCACAGATTATTTCTCCATAAATACAGTACTTTTCAGTAGATAAGGAAATATGTATTAAGAATCAATTCTAAATCAACATCAAGAAAGGACTGTATATTTTTAGAAATGTCTTTCAGGAGTTAAAAATCAAGTACACATTCTTGGTCTCTTTCTATGAAGATAAGATCTGTTAAGGATTATCACATAGAAATATTTTATTTATAGCTGATATAAAGGGAAATGACAGAGCACCAGTGTTGTGGTTTAACCATACAATGGTTTAATGTCATTCAATAGTATTAACCATACAATGGTTTAACTATCCAGGAGTTTAATGTCACAATGTGACCGCATTTGCCAAACCCTGGCTTTGTAATGATGACTAGCTTAACCACAGATGAGCAAGTTTTCCCCTTTACTTGTGAACAGAGGATAGCTAAAATCTACAGGAAAGGCATTTTATGGGGAAAGGTTATGAAAATTCCGCACCAGTGAATAGACAGCAACAGAGTAACTCAAAATCTGCTCTTTAAAATTCAACATTTGAGAAAGTAAATTTAGACCTGAACGGTCACTATCAGGATAACCGTTTACAGCAGAGCAAGTTTGTTATGCATAATTCAACAGCATTAAAACATACATTCTCTCCTGTCGGGTGCTCTTCTCTCTCTCTGGTTTTTCTTTTCAAGCTAAGCTTTTTTCCTTTTTCTGTTCTATTGCTTACCAGAAACAGTGATAATGGCCCATGGAGGCTAAAACTTTTTTTTTTTCCATTGTCTTTTCTTTAAATCTTGTACATGAAACCTTCAATTACTGCCTGCTCAAGCAGATAGAATCCTATTAGTAAGAAAGACAATCAGAAGATGCAGTGCCCTGCCCTAGCTGTAGAAAAATAATTAGTCCAAAGTTGACAAATGTGTAATCAAGTTATGCAATGAATATATTCAGAGGGGGTGAAAAAAACCCAAGTGCTGTGAATTTGTCTTCAATTTGTAAAAATATAAGAATGAACAACTGGAAGTACCTTCCAGTCTATTAATTGGACAACAAAAAAAATTTACATTTTTATTACTGTGAATCTTCACCTTACTCTGGTAAATTCTATCATGTACAAGTTTGACTCTATAATTAACATTTGATCTAAAAATTGGCTAAATTACTAATTTACCTGTAATCGTTCTCTGTGTAAGCATTAGAACACAAAAAAGAACTATACATAATAGCATTACTATGTATGAGTTCTGACCTGGGGCTAGAGTAAGCTTAATGCTAAAACATAAGCAGAAATATACTCACAAAACGAAGGATTTTTTTTTAACATGGTAATTTTAACATCTTGGAAAAAAACCCCTTGTCTAACATTGGTTATTATTAATAAAATTTGATTAATATTTACCTTTAAAATAATATTGACATTTTCATTTTTCTAGTATGTCATGTGATTTTAACACTATCTTAGAAAAAATTGTTCAAAATGTTTAAGTCACTACCATAATGCAGTTATTATCAATATTAACTATTTTTGGTTTTAATAAAATAATGAAATTGTAAGGTAAATTGCAGTCAAACGATTACTATGTTTTTAAAATTTGTAGTTCTATTACCAAAATAGATTTTGCGTTTGTCCTCAGCTGCCAGTGAGCAGTTGCACTGCACCTCTAACAAAAATGCAGGAACGCAAGTGAGTTTTCTGAACTTAATGTTCAATACACAGCACTACTACATACATTCAAAAAGATGCTGCATGAACTTTTTATCATTCTCCAAATTTACCTTTACTTCAAAAATTCCAGCATTTTTGTATGTCAATATTTATACCTCTTCCCCAAAACTTCAGTAAGGTAAAAGCTTGAATCAACATATTTAGTCCTCACACCTAAAAAAATACCATTGTAACTCTCAATCTATTTTGTTTTCTCATCTAGTTTATTCTTTTTATTTTTCTTGAAGAATCAGGCATTTAGTATGGTAAATATTTGATAATTACATAAGTCCGTTTTTAAAACAGGCCATACATTTTAATTTGCAGAAAAAATAATTTACTTCCAAGAAAGTAAGCTACCTTAAAAAAATATGAAAATATTAAAGCTCTTCAGAGATCTTTCAAATCAAAGGTATTCTTCTGTTTGGTCAGATTTCTTAAGTGTTAAATGTTTTCTGCTTAAACAACTGGCTCAGAAGATTCCTGTTTGTTTTTCATAGAAAATGCTGCACATATTTTTCACTTTACAGCATTCAGATACAAATCAGTGCTGTCCTCTAGTGGACAGCAAATAAGCTAGGCTAGAACAATCTGTTTTGATTAACCTCATATCTAACATGACTCACTCACACACTTTTAATGTTTAGCTAAATCCTGATTTTCCCATGTTATTTTTAAATTTTGCAATCCACATGCAAGCTCCTTAAATACAATAATATATTACAAAGGTTAAGGGCCTTAAAATGATGTTGTAGAAAGGCATTCTCTTCATCAAGTAATTTGTACCAGTTAATCAAAATCTGTATGTGCTGCTAATATGTGAAAACTGTATTAATACATATAGGGCCCCTCTTTAGCAGGGGGGAAAGTTTGAAGGTTTGGAGCATTAGGATTTGATTAAGAAATTAAGAAGTATGTAGTAAAAAATACTGAATGAGTACTTTCACATTTAAGAATTTGTTTTCATTTTCTCTAGAAATAAAAATATTTCCCTAAGAATAGTGACTTATCAGGAAGACTTCTAGTCTTGTCTGGCAAAAAAAAAAAAAAAAAAAAATTGTTAGCCCAGTAGGGCAGGTTCGTTTGTTTGATTTTCAGAAAAGCTAGAATTACTTCCATCATAAATCTAGAAAACATTAAGAGTTTACAACTTCTGGTTACAATGAAGGCTGAAATACTGTGGATGTGGATATACTATAATCCTTAGAATTCTGTCTCCTATAGGTAAAGGCTAACTGAGAAACTGCTTTGTCTAGGGTATTTAGCTCTCTAATTAATTCCTACTTGAGAAACTAGGAAGCAAAACCAAGGCTGCATGCCTATTACAACTTTATTTACTCAGCTACTCATTGCAGCTTTCTAGAAGAGGAGAAAAAGATGACTGAGCCCCACAGCTAAGGAACCACGGAAGCAGAACAGTCCACACAACTGCGTCAAAGGAGCTACTGCCAGAGGGAGATTTCACTTCATTTAAGCTCTCCAACAGGCCAATGGCTTAGTAAAAAATCTTAGGAAAGACTTTTGAGTGCACACAGAGCAGAAAAGGTCTTTTAAAAACAGTCTTCCTGGATCTGTAAGACCTGTTTGTCAGGTGCTGAGAACCTATGTTTGGATTCAAATGAAGCAGCTATAAACAATTTATATTTCTAAGAAATTTCTACACTGTGTTTATCATCGATATAGAGGTGATAGCACTTCCTTTCTGACATTCTGGAAGTAGATGCAGTTGTTAGTTACAGTAAGCTGATAGGGTCTGACCACCAACTTTCTGCCTGAGAATTCTTCCAAATTTAGTACAAATTGGAAGTTTACATACACAGTAAAATTTTCCAGGTGAACCCCTTTAAATGGGGTTTTCTTCAATATAAACCTACCTATACATATGCACAATGACATACCTTTTCTTCCCACAGTAAGTGTTGCTGGATTAAAAAGATGTGGGGAGGATAACTGATTACTAAGCGTGCCATTCTCTGATAACCAAAACTGTCTGTAAACAAAACCCTCTTTCCTTTGAGAATCAGTCTGCCAATATACTATAAATGGGACATGACAGGTTGCAAAATGATAAAAAGGGTTGAGTACAACCAGACTGTCAGGCTGATTCATGGGATGGGGAATAAAGGCTAGTGAAAAACAAGTGTTGATCCTTGGACTTCTGATTTTCAAGTATTTTATGAAAGTTTCTATGTTGGGTCTACTTGCTTTCATGTTCTTCAGTATTTCAATGCTTATCCATTGCAGTGTGCTTACTGTCATATTAAAAGAAATTACAAAGTATAGTTTTGATTTTGGTAAAAGATACTAATGCAAACCTCCAAAAGACAGGTGGAAGATATTTTACATCTCATTCAATACTTGCTTATTCACAAAATCACACAGGTCATGTATGTCAACCATGAGTACTACAGAACTTCTGAACAAAATGGTGTATCTCTGTGGTTCAGTTAAGTGTCCTTAAAAATATAGATCCCAAAAGCAGCATAGTCACTGTGTGCAATGTTGTGCTTTAGCTAATTAGACCTGTACCAGCAATGAGCAGAAGTGCTATTTCATACTTCTTGTTTAAAAGCTAGCTTGTTTGCAGCTAATTCAGGTGTCTACTATGAAGACACACCAAGAGATTAGAATCTTCCTTCCGCAAGTTCTCGTGATCTCTAGGAAGGAGAGACAGCTATCAGAATGACAACTTTCATGATTGTAATAGAGAAGGATATTAAATTCGTTATTTTGAAATGTGAAATGGCTGTTCTGAAGCTGATTAAGGCTTCAGTGTTGAAAGGAGCTGAGGTTTGATTGTCTTCAAAACCCCAGGTTGTCGCTATTGGGTTGCTGAAATTACAGACTTGCCCATCTCGAATTAGAGGACTGAAATTAATGCTGTCATGTGTCTCAGAGTGCTGAGGTCAATGGTTAAGGCCATCCTGATGAACAGTAGAAAAGAGATGTAGATGACACCACGCTCACATTCTAACCCAACTATTTCCTGTTACTAATTGTGGATTGCTTCCAAAATACAACAGCAGTGGCAGACTAGTTCAATGGACTATTAAATTAGTTGAGGTTGACCAAAATTTGTCCTTCATATCCAACCTGATAGGTTCAGACTTTTATCTGACTGATTGGGTAATGTACAAGTAAAGTCTTTGAGAACAAAAAGCATGGAAAAGGTGTTCTACCTTACATCACTTTGTAGAGCCATGATCACTGAGGGCCCTAGAGTGCAATGTATCCCATTTAAGAAATGCTTCAGGAAGTAGAAGGCAGAGAGGAAGTCAGTTCTGATGCCAAGAGAATCACTCAAGCATAAAACAAAGTGAAAGAGGGAAGAAGCAAATCCAGTTCGCTCCCGATGATGCCAGCTCTGAACAGACTTTTTTGCTATATGCTACTGTGTATATATTAAAAGCTTTTGTACTATCTTTTGTAGAGAGTGGAAATGTGTATTTCCATTATTTTCTTTCTAAGCCAATTTACCCTGAAATCCCTCTCCTTCGTGCAGCCTTACACAATAATTGACAATATTTTGACATTTTCAAGGGGTATGTAAGAACATTCAAGTGTAAAAGTGTGCAACTAGTCTTTTCAGTTTGTCACCATCTGTTGCCTTTTGCTATATTAGAAGTCAAGAAAACGAAGGTTACCTACCCTGGTAGAAGATTATGGAGCTGGAAATTACAGAAGAATTTACAATATTTACAGAAGAATTTACAATATTCATGTGAGGGGAATAAGCAACAAATCTGAAGGTAGCACTAACACGAAGGGCATTTCTGGATAAATAAGGCTTGTGTTTGTTAAAATCAAAAATACTGAAAATCTTGAGTTGAATACCGTCTTCATCTCATCAGATTTTGGAATTGAAGAGAATAACCTAGAGTTTATTTTTGATATATAAAACAATGACTATTATTGCCAAGATAGAGATACGGAGCTGAAGTTATGGTCCATAGAAGAATCAACTTTGAGGAAGTAAATGTCCTCAATTATGTATCCTCTTACCTTAAAGAAGGAAGAATTCCCGGGAGACTTTCCCCACTGACAATAAACAGCAGAAATACTTCAAATGAAAAGTACCTAGTCTCTAAATGTGGTTATTCAGACTGATTTAATTTGCTGCAGCAACAAATATTTCTCTTTAGATGTCTCTGTCTTTAGACATTCAAATGGTACCCACAGTGTGGTTTGAATCACTAGACAGAAGCTTGGTGCTTTAGCTGATTCTTTTTGAAATCACTTTGCCAACATATATGTATTTCTCAACCCACTTCCAATCCTTCATTTCTTAAAATATTTTTAACAAACAACAGTTCTCAGACATTGAAAGAGCTATACAATTGAAAAAAAAATACCCTAATCACTCTTGTGAAATAATATTTTAAGAAAAACACACTTTTTTTCTGAAGTTTCCATATTTGAGACATTATATTTTCTGCTAAAAAAATAAATTTTCTTTGAAAAGTATTTCACATTCTTGCTTTTGGCAGAAGCCTTTAAAATTGAAATTATGTTTCCCCTTGATCACAAAAGCAAGAGAGATCAATACATAGCTAAATCCTATTAAGGACATGAGAATGCACCATATGCAGCCTTACAAGGCCCGGTAATCTACTAGCTTATATTAACTCATTCAAAGAACAGGTAACTACACTTAAGAAAGTAAAATGGCATAGCAACTTTATTTTACAAATGTATGAATATAAATCTGCACCTTTGTGTTCTGATATATATCCTGGCTACTGAGTTCAAAGCTTTTGCAGCTATCACTTCAAATAAAAACAGTCAGAAAAGACAGTTTAAAATAGAATCAACTGTATTATCTTGCATTTTATTCTACACTCGGTTAACAATTAAGTTACTATGCTTCAAGTAAACATAAGTATTCAGCAACCATATACTAAAGAGAGAAAACAATGCACCTAAGAAGGTGTTGCTATACTGTGATACAGACTGATACACAGCTGATGTATTTGACAGGTGTGTATTTTTTTCATTTCTCATTGGTGACTGCATGCTGTTCTGTTGATATTTGTTTCAAGTATTTATTTTCAGATCTTCCCTATATTTGCTCTAAGGATTTTAATTGGTGCAAAAATACAATCCTAAATAGGGCTACCAATTTAAGGAGCAGTAACTGTGTCCCACCAGAATGACATTGTCATTGCCATGAGACTGAAAAAGCCCAAGAAACGCACACTTGTTTGTGTTCACTGGATATATCTGTACTAAACTATGTAATTTCATTTTGAATGAGTATATTGCATTACCAGATAATATAAATTTATTGGCATTAGACATCATTACATAGAAATACTTAAGTTGGGGATGACCAATTAAGAGGTTAATACAATTCATGCTGCACAGTGCAAAACACCAGTTTAAAAATATTTCTTTTTCTGTGGAAAAGGGTATGTACTAAGGACTTCCAAGAAGTGAGCTGAAGTAGTCATCACAGAATAGCACAATGAGCTAAAACAAGTTCTTGTATATTTTTTCCCCAAATACCGCTTGCACTAAAACAAGACATATGACAATATGCAGAAATAGAAAAAAATTCACTTTTACCATATTTTTATTGAATTTGTAACTGCTCTGTTAAGGTAAAAGGTGACTCATTATTTACATCCTGAAATGGTGTATATGTCACATAAATAAAACATGACACACTTCTTGCATTTGTGAGATTTTGGAAGAAGAGACTCCATTTTTATTTACTTTCATGGCAAAGTTGATTTAATCTAAATATATGTATATTTTTATATGTGTATATGTATTTAAGTAATTTGTTTCAGAGTTTTGTCTAATCAATCTCAAATATTCATTTATCTAAACCTAGAATTTACTTTAGTGATAATGTAGTGCTATTTAAAAGACGAAGAGGTTCACCACAGTATCAATTAATTAGTATTCCCATTCTTTTTCTCAGTAAAAACTATCTGCAATTATGACTACACAATATCTTCGAACTACAGTTACTTATGGTAAAGAAAATGAAGGACTATTTTCTAAATGTTTGTCATTGCTGGGTATTTCTTGTAGGCTATTCAAGTTGTTACAAACGATTTTTAATGCCTAATGGATATTATAAAGACAAACTACTCTGTAACTACTGTGGCAGGCTCACTACATTCTATTTTGAATCAAACCAAAACCATTATAGAACATTTCAGGATGCTCTAAAACATTCTGAATACTTCAGCCTGACCATAACATGTTTTCAACCACTGTCTCTGAAGGAGAGTACCCAACAGGAAGTATATCTTCAATTTATTTACTGCTGGTCACAGACTCTGTTTTGTGCAAAACCCCCTTTTCCTTTTTTTTTTTTTGAAAAGAGCAAGAGAAAAACAAGATCAAATTAGGAACTTATCTACAATCAGGAAACCTTTGGCTGAGCTAGGAACCAAGCTATTACTTTTGGAAGCCTTTTCAAGACTCAGTCACAAAACAATCCATCCCTATGTGGTAAGTCTCAGGTGATGGATAAGGTAAAGATGGAGAACACCTGTATGCTGCAGACACTTCAGTCTCTCTTGATTTGACACTCTCACCCAGTCTTTGAATTGATGCTGAGGCGGTATAAATCCCACAGGGATGCAACAAATGAGGACTCTTTCATGGAGGAGCAGGTGTCAATAGTGACAATCATTTCAGTGCAATCGCACTTGCTGTACCATGTTTTTATGGTGAAACAGAATTTTATCATTGACCGTATCACATACATAGGAAAATCCAGCTGGGTTAATGTTAATGCAATACAATACAAATGCCCAGTGATGCAAAAAAGACTAAATCCAACAAAGAGAAATACCAGGTTATTAGTCCTGTGTACGCTATGCGATTCTCACTATTCCAAATAGCCATTTCAGTCAGCAAAATTTCAAAGAAAAACATTGTTCTTTGTTTTAAAAGAAGATACTTTGGTCTTATTCAAATAGCAATATTCAGGACCTAAAGAGATAATTCACACTCTGGAACAGCTTTAGTAGATTCTAGAAGAAATGCATGCATTTTCTTATTCAAAGACCAGGTTAACAGCTTCCAATCACATCTTGCTGTTGCTATTTATGTCCACTCAGTTTGCAACACATGGCAGTTTTCCTGTTTGTTCTTGTCACAAGTGACAAGGCATACAGATTCACAGGGCTAAGTATTTTGAGTCAATCGCATTAAAAGCTGTCATTAACCAACAATCATATCAATTCCACTGACATTCCGTACCACAGCTTTTGGATGAAATGGATTGATCTACAAGTAACATTCAGAATTTAGAGAGGGCCAATGACTTTTGTGGCTGATCACTGTTTTTCCTTGCATAAATACAGGAAGGACAAATAAATGTTCAATTTAACGTTCAATCTGCATCTTCATCCAACTGAAAAAAAAAGCCAACCCTGAAACAAACACCAAAACCCAGCTTCTAGGTTTAGCTATCTGGATATCACAGGTCAAAAAACAATGTGGGAAAAATAAGCTGCTTCTCACAGATGATGCACTTGAGTAAGGCCACTTGCTTTTAGAAACAGAAATAAAAGTCAAAAAACCATACAGATGCTCTTGAAATTACTGTGCTTTAAATGGCTGCATTTTCCCTTTGACAACTCGCCCTTACTGTGTACAGTACAGTCTAGATATATACATTCAGATGAAGAGCTAAAAGTACTTAGGCTTAAGTTAATACCTGCTTAGAGCTCTATGTTAGAGTATAATCAGGTACTTCATCTGTTAAAGGTGTGGATAATAAATTTTTTCCTTAATAGCATCAGATGATGATTGATTTTGAACTAACAAATTCATATTAAAAGATGATTCCACTATGAATGATGTAATCTTACCTGTATATGTTATCTTGACCAGAAGAGACTACACCCAGGTTTGCTGCCTTCACTAGCTTCTCAATTATTACAAGTCTAGTAGAGTTCTGTGGAGCAACAGCTATTGTAGCAGATGTCTCATTCATTCCAGTCAGCATCCCTGAAATGTTAAGTATTTTATTGTGAATACTTCAAGATTTGCTTTCTTATTAAGCATAAAACCAAAATAAGAGACTTCTAAACAAAAAACCACATTTGCATTAAAAGTTAAACCATTAGTCAAGAAAACAATTTTGCAATAAATTAGTTACATTTATTTAAGGTATTACTTGCAGTGCCCTATAATTACTAATAACTGAAAAATGACATATGATACTAACACAACTGTGCAACTAAGACGGCTCTTTTTTACAAAAAAACCGTACCTTAAAAGAAGAATGCAAACATAAATTAAGACTGATTTGGAAAAGTTCAGTTTAAGTAAGACCACATACAAAGCCATCTTTTAATATTCCAATTATAAACCCAATGTATTTAATTACAACTTCATACCCAACTGCTAAAAATAATCTTGAAATTCAGACAGTAGTCACTGGTTCAACTAAGTTCATGAAGATCAAATAATTTCATAAGAAAGTGGGAAATTCTCTAAAATGTTACCATAAACTATTTGATTAAAATAATTTGAATATCACTACAAAATGAACCAAAATATCAATATTGTATCCAAACATATGACAAAAAAAAGTAAAGAAGGAAATGTTGATCAAGGACATTTTAACAAAAACCTCCACTTTTCTATCAACATCCATTGTTCTGAATTAATGATTTGCTGGATGCTCATGTTGATTAAAAGCCAATAGTAACTACAACTTAACACTCTGTGTGTGATTTTACACTATGTTCAGAAGGTGAAAACGCAGACAAACAATGGAGCAAAGTGCTTTAGGCAGAAATATGAAGCATCTGAAATCCACAATAACATTGACAATGAAAACAATACAAAAGTCTCAAAAGGGTAGTATTTTAGGGCTGCACATACAGTTCTAATCCAGTGCAAATGGCACTAAGATGCTTAATAGAGCAATTAAAAAATAAACCCAACATTTTTATGCCATAGAATGTGCATTAGCTGCTGCCACAAAATAAGAAATATCAAAGTAAAGATGGAACATCTCATAAGTAAATAATGAGCTATTTTTGAACATGATCTCCTCTTGCAGAGAGCAAAAATAAGCACACAACTTCTATAAAGACCAGCTTTATCTTGGGAATAGAACATTCTGTTTCAAATTGTTTAACTTCACTATTAGGCAAAAGCTTTAAAAACTACATACGCAGCCTAAAACTGCTTTTAAGCAGAGCACAGGGACTGACATAACACTGCTGAGATGTGTGTACTCATTTAGGATTTAAACCTTCTCCATTAAGCTCTATTGAAGAGCAAATGCTGAATAAATGAATGCAACTATGTTTATGTTAAAAGCCTGTTTTCCGCAGCATGTAATTAAAGGAAATGTTGTACAAAGCCAGTACTTTTGTCAAGCTCCTGTAAATGGAAAGATGGATAGCACTCAGAGAAGTGAATGCATTGCTTCATATTTAACCTTAACACTCTTGTCATTAATGGTTTGTCTAACTTGTTCTATAAAAGACAAGGTACTGCTCCATTGAAGTAAAATTAAAAAAATCAACTAAACCATGCTTTTCAGAACAGAAGATTCATTATCGTCAACTAATGTATTGGCATAAAGCAAAGTAACATCCTATCAAGTAAGGCACACATTCAATCTGCCTTTTCACCCCCCTTTATTTTTAACTCATGCTGTTTTATTGTTATAGGCAATTTGTACCACTCAGCATGACAGTGTAAACTGAATCAAGATTAATTTACATGCAAAAGAACACTTAGGAGAGCAGCATGGTAAGCAAATGTATTGTCTCGATTGCTGAGGTGGAAAAGAACCTGGAAAGAAAAAAGGATGCTCTAATTAAGGGGCATCAAATATGATTGCTCATGGTAGTCAAGGGCCAGAAAATAGTAAATGTCCAACCATTTAAAGAATTAGCATCTTGCTTGTCAAGAAGACAAGTTAGATATATAAATCTTAATGAAATTAGGTAAACAATTTGCTTACTTAACAAAGGTATTTTTGTGTTGTTTTTTAAATGTGAATCAGGTATACACTTAAAAAGAAAAAGATAATTATTTTAAAACATGTTGTGGTGGGAGGGGAACAGTCTTACACTCTAAGTAGTTTTTACACCTTCATAAAAATTCTGATAGATATCCCCCTATAAAAACCATATGCTACCTTCAATATTCCTTGAAACTTAAGAAACTGAGAGAATTCTAGTCAGAGAATAGAGCAGCAATTACACTGGGTTAACTAACTGATACAATGAAATAACTGTACAACTTTTTAATAACAAAAGGAAATGAAATTGGAAAACTTACACTGGTAGGTAGCAAGGTAAGTCCAAGTTAAACTACTTCTACTCTGAATTAAGGCAAGTGCAGTTTTGCTACTGTTTTAAAAATCAGCACACAAGTGAAAAATTTGGTAGAGTTTCCAACAGTACATGAATCAATCATGCAGAATTACTGCTACAGAAACTGGACTTTCCATGGGGATGTGATGTAAACCAAGGTATATATGTATATATACACATACATATATATGAAAACCAGGTAAAACTAAAGATGAGTAAAAGTATTTGAACAGAAAAGTAAAGAGTAGTTTGGCAATACCATTTTTATCCAGTGCTTCCAAATTGTCAATCACAAGATCAACCGCTAACTCAGCTGCTGCTCTAGGGAATTACCTCATTGGAGGATTCCCCAGCTCAGGAGGAAAGGGAAGACCATCTATAAGGCTAAGCATTATCACACAGCATGGGGATAAATTCAGTTTTCTAGGTTCTGCACTGCCACCATACAACCTTCAAAGCCATGAATATTAAATAACCTATCTGTTCCCCACTCCTTCTGCCATTAGGAAGAAAATGGACATATACAAATGTAAAAGACAATGCAAAACAGCAGAGTGTAAAGATATGTAGCAATAAACTCCCTTCTACACAGCAGTATAATACCAGCTATTTCCTCTTTAGCATTCTTATTAGGTTACACATGCGATTTAGATGCAAAAATCCCTAAACCCCATACATATTCTCATTCTCCCCCAGAATAATCTTGCATTTCTAATATTCTCCTCACTCTTTCACTATTTTTTACCTATTTGTTCTGGCTGTGAATAAAATAATGCATCTCCAAGTACAAGATGTGTAACCTCTTATGTCCAAAACCAAGAAAAAAACAAAAAAAAAGTAAAAAGAAAAAGCATGACAAGTGAAAACCAAGTTATATAAATCAGATTCATTTGGAGAATACAGACAAATTGAAGCTAAACACAAAATAGAATAATATACACCAACTTCTAAACTGCTCTGCATTTATTATTGTAATTTGGATTTTTCACTTAACAAGATCACACAATAATTCTCCCCAAATGCTAGCTGCTCCTAGATCTTTGTAATAAATACTTATGTAAAATTTAGAACTGAGACCTCTATTACCATGAATATTCTGAAACAGCTGATATCTTTAAGAAAAAAGATGCAATAGAAAAGGTTTTTAAACCTGTGGTAAATATGCCAGCATCAAGTCCTGCATAAAAAAATGAATTCAGGAAGACAGAGAGAGCGATACAGAAATGCCAAGAGACCTTCATGGATTTACAAATACTTCATATAAACAAATTTTCAAATAGCTTTATTCAGAGTAGCCTTTCTGCTCTATTAAACATAGCAAACAGCTGCCAGATTTATTCAGACAAATAATCAACAACCATAGAAGTAAAATGGCAGAAGAAAAAGGATTTTTGGCAACAACTCCACAGAGGACCACAGCTATTCTCCAAGTACACTTCTTTGTGCTCGTGGTTCTGTATGGCCAGTCAGGAGGAAAAAAAGCCCTCAGTCACAGTAAAACATAAAAAAACTCTATCAGAATATCACAAAGCAGGAAAATACAAAAACAAGGCAGGGGAAGGGGAGGGAGAAGCACAGTAATCTGCCTTCCTTTCACTACAACCCCAGCTACAATTTTTAGAAGGGAACAGTTTAAAATAAATGTGCCACAGCCTCGTTCAATCACTCACCTTGGTTTGCTGAGCAGGTATAAAGCAGAGGCAGGCTTTAGCCAGCAAAGGGTAAGAACAGCAAATAAGTATCAATTGGTTAAGATCACAAAGCACAATCCTAACTTTTCAGTACAGCCATAAGCTTAACTGAAAATGATCAAGGCAGTATTTATCTTTCTTAATAATTCAAAAATACAAAAGCAAGAAATGCTCAAAAGCAGTAATTAGTAATACATAGCATTACTCATTGGTGTTTCTGACTGCTTGATGGATATACTGAGTTTCTGAGCCTTACACAGCAACGAGACAGGATCCCATGGGTATATTCTCATCTCAATGTGAAGAGATTTACACATGTAAATCCCCATACATTGAGATAGATGAGTAAACACTATTATGTTTGAATGCATGCAAAATGTAATAATTTCTATTTTAAAATATCCAAGAATTACATCCAAATTAAGGGTAGCAGCATGGACTATTCCATTTAACACACAGTAAAAGCTAAGTACAGTTTTCTCTAATTATTTGTATAAAATACTGACATCACTAAAAGCTCTTAGAGAGGTTTGTGTTTGGACTAGCATCAGAAACTTAAATTCTTTAAAGACTCAACATTAGGAGAACGCAGAAGTACATAAAACATGTCACATTTCTGAAAGAATGCTCCAACAAGAATATTTTTTATACGAGGTGTTTGAAAATTATTAAAATAATCTTCAAAGTAGCCGAAGATTAGGAACACTAAGAATATTTAAACACAGCCTTGGAATAAAGGCTAGCACAGTATCAATGAATATTTGGTTTATTTCCTTGAGCTGTGGTTTCAACTTTCTGCTTTACTGCTAGTAGGAAAGACATTCACACTTCATGACAAAAGCCAAGACTCTCTGAGCAAGAAGACTGTTTCAGGGAAAAGGGTGGGCTTTGTACTTTTAGAGGCACACTGAAAAGCTGTCAAATGCCACTGTATATTCTTTTTAAAAGATTTTAAAATTAAATAATTAGTATTGGATTGAACGCTAATGGAGACTAATGCAAACAGCTACACAGGAAACACTTGGTGTATGCTTGGAAATTGAAAGGCACACAGCCTTCTTCTCATCCAAATACATTTATTGAAGCTGCTGAAATATTTCTCACCTTGCTCCTTCTTAAAGTCTTTCTCTGACATAGTGACAGGCAAAAGCAGTTCTCCAGCAGGCGGTTGAATGCTAACATTGAAACAGTCATCCTTTGTGCTGAGAAAACAAAAATTACAGAGTATCAACCAAGAGCTTCAACAAGGATTAATATATACATATCAGCTCCAATCATAGAATCATTCCTTATATCCAGTCTAAATCCCTGCTGTTTAAGTTTCAACCCGTTACTCCTTGTCCTATCACTACAGTCCCTAATGAAGAGTCCCTCACCAGCATCCCTGTAGGCCCCCTTCAGATACTGGAAGGCTGCTGTGAGGTCTCCATGCAGCCTTCTCTTCTGCAGGCTGAACAGCTCCAACTTTCTCAGCCTGTCTTCATACGGGAGGTGCTCCAGCCCCCTGATCATCCTCATGGCCTCCTCTGGACTTGTTCTAACAGTACCATGTCCTTTCTACGTTGAGGACACCAGAACTGCACACAATACTCCAAGTGAGGTCTCCCGAGAGCAGAGTAGAGGGGCAGGATCACCTCCTTTGACCTGCTGGTCACGCTCCTTTTGATGCAGCCCAGGATATGGTTGGCTTTCTGGGCTGTGAGTGCACACTGCAGCTGGCTCATGTTCATTTTCTCATTGACTAACACCCCCAAGTCCTTCACCGCAGGACTACCATGAATTTCATTTTTGCCCAACCTGTAGCTGTGCCTGGGATTGCTCTGACCCAGGTGTAGGACCTTGCACTTGGCATGGTTAAACTTCATGAGGTTGGCATCAGCCCACCCCACAAGTGTGTCAAGGTCCCTCTGGATGGCATTCCTTCCCTCTAGCGTATCAACAGAACCATACAGCTTGGTGTCATCGGCAAACTTGCTGAGGGCACTCTCAATTCCATTGTCCATGTCAGCAACAAAAATATTAAACAAGACCGGTCCCAACACCGATCCCTGAGGGACAGCACTTGTTACTGGTCTCCAGCCAGACATTGAACCGTTGACCACAACTCTTTGAGTGTGCCCATCCAGCCAGTTCTTTATCTACCGAGTGGTCCACCTATCAAATTGATGACACTTCAATTTAGAGACAAGGATGTCATGTGGGACAGTGTCGAACGCTTTGCACAAGTCCAGGTCGATGACATCAACTGCTCTACCCCTGTCCATCAGTTCCATAGCCCCGTCATAGAAGGCCACCAAATTGGTCAGGCAGGATTTCCCCTAGTAAAGCCATGCTGCTGTCACCAAGCACATTTCTCTTTTTCATGTGCCCTAGCATGCCTTCCAAGAGAATCTGCTCCCAGATTTTGCCAGGCACAGAGGTGAGACTGACTGGTCTGTAATTCCCTGGGTCATCCATTTTCCCCTTCTTGAAAATGGGGGTTATATTTCCCTTTTTCCAGTCGTCAGGAACTTCACCTGACTGCCATGATTTTTCAAATATGATGGCCAGTGGCTTTGCAACTTCATTCGCCAGCTCCTTCAGGACCCGCGGATGGATTTCATCAGGTCCCGTGGACTTGTGTACATTCAGGTTCTTAAGTTGGTCTCGAACCAGATCCTCTCTTAGAGTGGGCCCAAGGTCTAAATTTTCACAGTCCCTGCATCTGCCTTCCAAGACTTGGTTGCTGCGGTCAGAGCCTTTGCCAGTGAAGACCGAGGCAAAGAAGCCATTCAGAACCTCAGCCTTCTCCAAGTCCAGTGTAGCCAGCTCTCCCGAAAGTTTCCAGAGGGGGCCTACATTGTCCTTAGTCTGTTTTTTAGCCACTACATACCTATAAAATCCCTTCCTGTTATCTTTAACATCCCTTGCCAAGTTTAGCTCTAATTGGGCCTTAGGTTTCCTAACTTGGTCCCTAACTACCCAGACAACATCCTTGTATTCATCCCAGGCCACCTGTCCTTGCTTCCACCTTTTATAAGCCTCTTTTTTCTCATGAATTTTTCTCAGCAGCTCCTTATCCATCCGAGGTATCCTGACCCTCCTGTTGCACTTCCTTCTAGTTGGGATGCAACACTCCTGAGCTTGTAGCAGGTGATCCTTGAATATTAACCAAGAGTCTTGGGCCCCCTATGGAATCTCTGAACAGTGTAATAACTACCCGAATGATTTCTACCTTGTTAATCCAAAAGTTTGCTAATTTATTACATCAATAAAGCCTATCTACTTTCTCCAGTATAAATGTGTATTAATATAGTATGCACATTCTTGCATTTCTGAAAATGTAACTTTTACTCATATTAATGTTTATTTGTAATCTATAAAGCATCACACTCGAACTAAATGCTTGCAAAGGACAAATTATTATACATTTTACAATTCCTTTAAAAGAACTGTTATTCACAAATCCTACCATCAACAATAGCTGTCCCAGAAATACAGCTAAACCTAGAAAAAGTGTAACTTCAGACAGAAAGAATTACTGTTGTCTAAAAAAACCCAAACAAATCAAACAATTCTGGAGTAACAAAACCACACAGCACACTGGTTGATGTAAAAACACACTGAAAAACTGCAGAAATTGAGGCAGTTTTCGTAACAGCAGAGAGGTAAAAAAACTTTCTATCAGTAGTAGCATACTACTATCAAGTGCTATAGATTCCTCCTTAAGAAATAAATACCATACACTGAACTTGCTCTCCCTACTCATTGAATTATCCAAGTTTCTATCTCATCTTGGAGTTCTCCAAGGCTATAGAAACTCAACGTTCTGCTATATTTGATTGACTAACTATACCATAAGGGAGTAGGCTAACGATTCAGGATCAGTGCACCCAGTCAGAATTTTTGTTAATGCTTTGAGGAATGAAATTTTTTTAGAAGAGAATACTTTTTTGTGATGAACTAAACAGTCAATACATATTGATGGTTGATATGCCTCAGATATCCTACTTAAATATAATGATACAGTCATTAGAATGGACGATATATTTCATCAACTAATATCCATGGTATTTAAATTAACCTCAAACTGATTTTTTATAACTCTGCAAGTTCAACATATTGAAAAAAAAAACAGACTGATGGAAAAAAAAACACTAGACCACAAATATAAAAAAGGTATGTGTCTTCCTCCTAAAGATGCAAGACAAACAACTTGAAAAGAGGAAAGCATTTTACGGTCCTATTACTTAAAATTTTAATACTTACCATACCTACCTGATTTCACAATTTCACAATTAGTGAAAGGACTAGTACATTCTTACTTTCTGACTTCTGAAGTGTTACAATTATGCTAATGTATTTCAAGCATTGGTTTTTCAAATAAAATTCAGAATTATTACTAATTTTGTTGAAAATCACAGAATCATAGAATAGTTAGGGTTGGAAAAGACCTTAACATCATCAAGTTCCAACCCCCTGCCGTGGGCAAGGACCCCTCACACTAAACCATGTTACCCAAGGCTCTGTCCAACCTGGACTTGAACACCACCAAGGATGGGGCATTCACAACTTCCTTGGGCAACCCATTCCAGTGCCTCACTGCCCTTACAGTAAAGGACTTCTTCCTTATATCCAATCTAAACTTCCCCTGTTCAAGTTTTAACCCATTACCCCCTGTCCTGTCACTACACTCCCTAATGATTATCTGGTAAACAAACATTAAAACAACTCCTTCAAACTTGCCTAGTATTTCCTTTATAAAGAGTCATTACGAGGAGCTGCTTTTAAAAACTTGCTTGGCTAACAAATTCTCAACTTTTTTTTTTCCATATACTACTTTAAATACTGTCCATCTCTAAGGCCATTAGCATGCTAGAAGAGCAGGGATTGTCTGAGTAAGTCTGAATTTTTTTCTTTAATTTTTCCTTGGAAAATTGACCAGGAACTCCATTACCTTAGAAGCTGAAGGTCTTTAATCCACTACTTCATAACTTTTTGCTGTTTATATATATTGCCTGCACTATGTGACTAAAACTTTCAACAACACTTTCATTGGTATTGTTCAACTGATCGTTTAACCAATGTTATCTTTCATATTAAAGCAAGATGTGCACTACACAATTCACCATAATACAAATAAAACAGCTTTCTGTACAATGACTCATGTCCTGCATTGACTGAACATGCCACTTGCTCTGAATTGCTTATAACAATCTTTTCACATTAAGAAGGAATAAAAGCATGAACATAGCTTGGGTTTTATATGGCTCTAACTGCTCTAGAGGACCACTTGACACCTCTGCTGTTAACAAACATGCC
The DNA here is from genome assembly GCF_012275295.1 of Melopsittacus undulatus. NCBI lineage: Eukaryota > Metazoa > Chordata > Aves > Psittaciformes > Psittaculidae > Melopsittacus > Melopsittacus undulatus. Next base: position 25,081,325 of record NC_047557.1, on the reverse strand, counting down.
ACCCCCCTTTGCCCCAGTGATTAAAAAGCTAGTTAGATATTCTTTGATAAACTATGAACTCTTCACAGTCTGCAAGCAGAAATTCCAATTGCTAGCTGATCTTCAAAACCATTTTGGTCTTCACTTTAGCCAGCATTTGTTTTGCTTTGCATTACTTTAATTTTAGTGTACTTCAGTAAACTTCTTTTTCAGCCAGAGAAAATCATCCTCCCTTATATCATTTGCTTTATTATATACTTTACAGGCTAAATATAGAGCTTTTGTTTGTTAATCAGCACCTCTCTTATTGCATCTTTATATTAGAGATGGAGTAATATCTGATTTAACAGGAGTAATTTGACAGTTCCACAGAACAATTCAGGTCAGAAGGGGCATCTGGAAATCATCTGGTTCCACCTGATAAATGACACTGCCAAGACTAACATGTAATCCTTTAGAAGATGCAGTTTTAACTTTGTGCTGTAGTGGGAGCAGCACACACCTGTCATCTGAACCCAGTGACCATTTTCCCTGTTGTCTCTCTCTTCATCTACCTGCCATGACAAAACACTTGAGGACAATGATGGCAACATCTTTAAAACTAGTACAAATGATATTATCACTTGTGTATGAGTTCTTATAAGATTCCACAATAGCAGTCTTCAAAGTCTGGATTCTCAAAAGCTTTAAAAAAATGTTATTTTAATAAGAGGCTGAGGAATATTCTTCTTGCTATTTATATTACTCTTTTTTAAATCACTAATAGCTGCTTGACCCAGAATACATCTATTCAAATCCAATTCACTATTTCTGTCTTGTATTCAAATAATCTCCAGATGACAAAAAAAAAAAAAGAAAAAAAAGGAAGAGGAGGAGCCATACACTAAGTTACTGCAAAACATGGAATGGAGAAGGTTAGGAGACTTCACTCATAGTCTTTCTGAAGAAAAGACAGTATCCTGCTTTTACAAGAAAAAAGGCTGAAGCAATAGAAGAAATGACAGCAGTGGCTCATGCCAGGCTCACTTTTTCCGGGATTCAAGAGAAAACACATCAGTGTGGAAATATACAAAATCTGACAAGGAAAAATAAAATTCTGCAGTGGAGCTCTGTGGTTAGTCTGTATCTCAAAGATCTGTTCTTACCTTTCCTCTGTGTAATGAGGCCTACCTGCCTTGCAATGACTAAGGTCTCTTACTGGGGGTTGTGAATATACTAATGCTTAACTAGGATTCAATAAGCTAGCAGATTGCCAATAATGAACTGCTTTATACTTCTATGTTGTGTATATCCTGCTTGCAGAATCCTAACAAAGTAAGCCCCCAAAAATTGTAAAGCTCACAAAAACACTAAGTTCCTCCATTTATTCTTTAACTTTCTGCTTGAGAGGCATGATTGTGCAGAACACCAGTGTGGCTGAAAGAACATGCCTCTGGAAGGAGGTCATACCTGAAAAATAACCAGAAGAGATGTTCTCTTGCAAGTACATAATGTAAGCGTCTTAATACACACTCTAATAATCTAAATAAATTCACTGGGACCAGTTTTCAAATTAAGGCGTATCACCTCTTTTTAATTAGATGCGTGATCTTGCTTAATAAAAACAGTATCTATGAGGTCTTTCAAAGCTCAGGCCTTAGAACTTCTCTCTGCAATGCAGTTTCTCCTTCATTGACCTTGACTTGTACAATGAATTCAGAAGAGATGTAAATATTTTATTATTCATATTAGTTTTGTACTTCTTACAGTTTGTATTTATTGAACTGCTAGTACAACAGCACATCCCCAAGCAGAGAGGTAGTGTTTGCTATGCAAAACACACAGACCATGATTGGCATCTAAGACCAATTGATCTACCCATTACCACTATGTCCCTATCCCCACAAGCTTTACTACAAAGCTATTGATTTAAACGCTGCCGATCGGTTTCCATTTTCTGATTTTGGGCAGGCCAATTAAGAAAGTGAGTAATTGTGATTACACTGTTTCAGGATCAATTACATTTGATGCAAGACAAAGTGCTCCTCTTACAACAACGTTAGGAAAATTATTTTGATCAGGAACACGCTATCACTGAACATGCCTCTAACAAAAATGCAAAATAACTGTCAATGTCTTTCATTAAGATATGTTAGCAGGAAAAACAAGAATATCAACACCTTTCTGTGCACAGTATTTCAACTGTATTTTGACTAACTTCTACGAGTAATTCTTCCTTTTGGACAAAAGCTTTTTAATAAATATGACAAGTCAAAAAGGCTGCAGCTGAGTTCTCTGAGATACTGCCCCTGAAACATCACACTGTGCAATTTCTTCAATAATATTGAACATTACTAGGATTTTGAACAGTACATTTTTTAATAATAAAATAGCAATTTTAATGCAAAGAACATTTTATCTATTTTTATACTGTTTTCTAACAAGTAGTGTTAAAGCAACAAGGCCCTATCAATTAGCAAAGGAACAAAGTAAGCAATTCCTACTCTTAATTTAATTTCAAACTTAGCTTGAGCGCCTTGTCATTGGACTCACATTGCCCAAATCATTAAAATGAATACACCACTGAGGTCTGAGGCAAATCTATTTACAGTGATGTTACTCATAGTCTGGTCGGTGTTCAGGAATATTGATCTGTCTTGTTTGTCTAATAGGAAAATAATAAACAATTACTAGGCAATGTTGGAGAAAGTAATCAGTTTTTATATATCACTAATACAGCAGACCTCCCAAAACATAACGGTGATGATCTGCATAAAATCAATGTGTTATGCTACATTGCTTATCCTCATCACTGCTAAGATTCTCAGCAACAAACAGCTAAGTTTGGAATCAAATCATTAGTATACTGAAAATATGTACTTGAAAAAAAAACCCTGATCTATTTAAAAATAGAATGTTTCTGCTTGATGAACTGAGCATATTTTACTAAAAAAACCCAACCTCAATATACATTTAAGGAAAGAGAGCCTATCATTTTGAAGCCATTATGAAATTGCACTGCCTAGAAGGGAACTTCCCTTTCCAAATGAACATAGCATCAGGCAACAGTCTAAAGCTGGTTCCAAATTCCAGCAAATAGCACACAGACCAGCTACAACAACATGATACACATAATACACATGCTGCAGACATCTTACTGCAGGTACTAATAGCTTTAAAATGACTATACATGAGCATAGGCTGTATAGCCTATGTGGCTATATGTTTGAGGAGTGGTAAAAATAAATAAATCTAATAATAAAAGCTCCTTGCCCAGAGAACAACAAATTTTATTTTAGTAGCGATTCTTTTGGAGTCACTTGGATACATCTCTATTATTAAGATTTTCCTGCTGTCTTTAATAACCAGTAAGTTTCAAAGCTGTGCTTAGCAGAACTACACTGAAATGTCTACAGTATTCAAGAAAAGGGCATGGAACTTTCCAAAAGGGCTTCCCCCTTAAACTGAAATGCAGCAACAAGAATGTCTATTACCCAGAATATATAAAGTAGTGCTGCTTGCAACAAAATACGTCAGAAAACATTATATCAAAATATGAAAAGGGGGAAAAAAAAAGGCAGATCTATTTAGTTCCCCTGTATAGCTTCCATGACTGTAAGCCTGGATACCTCTTAAAAGAAGGTGTCTAGCTTTCTCTCATACACTTGTTCCTACTGTTCGGACACTGCTACTATAAATTTTTCCTAGTTTCAAATGCTAGTGTGTAAAAGAGTTCTCACTGGGTAAGCAAGCTCCCTGCTAGCCTACAATGCAACAGGAACTCATACAAAGGAACATCTTCAATGTGCCATTAACGAGCATAAAAAGTGTTAAATCAAGTATATAAGACAAAATCTAGCTGGCCAGCCAGTTACTTTTCATTCTCTCTTTAATAATTTTAAATAATCTACAGCATGAGATCTACATCTACGCTTCTTTGACCAGCAAATTCTGAGGTTGGTTTCAGGTAGTCATGTTACATATATCACAAACAGCCATAATAAGCATGCGAGGTAGTAAAACTGCTCACACTATGCACTTTTTTGACTTGTGATTTCTTACAAGGAAGAATACACACAAAACACTAAAGTAGACTAGTCAGACCTGACTGCTCCCTTCAAGGTAGTGTTTTTAAGAAGAATCCCAAGAAGAAGGGTAAATAATAAAGATGACCAGGTTGGATGAAGCCTTGGGTGATATGGTTTAGTGTGAGGTGTCCCTGCCCATGGCAGGGGGGGTGGAACTAGATGATCTTAAGGTCCTTTCCAACCCTAACTATTCTATGATTCTATGATGCTCAAGAACAGAGAAGCAATTCTACATCAGAAGAAGAGTTCATACTTCTGCTTGGTATCGTCTGTACAAAACAGGACCTCCCAAACACAGCCCATCAAAGAGTTTTTGAACTTATACATGTGATTTCAAACCTAGATTTGAGCTTACCATCAAATCTGTGTTTTTAGAAGTAAGTGTGAAAAAATTTGGAAGACTGAAGTAAACTGATAATCCTTGTCACAGTAAAACCAAACACTAATTTCATCTTTTTTCTCTAAAAACATCTTAGGTATACATCATGTTGTGAACTGTTCTTCAATTCTTTAAATATTTAATAAACAGCAAGTCTGCAACTGCCAAGTAAACTTCCAATATACAATACTTGTGCCTCCAGAGAGCAAAAAAATCACCCTCCCTCCCCAGGAACTCACCATAACTGGAAACTGGCGATCTGAGTAGAATCACAGAAGTCAATACCCACTGAAACGGTAATGGATCCTGCAGGCTCAAGGCATTCTACATGAAAACATTTTGAACAGATAAACTACACATGCAAAGCTACAGAAAATCCCAGCTGCAAACCCCCAAACTGTACACCATCAGAAAACCTGTATTAAAACAAACAAAACCCAAAACAAAACCTCCATAAAAATAGCTAATACTTGTAGCTCTAGATCAAGTACCCCTCAAATGTCACTTAAGTGTCTTGTATTCCCTCTCCCCACAGTCAGTGTACATGAAATGTTGCCTTTTTAATCTTACAGCCCTGCTATCAACAAAGTAAGAATTTTTCCTAGAAAGTTTAGGAAATTTTTTTGCATTTTATGCACTGAAGTTACATCATTTTACTTGTGTACAGACCCAGCACAGAGATTTTCAGTAATACCAGTCTGCAAATGTACTTAATAAAAACCCAATCTAGTTTGGAGAAAGAAAATAGTAGAAAACAATTACAAATATTAAAAAAAATATATTACCACATACAGTAATGGAAAAGAGATGAATTTAAAAGATTTCATATTTAGTATGATTTACTTATTTCTCAGTATTCTACCTGTATTAGTTATGGAAAGGAGTAGAAAGATTATGAACCCAAAATGGAAGATAATTTTGGGCTTTACAAGCAGTGCAGACTTTGGGGACTTCCCAAATTAATATGTTAAAAGACATGTTCATTCTTAGTTTTCTGGCTATATCACTATACTGTTTTCTTAATGCTGTAGAGATAAGGTTTTGTTTTGGTAGGAAGAAAAGCTCTTTACATAAGCAGAGGTACTAAGAACAAGCATTGTAGCAATTTGATTTCTCAAGATTGCAAGATGGAAACCTAAAAGCACAGTTATAATATAGGAATTCAAACAAAAATTATTGGGCAAGCAGGAAAGTGTCTAATTTCCAGTTTATTCACTGACCTATCTGATGCTTTTTAGGAATTGAAGAGTAGGCAGTGGCTCCACAACACAAGGAGGCAAAATGTAACTGTTCAAGATTAAGGTCTGACAAACATGGAAAATATGTATGCGATGCAGTTGAGTAGACTAAGCTAATGCTAGGAAATATGAGAAAACAAAGTATTTCAAGAGGTCCATGCAAAGCATTGAAAGATTACAGGCTCATGCCCAAATTCAGACTAAACTTTACCAAAGTCTTTGATCTTACTGTTTTACAACAGGGTTTCAAAGGCACCTAACCCAACAAGAAAGTACTATGCACATGGACTTAGGTAAAATAATTTGGTTCATTTCTACTGGCAAAATCAGGACAATTGCCAACATTAACTGCAGAGATGGAGGCAAAACTAGACACAGACCAGTAGGAATACCTCTCTACACTGACACTTCTTTTGTTTCAGCTGGGCAAATTAAAGGACACATTTTCCAAATGCTGGAAACGTAAGATATAGTTACAAGAACAGGGCATATAAACTGAGCTACATAAAGTGACAAAGAATACAGAAAATTTGCATTCAGACAAGAAAACCAACTTTTTTTGAAGGAACTACAGATTATATATATTTTTCACCAAAGAAACCAAAAGCTTCACAGGACATATGCCACAATAATGTCCTTCTTGGGGAAATAAATACTTTAAAGGGTAAGGCCATCTTGTGGAACTCAAGAAATCTGAAGTGGATAACTTTTTTTTTTTTATTTAATGTAAGCTAAGTAGGTGCTACTGCTCCCTAACTGTTATTGTGAGTTCAGTATCTCCTGGTCTGATTTACAGAAATATCAGTGTTGTACTTGTAAGGCTTTGTGACTTTATTTCTTTAAATGTTTAAAGGGAGGGATATAAATTAAGACTGATGGTAAGAACTAACACGAAATCAGAACTCTGTACTGATTCCCTTTATCAGGGAAATAAACACTAAACAGTTCACTTAACACAAACATTAGTATCTTTTCTAAAAGTAATCTTCATCAAGCATGTAAAATCATCAAAATGAAAATGGCTACAAGATTTTAACTCTGAAATAAACTGTAGCATTGTACAACTGCTTTTGTAGCTATTTGTTGTAAATCTGTAGAGCCCTTTCAATATTAAAGATATGTATTTCACTAGCATACAGAAATTTCATAGCAAGCATCTATGTGAAAACACAAGTATACTTTTACTTCACTGCTGTGCTTTAAGAACTTGTTTCTGTATTCTTCTAATGAGAGCTGGATTCACAGGATAATGTTCAGAAGAGGAAGCTCCAGGAAGACCTTGTATCAGTCTTTCAGTACCTGAAAGAGGCCTAGAAGAAATCTGGAGAACTTTTCACAAGGGCATGTAGAGATAGAACATGGGGGAATGGCTTGAAACTGAAAGAAGGTAGATTTAGATTAGGTATTAGGGAAAAAATATTCACTTTGAGGGTGGTGAGACATTGAAACAGGTTGTCCCAAAAGGCTGGACAGAAAATAATTGTGAATACAAATCAAAACCTTATTCTAAGTAGTAGCCCATTATAGCCATTCTGGATTAAGGCTGTAAGAATATCAAAGTTTGTGGGAAGACAGAAAAACTTTATTATATCAACTGGAACTGATATAATATAAACGTTATTTGAAAAAGGAGGTAAGATTTCAGGCATGAAAGTTGTTACCTAAGGAGTTTTGATGTCAAATGCAAGCAGGCGAAAGATGAATTAATTTTTTGTTAGTATCAGATTATCTAAGAAAATACAGCTGCATGAGTCTGTGTGTATGTCTACCTATCTATAATAGAGTACACTCATGACTATGCAAACTCCCTTTCCTATATTTACAATTTTGCAAAGCATTAAGATTCTATATTTTTAAAGATAGGATACAATTACCTATTGGACTAAACTCATGCATCCTCATGCCTGGAGGTAATTTCTTCTCCTTGATGTGAATATTCTCTATCTTGTGATCAGTTGTGTTTGTTACTGTCAATTGCACAGATACCATGCGATCTCCAAAAATGCCTGGCTGTCTTGAGAAGTAATAATGAGCTGCTAATCCTTTTCCACTCATTCGATGAAGCAGTTCATGTGTTTTTGTTGGCACAGAGACTTGGGTAGTGACCTGTTAAGTACAAAACGAGGGTTGGTGAATGTTGTAAGGGAAGAACAGATAAAATGACAATTAAATATTGCACTTTTCACTCAGCTAGAGCACCTGCTTTCTAGACGTAACTTTAGTGAACTATAAACATGTAAGGACATAATCAAATTCACAAACAAATTTCAGTGTCAGATAACAGAATCTAAAAATAACATTTCTGGTGCTGAGAAACAGAAGCTTTATTTGCCTCACTTTCCATTATACATCTGTTTTCAGTATTTTAACTCTACTGCTATCTATTATAATTTTTTTTTCAGAGTTGGAGTTAAAATAATTATGTTGAGCCAACACAAAGTCTCATTCAATTCCATGCATCAGACCTCAATGGTGACCCCAAGCCCATGCTGTGCAGTGAAAGTAGAGTGAGAAATTTTCATCTTCTCTTGTTAAAATCATCAAAAAATGTGGCCTAACAATTACATCAGGCAAGTACTAAACCCACAATTACACAGAGCAGAATGATGTTGCCATTTTTAAAACATCCTTGCTGCCAGAAGGATATTTGGCTCCACTCTATCCTGAAGAAGTAGCATGAATAAAAGACAGTGTGCAAATAAATTTCTGGAAGATACTGCTGCAAAGGAACTAGTAGTCATGGGTTCAAAGCTGCAAAAAAGTGATTCTGGATTCTTTAAACAAGTTTTAAGTAAAGGCTAGGAAATTAACAGGCACAGTGATACCACACAAACAGAACACAAACGCTGAAAAAGCTGAACGCTCAGCATGAAAATCTCATTTGTCTGGTCAATGCACTATGAGCTACTAAACTTTACTGTGTATCTGTTTTCACTGATGAGCATTCATCTTCTCTTGCCCTACCGATAGCTCTGACTGTGTAACCAAGTGGAAGAGACAATTGCAAATAGCAGGATGATCAAGACTTCAAGCAGCTAAGCAAGGAGAATGGGCTTTTATCTCGCCTTCTCTACAGAAATCTTAAAGGTTGCTACATTGTCCTGACTACCACATTATACATGGAGGGGCTGATCTGAAAACCTAGGGAACACTTTCAGTAATATGAGAAGCTGGTAAGAGCTGGGATTTAAAGGCATATGGTGTTACAGAAATGGAAGAGCGTCTGAACAACATTAGGCTGTAAAGAATCCTGTTGAAAAACTTCAGAAGTTAGCACATAACAAATTTGATCATCTCTGAGCACCTGTTTCTGAACTGGAAAGCCAGGTTAGTAATATCCATCAAATGAGTATCTGTAAAGATGAACTATTAAATGTTTAGAAATGTGAGCATAACACTGGTGAAAGCTGAAGAAAACATGAGGAACTGAGAGTGTATTCAGAGGGGGCTTTGGAAGGTACATTAAGTTCCACACATACACCGAATGAAGAACAAAAAATGAAGGAGAAAAGGCAGAAAGTCTTTCCATCCCCTCAAAACTCAACCAACGTGTGACTGTAATTAGAACACATACAGGATGTTACTGAGCAAAAAACTCTGGAGAAAACTTCTACATAGATTTCACTTTCAACTTTTTACCTGATGTTTCTTTCTCTAACCTCTGGTATCAGTTTTCTTCATAAACAAACTAATGATCTCAGTCAATGGCTCAAAGTCCAAATGAAGACCAGTAATGAATGGTGTCCTTCAGGGCCAGTGGTGGGACCGATTCTGTTCAACATCTTTGTCAGCAACATGAGCAGTGGGATTGGTGCACCCTCAGCAAGTTTGCTGACAATACTAAGCTGTGTGGTGCAGCTGACACACTGGAGGGAAGGGATGTCATCCAGAGGGACACTGACATGCTTGAGAGGTGGCCAATGCCAGCCTCATAAAGTTCAACAACACCGGCTGCTCAAGGAAGTGGTAAATGCTCCATCCCTGTCAGTGTTCAAGCCCGGGTAGGACAGGGCCTTGGCTGACATGGTCTAGTATGAGGTGTCCCTGTCCCTGGCAGGGGGGCTGGAACTAGAAGACCTTAAGTTCCTTCCCAGCCTTAACATTCTATGATTCTATGATCTACCAGTAACTTTTAATGTGAAGACCAAAGGTAATTTTAGAATATGTCTGAACTGAGGAAACTCTAAAACCCCAACTCTGAATCTGTGCAATTTATTACTACTTTTAAAGTAAACTGGTGAAGTTCTCATTTCCTTACCTCTAAAAGATCTCAGGAACATTTTTTATTTTCCCGTATGATCAAAAGAAAATACAGCTGTCTACAACAGAACACATAGTCAAACACTTAAATTCCTGTCCCTCTTTAAATGGTAGTAGCAATACCACTTGAAGAATACAGGCACCATAATTCTACACAGAGTAATTTTTTTTTCAGTCTAATTACTAGTCCCTGATAAGCACGAACTTATCTAACTCTTTTGTTCAAGAACATAGTTCAATGTATTTTACAAGACCAGTAATGACCAGGTAGGTATCTTTTTACTCCTGTGTCATTATACTGACATAAATATATGATAAGATTAGAGTTACTTTTATGTAGTTTATCTTTAAATTATAAAGTAATGACTTTTGTGACAAGAGTTGAATGGTGGGGTCCAAAGTGGCAATGCTCATGACATTGCTTCCTGCTGGGGAGTAGGTCATACTAACCAGTACAGTGACAAATGTCTCCTGACCATCTCTCAAAAGGAGGATCAAAGGGCTAACCACACTGAGGGTTTTATGGTTAAGGTGAATCCTTCCACACCCCTTCTTGAGAACCTGGTTATTTGATTACGTCCCTGAACTGGTGGAGGCAAAGTAGTAAGCAGGACTAGAACCCTAAACTTCCAGAGAGTTGATTCTGGCCTCTTCAAAAGACCTACTCAGAGGAATCTGATCGATAGGGCTCTAGAAAACAAGGGAATCCAAGAGAGCTGGTCAATATTTAAGCACCACTTACTCCAGGCTTAAGACCAGTGTATCCCCATGATGAAGAAATCAGGCAAAGGGGGCAGGAGACCTGTATGGATGCGCAGGGAGCTCCTAGTAAATCTTAAACACAAGAAAGAAATTTATGGGATGTGGAAAAAGAGAGACCAAGTGGGAGGACTATAGGAACATTGTAAAGGGTGTGCGACAAAGAAGGCCAAGGCCCATTTGCAGTTGAGTCTGGCAAAGAACAATTAAGGACAACAAGAAGGGCTTCTGCAAGTGTATTAGCAGCAAAAGGAGGACTAGGGAAAATGTGCGGCTGCTGTTGAATCAGATGGGTGTACTGGTAACAGAAGACACAGCAAAGGCAGAATTACTGAATGCCTTCTTTGCCTCATTCTTTACTACTGAGGATGGCTCTGAGGAGTCTCAGATCTCAGAGGCAGGAGGAGAAAGCTGGAGAAAGGAAGACTTCTCCCTGGTCACAGAGGGTTGGGTTAGAGATTGTCTAGACAGACTTAACACCCATAAATCTATGGGCCCTGATGGGATGCACCCATGTTTCTGAGGGAGCTGGCAGATGTCGCTTTGCTATTCTTCATCATCTTTGAAAAATCATGGAGAACTGAAGAGGTGCCCAATGACTGGAGGAAGGCTAATGTCATTCTCATCTACAAAAGGGGCAAGAAGGAGGGCTTGGGAAGATACCGTCCAGTCATCTTCATGTCCATCGCAGGAAAGGTGGTGGAAAAGGTAATTCTGGAGGTCATCACCTAGCATGCAGAAGAAAAGAAGGCCTTCAGGAGTAGTCAGCATGGGTTCACCAAGGGGAAAACTTGCTTGGTCAATCCAGTTGGAGGCCTGTAGTCAGTGGTGTTCCCCAGGGATCAATATTGGATCCAGTCTTATTCAACCTGTTTATCAATGTCCTGGATTTTTTTTTTTTTTGCTGATGATACAAAGCTGAGAGCAGCAGCTGATGCACTTGGAGACTGTGCTGCCATTCAGCAGGACCTTGATGAGCTGGAGAATTGGGCAGAGAGAAACCTAATGAAGTTCAACAACTGCAAGTGTGAGGCACTGCACCTGGGCAGGAAGAACCCCAAGGACCAGGACAGATGGGTGCTGACCTTCTGTAATGCAGCTCAGCTGAGAGGAACCTGGGAGAAGTGTGGCCAGCAGGTTGAGGGAGGTGACCCTCCCCCTCTACTAGACCCTGGTGAAGCCACATCTGGAATCCTGTGTCCAGTTCTGGGCTCCTCAGCACAAGAAAAACAAAGAGCTACTGGAAAGGGTTCAGTGGAGGCCACAAAGGTAATCCAGGGTCTGGAGCATCTCTCTTATGAGGAGAGAGTGGGAGCTGGACAAGTTTAGTCTGGAGAATACTGACAGGGAATTTCTCTAATGCATATAAATATCTCAAAGGTGATGGTGCCAGACTCTTCAGTGACAGGACAAGGAGCAATGGCCATAAACTAAAACAGGATGGGGAGAGGCTTCTTAGTAGGATATGGGGTGATGGTTTTAAACTAAAAGAGGAAAGTTACAGGTTGACTGGGAGGAAAAAATTCTGTATAATGAGTGTTGTAAAATACTGGCACAGGTTGCCCAGAGACATGATGATATCCCTGGAGATATTTAAGACTAGGCTGGGTGGTTTTAGGCAACCTGTTCTAGTTCAAGTTGTCCCTGCTCATTGCAGAGGGACTGAACTAGATGACCTCTGGCAGTCCCTTCCAACCTAAACTATTCTATGATTCTATGAGAGAGAACTTTTTTATGCTGAGGGTGGCAGAACACTGGAGCAGGCTGCCCAGGGACGTTGTGGAGTCTTCTACTCTGGAGACATTCAAAACCTGCCTAGATGCATTACTGTGTAACCTCCTCTAGGTGGCCCTGCTTTCGGGTCTGGAGATGCATCTCCAGGGGTCGGATCCCCTCCAACCCTAATGATTCTGTGATTCTGTGACAAAATGTGACTAGATTTCTGGCCATTGTAAAATGAATGGAAAAAGTACAAAATATATGGCCAGTCACAGTTCCTCAGAATTCAAAACATCTTGTAAATACAAACCCCAAACTTCAATAGATTAATATGCTTAGATTTCTGGAAATAATTGACAAGATCAAACTCTCAAAAAACACCTTGCTGCCAGGAAATAAGAAAGGGGTACTTCAAATAATAACTATCTGATTGATACATACAGACAAAAGCAGTAACAGGGTATTAGCAGAATCACACTACCACCTGTTACTTAAACCACTGAGTTAAGGAATAAATCTTAAGTTTTAAGATGCATTTTAAGTCCTATTTTTAAGTTAAGCTTAGCCTTCAACTTTTAATATTTAGCTCAATTTGAGTTGGGCATGCGTAATAGAAAAGTAATAAAACAGTTCATTAATTTTTCATTAACAAGCTTATGAAATGTATTTATGTTAAAACAAGTATTTTGAAGTATACCAGCTTCTCTGTGTTAACATATAGGTGGATTTATTAATATTATTTTATAAATAGGAACGAAAACATAAAAATTTAGTAGTCAGAAGTCCAACATGTAGATACATACACATACACTTACAGCAAAACCTCCTCACTAACTCAAACCTTTCTGAAACTGTCCTGTGATTTTTAGATTCTTATCTATGCCCCTTTTTGACATTACTGCTCATGTTTTAGGCCCAATTTCACTCATAAGCCCACTCATTTTTACTTGCAGTATCATAATATACAGAGCCACAGACAGGTAAAGGACAGTCAGAATAATGATGTTATGTTTAAATTTTCTTCCTTTCCATAGAATGTGAATTTTCAGTTGCATTTAATGTGGCACTACTAGAAATAAATAAAAGGCATGTATGCTGAACAGAGGAATTTAGCTCTGGAAAATGAAAATTCTCGAGCTCTCTACTTGTTAGCAAGGGTTTTGAGCTGGCAAAGGGTGGTGTGACTATAATGCAGTCTATTTAGCAGTCACATCAGCCTGGCAAACACAATATTTTGTTTTAATTCTAAAATATTTAATGCGTAGAATTGCAATACTTGAAGAAACCCATTGATACCTGCAGATCACTCTGGAGTTAAAATAATCCTCCAGAGAGTTAACAGAACAAGAAGCATCTAGTAACCAGGAGATAATCTCCTACAAATCTTACATAGCATATGTTTAAATAATAGAAGTCATTTGTGTACCTTCAGATGGTTTATGAAAATAACCAATCAATTCTGCAGACACAACATTATTTCTAAAGGAAATCTATGTGACTCATGATGCCTGCAGATACACAGAGACAAACCACACATATTTTATCAGTTTATTACAGTAAGCAAATAAGCGTGGAATGAGAGTGCACATAACTGTCTACTTAACGCTTACTGAAACATTTATAAGAGCTGTTATCTCCCTAATAACACACAGACAGTGTGCAATTTTAGAGAGGAGAAAAGCTTCATATTTTTTAACACTTCACTAAAAAGTAACTGAAGAGTGTAAAATGAAAAATACTCTGTGCAGTTAGCTGGTAATGGACCATATTATCAACTCAAGTTAGATTTATAGGATACAAACTAGTCACTAATAGTTATTTTATGACATAGCGTGTCTGCTATTTTTGTGTGAAGATTATTAAGATTAAACTTGCAAAACTTTTTTTTTTTATACAGCTGTTTAGAATAACAGAAATAAAAGATTTTAAAATATAGACTGTCCTCCCAACCCAATTTGATTGAAAGGCACCACAAATTAAAAGTCAGAATAGAGACTCCATAGCAGTATCACCGTGAACACTGTACAGGTGAGTCAGAGTGTGTCCCAGGCTAACTGCACGTGTTGAAAGATGATCCATCACCCTAAAAGCAGCTTCAAATATTTTTAAACTACTTCTTATACAAGAAGAAGACGGCAACATCAGAATTTTGCCTTAAAAAATTCCCTACTCATTAACCATCTAAAGGGAAGTTTAATATCACTGACAGCAGTTTTGGCTTTCTTTATACAACACAGCTGACTAGTTACAAACCACTGAATCCTCTGCAAATGAGCATGCTTCTTTTTGCATGCTCAGTGAGTCTTTTAATAACTAAGCTCAAGTTAATATAAAAAACTGGTTTCTATAATTATTTAAAGAGCACGATATGGTCTATTAAACCTACCACAGAAAACAGAGCTGGACAGACTTTCTTATATGAAGTATCACAGATTCACAGAATCGTTTGGGTTGCAACACACCTAACGTATTATCATTGAGCACAAAATTATGTCTGTTGTCTTTTTTATTTTGTGTTTGTTCCTTAGCTTAATAATGCTGCAATAATAAACAGAGATTAATTTTTGATCCTGATTCAGAAATGTATATGTTTGGATGAAACATGTACTATTGGAAAAAAATATTTGCTTCCAAGAATGATGATAATAATAGTTCTATTCCTCTGATTTACATTCTGTTAAAGCAGTGGACTGAATCATTTAATCTAAGTATCCCTTCTACTGCCCTCCTATTGGCAATAACCATGACATAATCCAAGAATTACCTATTGAGCTGTGAGAGCTATATCCTCTCTTACACTCACTGTAAGGCTATGCTCCAGTAACTCCACAACAGCTAAGAGGAGAAGGGCTATCATGTAGCCCAACCACATTTACATGATCTTTCAACTGAAGCTAGGAGAGCAACTTGCTGTAATTCTATAGTAGTAGAAAGATGGAAAACTAAGCAAACAAAGGAAAGATGACTACTTTCAGAAAACTGTTTGTTCGGGATCTTTTGCTCCACTATCAGTAACATATTGCCTCACAGTCACAAGGCAATGTCTTCCTTATATAGCTCTTAAAAACCAAAGCATAGTTCATTAAAAAATACAACAAAAAGCAAAAAAAGAATGTAAGAAAAAAATGTCAATATCCCACTCTGCATCACTTCATCAGGATGTATCAAATCCCAGCATCAGAACATACTTAAATTATACCAGTATGGATTGCCAAACTAAGGACAACATCCCTCTGATAGGGTCAGGGAAATCAAGGAAGCAAGCTCACATCTGCAGTCTAGAAAAGCAACATGATACCACGATTCAATTCAGACTATTTTATCTAGACGTACAGACATGTGAAGAAATAATGTCAAACTCTGGCAAATTTTTAGAATCACTTTTCACCAAAAGCACGTTTAACTGGTTTACATCTACAAAAAAACTTCTAAAAGCCAGGTCTGCTAGGTAGTCCTTCAATTTCTAATACATCCTAACTCCTTTCTTTTTTGCATCATCACTAATTTCTAGGCTATACAATTCCCTAAATGATTAGTATGTCAATGAGGCTAATTGAAAGTCAGCATATCAATACTCTTACCTTTACACCAGTGTTCATTTTAGACAATACTGGACAATAGAAAGTGAGTTCCAAAAATTCTTACTGAATTTCAACATTGATAAAATAATACTTGTATCTCTAAAAACTTGAAAACAAAAATCAACGCCTTCCCCCCCCCCCCAATAACTCACATAGATCTTTATATCACACAGAAATGAATCTCAAACAAGAGAGCACTTTTATTATACTGCCCACAGTTAGGCTGGCAAAATTAATCCTTTTCTCTACCTTTTTTTACTCTAGTATTTGTATGGTCTCAAGTAGGTATAAAATCATCCTTTCAAACAGCAGTATGTTCAAGGTAACCTGTGAATCTAGAGATATTAAAAATATTTAATAATATGTTTCTCTTAAAATATAACCAAACAGATTTCCAGTTACTCTCTATCAGAATAAAAATTAAAAAGAATTCCTCTCAGAACACAAAAATGACTACATAAGCTAAAGGAACCGGAATTATGCCTTAACCTGGAGCTCATGAACAGCAGAAAAATCTACTAGTCCCACACCAGATTAATCAAGCCCTGAGTGTGCACTTGTTTTGTGTTTTATGTGTAACATGGGGTCAGTGAGACAGATTGCATTTTGCATGTATAATAGAGTTTAAGGCTTTTATATGACAACAACACATGGTTTTGTTTGAGATTTGGCATCTTTGCCTTCTCCTTCTGCTGAGCATAACAGATCACATGAATAATCCTATGAAAATATTAGCAAAATCTTTTTATAAGCCACACAAGAAAGAACTTCAGTAGCAACAAAATGGGAATAGTCTCATGATTAAGTAAGGGTTTTTACCCAAGCACGAAGGAAAGTGCTGAATTCAGTATCATATTTATGGGGCACAAACCTTGGTATAAATTCAGAAGTGCAAATTCTTACCATAGGTACTCTGGGATCTCCAGTGGATTATGAAAAGATCTTAAACAGATAGGGAGGGAGAATTTTTTCTTAACTGCATTTTCAGAAAAAAAAACATACATTCAAGGGCTCAAACTGTATCCCAATCCAGGTTTCAACTTCTAGAATAACTGTGACCAAATCAACTGGTGAATTCAAACTATGCATGGGAAAACAAGATTTACTATAATTTTGTCCTGTGTATGCTTCTATGAAGTAAAAAGATGACAAGCCTGGTGGTTAATGCGCGTGTGTCTTCCATCAAGCAGCATGCTATTTTAAACTTCTCTGGAATAGTAATTAGGTGTTTTAAGGAAAAGACATTCTTCCAATATACTAACAAATAATTTACTTCAATTTAGTGATTTGATGCTTCCAGTGACCACCTAACTTGAAATTCTGAGGAATACTTGAAGTAATTTTTGAATCACAAAACTAGAATAAGGTGGCTGCCTCACCTGGTGTCCTGATTATGAATTTGAAATAGTGGACGCTGTTGAGAGGGATTTTGGCATTTAGTCTAAATGAACTCAAAGAAGTTCCTATACAAGGTTTCTAATACATTAGTTTGATTTTGGCAAACAGCCAGTATTCTAGAGACCTCTAAAGTTAAAATGTATTGAACCCTACTGGCTATAAAGTATAATTTTACACTTTAGGGTTATACTATAACTACCCCTGCATACTGGTTTCTGCCAACAGAAGCACCAAGTTCAAATTTTCCGCAGAAAAGTACCTCTTCTGTCAGGATAAGCATATGAGGTAAGCTGAAACACTACATAGTATTACCTACCAGCCGAATTCAGCCTATAAAACACTGTATTTGATATAGCACAAATATTTATGAATGCTGAAATGTAAATTACATCTTTGACAGCTTAAAACAACTATACTTGAATATTGGTCACTATATTTTTGCTGAAAAATACAAGGCATTTTGGCTTTTGTCAGGATATCTCATCTGTATTAGCACTTCCTCAATGTAGGTGCAGAATATCTGTATGTACTGGAATGCACCCCTAGTACATGATACTGATGTACCAATTTTCTCCAAGTTTTATTTCATACTACATACAATGTTTCAAGCTGAAAAAAAATCCCTATTACATAACTTTTTGAAAATCAGTAAACCTGAGACCATTGCTAAAATACTTCATTTCTGTGTTCTATTTTCATTAATCTTCACTTGATCACCCAACAGAGTTTGTAGTCTATTAAGAGACAAAGAGATTTATTTATAACTAGTTACCTTCAGCTTCTTTGTTTAAATTCAAAAGCACATTTTTTTTAAATTTTTGGACTCAGAAACAAAATTCGTGCCATCAAATGACTTATTCAGCCTCTACTAGGACTTTTCAGACTCTCTAAGATGAACGCCATTCAATCACATCCATACACAGCTCAGAGCTATGTGAGCAACAACATGCACAACATACTGCCAAAGAAAACTTCACCCTATGCATATCTCTAATAAAGACTACTGTACAGACACAGATCTGAATATAAGCATGCTGCTTTATACAGTTGCTGCAGCAGGAAGACTGTGACAATGACCACTTATCAAAACTTATGCCATTTAAAAGCTACTTTTTAATAAACAGATGTATTTAATAATAGTTTAATTTTCTGATTTATGTAGTAAGCAGATGTTCTAATGTTGCTTGGGTTACAAAGCTTCATCAGTGGAAACAACAGAACAATTTTTTACATTTTTCATGAAAACGTTTCAAACGAAAGTTTTTACAACAAACCTTCCCTTACAGCCACGAACTCCTTAACTGAACTATACAACTAAAAGATGTAGTTTACAGCCCTTACATATATAACTTTTCTGAATTTTTCTAGCATCTTTAAATCTAGAACATAGATGCTAGGGACTAGAAACATCAAGTGACACAGTATGCAGCCATAAAAGTATCTAAATATTTCCTAATCCAAATGATCAAATGTTCAACATGGGAACTTTCATCAACAGCACAGCAACCCAAACTAATTCAGGAAGACTACAGAACTAGGCATTGTTCACCAAGTCATTAGAAGAAAAACACGCAAAAATAGTGAATATGCCACTAAAGTGAGCCTTTTAAGTCTCACCTCTTTGACACTATATTTAATCACAGCATCATTCAACAATGTTTTGAAAAGTCACCTGTCTCTCCAATATCAGGAGTCTATGGCATAAGAGGACTGAAAACAGTGGTGAAGCACTTAAAACTTTTTTAAAAAAACAAACTTAACACGGAGGCAGGCAATGGAGGATATCCCACCTTCCTGCAACAGTTAGCAAGAACTTTTCGAGTGCATTATATCTCTAATGACATAATTTAAAAACTCTAAGTTACCTTTACAGCTGCAATGCTCTTGCCTTTAACTTATTTTGCACTGCTAGCCCACAGATCATGTGAGAACTGGACTGTGCCAGGAACAGTATGCCCTAAGTTAGCCCAAAGCATAGCTTCTACTTTCAATGACAAAATATTTGTTTTCACAAACAAGTTTTAAGTTATTCTTAACAATCTAGGATAAAAACTGTAATATTTTATTATCAGGTGTTTCATCCCATGTGACTCTTCAAGTAAAAGTGATAAGATGGAGTCTTACATGCATCAACCAAGACTTGGTTATTAACTTTTTCAAATATGCCAAGCTAAAAAATTATCAAGTTTCAGAAATTACAGAATGGTTGGGGTTGGAAGAGACCTCAGACCTCATCAAGTCCCAACCCCCGCTGCCATGGGCAGGGACACATTCCACTAGGCCAGGTTGCTCAAAGCCCTGTCCAATCTGGCCTTGAATACTTCCAGGGATGGGGCAGTTGCAGTTTCTCTGAGAATCTGTGCCAGTGTCTCACCACCTTCATAGTATAATGTCTATTTAAATCTAGGCTCTGTCAGCTTCATTCATTTGTAAAAACTCCCTCTCCAGATTTTCTGTTGGCCCCCTTTAGGTACTGGAAGGCTGCTAGAAGGTCTCACCAGACCTTTCTCTTCTCCAGGCTGAACAAGCCCAACTCTCTGGCCTGTCTTCATGGCAGGTGCTCCAGCTCTCTCATTGTCTTTGACATTATGTTAATCATAAAGCATTTACTTCTATTTTCATCTATACTTAACAAGTAGTATTTTATTTCAAGGCTTACAGCTTCTCAGGATGGTTAGATATATGTGGAACAGTATAGATATATGTGGAATAGTATGTAGGTATTGTTATAGAGCAAATTTTGATCCTGACCAGCAATGTGTCTCCCAGTGAAATTTTAGGCTTTCCTTTATATTCCCCTGAAGTTCAGATTTTTGTGCAATCGAAGCTTCAGTTGAGCACAGACCAATCAAGAAAAAAGGTGAACAAATGCAATGTATGCCCACTGTAACATCCTTATATGTGAAATAAAAAGCTGTATTCACAAGCAGTGATTCATATACTTGGAAGAGCTTTGAGAAGTCACCATAAGCCATCCCCCTCTGAGGGAGAAGGGGAGCTTCAATGAATTTTTAGCAGATTCTCCATAAATTCTAAAATGAAGAAAAACCAAATAAATTTGTTTCTGCATTCGGGATTAGCAGAACATGCCAATAATTATGCTGGTAAAGATACAGAAAGACATAACTGAAAATTATAAAGGACTTCTATGGTTTTGAGCATCATTCCTCAGTACGAAAATACAAATCCCAAAACAATAATCATACAAAAACCCCATGCACAGTCTGTATATGTAGCTGAAGGAAAGAGGCTTCTAAAAAAATACATGCTACAGTAGCATGAATCTTTGAATGAAGAGACTATGAAGTCATACTTTTATTACTTGCTAGCTAAGAGCTTGAAATTTTTCTTCCTGCTCTGATGTACAGTCCTCAGAATACTCAACACGGACTGAAAGTGGTATGCTGAAGATGACATGCAAAAAGGTATTAACATCAGGAAACTCAGTATTCTACTTTTTCAGTACACCTTGTTAAACAACTATTGCATAGATTTTTTAAAAACAGTAATTCTTACTGGACCCTAAAAAAGGGTAATGTATTAGGGGTACAGATGTCATGAAGTTTAACTGTTACGTATAGTTAATGGACATTACACAAGAAAATGGTTATTGACAGTCCGTTAGGTGCTGTATAAATTCACATTCTATTTCTGCTTTTGCAGTTAAACAAACTTTGTCATAATATCATTTACTGTGACCCTCTGAAAACAAAGTGAATGCTGATTAGCACATTTTCTGGCACATGTCGTTGTCTCTGTCACTAAGCAATGTCTTAATTTTAAATTCTTGTTCAGAATAACTGCTTTGACAACTACTGTCACTGTTCAAGGTCTGCACGAAGCTTCAAACTGCATATTATCACCCATTGACAAACTCGACATTTTATGAAGAGCCCCTTCTCACACTGGCTGATCCTCCTTACCCTGTGTAAATAAGTAACAATTCATTTTATAACCTTGACTTTAAAGTCCAGCCCTTCTACCCTTTTTTCTTCTTCCTAAACAAGTGACAAAGAACAAGGAAGCTGATTGAAGGGGTCCATTATGTATCAACTTAAAGAAAGGCAAAGTGATTGATGAAACTAGCAGTCACCTTCACTGCTAGCTACTGCACCTGTATCCTTTTTGTCAAATGACCTGAAAATCCTGCTGACAGTTTAACATTCACCACAAGGATACACTCTCTAGTCCTGTAGTTTTGAATATTTTTATTTGCTCAGAAATTCGTGAGAACATTTTTGAAGATGGAACTACACATTTAAAATCAGTAGCAATTTGTATTTTCTTCCCATGTATCATGGGCTTTCTAACAGTTTACTTGGCAAAACTATTAAATAAATACTTGCCAGTATGCTGGCAAACCACAGCTCCTCTGCAGGTGTCACAGTTAAATCATTCACATTATGATCACCATTTCAGTAAAATTTGCCAACAGTGATAAGAGAATCCTTCCCACAGAAGAAAACAAGTTTCCATATTTCAGACTAAGTTTCAGAGTTTTACATCAATAACAATTTAAAAACAACACCCTCTTAGTTATTATCGTCCGTTTTTAAATAATATCTGGATATTTTAATACTATTATGGGTACAACTTTCTTTTAGCCCAAGAAAACAGTTAAAAATGACAACCCCAAACCATTCTTACAGTAGTGGACCTGGTCTACTAGTCTCTATATGAAATAAAATTTTCACTGGGAAAGTGACAACTAAGAGGCAGGAAAATCTCAAAAATAATAAAAACCCTCTCCTTTACTCTGTGTGGGACACAGCACCATTTCCTTTGGGCATTTATTACCTGTTAAAAACCAATCTTTTGGTGAGTGGCAGTTCAGGGTTTTTGAGAGCAAGCTGCAATATTTCTTCGGGTCTGCAGAGTCATAATTAAAGCTGAACTGAGTGGAATTGGAGAGGGAAGGTCAGCGAGGTGCCGTATGAGAGATGAGGCTGGGCTGATGGGCACCAAATGAACAAATTATGATGGGCCCCACTCAATGTGATGAGGTCAAATGCTTGTTTCTACTCACTGACAGTTCAATTTCCCTGAAATGTCTCTCGGTTCTCTATGAGCTAATTATGAATGAAAAGTTATCAACTGCCCTCACGAAAAAAGAGCTTTCTTGGAGCTTTTAATGTCAAAATATTGTTAGAAACACATGCTGGCCCAGATTTTTAGCCAAACAATACCCAGAATAATCTAAATACCAGTGTTATACTATACTTTTTACCTTTAGTATAGATGCACAACATTCTTCAACACGTAAGTTTTATAAAGCAAAACAACACTGATATTACTATTTATTATCCAGTGGTACCGTGCTTATAGCATGTATTACATAAACCACATCAATTTCAAATATTTCCACATTAATATTAATTTCCAAGGAAATTTTGCTGGAATTTTAAAGTACCAATGATCAGCTGTATACCACCACGCGGATGATACTTCAGCACAACAATAAAACAACTGATAAAAATACATAGTTCCTTCATGGAATCTCAGCTTGCGGGGTACTCTCCTGATTGCCTTTGTGAAATATCATGCTTTGAAAATTCAAGCACATATGTCTGCATATACTTCTGAAGTTTTAGATAAGCAATAAATGTAGAAATTTGTAAACAGACTATTATAGAAGTAATAGATTCTTTATGTTAGAATAGAGAAGTGCATGGACTTTAAAACTAGCAATTAAGAACAGGAGTGTCAGAGAAATTCCACACTACTTATTTGCATAGAGATTATTTGAAGACTTGTCACAATTATTCACTACTTCAAAGTTAAGAAAATTACAGTAGTCTAATGCTTCAATTTAGAGTGTTACCTGGTGTCCATTTGTTACAAAGCTGTTTCTATTAGATATGTTTACTTACAAGTTAGAATTTTTAAAGGAAGCTCTTAAGAACAGGTGATCAGAACTTAATCTGATTGTATTCTTTTTACATTTATACATGTACTATCCATGTACTTGGCACTGCACAAGACAGAGCTGTGTGAGCACATTAATCACACCAATGTTTAAATTATACAAATTAATGCAACTGCAGCACACACATAGTTACAACAGGATGTTAAAGTCAGAGTGTATCTGATATACATTGATATATAAACTAAGATTATTTTCAAATATTAAGAATATAACATAAAATGAGTGGGATAATGTAAACAGAAACTTTTACATCAGTGTTTTCTAAAAATTAAAAGTAATTTTTAGGTTATTTCAAGAAACTGGCTAAAATAAGCACCTGCAAAAGAGTAACAGAAATAAACTTTTAATCACAAGTTTGAAGCAGTCATCTATGTGGCAAGCACATATAGCTATAATAAAAAGTAAGCCTGCAGGTTTTCAGGATACCACAATATTTGTCAGTATAACAGCTGCTGTCGTTGTAGTTGGCATACTATCTTAGTAGACACACTACTGATCAAGGGTTACTACAACAACAACAAAAAAAGCCCCTCCCAAAACTGTGCTGTAAAGAGTCTTTATGTTTAAGTAACACAATTAAGGACAGAGAAATGCAGTTCATTCATTACAGAACCTTTTCAGGAAGTTGATTTTTTCTAATTCTTATTGTAATTGCATTGTTCTAATCCTGTATAATAAAGGCAGCTGCTTGCCCATCATTTGTACTTTCCTCGTTAATCCTGACTCAGTAAATTAACCTTTAATTACAGCCGTTAAAATTGAAATGAGCCTCTTGTCTGGCTGGGGCTGCCCCCTTCCAGTGCATGAGACTGATGAAAATTTTTAGGGTCAATGAATATGTCCCATGTCATGTCTGATAGATGCTAAAGATGTGAGGAGGTAAATGTTACCTTAGAAAGATGTGGCTGAAATTTTTAAGAGCTAGGTTTTATTGACAAAATAAAACAAAATTGGAACTGACGTTACCCCTCCCTCTCATCTGAGTTACACAGCATAACATACATACAGACACACCCTGTTTTACACACATTACCACACTACATAGTTAAAGAATGTTAAAGATAGTTAACTTTTGGAATCACCATCATGCATTACCATGCTTGCTTTTAAATACCTAACACCAACTCTATTTACAGCAGGCCTGTTTTAAGGAGCAAAATTTTTTCATGTTGGAAAGAAAAAACAGCATTACTTTAAATTCTCTCATAGATCTAAGCACTGAATTCTCAAAAAAGTTGGATCAGTTTTAAGGACAGTACTGACTTTCAAGAGAAGGCAAAAAAAGATCAACGGTCTCCCCACAGTAAGTTATCTTAAGCAGTTTCTTTCTTTGCAACACCTCCATCCCCTTTAATTTCTATTTTATAGACTGGACTTTAATATTGTAATTGCAATTTACTTTGCAACTTTAGCACTTTTATTTTAAAATACAGTATTTGAATACTGGTTTAATCTTTTTCACTCCCAAGATTATAAAACAGCAAAACAGCATTGAATCAAAAACATTACTGTTAATCAAAGCCCCAAATTACTCAGAATACAATTAATATACAAGTTGCTAACTAATTATACGTAGTATATAGTTTATAACATAAATATAAATTACATAATGTAGACATTACATATAAAAGCATAAATAAAAGACCCAATCTGGAGAATATTTAGTACTAAACCACACAGTAATCAACTAAATAAACAAGATTATACATATTAATCATAGAATAATAGAATAGTTAGGGTCTGAAAGAAGCTTATGATCACCTAGTTCCAACCCCTCTGGCATGGGCAGGGAACCCCCTGCCATAGGGAGGGAACCCCCATAATAATATATCTCTCAGAGTGGGCATAGCATTAGTTGGTCCAGTGCCTTGTATCACACTTGCTTCCGACTCAGAAGAAAGATTATGTTTGAACTTCCAAATTAAATTCTCTAATTTATTTAAAAGAAGTTGAAGGTTCTTAATTCTTAACTGTAGTGCTTGTTAAGTATTAATGCTTTTATTAAACATAAGATGGGTATTTTTAAGGTTGATATACATATTGCAAATATTGATAAATTAATTCCTAATTAAAGAATAAAGGTGAAATGACACTTTTAAAAATACTGTCATAGCAGGTTTTAATTTTTTCAGGGTATAATTTTTTAAAAGTATGTTGAAGCAGCTTCTGAAAGGACATTGTAACTTCCAAATTTTTGATGCAACACATATACTATGTTAGCAATTTAAGAACACCCTCTTCTACAGTAAACATAAACACACAGAAATGATATTAAGCATGCAGGAGGTCTTTGTTTCATTCCTTCTCCTGTCTTGGCAATAGTTCATACCTGCTGCTGAGCACCTACATTCATTTGTAGATCTCCAAATGCTTTCCCCAGGTGAATAAGCATCATTATCCTAATTTTTCAGATGGAAAACTAAAAGATTAAGTTACTCCCTCCAGATCACACAGCAAGTAGTAAGCCAAAAATAGAATTCATTTTCCATATGTAACATCCAGTTCTGTATCCACTGGACCACACTGCCTTCCCACAAGCATCAGTCACACCTAATCAGCCGTACAGCTGAATTTTGGTTGGTGCTAAGATAAAGTTGCTTTTTGACTCTAAAATTCAAGACTGTCCCCTTTCACTTGCTTCATAGGTACAAACTTTTCCAGGCACTCTTCTGACATGGTATCTGTAGCATGTGGTTTCAACTAAGCCTTACGCTAGTTACAAATCCTCTAGATCACAGAGTAAGGAAAAATGGAAACAATGCAAATCCTTCAAACTGTTCCACATGAAAAAGCACAATCTGAAGAAACAAAGCTGCAGAGAACAACGCAGAGCATGCAAGTGTGGTCAAAAAAGCAAACAAGTTGCACGCATGTAAAGGGATATGATACCCATGGAGTGTTTTGCAGCACACTTCCCCCTCCACCTCTCCCCAGCAAACCTTCCCAATTTCAATCTTTATATAAAAAAGGAGGGCATGAGAAGAAGTATAATAAAAACATTGTATAGGAAAACGCTCTTCAGTGATGAAACACCAGAAGAACGACAGATTTGTTATAGGAAGATGAAAAACAAGAGGGCAAATAGTAAACTATAAAAATTAATAAAATTATATCAAGGCTATCATAAGCTTGTGTTATCCTAACACAAAAGCATCTGAGAGAAGATGTGGCTAATACTGAAAACTGAATTAAAAGAACTACCTTTTGTCTCAGTAAAAAAATGTAGAAGTGTCCTAAGAGGGACAGAAATATGAAACTAGTTATTTAAAAAACGATGGTAGTTAAGTACACAGTCCTCTGCTATTGCAAACAATTGTACTATATCTCTTTCACGGTATTAACAAATTAACGCTTCTTCTGATACAGCCATTCCTGAAATAAGAACTCAGACCAGAGCTTCTACGAATGATAAATGTATTTAAGCTATAAAATACTTACTGCTAACAAGGTTCTGAAAAAATAAAACTCATTGAGCATACACCAGGGACTATTTGGAAGAACTCCTATTCATTTCTCTACTGTAGGGTTTTGCACTTTATGCTAACTTGTCCTGCAAGCTGCACACCAGACTACAGCCATGATATTAATCCACTGCACAATCTTTGTGTTCCCAGTACTTCTAAGAAGAGATTCTTCATGCAGGAGAAGAACATACTTCAGAGTCAGTTTTAACACTTGCTATAGTGGAATTAGAAACAGTCTAAATGGACAAAGCAACATTAACGTTAGGAAAGTTTCTCCTGTAAAGGCTACTCCCACAACCTAGAAATGGTAAAAACACCATTTAAGGTTTTCCATACTGAAAATATCTCTAGTTGAATGTTGAGGGAGATTAGGTTTACTGTTTCTCAGGGAATTCTGTAAGTGTGCTCAATTTGAAATTAAATGTATTTATCACCTGGTTTGATAGGTCTGCAACTTGACCTTTACTTTTCTCAAAAGCTATTATTTCTGCTTTATGTATCACCACTCTAAAGAAGTTCTCAAAGTGGATCACACTCAAAAGTTCTGTCGAAGACACGAAACAAAACAAGATGATTTACTCGTGACTTTCGGAACAGTTTCTATGGAACTGCCAGAAGTAGGAAACAATAAAACTGTATCACTGGTAATAACCGCTATCAGGAGAATACAATGAACATGATGAATAACACCGTAATAAACAAGGTGGTACCACTTCTACAATTACACCATAATTCCATATGCACAATAATAAATAACACTCAATTGTTGCATCAAATATTCTTATAAATACCTCCTCACTGCAACAGCAGTTTTCCCTTCTTTTGCTTTTACATGCTATTACCACAAACTTCTCTTATTTACCCTTGGCTTTTTCCCCAAATTATCATCTAGTTGGTGCAAGGGAAACAATTTTTTTCCCTCAAATCCTATTCAACTCAGGCCATACTTCCAGACAATTTTTGCCCCATACAACTGCAGCTACCATCAGAGCTCTTATCCAGCCGTCAATTCTTTGCACTAACACCGTGAATCATACCGAGCTTCTTGCTACCAAAGCAGTATTTCCTTTTCACTAATTTTATTTTTAAAAGTATGTGTCATTTTTACTAGTTAATTATCATATGCAGCACACTCGGGGCTCTTCACATTTAGGCGAGTAATTACTTGTGCATTTTCACCATCTAAAAAGCTAATGAGAAAAGAACAGGTAGTTTAGTTTCCTCATCAGCTGTGCGATGAGTAGGAAGGGATGATCACTCTCCTTTTCTGTTTCTCTCTGATATCACAGCTCTCTTCTTCCTTCTCTCAGCATACCTGCTCAAATTATTATTTGCTCCAGTTGGTTATAACCCTCCCAGTAGTTATGCAATTAATGAATTTTGCTTTCAGTTCCCTCTTCTCCCACTTTATAACCCCTTCAGACAACGCCCATTTTCAGTGTTTTCAGATAACCGCTTTACACTGACAACTTGCAGCTTTCTCTCACCTCCTATTTTTCACAGCACCACATCCTCAACTATCTTTAAAACCTGCAAATGTAAGCATCTAAAACTCAACTAACTCCAAATGCAGAGTTTCCACAAGCACTCAGGTCTGAACTTTCTTGCTTGTGCATCCTGGAAATCCTATAGAAACCTCTGGTGACCTCAGCTACCGCGTTTGGTTGAACCACTTGAAGACAGACTACGGGCATCAGAAAATTTTCTTTTCCTGGAAAAGACTGTAATATGCATGTATGCATTTATATGAGGGGAACATGTGCTATATGTAAACATGAATCATAAAAACAAATTAGCCACAGGACAAAGCATCAGGTTGTGCACTGTACTTTCTATTCAAGGATATTTAGGTTTTGTAGGTTTAAAGAGACCCATACCATTATTGTAAAGCATTCTTGTATTTATGCTTTCTGTAATGTTCAGCTGCTATGAATTTGGAGTTTTAAGTTTTCCAAAACCTGTATCCAATTACAGTCCTGAACGATTTAAATAACAGACTGCCTGACATATTCCAAGATAAGTGGCTGCTACATTTCTTTGATATTAGGGTCATATACTGTACTTATCTATTTTTACTCTATGCTCTCCATTGCCTAGTAATAAATTAATTTCTCACTGTTAGTTTGGCATGTGCCCTACAGTTAAATTCATTTTCTCTCCCATTGAAGGAAGAAAAAGTTTTCTGAAGTATGACAACTATCCTCCTTATTTTTAGAATTAGTCATCACTGATTAAATTCCAAGTACTATTTTAAGACAGATATTCCCCCATAAAGTCCTACAAGCTCTTTTTATATTTTCATTTTAAAAAATTATCGGATGGAGCTGAACGATATGTGACAATAGTTATTTATCTACTTGCACATGACTTTTTACACTACATGGATATTAACAGAAAGAATAATAGAAAAAAACCCAGTTTTTAACCTTAGCATTTAGTATTTGTTGCTTCCTGGTGCACAAAACTAAGCAAAAGACCTCATGTACATCTACAATTATTATCAATGGCAGCGAAAGTTGAGCTTAGATCTGAAAACAAAATACAGCCCAAAACATGTAATGCCATCCAGGCAGCAACAATTAGTTCTTATGTGTTCTGGGCTGTGAGCAGGGCAAGGAGTATGAGGAAATGTTCCAGCTAGTTACATGTTTTACCAGGAACTCAGCAGTACTGAGAGAGGCATTTTGAAGAATCAACCCTTCCATGCAGAGCTTGTCCACTGTTTATCGTACACCTTCTAGCTCTTTCTATCTAACACCTCCATTTTATTGTAGCTACCTTCTTAAGAACACAAAGAAACAATTTAGCAAATGAATAGTTGCAATCATGAGGAAAACAAGCATGGATGTGGGAAAGGAACTTGTTCATACACTGTCAATGATGAAAGGACTAAAGACACTGGCAAACAGGTGGTGTTCTCAAGCATCCAACATTACCAATTGCTATCTTTACCTTATCCTCAAAGATGGTGATTCTGAAGTAAAGCAAAGACACCAGAGTTATTCTTAAACTAACCCTGTGACAAGAAAACAGATGACTGCCTGTGTTTTGAACTATCAAAGCCATAAAGGATGACAAAGAAGCAACTGTGGGATTGCAATCACAGGAATAACAATGCACTTGTAGTTAAACAAAGGCTTGCCACCTAATGCTGCATATTGCACTGCAAAGTAACATGGAATAGTATTTCTGGCACTTTCAGACTGTGTGACACGTGAACCACTATGCACCAGGCAAAGTGACTGCATGTCCACTGTTACTGCTCTGCTTCAAATTTAAACTGCATCACAATTTTCTTAGATAAGGTTAATACCCAACAAATAATCCTAAAAGTCTACCTTTTCAAAACCGACTTTAAAAGCCTATAAATGGAAAACTGAATCATCAGCTAAGATCTTTATTTCTGAAGTCAAATTAATTGTGCTTTTCATTTATGTAAGACGTATTTAATTCTGAAAAAGTACTTCTCCAAAAGCCAGCACAAAACACCTTACCAACAATTATTAAAGTTGCAGTGTAGGTTCTATATACCAGCCTCATTAGAAACAAGGCTAGACTAAAAAATGCCTATGTCACTGGTATTTTTGTTTTGGTCACTCCCATCCACTTTCACAAGGATAAGTATGCTATGTTATACCTCTGCAATTCCTTATTAAATTGCAAACTTAAACTGGAAACAGAAAATGACTAAAAAAAACCTAACCAAAAAACAATGTAGTCTATCATTTCCCCCAACAAAGGAATGCCCTCTACCTCCATGACTTTGCTAACCTTAATTACACCTACAGTTTTGAGATTCCCTAATGGAAAGTGCTACAAAGCAGAAAGCACTAACAGAATGAATCATGACACATACTGATACACCACTGATTGTAAATCTATACCCTTTTTATTTGCACCGAGGGACTATGCTTCGTATACTCATGAAAAATTACTTCCAAGTAGCAAAACATCATAATTGGCGGCATGTATGATAAACAAACAGGCTGAGGATTAATATGTATGTGATTTTCTTGTTTATTTTGGTAGTGTAGCAACTATTACGATTTGAAAGAGTTGTACAGTTTGGATACTTAATCTGTGAATTAAAGTTTCCCTGAGGAAGAGGAAAAAGGTAAGATTGAAAGTTAGAAATCCTTGAAGGCATCCAAATCAGACAAGCAATATTCATACTTTTTTCCACATTTCAGAATATAATTATTACAGACCAAAAAAAAGCTGCCATGCTTTCATATAAAGCAGAATTTCATACAAGATATTTATAGGTGAAAAAAATTTTAAACTCCAATCATTAATGACGGCTTCAAAAATATGTGAAATGCTTAAATTAAGATCCCCTCACACATTCATCCACACACCCCATTTTTTAAAGGCTACTTACATCAATGATTGATAAACTTGGCAGACTTAATCCCTCTAGGTCTGCTGTTAAACTTGGGGACAAAACAGCTGCGGTAGGAACTGCCACAGGAGTTGTCACAGGACAGACTAGAAATAAGAAGGCAATTGATATTTAACTTTATAAAAATTACAATACTTGAAATGACAATGAGCTACTTTTATTTAGTGTAAAAAGGTTCTAAGTCTTGACATAATTATTTTATCCTTGTACACGTGTTTCTTAATAGCAGATTATTTTTCCAGACATATAGCACCAACACTCAAACAATGAAAATATAAATAAAACGGATGCATAGATGTGTTATTTACATTAAAAGAATTTTGGCCTCCTTTCCGATTTTTTTCCTCTATTTCATCCATGAGCCTAACCCATACTATGCAGCACATTTTCATTTACAAGTTATGTGCAAAGTACACATTAATGCAATTCTAACATGTATTGCACCCACAGAAGCAAACATGAAGAATGGCACTACAGAGCACAGCGAAAAACCAGTGCCAGCTCTACCCTACCCTTCCAAGATTGTATTTTACTCTGTTCTTCAAAACTGTGATTTTTAGCATCTTATTGTAGTACCACAATGGTTCATGGGTTGCAGAGATGTTGTGCAAGTAACATCCACTGGCACCTGAGAAAATAAGCTCACTTTAACAAAGAACAAGTCCAAACATACAACAATTTTTAAAATAAATTTTTTATATCTATATACTCTAAATTTTGAAACCATTTCTCAGGTCCAAACCAAACAAACAGAATCACCTTTTGTAATAATTGTGCTTCAAAACAAGTTGATAGTCTAAGCTTTCTTTTTTTTTGTCGAGAAGCTGGTATGACAGATGAACAGAAGCAGCATTTCACACATTTAAAATTCACTGAATTAACAGAATTGTATTTATGTCATGGGAAAAGTTAGCCTTTAATTAAGATACTTACAATCATCTAAATCTAAGAGAAACACATCTTGTTTATTTGCAGTTTTTTTATCTTGCACTGGTTTTTCTTCTTTCTGTTAAAATACATAAATATTTAATCCTTTACAAAGCCCAAACAATTTTAATATTTTCATGAAGCAAATTGAATTTTCTCTGCTGTAAAAGAAAAATTTACTCATTTTCAGAGCCCAGTATTCAGAGAATTCATTAAGTAAGAAAGATTTCTTTGTACAGTTATGCTGTAAAAAGCATAAACACCACATCTGACTTACATTTACTCCTTTAAAACCTGTTTTTTCACTCAATATTAGTAATAGTCATTACTCAAAGAAAACTTTTGGTGACAGATTTGACATTTTATTTAAGACTACTAAAACAGAGATAGAAGCATTTTTTTTTTTTTTTAAGACTTGGGTGCTAACATTTCTGTTTCCATCTGAAAAACAGGAAAAAGTCCATTCAGTAAGAAATTTGTGTTATTTGCTTTTATCTATGAGTATGGAATCTTGTCCGATCATCTACTGGGTTTTTACTTAATTGCTGGAAAATTAATAAACATTGATTTTTGTCTCCAAAAAAAGTTTCTATTTTAAGCCTTAGGATCAAGTTCTAATAATAATAAGAATCAGCAGTAGAGCAGTAAGAAGAGCAATCTCAGTGACTTGGCAAATAATATTTCAATAAAATTTGTTTCAATTCAGCTAATAAGCAATCCAAAACAAATCTAATCAGAGCGAGTATTCATCATGCATACAGAACACATCTAGACAGTGATGATTCAGGACAGAATTTAGCATGTCACAACTCAATATGGACTCCCATTGTTCATCATTTTCTTCCAATAAAACCATGGCTCAAATAGACAGTAGTCACTTATGTGATCATTACAGATGTCCTTTAGATATTCTGGGAGAAGAATTTGTGAACAGAGAAGAATGGAAGACACTACTTAAAAAATAATGTTTAAATCAACATACTTAAATGATCATTATTGTTATGAATACTGAGTGTTCTACTATTGCTTATTTATCTGAAAGACAGAACTCTTCCGGACAAAAGAAATATTACAAAATATATTTAAAATGGTGCTAATGGTATTCCATTCCTTATATGCCTTGTCCAGAATTAGTGAGTGATTCTGCTGCAGAACCTCAAGTTTCATTCTGGTCACAACTACCAGATGTCATTTTTCTCTTTCAGTGTGATCACTGGCAAGTCATTCAGCTTCTTTAGGCTATTTTTTTTAATAAATCTTTGCAATAAGGATGAATAGTATACTTCATAAGCTACATATTCTAGTTGAATTACTCATGTCTATGAAGTGCCAGCAAAAAGATTTCATGACAACTGTTTTCATGAACTCCACACCTTTCTATAGCACCATTTGGTGAATGTTTAGCTTAAATTTTAACTAATCAGGAGTTAGGCTATTACCTGCAGTGCTTTTACAACACACTATGTATCACAAGTTTTTTGCTAAACTACAAACTCTCCAGACACCAGAACATACTAAAAGAGAACACTGTTAAAGAAAATGCAAATATATTCACTCAATTTCTGAACTCTTTCATTTTTTATCCCCACTTATCCTTAAAATATAGTTCTACCTCC
This sequence comes from Melopsittacus undulatus, assembly GCF_012275295.1. Classification (NCBI taxonomy): domain Eukaryota; kingdom Metazoa; phylum Chordata; class Aves; order Psittaciformes; family Psittaculidae; genus Melopsittacus; species Melopsittacus undulatus. The sequence goes on along the minus strand of NC_047557.1, from coordinate 25,047,610 downwards.
AACCATAACTAAGGTTCAAAGGTTGTTTTTAGCCAGAATTCTATATTTGCTGTATTCCAGATGGGATATGGGATTTCTCCAATCCCTTTTAATATACAGCCAATTAAAGTCTGTAAAAAGTGGTTCAACCACATGAGAGACTATAGCACAAAGATGAGAATTTTGAACATGCTTCAGTTCTGAAAATGGCAGCATTGCTAGGTCAAGATGTTGAAAAAAATTAGGACTCAGAGCCAAGAAATCCTCTTACTGTTAACCTGTTTACTGTAGACAAATAAGATGGGATATTCTATGTCACAAATAACACCAATAGAATGCTTCAGTTTGTTTTTTTCTGTTATTTATTTTGCCATTATATTGTAGTTATTAAGTTAGTTGTTACAAAGCTTGATATAGAAAATGTATTTCTGATATACTACATAATTCATCTTTTAAAATGGGGAAAAATCCTTCAAGAGAATTTATTTGTTATACTTCAAAACAAAATAAAATAGTTCTAAGATAAGGGACAAGTACAGAATCATTACACCAAGGTAATACATGTTAAGAAAACCTTTCACTGCACACTATCAGAATACTGTACTTACATACATCAGTTTACTGTAACAAAAAAAAAAAAAAAAACAAAAAACCAACAAACCAGCCACAACCCAAAAAACCACACCATCTGGAAAATATAAAATTGCAAGCTAACTAAATTAAGATAAAGCTAATGTTAAAGTATGATCACACCTTATTTTCTACTTCCTTCAGTCAAGTGTGTCAAGCTTAAATAAATACTCAGCTACTTATATGTGTATGCATGCTACACACACACATAAGAATAAATATTTTCATATTTATATCTGTATTTCTAAATATATGGGGGTATATACATTGTGTTCAATTCTGTACAAAACACCAAAGAAATCTATTTACGGGAGTCTTGCCTATTACAAACAGGATTATTTTTAATTCACTTCTTCCAAGAAAAGAAAATTGACTGGCTTTCTAGGAATAACGGGTAGCCAATGACTGCAACAAACACTACCAACAGATATTTCTATTGAATGAAAAAGGCTCTGCATTCTAAATCAAGACAATAAAAAGACTCTGACATGTCTGGCATTTCTTTGGAACATATTTTTTCATCTTTTTTTCTTAAAACTAAGTCTACAGTACAACCCAAACAGTTTCCTACAGTGAGAGCCCACTATGGGAAAAGCAGAATACTAAACAAAGAAGTTAAGCTATATTCCATCAAACATTTCTCCATTTGCAATTCATCTTGGTAATAGAGATAGAACCTGGTAAATGCATATAGAACTTGAAGCAGGAGATTTCTCTTGCTCAATGCATAATTCATGTACTCCGCCTGCAAAGTGTGTAAAATGAGAATTTCACACCGCAGCATGAGCCATGGAGCTGCAGAGAAAAGGCAGATGAAATCATATTTTGCTGTGCAATTTTATTTCTTATCCTCCCAATATTTATACAAAACCATCACTGACAATCCAAATGCATTGACAGATCACCCAGTGTTTCCATTGTGTTAGCACTTGAAAAGAGATCAGGCAGAAAGATAGACAATTTGTTTTTGTATATTTTTTAAATAGTGGATCAGGTTTTTAACAGCTGAGTGACTGTATTATACCTATATAAGAAGGTCAACAGTAGCTGATTTTAAAATCTCACTGTAGAGACACCTACTTACACATGCATCATCTGCAAATCTGCATTTTTGCTCTATAGTATTTATGCTTACAGTATAATATGTATCTGAACACCTCAAACTATCCATATTTCAAAATAATATAGAACACTGCAGTACTAGAAAGTGACTTTTCTATTCACTGCAGTTCAATTACAGTGAGCACAACAGCTTTTACAAAATGATTCTTAAAGGAAAAAAAACAATAATATATGCAGAAAAAAAAATCTGAAGTTTTTGTAACCAATTTTAATGCTAGTAAATGCATGGATGTATTCACAAATTAAGCTCCCATTGTGAGTGTAATTGAACTTTTGTAATGATGAGAATTCTGTTAAAAATGGCGATGGCACCAAACAAAATGTATCCACATACATGTAGAATAAATCATGTGTGGCTGTCATGGTTTGAGCATGTTTTGAGGGTGTTTTTGTTCAAGGTTTTTTTTCCAGCCAGGTGGAGGAGGGGAGTCCGGGAAGAAGGAGAGACAGGACACCTGACCCAGGCTAGGCAATGAGGTATTCCATACCATAGCACGTGATGCCCAGGATGCATACTGGGAAAGAGAAGGCTGGAGGGGTGAAGCTGGAGAGGGAAATGGAGGAGGGAGCACGTGGTGCTCAGCTGGGCAGGGTGGAGTTATGGGTCTGTGGCTGGTGGGGTGTTGTATTCTTTTCGCTTGTTATTGGCTGTATCATTATTATTGTGTTATGCCTTAGCTATTAAACCGTTCTTATCTCAACCCGTGGGGGCTACATTCCTTGGATTCTCCTTCCTAACTCTCTGGGAGTTGGGGGACTTGGTTTAAACCACGACATTTTTGGAGCTTCCGGGGCCAGTTTCAGCAACTCAGTTTGCCACAAACTGAGAAACAATAAAAATAGAGCCTACTAACTACTCCTCTCATCAATATGCAATTCAGAAAATAATTTGTTTTATTTAAAAGGAACGGAAATCCTAATGAATCATCTCCCCATATTCACTGACAGAATTAAGAACACTCTGTAGCAGAATAATGGAAGTAAGTAATAGCTTTTCCAATAAAAATCTACCAGAATGAAATCATATGTTTCTGAGAGCCTGGCTGAAACCATGTGCTTCCTGTGTAGCCTGAAAAGACATCAGGTAAGCAGCAAAGTTCCAAGATTTTCCTGTAAATAAAAATGGCGGCTCTTGTAAAATGTATCCCGAAATAAGGGCTCAAAACAAAATTGAAAAAGAAACGTACCATAAACCAAGACCCTATTGTATTCAGCTCTGGTGCTCTCCATATTGGAGGGATGTGGGCCGAGGAGGGCCACAAAGATGGTAAAAGAGCTAGAGCACCTCTCCTAAGAAGTCAGGCTGAGAGAGATGGGTTTGTCCAGCCCAGAGAAGAGAAGGTTCAGGGGAGACTTCAGGGCAGCTTCCAGTACCTAAAGGGGCTAACAAGAAATCCTGAGGGACTTTTTACAAATGAATGTAGTGACAGGACAAGGGGGAATGGCTTTATACTGAAAGAGGAGAGAGTTACATAGACATTAACAAGAAATTCTTTACTATGAGGGTAGTGAGGTACTGGAACAGGTTGCCCAGAGAAGCTGTTGCTGCTCCATCCCTGGAAGTGTTCAAGGCCAGGTAGGATGGGGCTTTAAGCAATCTGGTCTAGTAGAGAGTGACCTTACCCATGCCATGGGGGGTGGAACTACATGATCTTTAAGGTCTCTTCCCACCCAAACCATTCAATGACTCTATGATCTCTAATGCTCTTCATAGTTCATTATCAGTTGCTTCTTAATCAAGTAAGCTTTCAGGACTACTGCAGTATTCTTTCTCTTAAGTTCCAAGGGCTTGGCAATTTTCCATTGACTTCAACAACACAATCCTAAGCTTCTTGGACATTCTGTTTCTCATATTATTCAGTGTGACTTCATGCATTTTCAACTGCTGTTCTAAAATACAAAAAGTTTCTTTATGCTAGCAGTCCTCAAATATCCCATGAAAGAACAAGACAGTTTAGGTGAGAAAGAAATCATGGACAATGGCGCTGATACCCTGAGAAAAATGGACAATGCAGCAGAGAGCAGACATTACTCTCTGAACATGGTGTGGCTTTGGCTGCTCAAAACTAAGCATGTCAGAGGACCTATTATTTTCTGGTGAAAAAAGACTGTGCTAATATGAGAAGCTGCAAACTGTTAGAATTAATTAACATTTTATCTAATGCCAAACGAGTTTACTCTGAGAATATTTAGGTTGTATTTATTGTGTGACTATTTTTTAGCAAAATCCAGTTGGCTTACTCTACTAGAAAAAACTCTGTCATAGATGCATTATCCAGTGTGGTATTTGAGAAGGAAACAATGACCAAAATGTAGAAACACACCTCCACTTCTCAGATGCTATAGTCTTACTTCATCTTTTGTTCTACTTGATAAAGAAGAAAAAAGATTAAAATTAAGGTTCCAACACAGAGTTCCTACACAGAGCTATAAAGTTAGAAAACAAAGACCATGGACAACACAAGTTCAAGATTTAGAGAAACAGAGAAACCTATTTCCTCAATTAAAAGAAATGCACACTGAAACAGCTTAATAAAGTTACAGCCTTCCCTCTTAACTTTTCAAAACACACCTGTTCACCAGCTTCTACAATTGCATCAAATGCAACAAACAATGACTGTTTTGATTATTCATCATTCTATACAGTAATCCTGAGTGCAAAATCTTGGCTCTATCCAAAATCAGAGTATTAATTTTCAAAGCCACATATTGGTATTAAAATGGAAACTTCTGAGCTACAGTTCTACCCTTCTTTTTTTTCTTTTTTAAATAAAACATACAGAAATAAATGCACAAGAAATATTTGATAACAAAAAAGTAAGTTTCAGAAATTCTTTTACTCTTCTGCCTTATAACCATAAATTTCCCCATTTAATTATTTTTAAAAAATGAAAGGTAGAGAAATAGAAACCAGTTCATGCTATAAGCTTTAGCTTCATAATGGTAGCTTGAATATAGTGAGCTTTTAACCTCCTTTTCTTTACTAAGGTAAGGAATTAAGTCTAAATTGACACATGAATGGTTCTGTGGAACATTTTTGCTTCTTCAAATGTCTCCAAATCCAATTAAAAAAAGATACATTTGAAAGTTTTTTACTTCATCAATGTTGTAAGAAAGATAATACTGTTTGAAGTAATGCAACAATTTTTAAGCTTTATTCCAATCGGAGATAACAAGCAACAAAAAGTTAATTACTCTTAAGAATATTCATTCTATAATTTATGTAAACATCTCAAGTACAGATGCATTAACAGAAGCACTTTTAACAGGAAATTTTAAAAGCAGCTAGTGGTTTTATTAAAATGTCTTCAAATTCTCAAGAAACAATATACTAACATTTGTTTCTTGGTTTTGCTCACTGTCAGATGCAGGTCCTCTAGTAATCATACTTCAAGATAATAATCATCCCAAATCAGGGTATTACTTTTGCAAACAACCCTGCTTTCATAAAAAAATAATTATGTTCTACTATTCTTTATGTATCTTAAGTAAGAACAGAATTAAAACTAAAATATGCTTTCCATTTTAAAATATTCTTATTTGCTTTACCTATCAAACTACTTTGAGATTGCTCTTTCTATGAAAGGTCAAAAACTTTTTTTCAGACATTCTGGGTTTTTAGATAGCCATGAAACCAATATTATCTCCATTCCTGCAGAAAGAAATATATGTGGATGGTTAGATGCATCTTCCCATTATTTTATAGGGCATTTAAAAAAACCCTTATTTTACCTTACTAGTGGTAGTACTTTTAGATTTTCCAGTCTCAGAGTCAGTTTTAGAATCTGATTCTGACGTGGAGTCTGAAGAACTTTCTTCTGATGAAGCAGATTCCGTAACAGAGGAACTGGATGTGCTTAACTTTTTGGAGATTCCCTTTGCTTTCTTTCCAGTGTCCTCTGAATCACTACATATTAAGAAAACACAAGAGATGTAAAACCACCAAAGGAATCTGCTTAGGCAATACACTATTTAACATTTCAAAGTTTCTTTAAAAGAATTTTATATCAGTATTTGTTTATGATAAAAAGCTCAGTTGTTACACAATAAATCATCACATATGATCTAAACCAACAAAACAGCCAAACAAAAATGTGAACATATTAAACATTAAAATTATTTGTATGTATAGTGCTCGTGACATTTCAGAAAGAAATGCAGATACTCTTTTATATAAATCAACTTTCAGTCTATTCCACCTATGATATACAGAATCTTGAAGGGTTGTAAGATGTTTTTGTGAAGTAATGTTGCTTAAAAAAACCCAAAAATCAATGAATTGAATTTATTTCTTCATTAATTCTTCTAAATCGAATACTCTAGAAATAAGACCTGTAGTGCCTACAGATATTTCAACCCATTAAGGGGTTTATCCAGAAGAGCTATCACATTCTGAAACCTCTGGTCATATTGAGTGACTTACAGCTAATGGACTTCACATACACTACTCTTCCCACAGTAAAGTTCTGTTCACCCTGGCAATGTTGGATTATGTTGCTCTGCACTAACAGCTACTGAATATTACTAAACTCTGCCTTCTTTGCTTCTAATAACACTATAACTGACAATTACAGATCACCATTTTGTCTCGGGGTGGCAGAAGCTACCACCTAGAATTATTGCAATAAATGAAAATTGTTCTCTAATAATTATCATGAAGCAGGTAAATTAGTGTTGTATTTAGAAAAAAACCCTCTGTTCTTGGCCCCGCAGGCAACCATCTTACACTTCCCAATCAGGTGTTTCATATACCACCTGATTCAGCTACTGCCCCAAGACAATAAATTGGTTAATGAAGTGCTTGAAGGGTAACAAGGTCAACAATAATTAAACAGATCCAGACCACTCAACTATTAAGAGTCCCTTTGCACTCAAATGAAGTTGTAACATATTTTTGCTTAGCTTTAGAAGCAGCAGAAAAGAATGTACTATACTGCATTACTGCTTGAGATAGCAGTGTTTTAAAAGGCAAAAAGAGGAAACTGAAAACATGACAGAAAGGAAAATAGTTAGGGCAATGCCTTCCCCCTCTCAAGAACTTTTCAGGACTGAATTGCCTAAATAATGTTTAATCAAAATTACTAAAAATCAGTATTAACATTTAAGCCATGCTAATATTGCCTACTTATGTAACTGAGGTTGAAATCAACTCTGCAAGTTTTGTTGAAAAGCATATTTGGAAAAGAGGAAACTTGAAGATGTCAAAGCTAAAACTGAAAGAATACACTCTTCACAAAAAATTAATCCAGTGTAGCATACCCGATTATTAAAATCATGGTGAAAAAATAGGTACTATCAAAATTACCTTTAAATTTGACAATTTTAAAAACTTGGTTGAGCTCAATGATCTAAACATGAAAATTCACTAGCAAACACCATTTAAATTTTCTTATTCATGATGTATAACACAGTTACTGACAAAATTATCTACATTTCCTTCATTGCCACTGAAAAGAAACTGTGGTTGCATCAACAAATAAGTTATGGTGAACACATTATATAAATGCAGTAAGCTGGTTTTCAACAATTCCTCTTCAGCTTATATTTAAGAATAGATGTGAAGACTAAAAATGTTACTTTATTATACATCAGCCAGTTTTGATGGGTAATCATTGTTTACCTTACTGCTTAAAATTTCAGATGTTATTCTAATAAAAAGAATTTACTGGTAACTAGATCTTTAACTTTGCAATGATGAAAAGCCTGTATTAATTTAACCTACAGATTTCATTTGTTCTGAACAGGAAAAACAATATAAATCACTTTTAAAATCATTAAATTCTGACTTAAATTAATAAAGTCATAATTAGGGCATTATGCTGTGTTTGTTATGGAAGTGGCAAGGCGAGCTGCTTTAATTACTGTCTGCAATAAAAGGAGCAGAGTCTGTACTGCGCCCCAATCAGCGCTGTCAGCCACGACTGAGCTGAGCTGCAAACTCATCAAGTGAGCTGGCAGCAGACTACAGAGTAAAGGGTGATCATGTCTGCAGAGGCCACTTGCTGACAGCAGTGGAAGAAACAGATTCACACAACCCAAGGTATTAGCCCCAATTACTCAAAATTTTAATGATACTTTGATACATGATAATATTGTTGATAATGGCCAATCTCAAAAAGCGCTAACACTTAAATATCATGACCGTTTCCCTTCACAGCCCTTGCCTCTAATATTTGGATCATAATCTTTTTAATATAACATTATTTAGAAAAATCAATTGTCTTAGTTATATAATGGCAAAGTGTTGAACGACTTAATTTTAGCTCTCAGCAAAATTGCTGCAAAAGGTCATTATGTGTTCCACACAACTGTTTGATCACTTACTGAGCCTCCCAAGGTTACATCAATTTTCAAAAAGCCACTCAAGATTTTACTGAAGTTAGAAATTAATTCCAAACTAAGAGTAGTCTGATTAATATGAAAATATAAACCCTGTCCATACACTGAATACTACTGACATACACTGAAACAGAAGACATCACTTCTTGGCCATTACAGCCCCCCAAAAGCCCAATTAACTGCTTAGCAGACTGTTTACAGGAAGCATGGTTAACATCTAGCATCACAAAAGAATTATAACCATAGAGATGCATACCTACCTTTCATTAGCAGCTCTAGATGTTTTCTTTGCAATACTTTCTTTGCTGCCTGATTCACTGTCACTTGATTCTTCAGTGGGAGAGGAACTCCCACCGCTCTCATTACTGCTGCTTTCCTCCTTATCATCTTCTTCCTCACTTTCACTGCCAGTCTCACTTTCTGAAATAAAACCAACTCTTACATTTTTTTTCTCAATATCTTACCTAGTACGTATTTTAGGAATCCAAGTTTGTTTTAAATAAAACAATGTTTTAGGATTTTACAATCCAATTGAAAGCTTTAGCATTACTGTCTCTGTGTCAACAGCAGGTAGAACAGTAACTTTCTCCTGATGTTTACAAAATTTTATTAGTTAAACCCCTGTCCTCTTCAGCCTATATACTTTAGCAAATTAGAAAGCCAAATAATAAAGTAATTGCATGTGGCTCTTCAAAATTACATAACCCTTCCAGAAGTCAGAGATGACCTCAGATTCTCTAATTTATACTTTCACTTCAGTGCAAGATTATCTTTTCAACCAACTGCCTAATTAGGTAATCGGTTCTTGAATACTGATAGTGATGACTGAATTGCTGATTCATCAACCATATAGTTACCAAATATTCAAATATCTGAAGTGACTATATTCCTGTCTTGCTTCAGAGATCATTAATTTTGGTGATACAATCCTTAAGCACTTCTGCATACTCAGTCCGTTCAGAAATGAGAGGCAAGAACCTTTGTGTTCAGATTTTAGGGTGCCCTTCTTCCATTCAACTAAATGGAATAATTCTTTAAAGTCTCTAATGTTAAACATTTTGTGTGCCTCAAGTCTGGACCTGGCAGAATGATGTTCTTCATTACATCTGAACTATATCATACCTATTTGAAATGGCTGTCTTGGGGAACTGCCTGTCCAGCATTAAGATATCTGGAGACTGGTCAAAGGAACCTTTGCTCACTGAACTTAAGCAGCAGTTGTCAGTTATTTTCTCCATCATCACTCCCATTATAATAAACAGAAAACATTGTGTCAAACTTGAGAGCAATACTATAACACAATTTACTGAATAAACCCCATGAAAGACTACAGAGTTAAACAGTTTGGCCATTCATTTAACAGAGCAGCGCATGATATCCAAATAGTAATTCACCCATGATGAAATCCAAAAAACACCCCAGACTTACAGCTCCCAACAAAGAAGGATGTGGGCATTTTTTCCCCACAAAAAGTTAGGTGCCTTTAGTTTTACTTGGAGTTACAAACTCGCATCACTCATACTAGACTCAAAGCAGGATGAAAATAGAATGCCAGCTTTTTTATCTAGGAAACAAAACAAAGTCTAATTCATTCAATAAACACAGGAGACCTATCTGTACTAGTTACTGTTGATTTTGAAGTACTGCTAATACATCATTGTATTCACTGTAGCTGTGTATACAATAATTTACAGTGAACTTTTGCCTTTGATTTCCTTATTTTCCTTATATCCTTATAATTTTCCTTATTTCCTTATAATCCTAGCTCTGGATTTATTTTTTTTTTGCAACTTTTTCAATTTTTTTTTTAAGCAGAGGTCCATGCTGAAGATACAGTTCTTCAGGCAGCAGAGATGCAAGCTGCTTTCCAAATACATACCTGATGAACTGCTACCAGCAGACTCATCTTCCTCCTCTTCTGATTCAGAGTAGAATTTTTCAGTAGGTTTCTCTTTCTTTGGTTTACCCAGAATTCCAGTCCACTCCTTTGCCTGTAAATACATTTCAATGTAAGTTTACTTTTACCACCAGCAACACAAAAAAGATACACATGGCAAAGAAAAACACTTGTAGTAGGTATTCAGCAGTTCCTAAACAAATCCTGTAAACAAGTGAAGAGAAACTATTAAACTTCTCTTACTTTACACAAATAGGAGAACCAGAAGTTTTGTATGTACCTGTAAAAGGCGGGATATGTCTATTAGAGAGTCTAGAAAAAGATTTACTAAGGGAAATTAAAAGCATCAGTAATCATATATGAATTTTTATGCCAAAAAAACATGAAGTCTGAGAGTTTTATCTCTAGATCCAGCTAAGTTTAGCCTGTCACTAGAATGAAGGATAAATATGGCTAATCACCACATTTATAATCCCAAATTTTAAGGGGAAAACAGAAGTTGACCCAGTAAGCAGCAAAAGTTCCAGGAGCCAAAGAGGAATTGTATTCCTCTTTCTTTGCAATTCTCCAAATAAAAGTAACTCTTACCACCAAGCGAATACCAGAATGTGTCAATATTTTGGCCATACTGATTTTTCTTCCTGTATTCCCCTGTACTACTGGAGAAGCAAACCAAAAACTCAGGCTAGCAAAAAACATCTGAACAAATAGCAGAAAACTATATATGGTGTGATACAGGTCTGCTTCAGTGACTGCTGTGATCTGGAATAAGATGAACTTTTGAAAGAGCTCTAACAGTGACCTGCAATGGTGTATGGCTCTAGAGATACACTGGCTTCCTCTCCAACACCGAAAGCTGCTAATGCTTTGTGATGTTTCACCCAGCAACTGGTATTTTAAAAGGCCAATATTCTTTTGGATGTAAATGACAATTTAACTCAAGCTTCACTCACATACATTGTGAAGGCATGCAGTAAAATTAATGACAATGAAGAGACTCTCCAAAGAAAATACCTGGGGCAGAGGAAAAAAAAAACCAACCAAAAAAAGGAAAGGATTTTCATGTTTGGTTTGAGATTAAATGACTGGAGGGAGATGTTTTCTATTATCTTGTACACGGATGTTACTCCATTTGATCAATTTCCTGCAAAACATTTTTTTTTGGAGGGGGGACAAAGGCACCTTTACATGTTCTTTTGTGCCAACCCTATCATTTATAATTCTTCATTTGAGCTGAGTGCCTTCAGATTTTTCCCATAAAAGCTTTCAGAAGTTTGTACACAAATAACCTTTTCCTGAAATGTATATAAGAAGATGGGCAAGTAACATTAAAGTACAAAGGAGAAATGCTTGTTCTTACGCATTTCTGTTCATTGGTTTCTGCAAGTTATACCTACTTTTTAGAATTTTCTCTACGTTCTGTGCCTAACATCTTATTTGCAAATTAATTCATGTGTGATTTACTGTAGAAGTTGGCTCATGACAAGGACTGTGTGCTTTTCTGGGTATACCTATTACAATGACATACCTCTGGAATCACGCTATATTCCAATACCTTTACATTTCTGTTACTGTTTAACAGCTTTCACTGACATTTAGTAGGACGCTGGAACCTGACAGCTTTGGTATCACAACAGAACTTTGCCTCAGAGTTTACGGTCCAGTAACAAAAACCTATTGACAGTCGAAGACCAGCCATGTAATGTCAAGAAATTACTTGAGTGCACTAAAAAGTTACATTTTTCTACTATAAACTTTCCTAATTATCTCCAGATGATGTGAAATGTAAACTCTGGTCTCTTCCAAACTTTAGATTTCCAAACATAGTTTCCTCCCCTGCTGCTGCCTTTTGTTTATATTAAATTTATATATTTATATTGTTTATATTTATATTCTTTTCTGTTTAGACTTGGATTTGTACACAAACAACCACTCACCTCCTATTTTGATAGGAGTTACACTCATCATTAACAACATCTAACAAACTACAGCACAGCAGTCAGAGATACACAGAAAGAGGTATGAAATCAAAAGTGAGATGGAGGGGGAAACAATGCCATTTAATCCACAAGCAAAGTAGAAGTGGCCTACAGTTGATCCACTTCTCCCATTGTAAAGAGCAAGCACTGTGCATGTTTCCAAGGTAAAATAAGCAATACAGATATTCCTGTGCATCAAAGTTTTTCAGTATAGTATACAGTCAGGATTTAAATACTTGTATTTCAGGCTAATACTCTATAATGAGTGCCTTCTAGCAAAGTGAAGTTGCTTCAAATGATGCTGACGTACCGACTCGCCTATTTCAACGTTTCGGACGGAGGGGTCAGGCGCCACCTCTGGCCAGTCAGACAGCTCCAGGTAGCCAGTGGCTTGGCTGTTCAGTGTGTGAGACAAAGTGCCAAGCTGGAAATGATCCCTACCTATTAAAAAAAACAAAAAGGAAGGGGGGGGGAGGGAGAAAGACACAAACACCATGAGCTCTACCACAAAGAGCAATCTTAATCAGGGCTAAAGGTAATTGCCATTGTATTACCTCAAATGTCATGAAATAAATATAAACTAGGAAGCTCTTCATAGGTCAAGAAACTGATTTCAGTCCATAGATTACAATAATCTCTCCCATAATGGTCAATAAAAAAGCTAATCAGTCAGTGTGTTTAGAGGTGTTGCTCTGAAATGTAGCTTCTCTAAAAATTACTTTACTGTGAATATTAAGAATGACAGCACAGTTAAACAATCCATATACATGTCTTGGCACAAACACATCCAGAATTTTAATAGTTTTTCTTCAGAATGGAGTTCATCTTAGAGCTTCAAAACCAGGACTAAGTAAATATGAAAATTTAAATTGCAAACTGTCACAATAACAGAGCATTTTTAATTAAGATAACCTGATAACCTTTTAATTTGAGATGACAGATAATGGTTCTTACTTGTGAAAAGACAGGGAAAATGCACAGGGAAAACTATGATTTTGAAGAAAAACAACAAAAAACTGATCTATTGAGATTCAATTTATTTCAGATTCACAAAACATTTGCAATACTCACATTAACAATCTTCTACTAACATCCAGGTAAAAGACTAGAGCTATTTTCCTAAACTGAGGAATCACTTGCCTCAAAAGAAACACCTTCTGTTATTTAAATAAAATTTAAAATCCACAAGAGCACAAACGGATCAGTTTGTCAGGGTTTATCATCAGAGAAACACACTGTGTTTGTGCCATGTAAACCGTGCTTGCAGAGAGCAAGTAAGCAGTGAGTACCCTTGCATATTAATAATCTGTATTTCCTACGCAACACAATTTGTAAGCATATTTGAAATAGGACAGGCTGCCACATTCCTTTACACAATGAACATTTACCAAATGATTTTGGCACTTATACCTTTAAAAGGAGACTCAAGCAATGGGGCAGGTTTCTGTGCCAGAAATATTTTTTTGGCATATTTGCTTAAAGCACCACTCTTCTCATTCGGAATGATAAGCTGCCTAATAAATCTTGTACGGTCTCTGATGTCGTAGCTTTGATCATACTTGCCGAGATTTAATACGTATTGGGTAAGCAATTTTGTCTGTGGAAAAAAACAGGACAAGAACAGAATACAAGTTATTTATGATTATTGATAACTCTGGATAAACATATTTAAAGAGGTAATAAAAATGAATGGTTATGTCAAACAAATGTTGTTCCACAGGGAATATGCATTTCTAAAGCTGCAAATGGAATTCTGCAGCCAAAGCACATGTCCTCTTCTGTATTGGGGAGGTGAATGCTGAGTACTGAGAAGCAGCCATGTGCTAGATTATTAAACTGCTGAAGTGGAAAGAAAGGCATCATTAAAAAAATAATCATATATGGCAAACCCGCTGAAGGGTCTACGTGAGGATAATGAATGTGGAAATACAACTAAAAACATGGCACTCAAAACTTAATCGGAAAAATATGCAGGACATCAAAACATCAGAGGGTATTAGGGGGCTGGCAAACTGCTTCTGCTGAGGTGTGTTTTATGAAGAGATACTGTCCCTGGCATAAGCAGTGTCTGCACTCTGACTGCACTCAGTTACTTTATCCTGAATTATGACCCATTAAAGCAGACACATGAATCACTGAACTGGATTACTGCAAATTATTTGCAGTGCATTTAGCTGTTACTTTTTCATAAAAGCAAGCTGCTGATGCCCTCTAAAAACCAGGATAAAAGACTTCTTCTATTTTTTCCTTGAAGCTTAAAGCCTCCAGCAATATCGGTCATTTATTTATTTATGTAAGAGAGCAATTTATATTATCACAGCTTTTTACAGCGTAATAGGATTTCCTAATTTGATGTCTGAGAAAATTAACATGTATTAAATAATTTAAATAATTCAGTTAAATTTTTAAAACTGAAAAAAAAGGAAAAAAAAGGAGTATAAAAAATTCAGGGAGACTTTCCCAGCATCTTAGTAATAACATAGTGTAACCTGAACAATAGTGCTGGAATGGACTTCTAACCATTATATACCTTAGAAAGAGGCATGCCACCTTATAGACAAGCAAACCAGAAAAAGAACAAAAATAATATACCATAATAAGAAAGTAATTTTTTAATATTTAAACTAAGAAGGCTCCATATCTGCAAGAAGCCTCCTTGCAAGCATCATATACAGTACACAGAGCAAGAAAACACTTTTTTTCCCCTTGTCTTACAGCAATGCAACCAAAAAAGTAGCAGAGCTTTTCTACATGGAGGTAGCTAATAGAATTATTCTAATAATTAATTTTAATTACAATAAAAAAAACAACACCTAACAAATACACATCAGTTTTTCCAACAAAGGAATATCCATTAAAAGCTGAAAATTATTTTAGTAAGCACATTGTTTGGGTGAAATATGACAGAATCTACATACCATGACTATCCAGTAAGGCGAAGTATTCTTACATATGTTGTAATACATCTATTATCATACATCAACACTGTCTGTTATCTGAGCATGCTCATTATATATGCATAATATAATTTCTTTTATCTCCACACTGTTAGAAAACATTACTATTTTTTGTACACTTACATTCGGCTAATATGAAAAGTATACTTCAAGTCATCCTTCAGCAATAGTATTTTCTAGTGGCAATACTTCTCTTTAATAATATAATGCCTATCCAATATTAGGATTGGTAGATCCCCACTGGGAAATTTTTATAATACAAGTATCACCAACAGAGGAAGCTCTACAGTGGGAGAGAAACAGCTGTCTGTCTACTCTTTGATATCTTTAGCTTGCAGTACCTTGGTTCTTTAGATACGCAAGATAAGGCTATTGTGCTGAACCATGTTGGTCATATCTATTTACACAGTAGGATTAGTTGTGACTTTTTTTGGTGTGACTCTTTTTCTGCTGCATTATACAACAGAATCCCATTATAATCTCTTTATTCTTTCTACTATATTTGAGAAAAAGCTAAAGCAATTAGATGACATTTTCTACTTAACACTTTCTCTTACGTGGGCTATAGATTTACACGTCTATCTAGCACATTCATAAGGATGTTTATGTCCCTAAATGATGAAAGAAGTAAGCAAGTTTATCAAACAACACAGACAACCAGAGAGGAAGGCCTGTTCTTATTGCTTATTTATCTAGATAGGACTGAACCCGAAACTCTGCCTTAAATTATAAAAAACCTTTTAGAGTTCATGGGGTCATCACAGAATTTCACAGATACTGAAAATTCTTACAAAAATCCTGAATCTTAGAAAGTTTTCCTGAAAATGTGCTGTGTTAAGTGTTTAAACATAAGCTAAGGCAATTATAAGAAAGTAAGAAAACATATTTACAGATGGGGCAAAAATAACAAAGTCTTATTTCCTCCAGATTTTTGTGCTTTTCTCCAAACAAGACTTAACAGTTGAGTTTTACTTGTCTTTCCCACACCACAGGGAAGAGCTCTTTCTGTCTGCCTGATTGGTGTTAAGCCTCTTTCGGCTATTCTACCACTACTTTTCAATAAAATAATATTGTATCTTTGAGATTTTCACAACTCAACTGACTTCGGATGAAACTGATAAAGGATTCAAAAACTATTACATAGTGGGGTGGGATACAGAGGGAGAAAACACAGAGATCAGGAGATTTGGACATACTAATGAGTGAGTAGTGAAGTGTACAAGATCTGCCTTCAAGTTTGAAAAATTAGACTGAAAAATAGCTGGACTTTTTAGAAACTGAAGTCATTACCGAAAGAAATGTTTTAATACTGAATAAGTAAAGAAGAGTTCCTCCTGAGAATAAGGATGTAGATATATGAAGAGTGTTGCCAGCTCCTAAAGGCAAACCTATCACATTCTAGTTTGCAAAGTTTTGAATCAAGCCAAGTCATCAACCTATTCTGTTACAGTTTAGTATATGAGTAGCTTAGACATGTGAGAAGACAACATATTTTTCCAACAACCTAAAACATTAGAAGAGGAAAATACCCTTTGATGAAATTCATTCAAGCAGGCATATCAGGAGACAGTTTCTTCTGCTTTATCATCAGTACTGTATTTGAATGAAGTATTATGCAACACTTACAAGAACAGTTTAAAATGTATTAAGACGTGAAACTGGAAAAAGAGAATCACAGAAAGCATAATCTCCTTTTAGGAAATTGATTTGTCAAGTATGGTGTGGAAAAATTACTGTAAAATTTCAAAAACTGTATGGAAAATCAGTACATATAATGTAATGGTCCAAAAAGAGACAGTTTAGACAAATCAAACCAATCTTCCCATACCTCAGTCAGCATTTTCATGAAGAGGAGTAGGATAGAAAAAAAGTCACTTTTGTTACTGTCCCAGTTTTACTCTGTAAGCAAAGGACAAGCATTCATTCCAATCCGAATGCATGCAAGACAGTTCACCCCCCAAAGAATAAAGTATCAGACAGATGAAGTCTGCAGCTGGATATAGCTATCATAGAACAAAGCGACACCACAGATGCAGAGATACAAGATTCTATGCTGTCCAAGCTGTTGTAAAACAAAGAGGCCTAGTGACCTAGGAAGCATGTATTTCAGATAATATATTTCTTCTACATTTGGACATTTCTTTTTACTTTACAATCATTTACACTAGTAACTGGAATTACAGTGAAAAATTAGTGTCAAGACGCTATATTCCATAGCCAGGGAGTGATGAAGTTCACAGTGCTGTAATTGAGATGAATGAGGCAGTTGGCACCTCCTATAGCCACTGTTTTCTGCTGCCTGGAGATCCAAGCTCATCTTTTTGTACTGACATTTTTAGATTATCTTTATTGCTAGAGATTATCAAACCCCACACAATAAAGTGAAATAGTAAGAAATACAGAAAAAATACTCATCTTTAAGAGGAGAAGACTACTGATGGAAAGACATAATAGGGCCTTTTACTGGCATCTCCTTGTAAATAATCTGAATGAAAAATCAGCAGCTTCTTGTTCAAATTTACAGAACTCCTTTGAAAATTCTGGTCTTACACCAGAATACAGGAAATCACACCTGCAAAATCTACTATCTGGTACTCATAATACAATTTACACTTTTTTTTTCTATTTATGTGAAAAAAAATCTGCAATTTCCCTAGAAAGAAAGAGGTAAAAAAAAAAAAAAGAGTGATGTCATCACTACATTCATATTTACAGACTCAAAGACTCATGGTTAGATTTAGACTCTTAGGATTCCTTGAAAACTGATGTTCAGCTTTTATCTGTAGAATAATATAGACTAGTTTTGGTTACTTATATAGAAGAAATCACTACTGATCTACACAGACTGTACAAAATCTGCTGTGACTCTAAATATGTACACCCACAAGTTTAAGCTTACCTGCACTGAGTTTGTTAAATATAGTTTTGCACCCAAATTTAGGATTTGCAGCTTTACAAGGTCATCTTCATTAGTGAAGCTCTTGGCTGTCTTTCGCAAAACATCAGGTGCGATCTTTGGAACCCGTTCACAGTACTCGCCGATAAGCCAGAGAATGCTGGCTCTGGCTACTGGAACCTGAGAAAACATTGAGCACTTTAAGTTAACACATTCACAAAGACTACTTGTGCACTTGTACCTGTCTATGCTCAGTAACAATAAAATACTGTTTAGTAAAATACTTCTAAAGACAACTGCCATGCAAGGAATAGAGACCAAAATTAAATACTGTTCAGTTGGCCAATGTTATAGATTGAATATTTGTACAATTTAAGATACAGATCCTGTCCCAAACCCCATGTATTAAGTGCATTACAAGCTGATTAGTCAAACAGAGAAGGAATGGAAACAGAAGTGCACTGAAGTGGTGTTCACCCTGTTCACAGTGAAAACTTGTGGCAGCTGGAAAGTGAATCCAAGCCTTCAAAACATGGTTGGGAATTCCTGCCACCAGCTTATGGTAAATACCATGTTGAAACAGAACAGTGTTTTTTGTGACTATATTCATATAAAAAAGGTTTCCAACACTGGAGCTTGCTCAAATCCTGCTTATCTACTTGAAAAACTCAAGAATTTCTTTAAGACTATTGCTATCTTTCCTTCATTTTAATTTAAAATCTTATGACAGCAAGATTCGTATTTTTTCAAATGTCCAAGGCCAGCTAAACATAGAATTTTGGAGAGGAAGGAGTTCAACATCAGGGTTCTCAGTTTCTGAATGCAAGCTAACCCCTTAACTGAAAACACTCTGACCAGAAAGCTCACACAGGTCTTATTGTTTCAGAGCTACTTCATTGTTTCACTGAAATAACTGGCAGTAGGTTTTTAGATTAACTCCTAGCATATGGCACAGGCTTCAAAAGCACAGTATTGTTATAGATGGAGAGGAAGCAAAATGTAAAAGCACAGAAGGAAACAGAAGCCCAAGCTCCACACAGAGTTTAGGTAGGAGTACTTAGAAGTTAAATGAAATAATATTCACACATTCTTTCCAAAGGTGAGCTAGTCTATATAATCTAGTGGTCAAATTAAAAACTGCATCTGTGTTACATACCTCCCCAAAAACATTCTCCTTCCTTGAGAGGAAGGAAGAAAGTCTGATGAGAAAATTTTTCTAGGCAGAAGCGTGTTTTACATCGCGTCTACATACTGTCATTCTGCCACGTTCTGTAGAGACACTTGTTCAACAGATGTCGAAATATTAGGGAAAAACATAACTGTTCTACCAAATGATGGACTGTAGTTCAGAAAAAATGAAAGCTTCTAACTGTAACTGCAATTTTCATCCAATTTTGCTGGTTTTCCTAAGAAAAGTAATGAACATTTGCTTTAACACTTCCAATTATTCCCTAGTCTATGCAGTATTCTTTTTTCATAAGCTCACACTTAAGCAAGTGTAAGTTCTGCCTTAGGTAAGATTCACAGGAGAAACAAACTTTAGAAATCCAGCACTGTTGTTCTTGAAAAAAAATAATTCTTAGCATCTTTTATATAGCAATTCCTTTTTCAGCAGATGTAAGATTTCAACATTCAAAACCCTATTTCTCAGAATTACAATGCGGACCAACTATTAAGTACCTGACCCTGTATATACATAAAATTTGAAAGTATTGCTTTCCAGTTACATCCATAAAAGGTCACAAATAGAATCATAGAATAGTTAGGGTTGGAAAGGACCTTAAGATCATCTAGTTCCAACCCCCTTGCCATGGGCAGGGACACCTCACACTAAACCATATCACCCAAGTGTCATGGGTTCAGCAGTAGCTCATGCTCTGCCAGGGAGGAGGGAGAGATAGGGCGCCTGGTCTGGGCTAGTCGGGGAGGTATTCCATACCACAGCACGTCCTGCTCGGGGAGGCGACTGGAAGCTGGCCGGGAGGGAAGGGGGGAGCTCTCTCTCTCTTCCGGGCTGGACTCGTGGCGGCGGGTGGTATCGTACTCTCACTGTTTGTCTCCTCTAACATTGATTTGTTATTGGTACCGTTAGCAATTCTGTTATACCTTGATTGCTGGACTGATTTTACCTCAATCTGTGGGAGTTGTACTCCTCTGGCTCTCCTTCCCATCCCTCTGGGAGTGGGAAGGTGAGGGGGGGAGGGGAAACAAAGGGGGAACTGTGCAGATTTAGTTTAAACCACGACACCAAGGCTTCATCCAACCTGGCCTTCAACATTGCCAGGGATGGAGCATTCACAACCTCCCTGGGCAACCCATTCCAGTGCCTCACCACCCTAACAGTAAAGAATTTCTTCCTTAGATCCAGTCTAAACCTCTGCTGTTTAAGTTTCAACCCGTTACCCCTTGTCCTATCACTACAGTCCCTAATGAATAGTCCCTCCCTAGCATCCCTATAGGCCCCCCTCAGATACTGGAAGGCTGCTATGAGGTCTCCATGCAGCCTTCTCTTCTCCAGGCTGAACAGCCCCAACTTTCTCAGCCTATCTTCATATGGAAGGTGCTCCAGTCCCCTGATCATCCTCATGGCCCTCCTCTGGACTTGTTCTAACAGTTCCATGTTCTTTCCATGCTGAGGACACCAGAACTGTATACAGTACTGCAAGTGAGGTCTCACGAGAGCAGAGTAGAGGGGCAGGATCACCTCCTTCGACCTGCTGGTCACGCTCCTTTTGATGCAGCCCAGGATACGGTTGGCTTTCTGGGCTGTAAGCGCACACTGAACCTGGCTCATGTTCATTTTCTCATTGACTAACACCCCCAAGTCCTTCACCGCAGGACTACCATGAATTTCCATTTTGCCCAACCTGTAGCTGTGCCTGGGACTGCTCCCACCCAGTTGTAGGACCTTGCACTTGTCATAGTTAAACTTCATGAGGTTGGCATCAGCCCACCTCAAAAGTGTGTCAAGGTCCCTCTGAATGGCATTCCTTCCCTCTAGCGTATCAACAGAACCACACAGCTTGGTGTCATTGGCAAACATGCTGAGGGCACACGCAATTCCATTGTCCATGTCAGCAACAAAGATATTAAACAAGACCAGTCCCAACACTGATCCCTGAGGGACACCACTTGTTACTGGTCTCCAGCCAGACATTGAACCGTTGACCACAATTCTTTGAGTGTGACCATCCAGCCAGTTCTTTATTCACCGAACCATCCATCTATCAAATTGATGACACTCCAATTTAGAGACAAAAGGTCCAGGATACAAATTTGCAAACTATGATCCACAGTCTCTGATAATTGGCTTATTAAGCCATACTAAAGAAATACTAATTACATTAATGAGAAATTTTAATGATTAAAGATGTCTTACTGCTCCAAAAAAGTTTGCTTTGAATAAAGTCAACCTGACTGTATACACCTCTATACTTCATATTGTTGCAAATACACATGCCAGCAAAAATATAAACAAGCATGTCACGAGGAAAACAGAGGACAATGTCTGCTGACGGACAAAGCAACCAGATCACAAAGACAGAACACAGAAATTCAACAAAAAAATCACATTAAGAGATAAATGTCAATTCAAAACATGGAAAGATATTTAAGGTAGATGTAACATTTACAGTGATTCAACATAAATAAATAATAGAGGTATTGAGATTCAGACTAGTATTTTTTTGAGTGACTTGACAAGAAAATTTAAATTGTCTTAGAACTTACAGCGTGAGAGAGAGAAACAAGTTACTGAACAACTGCTAAATATAAAAACTTTAAATGTAGTCAGAATATGTTACCTGCGAAATGTAAGACTGATGCCATTACTGTACACCGATTTCAGAAGGAAAAGAGGTTATTTCTAATGTTCCAAAGGTTACACTGCATTAAGACCTCACTCCCCATCTATTATCTTAAACTGGGCTAAAGAATAGTAATTGAGTGGTACATTAAATTTTCCAGTATTAGAGCAGTTCAAGTTGCCTGCTGTACAGAGATACACCTCTAAATAAGAATATATAGGCAACTTCAGACTTCAGTTATGCTAGATTTATTTTTCTAAAATATTTCATTACAGACTTGTTAAAATATTAGAATTCTGACAAGATCATGAAGTACCACAATTTGTGCAGCAGCCTGTTAGAAACATCCCCTTTTCTATTACTGTTTTTTCATAAAGCAAAAATACTACACAGATCAATTTGAGTAATCGTTTTACTTACATAAGACAAACATCTCTGATGTAATTTTCTGAGTCAAATTAGGACCACACTTTAAAACCACAATTAAATATATTTAAATATATTTAAACAGTGTGCATTTAAGCACAGTGTTTTACCCTTAAATATTTTTTCCAGTTTGTGAAATATAATTATTAGAATAATAAGCTCGCTTTACAATACAAAATAAATTAAGCCTAATTTGAAAAATAGCAACAGCAGAAGGCAGATGAAATTTCTCATGAGACTCTATCTTTTCACCAGGTGGTTAGCTCACTATGTAAATACTGTATATATTAACACAATTTTGTGCAATAAGAATCAGTATCAATTAGAGACTTCTTGAATCAAACCCTGAGTGGAAGACATTTTAATGAAAAGCGGATGTCAAACTCATGAACCCAATGTTTCTGTGTCACTGGATTCATCTGGGGTTAGAATCACACAGTATTTTCAGACTTCTTTTTCCCTGTTTCAGTCTTCCAGTTCTCAAACATGTAATATCAAGTGCATGATCCTGCAGCCGTTGTTTCCAGGGCATTCAAAACAGCAAACAAGAAACGAAGCTACTTCTAGACCTTCAATGCCTTTTTTAGTATAGCTTAAGTAGGGACCTTGAATTGACAAAAATGAAGGAAATAATACTTTCATTATTCAGCCCTGCTCTACATTATCCTCAAAGGCAAACAGGATTGTATATTACTTTGCCTGATGTTTTATTCCATGTGCCCTGAGCAAGTGATTTTTTTAAGGCTCATTTTAAGCCTTAGTACCAGAAGGCAGTTCCTACCGCCATTTCAACCCATTACCTATCTGGAGCAAAATAAATTAATGGTTAAAAACAAACAAACAAACAAAACCCAACAAACTAGGCAGACCCTCTCCCCTCAAAGGAAGAGTCTGATTACTGCAGATACAGAAATACTTTATAAAGACTTTACAGATCACTCTAAGCAGCATAATTCAAAAGCTACTGTAGTTAAGCTCTAACTTTATTATACAACATACTATGTTAAAGTACAACCTAAACCCACCAATTCTGGTTATCCACATTTATCACAAAGCCAGGATATATTCAAACTGTAAAAGGTCTAATTCTCTAGCTAGCAATTCTACTGGAATCAGAAATGTAAAGTGCATGTGAAATGTCAGACTGGCAGCAAGAAGAAAGGTACACAGGAAAGAACAGGAGTAAAAGACAAGTGTTGGAGGCTTTCTGTTTTCAGATGGTAGACTTCCAAGGACTCCTCCATTATTTGAACCTCTACACATAAAATTCCTTTAAAAAAAGGATTGTTTTTTATTCAAGCTCAATATTTGTTTCAAGTTCAGTGTACAGAGTCCCTGGACACAATGTCCCAAGGGCACATATTTCTCTCAAATTCTAAAACATTGTATAGTTATTTGAGCAAGTAAAACCCCATCATATTGTGAGAATTGTTCATTAAAGAATTACTTAAATAAAGGCTTAAAAATACATTAGTAAAGGGTATCACAGGTAAAAGAATGTAGCTAGAATGTGAATCTTGGAGAAATGAAATACATGTCAACATTATGAATATCATACCTTGGGATACCTTCCCAACATTGAGGTAATGGAGAACTTAAAAAAAGCAAGCCACCTCTGCTGTGAAGCCAGATCAGAAACATAGCAATAAGCAGTATTTACATAGGAACACTGCAGAGGACCTTAAGTTTGTTATTGTTGGATGAATGGATAGAGCAGTGTCAAAAACTCCCAGTCACCTCATCTAGTAATAAGAATCCAAACCAAGCCAGCAATTAGTAATTCTTAATTGCTCCCATAAGTGACATGCCTTCCCCACATATTAAATTCTTCAAAGTTACATGCATCTATCTTATTTTTCCGCTTTATCTTGTCTTTATTCCATCAAGAAGTGCTCCTCCTCATCTCCAGATTAGAAAACAGTCTCAGTCATACTCTAGAAGGAGTTTTTTCCTTCTAGAAGCTAGAAATGGGTCTGTAATGAAAACCATCAATGTCAGAATCCACCAGCTATTGAAAGAAAAAAAAAAACAATCAACACTGCCTCAGTAGTACTGTAAGAGACAGTCTGGAGTAAACCAGAACTGCAAGATTCCAATCACCCAGAAAACAATCACTACTGGGTACAATTTACCAACATAAATTATTTTTCTAAAAAGACAAGGCAGAAACTAATTTGGAGACTACTGCATCTTGTTTATATGAGATACACAAATGTAGACCACCGAGACATTTTTACTCAGAGCTAATTCTTGCTAGGCTGGTTTATACTCATTCATTGCTAAAATGAATTAAGATAAATCAAAAGAGACATACTTTGGATGTTGCACAAAAGTATTTCATGTTAATTCAGTTTAATCAATGCAGTCTCGCCAATCCACTTTAAAACTTGATTCAGATTGAATCTGCAGGGTCATGTAGACAAATTCTGGGCCATAGGTGTTTTGAAGTCATATATGACTTTATGACACACATTAGATGAGAGATTATAAAAGCTTTTGAAAAAGCCTACAAACATCTTTGAAAATGCAATTTTTACAAGGTGGAAAAGCACTCTCATAAATAAAAAAGGACTAGATAATAGAAAAGACAAAAACCAGTTAGAATGGAAGCAATCATCAGATGTCCCAAGGGACCTATAGGGGAAAACCTGCTGTTCAACAGATTTGCAAGTAACCTAGAAAAGGGCTATTTACTGAGGAGATAGTCCGCTGACACAAATTTATCCAAAGTAATCTAAACTAATATAGGGCCTGAACAGTTGAAGATTACTTACTTATTAGTGATAATTAAAAATCAGAAGTGTTTTTTCAGAAGTGATACAGCTGTCCTTGAAACATGAGTAACAGGACTTCAAAAAAAAGTAATTCTACTCATTCTGATGGACCCTAAAGTATTGCTAGGGGAAAATATCTTGGAGCTGAAATACAGATATATTGAGCTATACTTGCACAGGTCTTGGTACTCAACAAATGCCAGACACAAAACAAATCTCCAAGATCTTTGCCTGGACACACCTGAGATAAAAGTTTAAGGTACAAATCATAATATAGCAAAGGTAGAAAAATGAGCGCTCTTTCTAGATAAGAAACAATCAATTACAGGGCAAGCTGAAAAGGATCTGGTCCTAAACTTAAATGTAAGTAAGAGTCTGCAAGAGTAGTTTTTAACTGAACTTCCTGATATTTCTTGTAATTGGTCAGATATACTATCTATCCTACCACTTTCTAAATGATTTCTTTGCAGATGAAGCAGATGAAGACAAGATTAATCATTCTTATTGTACTGGCTAAGTATTCATCATTTACCTAAACTAAATCATGACAGAACAATCAAAACCTTAAGGGCTTTTCTATTTAAATGAACTTAATTCGGTTCATGTTTTGCTTGTGTTTTACACAGTACTAAATTTCTTTCAGATCTTAAGCATCAAAGAATTTCTGTGTTTACGCTTCCCCATACTTCAGAATACTTTCAAAAAAATTGAATGTATATAAAACTTGAAATATTAACCCAGAAGTATTAATTGCATAAAATAGCTACAAAACTTTTTTTCAGTGTTAAAGTGTATTAAGAAAACAACTAGTTTCTCTTGAATAATATGCTGACACAAAGGACAACAAACTAATCTGACAACGTGCCAGAAGATGTGCATAAGATTATACACAATTCATAAGATTGTGATTATCAATTAAAATATTGTACAAATTTTCTGAAATCATGGGTGATACTTATTTGATATAGATATAGCACCAGTATCTTACAGCCTCTCTGTGGATATAAGCAATCCAGTAGAATTTTCTTTACATCACTTGAGAAGTTTGAGCTCCTAGTGGCCAAAAATTTGTATGTTTAATCTGTTCAGCAAGCATGAACTAACCAGATCACATTTCCTTTTTCTTTTAATATTCCAAACTTTGTTAAAGTCAATATGGAAACTAGCAAATTCACTGATTTAGAAAATATTTACTGCTCTATCATCAATAAATGTGTAATTGTATGAAACGAAACAGTTCTATTTATAGCATCTATGGAAAAATAATTACTGACAGATCAAAATCTGTCACCACTGAGGTATGATGCAATAAGTAGGTAATAGTCTTCAGCCCTATAGGATATGGCTGCTAAATGTTTCATCAGTAACTCAGACTTCAAGGAAAATCTGGGAAGTAAATATTGACATACCTAAATGTCAATTTAATCTAAGGACAGATTATAGGTAATGATGTAAATATTACTGTTAAATGACACAGAATCTTAAACACCCACAAGATGAAAATGAAACTTCAACATTGCAATACACTCACAGAAGCATGTCTGGCACCATGCAAAGATGAGGTAATTTCAGGATAGGGAAAAATATTTAGTATAAAACTTTTTAAACTCTATCCCAGATCAGTAAGATAACCAGATGAAAATCCTCAAGATGAATGCTGCTTTGCTGCTATTTTCATTTCAACTTACCCACTCTACTTTTGAAACCTGCTATTCGTCTGGCCTAATAGCACTAGCAATACCCAACAGATCTGGGGAGCTCTTTCAAAATAGCTCCCCAGGTCTGAGGCACAAATCGATGCCATCTGATTGCTTCTATTTCCTCTTCCATAAGATCATAAAAAAAGTAATTTATGCTAAAAATAATGTTCAATTTCCATTTATGGCCCACATCCAAAGTAGCTGGTGTGATTTTTCAGTCAATAAGGAATGTAAGACATTGTGCACAAATACTCACTGTAATGTTATCCAGGAGTTTGGCCATATGCTTAATAATTTCACCATGGTGGGCAGGCTGGGTTTGCAGCAGTTTCTTAATGACAACCACACTTTCAGCAACTACAATTTCTGTTTAAGACAAAACAAATCATTAATTTAAAAAGTATTTATACAAAAGAAAAAGCTATAAATAATTAATTGTAAAAGATGTTATCAGTTTTCTAAATATACTTTGCAGAACTGAATTCCATTTATTTGGTAACAGAGATGTAAAACACTCTAAGTAATTCAAGTTCAGGTTCCAGAATCAAGTTATAAGGCACAGAAACGGGACACAGAAGTGCTCTAAATGTAAAATACCATCCTATTACATACTTTTTTTAAATTGCTTTTTTTGTATTTTTCCTGTTCAGATTGAGGAACAGCATGAAAAAAACATCTGTTTTTCATTGAAAGTATATATATTCATAAGTAATTTGCTGTCTGCATTAAAAATACAAACACTTGTTTAAATTTTCAAAGGTATCTACAATGCTAAATGTAACAGTTCATTCATAAACAAGAAAAATAACTAAACATTTCCTTTTCACTCTTTCACCTTTTAAACAGTCTTTCTCAGGTCTGCAACCTAATCTCTTGTACATTTAAATGAAGCTTCTAAATAGCAAGCTGTAAGATTTATGCCAAAGTCATGCACTGGAGTGCTTAACTACTGTAACAAGTAACATTTGCAGCCTGATCAACTTGTCTGAAAAGTACAATTCTTGAGGCTGAAAAAAGCCGCTGGTGCAGAGGTAAGCTTCTATGCAAGAGTAAATTCATGCTGCAAGGAAAACTGAAACCAAAACATACTACTGTAGAAGTTCAACATTTCATTTATATTACAAAATGGGAGTAACCATTTCTCCTAAACTATCATTGTTTAAAACAAAGAAAAAGCCCAACTACCATTTGTTAAACACAGGTAGTCCCATGTTTCAAGAGTTAAACTGATGCATGGACAGCAATCAAGCATGCTGAAGTCTCAAAAGAACAGTATGGGGAAGAGATGTCTGATTTATTTATTTTTAAATAAGCAACTTCTTTCTGGAGAAAGACTTTCCAAATTCTGTGAGTATGCATGAATATGCCATAAGCCTTTGAAATGCTTAAATCTTACTCTGTGTCTTTTTGAGTCATCCTTTAACTGAAATGATATCTCAGGCATTTTTCTAGGCTTATTTCTTCAAGTAATGCTAAGACATTTACTTCACGTATCTCAATGTCCCACACAAGCCTACAGATCTATTCAATCTAATCGTGTTTTGCCAGATAATAAAACCAAAAGAGAGTTTTCAGAATTTTAAAACTACAATCTGGAATATTTAGAGAGGGGGACATTGTAATGGCAACCTTCATTATTGAGTGTTTTGTGATACTACTTAATGATTAAGCAAAATAACACTGGACCCAAAATATGAGTGGACATGAAGTCATTATTAAAAACAACTGTTGACAGTGTAGAACCAACCATGATAAATGGTTGATAAAACTACTTTAATGCAACCTGTGGGACCAAATTTAAAAAAAATGAACCAGAATTATGAGCAAATAAACTGGTAGGTTCCTTTTACGTGAGTCTAGACAAGGAAAAAAGGAAGTACAAACAAAAGCAAAATGAATTTGTATTAGAAAAAGGACTGACATAGTCTAGAAGAGAGGCTCTCAGGCTTGCTTTATGCACATGAAGAATCCCAAGATGAGCATGAAATAAAAGACACAGACTTAGGTTTACAGACAAATAAAAACCCCTCAAAGAGTAGAAATTAAATTGGCATTTTGAATGAGTGGTAAAAAAGTTTAAAAATGTAACTGCTGGAGTTGTCAAAGTACACACAAGACAATATATGAATGCAAGAATTTCAAAACAGAGTGTGAATTAAATTATACCAAAGGGCCACAAAAAGTAAACCAAAATTTAAAAATAAAGACTAAATATCACAGAAAATCTGATCAGGAATGCCACTATCAATAAAGAAGACTACAAGTGGTATCAGCAATTTCAATTTTCATAAATCATAGTAAATATCTTAGTATAATGTCCACTGCTAGTTTTCTTCACACAATTTTGAAGCAACTACTCTCAGCAGGAACTTCTCAAACACCTAAAATATATTCAATCACTTAGTGTTCCATTTTGCCAAATGTATATAAAAACTGACAATGTAGTGGACAGTAAATTGTGGGGACAGAATTAAAATGTTTCGTAATTGAGAATTTGACAACATTATAATAGAAACTCAGGGAAAAGACCTTAGCAAAGAACGTATTACCAGAGAACATTCAAAAGCTGCATTCTGAAATACTACATTTGATACTATTTATGCAGAGTCAAATTTCCTTCCACTTACATTAACCAGTAATTCCAGAAACTAAAACACACAACTGAAGACTAATTTATCCACAGTCTGTAATCTATATAACTATTTCTAAAAGCAGCAAAACTGCATCAACTGCTTTTGGAAGGAATATACCAACTGAATCTCATAGTGAGGCTAAAAGTGCATCATCACCAAACTTGCAGATGACACCAAGCTAAGTGGTATGATTGCCCACCTGAGGGATGGAATGGATGCCACTGAGAGAGACCTGGACAAGCTTGAGAAGTAGGTCCATGTGAACCTCCTGAGGTTCAACAAGGGCAAGTGCAAGGTACTGCACTTGGGTCGGAGCAGCCCAATAGCAATACAGACTGGGGGATGAAAGGACTGAGAGCAGCCCTGCAGAGAAGGGTAGATATACTGGTGGATAAAAAAAACTGGATATGAGCCAGTAATATGTGCTCATAGTACAGAAAACCAACTGTATCTTAAGTTGTATCAAAAGGAGCGTGACCAGCAGGCTGAGGGAGGTGATCCTGCCCCTCTGCTCTGCTCTAGTGAGACCTCACCTGGAGTCCTGCATCCAGCTCCACAGTCCTCAGCACAGGAAAGACA
Source organism: Melopsittacus undulatus (assembly GCF_012275295.1). Taxonomy (NCBI): domain Eukaryota; kingdom Metazoa; phylum Chordata; class Aves; order Psittaciformes; family Psittaculidae; genus Melopsittacus; species Melopsittacus undulatus. The sequence continues at coordinate 25,017,893 of NC_047557.1, read as the reverse complement.
TGCTGGAAAGGGTCCAGAAGAGGGCAACAAAAATTATCAGAGGGATGGATAAAGCAAATCTTATGGTGACACAGTAATGCAGAATAAGTTGAATCAATGGGCCTCATTTCTGAAAACCTGGACCAAAGAGCATGGCATCAAATGGGTATATATCACACCCAATATCATGCACCAACCTCTGGGAAAATCAAATGACACAATGGACTGTTAAAGACTACACTGAAAGCAATTGGCAGTGGGACTTTCAAACACTGGGATGCACACTTAGCAAAAGCCACCTGGTTAGTTAACACTACAGAATTGGGCTGGGCCAGCCTAATCAAAACTTTACATACTGTGGAAGCAAATAAACTTCTTGTAGTGCACGTAAAAAGTATGCTAAGAAAAACCATCTGGGTATTTCTACCTCAGACAACGGCAAACCCACTCACAGAATTGTTTTTAGTCAAGGACCTGGGTGTGCTTGGTGGGCAACGTGTGAGGAATTTACATGCTGGGGATGTCCCATGGTGGGGAAGTCCCGTATGTACCTTAAGGGTATTTGATATTGGGTTAGAACAGCCAATGAATTAAATTGTTTGATATTAACTGCTATAAAACACTGTATATTATCACTTCTAGGATGCCTACACACCAACCACCACACTGGACACCCCATGGCACCCATCTCTGCCACTCTGGATTTGCTGATCTGAGCCCAGCTCCTTCCTGATCACCATATTAAGGAACAATTAACTTCGATGAAACCAGACATGCACAGTAGTGATGGAATTGGTACTGGCTCCAGCATGCAATAATCCAGCACCACACACCAACTTGCCTGCCCTGAAAGACTGTTAAAATATATGGAGCCCAGTCATGGACTAAATAAACTTGACATTTTGTAGGGATGGTCCATAGTCTAAGGGAATGATGCCTGTGTGTATATATCAAAAGACAGGAAAGGTGGTGGGGTACTGGAAAGTGTGGGCATACTACATCCAGTTCTGGAGTCCTCTGCACAGGAAAGACAGAGACCTCCTGGGGCGGTTCCAGAGAGGGACACAAAAACTGTCAGAGGGATGGAAAACCTCTCCTATAAAGACAGGCTGAGAAAGCTGGGATCATTCAGCCTGAAGAAGAGAAGGCTCTGGAGAGATCTTATAGCAGCCTTTCAATAATGAAAGAGAAAATATAAAAAAGATGGGGACAGACTTTCTAGCAAGGCCTGTCGCAATAGTACAGGGAATAATCATTTTAAAGAGGGAAGATTTGGAATAGATATAAGGAAGACATTTTTCTATGATGAGGGTAGTTAAACACTGGAACAGGTTGCCCAGAGAGGTGGTGGATACCCTATTGCTGGAAACATTCAAGGTCAGCCTGGACAGGCCCTGAGCAACTTCATCTAGTTAAAGATGTCCCTGCTCACTGCTGGGGGAGTGGACTAGATGACCTTTAAAGGTCCCTTTAACCCAAACCATTCTATGACTTGGTTGTTAGAAGGTTATGCAAATTATTAAAACTAATGTAACAAGGCAATTATTAGCGCTAAGTATCCAGACACACATTAAGTTTCTGCTTTTCAGAACTCTCTGAACGTGGTTAATTTTTCCACCCTTATAAATAATGAACTCTGAAACTACATTAATACATATGAACTGAATGCTACAAAGAGTTTGTTTTCTTTAATGTCTTTCTAACAGTAATTCCAACAGATAGGTAGTAGTTATCTCATGTATTAACAGTTCCAGTGATTTTGCAACTTGCCTGTTCAAATTTGTATAGATTGGTGGGAAAAAAATTGTTTTAGCTATACATCCTACAATTGTATTTACATTTTAAAAGTCACCCATTGAAGGAAAATCTGCAGGATCTCTAGTATGCACAGTACAGACAGACAAGAGACTTATAATCCCATTTGTCTGCTACACCTGACAAGACTTTATGTTACAGTGGGGCCAGTGGTCAGTGGAAATTATCAAGGCAATTGCTTAAAGGAAATGCGTAAGTCAAATGCCCAATATCACACCAAAGAGCTAAAATAACTTTTCTTGCTGTACTTTATTCAGCAGACAAGGAAGGAAAATAATTCTCAGCCATCAACATGGCCCCCAGAAACAATGCTCTGGGGAAGTTGAGAACTGCTCTTGAAATTTTCTTTGTGTGCTTTATTTAAAATTTTCACTACTCAGGGAAGACAGGACTATGGTAAAAAACCACCTGAATAACAGAAGCACATATAGAAACTAGAAACTTTAATGATGAGACAACCAAAGAGCTCTGTTAACAGTTATTCCAGCTGCACCTGTCTTCTGAAGAGATTATTTTGTGAAGTGACACTTCACCTCTCAGCACCCGAGTTGCAGAATTAACGGCACAGCTCCTGTGCCAGATACAGCCAACATGCCTTGGCTCTTGGTTTGTATCTACAGTAAGGGCCCTTCCAGAACAAGGACATAAAATTTGAAGGCAGTTTTGCCACAAGCTCATTCTCCAAGATTCTATTTTGATTTAGTAGAATTAATTTGGTCACATCTCTTTCACACTCAAGTGAATTACCCATAATAAAACAGTGCAGAGAAAGCAGAGCTAATTCTGTTTTCAGGGACCTCAGAACCTGCTGGACTTAACAGCTTGGGCTTCATGCTATGCAAAGGCAGCAGAACTGTTTTCAGGCTCCAAACAACTGTGTAAGAAACAGCACAGCAAACAGACTGCTTGCACACTTCAGAGGTGAAAGTTGGAGGAAGGCAAGATTAACCAAGACTCTCTTTTCCTTCTCATGCTAAATCTCTGTTTTCTCCCTTACCGTGTCCCAAACTCTTCTTATGTTCAGTAAGCTGTGACTATTGGTAATTTCCTGCCACCTCAAGAAAGGTACCATGTAAATTATGCCATTCTATTCATTCCTTGAAAGAAGGAATAAAGACACTGCAGCTACGGTAAAGCAATTTGCCAGCTGCCAGTTTTAAAAGATCCTCAATATATCCTTTGCAGTCTTTCAGAACAGTAAGCACAAAAAGATAATTTTATTTGCTAGACAACTACTTAAAAACAGTCAAGAAAACTAATCTTGTTGAGACAGACCTTTGTATACAGGCACATGCACATGCATGTGAGTATATATGGAATTATACTGAGGAAAATATTAAATTGACAAGCTCTGATAAAGGAAAAAAAGCTTTTTCATCTTATCTTGGTTTCTTCTTAGCAAAAAGAAAAACAGGAAGACTTGTAGCTCATAAACCAAGTCAGAGAAAGCTCTGAGTGTATCAATGGGTCACAGGATAACTGTGTACTGCCAAAGCGATGTCTTTAATAAAGGCCTTCTTAGGATTACCATGAAAAATATGTCCAAAATATATGGAGAGAAATTAATCCTACTTTTCAAGGCTTAGAGGAGAACTCATGTGTGTTCTCTGAACAATTCTACTTACCCCAGGCACCTCAAACCCATGCCTTTCCTCCTTCCCAATGTTTATTATTTTTGAACTAAATCTTCCTTAAAGTTATTTCCAATATTTAACCATATTAATGTAGGTTGTACATTATATAATAATCTTCCAATTCTTTTATTGGCTTCTACTGTGCAACATTCATTGGTAGCTAGTAAGAATATGCAATATTATCAGGTATTGATTTACAGTGCTGCTATAACCTATTTGACTTTATTGGCTCCTTGTTGTGTTCCTTAGTGACTTGCAACTCCATTTCATTCTATAACAATAACAGAAGGCTGGATTACAAAATCATGCCAAATTTGGGGCCGCTTATCCTAAAACTATTTAAGATTTTTTTTCAGTTAGGCATTGATGCAGTAAAAGAAAAAAAAAATTCCAAGCTTTCAGCACCCTCTACAGGCTAACTGTTTTGATGCAATTAAGTATGTAACAGTAAACTACTGTCATTTATGATAATCACAACAGCACACTTAAGTAATTGCAGTATTTTGAAAGAAAAATAAAATAGAAAAACCACTAACAACAAAAAAAAAACAACAAAACCAAACAAAACAGGTAAATATGTAATTGCTGGCCACAAGGAATTAATTTCACTAACAAAAGAGAAAAGAAGCACCCCAGTGATTATGATAGCGTAGAAAGCAGCTGCCAGAAAGCAGCATCAAATCACTGTTGTTATCCAGTCACATCAGATAAATTCCTATAAAAGCGAATTCCCATATAACTTTTCAGAGTGATCTGCTCTGTGTGGTTCTCATTAAGAAAAGGTTTCATGCCTTCAGCTACTCAGAAAACAAAAAGAGCAATTAGCTTACCATCCCTGTTGGACAGCAAACATACAAGGCCATTAAGGCATGTGTCAGTCACTTCGGTGATGTTAGTTGCGCATCTGCCTATAGCTTGAATTGTAGCTGCAGCAAACTGTTTATCTTGGCTTTTCACATAAGTCTAAGGAAACAGGATTTTCATTAGTCATTACACAGGTCTTGTCAACCAAAGACTCACCCTATTATCCTCATAAGACAAACATACTCTACAACAAATTCCATCTAGAAAGCTACATTACACATTAGAAGTTACACTTTTTTCACCTCGCCTAGGAGACATTTTCTTGCTGGCTTTGGTCACCCATAGCCATACAAACCTCTGATTTCAAGAAAGCTTGGGGCAAGGGACAATTACCCAAAACCAGCAATTAGTTTCTGTGCAAGGATGGAGGAGTTGATGAGCTCTCTCTTTGGAGAGGTTTCAGTTCATTTAACCAGGACCATCTGTGAAACTATGAATAACCTACCTGCCTGAGAAACAGCACCTTTCAGAGAAATCCAGCCAGAGAACTGAAGCAGTGAAAACAGATGTCATAAGCAAAAAGCAAAGAAAGAAGGACAGACACTGTTTCACAATATTAGCAGAATATCTTGCTGATACATATATAGATATCTGAAATAATACTATTTCAATAAATTGCTTACAGAAATTAGGTTTGGCAGCAAATGCTAATGGCCAAATATCGCTAAAATTAAGACCCTATCTTCTTGTGACTTACAGGGTCAGTCACGTTGGTAGAAATTGTTTTAAGGAATTTGGAATAATTTTTTTTTCTCATAACTTTTTTTTGTTTGTTTGTTTTTTCTAGCTGGAAGGAGAGTGAGAAACAAAACACTGAAACTCTTTTCCACATATAAAAAGCTTCATCATATATTATGATATGAGACAGCTTCATTTCCATTCCAAGAATATTTCACCCTGGAAAGGATTTTAACTTGAAAAAACAAAGACCAAGAATCTAGGTGAAACATCCAGTAATGACAACTGGCCAACAGAAAGTGTTTCATGTAAAAAGAATACACTTTTGCACAAACCTGAAATTCTCGAAGCAGAGTTGATATGTTGGCTTCATTTGCTAAATTTGTCAAGATTTCAAGCTGTAAGAAAAAGTTATTTTATCAAAAGCTAAAATAAAGTCTTATGAAAAGCACCACATATACACTACACTTTTATTGTTTATAAGTAAAAGATAATACTACTAAAAGGAACACTTATAATTCAACAGAGTATACCAGATTTTAGTATGAACTAGTAGCATCATTGCACTTTGAAGGAATATTCTCCTTGCAAGTATAAACAAGATTTTGAAAGCAGGACTCTATGGTTCAGTGATGCATTTTCGACAAGCTCTACCTTTAGTGTTGCACTGAATACCAAATGAGCTTGAAATACTTCTGACAGCATGGTTTCCAGTGTTAAACAACAGGCCTTAGAATATAGGAACCATGGACACCGTAAGAAGTAACAGAAATCACAACTAAGGGGAAGTTTACATTGGATATAAGGAAGAAGTTCCTTACTGTAAGGGTGGTGAAGCCCTGGAATGGGTTGCCCAGGAAAGCTGTGAATGCTCCATCCCTGGCAGTGTTCAAGGCCAGGTTGGCCAGAGCCTTGGGTGACATGGTTTAGTGTGAGGTGTCCCTGCCCATGGCAAGGGGTTTGGAACTAGATGATCTTAAGGTCTTTTCCAACCCTAACTTTAGGTTCTATGATTCTAACTGCAGATGGTGAAAAAATAGTGTCCATTATATTCAGATGAACTGCAAAGACAGACCTTTAAACTCAGGGATTAAGCCATTGCAACTACAAATCTCCTGAGATCTTAATCAACATCAGCAACATATTTTTCTTTGTTCTCAGTGAACAAGAGGACAATATACAACACTTGGCATATATTGTTAAAATGCTATGCTTCCACGCTGTTCTGAAGAATTCCAGTACAATCTAAATGAGGTAAACTGAAGAAAAAGACAACTCTGTCTCTGTAAAGGAAAGTCATACCCCAGAAATCTGCTGGCATTTTTTGAGTTGGATGCACACAGACAAGGACACTTACTGATACAGTCCACAGATACTTCCGAAGCAATTTGATAAGACTAGCACCAATGATTCTTAAAGATATATACCTAGCACAGCGTATAAGCAAGCGGATAAATGGAAGAGAAGAACAAGTGTGAAAAAAAGGACTATTTTTCAGTACAAAAAGGCTATAAGTGGAATCCCATACACATTTTTGTTGGTCTTTTGCTTTTGAACATATTCATATATGAACTATGAAAGAAACAAGAAGACAAATGAAAATGTTTTCGGGTGATGCCACATTTCTCAGAGAAACTAAGATAAAGGCTGACTATAAAATGCTGCATAAAAAATTAAATATAAGGTGACTGGTTAATAAAACGGTAAAATAAATAAAATCACCAAAGGTAAATGTAATGTCCATAACTGAGGAAAAAACTTAGCTTTAAAGGAAATGAGCTGAGCTCATTACTAAAATTCTAATTGAGAATTTGTGGCTAAAACAGATAATTCCATGGAAATATAAACTCAATGCTAACCAGCGATTAAAAAACCAAACTTGATGTTGGGAAAGAAACAGAGAACAAAATAGAAATCAAAACAGTACAGCAGATGAATTTCAGGTTGCTCCTACATCTTAAATAGGTTTGCCTGCGTTAAAGGAGATAGGATGGAACTATGGAGGGAGGGGCTGGAAAATCACAAGATTTTTGCATGTGTATAACAGTGTAGGTTGACCTAAATTTTTCAGCCACAAAGAGCTGAGACAATGAAGGAAAAAAAAATAATTTATACTTCTCCACCAGTATATTACCAATTAATACAGGAATTTAAATTTATTAACTTTCATTTATTTTAGGAGTGACTTTTGCTGGATAACACTAAGTCTTACTAGTATTCCTAACAGTTTTCATAATCATTATTGTGGTGATGATCTTTTTACCTCCAACTGCCCCAAATTTATTTAAATTTAAAATTGGACTAATAAAATATGACAGACTGGGTGTATCGACCATGGACTGCACCACTCTGCATACGTAATGAGTGCAACATGGATGTAAAGTGAAAATAAGGAAGAAATGTTTCTTAAAGAAACCCGTGCCTTCCACTCCAAACACAAGTGCCTATGACAATCTAAAGCAAAACTAGAGAAAAGGCAGGTAGTAACAGACCAGTTTTTTTTCTATTGTTTTATCAACAATTCCATGTGCAAAAAAAAGACTAGAGAAAATAAGAAGACGACAGCCTAAAACATGCACTAGGGAAAGCCTACAGTATTTCTCATGTCACATGCTGCCTTCAAAGTAAGTCTGGGACTGTAACATTGTCCCATTTTGTTCAGGGGAACAGATTTAAACTCTTTTTAAGCTAACAGTATTGAAGACTGTGTGATTTAATTTCTCTTCATTTGAGAAGTTTCTTTCTCCCATGAAAATAGTCAAACTCTGTATGTTTGAATGACTGGTTAGATTAAAATAGTACTACTCTTCTATCACTCCAAGATAACAAAAGCTGTAGTGGAAGCCATAGCTCACCTGCCATCTCCAACATGGTAACAAGAGAACTTTCAGATTGCTTGACAAGTCTAAAGGGCACCTGTAGATTTAACTAAAAGCCACAGCTTTGTACTCCATAGTGAAAAAAATGGAATATCATAAACTGATGTGTGTCAACAATGCAAGAAAATTTTACCTTCCTGTTGCAAACAGGTTTGTCTAGCAGTAGAACCTGGTATCAAACTCACCTTCAGTGTTTTGATCATTGTTGGGTCAGTTGACCTAACATAGAAACTCTTCAGATAAGGTTCAAACATACCCTGAAAAGCAGACATAATTTAAGTAGCTTGCCCGTGTTTCACATGAAGCGTGATTTAGAATACTCTAAATAGGTTGTACCTTTCTCTGAATTGACATAGTGGCAATATTTTGCAGAACAATATACTGCACCTCCCTAGAATTGGAAAAGAAAAACAAGAGTTATTCTGCAAAATTACAAATACATAAAATACTGCAACATAGCAAAGAAAGTCAATAGAATCATACAACAGTTTGGGTTGGAAGGGACCTTAAAGATCATCTAGCTCCAACCTCCACCTTGCTATGGACAGAGACACCTTCCACTGGACCAGGTTGCTCAGAACCCTGAACACTTCCAGGGATAGGGCATCCACAGCTTCTCTGGGTAACCTGTTCCACTGTCAGTATGAAGGAAAAAAACACTGACACTAGTGCAATGCTTCTTGTAAGCCTTGGTCTTTGTTTAAACCGAAATTTTTTTCAGACATCGTTATCCTGGCTTCTCCAGAACCTTACATTTTATCTACCAGCCTGAAACTTAGTATTTCAGGCTGATATAGCTAAGAACAAAACCACATGGGGTTTACCTGTAGCATGAGAACGACCGCATCACTTACAAGCACAGCTAATCCTTGCACAGCCAGCAAGAATTGCTATGGCCTTTTTTAGTCTTAAAAAATTTCCTAATAATTTTCAAAAAGGGAGAGTATCTCCAGTTACTTAAGACTATATAATATAAAGGCTATATGTAATAACTATACATAATATACATACACATCTATCAAAAAGCAGTCCTTTAACATAATAAGCTTTGAGAGAAGCAGGCTACAGAAATATGCAAAATTCTAAACACAAAAACATGAAATATGTTTGGAGGATATTCTTATTATTAATGAGTTAGTTGAAAAGCTACAGCAGGAGTCTGCAAAAAAGAAATCTGGGCAGTACAATAAAGCTTTTAAACTAGAGTTTCTGCCACCAATTGCTTAAAAACAAAGTAATAATTTACAAGCAATTTTTCTGAACCATGAAGGCTCAAATTCTTTCATGATGCAAATCACATCCTAATAGAGAAATCATCACATCCATTATCTCCTCTTATTCAAAACTGTTTAACAGCCCCCTGGTAATTATAGCTGTTGCTTACAAAAGGAAAGTAATAATAGAGAAGTACTTAAAACATTTTAAACCTATTTTTAGGTAATTCTTACATAGGTACATGGAAATAGTCAGCTGTACATGAACAACTAAGTCTGGAAATTGCTAGGAAACGTTGTTCCAGGCACTCTCACCCTAACTAGATTATAGCTTATTTGACATTAATTCAAAGGCCATAGGCACATAACTTCAAGAGAAAACAGCAAAAGCTTATTTCTAAATGGGCCTAACAGCAAATGTGTTTCACACAGACTGGTAACAGAGGACAATCTGTTCAGCACAGGAAAGTCAGAAGACTAATATCATATTAGGCATTAGTTGAGATACAGGAAAGATGTGACTTCTCTTTTGATGAAATCTGAATGTAAATGAGCAATAAAAAATATGTAAAAATGATCCTTTCAACCTGTATGAGTTTAGCTCTATACATTAACTGTGCATATTCCAAACTGCTTTAACCATTTTACTTATCTTTGTATGAAGTAAATGGAAGCATACTGTACTACAAAACCAAATACAAAAATAACAGTGATTTGTTTTTATCTGAAATAAAAACATGAAAGCTACACCAAGCCCTATTTCACTTCTTTACTAACTTTTAAATGGTTGAGACATTAGCCATAGGTAAGCTGCAAAAGTTTAGGGAGTAAGATGAGCTGTATGGTTACCAGGCTTACAAAAGCTAAAGTCCAACTAAGATGAATGATCTTGTCAGAGACAACAAACATGGTTTTGGTGTTTTTTTTGGTTGTTGTCGGGGTTTTATTTGTTTTTTTGTTGTTGTTCCTTTCTTTTTGTTTGGTTTTCTTTTTCAGTTTTTAGTCTACTTGATGTGGCCAACTTTAAAAAATAAATAATTTTCGCAGAAAAGTTCTAGCCAAATATAACATGTTTAGTTAGAAAGTTGTTATGAAAACATCTTAATATTGTGTCTCCTATTACCGCTTTAAGGCTTTTCAAACAGGTACATGAAGTTCAAAATCTAAAAGCTGAACGAAAAAAAACCCACTACTTTTACACAACAAATTTTGGCATAATACACCAATACTATCAAATACAAAGGAAAAAAGAGTATTATCAATCTTATGAAACACATGACCAGTGAAACCCTTCATAGGAAAGTAGACAATTTCACACTGAAGATGATAAAGTCAAAATTAGATGTCCTGAACGCAGTATAAAGCTTGTTATTTAAAAACAGTCTGAGGATTAATGAAACAAAGGGGATTCATCAGCATCAAGTGGTACTCTAAAAAAAAACCAAAAACTTTCTTAGTTTCTCTGTCAAAAAGCCTTCAATATAAAGTGCAGGAAAAAAAACCCACATCTGAAGACTTCTTCAGTGCATAGCAAGACAAAAAGGAACTCCAATGTCATTAAAATTCTAGTAATTTCCAACAATAAAGAAATCAAGAAACTAAGCAAACTAGTTAGTACTGCCTCTACCTGTATGCTAACTAGGCAGCCAGGATTCTTATCAGAATGAAAGTGCTAATAATAGTTAACATCAGCGATCATTCAGTAACACAATACTGAATGATCACTGGATATGATATAGAAAATGATGGAATTAACGATCATTTGTTGAGTAAAAATTAGCGTTAAAAGACAATTTTAAAATGAAACTAATAGTGCAATAGTTACATTCTTATAACCACACCTAAGCAGTATGTACAAAAGAATTTACAAAAAAGTAGACATGGCAGTGTAAAGTATGGACCAGACCTACCTATTACTACGAAGTAAACGCACCAATGACTTAGAAACAATACCAGCTTCGGATTTTGGTGCCAAATGCCAGTACAACTGTGAAACTGCCATTACCACCTGGAAGAACATTCAGAACAGCATGTTATCTTCAAATCATAGTACGTACCTATCACATTTGCTTCAGACCTGCAGAGGTAACAATTCACTTTTCAGAAAGCAAAATGCATACCCACATTCTTTGAAATCAACAAAGCAGTTTGGGGAAAAACATGAGAAGAAAGGTACTTTTATTTCTAAACCCAAAGCTAATTAAGTACCTCTCATTCTTCCCAGTATTTGTATACAGAAGAAAGAGGAAGAAGAAAAAAGATAAAAGTAATACAAATTGCAAACATACAGATACCACTCTTACTAAATCAGCACTGCTAACATCATCTGCACAAATTAATTAGGAAATACTGTTTAAAACTTCTGCAAATTTTATCCTCTTAACTTTATTTTAAAAAAGGTACAATATTACCTACTATTTAGTTTCCACTTCAAACCTTTCATTCCATTATTCTACTACACAAATTATAATACAACAGCTGCTTTAACTGGCAACTTCTGAAGTCTCAAATCCAACAGAAAGCTAAAACTACAAGGCTGTATACCAACATCCTGGCTAGCAAAAACCAAAAGACTGGACTATATGTAATATAAAAACCACAATGTTTTTTTTTCTCTTCAAGTTTTCTCATAAGGAAAAGACAAGTGATGAGCTTTATGCTTTGTCACAACCTTCCCTACAATATTGTCATGGTCAACTTTCTGTTCGAAACAAACCAAATCATTAAAAAAAGACTCCAGGTAAAGCTATCATTACAAAACTTGACTTGGTATCTTGGTACTTTCTTAGTACCACTGAAACAAAAATTATTATTAAACAATAAAAAGTCATTTAAACATCACGAAAGACTTAACTGGAAGATTTTTTGCAATATACTAGAGGGATCTTTTGTTACTGACAAAAATCTAAGATCCAAAAGAAAGCTATTAATTGCCAGCAAATTGTGTGAACAGTACAAAAACTGGTGTAACAGCACGTCAGAGCAGCATGATTTCATTTGACGAACTTCACGTAACATCTCAGTTATCTTTAATATCAGAAAGTTAAAGATCGTAAGTGTGAGAATCAATACCATATTTAACGGATATAAAGAAAATAATTTATGGAATGTGTAAGATAGCAACTGAACCTGTTCTCAGTGCAGTTTGATGGCAAACATACCTAACATACTTGTTCTTTGCATGAGATGAGGAAGTATTATAGACATCGAATTGTGTTTTCAGCAAAAACTGTGCTCTGAATTACTGTTGTAAAACAGCATTCAATTTGTTTCCAAAGTCTTGGCAAATTATAAGCGGTTTTGAAAAGAGTTAGACATTAGTCAGAATCCAGAAGTATGTTCCAGGGGAGAAACAAAAACTTCATCTGTTCAGTTTATCAAGAACAGATTGGGAAGTGACTTAATCATGGTGCAGTAATTATTTTTGCAATGATATGAATATTCATTATCACTGGAAGTATTTTCCTGAAGACATCTAGTCTTGTTTAAAAGGACAAACTGAGGTTAGAAATGAAGTTCTGTGATCTGAGGAATGTCACAATGATTCACCATGAGCATGGCTTTCTCCAGCTTTAAAAATTTACCTGCCTCTGAAAATATAATGAAAATACAGCACAGCGCATCCCACTCATGATGTCATATCTATCTCAGAACCCTGCCAAAACACCAACACTAAGCTGGGCTTGGACTGACAGAGAATTTAGGCATATGATTTAAAATGTGAGACTCAAGGAAAAACACAACTTAATGAATCAATAACAACTATGATTTTCTTTGTAAATCTGTGTCACCAAAACTGACAGTTTGTGCCATTCTCGATGCTTAGAACTTAAGGGTTAAAAGCTAGCTATTGCATAGTCATCACATGCTACAGAAGTTGGACATAGTGTTATCATATTTTCCCTATTGCTTTGTTTGTCCTTAATATTTGGAGCATATATCATTCAGTTCAGATGTTTTACTAAAAAGCTACATTAATTACAAAAAAAGAAAGAACCACTGTACTTGTGTAAGTTACTGAAGAGTATTATCACCATTTTTGAAGAGAGGTAGATTTTACTTTTCAGCCTTTTATATTTTCTAAAGTATACTTAGCAGTATCATATTTTAATCAAAAAGGAATTTGTCATACAGCAGCATTTCGGCTTTGAAGCAAGGGCTTTGTATTTCGTAACAGCAGCCTGTGATCTGGGTCCATAGAATAGGTGTCTTGCACTTTCTGATCCTTTTCTTTCTGTTCTTCGTCAGATTCATAGAAATTATTTTCACTATATTCTTCTACCACCTCAACAACCTAAAAAAGACAAAATGACAAAAACATACACAGAATATTGAATCAACTGGTTTTATTCATTAAGGAAGTAACACACAACATCACAACTTCATACAAGATTTATACCCATTTTTAAAAATAGCTACCAGCTCTTCTACCTCAGTTTGCTCAAAGCATTAAATGTACCAACACAAACACCAGCTTAACAATAAACAGAAATATTCCACAAAATAAGGTGACCTGGTAAATGAAATTCTATAAACTACAATAAGTATGTATATTGATCTCTTACAAACATAAAGCCTATGATTTGAAATTGGCATTTCTGAAAACAGTTATTAAAAAAAAAAAAAACTTCAGAAAGCAGTTCTGAAAACATTTCTGAAAAAAGGCACTTCTGAAAATTCCCTCTTTTTTGAAAACTTAATACACACCATGTGCATTCTTCCCTCTCTTTCAATATACAAATTATCTGTGAAAATATCAGATCTCAAAAGAAGGGCCAGTAGTTTTTTTCTTAAGAAATTATGCAGCAAAAAGGTTACGTATCTTGAGAATGGTCTTCCCTGATGAAGTACAAATCCTCAGGCTGTTTAAATGTAGTTATGAATTACAAGTATAACATCACTTAATAAATCAAGCACAAAACACTGAAAGGATTCATTAAAATCTGAGATATGAGTAAATAAGGCCTTTCTTTTACTTCAGAAGCCTACATAAAAGAATATAAAGAAATAGAAAGGAATATATTTGATTATGTAAATACAAATTAAAACAATTGCATAATTTCTGATGTGGATCAAAAAAACCTGATAAATAATAGATTCAGAGCATTTCATAATGCTTATATTTAATTAGCATTAAAAATCCACAAACCTTAAGAAAAATAAGATGGAAAACATACAGATTAGATCAAACCCAAATGTCAAATCCCAGCAGCTCTGTTCCAGATTATCAATAATGAGTAGACAACACTGCACAATGTTTTTTTTTAAATGAACTACTGACTTCTGCAAGTTGTCATATCCAACTTTATGTCCTTGGTCTCCTAAGTTCTTCCATCTCACTTTGTCACCAGAACACCCAACCAAAATAAAGAGCATGACTGTGGCTAGCTGGAGTTACTCCCACTTGAATGGGCTGGCTGGTACGGAACACCAGTTATGCCAATAGCTCTGTCTTTCTCTCAAGTCTCTGTACAACTATTTCAAGGAATATCCAACTCTACATGATAGCTTTAAGAGCATTATTTAACTCATATACTCAATTGCTGATTTTTAAAAAGACAATTACTTTTGAGACAAATGTATCTTTTTAATTCTGGCTGGCAGTAGCAAAGTCATCAAAGGTAAATGGAGCAACAGCTAGACTTATTTAACAGGTTTTTAGAAAATTTGTCAAGAGTAAACTCAGACCTTTACTGCATGCCTTGGTTAAGACTCATGTGTAGAGAAAGAGTGTACAAAAGTGTCTTCAGTAGCAGCAAGTAAGGGTGGGAGGAGGAAGAACTGACAATAAATTAAACTCATCTTTTTATTCTGTTTTTTTTATTACAATTTGGACACAGAAAACTTCCCTTCACATTTCTTCTGATTTTTATTACTTGATGCCACCAGTGTTCTCAGTATTTTACATAATTCTTAACAAGCTGTTAGATTTCTTTTGCAACAACAACCAAAGTGATTTAGTTTACTACTTTATCTATACATCTTCACGGCAGTCACCCTTCTAAACCAAAAACTCAGGATGCTAAATCAAGAGCACCAGTAACCGAATCCTTTTCCTTGTATACAGGTCAGGCAACTTGAAAGCAAAATTCCTAATCCCAGTGCAATTCAACCGTGCAATGAAGAAGCTTCCTCTAACAGGAGGAGGAGAACTCAATCTTCATTGATTCAGTCGACAGTATCCCTGTCTTGACTGCTGACAGGCACACACATCAGTACTATTGAACTCAAGAGGAACAGAGTTGGTGATTGTATTTAACTCATTAATCACTGCTGTAAAGAAATAGCCTGAGGTCTATCATTTATGACTTTAAAAAAAAAAAAGAATTGATGTTTAGAAACATACTTAGAGCAAATTTCCAAATAATTATAAGGCAGCTAATGCCTCTTATGAAAATATTTTTCATTTATATCCCATCAGAGTATTTAGATTGAATTCACTTTTTTCATACCCCCAAAGCAGAAGTATTAGTATGATCTTTTCTGTTTCATAATCACGTATTTTATTGTAAATTTCCTCTTTTCTCATATCTGTTGTGTTCTGGCACGAAATAATTATATTCCAGACAAAGGATGATGATGGCACAAAGGGAGGTAAGTTTAATGAACTGAAATTCATTAAAATCAGTTGAAGCCCTTAATCAGTCAGAATCTGTAGTCACAATGACCTACTAAGACAAAGAGAATACATATATGTAATACTGCCAGAATTGCACGTTACCATGGAAAGGAACGCAAAGTATATGTAAAAGACTCAGATAACAAAAAGACAAAAACCTGCAGACTTTTTGGTGTGCAAGAACTGTTGTCTCAAATTGTATTAATCATCGCAGACATGGAAAGCAGTCACCAGAAAATGTGAAATCACTCCATCATTCACAACCCCTTAAGCCTCAACTTCAACAGCTGACAATACTAATTGTCAAAAGGAGACAACTGTGCATTTAGAATTGTAAAATCATTTAAGCTGGAAAAGATTCTTAAGACCATCAAGTCTAACTGTTAACCTAGCACTACCAAGTCTACCGGTAAGCCATGTCCCTAAGTGCCACATCTACAGATCTTTTAAATACCTCCACGGATAGTGACTCAACCATTTCCCTGGGCAGCCTGTTCCAATGCTTGACAGCCCTTCTGGTGAAGAAATTTTTCCTAATATCCAATTGAAACCTCCCATGCCACAACTTAAGTCCATTTTCTCTTGCCCTATCACATAGTACTCACCTCGTTAGAACTTACTATCAGGGAGTTGTAGAAAGCGATAAGATCTCCCCTCAGCCTCCTTTACTCCAGGTTAAACCACCCCAATTCCCTCAGCTGTCCCTCATCAGACCTGTGCTCCAGACCCTTCACCAGATTTGTTGTTCTTCTTTAGATGTATTCCAGCTCCTCAATGTCTGTCTTGTAGTGAGGGGCCCAAAACTGAACACATGATTCGAGGTGCAGCCTCACCACTGCCCAGTATAAGTGGATGGTCACTGCCCCAGCCCTGCTGGCCACACTATCGCTGATACTGGCCAGGATGCCTTGGCCTTCGCTACCTGGGCACAAGCTGGTTCATGTTCAGCTCCATCAATCAGCACCCCCAGGTCCTTTTCCATGAGCAGCTTTCCAGCCACTCTTCTCCAAGCCTAGAGTGCTGCATGGGGCTGTTGTGGCCCTGCTGTGCAGGACCTGGCACTTTGCCTTGTTGAACCTCATACCACTGGCCACAGCCTATCAACAAAGCCTGTCCAGATTCCTCTGCAGAGACTTCTTGCCCTCAAACAGATCCAACACTCCCACCCAGCTCAGTACCATCTTGCAAACTTGCTGAGGGTGTACCCGATCCTCTCATCCAGACCATTGATAAAAACAACAGAACTAGAAGCAGTAATGAGGCCCGGGGAACACCACTTGTCATCAGCTGCCAACTGGATTCAAGTCCATTCACCAGCAGTCTTTGGGCCTGGCTATGCAGCCAGTTTTTTACCCAGTGAACAGTACACCTGTCCAAGCCATGAGCAGCCAATTTCTCTAGGATAATGCTGTGGGCAATGCTGTCAAAGGCTTTACTGAAGTCCAGGTAAGCAACATTAACAGCTCTTCTCTCATCCACTAAGTCATTTTCTCATAGGAGGAGATCAGGTTAGTCAAGCAGTCCTGTACATACCACATAATGGCACTCAAGATGATCTGCTCTATAATCTTCCCCAGCACCAAGGTCAGACTGACAGGTCTGCAGTTCCCCAGATCCTCCTTCTGGCCCTCCCTGGATCAGTGTCACATTTGCCAACCTCCAGTCAACTGGGACCTCCCCAGTTAGACAGGACTACTGATGCAAAGTGGTTTGATCACTTCTGCCAGCTCCCCCAGTACTACCCTTAGGTGGATCCCTTCTTGCCCCATAAACTTGTGTGTGTCTAAGTGGTGGAAGAGGTTGCTAAACATTTCCTCTTGGATTATGTGGGTTTCATTATGCTCCCTATCCCTGTCTTCCAGGTCAGGGTGCTGTGTACCAAGAAAAACTGGTCTTCCTATCAAAGACTGAGAAAAGAAGGCATTAAGTACCTCAGACTTTTCCCTTTTCTTTATCACTATGTTTTGCTCCACATCTTTTGCCCTTCAGGACTGTCTCCCAAGAGGCTCTTGTCAACCAGGCTCCTGAACAGGCCCAAGTCTGCCCTTTGAAGTCCAAGGTAGCAGTTTTTCTGATCTCCATCCTGCTTTTTCCAAGAATGGAGAACTCTGTTATTTCTTTGTCACTGTGCCTCCAACAATCACATGTCCAGTAGGGCACCTTTCCTACTTGGCTCCCTCATCAGCTGTGTCAGGAAGGTACCTGCCACACACTACAGGAACCTCCTGGACTGTTTGTGCTCCACTGTGTTGTTTGTCCAGCAGACAGCTGGTAAGTTGGAGCTCCCTATGAGAACAAGGGCTAGCGACTGAGAGACTTCTGCTGGCTGCTTACAGAATATTTCACCTGCCCCCTCAATATCTCACCTGTCTCTTCAGATTTCTTCGTAAGTCTGCATTTACCCAAGTAACCAGGAATATTTTGGTATGCACCAAGTTACTTTCAGAATCATAGAACAGTTTGGGTTGGAAAGGAGCTTAAAGATCATTTAGTTCCAACCCCCCTGCCATCAGCTGGAACACCTTCCAACTAAGACTATTAGCTAATTTCCCCTATCACAGAGAAGCCTTACTGCTTGATAGCACAGAGTACCAGTATTGTGTTAAGTAGTTGGAGGCCTAAGCAGAAAACAGAACTCTTTAAGCCAACTAAGGCATAATAAATTACATCCAAAACCTCACACCACCAAGCACAAACCTCATCTTAGAAATCTAGCTGAATTGTTCCCCTGGCCCCTCACAAACTCTGTAGTGCAAGACTGAAGCCTGCACAAAAGGAAGAGGATGAGGACAACTACTAACTATCCTCTGAAGCAGCACAGAGCTAGCTTCAAGGTGGCAAGTACCATTGAAGCCTCTTGGTATTATAACAAAGGGGGAAAGTGTTGTGCAGACATCTTAGTAAGAGCCTCCACAATGCTAGTTAAGGGTAAGAATAACAACCTGAACAGCATGCCCCTTATATTAGGTTTACATCTTGGACTCCAAACAGGAAAAACTATGAATGGGATATAACGGAGAGTATTTTTACTACTAGCACTGGACTGAACACAAGACTCTTGTTTTTGGGAGATCAAAGCCTTCCTGTTTTAACTATTAATGTTGCATCAACAGCTGCATGCTTCCGCAGATCATACCTGCACAATTTTTCAGTCCTCAGAATCTATATTGTACCTACACTAAACTGTAGTATATGCTTCTTCTTATGTCCTTGAAGAAATGCCATATACAGGCGGAACTTAGACTTTACTTTCCTAGATTTCTAAATAAAGTTCAAGCTGATGATAACTAGTACATATTCGCAAGCCTGTGAGAAAAAAATCCCAGTACCTTAGTCCTTTTTGACAGAGGAGAGACAGCATTAGAGGTCAGGGAGTAGATTCAAATGTTTTCATGCTTTCTCTTGTCCTTTCAATCACTTTAGATGCAGTTTCACGGTTGATTTAAGACTAAGTATTAAAAATATTTTTTTTTATTTTGTTCTGATTTCTTAAAGTATGTTTTGTTTTCCACTGGGATCAGTAAAATGATCCAGCTCACTCTGTGGCCAAAGGATAACTAGACCTGCTGAATTTTCAAAGCAGCAGGTGGTACACAAAGAACAGAACAGAGGCATTCCCCTTCAGCAGCAGTATTCAGCTAAACTGCATTAAGTACACTCAGCAGTCTGTAGTAGCATGTGATTTAATTGTGCAGTTAATAGCTTTTCTAAATTGCAAAATCACTAAAAAGTTCAGAACCCTGGGAGAATGAAGTGATTAAAAACTGTGACCACTAGCATTCCCAGCTAGGAATTGCAAATGGACCTTCTGCAATTTATTCAATCCAGAAGAGAAGTGAGTATTTTAATGTGAAAGAACATACGTAATTCCCTTTTATGTTATTCCAGACACACAGTTTAGGGAAGTCTTCATAAAGTATTAACAGCTTAAATGAAGAAACTGCTGGGTAACAAGTTCCATTAGCCTGTTTTTAAAGTCACCAAGTATATGAGCTAACATTTAACTGAGATCTTGCTTGAAATTACAGTTTAATATGGCATTAAAATTGAGAATATGCCTTCCCTTTAGAGTAAAAACCATTATGTGAATGCTACAATTACCTCCAAACAAAGCTTAACACATCTACAAACTCAGACTGAAGTAAAACTTCACTGAAACCCGAAGTATGAACACATACTATTTGCTGACTCTATCAGCCTTAACTCCATCATCTGCTCAAAAAGGATTCAAGTATTTGTATTCCTAAGTTAGCCATAACTAATTTGAAAGCTATAGACTTCTGTTTTGCTCCCCAGATTCGTAAGAGAAAACTTTTTTTGAGTCCTGTGGCAGAACCTTTGTCAGCTAAAATTTTTCCTGTCTTCCACAGCCCTTTCTCATATTTCTAAGAACTGTTCTCAAAAGAATTTTGGGTAAGTTTTGAAGGTAAAAACAGTTTTGAGACTATTCACTAGTCAGTGAATCTGACTACAATACCAAAACCACCTTAGCCAACCAAGATCAGCAGTCCACCTGCCGCACCATGAACAGTATCCTTGGAAAAGAGAAATGGGAGAAAATATATAGAACATTTTCCTACTTCAAGGATTAATGATGTATCTAAGACAAGTCTAAAAATTTCATGTTGTGTGTGAAGATATACACCTACATCCATCAATGTGCTTCACAGGTGGGTTTCAGAACACTAGAATGGACATATCTTTGGTCTATCAGAGCAAACCAGAAGTTACCCTCAAGACTGATCAAAATGCCAAGGAGATCAGCTGTGACAGGCTTCTGACAGATGAACAGACCTCAACCAATCACATGTTAATAACCACACGCTGGCAGAAGCATTCATCCTTTCCACAACAGAAAGTCTTTGAGTAAAATACATTAGTATGGTAAAGCTTGTCATGAAGAACTGCTATTGGTCTAGGAAAAAAAGGCACAATCTCACATAGTAAAAATATTTGATGGATGAAAGTGTAACCAACATAATCTGCAGCCTGACTTAGGAATGGTCTTAGAAAGCACAAAACCAAATTTGCCACAAAGATCTTCAGGTATGAACCAAATGATAATAAGTTCTAACTCTTGTCTTATTAAGCCAAAAGGAGTTGAAGAGTCAAAAAATAAAGGGACAAGATCATCTACTCAGTAAATAATGGCTTCAAAATGTACTCAACTCTTTCTCAGGTAGGTTGCCATTATAACCACCTGTGTGATAATGACTTGCGCTACTGAATGGCTAATGGGACCTAGCAATAATCTGATGAGATGCTCTGATGGGCA
This sequence comes from Melopsittacus undulatus, assembly GCF_012275295.1. Taxonomy (NCBI): domain Eukaryota; kingdom Metazoa; phylum Chordata; class Aves; order Psittaciformes; family Psittaculidae; genus Melopsittacus; species Melopsittacus undulatus. The sequence goes on along the minus strand of NC_047557.1, from coordinate 24,996,936 downwards.
CAGGAATTATTATGGGATTATTTCAAGTACCTAATTACGTAATGCCATTTTATACTCCCTCAAATATGAGAAATATCTGCCTGGGTCTGGCAGATCCTGGCGGATGGAGACTACGAGAGATCTGTGACAAATGAAGACTAGGCAGGGTATCTTACGGCAATTAGAACAACACTATACCTGCAAATAAATTATATCCCAGTTTCTCTAAAGGTTAAAAGCTTCAGATACTTCCCCTTCTGTAGCACAAAATTAATAAAGGAAATTGTCAAACTCTCTTCCTATTAAAAAAACAGTTATTGAAATCTTTTATTGTTACATTGAAAGAAAATGAGTTTCCAGCACTTTACAAACTTCTGCTGATGCTCTTGTTTACTGACACATTGGAAAGCAATGGGCTGGGGATTACAAAACAGGTGAGAAACAACCAGATGGCAGTACCAGGATGCATGTTACAGTAATAGTTACAAACTGTAGCGACTCCTGAATGGACAGAAAGCAGGAGGTGACTTTGCTGTCACCAGGCCAGAACAACATGCTCTGTGTGATCTCAGACAAGTTGTATTCACACCCCTTAGGAACAAAAATAGTTAAAAATGAATGAGAAATTTAGGAACTCATTTTCTCCATTCTACCATATATAGAACATAAACAGATTCTGGTAATGAAGTAGTAGTCTGCAATATGATCTGTATTCTACCAGGAAAGAATTCATGAAGTTCCTGAAGAAATATGCAGTCATAGGACCAGAAGTCGTATGTCCACTAGTTACTTCTAAGTTACGTCAAAACAGACTGAAAACTTTCAGTCCAAAAGTCAGCAAAAATACCAAAAAAAAATGCAATGATTAGGTAGGTGGTATATAAAAAACAACATATAGCTAATATTATTAAAATATTTACACAGAATTATCCACTACCGAACATCACATTATATTACTCCACCAGGGTCCAGACCTACTGCTCCTGCACAAATCAGAAATTACAGACACATTGTCAGTTAAGTGAATCACAACGGAATTAAGAACCAACAAAGATGGCAAGATCATCATGACATTACTCTGACACGTTTGAATGTTACAATTTTTACTTCAATTATAACCAGTCTATTCATTACCATTGGGATACATGGATCAGAAAGAAAACCTGAGATTTTGGCTGGATTTGTAGAACTATGCAGATCTGCAGCCAGTGAAACAGACTTGTACTCCTACAGTGCACTCCTCATTTTTCAGATTACATCTCTATTAAAATGAGTCTGCTGGAATTATGCTGGAGATAAATTAATACAGTTATATAAAAGATATTATGTAATTCCAATAAATTAAAATGGAAAATGGTACTTTAAAGTTTTAGATAAAAGTTACCATGTTCTGGTCACATGAGATTCCTTGCACACAACTGCATTCATTTTTAAATTATAAATTTTATTTATCTAAAGAGACAACCATGCGTTCGGCTAAAAAGAAAATGAAGTGGGTATTAGTGGGAAAGGTAGTTGTGACAAACTGAGGAAATATTTGGGTCACACTGAAATACATTTTTCTATTCAAACCATCAGTCTTTAACCTTCATGTTGGGCTAATGATGTTGAAAACCAATCCGTTTTTCAAATGCAAACATCTGCCAGGAAGTGATCCAACCTGAAAAAGGGTTCACAGTGTGAATGCCATTGAAATTTCTTATCAGACTTCAATGGCCAACAGTCTCAACCATCTATTAATACAAAAAAGCCAAGAGACAAAACAAATAGGCAGGCTGAGAATCCATGATCTAAAAATGCAGCCAAAGAACGGGACAGGAAGTTTTCGAAGAATAAAACTCTTATATAAGAGTTAGATGATAAACAATAAATTAATGAAGTTTCATTTGCAGTATACTACATCTTTTCCTCTTCTATACATATTCTAAGATTATATGCTTGCATAATCTCATTTATAAAGCTCTCTATAATCCCCATGGAGATGTATACGTTTATTTCACTCTTGACAAAAAAAACAAACAACTTTCCCATGCAGCATGAATATGTAAACTCATGAAGAGACACGAAAGTCTCTTCAAAAATTCTTCAATCCAGCCTTACAGTGACTTTGAAAACTCACCCAACATGTTTTGAATGCAAATTCAAAAACGTAATGAATTAAAAGACTTAGTGAAATAATTAAAAAAAATAGAAACAAAATCCCTCAAAAAATTATAATAAATAAATAAAAGAAAAAAAACACCGAATATTCTAAGCCTGAGCTCATAACAGTTTTATATTATAGCTCTGAGACAACAGCATCACACAGGTGGAAATACGGGTTTGAGGACCACTGAACATTAAATTTTTTCCAATATATCACAATTATAGGAACATCTGTGCTAAGTAACTTCATACCAAACTAATGTGAAAACTCAAGATGTGTTCAAAAGCTCATTCTCATTTCTATAAGGTGCAACTAAGTCCAGGACTGCTGTCTAAAAATAGGGGCTAACACTAAAATATGCTGCAGTAATTAACATCTTTCTGCAACACCCCAATTCCCTATTATTGTTGTAACAAAGTCTCATGATATTTGCAGCTAGAACTAAAACAACCAATTATGATTTTTAGATGACTTGTATTTATTCAAAGAAGTTCTATTCTCTTCAAAATGGAAGTGAGGCATAAAATAGCTTTCTCTTACCACAAAAAATGTTCATTTCAATAGTGTGTGGAAAAGGTATGATACTGAGAGTGCAAAGGTAGAGATTTAAAAAGCAAAGAACAGAAAAATGTTTAGAGCATAAGAAGAGAGAAAGGACAGAAAACACACGTAAAAACAAGAAGGGACAAAATAAATATTGCAAAAATAAAATAGAGAAGGAGCAAAGGTGAAGGCATAAATTAAAGGGAAAAGACACCATCTGCTTCTGGTTAAAAGCTCCCCATCCTTCAGACCACAGGACTAAATCCTTCTTCCTCCATACCTTGTTTATAATACATGATAGATGCTGACTACAATTTCTAGAGAATATAGTATCCTTCTCTTGGTTGCAGGCCCAAAATAATTAGCTTATCTGTTTTTCTTCATTGCAACCCTACAGAAGAATATTTCTTATTGGCAGTTGATTCAAAAGTGCTTGCGATCTTGATGGGATGTGTTATACTGCCTGTTCAGATTCTTAAACTGAGATTAAATCTTAACTATTATAAAAAGGCCCAAAACTGCTCAAACATTTAATCTAACTTCTGAATATAAGTTCCAAATTCTTACATCAACAACTTGTGATATACTTATTCTGCTGATAAAAGCGATGATGGAAAAGCTCATGTTGCCACCATTCAAGTTTAAGTTACCCCCAGTCTTCTTGTCTGGCACTTTTCCAGCCGTAAACTGGGACAAATTTGTGGATGCTCTGTCAGAGAGATGCACAATCCAAGATAATTTGTAATTCTTTACATTTACTCTTTCCCATGGTCCTTTATAGATATGCCATAGCCAATCACGAATACTACCTGATATTACAAGTGTACAGACTGAGACTCAGGATTCTAAAGCCGAGTCTGACCTCACCGAGGTCCTTCTCAAATAGAGGAATTAAGCAAAGGTTTACTTTTGTGAAGAAGAAGCTAAGGGAAGCTTATTTTGCAGCTTTCAGTTATCCACAGAAAATCCTGGTATAGCAGTGAAAAAGCCACATAAGTTACTGGACAGAATAATACCCCACAGATAGATGCCCAGAACAGAATTCATGAATATTTTGGTATCCAGGAAGGACACTATTTTAAGACAGCATTCATTTCATATTGTTCACATAATTTGTGATTAAAAATCACAGGAATAGCAAAAATTAAAGCTAGAAACCTTGCTATGTCATGGGCTGATGGGGGCCTGGTACATCTGATATTTAAATTTAAAATTATTAGCATTAGACAGTTGATACTTAGATTTCCATTAAAATATTGCAGTGTTTCCCTCAAATTAATTTTCATATCTTTAAGTCAATGATCTAGACAGAGATAAAAACAATTTTATCAGCTTATTTGCAACAGATGGCTAGAATGCCTCTTATTATCTACATAAATAATAAAAACCCCTCATATTGAGTCAAGAAGGTGAGACTGCAACATTGGTTCGAGTCCATAGAAACTTTGCCAGTGAAATTTTTGGGAAAAGTAGTAGTTGCTTTCTTAATTTGAGTTGATACAGATGTCCTAGAGAACTTGCCTCAGATTCTGCCCACTGCTGTTATTCTACTGCAAGCCTGTCATGGAACTAAAGGAAATCACAGCAATGCACTCTGCTGCAAAGATAAACGACATTTTTATCTAGTGACTGTAATTCTCTTTTACCAGCAGTGTTTGGCAGCCACAGAGCAAACCAGATCAGGAAATTCATTCAGGTTGAAATTTAACCCTCCCTGTCCTTTCAGTTATCTTCTGTTGATTCAATTCCTTTATCCAGATTGCCTTAGAAACACTACCACTAACACAAGGGAATGGAGGGAGAAGATGAAGCTTACCTCCACAGAAAGACTATAATGCTCCACTTCAGTGACAAAAGAATATGATCATGAAAACAGCCTCAGAGTATATCCATAATGCCCAGAAAGTTTTGCTTAGAATTTCAAGTAATCAGCTTTCCACAATCAACTAGAGGCAAATTTTTTGTTATGAATCTACTCCCTAAGTTATACTCATTAAGCAGCATACATGGTAAACAAACAAAACCAGTATTCCAGTAAGTCAACTAGCCAGTCAATTTTATGCCCCTGATGCTTCACGAGGCATCTTCAAATAAGTGACTTAATATTAAACATTAACCCCTCCTCCTGAATATCTGAAAGAACCTGGTCAGAGAGTATTGCACTCTGACAAAAAGGGAAACTATAAATGAATCCAGAATCCTCCAATTCAGGCTGAGGATTCTGACAAGTATACTAAGAATGGAAGAAATAAGCAGTATAACACAACTTCATTGTACACTAGTTTTCTTAAATTTAACCCCTTGTTCTTATCAGCTAAATCGGGCTCAAGTAAGTATACTGAACAATAGGTTTCACGACCACATTGGAAGAGGACAGTTTAATGGAAACTGAAAATGAGGTGACTGCTTTTGATCTCTAGGGAAGAAAGTTCTCTGGCCTCAAATCTTTTAGGGCAGGGGAAAAAATAAAAACTAAAAATTAGCAAAACTATCATCTGGTAGAACCACACAGCACAAATATCTACAATGAAACTTCAGTAAGCTCTACAATGTACTAATACAGAATATATCTTGATTAATCTTATCATGAAAGACTGACTGTTATTAATCAATACTTCTTAAGTGTGTTTGGCTATCTATGTCTCCTTACTCGTCTTCTTACTGCAGGAGAGTATAACAGAACTTCTAAATCTTCAGAGAGGCTGAGAAAGGAAAAATGTAATCAGGTTGATTCATTATTAAATAAAATATTCTGCGCATAAATAGTTCAAAATACTTTATCATGTTTCATTTTTAACAATTTATCTAGATAAATCACCTAGTTAGCAGGAGGCTATCAACCTAAATACACCTTTCCCTCCTTTTGTCTCAGCCTCTCAGACTTTAAAAGTTTTATTATGCTCTCCTGCAATAAACCAATAGAATTGACTCAGAATACTTGCTACAGAGTTAGCAAGTTTTAGAAAAGTTAAGGATAGAGAGTATTCCCTGTATGTTGTGCTTGAAACTTGATATTTACAATTACAGTTTATTCAATGCACACCCCAATACAGAGAACAAAAAAAAATATTCTGAGCAGTACCAGACACTGCTGAGCCATCTTAAATACCCCTCACACATAGCTGTGACCTTTATGGAATAAACTAAGAATTCATAACTGTAAGATACTAAGAAAACTCTACAAGAGTAGGAAACACTTCACAGCATTTAATAGAAGACAAACATCACAGAATGGTTGAGGTCAGAAGAGACCTCCATATCTTGTCAGAGCTAGCAATCAAAATAAATACTTTCAATCTGTTTCTTCCTGTAATCCCCAGAAAGCCAAACAGCCTTCCAGGATTCATGGTTTCAGGTACGTACATTCAACAACTTGCTACTTTTTCCTCGAAGTCCTCATTCTTTTAGATAATTTTCTTGTGGCCTGTATTCTGTCCTCCTGTCAGTTATGTCAAATTCTGAGCACTTTAATTTGAGCAATACTTCAATAATTAATCCTAAACGTATAAACTTGAGACATGCTTTTCATAAGTATTAGTTTATAAAGAACTCTGTTCTGACTGAAGTCCACGATCAATCTGAACTCGCCATTTTTTACTAATCTTAATTGAACGCCAAAAAAGTTGTGACCTGAAACTGTCTGAAAAAAAGTTGAGCAGCCCCAAGACTCATTGTTTCTTCGCAAGACTGGAGTCCCAGCTCCACTTTGCTCTCTACAATGACCAAGCCAGCTATTTGTAGAAGACACCCTCCCAGAATGAACATACATTTGACGGTGGATCTGTAACACCAGGACAGCTGAAGCAGTCGCTATCTCCCGTGATCCTCATCTCCTTGCAGAAACAGGTATGGCTTAATAAATTGAAAAATCAGTTTCTGAGTTTCTAGACTGCAACTCAACACCTTCACAGAAACTAAGAGCACCTGTATTTTAAGCATCCTCATAGATTAGGCTGAAAGTTGTTATGCTTCAGAAGTTGTTTGCAAAGGACAGTCCTAGCAGCTTCTGCAACAACAGCAGGTCAAAACATTTAAACTGGGATGTTTAAATGTAGTGTTATCTTAAATGCAGTGTTAAATGCTTACACAGCAGTGTTATCTGCCATCAAAAATGTCACTTCCCAGAAAACTTGAATTGTTCTCAGTTGGTTCTGAGCAGGCATTTTCTCTCAGAAAATGAGCGTTTTGCTTGTGTTCTAGTTAATGCATGTTAAACCTGAATACAGTTCCCATGGAAAAAGGCTATTCCAAAACTGCTATTCACATGTAACTACTTCAAAACCACCCTCTAAATGTTTCAAAACAAACAGGATAAATCAAGGGCATTCTTCCTTCCAGTGTTTGTGATCAGAACAAAATATTCTGTCCTTCAAAGAAGATAAAAATAGTAATATAAACCTAACTATTCTTGGTTAATGGGTAATTCAATTGAAGTTTTGCAGCAATTTAAAGCATATTGTTCAAAAAAGCATTTTTCTCCATAACTGGCAAGTATCCCAAATTTTCTTTAGGTTTCTAGATGCACAAGAAATCAGTTCAGAACAATACACCATTACTTGCTGGGAATTAGCTCAATTTGAACAAACGCAGCATATGTTTCTCAAGAAGCAAGGTAAATTTTAGTGAATAAAAATGCAAATACGCATTTTAACAGCCTTGAATTTATTAATCTGATAGGTTTAATTTCCATTTTCCTGCATCAGCTTTATTTATAGTGTCATGCCCTATAAATATGCTGTTATTTTCTATAGTCAAGCACCCTCTTAACAAACCTTCTCATTAATATGTAAATTTAAAGTCAATCGGTCTTCTCCCTGACAGTGCCATGAATTCCTAGTGCACTATATAATCGGCTTTGACTTGGCATCCACTATTTATCATCAAAGATGTCAGTTAGAAAAATTATGGAAAATGCACTGCAATTGATATGATTGCAATCTACTTTGTCAACAGTTAATTGTTCCTCAAATCATACATTTACATATAAACAGCCTAAATACTGATCCATAATGATGCAAATAAACTAAATTAAAAATCTCTTCTACTGCACAAGATGCCCTGTTGTATGATGAGTTCATTTAAGAAGCTATTGACAATGGCATGTATTTCAACTAGCTCCAGAAAAAAAAAAATTCTGCTAATTTAATTGCTGAGTAGGTAGTCTAAATTTTGCCCTGAGATTCCTGAAAGTGGAAACAAAATGTTATTAATACTTTATATTAATACTTTGTCCCTGCCCATAGCAGGGGGGTTGGAACTTGATGATCTTAAGGTCTTTTCCAACCCTAACTTTCTATGATTCTATACCCCTGATGACCAATTTTAGGTTGACACAGGCAGTATTGTTACACAAACCTTTTACATTCCTAGAGCAAAAGCCACAGCAACAACTGTCATCCATCCGGTTTCAGTGAAAAAAAAAATAAAAATACATTAGAGTCTTAAAGAAACCTAATCCCATCAAGACCGCCAACCTCTCAGTTCAAGACAGGTCATTCTCCACTTCTACTCTTCCTTTCTACTGGTCCAGTCACTGACTAGAACTGGCTTTCAGCGATTGTGAAACTGTAGCTTTAGGTAAACCAAATTATCAATTTTGATTCTTTATAAAGGTCAGAAAGAAGAGCTCAAGTTACTTTCTTTCAATAAACAACATGTAACAAACACTGACTCAAGGATGTTAAGAAAACCTAGTAATTAAGTTTCTCTATCTAAACCCACTTATTATATATTTTACAATCTGTATGTAATACATGACAGGTTACAGACTGGAAGGAGATTCTCATGTTCTGAAATGAAGTGGATGCCTCCTGCTAATGAAGCCTCAGAGAGGTAAAACTTATGCAGTTAATACCTATTTTAACTGAAATCTGTATAAAAAAGCATCTTGAAAGTCTAAGTATCCAACAAATAATTCAGAAATGCAAGCACACAATTGTAATTTAAAACTCACAAACTTACCTTCCATGGGCTTACAAACTGTGTACGCGCATATCGAGTTAACATGTGGATTATAACAACTTGACCCCACTCTTCCACATCAACCAACAAGTTACAGAGCTTTCTGTAGTTCTTGTGAATCAGATCTATTCTATCTGGACACACTTCCTCAAATGCCATTACAACGCTCCCAGCCACCAGCTAGAAAACAAAATATAAATAGTCAGTGTTCCTTCTACAGTTCATTCACAAGTAAGAATCAGAATACTAGCAATTCTTAGCAATTTCAAATTGTTTCTATTCAGTGAAAACAAACAACAAGAAACCTGAGCCTAGATAAATGGTATCTTACTTAAAACAGAATAGGAGTGAGTTTATTAGAACAGAGAAAACATTTGCTGTTTCTATTACACACATAAATCTTAGCTCCCAGTCCTGAAGACACAGTGCAATGTAAGCATAATTTTTTTTCTTTCAGTTATAGTTTCCAAATAAATTTTATCAGACAACTTGCAATTAACTCAGAAGTAACAGGATACAACAAGAATTATAATACAGTGGTATGTCCAACAAGGTCTATTGGGATTCTCTTATCAACACTGGCATGATCAAACTGAAGAGGAGGCAAGTGAAGTTTCCCAGCACTAGTGGAATGCAAACTTCTCTCTCAATACAGCCAAATCAACTGTCATATGAAATTTTATCTTTAGGGTTTCATGAACACACTTCAGAGGAAAATAAATCAATAAATAAAAAATGCATAAACCCAAGCAATACAATGAAAATATATTAATACTTTTCCTCAAAACACACAATCAGAATTTCTGCATGTTGTTCAGCATTTACCTACCAGTTCCAAAATTACAAAAATGGATCATTTATGCTCTCCTACATTCTCCTGCAATTTTTTGTCTCTATGAGAAATAAATAAATATACACAAAGATACTCATACTATGACTTTATAAAACCAGCTTTGTTTTCAAGAGAAAATTAAATAGATTCTCAACATTATAACAACTCAAGACTTACTAAAACCTTTTGATACAGTATTTTCTTTTATAAATAAAAGAAATATATATTGAGGTTACTGTTAAAATTCTGGCAGCAGGTTACTTTGTGGGAAAATCTCAAAAGCTGACCATGCCTTGTGAGGGTATGTCATTGTGTGACTGGAATTATTGTTCCTTCTCTTTTAATTGCTTTAATTAAGATTTGTTTTGTTGCAGAATACACGTTAAGTCAAATAACTGAAACAATGACACTTTATATGAAGCAGCTGATATGTATGCAGTTAGCATGCATGCAGTATAGCCTTCTGGCAGCAAATTAATATCATATTCTATCTGAGCACTGGAGATCTGCGTTTCAACCTCTAAAATTTCCCCAATGACTTAAAGTAAGCAATTAAATAGGAGTGCAGTTTATTGAAATGGTACTTTTTGAGAAATATTAAATACAATGATATTCATGTTACATTTTTCTCCCTGTATTTGGCTGACATTTGGTTTATTAGTATGCAACCAACATTACAATTGAAAGAAAACAGCTCAGAATACAGTCTTGCTATTATGCTAAACAAGTTTCAGGCTCTGTGGGGATTTTATGAATTACCAATAAGAATAAACGTGAAGTTGCATTTATTGTCTCCAGCCCTGTCCACATACTGGTACCTGCTGGTCCCAGCAAGGATACAACTCATTCCAGGGAGCAAAATTTGATTATTTGATAGAGCTAAATAAAACACAGTCTGCATCTAAAATAATTTACCATTTTTTGTGTATCCCAAAAGCAATAGCTCTTTTTTTTCATCTTCTACTAACTTTCTTCTTAATAACATGCTGCAATAAACCATTCTGCAATTCAGAACTGCTGCAAAACTGCTTAGGTATAGTTCAAGGCTCAGCAGAAGACAGTGGTTAACTCCAGGCAAATTGCTATCAGTCCTGAGTAGGTATCCCATTAGGCTAGATAAGCTGAGGGTGAAAGAGAAGAGTGCAAGAGTTCTATGTCAGAACTCTCTTGCAGCAAAACAATTTTATCAGAAGGCAAATCTCTGTACTACCGGTTTAAGGCCAGCTTGCAGAGGACAGTGTGACAGACCTGAGGTTTTGTAAGAAAAGGATGACACTTTCAAACTACAGAGACTTTTTTCAGATAACTGTCCCATAAACTTCTTTGAGGATATTCTACTCTTTAACACTGCAAGGCAGTACAGAGTCTCTTGATGGGTTTGACATACAAGAGGAGAAAAGGGGAAAGGGAAAGAGAAGAAGTGAGGGTGGAGAGAGATCAATACATGACTACAAGAACAGTCACAACTTAATATTTAAAAATACCCTTCAGTTGTGAAGGATGACATGAATTACACTGTCTGACTGTAGTTCTGGAGTGGATACCCATGCCTTTTACTGCTACTCATACTGTATGCATATTTTTCTGTGTCTCTTTCATTTGGATATGATATAGTTTGAAAGCTGAGATAAAATAATGCATATAACACTAGTTTAGATCTTTCAAAACTGAGCAGATATCCTGTGAATAGCACTGGCTTTTTAAAAGTTCCGTTACTATGAGTAAAACCAAATCTAATGCAAAAAAATACTATAAAACAGGAATTCTGAGTAATTACTTATTTCTATATACATCGGTCACCGATTCAGATTTAGAATGAAAATGATGTCACTTGTGAATGCTTAAAAGACATTAATATAAATTTGAACACAAAACCTATGAAATACAAGAGGTGCACTGAACAAGCATTTTATTCCTGTGGCAAGTCCCTAGATTTGCAAGTTAATGCAAGAAATGCCATGCATCACGAGACTGTTTAACATCACATCTCTCTTCCCCATTACTGCATTTTCAAAAATTAGGCTTTTCATTTGAAAGGGGTGGAAAAAAAAAAGTAAGGAAGAATGCACTGGTAACTAGAGGATTTACCTGAGAAAATTTCCTAATACTTTCTTAATCAGAGATTATTTTCTAGTTGACACTGCTTCCCCTATAGTATGATCATACTATACATCTAAACATCAGAGGAACAGCTAATAATCTTTCTTTATTGAATACTCAACATTCCATAAAAATATTCAGAATTAAAACAAAATGATCCAATCAGAATATAAAACCAAAAAGTATCGGTTTCCAAAAAACAGTCAGTTAATTTCCATCTCCCTGTGTCAATAGTAGCTTTTTGTATTAGGAGAAAACATAAATCATTCCAACAAAATTCGCAATGAGCTCATCAAATTCAAATGCTGCTTTCCATTTATGTATTTTTTATATTAAAGCAATAAACATGGTTCATTTGTCTTCCACTGGTTGCCACGTTTTTCTGTGCTGTTGCTATGAACTTCAGCCATTAGCTGTGCTCCAAGGTAAACTGTATGAACCATCAACAAAAGTGACACCCAATCTATGGAGTTCATATTTTCTCCAGATTATCTATGCTAGTTGACAAGCTGGTAATGAAAAAAATCACACTAAGCAAATGGTTCCTCTAATAACAATAAATTTTCTATAAAATTATGAAGGGTACAAAACGTTTCCTTGCATCTATTTTGTCATGAATTCTAATTAACGCTGCAAAAACCTGAGAGTGCTGGGTCATCACAAGAAGTGCGTCGAGGTTTGATTGATAATACAGTGCAAGTTGGCCTATGCTGCCAAGATTCTTCTCTCTCAAATTAATGGCCACCCTACCTGCCCTAATCATACAGCCCAAATGATATTCCCCTTCTTATTTCAATTTTCTGGAGGCAAGGAAACTGGAAAAGATCAGTCATTTATCTTCTAATAGCTGGATAATAGATCTATCACAATAAAACATCTGCACAAACTCGGTAATTTTTTTCCACAAAAGTGAAGCTTTTTACCAACATTAAATCAATAAGTTAAGAAAATACTCTCTTATCCACATATTTGGGTTCCAAGCTCAAATACTGAGTTATTAACAGAAGCTTGCTGTTAAAAAAGTAGAAGCTTAGCTTTCTTTTCCCATTATCCCCAAATTCACTGCTTTTGTAAAGATCAAGATCTTCATTGCAAAGCTATCAACAATTCCTGGGATCATTTTTTAATCTAAGGGGTCTCACTTGGCAGTCCGCAAAAGAAATCTCAGTACTCACACATTTGTGTAAAGACTTTTGACACCCAAACCAGAATTAATTCTAAGTTGCATCTGTTATATTTAGAAGTAAATTATCACACCAGAAGAGAATAATAAATTTATTTAGATATTAGAGGTAGTTCAATGTGATTAAGATACTCTCAAAAGAAAAAATATTATTTAGGCAGAGGCTAAAGGAAAATTTAGCTTTTAGAAAAAAGTGTAAATCTTAATTAGCACTAAAGAAATTCTATACAGTAACCTAATCATCAGGCTTGTTAAATTAATCGAAAAATAGCATAACAGTGAAGTGATACAGAATCAACTGAAAAGAAAAAGTGGACTAGTTTCCTCTAAAATACCCAATTACACCTTCACACATGACTATGCAACTAGCTATAAGGCTTTCAGAAAAAAAATCATTTTAGCGTAAGATATATACATGCTTTTATCTTCTTTTCTACCTAAAATCATGTCAGCTGCTGAACTATCTAGAATTACTTCAAAAATAAAAGGAGCAGGCATTCATGCTCTGGGACCTGCTTATCAAAGTCTGAGGTACTTTTTTTCTGTAAAGCAATGGTAAAAACATAGCAGATTCTTAAGCCTTTATAATAAAAATACTTTAAAACATCTTCTCTGTTTAAAAATAAAATACACTGGCACAAAAATCAGACTTCGTTGATACATTCCAATTCCCAGTTAGCTACCCTTGAGATATGTTAACGATGGTATGCACTTGATAATTTTGCATCTTAGATTAACTGAGAGCTTGGCTTTTAATTGAATCTTCGTGTTAAGTCACTTAAGGAGTAGAGTGATCTTTCATTTATCTTACCAGAAATGTTAATGAAGTGCTGGGTTAAGGTTAGATCTCATCTTCTTTTAAGTTTTGCTTACCTCAGCTTACACTAAAATTTACTACTGATTGAGACCTAAAAAATGAATATATTTTGTTCATTCTGATTAAACGGCTTCATTTTACTGTAGTAAAATTATCATCCAGGCAGTTTCTTGCTATTTCAAATGTAAAATTACCCTAATTTAAATACATTGTGCCTTTTCTTTAAAACATAAACTGCATTAATAATCCACAATACCATGTCTTCCCTGAAAAAAATAAAAAAGAAACCAAAAACTAGTTGACATAAATTTAAAGGCATCTGCATTTAGTAGTCATCCTGTTTCACCTTAATGTAGAGATTATGCCAAAGTTTCAAAAACCCTGCTTGAGGTTAAACAGAGAAAATAAATTACGAGTAAAAATTTACTTTTCATTACAGCTAAAACTCAAGCATCACTTGGAGAACATTCAACTGTCCTATACATCATTAATATTCATAATTGCAGTCTTCCTCCAAACATGTTTAAAACAAATGGAAGAAAAAACCACAAACACAACCATCACCACCAAAAAAAAAATCCCCCAAAAAACCAAAAGCCCCCACCATCCAAACCCAACCAACCGAAACACAAAATTTACAAACAAAAAAGTTGAATGGTGGATTTCCCCACACTCAGTTAATATATACAATGTGTTATGGCTTGTCTAGGGATTATTAGCCATAATAACAATAATAACATAGAAATGCTAGAAGTAACCTGACACTTCCATCAAGGGAAAGCAAGGTGGAGAATCACTGGTGCTCAACAACTCCCAATGTCACTGCAATCTCTCACATTCTGGTAAGGACACTATATAAGGAAAGTATCATCCCTTCCCCAACAAATGGATCTGCTGACATAAGATTAAAATACCAGCTCATGATAACTAATGCTGACGTAACGAAACAGCCTCTGTGCATTTAAATTGAAGGAATCCAGAGATTAGTGTCAAGTAAATGCTTGTGGTCCGAGTCTCACCCTAGAAATTCCAGGCCATTTCACTATCAAAACAGCCAACAGAGGGTGCGAAAAAAACAATCAAACACAGGCACTTCATGAGGGTATGACAAAATGCTGCTGTTTTACAGCTCAGGCCCATTTCTAGAATTCCTGTGACAACAAACTCAACTTTCTTTACAAAGACTGCAAAATATATTGCAAAAGCCTTTGTTCTTATGTATGCAAAGCATCTTTTTCTTTTCTGCAAAGCGCATAAAATTGAGCTTCCCTTACAGAATACAGAATGGTGGTTCAAATTAATATGACTTTTGCAAGAGGAGTTTAAATAAGATTTAAAAAGTAGGCAGCTCAAGGTTGTACAGCCTAGATGTGCAAACACATGTACATAAGGACCACCCCCTTAAGCAACTGCATCTGCTCCAATTTTAAAAGCTAAAAGTAGCTACAAATGGTACTGTATTCCCTGTGCTATGAGAAAATACCTATGTTCTCCATTTAAAAGCAAAGAATAAGTTTATTCAAATTACAGTGTCGTGGTTTAAACCAAGTCCCCCAACTCCCGGAGAGTTAGGAAGGAGAATCCAAAGAATGTAGCCCCCACGGATTGAGATAAGAAGAGTTTAATTGCTAAGGCATAACACAAAACCCCTACTGCCATTTACTACTACAAATAATAATGATACAGCAAACAGCAAGTGAAAAGAATACAACACCCCACCAGCCACCGACCCATAGCTCACTCCACCCTGCCTGGCCGAGCACCGCATGCTCCCTCCTCCATTTTCCTCCAGAGCTCCCCCCTCCAGCTTTCTCTTTCCCAGTATCCATCCTGGGCATCACGTGCTATGGTATGGAATACCTCATTGCCTAGCCTGGGTCAGGTGTCCTGTCTCTCCTTCCTCCCGGACTCCCCTCCTCCACCTGGCTGGAAAAAACCTTGAACAAAAACACCCTCAAAACATGCTCAAACCATGACATTATCCACCCCTTATTCCGTACCATTCACGTCATGCCCAGATCCCACATTTTCAATACACCATCACTCTTAAGTCCACCCCTTGATCATGAGACATCTCTATGTTGCATCTCTGGAATGATGGCCTGAAGTATCTGGGCCCACCAGGCTCAAAATCATTCACTGTCCCCTTCAGCAGTTCTACAGCTTGCTGCTGGGGACTCCATACAGCTGCCTTCCACTTCCAATGCTTCCAAAGCACTGGAGGGGCCCAGTGGATCAGATACCTGGCCATACTGTCCCACATGCCCTGCCACTCGTGACTGTCCAGCCTTGGGGACAGTCTCCTGGTGCTCCTATATCATTGTCTAACCCTAGACAAGACCCAAACCTGACTCTGCTTAACTTTTGGGATCAGACAAAATGATTGTGGATAGAACACACTCTGTGTGTGTGCCACCATGCTGACCCCTATCACAATCAGCAGGCAGGTCCCAAGGGCACCCAAAAGCCATTCATAACCGTCAGAACTCTCAGGTGCTGCTGCTGCACTTGTCACTGGGGCTGATGTAGCTGCCGTGCTTGCCAGCTCTCCCACTATCAGCTTCTCTTCTCCCGAGTCCGGATCTTCCTCCTCTGCCTTGCTGGGAAATGTTGCGTGGTCTCCTGTATCCTGCTGGGGCTCGGCGGGTGACTTCCGGGGAATGTTCTCAGCCGCTGTGGGGTTCGGAACGGTGGCAGGACTCGGTTCCTTCACTGCCTTGCTGGGAAGTGCTGCGTGGTCTCCTGCATCCTGCTGGGGCTCGGTGGGCGCCTTCCGGGGGACACTCTCGGCCGTCGGAGGGTCGGGAACGGCCACGGGACTCACCTCCCCCGCTGCCTGATCCTGCCGCTCAGCTACCGCCCTGCTCCGCTCCTCCCCCGCCTGTTCCTGCTGCTCTGCCGCAGCCGTTTGGCTCCCCGTGCCGCTCTCCCTGGCAGCCTCAGCTGCCGGCAGCTCCCAGGGCCGCTCCTTCCCGGCTTCACGCAGCTCCACGCAGACGACAACGAGGATAAGGACAAGGACGGCGAAGAGCAGCGGGACGGCCTGATACAAGTCCAAGTCCACGGCCACGTCCACCCCCCCCGCTGCCAGAGCCCCACTGTATTACAAGCCTCCGACACAAAGTACAGTGAAACAAAAGCTTTAGCCCAAGCCCCATGATCGACAAACACAAACACATCCAATCCATACACAAAGTACCCGGCAAAATCCCGAAACAGCGAGATCCAGAGAAAAACCTCTAAGAGCCAATAAATCAGCATTGTGACAAGAGACCATAAATCCGCTCAGATCTGTTCCTATCTCAAACCCTCGGGCCCCACGTTGGGCGCCAAAAATGTCGTGGTTTAAACCAAGTCCCCCAACTCCCGGAGAGTTAGGAAGGAGAATCCAAAGAATGTAGCCCCCACGGATTGAGATAAGAACGGTTTAATTGCTAAGGCATAACACAAAACCCCTACTGCCATTTACTACTACAAATAATAATGATACAGCAAACAGCAAGTGAAAAGAATACAACACCCCACCAGCCACCGACCCATAGCTCACTCCACCCTGCCTGGCCGAGCACCGCGTGCTCCCTCCTCCATTTTCCTCCAGAGCTCCCCCTCCAGCTTTCTCTTTCCCAGTATCCATCCTGGGCATCATGTGCTATGGTATGGAATACCTCATTGCCTAGCCTGGGTCAGGTGTCCTGTCTCTTCTTCCTCCCGGCCTCCCCTCCTCCACCTGGCTGGAAAAAACCTTGAACAAAAACACCCTCAAAACATGCTCAAACCATGACATACAGTTACCTGCTAATAAAACATTTATGCACCATGCACTCCCTGTTAGTAAATGTGGATGTTTTCTTGGAACATTGAGCAGAACATGACAAGGCATAACTACATAAGATAAAGCTTTTCTGTGCTACACTGGTTGTCAAAAAACTCTAAAGGATTAAAGAGAGACCTATCCACTTTAGATCACCACAAGGTGTGGAGTCTGGGATGAAAGAGCACATATTAATACTTAGGTTTTATTCAGAGAGTCTTGAAAAGAGATTTGTAGGGTTCCTTTTTGGAATAGTAACTTCTCTTACAATTTTGTGAAAAATCAAAACTTCTGAAGATGAGATGTCTCAGCCCAGGTTGGAATCAGGTCTTGCTAGGGAACAGACCAAGAGGAATCAGGGAGAGGAAAAAGTTGCAGCAGTTAACCATATTATGTCTCAGGGAGGTCCAGAAGACCCAATTCTAGACCATCATTCTTAGCTTCCTGAATGTGCTGACAAAATAGCATATCTTTGACGACTGCTTCAGCTGGTATCTTTATAAATACAGTGTCCATTATCCACTGTCACAGAGGCACTAGAACTGCGGTACACACTAAGCAATAAATGTTAATCCCCTTGCAAATAACTCCAAGTGCCAATATCAGTGTGCAGGGGAAAAAGAAGATCCAAACCGACTCCATTTTTTTTCTCTAGCATTTTGTTAAAGTAAATATGTAAGTTACTAGTTCATAGAATCATAGCCTAGTTAGTGGTTGGATAACTTGCCATTTACCATAAGCAATAGGGACTAAGAAAAAGAATTAAAACATACGGATTGTATTTTCCTGTCATCAGCAATAAAAAGTAACAAGGATAGCTTCTTAGCCCTTTATGCCTCCACAGGTATAAAGAATCTAATCTCACATTCACAGATTGCATGCACACCAAGAACATGAAACGTGAAAAGAAAACACACAAAGAACCACTGGGGGGCAACTCCACAGAAGCACAAAGGCCTCCGACAAATGAGTACAGGTCAAGCTTAGATGCAGTCAGGAGAGCTAACTAACTGATTTACCATCTGCTGAGCCTTTAAGCTCCAGCACTGTCCTTCAGTAACCCTTCAGTGTAAGTTGCAAAATGTATTTTAGAGAACACCCCCCACCATTCAGGTCCTGAACACTTGGACTGTGCTAGAATGAGACACAGTCCTCTGTGTTACAAATACACTTGGCAAAGAAGAGATGAAGCAACATGTAATCTGGCATGTAGAGATATGTTCATTTACCCAAAAAGATTTACATTCACTAAATTAGTAATTTGATCAAGCGAATGTTTTCATTTACAACCCTATTTTCTATCTCGAGTATCTTTGATTCCTTGCTCATTACCCTTCTGATTTAGGAAACTTACTCATATGATGCAGGAATAAAGTGTATGAATATCATGAAACCTCCAAGAGTTCATGTGAAAACCCTGTATCTAGGTAGGGCAGGCAAAATATAACAGGGGTGTTAAATATACTGAAGCTGACCAAGGACATCAGTTTTATTTACCAGATTGGAAGTAGGGATATTTGCAAGCACAAACAAGCACACAGAAGTACCATTGTTTAACAGTTGTACACACTACAAGGCAGACTGACATCAATAGGCATACTGTGCACCATACAGAAGTCATTCATACAGTATCACAAATTGAAATATCTAGCCAATTTTCCAATGAGAAAGTGGGAATGAAAATTTATACACAGACACCAATACATATCATCACATAACTTTCATTTTGAAAATTGAGTTTAAAGAAGTATATATAAAAAACTTGCTAACAAGAACAGATTAATACCCATGACACAAGTAAAATTATCAGTCTAATTAAAGGACATGGTCACTATCACAATCATAGTATAATGCGTAAATATGCAATGATACTTCTAATTAAAATCATACAAAACCACATCAGCATTAGCAAAGTGCAGTATGTACTGCTGAATGACAGCCTCAGGAGTAAACTCTTTAAAGCACATGCATATGCAATAGCGTACTGGTTCTTACCGTACTTCTATCCTTCAATAGCTTTTCTATCACTTCAATTAACATTTCCTTTTGCTCTGGATCAAGACTAGAAGGAAAAAATAAGATTTTTTTTTACTCATTTGGTGAGACATATCCAAAATTAAAAGAGATTATGTCTGTTGACCTTCAGACACAAACTGGGAACCAAGTGCATTGAAAAAAACCACTTCCAGAAAAATCAAAGATTCCAAAGAACTGAATGTAAATGAACTTAATAATAGAATACAATTGAATTGAAGGAGTATAAAATCAAATTATAGCTTGTCTTTATGTTATACCAGTTGTGGGTTCTCTAAGAATTGTAATACTTAAAACTAATTAAAATGTTAGGATTTACATGTTTTAGACAACAAAGGAAGCATTATTGGAGTGAAAATAACAGAACAGGCTAAAGAGCTCAGGGTGATCTGCTCCCATTGTGGCATCTACTAATAACAGTATGGAATATTAATACAAGTGATGGGGCTATTTTAAAAGTCCTTTTCAAAATCTCACTGCAAGCAGGTGCAAGTATGTGGTACAGTTTTCTATTGATAGAAGGAAGATACTAATAGCTCTGAAACGCTCTCTAAGTGAAATAAGCAAGAAGTTTTGCATTTTCAATGCTAAAATTACTCCAAAGCACCTGGCACTGTTGACCACATTGGGCATAAATGTTGCTGTTCACACTATGCCTGAAATATGTTCTGTTTGACATGTAAGTTTCCTGATGTTAAGATTGATTGAACACAAATGAACAAGCTCTTCCAGGTCAGACATCCATCCAAACACCACGACACTACATGCAACAAAGACTGGAGTATCAAAATCACATCCAAAAGTCTGAATGGACCACTAACTGAACCATGGGACTATCAAACCGGTAGAGAAGTCATGGAAACCAAAAGATAAGTGGAGCATACAGGCACTATTAAACTGCTATTTCTTATTCAAATGCTTGCAGAACATGGAGTAGTTAAGATGTAGGAGACTGTATACTGGAGCACCTCCCATATGAAGACAGGCTGAGAAAGTTGGGGCTGTTCAGCCTGGAGAAGAGAAGGCTGCATGGAGACCTCATAGCAGCCTTCCAGTATCTGAAGGGGGCCTACAGGGATGCTGGGGAGGGACTATTCATTAGGGACTGTAGTGACAGGACAAGGGGTAACGGGTTGAAACTTAAACAGCAGAGGTTTAGACTGGATCTAAGGAAGAAATTTTTTACTGTTAGGGTGGTGAGGTACTGGAATGGGCTGCCCAGGGAGGTTGTGAATGCTCCATCCCTGGCAGTGTTCAAGACCAGGTTGGATGAAGCCTTGGGTGGCATGGTTTAGTGTGAGGTGTCCCTGCCCATGGTAGGGGGGTTGGAACTAGATGATCTTGAGGTCCTTTCCAATCCTAACTATTCTATGATTCTATGATTCTATGAACTGTTGAATGATCTTCATACCAAAAATTTATCCCCTCCAGAATTCTGATATTGACTAACCTCAGCCTCTCCAGAAATTGCTTGCTCATTACAAGCAGGCAAAAGACAGCCTTGCCACCAGTATACAATCTGTACCACTGAACTGTGGAGCTACTAGCCATGAGCCTTATTGAAACATCTGCTAAAACTGTCTATTAAAGACTCTTGTTTGCAGGGAAGCCTACTGGACCTGCCTGTGGACAGGTTTTAATTTGACAGCCTCTTCACTAGTTCCCAGTATTGCTGCTTCCTCCAGTGATGCAAATAGCTATACTCTCTCAGTCCTGGAGTAAACCAGTGCTATCAGATATGGCATTTGTACAAGTAAATTTGGAAAATATGACAATAAAAGTTCATAAGCTTTCTATAAGTAGTTCCAAAATCCTACCACCAAGGATGCAGTTGTTGGTTACAACTTCACTCACAAGTAACTATGAACCTTATTGTAGTACAGGTAAGATGGAATTTGCAGCTACAACAGTTCGAAAACTAAGCTGAGAGAGGGTAGATTTAGACTAGATAGCAGAAAGGAATTCTTCACCATGAGGGACTTGAGACAGTGGAACAGGTTCCCCAGAGAAGCTGTGGATGCCCCATCCTGGGAAGTGTTCAAGGCCAGGCTGGACAGTACTTTGAGCATCCTTGTCTAGTGGAAGGTGTCCCTGCCCAAGGCAGGGGGGTTGGAACTTGATGAGCTTAAGGTCCTTTCCAACCCTAACCATTCTATGATTCTATCACTTGTCACCTGTGCTGCAAACTATGGCAAATGCCATCAGGATGAAAAATACAGACACCAAACACAGTCATCTTCAATTTTGAATATACCTATCAAAATAGTTGCTACACAGATGACAATAATTGTCATACTAAAACAAAAAGATGGTGCATCAGTTTCTTTTTTAATCTTTTCAGAGTTATCCTGTTATTCTAGCAGGACACTTGCCTGGATTCCAACCAAATTGAGCCATAGAATGTCTCCAGATACTTCACAAGATCTAATGGAGTTGAAACACGCCAATCCCACCTTATGTCTTAATAAACATAGCCCACAATTATCTTAATATTGCTTTCCAGTATTTGTCAGAATCACTTACCTGTACAGCTTTTGGATTGCATGGGCTGCATTCTTTCTCACATAAGGAGATAAATCAGAAGAAGCTTCCTTAATAGCAAGCATCATAATAGGAACAATAATTGGTACACGGATACTGGATAAAACTCTCAAAGCACTTGCACGGATTAACTGATTAGGATCCTAAAGAATGGAAGAGGAGGAGGGAAATAAGACGGTGCAGAAATGCATCATTAAATTCTCTGCAGTGTTTACACTAATTAGTGACCGCATATGAAAGCATGTAAATCTGACTTCCAGTCAGTCTTACAAGAGAAATATAATACTAGTAAAACATGACAAATTTCACACAAGAAACTTCCAACAACCAAAAAAAGTAAAAGGAATTAAGAAAGAAAACAGTGAAACACTATGAAAATTTGGAAACCTGGCAAAGGAGAAGATTAACATTCACTTTCCCAAGCACATTATTGGAATAATGGATAGAAAAGTTCTACTATTTTATTTAATGATCAGATTCTTGGGAAAATACAACTAGCTCTGTTTTTATTACTTAAATGTAAGAATTGTCCAATGAAAATGTGATTCTGTTGCAACACTCCTGTTCAAGTTCTTGACACCATGTCCATTTTATGTTTTACTACAGGAAATAAATTGAAGCCAGTAAGAAAATTAATTTTAAGCTAAATGTTTCGAGACTTCTACTTCCTACTCTTCCTTCTTTCATCTCAGTACTTGCTCCCTTTATAAAATGCTAGGGTTAGCCTGGAAATCCAATAACAGCACAGAAATGTGTGTTTGGATTAACTGTAATGTAAATCTCGTCTGTTAATCACGGGCTTGGGGCACAGAGAAAAATGTTGCTTAATCAAGTACCAAATCCTCTAAAGTATGGCAAACCAAAATTGCAGCAGCATTAATTCAGTGTACTGTTTGCCAAAAGGGCACTTCCCAGAAAACATTTCTTACATTCTCGTAATTAGTCTTTGTTCATCTAAACTCCCAAAATTCCTACATATCAGCAGCTTCTGAGTAGTACCTGCATGGTAAAAGCAATTTATTTGACAATTCTGGAAAAATAACTTGTTTCTATCAGAGTTTGCAAAGCTCATCTCCTATTATACAAGTTCAAAATATCCTAAAAATTTCTAAATAGGGAAAAAAATTGCCATACATAGAGCTGCACTACAATCTTCATTACAAACCCAGAAACAAGATGTTACAAAAAAAATGAATGAAGAGAACTAATTACATCTGGCCATCTTTCACGGCAGGCATAGTAATTTCTTTAGTCACCAAAAATCTCAGCTAGCTTGGCATCTACCTCCTTCCCACAACACCACTTCTTTTTGAGTTACTCAACCACAACATTTGACCTACCATCTATCCATTTTTCCCAGTATCCACAGCTCTTTAAAAAGTTAAGCCATGAGAAGTATTCACTGTACACGTATCTCATGAAAAACATGTGATACAGTCACTTGAATTTTAGTTTTTCATGGCAGTCACAGACAGTATATATGACACTGCAAAAAAAGCTGGAAGGAAAAGGGCAAAAAGCTCTCTAGTCACTTGTGGGATGCTCCTACAGCTGGCACACCTGGTGCTCCAACTGCAGCATTTTCCAACAAGACCCAAGGTCTGGGTCTGCGACATGCAGAAATTCATTATGAACCTAGAGTAGCCTTACAAGAAGAGTACAAGAAAAAAAAAATCCCCAACCATCTCTTATGATGAAAATCAGCCAAGTTTAAGGGCAGAGACTTAATAAGTATTTTCTCCATGGTCTCACTTCACAGGTAATCCTCATCTTCATTTTCTAATCCCATTTCCCATTGTGATCTGAATCTGAGAGAAGCAGTACAAAATGCTAAAAGAAACACAAATGGTTCAGGGCAACAATAGTGTCTTCTTTCTACATATATATGCTCCCGTGTAAAGAAGGCATTCCAGAAATTAAATGGGTACATGAATTTGAGAGCATCAACCTGCTGCTTTTCTGTAGTGAATTAATTTTCCTTTGTGCAGGTTTGACGAGGTTTCAGGCAACACAAAAAACTTCATCAATGACATATCATAGAAATACTTTAGCAGATGCAGGTATTTACATGCTTTAGTTTACCATACTACACTTACACAGATATATTTATTTTTGTGATACCAGCTCAGAATTCTCTATGAAATGTTGTTTGGTAGCCACTCACTTTTAAAGCACGCTGGAAAGTACTGATGGACAATAATGCTAGGTCTTGCTGTTCCTCTGCATAACGCATCAGATAAACATATACAAGCTTTTTTATCTGAAAAGAAAAACACAGTGAATATCATTATCAGAAAGTTGTAGAATTCTATAAAACCAAGTCCTAGATTACACATTTTCACCAACATCTTTTTCTTTGAAGGAAGACTTAACATACCACTGGAGTACTCACATACTTCTCATATGTCTTAAGATTTTCTATAATCCTTTGAACAGAAACTCCCCCAGGTGCTGCAATATTACCTAATTAATGATACAAACAGATGAAGGCTAATAACACGAAGTATTGCTTTATATTATCAACTAGTAAATAAAGACTTGAATAACTTAAGAAGCTGACACGTGGTAACTGGCACCTGAGCGTTCCTCAGGGATTTTTTCTTATGGAAGACAGGTTAAACTGCAATAGCCAAGGATTTCAACAAGCCTAATTTATTTCACTCTGAAACTCAACATAGATTACTTTAACATATTTGAAAGATAATTTAACTTCCAGCTGAAGTGTGGTAACTTACACTATTTAAATCTGATTAAAAGAGCACTTCTGATTACACCTCAGACAAAAGTACAAGATATTAGATCCAGTTTTGCCCGACTATAAGCATTCAAAAGATACAGCCAACATACACATACTACAAAAGATATGATGTTTGAAGATTAAGAAAGCCTCAGTATGATTTTGGGGGAGGAGGGTATTCAATTTACTTCACTTTACCCCCTCACGTTTACTGTATGCCCAGGAAACAGTGAAAACATTTTTTACCTTTGAGTTGCAAACCAACTATTGGGGTCTTTAATGGAAAATTCTGAAAGACCCTCAACTACAGCTGTGCTATAATTACTGTCACCATCAGAAGATATGTCTTTGTGCCAATTCTGGCAAAAAGCGTAATATTAAATCACAGAAGGTTACACCATACTAAATTATTTGTTGTTCAGCCATAGACAAGCAGCAATCAACATTGACCACAAGAGGCCTATGCACTGAATGACTGCAGGTGTGCAAAGAAAGCCTCCTTTCCTTGAAACCACTCTGTGACTAGAAATGGAAGCACTTAGAGCTTCGTGACTACACTACTCTTTTACCATTTACCTTCATTCAATGTTAAAATACTCCATTCTATAAAATTAATCATAACAGGGGCACATTAGGACTGAGGAACAGAGTTAGATTTGTTTAATTAGTTTATCAATATAAGCACATCAAACTCCATGAGTTATTGACCAAGACTTATTTTTGTTCTATACCACCAATTGTTTATTAGGTCACTTTTTGTATCCTTACCATCCATGACATGATGCACATAATCAAGCTGAGGTCAGTGTGTACTTATAAAAACAAAAAAATCACAAGGTACTTCTGTAGATAATAAGATGCCCTTTGCTTCCCTCAAAACAAACAAACGTGTTCTACTGCTTCTTCACCTCCATTTCCCCATATCAGAGCATTCAGTCTTGATTTAAAAAAGAAAAACAAACAAAAAAACACAAAAAACCAAACCCCACAAACCCAACCAAAACCAAAACCACACACACAAAGAAAAAAAAAGGGTCAAAACCAAAACAACAAAACCAAACAGAAGCCATTTCTGGGAAGGAAAGGTAATTAGATACAAAGTCACCCAGATGAACTTAATGAATGCTTGTGCATTGTAGCAACTTGTACGGACAGATTTGTGCAAGAATTCTGCAGGAGGTTTAGCAAAGCAGTTTCAGAAAACAGTATCAGGATCAATGCACTAAGAATCTGAATTAATCCACTAAGTCCTCATTATTTCAAAAGCATCCTAGCAACTGGACCATGAAAAAGGTTTCTGAGACCCTGAAGTGCTAACTAGATGGCTACACAGCTACATTATGACCTAAACTTATCAACTAACCTTGATAAATTAGTCAGCTGGCTTTACGGCACACCCTGTTCTCTTTTAAGTTGAACAGTCTCTTCCCACATAAAACACTAGCACTAAACAGCAAGGAAAAAAGTAACATGGAAACAAAGTACAGCATAGAGGAAGACGTGTGAATTCACTTAACTATTTGTTTTAAAATGCTAATTAACATTAGGTTATGTGATGAAACCCTATCTGCACACCCACAAAAAAGCACAGAGACACAAGGAGAGTGAAGGGGTGTTCACAATTCACACCCTGCCTTAGTTTCCTCCAAGCCCACAGCAGGAACCATCAGTCCAGAGGTGCAGAGAAACACAGCTGTATTAGGAACAAAAATTTAAGTCTGAGAGGAAAGGACATCCTGTCAGGCCCCTCCCAGGATCTACTCAGCTCCCATGTCCAGGTGTTAAACACATCAAGAGTCGACACCAGAGCACCTTTCAGGCTGAGGGGCTTTTCTGCATACCCGTATGGGACACAGATAAAGAGAGGAGACAAAGTTTGACTCTAGCAATTGAAACAGGACCTCCAGTCATAAGGGTCTTTAAGTCCACTGTGGCTAGCACCTGGAACAAGTGAGGGTCTGGCTGTCACAGGCCAGGAGCAGGAGGCCCATGAGCATACATGCAAGCAACTGAAGAGACTGGACTACCTGAAACCATGTGCCTATCATGCCAGTGACTGGAATGGTTGCAGGTGTACCAGTGGATCAAGCAGCATTAGCTGGCAAGTAGGTGAAGTGGTGTGGAAAAGAGACAGGTAAAGGTGGGGACATCCAAGGGCAAGACTGTAGCACTACTACAGCATAGACCAGGGCAATGCCATCAGCTGCCAGAGAAACTAGATGGCCTGTGGGTTTCTAGGGGCAAGAACCATGTGTTTGTGTGCATCTCTCTAAGGGCATAACTACAGTGGGCTGGCTAGCAGAGGACCCTGAATGTTCTGCCCAGGTGCAGTTGTGTGTGCACAGTCATGCACACACCAGTGCACCTAATGGCAAGACCATGAGAGGGTAGCTACTGGGAAACTAGGTGAGTACTGGATAACATGTGCTCATTATGTGTACACCAGTTTGTACCAGCAACTGAAATGGGGCTGCAGCTTTAGGGGCTCATATTCCATGTGTCAGCGAAGAGGGTGACTGGGATCCAGGGGCCAGCTACTGGGCAGACCGTATCTGAGCTGTTACATGAATCCACGCTGTACATTGTGTATGTATACATATTTTCCCACTAGCAGACCTTTATCTTGAACAGAGAAGATGCTGGTACTGTTTGTGTTCATGTCAGTACCCTGTATCAATCTATGTGGCTGTCTCTCTACATGTGTATTTCTTGTGTGTATATACACACAGAACGTGAGTGTGAACATCTATCAGGAATACACTCCCAGTTTCACTACAGGAGCTGTTCCAGCCCTAACAGTTAAAAGCATCCAAGATGAGCAATACTGTCCAAAGAACTCCTCTTTACTGTGAGGTTTCTCTCTTTAAAACTTGACTCGGAGTACTTACAACTTACAAACACAACTTAAAATGGAAGAGAACATTTAACTAGTCTGATTTCTTGCCTCATGTCCTTTCATCACTTAATATATAGTTACAATCTCTAAAATTATTTTAATACAATAAATTCTGAAAGACTCCAAATTGTCATCTTTGCACATTTATGCCTCCTTGACTTACCAGACCTCAATATTCACCTGCAGTCAAATTTTTTTTTCCATTCTTTGAAAGAATGCAAAGTTTTAAAGTAGTAGCTAAATAACTTCTTTAACACCAAAATTAGACTGAAACCTGACTTTCACTATCCATGTCAAATAGGAATGAAAACAGACATATCTATGATCTGCTATATTGCAGCACATTAGAGACAGAAGTTTGCTTAAGTTATTATTGCAAGAAATCTAATTTTCAGTGTCACAAACCACGAAAAAGCAACTTTTCATTCCCATTAACAACAGAGACTGAAGTACATATTTCCAGGAGAAAAAGGAAGAACTAGAGAATGCATTCAATTGACTTCTTTTCTTAAAACCCAATGCTTCAAACCCCTGTTTTTTTGCATTTTTCCAAAGTTATGATCCTGTGCAGTAGGAAGCAACTAATATCATTACATTGTTGTTCTGCTTTCCTCAAACTGATGCTTGTTAGTCACTGCACATATTTAAACTACAAACTTAGATGTTATTTCCATCCAAATCTCATTTGTCAAGTCAACTGTAACTCTGACACCACTGCACTGAAGCTGACAGTGTATACACAGTACTGGTAGTGAGCATCAGAGTAACATTTTCTTTATAAAACTTAGGTTGTACAACTTTCAACAAACAACTTGTGTTTTTTTGTACAACACAGATGCTGCTTTAGATATCCTTGACCCACAGAGTAAGCCTTGGACTTAAACACATCAGAGTTGACCACAATCTCATTTTTTTTAACTTCCCTGATATCTGAATTTTCACCAGTACAGGACGGATTCTTTTTCTTGCTTTCTTATGAGGAAAAAGGGATAAAAAGATACATAAGCTACTTTCTGTGTCTAACACCATGTATTGCAGCAAAACCAAACTGCTAAAATAAAATGGCTGGTAAACAGGATGAAAGAAGAAATGTACTATTTCTGCTACTGTTTGTATATATGGAAATCCTGAAAATTATTAAACATTTTCTTTTAGTATAATGCAATTTAGTGCAAGTTCAGTAAATTTACTCAAACAACTCCACTCCAGAAATTAGCTTCTGTAGCAGGTAATTCTGACTGAAGTTCTTCATTAGCCACTTTCATAGGAAGTTTAAATTCTTCTTGCTTGCCCTTTTTATACTCCTCCCATAATTCTCATACAAAAGAAATGCATGTACGTAAAACAAGACACCTGTATGATTTTGCTTAAGTGTCAATGTCTTACAAGACATAAAGTAACCCAAAGATTAGAGATTACACTGCATACTACCAAAAAATTTCTTCTCTGCTCAAGATGGGACCTACTCCCCCATCCCAAATAGTCATTACCTCTCCAAGATTCCCAGACTAGAAATCTAAATTTTTTTTGTAATCTTCTGGACTTGCATGCATTCACATTAGTGAACCATTAAACAAATTATCGAGACTAAATTACCAAAAGAACCAATACACTTCATTAGTAACATCACATTTTGCCTAACTACAAATTCATACAGACAAGTTTAACTAAGTTAAATTTATCTCATTCCGCAATCCTAATGCTGATACACTCCTTTTATAAATATACGACATAGAAAAGTTAAAACTTTTTTACCCAGCTCTTACCTCTCATCCTTGATCTGCAAGATAAGTTTTCAAATACTGCATAGCACAGGCCTTACTCAAACTTTGCAAGCAGCACCACCCCTCAAATAAACTATAATGCCTTTTCCCAGAATTACCACCGCATGCTTGCACAAACCTTCTCTAAGCAATCAATTTTAAAAACGTACCTAGCTTTAATTCCTCCCTCCAAATCACCCACTATGTTTCCTTTATTTACATGTTAAACTAATGCTGTGATTGAAATTGAACATTAAGTAATTCTATTATAAACTATAACATCTCTATTATTTTTTATGTTGAAGTCAGGTATTTACAATTAGATAAAATTTTTGTAAGCAGATTTCCAATAACAGTATACTTAATGAGTTGTAGGAACATAGGACTTGTACCTCAATATTTTTACTGGCAACATTCTTCACAACAGCAGGAAAGAGCTCAGAAGCATTTTTTCCCTTTGCAATCATCTAAAAAAAAAACAAACAAAACAAAAAATGCAGTAATTTAGTAATGTAATAATATACGTTATTAGAGTGGGTTACTTGGTGTGGTGAGTTGGTGTTTTTTTTCAGGAGTGGAGGATGTGTTTGCTTTAAGATACAGACATTTATTCCAGATCTGTATTTCAAACCTGACTTCTACAAAATTAAGGCCAAAGCCTCATTTTCTCTGCTTTTTTTGTTAACTATTAGACTTCACAGGATACTATCCATACAGCAAAACCCCTGAGTGCTAGCTGCTTACAAGTTTGGAGGGTAGAATCAATGAGCTGGACTTTATCTTATCAGACTAAAAATCATTTTTAATACTTTAAAAATTACTTAAACCAAAGATCTTGCTAATTTGAAAAGCTTTACAGAATTGCCTTTTGGGAGCTGCTATAAGAGCAACAGCAACAAAAACCAAAAAAACCCAAACCACACCCCTCCCCCCCCAAAAAACAACCAAAAACCATCAGCAGAAGTTATACAAGCTTAATTCCTGTTCCTTTTCTCTGGAATAATCTTCATGTGCAACAGAACCAAGGAGGGGGGAAAAAAAATGACAACACACTTCAAAAAACAAAGCAAGATTGTTTTTCAGAGAAAGTTAAACACAAAAACACTTCAGTATTTACACAGAACAAAATCTCAACAAAGTAAAAACAAGACCACTCAACCCACTGGGGTTTTTTTGTTTTTTAAAGTAAGTTTTCATATTTTACCTTACAGAAATCTGAACCTAGGGCATGCAGTAAATCATAAGATTGTCTCAATAAAAAGTACAAACAACAAAACTGCAACTTAGCTTTACCTGTTTTATGAACAGCATAAGGAGGACGCTATTTATTAGAAAGTAAAGATGTTAGATGGAATAATATACTTCAGTATATACTACAGCTGCTTTAGCCTCTTATTTCTCAGATCCAATTCCAGCAGAATGTCTGCCACTACTTCACATCCAAGCTGCAAACACTGGAATTGCATGAACATGTTATATCAAGTTACAGCACTGCTGAATACTGACTCAGAGCACCCGCAGCTATGATCAAGGGCAGGATCCAGTCAACCAATTATCAAGCTAATCAGAAAGGACAAGAGTTCACTAAGGCAAGCAAATAAACAGGGATCTAAGACAGGAACATGACTTTTGCAACTGCAGTTTCTGCTGTTCATAACTTTCATATCACATTCCCACCCTTACTCAATATTATACAGTTGATTATACTTCATATTCCTACCTCACAGGTCTTTTCCATTGCTGAAACACAAAGACCTAGGACATCATGCAACAAAAGCAAGAAAATGCAAAACTGAGTAACACCTTGACACACTGCATATTCAAAGGTTATAAAAAAGAGTCTGTAAGAAGAAAGAAGGTAGTTGTAGTTCAAGTAAATACTTAGTGAGCCTTTCAAAACAGTTTAAGAGAAGTTGTCCAGCATGACTCACTTTAACCAACTCAACATCTTGGAACTGTATTAAGGCACAGGAAGTAACAAATTTATAAGCAAACATAATACATGTATTTCAAGGGCTTTAACTAAAAACTACATTAAACCACTGCTCTCAGCACTGGGGCATCTTCCTAATAAATGCCATATTCAGAATCATGGAATGTTTTGGGTTGGAAGGGACAAAAAAAGATAATTTAGTTTGAACCCCTCTACCACATGCAGGAAACATCTTCCCTAGATCAGATTGCTCAAAGCCCTGTCCAACCTGGCCTTGAACACTGCCAGTGATGGGGCTGCCACAACTTCTCTGGTCAACCTGTTTGTGTCTTACCACTCTCATAGTAAGAATTTGTTCCTAATGTCCCATCTATATTGACCCCCTTTCGGCTGAAAGTCATTCCCCCTTGTCCTATCACTATATGTTAGAAGTGCTTCTCCCGGTTTCTTTAGGCCCCTCTCAGGCACTGGAAGCTGCTCTAAAAGTCTCCCCAGAATCTTCTCCAGGCTGAAAACCCCCAACTTTCTCAGTCTGTCTTCATAGGAGAGGAGCTTCAGTCCTCTGACCATCTTCATGGCCCTCTTCTGGATGCCCTCCACCAAGATCCACACCCCTTTTGTGTTGGGAGCTAAGTCCAGTACTGCAGGTGGGGTCTCACAAGAGGAGAGTAGAGGGGGAGAATCACTTCCCTTGACCTGCTTGACCAGAGTCAAGTAGAACGTCATAGCAAGACGCAATGAAAATAAAATAATACCAGTCGCCTCATCTTAACCCAACAGAGCTTATGTTTTTCAAAAACAGGGATTATCCTTAGACCACCATAACAGGGTGTGACAGTATGAGTCCATGCATTACTTGCATTATTGAACTGGTCAACCATAGTAGCTCCAGTGTACCATGTAAATATGTATTTAGGGTGTTCAGAAGAGTTTATTTTGACTCATTCAGTTGTAACAATTAATGTACATCCTCCTTAGCCCATGGATCATTAACCTGAAAGGACATACTAGCTCTTTCCAAGACTAAGGTCTATCATGTCCATTTGTTGCTGTGCCTAGACAGTCTCCAGTTGTGTTGTCTTATCCACCTGGAGTTCCTACAGACAGAAATGTTCATTCTAGAGGAAGTATAATGTCAGGGTGTACTAAAGTTTCTTTTGTTTGATGGTTTTCTGGGTTGGTTTTCTTTGCTGTTTTTCGGGTTTGTTTTTTTTGTTTGTATTTTATGAGACACATACAGACATGGATGAAATTCTCTGTGGGAAATCAGGCATATGAATTAGTTTCCTAAATTTCTGCTCCAAAATCTTCAAGAGCAAAATTCCACTTATATTTAGATGGTAAGTTCAGAAAGGTTTCAAGACAGGTGGTAACAATAATGTATTGGTTGTGAAAAGAGATAATAAAATATTATAATATATATAATATATAATACAACAAAAACAATAATATATTGGTTCAAAAGAAGCATTCACCATTATGTTTTCCTGCATACAGTAGAATAAACTTGGTTTTGTGCACACTTTAATTTCTAAATCAGTAGTGTTGCTCATACTCTTCCAAAGACTGCAGTTATTATATGGCATGCATGTAAGGAGGAAAGACTAAAGAAAAACTGACTGAAAAACCAACCAAACAAAAAGGTCATTGATAATCGGTCACATGTTTTAGCTGAAGTTGGGCTTAGCCACTTTGATGTATGAGGTAGAGTGGAAAGATCAAAACTAGAATACTCCTATGCTTGAAATTACGTTGTTAAAAGTCAACCTCTGGGAAACACATCTGGTTTTATTTGCAGTGAATCTAACAAATAATCCCCTTCACCCTGGCAGAGAGTTCACAAGCCACCTTAAAAGAGGAACAAATAGCAAAAGGAGACCTAAGCAGTGTTTTCCTGGTACTTTTTCATCACACCTATATGGATGAACGAAGGTTCTGCCTCAAAGTCTACTAAAAGAGCAAGAAAATTGTTGGTAAGCACAGCTTTTTCCTCTACCTAAAATTAGTGAAAATGAACACCCCAGTGAGACATGTTAAACAATAGTCTGACAACAGAGTTCCTTTTTCCTCTAATAATAAGACTGGAGGAAGTCTTTCATCTCTGGAGAACACATTTCATCCCTAAGAACATTTTAGATGTAACCACACAACTGGTAACAAGCATCTTTGTGCCACACAAGATATAATCACCACTGCTATAAGGCCTTCTACTAATTGTGCAAGCTCCCAGTTCTGGCCTGTAAAGCTCATTGTTTCAGTTTGTTATGTGAACCAGAGGTTGGTACAAGATGTGCTATGAAACACAGTTTAAAAACAGGATAACAGCAAAAACCTTGAAAACATGGAAGAGACTAAGAACAAACGATACAGTAAATCTAATAGAACAGACTATGAACTTACAAAAGGACAAGAATCTGGAACTGGGAAATGAGGGAGCAGAAGAACGTGCTTAATTCAATTCTGCTTCCCTTACTGAAGAGCTCCTGAGCCTGATCACCCCAGCAAAAGACAATCAAGGACAATCAGTGGTCCAGATTCATGCATCTCCACGTATCTCCAACTTCATGGCACTATATACTTCTAGGAAATTATAGAAAGAGTTGTTAAGAACTGCTCTGAATATATAGCAGCAGCAGATATTTAAAATGAGTGCATCTGCTCATTGCACATTCATTTATAGTGGGAGCATTGTTTGTAAAAAAAAAAAAAAATCGATCTAGTAAAGCTCTGGTTTAAAATTTACAACTGACACAATTTAACAGTTTCTAATTCCCCTATATACATATACACACACACTTTCAGTTGGAACAGTTTCCAAATACAGATAAATTTCTGGCCACCTTTTTGAAAAAGAAAACCAAGGGAGCAACAGGCAACTCTCCCCAGCCAGAAGAAAGACCTTTTCTGACACAAGCAGAAGAATTTAAGTTACCATAGATTGAAACCATAGCACTTCCAAAGGCCATGATTTCTTACAACAGTATCTTTGCCTCTGTTGCCAGACTCTCAACTGTTCAAACCCTTAGGAACCTTTCATGAAGTTACAAAATAGTAGTAGAGTTGACAGTTTAGGCAGATCTAATAGGTAACTGATGTCTCTGTCAGGACCAGGAGTAAAGACAAAAGCAGAAGAGAACCAGCATGAGCAGAATCTTCATCACTGGAGGATGAAGGACAAATGGCTAATTCTGGAGTAAGAGAAAAGAATACAATTGCATGGTACAACCTGTACCTACTTACTTCAGTAGGTGCTTGGATAGGATTAACCCGTGTAAAAAAACAAGCAAAACAAAAAAGCCCATCAAGAGGAGGCTGAAGGAACGAGAGAAAGCAAACGCAGAAGTCCAAAAAAAAATAAAATTGGACACTGAACAGCTCTCTATACTATATTCTTCAAGTACTTTTAAGAAGAAATAAAAGGACATTATCACCATTATGTTCAGTTTATAGGATTTAAATACACAATGGCATTAAACATCATTTAATCACCTCTATGGGAACATAGCTCACCTGAACTTCTTAGTCAAATATATAGGCAACATGCTCGTTAACAAAAAAACCCCACATATATAACCTGAAGTAAAAATAGGGTTGCAGCTTGTCATTTTACTCATGCAAGTGTCTGCTGTTTCCCATCTGTTGAACAAAGACAGCCACTGAAGCTTTTCTGAAGTAGCCATTTCCTATTTAGGGTCTCACCCCCATACTGAAAATAATTATTTATAGGCATATTGGCAGTTATATAAATATTTTTAAAAACAGGGAACTGTATGGATTTTGATACACAAATTTCTACATGAGATTTCAAATTAAGGACTTCACAGTCGCTTTTAAACACCATTTAGACATTCAAATGCTGACTTGATAAAGGATCTGTAAAGGAAAAACAGTATTCACATCCAAGAAATAAAAATAATTTTTAAAAAAACCACATACCCCAACAATCCTTTTCATAGCATCCAGCTTTGCAGAATCTTTACTGCTTTCCAACATTTGTTTTAGGTCTTCATTTCTATGGTAGAAAAACAGTTAAGCACCAATTAGAAAAAGTAAAAACCAAAACCAGAATACCAGTTCTGTATTCTTGCATGAATTCATCAACTGAAGGTGAAACACAGCTCCTTCTCGTTCACTTTTATGCTGCACTTGTTAACATGCTGGCCTAATATAATGAAGCATGTAGTAAAATAATCATAGAATTATAGAATAGTTAGGGTTGGAAAGCACCTTAACATCATCTAGTTCCAACCTCTCCACCATGGGCAGGAACACCCCACACTAAACCATGTCACCCAAGGTTCTGGTCAATAACGCCTTGGACACCACCAGGGATGGAGCATTCACAACTTCCTTGGGCAACCCATTCCAGTGCCTTACCAGCCTAACAGGAAAGAATTTCTTCCTTATATCCAATCTACACCTCCCCTGTTTTAAGTTTTAACCTCTTACCCATTGTCCTGTCACTACAGTCCTTAATGAATCCCCAGCATCCCTATAGCCCCCCTTCAGGTACTGGAAAGCTACTACGAGGTCTCCATGCAGCCTTCTCTTCTCCAGGCTGAACAGCCCCAACTTTCTCAGCCTGTCTTCGTATGGGAGGTGCTCCAGTCCCCTGATCATCCTCGTGGCCCTCCTCTGGACTTCTTCCAACAGTTCCATGTTCTTTTTATGTTGAGGACACCAGAACTGCACACAGTACTCCAAGTGAGGTCTCACAAGAGCAGAGTAGAGGGGCAGGATCACCTCCTTCGACCTGCTGGTCATGCTTCTTTTGATGCAGCCCAAGATACAATTGGCTTTCTGGGCTGCAAGCACATAGTACAGCCACACCATGTTCATTTTCTCATCAACCAACACCCCCAAGTCCTTCTCTGCAGGCCTGCTCTGAATCTCTGCTCTGCCCAACCTGTAGCTGTACCTGGGATTGCTCCCACACAGGTGCAAGACCTTGATACATAAAATAATGTATCACATTCCAACAACAGTGGAAGCCCATACAATTTTAATCAGATGTTAGCTGAACCCTGGCTGGAAGGTTGAAGTGTCTGCACAAGAGAACAACTTAGTCTGAACCAAGGCATCATTTGCCTCTCCCTTTTGCTCCAGGGGGGCCAAATGTAATAGGCTGAGATTGACATTTTTGTGTTGAAATATAGTATCAGCTTACAAAGATCACTTAGAAGACCAATAGGAGACTTCAGTGCTGTCTAAATTTCTATGAGAACAAGCATATAATGTTATGTTTTCATCTACCTTTCTGGACTGTAAATTGTTATGTCCTGTTTTCACAATTAACTGTAAATTGTTATGCCCTGTTTTCACAATTAACAGTCTCAGATCTGTCATGTATCTATTCTACGTGCCATTAAGATTACACCCATATAGCATCCAGGCACTTTTTACAGCTGAAGTAAAATCCTCATGTGAAAATCTTAAACCAGTAAGAATGTTCTCTTGCAGATACAGCTTTTCATTAGCCATCACTGTAAAGAAACCTCACCCTGCTTGCCTTTTTAGAAACCAATCAATCACAGTCTAACCACATTTATAGACTCTGAAAATTTATAAAACAGATTCTTTGAAGAAACAGCCTTTTGTAATGCCCAGACTGCTGAAATACTAAGAAAGACAAAGCAAACAATGACTTGGGAAGAGACACCAATACTCCAAAGAACTCCGAAAACTTTCCAAGTTTACAAACTCTGAACTTTCACACAATGAAGGGCAACACAGAAATCCAGTGTGGTGGGCTGACCTTGTCTGGACACAAGGAGACCATCAAGCCACTCTGCCCCTCTCCTCCTCAGTGTAGTCTAAGGGAGGCAATGGTTCATGGTCTTGGTGCTGTACAAACACTGCTCAACAGTAGCCATAACTGGTGTGTCATTAACACCTTTCTATACAAAATACAAAGCACAGCACTATGAGAGCTGCTATGGGGAAAATCAAAGCCTCCTCAGCAAGACCAAGTATGTCCAGACAGGATTTCAAAAGTGAATGTGAAACCTGGATATATTCTGACATATGACAGCCCTCAGATTTCATATGGGGAAGAAAAAGAGGCTTAAGGCAAAGCCAGAATTAGTCACAATGAGACAAAATGTTGCCGACCATTCCTTCATAAACCTTTAAATAGCATTTTTCTACTTGAAAGGGACAGAGTCACTCTATTTAACAGAGATACCTTTCATATCTTCAGAGCCAGTACTGCATCTGTTCTGTACCCCTCCACAAGAAATCTACATTGCCCACGCACTTCACTATACATCCATGAAATTAAGAACCACAAACATGACAGAGGCAGGGAGGAAGCCAACCAAAAAAAACAAAACAAAACAAAAAATTTTTCCTAAAAAGTCAGAATAAAACCATGTAAAATTCAGGATGCAGATAACTGCATCAAACTTCCAACTGAAATTTAACTGCTTCTTCAATGAAATAACCAACTCAATACAGATGGCTTGTTGTAAATACTGGCTTCACTTGACATCTTAAAGTACTTAAGTATTATTTTTAAAAGAAAATAATTTGAAGCATTTGGCTTAATTTTTGGCAGTTCCCTTCCTTCCCATTGTTCCTGAACACACAGATAGCTTACTTTGCTTACAGTTTCTGTCCATCTGTTGCTCAAAGGATACCAAGTAAGTCTCAGTTCTTTCACATCAGCTGGAGGCAGCTTGGCTGAGACTTTGCTCCAGTTGTATATAGAAATTTCAGATACTTCTAATGCCTTCTGCTTAAATCTCAATCCTTACCTTTAAAGCTTAAACTGTGAGAGAACCTATACAATACAGTTATCAAAGTTAGCAGAAGACTGGACTTGATTTAGACAGTTGCTTCTAGTCCTATACTCTTACTTCCCATTTCCTACTACTATTTCACATATTTAGACTCAAACTGAGAGAAAGACATCAGTAAAAGCTAAAGCACAGGACATTATTACTAAATTGTGATCACCTAATTCTCATATCATTGGTAAGAGGATGCTTCAGTTCATTGG
This sequence comes from Melopsittacus undulatus, assembly GCF_012275295.1. Taxonomy (NCBI): domain Eukaryota; kingdom Metazoa; phylum Chordata; class Aves; order Psittaciformes; family Psittaculidae; genus Melopsittacus; species Melopsittacus undulatus. Next base: position 24,958,660 of record NC_047557.1, on the reverse strand, counting down.
CACAACCAATAAAGCAACTACTTTTCAAAAAAATTAGTATCTGGCTAAAGAATCAACAAGTGTTGCATGAATAAGACACTGCAGCCCCTGCTTAAGATCTGGAATACCTTATATAGGAATATATTTACCAAAGGAAAAAATTAACAAAAAAAGTTAACATGAAAAAATAAGAATGTGTCAGCAAAATTTTCACATTAGAAAGTAGAAATTGTGGAAATAATAATTTGAACTTCAGGATCAAGTAGCCAAAGTGGAGGAAGCTACACAGCACAAGATTCGAGATGCTAAAGACTACTTCCAAGAAGTTGAGAAAAAAAAGCAGGCAGTAATTCCAGGATGAGTGCAAGTTACAAGTGTAACAAACACAAAGGAAAAGGTGAATTTAATATGTGAACACAAAAAAAAAAGTATTTAGTTATGAAATGAACTTCTACCTGCTTGTAGAATGTAATCTACCATATATTTCAAATTAAAGCATTCTCAAATGTCAAGAGGGGAAACACAAACCAGACAGGTTAAGGCACAAAACCTTGCTTTCAGTCAGATTTGCTTTCCTAAGAGATTGGGTGGGGAGAGGGAGAAATACAGAAAAATCATTCAAGTTCACTTACCAATTAGTTTCCAAATGTATACATCAAGAACTGATGTACTTTTCTTTTTAATCTTCTCAAGCCAAGTATAATCCAGGATTAGCAAGCAGTGTTACTTAGAGTTACTTGGCAGAGATACTTACAGAGTAAAATATTGCTCCATAGGCTCATACGGATCAGCAGCAGCAAGCCTTTGTTCTTCTACACTTAGATATGGTTTCAGTGTAACCTCAAAGTTTCGCCCTTTAAGAGCAGACTTCATAGTGCAAGACACCTCCATTATTTTACCCAGCATTGTAGAATTCCGTTCCATTCTTTTAAGCAAAGTATTTTTAAAAAGGAGAAAAAAGAACAAAAAAAGAAAAAAAAAGAAAAGAAAAAAGTGACTGCACTCAAAGCTTGCCTGCTGAGACTGAGGCCTGCTCAAAGAAAGAAAATCTTAAGTAACAGGATACCCACTCCCTTGCTGTGTTAACTTCTAGAAACAAATATCATACACAGATTTCAAAGGTCATTTCCCTCCGAAAGCACTCTTATCAGCAGCCTCAATGAACAATGGGGAAAGAAAATGCATTTCAGTCTTTCATAATATAGTTGATTGTACAGTAAAAAAAATAATTTCATCTTCTGAGAATTAAGGAGAATTAAGAGTTTGAATCCTTAAGTAAAATCCTGCTAACAGAAAACATAAATGCATGCCTCACGCTGCTGTTTATGTTTCTGTAATGATTAGTTATTCTGAAGGGAAAGTTCTTCAGTACACAATGTAAGACAAATAATTCCTTTATAACTTATTACTACTTGCCAGGAGCTCAAAAAAGCACAAGCAGCCATCCAGCTGCTTCAATACCTTTGCCCCCCCCCCAGCGAAAACTTTGAGAGTACTTCTAGCCTTACACTGTTATGTACATATTACAGCTTGTAAAGTGGGCTGATGCCAGCCTCATGAAGTTTAACTATGACAAGTGCAAGGTCCTACACCTGGATCAGAGCAATCCCAGGTACAGCTACAGGTTGGGCAGAGGAGAGATTCAGAGCAGGCCTGCAGAGAAGGACTTGGGGGTGTTGGTTGATGAGAAAATGAACGAGCCAGCAGTGTGTGCTCGCAGCCCAGAAAGCCAACTGTATCCTGGGCTGCATCAAAAGGAGCGTGACCAGCAGGTCAAAGGAGGCAATCCTGCCCCTCTACTCTGCTCTCATGAGACCTCACTTGCAGTACTATGTACAGTTCTGGTGTCCTCAGCATGGAAAGAACATGGAACTGTTAGAACAAGTCCAGAGGAGGGCCACAAAGATGATCAGGGGGTTGGAGCACCTCCCATATGAAGACAGGCTGAGAAAGTTGGGGCTGTTCAGCCTGGAGAAGAGAAGGCTGCATGGAGACCTCGTAGTAGCTTTCCAGTACCTGAAGGGGGGCTATAGGGATGCTGGGGATGGACTGTTCATTAAGGACTGTAGTGACAGGACAATGGGTAAGAGGTTAAAACTTAAAACAGGGGAAGTGTAGATTGGATATAAGGAAGAAATTCTTTCCTGTTAGGCTGGTGAGGCACTGGAATGGGTTGCCCAAGGAAGTTGTGAATGCTCCATCCCTGGTGGTGTCCAAGGCGTTGTTGGCCAGAACCTTGGGTAACATGGTTTAGTGTGAGGTGTCCCTGCCCATGGCAGGGGGTTTAGAACTAGATGATGTTAAGGTGCTTTCCAACCCTAACTATTCTATAGTAATATGATTCTATGATGAAAATATAAGCTTTGTTACTTCAGCAGGAAAATCAGACTTAAGGAAGCCCAATCTGACAGTTTACAAATAATAGCAAGTCATATGGAACAGGCCCTTAAAGGTCCCAAAAACAGTAGGTTAAAAAACCCCAACAAAAGAAGAACCCCAACAGAAGAACCCCAGAACAAACAAAATAAAACCACTACAATTTGTAAGAGTAAACATACTGTCTCCAAGCCCATTTTTCCTAGCAGTAAGAAGAGATGAAGTGACTTTCTGAGTGGAAAAAGAAAAAACAAAAACACTCCCACCTCTTTGCCCACTGCCATAACCAAGGATGTAATGAGTTTGCCCCAGGTTCCTAAGACGCAGTCTAGTGTCTTAACCTCTATATGATATGCCCTAACTATTAAAAAGTTGCCAGCTGAAAGCACTGGACTATAGCTACAAATATTATACCTGTATACAACAAGAACAGCCTATGAAATACAGTATTATTTGCATGGCATGTACCAAAAAAGGCAGTTAGCCAAATATTATAAAGGCAGCTGAGTACTGATTCCACATATTTACCACACAGGTTTGTATGCCTCAGTATAATAATCTGAAAGCTAAGGAAATGTAAATTAGAAATGCAAATTTATCACCTAACTTTCTCCAATAACAAGTATCACACATTACAAACCCACAATGACACACAATGGACATCAGAAAACACATCCAGAATAATACATTCTCTTTAAATCACTGGTCAAATGTTTAGTAGAGGAAGATAATTTCTAACTTTTTTTTCTACGTTTTGATAATTTATGATGGTAGCTTTTCAGACAGATACTAATTTTCTACCTCAAAGCACTGGTTTCTTCACATACCTCTGCACCTTTTTGGTATATGATAGAGGTATGGATATCATAGGACCTATGACAGGCATACCCAGTAAGACTAATCTTATAGATGTTGCTGTAAGAAAGTAAACAAACACCACTTACATTTCTCTAGTTCTCATTCCATTTCATGCTCCCCTTACTCTCCTGCCACTAAAAAGAAAAAAATGTTCAAGAAATCCCATCCTAATGCCCCAAAATAAGAGAAAGGAGGGGAAGAAAAAAAACAAGCCATGAAAACCCCAGGAATTAGTCAAGAGAACATACTGCCAAACTGTTTAACAGCCTGAAGCCTTATGCCAGAGAGGAGTCTGACCATTATTCTCCAAGCTGATTACAGCAAACAGCAAATACAGAATAACTCTGAATACGTCATGCTCTTGTTAGCACACATTTGGTCACTAGAACTGGTAACTTGCTCAAATTAAGGACTAGGATTTCAGATTCTGCTCAGCAATATCACCCACTTTTACCAAAAACAAAAGAAGAACGCACAACTGTATGTAACTGAAGTTTAAACCAGCTATGTCGGTGACAAATCCAGGCCTCTCCCTGTTACTTTCTCATAGGAAGTCTTTAATTGTACTAAATTTAACTGTACTAAATTGTAAACATTGCACTAAATTGTACTAAAATACTAATCCGTAATCTGTGGCACATTATTTTCCACTACATCTATATACTCTGAAATATTGTTAAGAGCCTCCCTGATAAAATAAACATTTATTCCCTATTCTTTTTAGCAATGGCATAAGATGAAACCCATGAATCATCAGCATTTGTGATACTTATAATATACCCAGCTACTGACAGAAGTCACGTGCTAATCATAAACCTTCCTTTATAAAAAGCAGAAGTTTCACAGGTATCAAAATTGCAACTGAAGCCCAGCTAGCAATGCAACAATAATTCTTTAGCACAAAATATTTAATCCTGCAAATTGATCAGACTGCTGTTCTATGAAATGAGAATTTATCACCCCCCATGTCATCTGTATGCCCCTGAGCCAGGAACAGTTTTAATCACCCCTAAGAAAGGGCAAGGACTTTTAAACAAATAAACTCGTGGCAAGACCAAGGCTCTTCACATACAAGGCAGCACTGTGTTACTGAAATATAAGATATAGGAAATGGCAAAACAAATTCACCACAGGGGAGGAAGCAAGCTTCACCTGTTCTGGTATTATGGAACCACCTGTTATAAAAAAAAAACAAAAGTTACAAAAAGTCCCATTTGATAGAATTTTAATAATGTGATTCTTGTTTTAAGTTCTCTATCCACTTCATACGTTCTGTTACAAGTTAACAACTTTGTCTGAAAGAGTCCAGCGCAGAGCCACAAAGATGATGAAGGGAGTGGAACACCTCCCTTATGAGGAGAGGCTGAGGGAGCTGGGTCTCTTTAGCTTGGAGGAGACTGAGGGGTGACCTCATCAGTGTTTACAAATATGTAAAGGGTGAGTGTCAGGATGATGGAGCTAGGCTTTTTTCAGTGATATCCAGTGACAGGACAAGGGACAATGGGTGTAAACTGGAGCATAGGAGGTTCCACGTTAACATCAGGAAGAACTTCTTTACTGTAAGAGTGACAGAGCACTGGAACAGGTTGCCCAGGGGGGTTGTGGAGTCTCCTACATTGGAGATATTCAAGGCCCACCTGGGCAAGTTCCTGTGTGATGTACTCTAGGTTACCCTGCTCTTGCAGGGGGGTTGGACTAGATGATCTTTTGAGGTCCCTTCCAACCCTTGTGATTCTGTGTAACTTGCACTGTTCTTGTGTTCAAAGTCTTTAGGAAACTTCAGTCTGGATGACATACTTTTCTAACCACACATACTAAGATTGACTTTTTTTCTACCTGCAACACAGCAAAGTGTTCCAAGATGAAGTTCAAAATACTGCGAACACTACCAGGTTTGAAGCAGAAAGTCCATACTGACAGACCAGTTTAACCTTTGGTCTTGACACGTGAGTAGCAATGAAGTCCTATTGAAGGTCCTGTGTCCCCCTACAAAATGGGAGGGAGAGGGGCAAAAGTTTGGCATTGCAAAATCCCTAAAACAAACTGGCTTATTCTAGCTCAGGCTATTATGTAAACTCTAAACAATTTTGAACTTCACAGTCTTTAGAGGAACTGTAAACTGTTTTCAGTCATGTAACATGGAAGTTAGAACAGCAGAGAATGCATGCTGCAATTTGAGTTTATTCTGCTGTTGATTTGGGGTCTTCCTATAGCAGGAAATTAAGAAATCTGTTTCACAGTTTCATTCTATTCCACAAACTGTTCGAATGACATCTTGTGGTGCTATTCAGTATTGCTATCCTCTCCCACTACAACACTTGCCAATTCACAATAACATGGGATTTAACTATTATTTCAAGGGAGACTCAAATCATTTGTCTTTCAGTGTAGCTGTACCGTGGTTTATAGAACAATTCAGGTAAAAAAAAAAATATCTATTTCCTTTTCAGCCACCCCTGTTTTTCGATCCAAGAAAAAAGTACAGTACCCAAAGAGTAAATACAACTGTATCAAAGGACAGACAGCAGAGATATGAAGAAAATCAGAATAACCACAGTATCCTGTAAAGCCGAGAGCCCAGAGAAGAAAAAGGCTGGTTATAGTCTGGCAAACAAAAGAACTTAATTCATTTAATGATTACTTTTCCACCAGTTTCTCAAAGCACTTGCCATGGATGGTTTAGGTAGTGTTATCATTCTCAGTGAGGAAACACACAGAAAATCATAAAGTTAAAGCTGAAAAAAGTAGAATCATAGAATAGTTAGGGTTGGAAAGCACTTAACATCATCTAGTTCCAAACCCCCTGTCATGGGTGGGGACACCTCACACTAAACCATGTCACCCAAGGCTCTGGCCAACCTGGTCTTGAACACCAACAGGGATGGAGCATTCACAACTTCCTTGGGCAACCCATTCCAGTGTTTCAGCACCCTTACAGTAAAGAATATCTTCCTTATATCCAATCTAAACTTCCCCTGTCAAGTTTTAATCTGTTACCCATTGTCCTATCACTACAGTCCCTAATGAAGAGTCCCTCCCTAGCATCCCTGTGGGCCCCCCTCAGATACTGGAAGGCTGCTATGAGGTCTCCATGCAGCCTTCTCCAGGCTGAACAGCCCCAACTTTCTCAGCCTGTCTTCATATGGGAGGTGCTCCAGTCCCCTGATCATCCTCGTGGCCCTCCTCTGGACTTGTTCTAACAGTTCCGTGTTCTTTCCATGCTGAGGACACCAGAACTGCACACAATACTCCAGGTGAGGTCTCACAAGAGCAGAGTAGAGGGGCAGGATCACCCCCTTTGACCTGCTGGTCATGCTTCTTTTGATGCAGCCCAGGATACGGTTGGCTTTCTGGGCTGCGAGTGCACACTGCAGCCGGCTCATGCCCATTTTCTTATCAACCAACACCCCCAAGTCCTTCTCCACAGGGCTGCTCTGAATCTCTTCTTTCCCCAACCTGTAGCTGTGCCTGGGATTGCTCTGATCCAGGTGTAGGACCTTGCACTTGTCATGGTTAAACTTCATGAGGTTGGCACCAGCCCACCTCGCAAGTGTGTCAAGGTCCCTCTGGATGGCATTCCTTCCCTCCAGTGTATGAGTCGAACCACACAGCTTGGTGTCATCAGCAAACTTGCTGAGGGCACACTCAATTCCATTGTCCATGTCAGCGACAAAGATGTTGGACAAGACCGGTCCCAACACCGATCCCTGGGGATCACCACTCATTACTGGTCTCCAGCCGGCCATTGAGCCATTGACTACAACTCTTTGCATGCTGCCATCCAGCCGGTTCTTTATCCACCGAGTGTTCCACCTATCAAATTGATGTCTCTCCAATTTAGAGACAAGGATGTCGTGTGGGACGGTGTAAAATGCATTGCACAAGTCCAGGTAGATGACATCCACTGCTCTGCCCCTGTCCATCAGTTCTGTAGCCCCATCATAGAAGGCCACCAAATTGGTCAGGCAGGATTTCCCCTTAGTGAAGCCATGCTGGCTGTCACCAAGCACCTTGTTGCTTTTCATGTGCCTTCTAGGAGAATATGCTCCAAGATTTTGTGAGGCACAGAGGTGAGACTGACAGGTCTGTAGTTCCCTTGGTCATCCATTTTCCCCTTCTTGAAAATGGGGGTTATATTTCCCTTTTTCCAGTCGTCAGGAACTTCACCTGTCTGCCATGATTTTTCAAATATGATGGACAGTGGCTTAGCAACTTCATTCTCCAGCTGCTTCAGGACCCAAAGACAGATTTCATCAGGTCCCATGGACTTCTGCACATTCAGGTTTTTAAGATGCTCTTGAAGTAGATCCTCTCCTACAGTAGGCCCAAGGTCTTCATTCTCATAGTCCTTGCATCTGCCTTCCAAGATGTGGGTGGTGTGGTCAGAGCCTTTGCCAGTGAAAACTGAGGCAAAGAAGTCATTCAGAACCTCAACCTTCTCCAAAACGAAGGTAGCCAGTTCTCCCAGTAGCTTCCGTAGGGGGCCTATGTTGTCCCTAGTCTGTCTTTTATTCACTACATACCTATAGAATCCCTTCCTGTTATCTTTAATATCCCTAGCCAAGTTTAATTCTAACTGAGCCTTAGCTTTCCTAACCTGGTCCCTAGTTTCCCAGACAACATCCCTGTATTCTTCCCAGGCCACCTGTCCTTGCTTCCACCTTTTACAAGCCTATTTTTTTCCTTGGAAGTTTCCTCAGCAGCTCCTTCTCTATCCAAGGTCTCCTGGCCCTCCTGCTGCACTTCTTTCTAGTTGGGATGCAACACTCCTGAGCTTGTAGCAGGTGATCCTTGAATATCAACCAACAGTCTTGGCCCCCCTGCCCTCTAGGGCTATATCCCATGGAACCATGCTAAGTAGGTTCCTGAAGAGGCTGAAGTCTGCTCTCTTGAAGTCCAGGGCAGTGAGCTTACTGCACGCTCTTCTCACTGTCCTGAGGACCTCGAATTCAACCATCTCGTGATTACTACAACCAAGTCTGACCTGAAGAGTCACATTTCCAACAAGCCTTTCCCTGTTGGTGAGCACGAGGTCAAGCAGGGCACCTCTCCCTGTCAATCCCTCTATTACTTGCAGAAGGAAGTTGTCTTCCACACAACAGAGGAACCTCCTGGATTGCTTGTGCCAGGCTGTACCGTCCCTCCAACAGATGTCAGGGTGGTTGAAGTCCCCCATGGGAACAAGGGCCTGTGAGCATGAGGCTGTTCCTATCTGTCTGTAGAGTTCTTCATCCACAGGTTCCTCTTGATCAGGAGGCCTGTAACAGATCCCCACAGCACTGTCTCCCAAAGCTGTTCTCCCTTTAACCCTGACCCACAAACTCTCTGTTAACTGATCACTTATCCCCAGACAGAGTTCCATACTCTCCAGCCTATCCCTAACATAAAAAGCAACTCCCCCTCCCCATCTGCCAGGCCTGCCTTTTCTAAAGAGCCTGTAACCTTCCATTCCAACACTCCAGTCACAGGAGCCATTCCACCATGTTTCTGTGATACCTATTATATTATACCCCTGTAGATGTGCCCACATCTCTAATTCCTCTTGTTTGTTCCCCATGCTATGGGCATTTGTATAGAGGCATCTGAGCTGAGCTCCAAATGAAGCCGGCTCATTGCCTGGAGCAGCTTGAATATCTCTACAGTGCTCCGAGCATTTATTATAGGTGCTGGCAACTGACTGGGTGTGTTGGGATGGAATGCTGCCCCCTCCCTCAGTACATCTAGTTTAAAGCTTTCTTGACCAGTCTGGGAAGCCGCCTACCAAAACCGCTCTTCCCCTTCATTGTCTGACCAGCTCCACAGGCCCCAGTAGACCTGGCCTACTAAATTGAGTCCCATATTCTAGATACCCAAACCCCTGACTATGGCACCACTGTTCTAACCATTTATTAACCTGGCAAATCCACCTAACCTTTTTAAGGTCCTCCCCTTTATCCTGCAGAATTGTCGAAAAGACTATCTGAGCTCCAGATCCCCTAACCACCTCTCCCAGGGCTCTGTAGTCCTTTATGTTCTGCAGGCTACTGCTATCTATAACCCTAGCACCCACATGGATCACTAGAAGTGGGTAACAGTCCGTGGGAATTACTAGACCAGGCAGCCTCTCTGCAACATCCCTGATCCGTGCCCTCGTAGGCAACACCCCTCCCTTGAGAGTGCCTCAGGTCGACAGATGGGTGCCTCTGTTCCCTTCAAAGCAGGGTCCCCTACCACTATGACCCACCGCTTTTTCCTGACAGCACCAGTAGCAATCTGAAGTACCTTCCCAGTTCCCTGCTGTGAAACTATAGTACCTGAACAATGTTTGAGCAACTTGGTGCGTGAACACCTCTCAGTTGCTGCTATGACCAACATCATGCAGATATGTAACTAAATACATTTTAAAAGCTGTAAGCAGATGGTAGCTAGTGTGACAAAGCAGTTTGAAACCATTTCTGGAAAGGAAATTACACAATTACTCAAAGATTATACATTGCCAGTAGTTACAGACACTACTTCACCCAGCAACAAAGGATGAATGAAAGGATGAAAAATACAAATCTTGCAATCCCACCACTTATGACTTGTGCTACTACTCACACCTCCAATGCTGCAGAAAAGCTTCTGCAAGATAAAAATCTTCCTTGGTGGCAGAAATCAGTTTCCCGAAGGCTGAAAAGGGGGCATATTAAGTGGTGCTGCCCTGTAAGTGGTTGTGTCAATTTACAGCCTATCTTGAGGCCAGTCATCAGAATTTGTAGACACTTGCAGATCACTCTGCAGCATTTGATAGCTGTGGAGGGATTAGAGGACAAGGTGAGATTCAGCTCTCCTGAAAACAGTGGGAAGACACTTCTTTCAAAGATACCACCACAAAGATGTGCTGGGACTTACAACAGGGTTAGTATATTTACATATATGTAGACAACATTTCAGAAACACTACTGAAGAGCATTACAATGCTGTTCACATTTCAGAAGGACACTCAAAAAAAATCTTTATATGCCAAAATAATTCCAGTTTTTCAAGGTAAAAAAAAGAAACTCAGAGTGTCATAGACAAGGACAATGTTGAAAAAGGAGAACTAAGAAAATCTGAAATTTCTTGCGTCAGTCTTATGTTATAACATTACAGAAATGCATTACTAACGCCATGCCGGATGCAGGGTCTAAGCAAGTACCTAAGGCAAGTATGGGACAACTTAGCAGATATGCAGCCACTACAGCAAAGACCTTAAGCTATAAAACTTGCCTGAGGGGATAAAAAAGCCTCAAAAAATTTTAATGACTACATTAAGGAGAATCACACCAAATCAACAGTTTATTGCTTGCATCCTCATATGTGCCAAGAGCATAAAATATATTTAACAATATATTCACTGTATGTCACTTCACATCTGATTTGACTGATTTCAGCTGGAGAAATACTCTGCACCCATGTTCATACACTGTATTTAGCTCCTATCCTGGTAATGACTACAGGGTTTAGATTTTATCTTGTAGAGTCATCAGTTCATCCAAACTATTCATCTTTGCCGGCTTGTACATCCTACCGAAACTGGCATATCACCATATTAGTGGGCATAGCGCCATTATAACAGATGGGAAAAGAAAGTAGTTGTGCCAGCGAGCTAGCGGATGCATCAAGTTTGAATATTAGGGCTGTAGTTTCCTCCAAGAATTTCACAAATGGCAGTCTATGTACAAGCTTTTCATGATCAATCGAATGGGATATGCCAAGGCAAAACTGGATCAATTTAAGACTCGAAGAACATCTTTGGCAGCTGTTGAAAGCAAGTTTGTAGCTCTGATGAAGTTGGAAAAGTCTTCTGCACAGAGCATTGGGGAATGAGTACCTTAATGAAATCACCACCTTAGATCAGTTCTCTGCACAACAGGCTTGACAATTTCAGCAGAAAAAATGGGTCTGCAGCCCTGCCGAGTTTTCTGATGAATGGCTCAACAGAATATATATACGCCAGATCTGCAGGAAAAAAGTCTAATAAATTACAAATGTATTTTGCTTGGCAGGAATACAGTTTAAAAATGCAAATCAGTAAAGTTGAAAATGCAGCTTATAAATTTTGCAATCTGCCTCAATATTGTACTTATCAACTGATACCTACTCACGTTACTCCTGTGGTTCATCTGTAAAGCTTTACATTTGGCTTAGATACAGCAGTAGCTAGTTTTATCTTAGAAATTATATTGTTCAAATAAAAAAAAATATCGCATTATTGTATTTTAATACTACATACAAGTGATTTTTTTAAAAGAATGTAATGTAGATTAAAATCCTCTGTCTACCTGCAATTAACTTTAGGCAATAATAGCTGCACAATAAAGTATGCCATTAACATGGATTGTTACTAATTATATCTCCAGGTCTTCTTTAAAGTTGGAAGGTGGCTAGGATTTTTCATGCCTCTACACAGAGCAGGAGTACATACTGTAACTATAAATATCTTATTAACTCAGGTGATGTGCATCAAACAGTATCTCTGTACACTATACAGGTGATTTTGACAGTTTTCCAAGTAGGCAGTGCTTATCTCACTAAACCCATCAATCAAGACCATAAATACCCAGAGGTCCATAGGCTGGATTCAGCTTGCCTGTAAGATTTACATGACCCTTTAGCTCTTACCAGTTTTCTGCTGAAAACTCTTGTTATGGACAAAGACTGATCTGCAGACCACTTCCACTATGCCAGTGGCCCACAACCTGACCCTTTTTCTGCTTTCTCAAACATGTTGGGTATGTGAATGATGTACATCCTGGAGCTCCTAGAGTGACCTATGGCTGGGATGTAACTAGTTCACAGGCAAGTATCAGACTACCTACCTGGACACACAAAGAAATCCCTAACATTTAACTAAACAAGTTGTACAAAGGAGTAGCATCCTGTCAGCTCATGTGACAAGCATGGAAGAGGGAGCAGGGAAGGAGAGGAACCAGCATCTCCAGCCATGTAATGGGGCCTATTCCACACAAGAAGATTAAAGCTAACCCATCTCAGGCATAAAAGATCTCTTAATTATTCAGTTAGAGATTTTTAACAGAATGAACACAAAATTTCTACCCTTTGAACACGAGGTCCATCTCTAATGCATTTAAAGGGACTGAACTAACCAAAATGCTTTTTGAAAGCAATACATACCAAATATGTAAATTGCCTCTTTAGTTAGGATTCAATACTCACAAAAAAACCTAGACCCAGTCTCATACATTTGTTAAGAAAATCAAAAACAGTTTCAGTTTAGTCAAAATCAGCAAGGAAACAGTTTATCTGTATGTTTTACTTATAGCAATTTATATAACAGTTTAGAACAAGCTTCCTTCCTCACTTCTTTTGTTCTAGGTATTCACACAATTACGTTATAGAAGTAGACCAAAGCTGTTTTCAATTTTTTTTTACTATATCACATATATACAATATATTAACTAATGCAAAACATACTATTTGCACCTTGTTTATACCAAGATAACTACTTATTTCAGTGACTATTTCATCTTCACTGATCTTCTAACAGTCAAACTTTCCCCTTAGTCATGTTTAAGATGTTACCACAACAGAAGTTTCAAGACATTGAGATCTTTTCAATACTGATAGCATGTGCCCCAACCAAACCACAACACTAACATGTCAAGAAAATACTATGTGCATTAACTGAACTAAAGGTTCTTTTTGTAATTGAAAGTGAAGGAATGAGTCACAGAATTGCCAAAGGTAAAAAAAGGCAGCTTTAGAAGGATAATAAGACACATCAGCTTTTGATACCAAGGGATGCTCAGAATTTTTAGATGATACTTCAGCTGAGTATTTCTATTGAAATGCTGAGAGCAAAAGCTAGGCCAAATAATAGTCAACTGCAGACTTCAGATTTAAGCCTACTGGTATTAACTTGTGCTTCTGTATGCAAACTGTCATAGGCTGTTCCGTACAATTCATGCTGCAAGACTTGAAGACAGTCTATCCTAATAAAGAATTTGCTTATTTCAGAAGTATTTTGGCATAATTCCTCTTCATGACAAACAAAAAACAGACAACAAAGAAAAGAGACTGGATTTTTTTTAAAGAAAGCATTTACAGTGATATCTTGATATTTACACTTTAGTCACATGATATTGTTCAAAATCACTGGCAACAAGAAGGTACAGGCCTTTAGTCCAACAGTTACTGCAACAACATTCTGGGCCGTATGTTATATATCTGCCCATCTTCGAAGGAAGAGTACTTCTTGTATCATCAGTAGGTCTAAGGAGGAATCCCCCTTACTCAGCATCAAAAAAAATTTGCCAAGCACTGAAAACTCACAATGATATGGGACATAAGCATATCAATGATCATATTCAACAGAGTTGAGTGACAACTAAGAGATCAGCAAACAAACCCTGAAAAGCCAAAACAGTACTTTTATTTTGTTCTCCATCTGAGCTACATTCCCTGTTTTAAGATTTTCATTTTGGCTCTAAGGAAAACAAAATTTGTTTGTTTTTCAGTAAGGAGTTTTCAGGCTATTACCAGCATGGACTATACGACATACATGCCACATGCTTGATAAATGGCTAGTGCATTTTCCAAATACACAGCAACAGTCTGCTTTTCTAACAATAACCAGCCTTTTTCACACTACCCAAATTTCATAATCTTCCCTGTACAGTGTCTGTTCCTCAGCTATCCAATCATACTCAGTTTACCCACAGAAGTCTGCATTATGGATAACTTGGACTTCAACAAGAAGGATTAAATGAGATATGTAACTAATTACGACATGACCAATGATTGGGGCTCAGCCCTCTGTGGAAAAGAAGCAGCAGTTAAGAGACGAAAGGCCAAAGTTGCTTCTGTGGAAGGGGACAGGAAAGGAAGCGTGCAAACAACAAATGAGCTACAACACGTGTTAGCAGAGAGGCATCCACACTAGAGCGGCAGAAATTTTAACTGCAGCAGAATGAAAAAGTATTTAGTGTAATGGCAGAGAAACAGAAATGTGACTACTCGCAAACTGAGGAGGCCTATCAGCTGCTGCCTCACAGAGCTAAGCATCAGAGTGCCAGAAGCCTCACGTCATTGTGATTTACTCTGGTGTGGCCCAAAAATAAACACATCAGTCGAGGTTTCTAGAGCATGGATGTTCTTTTTGTGCAGAACAATCAAAGTGAAGAGGTAGTGATTGATTTTCTAATGTACATGAGACCTTGGTTTATGGCGCTTTTTATTGGTTGCTCTTGGAATAGATTTCCAATTTGCTGTAGGATACAATTCCAGCTTAGCAGCCCTCTTGATCCTTCCATTTAGACACTATTTTTTTTTACGCTTTCCAACTCACTTCTTTAAGGAGCTGAAGGCTCTTTGTGCCAATCCACTTCGGTTGGCTTTTCCTCCTCCATTTCCTTATTTTGACTTCTGACCAAGACACAGCACTGTTAACACCCACTTCCAGCTGGCTGCCTCTCTGTAATCAACTACATTCCTAACTGCAAGTCCCACGGACACTTCTACGCCTTTTTTTTTTTAGCTGCATTTGAAGGCAAAATTAAACTAAGCCAGCGTGGTTAGCTACCAAAACAGAGAAAAAGTGCTAACCAGTTTCAAACAAGCCAACACAAAAACTTCACAGATTACCCGTTCTGCTATGCACACCATAAAGGTAAGCAAGACAACTTCCCCACGAATTCACATCGGGGTAGAAGCGGGGAGGGCGGGCCCGACCGCGGCCTCTGCAGCTGCCCCCCGGAGGAGCCCTAAGGCCCCTCTCCTCCTCCCACTCCGACCCCTAAGGACAAGGGTGCCACTAGCGCAGCACGGCCCGAGCGGGCAGCATAGCCTAGGAGATCGCTCCCTGCCCACGCACCCAACAGACCCGAGGCAGGGACCCCGCTCCCTGGCACAGCCCGGCTCCCTTACTTCTTGGTGTCGCTGCAGAAGAGCCCAAAGGCCGCGGGAATCGAGGGGGTCGTAGGGGTCGCCGCCTCCTGGGACAGCTCGGGGGCCGCCTCTCCTCCCTGCTCGCTGTAGCTGAGCCCGTTACCGGACATGCTGCTGCCGGTGCTTCCAGCCAGCTCTCACAAACTTACCGCCGAGCTACACCCCAAACCTTCCCCCCCGGAAGTGTCGGGAGAGCGCCAGCACGGCGGGGCGGGCAGGTCACGAGACCGGAGGCGGGGCCAACCGGCTGGGGCGGAGCCCAGTCTGCTTCGACGTGCTGTCGGTGAGACGGGTAAAGGGGGGGCGGGGGAGGTGAGCATACTTCTCCATGGGACACTTGGAGTTCACAGCCTCCTGTCCGATCCGGAGGAGCTTGGGGGCCTGCTTTGCCCTGAGGTAGAGACCCTTGAGCTGTTTGGGCACCAGGCTCTGCTTCTCACCCGTACGCCCTTTCTTGGGCGCAACCTTTGAAAGTACAAAGTATGGCCGATGGCATCAGCTCGTCTGTTTTTTCTGGTAATCCGTATTACAAGTTTATTTACTTCCCAGTAAATTGCGGCACGTCACGCTGACCTCCACACTCACGTTACAGAAGCGGTGGGGTAGCATAGAATAACAGCAGGAGTTTACATATGGGAGGCCATAAAATGTAAAAGGAAAAGTCAAAATTGTCTGAGAAAAGTTTCTTTGATTTGTTTTTCCAATCTTAATTTACAACCTGCATCTTTAACCTTTCCCCCCATTGTCTGAGAAATAATCTGTGTTCGTTAAAATGGACATCTATCCATCCCTGACATAAGTTAGCAGAGTCCAGTGCTTTCGTCCTGAGAGCTTAACTCATTTCCAAAAGGTTACAGTTCATAATTAATACTTTTCATCTTGCACAGGGAAGAGGAAAAAAATGGATTGTCATAATATTTTTCCAAAACAGCTTTTTGATTTGCTTGTGTTTCAAAAAACCTGTACATTTCTGAGTGAAACTGAGTCATTGGCAAGCAAATAAATGTGACTAAAAGAGTTACCAATAGAGGATCTATTAAGAGTTCGGGACTGCTGTAAGGGCAGTTGTCCTCAGTAGGTGCCTTCTATGAATGCCAACATTTTGGTTTTGGTTTATCATCCTCTCACAGCTTTTTTCTTTGCAGGACTGTGTCTTGAAAGTCATGGCTGTAGATGTCCCTGTGTGAATATGCTTGACCATCAACATTTTACGTGTTGTTTCTTTATAAACTTACATTTTTGTTCTGCCCTTTGCCCTTCTTGCACTAACAGCCATCATTGTCTTCTCTCCCATAGTCATACTCTCTGTGAGTATCTCAATATAACTGCCATTATAAATGTTGATACTCTTCCAGTGATGTGACTTGAGATGGACACCTCTCAATCATACCCAGTCAAATGGCATCCCACATCCTGAGTTTTATGGGATCAAAAACCAGAGTAGGCTGCTGGAGAGCTAGGTCTGAGCTAAACAAAGTTGTGCATTTACTGCTCTCCCAAGGGTTTATGATGTTGCTCTGATCTACAGAGAGATCTGAGAATTCGTACCAGCCATCCTATGAAGTTGTTTCTCTGTTTTTCAGACCATGCATTAAATTTCAAAAAGCAGTGGTGAGAACACTTGTACTTTGGTGCCAAACATGGTTAGGCTTACATGAAGGTGTCCCAGGTACATCTTTTATTTGTGTATAAGGCATATAGAGTGTAGGAATGGATAGCCTGCAATAGGCCAAGTCCATAGTTTGTCAGGTAGAACTACTCTAGTTTCTTTTAAGATTGTCTGCCTGTTCTTTGAAGCAAGAGGTTTAAAATGCTTGCTTTTTTGGTATAGATCTGTAAATCTAGTGCTTATTTTTAGCAGTAAGAAAAATTTAAAGTACAATCACCTAATTCTTTTATTTTTATTTATATAACTTAAAAAGTAATCGTAGGGGAAGGAATAACAGAAAAAGATAACAGTAGACTTGTAGAGTATTTCAGAGAAATTTGTGGGAGCACAAACATGGGGAAAAGCAGACAAGTGGGCTGTTGAAGTGGATAATCATGGGACTGTGATATGAGGAGCAGATAGTAACAGTGAAGCAGAGCTTGAAACTGAGTCTTGAAACTGAGAACAGAAAGCAAATATTATATGAAGATTTATCAGTTATCGTTAAACAGCCTTATGAGGAAGACTAGCGATAAGCTCTTGCTATCAGTTCTTAATATTTAGTTTTAGTCTGAAATATTCCACAACTGTTCAATGACTAGCCTTTTCTTGGCTACTTTAACTCTTCAGAATCACCATGCACTGATAATGTGCCTGCACATTGGGTATATATCTGTACAAGATTATGTCAGAATTACTGAACTATAAAACAAAAATGCTACCAAATCCACTTACATTCACTGATTAGAGTATACTATATTTCAAGTTTTTGTGCAGCATAAGAAAAATAAGACAAAGCTTGAAACGGGGATTTTTAATCACATCAAGGATTAAAACAGAATTCTTTTGCTTCTCAGTTTTCCACTCATCATGCTACTTTTTGAAACTGTTTCACCTCCATTTTCACAACTGCTACTTTCGTGGTATCTAGTAACTTGCATAGTTTCTTACTCTTCCATTCATAGATGTAAATGTCTATATAATAATATGTGATATTTGGATATAGCTTTTAAAAAATAATTGCACTGAGCAATAACTTCCAAGTCTGTACGGAAGGGAAGAGGAATTTTATGGATAAACACATAATACAGTTTCGTCAAAACATATATTGCATGTACATACACATCTAAGGAAAAAAAAAGCATGTTATGTAACAAACTAATTTTGTAATTCAAATAAGCATTAACTTTTCTCAGATTTTGGAAGCATTTATAGAAGATATTTTGAAGAGCTGTTTACAAAATTATGTCCCCTTTTTTTTAACTGCAGCTGAGCTGGGATGCTGTCTGCTTATTTGATGCCCTCTTGTGGCTCAGATTATTAGTATGCTGTTTGCCATGAAAACCAGGAAATGCATTGGTAAGGAAACAGTTTTTTAATAGAATTCAAGCTCTTTATAGCAGAAATGTCAAGATATTAAATGATTTGATGTGCAGGTATTGTGTAGCCTACACAAATATGTAAAACTTTTTACTTTTTTTTTTTAGCAAATATCATTTATGAAATATAAGTAATGATGCAATACAGACTTGTGAATATTAGTATTTTTCATTCAGTAATGATTTGTAAATCTGGTGTATAATCACCTACTCTGAAATGAAGAACCAAATACTAAATCGCTAACCTGAAATAATGGGGTTTCAGTCTGCGGCTTAAGCTCAGCTGCTGGTATTCCCAAGTAGTTCAGGAAAACTAATGGGTCCAAGAAAACACATTGATCTGCTTCTCTCCAGTTGAATCTGGAGCTGAGATAATAATAAAAGCTAACTGGTGTTCTTTCAAAAATTCTTAGCAGAACGTGCTACCATTTTACGTGAATGAGCTGCTCACATATCCACTGTTGAGACCAGGAGACTCTATTTTACTCCTACAGCTCTTCTACAAACTCTGAAATTACACAACATGTGTCCCCTGGCTTCATCAGTTAATATTCTTGCAAATGATTATGAAGATATTGGTTAAATGATGAATAGGAAGAGTAGAAAGCAAAAAGCAAGAATAGAACACAAAAAAGAAAATGTTTGAAAAATAGAACAATTTGATTATATAAGTTCTTTGTAAGTTCTTCAAGCATAAATATGCAAAATAGATATTACCAGAATTAGAACTATAACTTTCATTTATATATAAAATTAGATTTTACTTTTATTCTGATAGAATTAAAAAAGATCAAGATTGTATTCAAAACTATTGCAGAAATATAAAAAACTGCAAATATAAATAAAACTAGTGGAGTAAGTACTCTTTCAGTCTTGTACTAATACCATACCTGGTGTTTCAATAATTAAAATCCATATAAGATCCAAGGTGAATTAGACTTAAAAACTTCCACTATAATTGAAAAGATTATATATTAATTCCTCATTATTTAATCTTCACAGATATTTAAAATCACACAATCAAATACCATATCAAAGTAGAAAACCCATATGAACTTGGAACAAATTCCTGGTCACATGCAGTGCTCACAGAACTCAAGTCATGAGTTTAAAAGATTCAACACAATGCTCAAATTTTTACTGCACTGTATCCTAGTTTAAAAAAAATATCTACTCCTATAGAATGAAAAGAATTATTGCATCTCAGAAGATTTACCTTGCTCAGGAAAAGAAATTCTGGGTGTGGTGGGTCCTTTCAAACATCCAGCTACCCATAACTACCTTTCTAACGCAGTCACAAGTTACAGATTCATTCTTGATCTGCCTTGTTAACGTCAATTCTAGGTTTCCCCTTGGATCATGGAGTCAGAGAATCATAGAGTGGTTGGGGTTGCAAGGGACCTTAAAGCTTACCTAGTTCCAATTCTCCCCCTGCCATGGGCAGAGACACCTTCCACTAGGGGGAGAAACAGAGAACTCTCTTATTGTAGGAGGCACAGTAAGGAAGGCACAATGCCAAGAAACGGTTACTCTTCACATTTTCCTCAGGGTGAAACACTTAAATTACTTACCCTACCGGATTTTTTTAATGCATGTTAATTTATAAATGGTTTCTGGAAAGAACATAATGAACTGGCTGAGAATCAGGTCTGTAAGCAATTGCTACACTCAAGTGCACTTAAATATGAAAGGGGTGAAAAGGCCAATAAATTGTCTTCCTGGCAGATCAAGAATAAGAAAGTTGAAAGATTTATCTTGGAAATAACACTGGATATACAGAAGATAATTTCAGCCTTTTTTTTTTTTGTGTCAGAGATTCCCCTTGCAGTCACATCTGAATAGTGACCCTTCCTAACCTAGAACTCCAAAGGCCATGGAAACATGTGCTCTTGTTGAACATAACTCTGCCTTTTCTTGGAATAATATAAGGGTTTCTCAGCACCCTACAACTGTGATTGTAAAACTAGCTTATTTAGTTATTTAGATCTGAAGGGTTTTTTTCTATAATTAAATGTTATCTCTCAGACAAGATGTATGTCCTGTTTCTGAAAAAATGTAGGGAATCCATAGTAAATAGAATTTATGCAAAAAAAAATCTGTTTGAAATATTTTAAAAATAATTATAATTGTAATATTATTACATTTGTAATTATATTAATCTTAATTACATTTATTTAATGTTAAAGTATAATTGTAAGTATTACATTAAATTATGAATATATAAATTACAATGTATAAAATAATCTTACATTAAAATGTTTGTGGAAATACCAGACTGTGTCTCTGGTATTTGTTCTTTTTACTAATTAGACACCTTAATCCTTATTCAGTGTTACTTATTCAGTCTTATGAAATCACTGAAAAGTACATCATTTTTTCATGCTTCTGAGAAGGAAAGTCCTTAAAATTTATGTGAGAAAAGTAGTTTTCTCTCATTTTAAACACTAAAATAAAGGAAATACAGTGCATATTTATAAGCTCTCATTGTTAAAGCTATTTTTACATGTGAATCCACAACCCTTTTTTATAATATAGGCTGCAGTTAAATACAGAGTACTGGTAATCAGTCCTGGTCAGTACATCTCATGATGTATTTAACAAAACTTGAAATCATACAGAGAAATCGAGATAAAGAATGACTTATGAGAAAAAAGCTTGACTAGACTTGAACTTTTTGGTCTAGAAAATAGACATTTAGCAGAGATCTATCTTTTTTATGATAGATATCTGTGAAGTGACAAATCTCACAGAGAACATGACATTTTTGTCATCTGCTAGGAGGCATCAAATGAAACTGGTAAATTGTAGATACAAAGTAGAGGTTCTTTATTTCCTGCAGCACAACTGAAATGTGGGTTTTAATAGTTGTCATAGGATATTGTTGATGGCAAAAGTTTTCATGAGTTCAAAGAACAGGAAGACAAACTCATGAAGAAAAAGTTATTAAATAAAAAGATAAGAGCTCTGCCTCAGGAAGTTCTTGAACCAAAAGTTTATTATAGAAAATTACCATTACATACTCTCTTTGTTCTGATACTCTTCCATAAGAACCTGGTACTTAAACATTCTTAAACATCCAGGGTAGATGGACCTTTGCAGGTGCAACTGTTCTTATATATTTCAGTTCACTATCACTATTGCAGTTATATACATGTGTGAGGATCCTGCTGTCTTACAACACAATTTAGTAGCTGAAAAATGAGAAACTGCAGAACATACGCTGAGTTCATACAAACCACTGAGAAGTGATCTACAGAGTACCAACAGCCCATACAGTGAAACTAGGAATTTCAATGCAATATGAAGGAAGTAATAAGAATAACAAAAGAAATTAGCACATATATTATCAGATGGCATAATTTACCAAAGACTTGTAGTCCAAGAACTTGGGAAATAAAGTCATGCTACCTTTCTGTTTCTGTTTCTTTTTCTAAGAAATGGCAACACACCGGTCTACCAATCTGTAGCTGAAAAATAGCACATATGAGACAAGTCAGGCTACACATCCCATTCTGATCACAAAAGCTGAAACTTTAATGAGTGTTCCTGTTTTATTTGAGAGAAAAACAGAAACATCCTCTGTTTTCATCCTTATTTATCCCCTCAGGTCTTGTTTGGCATTTCTGCCTTTGAAGTTGTGAAAGAAAATTTCTGTTTGCTCCTGCCAAATCACTGTGATCAGTCATTAAAAATACTAAATGTTTACAGGGCTGTTATGGCTGTATTTAAAATGTACTTGAAATGTTATATCTAGCATGACTCATCTGTTCTGTTCTCAGAGACACCAAGTCCCAGCTTGCTGGCTGTCTTTCAATTGTAATGCTTTGGTGCTGCATGGTTATTAGATTCCAAGTGCTGCATGGTTATTAGTGTCCGTGCTACTGTAGTCACTAATTTTACTATGAAAGTAATATGAAATAATATGATGATGATTTGCCTTCTGTATCTGTTTGTTCCGTAACTGACTCAAAGGAGAAAAGCTTTCTTACAAAAGTTCACTGGCAATGAAATAGTGTCTTTGGAGACAGGAGTATTACTCAAACACCAGACAAGCAACTAGCAGAATAGCAGAGCTCTGCTTCCTTTCAAACTTTGATGAAATCTTTAAAGATTTGCCAATAGGTCATGCTGACACCAGAAAATTCTGCTTCCATGGCCTTTGATGTATGCATTTCTTGCTTCTCTTTATCGATACTGACTGAATCATTAAATGCTAGTGAAAGAAGACAGCTGCATTTCCATTACCCCTTTTTACTGGTTGTTCATCAGGGAATGATAGTTGCTTGTTACTGGGCTGAGTTGCTATAATTGCTGAACATGAGCCATGGGTCATGTGGCTCATACCCATATGGGTATACCTGGAATTGAAGACACCTGGCATACGGCACCATACCACATACCTCCTGAGCAGGACAGCCACATCATTACTCAGCAGTTTGTCTTTTCTGGAATTTCTTGTTCAATTGTTTTAGTAATGTTATTGGTCTGGTGTGGATCTGCAGCCAAGTTATACACTTCCACAAACACCTCCCCATCATCAAATTCACAGTGCTGCAGGTCCCAGGGAGTTAACAGCATCCTTACACAAGCATATGTGTTGTTGCAGGCATCTTCACAGACAGTCTGGGAAGCAGTGTGCGACTCCAGGTCCTAGACAAGATCAGGTAGGATCACTGCTGTTGTACTCCACCAGGAAGTCTGATCTCCGTGTCTCATTTTTGTCTCCTCTCAGCAACAGTGACAGCCCATCCACCTGGGTCTTTTTCATATCATACCCTGTGATATCCAGAACAGTGAGACCCACATCAATATTTGCATCAAGCATCTTGTTTGTCTGATTTGGTTTTATCCCTGGTTCTCGAACTAGCAATGGCACTTGGATATCAGACTCATAAAACTGCCATCTGTCTATCGTCAAAGAAAACTGGCAGTGTGGAAGACATTGTCTGATGTGTAAAAGATGTATGTGTTGTCTAATTCTCCATTCAGTTCCAGTTTCTTCACTAGCTTCTCTATCAGATCATACACTAACAGCAGAGTTTGCCACCTTTCTATAAGCATCATCAAGAAACTGTATTGAAAAGTTCAGTGAAGTCTTTGCTTGTCAAATTAACCAGTGCTTGTTCTTCACATGAATATTAAAATTGCTGTTCAAGGTTTTTCATGCTTATTTTATTAGAAGAAGAAATTGATGGGATAAGCGAAGTCAAAGTAATGGCCAGTGTTAAACAAAATGAGCAGCTCTACAGGGACACTGAAAAGGATTGTCAACTATTCTGAAACTGCAAAACTGAGTATGCAGCACAGGTAAACCTGGCACACTAGTCCATATAGTGGGAATATGGGAGTGGGGTCAGAAATGCAGTTGGAAGAACAGGGAATACCACACCTATGCAATGGCAAGGGTTGTCCACCTCTGGTTCTACTCAGCAGAGCTTTGTATACTGGGATTTGCTTCTGGGGCAGAAGATAACCCTGAGCATTGGGGAAAGCTACCCCACCCATGCACATGTTCACTTAGATGTGTGCTTGGGGTCACTGGGGAAAATGAAAGAATCAGAGATTTCACCCTTGATACCAAACAGCATTCATTCTGCTTTGAGAAAAGCATTTCTTCAATGCAGCTTTGTACACAACGTTCTATTTTCTGAAAACAGAGGGACAAAACCAAAAAACAGTTCCCATCTGCACAATTTCCCAGCCACTTTTTCAGCAAATCTGGAGCTGTAGAGGTCCTCTTTCCATATTCACTCAAGCTCCCATTCAGACTTGTTTCTTCTGATGACTGATGTGTTTCTACCTCTTATCTGCACTTTACTAATGTGGTTGCTTAAGTGCTTCATTTTCAAAAAAAGATAAGGACTTACATCTTCTTCAGCAAAAATTAATTTAAGCAGAATTAGTATCTTTAAAAGCAGACTACTTTTACCCAGGCCCTTGCTAATGAGTTGAATATCTAAATTCAGGCACTCTTATTTTAAGGGGTAGGCAGTTACAAACACCAGAACAGAGTACACCAGCAAAATACTTCTAAATGGAGATGAACTTTCAGGCTTTCCAAAACAGCAGTAGGTTTAAGTTTTAAGCTACATAGGAACTGAATAGTTTGGGTGTGTAAAGACATCCCTTTTCCCATGCTTTGCGTTTTCATCGGTACTACTCCTCATTTCTTTCTGGATATTGTTTTTCTCATAGTCTGAATGGTATTCAACTTCCATAAGACAGAAAAGCAGAGAATATTTGATATGAAACACTGAGAAAATATGGGGGAGTTCTCAAAAGTATCTTGTATTTTTGCCCTACTCTTACTCTCCTTTGCAGAAAGGAGAGTAAGAGATGACCTCTTTTTCTGACCAAGTATGGGCTAACCCTAACCCTAGCTCTCACTGTTCCCTGATTTGTAAATCCACAGACAGAAAGGGGCTGTCCATAGATTCCTATTCTGTTTACAGGATAAAGAGATATATTGTTAGTATGAATCAGTGTTGAAATTAAATAATTCATATGCAGTTTTATTCTATTTTGTTTAATGAAAATTAGCCTTGTCTGTGGTAGTTCCAACTTTGGACACGAGAGGTAGATATTTTCACATGGAACTTGCAGAAAATACTCAACATTACTGAACAACTCCTTGTTACACTCCAAGATAAGCAGTGATCAGGAATTGTGTTTCCTTTTCTAGGTCTTAGGTAGGAATACATTTACAAAAAGCAAGATTAATTGTAAAGATGTAATGTGGAGAATGGGGTAGCCATGAATTGATTTATAATCAACTACTGTGCTATGAGGATCTTAGGACATCAGAGGGGATGTATCCTGTGCATGTTTTGTTCTCCAGACAAAATATAATTCCACAGAGGATGGAAAGTACGTGTCAGTGGCACTCACCCGCCCTGCACTGATTCTAATGATTTTCTATGTGTGTTGGGACTTTTCTGTGAGTTGTTTCTTGCTCTTTGCAAGCTAAGCAATGAATGACTAAAAGCCAAAGTAGCTGTACACTGAGACACTGCTAAGTTTAAACAGTGTTATGTTTCTATTATGTGGTAAGAAGGCATAGGGTATAAATACTTGCGTCTACTAAAATATACAGATTTTCAATATTGTGAGAATTTTTCCATGTGTATATATCAAGGAGAAAAAGCAATACATTACCTGTATTTGTTTTCCATAGAGACACACACACATTCCCTGGTTAACTTCTACCTAGCAGAAGGATTATCAATTACAAACAGGAGCACTGCTTTACACATGGACCTAAGTCAGATTATTATGTTTAAAATATTATCTGCATTTTCATATTCTAATAGTTACCTAAACATAATATTTTTGTTTCCTAAAGGGCAGTAGTGTCGGCTTTCAGCGTACCTTTTCACAGGTATGTGTTACACAGACTCACAGTATCCAATGTAAAAACTAACCTTTTTCATTCTACATCTTTTTTTATCACCTGAGATGACCAATATAGTCATCTATATTTTTTTCAAACTGACATTTTGACATGTTATTTTAAGGTTATATTTGTGTTGTCAGTAAAAAGTTATTGTATGGAGAATAATATTTACTTAAAAGGCGTCTGAAATTTTAAGTAACTAATTGCTGTTAATTTTCTGAAATTTCTGGATAAATTCCTTTGTTGTGTTTCATTTATGTGCCAAACCTAACTTTTGTGTGATGGAGCCTTCCAATATTTAGAGTGACAGTTTATGCAGTTGTTTTGTCTGTGTTCACTTTGAAAACTGACCGATATAGATTCCTGTATCCACTATACAGATTTTCTTCAGGTGTCTTCAGACTGAATGGTATCAGTTCAGTTTTGCTCACAGGTTTGATGGTATAAGTATGTAATCCCTGACACAGCAGATGCTCTTTAATTGCAGTCTCACACACTGCAAAAAGTACCAAACAAAATAAAATTAGCCTATTTTTTGTCCTTATACCATTCATTGGCTTGTCAGTCATCCACTGTATTCCAGCAGGTGTTCAGGCTGTTACACTTGAAAGTGAAGAAGGATTGAAGTAGTGTGTTTGACAACACTCCTAGAAATTTTATCCCACTATCCCACATCAGTAAGAGCATGAAGAGAATTTGTAATATAATGCAAATTCTGTGTGAGGAAGACAGCATTAGTTTAGGGGTTTTACTTAAAAATTTTCACTACATGTAACACTAGGTATTTAGGTAATGTTAATTTTATAACTTTCTTTACACACATAAAGCATTTTCCACATAAAAGAATCACATTTTCTCATAAATATGAAATCAATTGTAGAAAAATAACTGAAAAAAACCCCAGGTAATGCAGTTTCGTACTTCCAAATTCACTTATTTCTTAAGAAACTCTTAAGATGGAAAATAAAAATAGAATCAATTAATGCAACGTTAATAATTCATGAATTTAAACAGAAAGAACAGAAGGAGACAGGCTTTCACAGTGAAGTGCTGTCACTGATTTGGGGTATTTCTAGAAACTTCTGTCTGCAAAGACTGATTAAAGACTGAGTAGGTGAAAAGCCCGTAATGAGGAAAAACAGTCCAGCCTGCAGGAGTTGTATGTGACTTTAAATCAACTGCCTTTCTTATCTGTCAGAAATGGCTGTCCCATGCAGACACCACAGACTATCCTGTCACCCAGGCAGTCAGAACCCAGGAGGCAGCATGTCTGCAATCCTACAGCAATATGTGGTTCAGGTTGTAGGCTGGTTCTGTGATCACAGATCAACTACAAAACAGTTTTTCAATTATTCTTTTTTTTTTTCTGTCTTCACAACCTGACCCACTTGACACCTTTTTAGTAACAAGGTTCAGAGCGCAACTGGCTTCCCAGATCTTTACTATGTACAGCAAGAGCAGCCTAATGGGAGGCTGAGTCACATACCATAATACAGTAGTACATAGAACAATACACAAACTACAGATTATGAGCATATAAACTAGCTTTTGAATGCATAAACTTGTCTGTGATGTGTGGCTGGTTGTGTGAGGCAAATAGTCAACAATGTATTTATGAGAGAAATGCTAAATATTGTAAGTTTCACCAGAAAACTGGAACACAATAGAGTTACAAAACCAGGTAAGTTTGGAACTTCTGAGCTGGATTGGGTTTCTTGTGTGAGTACCCAAAATGTACCAGTTAAGAAGGTAAATGAGGCTTTCAGAACCAGTGGGAAATAATCATAGAATCATAGAATAGTTAGAGTTGGAAAGGACCTTAAGATCATCTAATTCCAACACCCCTGCCATGGGCAGGGACATCTCACACTAAAGCATGCCACGCAAGGTTTCATCCAACCTGGCCTTGCACACTGCCAGGGATGGAGCATTCACAACCTCCCTGGGCAGGGTGAGGAATTGTGATCGCTACCTCAGATTCAACATTTGCTACTTTAAAATAAGGTGTGTGCTATTCAATCCTATGCACTTCACAGTTTTAATGTTTTACAATAACAGTGTATGGAACTTTTTATATTGTAATAGAAAATATAAATATATCATAAATATAAATATAATAGGCATAAATATAATAAATATGTTTATATTTATGTACTTTTTCTATGTTCTTTATATTTTTTCAGAAATTTAATCACATTAAATGAAGGTTTAATGTAAGATATTAGCAGTGAAAATATAACCTAATAGTGGAGTATTTTTAACAGTAGCACTTAAGTGGCTATGCATACAGTGGTGAAAACTTAATAGAACAGTAATTCCTGATATATAATGCTATTTTAGCACCATGTAGACTCAGATGTTGAATTAAAATAATTACTTATATGGCTCCAGTTAGTCTTTTTATCGTTAAATGAAGAGTTGATATGGCCTTCTACCTACTTATTAATTAAGATGAGCTGTAAATTTTTATTTTTGGGGGGGTTGGGGATTGTTTCATTGTTGGCTCCATTTAAGCTATTGTCCTTCCTCCCCTACAGAGTAATTATCATATAGGTATCCCAGTCACTGTTCAACAACATAGTCCTACCACTATGGCCAGAGTACCATATACACGATTTAGACAATTTTAGAGCAAGTCAGTTCCAGAAAGAACCAGTGTTTCCTCATCTGATCCCTTTTATACACCAAGTTACAGAGTACGCGTAGACTTCTAATTCAAGCAAAAGGTATTCTGTATTGTGACTGTGATTTTCAGTTGTGTTTCTTGGAGGATGAAGCTCATTGCTGCTCTTCCAGGACTTCCATTGTGCAATTAAGTTCTGCCAAATTGTGCCTAAGCATAATTTTGTCCTACTTAAAAAGGTGAAATTTAAATCCGATTGTCCAATCCTTTGCAACTAATCATACACAGTTCAGTAAGTGGCAGGTTCCCATTTAGGCTGTTGCCTAAAAGGAGAAATAGGAGGATATTTAGCTCTTCTTACTCAATTGAATTATTCTGTGGTGTCTGTAAAGAGGCTAAACACACACACACACACGCGCACACACACACACACACTGCTTTCACAACTAGTTCCACCTTATTTACTCAAGCATGGTAATATGTAGCATACAGGTACAGGTCCGAGCCATGAAGCCAAACAGCAACTGCATCATTCCCAGTGACTGTTTTCAGTGATTTTAAACAATCAATCCCCAAGCTGCTTCTGAAGACAACCTTGCACTCAAAGACTCCCTGACTTACTTGAGACCCAGGTGCACTATCAGCAATTCTTCTTTAATTATCCACATAGCAGGAACAGGATGGCTTGCAGTTCCCACATCTCCCCCCTTTTTGTCTTGCGCAGTACTTTAGCTTCTGTTCTTCACAAGTTAGCAACAAGTCTCTAGATGACATGGAGGAAAAACAAAGCAGAGGTGATGTCCGGGCTCCAAAGACAAGATCGCAAAGACAAGATCTCACCAATGCATTGGCCAGGTGTACTGGGATTCTTGGGAACCTGGAGATAGATGCTGTTACTTCCAAAAACACCATCCTTGGCTTTCCTTATCCCCTTCTCTGCTTGAGGAGTCTTAAATCACACAAGAGCAGTTTCTTGACATTAGCATTTAAAGATAGAAAGTTCAAATACAATAGTTACTTATAATATTATTACTTATAACAGTTACTTATGCTAACTCTTGCCTTTTTTTTACTGTGAGAGTGGTGAAACCTGCTTTAGCTGACCCTGCTTGAGCAGGGGATTTGGACTTCATCAAATCTCATGCCAACTGCAGGCTGCTTGGCCTGCCTTTCCCTCCTGGATAGCCCTCTTGTAACAGAGGAGGCCATCCCTCACATCAAGGTCTGGCATGGCATGTGTCCCCACTGCTCAATGCCTGCTGGACTGCAGCCAGCAGTGGAGCTAAAGGTTCTTCTTGGTGTCAAACACAGAGGCCAACCCAGTCTTGCCCTTGATTATGGTAGGCAGTATTTGTTCAGCCTCAGTCCTTGCATCTCGTTGTCAATGCAGAGTTTCACCTTCCTCATCCAGTAATGAGTCTGCTATCACGGCAAAGCACACACAGATTTACATTAGCAGAATAACTACTACAGGGTACAGCAGCGCTTTGAAGATGCTCATGGCAGTGAAGGACCAGCCAAAGAAATTTCCTGCCAGTGGAGTTCTCTTTCCCTCTTAACACGTTACCATCATGATGTACAGTTACTAGGATTTTTCTAGCTTCTGCCTTAGCATTTTCTAGCAGGTGCTGCAAATTTTCATGCTCTAACATCTCTTTTACAAGTGACAAATCCATACCAATAAGGGTTGGAGTTATGTGTAGTTTCTTATTAGCAACTGGCTAGTAAATACAGGTGGTTTATACACAAAATCACAGCCTCTAATAAAAGCTACACTGCAAGCACACATATTCAAGTCATTAAACACAGTCTGCTTATAGAGACTTTTTAGCTGCCCCCAAGTGATGTTTTACAAATAATGCCTTTTCCTCTTTCTCATTCTGCTCCGGGTCTTCAAGGTCAGCTCCTGCATATGAGGGATTCGGTTCTTCAACTTGTCTGTCCAGCTCATAGTATGGCTTGGCAAACTTTGCAGACAGCCACCACAGACCTGTAGGTAGGAGGAAACAGGCATACCTCTTCCCCCAGGTTATCAGTTCCATTGAACTGATAGGGCCAAAAGGCCCTTCCTTATCAGTGGACCCAAAGGATCACGATACCACACTTTAGCACATTCAGAAGGTGGACTATCAGAGCTAAAATGTTGTTGTACTGCAGTGATAGGAGTATTCATGGAAGATTGAGTGGAATTAAAAAAAAATCAATGTATAGATGGCATTGTCTAATTTGAGGGACCATATTCCCCCTTTTTTGTTTTTGTAGCATGGATTTCAGAACAGTGTGAGTGGGAAATACCAGTGACATGTGTGACACCCCATTGCTGTAAAAATCATGATAATGCTGATGAATTATATGCAGGGCTGTTATCCGTTTTCAAGTGGGAAGGAACTCCTAAGGTAGCAAATGCATACATTAAATGTTGGATAACATCACAGGCCTTCTCTCCTTTATGGGCAGAAGCTCAAATCATATGTGAAAATGTGTCAAAAGACACATGCACATATTCAAAGGCACCAAGGGAAGCAATGTATGTAACATCTGTTTGCCAAATCTCATTCGCCTTTAAGCCATGAGGATTTACACCCATGGCAAAAGATGACTGACAGTCATGGCAAGACCTGACTATTTGCTTTGCTTGAGAAGAAGACAGGTTAAAGTGTTTCTTTAAAGCAGAGGCATTCTGATGAAAAAAGGAATGTGAAGCGGCTGCAGAAGTAAACTGCACAGTGTTAACAGTCAAGGAGTCTGCTATGTCATTGCACACAGTTAAAGGCCAGGCAGCTTGGAATGCGATCTAATATGTCAAATAAAAGAAGAATTCTTCCTAGTTTCCAAACAATGTTTTAGCTTCAGCAAAATTCAAAAAGTGAACAATTATTGATTTCTTTTAACACACTAAAAGGAAGGTGTGGTAACATTTGAACAACATATTCTGAATCACAAACAATATTTAAGGATTGTGCAGGGAACTCTAGCCCATGTAAAACTGCAGCAACTTCAACAAGCCGTGTAGAGCCATCCACATGTATAACAGAGGATTGCCAGGAATCATTTTCGAACCAAGCAACAGCGGCTTTGCCAGTTTTTCCAGAGCCGTCAACAAAAATGGTTTTAGCATCCTGAATGGGTTGCATTTGAGCTACACATCACTCCTGTAGATCAAAATCTGACAAAGCCTTTACCAATTTACATTTCGGAATACCATAAAATATTTTTTCTATTAAGTTTGATAGCACTATTTGGAAAGACACAGACTGAGTAAAAAGGAATGGAAAATCTGTTACAGTTAATGGTAAATACAGTTCTGCAGGGTCACTGCTGGGTAAATGTTGAACCCTCTTATGGCCTTTGGCGAATAAGTCAACAATCACATCTAATGGTTCCCTCACAGTCTTTCTCTGGGTATGTGGTAAAAAAACCCATTCCAAAAAGTAAACAGAGTTACTGTCGATTTGATATATAACTCCTAATGGCCTTCGTTGCATATTAATACTGAGCAGAGAAATCCACAAGTGTAAATGCATTTTATCTGTTTGTAGCGTCTCAGTTTTTCAAGACACTATATTCAAAGTGTCAGTAGCTTTAGGGGTAAGCTGATGAGGAGAATTCAAGTCTGAGTACCCTTGTAATAAGTCAAAGAGTGGATCAAGGTCGGCATTAGTAATACCCAACATATGACACACTCAATTAATAGTACCTAAGAGCTTCTGTAAATCATTCAAATTTGTGATTTTGTTTGCCAGTTTTAACTTCTGAGGCTCTACTGTTGTTTCACTTAGCACCCACCCCAGATATTTCCAGGGTGGCATTCTTTGTATTTTTTCCTGGGCCATTTGTAGTCCAAAATGATTATCAGTTACTTCTAAATATTGTTCCATTTCTGCACAGACCAAAATGTCATCCATATAGTGATAAATTGTCAGTTCAGGAAATACTCTCCTAGTTGGTGATATAGCTGTGGGAACTACTAGCTGACAGATTGCTGGACTGTTCATCATTCCTTGTGGCAAAACAGTCCATTGATATCTTTGCATGGGAGCAGCACAGTAGACCTAAGGCACAGAACAAGTAAAATTATCACAATCTGCAGGATACAAAGGAATTGTAAAAAGCAATCCTTCAAATCAGTAATGCAAAGAAACCAGTCAGCTGGAATCATAGGAGGATTAGGCAAACCTGATTGTAAAGCCCCTGTGGGTTGTATTACATTCTTGCACATAGGTCTTGCAAAAGTCACCATTTCCCTGATTTCTTTGGGATTACAATAATACGTGTGTTCCAGGGACTAGTAGATGGAACAATATGTCCTGCTTTCAGTTGCTCTTCAACCAATAAAAACTCTTGCTCCATTTTTTCCTCTTTTAAAGGCCACTGATCAACCCAAACTGGTTTTTCTGTTAACCATTAAAGTCTGAGCAGGGGCTTCAGATCAGCAACTGTTAGGATAAATATGCCCCATCTGTGGTAACAAATTCCATTGTGTTTGCAAATCTCACCCCCACAGATTCATAGAAACTGGCAGTATATATGGTTGAAAATCAGCTACTGCACTATCTGGTGCAATAGCTCTGAGAACTGGAGTACTTTTAAAAGGAGACTGTATACCTCCTATTCTGGCTACTGCTACTAAAGTCTTTTGAAAGGGCCAATCAATTTGCCATTGAGATTGCAAAATAATCAAAACATCTGCCTCGGTGTCTATTAATCCACCGAAGACTATTCTCTATTTGCAAATTCATTAAAGGTTGTTTCTGAGTAATCTCCTGGGTCCAATAAACCTCAACTTTCCCAGAGCTTCCAAATCCAGAGGTATTCCTTGTGTTAATTTCAACTTTTGGCACCCAGTATGGAATCAAAACAAATTGTGTTAATTTTTGACCTTTCGGAATTTTACAACTGCCGTTTAGGACAGATGCTAAAATTTTCATTTCTCCTGTGTAATCCAAATATATTACCCCAGGATGAATTTTTGCTCCTTGGAGAGTTGTACTTGAGCATCACAAGAAAAGACCCATAAATCCATTTGGTAAAGGTCCCCAAACATTGGTAGCTATAGCATTAACAGTGGAGCAATCTAATCTGATGTCAGTGCTTGTTGCCAAATCCAACCCAGCGCGGCCTGTTGTGGCAAAACTGCATTTGCTACAAAAACACTGGTGTTTTGAGGGGCACCCGGTTTTGCCGTGCCACCCCTGGAGTTTCCCAAGAAAGGATTTCCATCCCTATCAAATTTAAATTTACACCGATTGCTCCAGTGCTATCCTTTCTTGCATCTGAGACAGGTTGAGATGGTTTTTTTTCTCTCTGTTTTTGTTTCTTTTTGGGACACATTTTAGTAACGCATCCATCCTGTCCACAGTTGAAACATTTTTGCTGACACATTCTAAGTTTTGATAATGCGACAGCCAATATAGAAGCCTGATGATCCTCCATACCAATATCCTGACATGTTTTAATAAACTCAGCAATATCTGTAAATTTTTCCCTGACTGTGGCTAAAGCAGCTTTGAAATCTCCATTTGCATTTTCGTAAACTAGCTGAAATAAAAGCACATGAGCAGACTCAGGATTATCAATCTGCCTTTGTATAGCACTGTTTAATCGGTCTATAAAAGACACATAGGGTTCCTGAGACCCTTGGCAAACAGTTATGAGAGAAGTAGTTTTCTTTCCTGATTCAGCTACTTGCTTCCAGGCTTGAATAGCCATAAGGACCACTTGCTGGAATACCTGAGGGTTTAAATTAATTTGATCATGAGGTTGCAACCATCACCCAGAGCCTGTTGACATGTCAGCATCTGTTGGTATTCCTCTTTGAACATTATCTAATACCTGTAAAGCCACTATATTATTATATTCCAATCTCCACAATGAGTATTGAGCAGGTGTCAAAATTGTTCTTATTAAAGTTTCCCAGTCCCATGGCACCATATATCCAGTACTAGCCATCACTTCTAGCAGACCCAATGTATCAGGACTTTGAATTCCATTTTCCATCACTGATTTTTCCAATTCCTTAAGTATGGAGTGCAGAATACTTTCCTGTAATGGTGGTTGTTGTCCCTGCCCATTTGTAGTAGCTTTCTGGTTAACTAACAGCTGGCCACATGGTTCTTTACCAAGATCAATCAAGGGAGGTGCGGTAGGTTGAGAATCATGAGGAATATTCAGTGTGAATGCATTTAACAGCATCAGAGACGAGTATAAATTTGGCTCCTTTTCTGAATCTACAGAGCCAGGATCAAAAGGATCATCAGCCTTCTCAGAAAAGGTATTTTCATCCTTCTGTCCTTGCTCTTTCAAATCGTCAGTATTTTGCTCATTTGTTTTATCATGTTTATGAATTATGTCCTTAGCAGGTTGTAAATTATATAATGCAGAATAGATAAAATGCCATGTCACTATTAAATCAGCTGGAACTTCCATACCAAGGCAATTTTGAGTCTGTAAATGTACTTCCACTCTCAACCATATCTGAGCATGAAATGACCCTGTTGCTGGAAACCAGTTGCAATTTGTTTTCATCCATAACAAAAGATTCATTACTTACTTCTCAGGCAAATGATATCCAAAGGATTTTTAAATTTGCTGTAAATCTTTCAAGCATAATTTCTGTTTGGCTGATTCTACTTGTCCCAGTTTTCTAACACAATCTCATAATTCCCTGTTCAACAGGTATTGCTAATCTTTAATAGGCTAATGGCGGTACCAGAAATTCCCCTTTGGATCATGCAGACACTGCAATGCTGAGCAGTTTAGTGCCTCACATGGAGCACCATTTGTTCCGTCTGTAAAGAAAGAGGCTAAACACACACACGCGCACACACACACAGCTTTCACAACCAGTTCTACTTTATTCACTCAAGCATGGTAATAAATAGCATACAGATACGGACCTGAGCCGTGAAGCTAAACAGCAACTGCATCATTCCCTGTGACTGTTTTCAGTCACTATAAATTCCATTCTACAAACAATCACTCTCCAGGCTGCTTCCCAGAACAACCTTGTACCCAAACACTCCCTGGCTTACTCAAGACCAATTATTACCAGAGATACTGTATTCATTTGCTTCATATAAATGCATGTAATAACAATGATTAATCTTTGTGAACAAAAGCTAGCTTTGGAAAAATATTTTTCTATTTAATAAGGAAAATATGGCTACTTCTACCACCCTAACTTAGTATCTCCCTAATGCAAATGTTGAAAAACAGTAGGCGCTGTATAATTCATACATTAAAAATATATGAATACTTTCACTGATTAGGCTTGTATTTGAATAGCAATAGACTATGCAAACAGATATTCTTTCCTGGCTAAACTTTTGGAAATACACTGCCTAATTGAAAATATCCTCCGGAAAGATGCTCAGTGCACAGAAGTGTGTGCCATGTGATAATGCTTTTAGAAACACTTTTGCAACAAATCAGCTACCAAATAACAAAATATTAAAAATAAAAGCTATTCCTGAGACAACAGTCATTTTGCATTTAATAGTTATGGAACAAGCCTTAGCACAGCAAAAGAACACAAAAATTGAAGAGAGATATTATTCATAAAATTAGGGCAGATTTGCAGATTTTGTTGCTATCCCAGAGGATTTGTAAACTGTTCTAGAACAAGGCTAGTAATCATCACCTAGCAATTGTTTTGTATTAGGAAGAATGGCAGAGAAAGCAAAGGTATCAGTGACCCTTATGATGGAACAAAACCACAAGGAGTAGGATTTATTGCTGTAGACCAAAGAATTTTATTCTAAAATAGACATCTGTGCTTGACACTCCCTATTTCTATGTTTGGGGTTTTTTTGCTACTAACTATGAACAGTGTCCTCCATAAGCAAATCAGGTGTGGAGGGACACATTGTGAAAGACAGGTCCGTTTAGTAAAATGAATCCCATCCAAGAAGAAATTGAAAATCTGGGCAAGGTTTTGGAGCTGTAAGGCAAGTTTCTGCTCATGATATGTTTTTCACCATATGTCTGAAGACTTGTTGGAATATGCAAGTCATTTTAAAATTCAGGAACCTTGCAAACACAAGGAAGAAAGGCATGTAAATTTACTGGAAAGCATTCTAGTCCCATGACCAGGGGAAAACATAGAACAGAGAAGGCAAATAATTTATTATATAACAAGTATGAAAATGGTAAGTTCTGTGAAGCCCCAGTCTCTGTTCCAAGTAGATAGTTAAAAGAATTAATAGTAATTACGGGAATGTAATATTCAGTTCTGCTATCATTATAAAAAATATTAACAAGAAAGGATATGAAAGAGACTGAAAAATCTTTTGAAAAAAATATTTAATAACTTGAAAAGAAAAAAAGTCTTACAGAAACTTGTAACTTCAGTTTGACTGGTTTGTCATAAGAAAGGTGAAAGATGACTGTATTAGGGTATACTTGTATCTCATAGGGATAGAATACAGGTTAACAACGAATGAAGTGATAGAAGGTAAGTACAATAGAAGTTATTTGATATTAAAGCTATAAAAATACAAAATAAGCTGCTTATCCATAAGAAGTCATAGAAAAAAAAACCAAAACAAACATATTCACATGAGTACTATATGTTTATTTCCTTCAACAGACTCCATTTTTTTGCCTCAAATTATGGATTGACAAAGTTTTACAGGCCATATTACACGGAAGATCTAAATCAATGAGCTCATGATTACACCTGACCTTTGATGATTCTGTGATTCTGTGATTTTCAGGTTTTAGAAAACACACATTTAGTAAAGTGACAGAAGAATTTGAAGAAACCATCATATGCTTTTTGTCCTATTCTCTCTTGTTCTTCATCCCAAAACAAACACTCCAAAATAAAATTAATCTGAAAGTGACTTAAATCTCAAACTGAACACAGAGCTTGTAGACCTATAGCAAGATGAGTAAAGCAGATGTATAATACAAATCACTATTATAATAACCTAATATTTTATTAATGTACTAACCAAGTAAATACCTTTGACCTTTATAATACTAAAAGTTACCTTATTCTCAGATGTTTGAGTAGTTATCACTGTCCTCTCCCTCCCCTCCAGTATTGTCAGCTACTGCATGTAAAAGACTCAAGCCTAGTCCTGGAAAGTAGTTACTGTATGGTCTGCCTGAGCAATTAATGTGGGTGGCTAATATGTAATAATGAAGATAATGAAAGGCAATTTAGTAAGCTGATAAATGTGATGGACAGCTACTTAGCTGCACAGAATAAAGTTAATTCACTATTGAAGTGTGATTATTTAAGTAATGCTTGTCTGTTCAACGGGCATCTATTTAATAGAGATGTTATTAAGGCTAAATTACATCAAAGCTGTGAGACATCTCCATCTAAACAAGACAAATAAGTCAAAATGAGTGATGAGATACTCATTTTAGTGATTTTCAGTTTAGCCATTTATGGTAATTACTATTCAATGCTGTATCTTTCATTGTTTCATTTTCATTTTTTGTTCAGGAGCCACCTGATTCGTACCAGGCTTTGTTGTTCTAAGCACATTAGAAATATACAGAAACATAGAACTTTCTAAAGAGTTATTTAATTGAAGAAGTTTGTCCTGGGTTCAGCAGTAGCATTCATTTTTTTCTCCTTCTTAGTAGCTGGTGCAGTGCTGTGTTTTTGGCTTTCACCCTGGGAACAACACTGATAACTAAAAACCAATGTTTTTAGTTGTTCCTCAAATGTTTATTCTGACCAAGGACTTTCTGAGTCTCATGGTCTGCCAGGGAGAAGGGGAAGCCAGGAGGAAGCAGACACAGGACACCTGACCCAAACTAACCAAAGAGCTATTCCATACCAGGGCAGGTCATGCCCAGGATGTAAACTGAGAGTTACCCGGAAGGGCTAGTGCACTGCTGGGTTGGGCTAGGTATCGGTTGGCGGGTGGTATTGTATTCTCTTCCCTTGTTATTCCCCTTATAATTATTATTATTGGTGGTAGAAGCAGTGGTTTGTGTTATACCTGAGTTACTGGACTGTTCTTATCTCAACCCATGGGAGTTACATTCTTTCAATTCTCCTTCCCATCCCTCCAGGAGAGGGGGGGAAGAAGGGCAGGGGGGAGTAGACTGTGTGATTCTGATTTACACCCTGTGCTTAAACCACAACAAAGTGATATGAAAATAGTATGAGATATGAAGCAACAGAAATTAGAATTTAATATCAACTAAAATAACCTCAACTCCTAGGTGAAAATGGCGATCTTGGGATATCAACTTTACATTTTCAGTCTCTCATGGTTGTGACAGAAAAGTTTAGACTGTAATAAAAGTGTTACCTGCAACATATAAAATTACAATAGATGTTAAAACCCCTCCGCTGTTATTACTTAAAGCTGATTGGATTTAAGGCAAACTTTTGCTCTGGAGCAGAGAGAGGAGTTAAATATTAACATAAATAATAACCCACAGTAATATAGATCTTAATTACTTAACTTTTATCAAACCAATACTTAATTCACTGAAAGTCTTAAAAACACAGACCAAAGAACTCTAGGGGAGAGACAATTCCTCTAATGCACTCTTGTACTTTCTATTTTTAGTATCCCCCAAAAATGCCAATAATTTAGATTCCAAAGACTTTCACTAACAAGCAGAAGTTAAATGAAATATGTACAAACATTTCTGCACTATCTGAATAGTAAAACAAAATTGAAACTCTTTTCTACTTTTCTACTTTTATATCAACAGATCAGTATATAGGGGCATTCTCACAAATTCTGTTATTTTCAGAAGTTATTCTGCACTAACGTAGATGAGGATACAATCCAAAAACAGGCTCTTCAAATTTCAAAAGGGGATACTAAGTTTGTTTTCCTAATACTCTTGAGATTCTTTGTACAGAATCTTCTCTGTTCAGAGCAGGTGGAATGGGAAATTAATTATATTGAGTAGAGATTCTTTATTTCAATAAATAATAAAATTTGTATATTTATTTTGCTCTTGAAATTTAATTCAACCCAAACAATTGTCTTTTATATTGAAGTGTTCATCAGTTTGCTTCCTTGGTACATCACAGTGGTGTAATAACTTGTATACGACAAAAAGACCACTGATGTTTAAAAAATGCTGGTTTGCATTTATGCATTTTCTCTTAATGTTAAAATTTGTAAGACAGTATAATTTAAAATTTATTCTTCATGTATAACTTTAACTTTTTAATTGGCTAGTGCATTTATTCTCTTAAAATATTAATTCTTTTGGTAATGATAAGAATTCTTTAGTAATACTTAGCAATATTTAAAACATAATTACTACTGATATGACATGTTTTTTAATTTAATTGATGAAGATTTGTCATCGAAAAAAACTTGCTTTCTCCACTCTAGAAGAATGGATAAACTAACAAAAAAGGTTGTTTACTCATGGCCCATGTCATGGTTCTACATTAGATTTTAATGCATGTTGTTGCCTAATCTGCCTTTCTTAAAATACAGAAAAGTGATTGGCATTGCAATTTCCTTTTCTCTTTAGATGGCTAAAGGTTCAGACTGAGGGTCTGACTTGTTTTCCTATGAGTACTTTATCACATCAGTAGTTCTCCTGGCTTAGTTGAGTATTTATACAAATAAAGGATGTTTCAGTTAGGCATAAAGTGTGTAATTCAACTTTAATCGCTTGTGCTAGGATTATCGTACTTTCATTTATAAATATGTTGTCTTAGTCTTTTTTTCCTTTATCAATCAATCAATGTCAGAAGTAGTAGCTCAATCTTTTCTTTTAAGTTGTCTGGAGGAAATATTGCTGAATACATAGCTTTTAGTGCATTTTAGTGCAGTGCTAACGGAATGTTTTAAAAAGTCAAGTTTAATTATTCCAGTCTGTGCCTGAAGACAGAGAAGGATTTTGTTTTGTGGTGAGCTGACCCTGGCTGGACTCCAGATTCCCACTGAAGTCGCTCTATCACTCCCCTTCCTCAGCCGGACAGGGTGAGAAAATATGATGAAAGACTTATGATGAGTTAAGGACAGGAAGACATCACTCACCAACTAACATCATCTGCAAAACAGACTTGACTTGGGGAAATGAGTTTTATTTATTACCAACCAAATCAGACTATGACAATGACAAATAAAACCAAACCTTAAAACACCTGCCCCCCACCCCTCCTTTACTCCTGGGGTTAACTCAATCACTCCTGATGTTCTCTACCTTTTCTCTCTCTCAGTCACAGGGGGATGGGGAATGGAGGTTGCAGACAGTTTATCACACAATGTCTTTGCTGCTTCCTCCTCATGCTCTTTCTCTCCTCCAGTGTGGGGTACCTCCATGGGAGAGTCCTCCATGAACTCCAGTGTGCACTTCCTATGGGGTCACAGCCTCCTTTGGGCATCCTCCTGCTCCAGTGTGGGGTCTTCCACGGGCTGCAGGTGGAGATCTGCTCCTCCATGGAGCTCCAAGTGCTGAAGGGGCACAGCCTACCTCACCATGGTCTGCATCACAGGCTGCAGGGGAATCTCTTTTCCATCCATTTTCACTGACCTTAGTGTCTGTATACTTGCTATTCTCAGGTATTGTCTCTCCTTTCTCCCAGCTTCTGTGGTGCAGCAGCTTTTTCTCCTTCTCATATACATTATCCCAGAGGCACTACGACTGTCACTGATGGGTTGAGCCTTGGCCAGCAGTGGGTTACCCTGGAGCTGGCTGGCACTGGCTCTGTCGGACATAGGGGAAGCTCCTAGCAGCTTCTCACAGAAGCTACCCCTTTAGCTCTCCTGCTACCAGTACTTTGCTATGCAAAAAAAAAGTACAGAGGTCAGACCTCTAAAGCATGCCAGATGTTGTAGAATGAGCTGTGTAAGAACTGAGATAAATGTTTAGGCGTGCTACTCAGAAAAGATGTTCTTTAACCAATTACTCTCATCTGTCCATTTCAGCATGAATTGGCTTTTTAATATTATTATAGAGTGCCTTTCTTCCTTTCTGTCAAGTAGAAAAAGGTTTTATTACTCAGGCCATGAAATAAGTACTCCATATAATAATTCTGCTTAAAAAAATAGTAAGTTATAGGCAAGACATGGTTTCATTTACACAAAACATTACCTGATACAGTGCAGAAAGTCTCTGTAATTCTTTATCTCTTCCTAATATTTATGACATCTTTGAAAACTTAGTTTCACTGTGTTCTTTTATTTATTGATAACTTCTCATTCAAATTAGGAAAACAGTAACTTTTTCAGTTGTCTGTTTTGAAATGCATTTGATCTTGGAATTAAAAAAGGTAGCCAGAACTCTTTTCCAATTAATATTACCTTGCTCATTAGGCTTAGAAATGGTTTCTTATTAACCAGCATTGGTTTGACCTCTTTTTGCCAACACTTCAAAGGTGATGTTAGACACCATATTTCCAGCTTGGCAGACCAAAGTTTTCTCAGCTAAGTAGAACGGCCTTTCAAATGTGTAGGTATCAGTATATACACTTACTTGTACCTGCAACATAATTGCTCTCTTATATGCTTACTCTATCAGGCAGTACTTATTGCATGTTGTTACAGATCAGAAAAGTATATGAAAGTGCTGTCTTTCAGTTGTTCCACAACTGATGTACTAGTTCAGTGGCATGTTATTTCAGTTGGCTAATATGATGGATGGGACAACCAGACTTCCTGATAGAATCAATCACATATACTGTATTTAATGAATTACATCAATGGAAAATAAGAAAGTTTATGTGTTGTTTTGTTTGGTTGGTTGGGTTTTTCTTCACCGTTTTATGCCTAACAGCTTTAATATTTCCAATACATGATATTCAACTTAGAAGGAATTGGATTCAACTTAGAAGGAATGAAAGTAAGCATTTAGCAAATAGTGGAGAGATGTTTCTCTTTCCGTATTGTGTTGTGTAAATGTATTTTAAAACTTTCAGACTTTTCTAGCTTGTATTAGGCATTAACCAAACAGTTACCGTTTTGAATGGAAATTGTATACTAATATTTTGGAAAAATTGAAAATTGACATGATATGTAAATATAGATCATAAGAGATTCAAACTATCATTTCTTTCTGTCTCAGACCAGCTGTTTATGATTTTAGATCTCATACAAGGAATTTCTGTATTGATATTATATGATATACATTGTATTTGAAATAGTTACAATACAATGTATATGATATCCTTGGATGAATAAGGAGCTGCTGAGGAAACTTCAAAGGAAGAAAGAGGCTTATAAAAGATGGAAGCAAGGATAGGCAGCTTGGGAAGAATACAGGGATTTTGTCCAGAAAGCTAGGGACCAGGTTAGGAAAGCTAAGGCCCAGTTAGAATTAAACTTGGCTAGGGACGGGAAAGATAGCAGGGTTTTTATAGGTACACTGCAAATAAAGTACAGACATGGGGCAATGTAGGCCCCCTCCGGAAGCTATCAGGAGAACTGGCTAACCTAGACTGGGAGAAGGTTGAGGTTCTGAATGACTTCTTTGCCTCAGTTTTCACTGGCAAAGGCTCTGACCACACCACCCACGTCTTGGAAGGCAGATGCAAGGACTATGAGAATGAAGACCTTGGGCCCACTGTAGGAGAGGATCTACTTCAGGAGCATCTTAAAAACCTGAACTTACATAAGTCCATGGGACCTGATGAAATCCATCCGCGGGTGATGAAGGAGCTGGCAAATTGAGTTTCTAAGCCACTGTCCATCATATTTGAAAAATCATGGCAGTCAGGTGAAGTTCCTGACGACTGGAAAAAGGGAAATATAACCCCCATTTTCAAGAAGGGAAAAATGGATGACTGAGGGAAGTACAGACCTGTCAGTCTCACCTCTGTGCCTGGCAAAATCTTGAAGCAGATTCTCCTGAAGACATGCTAGGGCACATGAAAAACAACAAGGTGCTTGGTGACAGCCAGCATGGCTTCACTAGGGGGAAATCCTGCCTGACCAATTTGGTGGCCTTCTATGATGGGGCTACAGAATTGATGGACAGGGGCAGAGCAGTGGATGTCATCTACCTGGACTTGTGCAAAGTGTTCAACACTGACCCACATGACATCCTTGTCTCTAAATTGGAGAGACATCAATTTGATAGATGGACCACTCAATGGATAAAGAACTGGCTGGATGGCCGCACGCAAAGAGTTGTGGTCAATGGCTCAATGTCCAGGTGAGGATCAGTAATGAGTGGTGTTCCTCAGGGATTGTTGTTGGGATCAGTCTTGTTCAGTATCATTGTCGCTGACAAGGACAGTGGGATTGAGTGTGCCCTCAGCAAGTTTGCCAATGACACCAAGCTGTGTGGTTCAGTTGATACACTGGAGGGAAGGAATGCCATCCAGAGGGACCTTGACACACTTGTGAGGTGGGCTGATGCCAACCTCATGAAGTTTAACCATGACAAGTGCAAGGTCCTACACCTGGATCAGGGCAATTCCAGGCACAGCTACAGGTTGGGCAGAGAAGAGATTCAGAGCAACCCTGTGGAGAAGGACTTGAGAGTGTTGGTCGATAAGAAAATGAACATGAGCCGGCTGCAGTGTGCACTCGCAGCCCAGAAAGCCAACCGTATCCTGGGCTGCATCAAAAGGAGTGAGACCAGCAGGTTGAAGGAGGTGATCCTGCCCCTCTACTCTGCTCTTGTGAGACCTCACTTGGA
This sequence comes from Melopsittacus undulatus, assembly GCF_012275295.1. Lineage (NCBI taxonomy): Eukaryota > Metazoa > Chordata > Aves > Psittaciformes > Psittaculidae > Melopsittacus > Melopsittacus undulatus. The sequence goes on along the minus strand of NC_047557.1, from coordinate 24,914,906 downwards.
GTATTGTGTGCAGTTCTGGTGTCCTCAACATAAAAAAGACATGGAACTGTTAGAACAAGTCCAGAGGAGGGCCATGAGGATGATCAGGTGCTGGAGCACCTCCCGTATGAAGACAGGCTGAGAAAGTTGGGGCTGTTCAGCCTGGAGAAGGCTGCATGGAGACCTCATAGCAGCCTTCCAGTACCTGAAGGGGGCCTATAAGGATTCTAGGGAGGGACTCTTCATTAGGGAATGTAGTGATAAGGGGTAAGAGGTTGAAACTTAAACATGGGAAGTTTAGATTGGATATAAGGAAGATATTCTTTACTGTAATGGTGGTGAGGCACTGGAATAGGTTGCCCAGGGAAGTTGTGAATGCTCCATCCCTGGTGGTGTTCAAGGCCAGGCTGTACAGAGCCTTGGCTGACATGATTTAGTGTCAGATGTCCCTGCCCATGGCAGAGGATTTGGAACTAGATGACGTTAAGGTGCTTTCCAACCCTAACTATTCTATGATTCTATGAATAAATTAAATTAGTATATATTGAACTGAATATGTGACAACTGTATTTGAAATCAGAAGGGAAAGGAAGAGGTCACACACAGAACTATAAATTATCTATTTCTTCATGGCTGCAATTTCAAAATAATAATTGTTTCAGATTCACATTTTTAATCTATTTACCTTTAAGCTGTGCAAGTGCCACTCTTCAACAGTTTTTCCTGTCTTGGCTTTAGGATCGTTTCAGATAATCCAGAATATTTATCCTGAAGTCTAATATTCTTTAAAGGGACAAGTGCCAAGCTCTCCTGTCATTCAAGTCTTGAAAATGTATATTCTACAGGGTAAAAAACAGTATCAGGAAGAATTTAGGGTATATTGCTTACTAAGTCACTGGGTGTAATGAGAGACATGGATTCACATAATACTCAATAGGACATAGAAGCTTCCATAGGTAGACTCTCAAGTGCTTTGACAGTTCCTTGTACCGCCAGCTTGTATCACTCGGGAGATATCAACATAGCATGTGTCCTGTAAACACAGAAGTAGGCAGGACTGAAGCTGTAGTGGAATGGATACTTCAGCCAGCCTTAGCTGCTCGGTTGTGCTGCTGTGGTGGAAAGTAGTTTTGGTGTCCAGGGCATCCCCCTTCTGTTATACAAAATTCCCCTCATATAGGTGATGGGGCTATGAGGTCAGAAGACGACTAGTCAGGGTGACGAATAATATTACCTAATGGTAACAAGGGCAGAGAAGGCTACGTGTCTTCTCTGCAATTTTCTGATAGATGTGTTTGGATTAAAATGCATATGATCCTGAGTTAGTCAGTTTAGAGCCAATACCACATTATCTTAACCTGAAAACTAGAAGAACTTATGCAGACAGCTTTCCTTTGGCTTTGAGATTAGCAATAGCTTTGAAGTCATTTACTGAAGAATGAACTCCAAAGCTTTCTCTATAATTGGGGGCATTCATAATGCTCCCTTTATAAATGTGCTGGTGCCTAATAATGTAGTTTTGCTAATGTTGCAGGCTTTCCCTCATTTGGGGGCCTAGTACGGTCTCTTAGACCTTCCCTGACTTCTGAGAATTCATCCAGCCTTAAGCCTCTGCCCCAAGAGACACAGGAATTAACATAATTTAACGGTATTTTGCAAATATATCCCTGCAGCGACTAGAGGCCTGGAAGCCAGCATACTACAGTCTGGAAATGTCTGTTTTGACATGTAACAGAAGAGAAGGAATAGAGGACAAACAAGAAATAGAAGAATGTCATTCTTAAAAAACACAGAAGTATCCTAAATCAGGTGGTTAAATCTTTAGATCCTATCTTTCATTGTAGGTAAATATAGGCACTGTGGTCTTGAAATGCATGAACAGACTTACCAGGCTTCTTCCACTAAACAAACATACCTTTGCCATACAAATCAGTTGAAGACTTCTTAGATACAACTATCTGTAAGCCTTTTTTCCTTAAGGAGTATTTTTAAAGAAACATTTTCTTCTAAATGCTGTCATCCAGATAAACAAAAATTATTAACTTTAATAACTCTTATAACTAAGGTTTACTAAAAGTAAAGTAGGTTTAGAAAAGAAAGAAGGCCTGTATGCAAGAGAAAATGTTTACACGAGATACAGAATTGTAGAAATGCTAACAGAGAGACGTACAACTTTAACTATGAAGAAGAAAAAATATTCTAAATTGCCAGGATATCCTCTTTTATTCAGATTACACAAAAGATATTATTGGGTGCTGGGAAACACTTTCAGAAATGAACTTAAAATAATGACTATTCAGTTGTTTGGAAAACAACCTTAAAAAAAACCAAAAAACAAAACAACAAGGAAAAAACCCAGAAAAATAACATTATACAGGAAAAAAAGAGACATGGACCTTTCTTATCATACTTGCCACTTGTTTTAATTATAAAACTTTTTAATACAGTTGAGTGAAAACACAGAAGAAGATGGAGTGATTTACCTACTGGAACTGGAAATTAGGATTTCATTATATGCTTATGACTTTATATTCTTCATAGAGTACACATAGTAAAGTTCGGAAGGATTATAGGAAATACAGCTTTTTTTTTTCAGCAATGAGAATATGAATTTATAATACTGTGACAGTGTTGTGGCTTAAAACAGCAAAGGATGATAGATACCTTCTAAAATGCATAGATAATAAATTTAGATATTTTGGCACTAATATTCCAAAGTAGGAGAACCTGTTTCAATGAAATATGGAATGGCAATTACTTACTCTGATGCAAAATGTGAAAATATTATTACCAGTGAAATGACCCAGTGCATTCCAGGGCTTTAGTATCCATTTTTCTTGAAACTCTCCTAATCCACAGAAGAATCTCAAAGAATTCTACAAAAATAGTTTAAAAACTCTTAAAGGTTAAACTTTAAGTTAGTATGCAAAATAGAACAAGTGAAACAATACTGTGGCAAGACAAACCAGGGCAGTGCTTCCACAGAATTCCTTAAGGAAATCTTCAGAAACAGTGATGAAATAGACTTTACTGACCTTGATCCTGTAATGTAGCTCATCCAAAACCTTCAGTATAAAAACTGTGGCAAGCATGAAACAGTTGCTGGAATTTAAAAGCACAAATGGCAGTATATGGCATTTTAGGCAATTTAAAATTAGCCAATATAAATATAATATATAGATACATACACACACACATTTACATATATAAAGAAAGAGGAAGAGGAGAAAGATGTTTTCACTGAGACAAATTAAAAATTGCACAAGTCTTGAAACAAGGGTATTTATCCTGAGCATTCAACCTTATATAATATTTATAATAGACGTATTGAGACAACTATCTGTGATAGTTGTTTAAAAGCAGTCCTTTCTAAAAAATCTCCAAGCAAGCTGATAAAGCTATTTGCCTTATGCAATTTCATACAGAAATCCGAAACTTGCAAAAGCAATGGAAAATGTTTTGTATTGTTTCAAGGATATGCTTTTAATGGAGAAAAATCTGAAAATTCATGAAGTATGGATTGCAGATATGTATCAACAGCAAAAGAATGAGGCAATGCAGATCACAACTGTTATCTCAAAATTAACCAGATAGCACAGGTTCAGTACTGTTTCATGGAACGTTTTAATCTTTATATAATTAGAGTACTGTTGTCCTAGATACCAATGAATGTAAAATTACAAAGGTCATACTTTTATACAGGATGCGATGGAAAAGGGAGAGCTCATATAGAGCTACAAAACTGATGTGGAAATGAACTTTGCAACAGCATGCAGGGAAGATAGGAACAGTGAAGAATGAATTAGTTTGTGACAGTAAATGAGATTATGAAAGTCTTGCTGAAGGGTATTTGCTGTTGGGGAGGATAAGAAAGGGGACCACCGTGACTGTGTATTGCTAACAGTTTTACTTCACTTTATGTTTCACTGCAAACGCTTGGCAGAAGTTAGCTTATCTTTTGGATAAAACATCTAGGTGAAACTGCATTGCTTTTTAACATTTCTCAGATAGTTACTAAGCGGATGGAGTGCTTATTCTCATGTTGCCCTTTTTACATAAATGTTCATCTGAGTTAAGTACCAGATATGTTATTTTGCTGACTGCACTTTCTCAAAATTTCTACAATGCTCGGAGAGACGCACTTTTAAAAAAATAGCAACAGTATTGTCTAGTTGCTAAGTATTTCTCGAATGTTATATGTATCTCACAGCACAGATATGGGCATGAAGCAGAAAGTATACAATGTTACAAGGAACATTGCAAACTGAAGGAAAAGTGTTTTACAATTCACTTTTCAATAGAAATCTTGCAAAGTCAGTCTTGATTCAAAATTTTGCTCTTTGTGTTCTGTATTGTATTTGGGTTATATATTATTCAGATTTTCACTGGCACCATTTCTTACCATAAGTAGCATTTGACAGACATGTTGGAATAACTGCTTGGACAAAAACTGAAACATTTGCTTATTTACAAAAAACTCACAGAACTACACCATGTGTAAAACTGCTTATTAACTAGTTCTTCTATAACATATGCAAGAGCCATACATCTCTGTGAAAGCAAGCAATTACTTTCACAATCTTGTGTTTATGTAGTGAGTCTCATCTTTACTGTTAATGTCTAGCATATAACCGCACTTCTTCCCTGGAATCAGGGTGCTAGGAATTCAGCTTTCACCTGCCATTTTTAAACAGTATTTCCTCTCAGGCATTTGAAGAACACCAACAGGGGCTGTTGCTTGCATATTTAGGTCTTAATTCAATGAAATTTTCCCCCAACAGTACTTTCTGACTGATAACTGCTTTCTCAGATCTCTGCAGAGTTGTTCTACCATGAAAGTTATTTGAGGAAAGAAATCAACACACACCTGCCTGATGGATCCAAGGAAATTCAACAAAGATTATAATTATTAAATATTGTTAAAAAGAAATGTCAAGGTTGTCTGCTATGATGTTTCCTTTCCTAAAACCTTCTGGAGCCCAAAAGAGCTCAAACCCACTGTGACTGAGATACCTCTCTGGGTCCTGTTTTCTCCTTCTTGGAAGGTATTTTGGCAACTTTAAATGGGCTGCGAATGACCCAGCAAGGTCTTGCTGCACTGACAGCAGGACACCAATAGCTTATGCTGGAAGCAAAGATAGCAGGCCAGCCAGGGTAGTGCTGGAAGCCTGGGTTAGGCAATCGGATCTCTGGGCTGATCAACTGCTGACATGCCCCTGAGTTTTGTCAGTGGTCTAGGGACACGGACAGCTAGTTCTTCCACTCCAGAGGGGATCCTGGTGCTCAGGAAGCATGTAGGACCCTGCCTGGGGTGCAAAAAGGATGACAGTACTGGTGCCCCCGTTCTCACATGAGTAGAATAAGCCAGAACAGCCATCATTACAATAACAAGCTCCTCAATGCTTAGCAATCACTATGTAATAATATTATCATTGAGTTTGTTTAACAGGTGGTACCATGTAACAAAGCAAGCTTCTTTACACTGGTTCATATATCTTCTGGTGACATTTCTTTTAAATTGAGCTTAGGTAAAGTGACATCTATCGAATCAGATACACCTATCAAATGCTAACATAAAGAAATAGAGGTTAGTTTTCAAATCAAATGTGCTTTTAGAATAAAAAGAATAGTTTATTATTTCATCTTTTGCTAGCCATTCAGAGTACGTAAGCCATGCTGCTACTCTGTAGATATTGATAGTCTCGGATATTGATAGTACACTAGTAGATGAAAAACTAATTCCTCATTTCTGCTAAAAAGGCCCACGAGACTTATCAAAGGGTAACAACTTTGTAATACCTGGTTATGAACGGCACCCCAGAAATTTCAGTGGTGGAGGAGTTTACATTTATTTCAGCAATCTACTACAGATTCATAGATTAGTCTTTACTAAAGGACAGACTGAATTTTCAAAGAGGAAAAACTTGATATGCATTGATTCACAGTATTCTAAGGGTACATGTGTACCTCTACATTTTTTTCTTTCAATGAGCACACGTTATTTGGCTGGAGCAGAGCACTCTGCATACATCATAGCTCGACTATACAGCAATAATACCATACAATATTTGAAATGGTTTGGCAACCCAGATTAATAGATCTGCACTAAATATATACTTTATCCATTATTCTTTATTCCACATTAATGTTACTGGTATTCGCTGCTTCATCTGCAATGCTTATTGAAATACTGAAACAAGAATAATCCTTGTCAAAACATTAACATCGTCAGTGGCCAATGTCTTTCACCAAAGACCTGCATGTTTTCTCCCCAACAATTCAGATCTCCACTTACTGAAATAATGATTTGACATTTACAACTTCTAGGTTATTCATATAATCATAGAATGCTAGGTTGAAGGGACAACAAGGATCATCTTGCCCAATCTTTCTTGGCCAAAGCACAGTCTAGACAAGATGGCCCAGCACCCTGTCCAACTGAACCTTAAAAGTATCCAATGTTGGGGAGTCCACCACTTCCCTGGCAAGATGATTCCAATGGCTGATTGTTCTCACCGTGAAAAATGTTTCTCTTATGTCCAACTGGAATCTTCCTGGGGGTAACTTGTACTCATTACCCCTTGTTTCTCGCATGTGTGTCTTTATAAAAAAGGAGTATCCATCTTTGTAACCACCCTTTAATTACTGGAATAATGACAAGGTCCCCACTGAGCCTTATTTTCTCTAGGCTAAACAAACCCAGTTCTCTCACTGTTTCCTCATACAGCAGTCTTCCCAGAACTTTGATCATCTTATGGCCTTTCTCTGGACCTTCTCCAGCCTGTCCACATCTCTTTTGTATAGCAGGAACCAAAACTGAACACAGTATTCCAGGTGTGACCAGACAAGCGTCAAATAGAGTGGCGTAATGACATCTTTATGTCCGCTGGTGATGCTCTTATTTATGTAACCCAGCATCCCGTCAGCTTTCTTTGCCATAGCTTCACATTGTTCACTCATATTGAGCATGTTGTCCAGCAGGATACCCAGGTCCCTTTCCATAGAGCTGCTCCCCAGCTAGGTTGGTCCCAGGCTGTGCAGCACTCCTGGGTTATGTTTTCCCAGGTGCAAGACCCAAAGTTTTCCTTGTTGAAGTTTGTAAGGTTCTTGTTAGCCCACTGTTCCATTCTATCCAGGTTATCGTACAGGGTGGCTCTCTCTTCCAAAGTGTCTGCTTCTCCACTCAGTTTGGTATCGTCAGCAAACTTGGTCAGAGTACACTTGATCCCATCTTCCAGATCATTTATGAAGATATTGAACAGCATTGGGCCCAATATTGATCCCTACAGGACCTCACTTGTGAGATACTGACAGTTTGAAAATTACATATTTAGCATCACCACCCCACCCACCACTTGTCTAGACCAATAATGCATCAGTTTCTTAAGAAGGAGGCTGTGGGAAACTGTGTTCACTGCTTGTTCCATATGAACCAAGTAGGTTGCTTTATCACAGAAGGCAGTCCTGTTTGTCAAGCACAATTTTCCCTAGGTACATTTCCTAACCACATGCTTCATTTGACTTGTGATAGCTCCCAGGAGGATTTGTTCCATAACTTCCCTGGGGACTTTAGTAAGTGTGATGGGCTTATAATTTCCTTGTTCCTCCTTTAAGCCCTTCTTGTAGATGGGGATGACATTTGCCTTCTTCCAGTCTTCTGGAATGTCCCCAAATTTCCATGACTTCCCAGACTGTGGAAGCAGCCTCACAATGATGCCACCAGCTCTTTTAACACCCTGAGGTAGACATTGTCAGGGCCCTTTGATTTGTAGGGGTCAAGCTCTTTAATAATTCATATACCAGCTCTTCTTTCACTAATGGTAGGTCTGTGTTTGCATCAACTTGGATTTCTGTTCCTAAGGCCTGAAGCCAAACAGTGCTAGTAAAGACGGAGGTGAAGAGTGTTAAGAATCTCTCCCTTTTCAGCATTATTGATGACTAATTCCCCTCTCTTGCTTAACAGTGGACCAGTATTCTCTTCAGTTTCTGCTGCTTGTTTACGTACCTCAGAACCTTTTCTGGTAGCTTTTGACACCTCTAGCCAATTTCAATTAAAGCTGAGCTTTTGCTTTTCTAACTGCATCTCTGCACACCCTGGCAATGCGCTTGTAGTTCTCAGTGGGTATTTGTCCACTTTTCCATTTTTGGTATACTTTTCTTTTGGTTTTGAGCAGATTCAGATGCTCAGTTAAGCCAAGAGGGTCTTTTGCTCTGCCTGCTTCCCTTACCTTTAAAGGGAATGAACTGGTTTTGTGCTTCTAAGAGTGTGTTCTTAATCTCCCAGCACTTACTAGGTCCTTTATGGAAACTTCCCATGAAACACCTCCTAGTTGAGCTTTGAGCAAGCTGAAGTTTGCTCTTCTACACTCTAAAATATTTGCCTTTGGTACTAACCTTCAGCGTGCTCAGCCAGATCCCACACTCTGCAATATAGTGATCCCTGCAGCCAAGGCTATCACTATCAGAGATATTACAAAGATTTTCTTGGTCTGTGAGTAGCAAGTCCATCAGTGTTTTATTCCTGGTTAGCACATCTAACATTTGTATAAGGAAGCAGTCCTCTATGCATTCCAGGAATTTGATGGATGACATGTGAGCTGCTGTGTTATTCTTCCAACAAATGGCTGGGTAGTTGAATTGACCCATAGAAAACAGGTTCTGTTAACCTGAAGCTTGCTTAAGTGACCTAAATATTGCTTCATTGGCCTTATCATCTTGGTTTGGAGGTTGGTAGCAGATACTGACTGTAAGATCTTCCTTGGAGATGACCCCTCTGATCTTGACCCAGAGGCATTTGATAAGGCTTCCACCATCACTGTAGTTGACTTCTATATGTTCAAGGCTCTCCTTAATACAGAGCGTGACTTCTCCTCCTTGTCTTCTCTGCTTGTTTTTATGAAACAGCCTATAGCCATCCATTACAATCCTCCATGTGAGTTGTTCCACCATATTTCAGTTATTCGTGTGATATAACTTTCTGACTGGGCATGGAGCTCCAGTTTCTCCTATCTGTTCCCCAGGCTGTGTGCATTGGTATGTATACATGTATATTTGAGGAAGCTGGCCTTCTGATTCTCATCCTGGGAGGCAGCTAAGGAACATTCGTCTCTGCTCTGGCTGACCTGACTTATTCTGTGCTTGGCTGCAATAGTATGAACACTGACACTTTGGATCCTGTCCCTGACTCCTTCAATTTAAATGCACCTCATCAAGCTGGCCAGCCTGCTGCCAAAGATTCCCATGCCTCTTCTAGACAGGTGAATCCATGCTATAGCCATCAAAGAATGTTCTTTTGTCACTAAAGCCAAAACCCTCACAATGGCCACCAATGTGTCAATGCCACAAAGACAGTAGTTGATTTGCAATATATGCTTATTTCTGCTTGTACCCTTTCATCTAACTGGTAAAATGGAGAAGATAAATTGGGCACCAATATTTTTCACTTGCACCCTCATGGCTACAGTCTTCTTCAATTGTGCCCAGATTCTGGCTTGCAATGTCATCTGTGCAAACATGAAAGACTAGCAGTGGACAGTAGTTTGTTTCTTGACAAGTTTAGCACCCTCTAGGCAACATCTTGGACCTTAGCTCCCAGAAGGCAGCATATGTCTCATGACTCCCTGTCAGGCCAGCAGATGGGCACCTCAATGCTTATTCTGAGCTTTTAATTTTCAAGTATCTGGTAGATCTTGCTGCACACTTGTGTTCAGGTATTTCAAAGGAATATTGATTTGATTTTAGTATTCTTACCATTAGCAGTTAAGAACTGGCATCACTGTCTTTAAAGCCAAGCACTCTTACGAAGTCCTAGATTTCTTTAGCTATTTGTTTTTACGTATTTTTAAAGATTATCAGTATATAAAACTATTCTGTGATGTAATTTTTTATTATCTTATCATCCACATAGAAGGCTAATAAATGGTCAAGAAAGGCAAAGGGTCAGAATGAAGATTAATAGACATACTTGGCTAATTCTGCAATTTAATTTAAAGAGCTACTTTTGAAACTATAGAAAAAGCAGGTATCTTTTTCAAATGGGGAACAAGACTCTAGTAAGAAGCTTTTTGCTTATGAATTGCAGACTTTCTTAGCATAGAAAATCCAAAATAAACTTTTGAGCTAATAATGCAGTTTTGATTTGCTTTTATGCAACACCTCAGAGATCCAGATTTTTTTTCGAGGACATGAAGAAATCTGGGGGTTTTTCACCACTTCTGATATGACTCCAGTGAGGCTTGATTCAACCATTGGATGAACTAACTTTTCGTAAATGCTAACATTTAAAAGATTATAATTACAATACCTTTGTGAACAACAGATCAGGGTCACCATAAAACAACTAATCTGGTTCTCATATATTTTTCCAGCAATCAGATTTAATGATATAACTGCTTTCTGTTCTCCCACTACCACACTTTTTAAAAACGTATCTGTCCTAATAAGGAAGCAATACAAAATGGAATCAATGCTGAAATCCTTTCCTCCAGAGATCTGTATTGATTTAAGAAACAATGTTTTTTTAATTGAAAGCATGTAGTGTTACTAGAAAAGAGAGATCAATTACCACATTTTTAAGGCAAAATCCTTCTTTTCGAATTTACTTCAAATATGAAAAGACACAAGTTTAACAAACATTTCATTTCTATTCTTCTTCAGAGGAAACCTAATCTGTACACTGAAATCTGTGATTTTCTATATTCCTAATTTGTCCTTTCTAAAAATAAGCCTTTCAAAATACTGAGTGGGTAGGTTTTTTTAGTTCTGCCAAGATGTTTTTCCTTTAAAGGATCTGATTAATAACCTGTTATGATTGTCAAAAGGCAAATTCAAAGGAAAAATTTATTTTAAAATGAATTTATTTTTAATATTAACTGTTGTGCAATAAATGGTTCTCATTTCAAACCATTCTGTCTCTATGGCTGTGTGCATGAGTAGCCATGAGAAACTTACAGCGCTTTTTTCTTGTGTCCATCCACATGGCTTACTCAGTTCTCTCCCCTTTTCTGCACATGTTTTCAGGTATGCAAATAAAATGCAAAAGACTTTTAAAATATCAGCCCCAACATACACCTCCCATGAGAATTTACACTCCTGAAAAGGAGAACACAAATTACACAATATATACACCATCAGCAATAGACAGCCATCTGTTTTGCTGTTGTTTTCTTCACAAAAGGAGGATTTGCAGAGATTCCTGAAAGCTGTTGTTCCTATGAATTAGGATCAAGAGGAAAATGGATGATCCAGGGAACTACAGACCACTCAGTCTCACCTCTGTGCCTGGCAAAATCTTGAAGCAGATTCTCCTAGCAAGGGCACATGAAAAACAACAAGGTGCTTGGTGACAGCCAGCATGGCTTCACTAGGGGGAAATCCTGCCTGACCAATTTGGTGGCCTTCTATGATGGGGCTACAGAATTGATGGACAGGGGCAGAGCAGTGGATGTCATCTACCTGGACTTGTGCAAAGTGTTCAACACTGACCCACATGACATCCTTGTCTCTAAATTGGAGAGACATCAATTTGATAGATGGACCACTCAATGGATAAAGAACTGGCTGGATGGCCGCACGCAAAGAGTTGTGGTCAATGGCTCAATGTCCAGGTGAGGATCAGTAATGAGTGGTGTTCCTCAGGGATTGTTGTTGGGATCAGTCTTGTTCAGTATCATTGTCGCTGACAAGGACAGTGGGATTGAGTGTGCCCTCAGCAAGTTTGCCAATGACACCAAGCTGTGTGGTTCAGTTGATACACTGGAGGGAAGGAATGCCATCCAGAGGGACCTTGACACGCTTGTGAGGTGGGCTGATGCCAACCTCATGAAGTTTAACCATGACAAGTGCAAGGTCCTACACCTGAGTCAGAGCAATCCCAGGCACAGCTACAGGTTGGGCAGAGAAGAGATTCAGAGCAACCCTGTGGAGAAGGACTTGAGAGTGTTGGTTGATAAGAAAATGGGCATGAGCCGGCTGCAGTGTGCACTTGCAGCCCAGAAAGCCAACCGTATCCTGGGCTGCATCAAAAGGAGCATGACCAGCAGGTTGAAGGAGGTGATCCTGCCCCTCTGCTCTTGTGAGACCTCACCTGGAGTATTGTGTGCAGTTCTGGTGTCCTCAGCATGAAAAGAACATGGAACTGTTAGAACAAGTCCAGAGGAGGGCCACGAGGATGATCAGGGGACTGGAGCACCTCTCATATGAAGACAGGCTGAGAAAGTTGGGGCTGTTCAGCCTGGAGAAGGCTGCATGGAGACCTCATAGCAGCCTTCCAGTACCTGAAGGGGGCCTATAAGGATTCTAGGGAGGGACTCTTCATTAGGGACTGTAGTGATAGGACAATGGGTAACAGATTAAAACTTGACAGGGGAAGTTTAGATTGGATATAAGGAAGATATTCTTTACTGTAAGGGTGCTGAATCACTGGAATGGATTGCCCAGGGAAGTTGTGAATGCTCCATCCCTGGCAGTGTTGAAGGCCAGGTTGGATGAAGCCTTGGGTGATATGGTTTAGTGTGAGGTGTTCCTGCCCATGGCAGGGGGCTTGGAACTAGATGATAAGGTCCTTTCCAACCCTAACTATTCTATGATTGTATGATTACTTTGTAAAGAGATGCCATATAATAGAGCATATATGCTCTGCTTTGGGACATGTGACAAGTCTCTCTCTGTTGTTCTGTCATTGCCCTAGAAAAATTGTCAGGAGTAAAGTTTGAGCAGAGAAAAACAGGAAAGATCCTGCATGCCATTAAAAAAAGATAGTACAGACTGAGATATCTGGTTACCTCACTTACAGTTTACTGTCATCTCCATTCCTTCTACTTGCTGACATATTTGGTAATCACTCCTTTTTCATCTTTATATAAAAAGCAGACTAACACAGAAGAATCATACCTATCCAAATTAAACCAAAACCTGCCTTATTTTCTTTCAGCACTATATCGTTCCTATATAAAGTTTCAGTTAAACAGATATAATCCTTCTGTCAGCTTTACGTCATGTCTGCTGTTGCAGTCTTCAGAATACCTCCACCACACCATATCTCCCAGCAGTGTGGTAATCTGCAATACTAATTTCACCAGCCAATCCTTACATATACTATTGGAATTACATTTACTTATATCTGAGATTTAGCTTCAGACTGCAAGTGACTGCTTAAATTTCCCTTGTCTTCCAGCTGTGGTCCATGTGTGCGGCTGTGCATTGTCATTTTACCTTGGAGTACAGGCTTCAGTACGTTCAGACAGAAGGGCACTTTTCCAACATGGCTGTTCATTTAGCAAGATCTAATGGTAGAGTTTTCTGGACAGTGAGACACCTGATGCTCTGAAGACTGCAGCCGTTCACTTGTCCAACTTCTTTCCCCATGGGATTCCCTGTGGATTGGCCTCTTTGGAAGAGCTAGCATTCTGTTTGTAATATCAGATTTCCTCTACATGCTTGCCAGAAAAAAACTGTCCTTAAAGCACTGCTTCACTGTCAGGACACTCCTCAGCACTGCAAAAGCAATACATATTTTTTTTTATCCCAACTGAACAGTAACTACAGCAGCAGACACATGGATTTTTGACTGATAACATCTGTACATATCCTGATGAAGCTGTATTGAGACCCTCTGTGGCAGGCATGAGCTTTCCTGTCCACCAATGGTCACATACAGGGAGAACGGGTATATATACAGGTGGAATAACACCAGGCCAGGATTCCCCAAGCCTAAAAATTTCTTAATATCTTGTTTGGCTTTGTGTGAAGATTAGTAACTACTTGCACCTGCACATCTGAATGAGGACAGTCAAATTTTAAAGGATCTGCTCTGAGCTATTTTATGCAAAATCCCACATTTGCTTTGCAAAGCTGTGTATAGTTGAATTGAAACCAAGAAACCATCATTCCCCACACCTTTTGTTCTCAATATTTTTCCTTACTTGTTGCAGAACAAAACTCCCAACATTTGAGGACCACGGTTTTGAAACACTCACTTCTTACACGTATACAGATTCCTCCCTGAATAATTTTCTAGATCCCAGAACTGCAATTCAATTGCTTTCCAATTGGAATCTAATTGCTTAATAATTACTACTATATAATCACCTGATGAAGAAAATACAAGTGATTAAAAAGCAATGCAAAACAAAAAATAGTTAAAATGCAGACAACTATTTACATTCAATTATTCACATACATTTTTAATTTGGAAAGGATGATAGACACCCCAAAAAGTTATTTACCAGAATTATTTGGTTGGAAGGGATCACAGGACAAGTCCTGATACTGTCTAAACTATTCCCACTGAAAACAATCAGTGTACCTCTTCTTGAGGGGTACAGCTATGAGAAGAAACTGGGGAGCTGTAAGGGCTGCAGAAGCCAAGCATCTGTGTTGTAATTCAGCAAGTGATAATACAGTGGGAGGAAGAGGCAGGTGCATCTGAAGTCTGCTTATTGCCTTAACCAGCTCTTTTATCACCTGCCTTAGATTCTGCTCTTCCTCACACTCTTGAGTTGGTACAGAAACAAATGCAAGCAGCACAGACTGCAAGTGCTGCTTGGCTTCACTCCACAGCTGCCTAGAATGCTCTCCCCACTCTCAAATAGCATGTGTTCATTTTGCAGTATCTTCCCTCCTGACTGTAGCTTACTATTCATTGCTCCCACGCACTGGCTTCCACAGTAGGTTAGCCATCCTCTCAAAGGCAGTATTTATGGCAGTGACTTAATTCACAGGAATCATGACTCTTTAGACAAGAGGAGGAAAATTGCTGCTGTTCTGTCCCCAGCTAGATGGATGAAACACAAGTCTTCTTCCAGCAGGAAGTATACATGATAACATCCTGCTGTCTTGGCCAGTGCTAATGATTGCTGGCCTCTGTAAAAGTGCTTATGCTAACCTTTGCAACCTGTGGGATGGGAAACAGGCAGACAAGCTCAGTTTGCGAGAAAAATTAAGACACCTTGCTTGTGAGAGCTATGCTGTGCCTGCATATTCCTAAAATCCCCTGCTATGGGAGAAGGGCTCTGCTCCTTGGACAAAGATCAGCAACTAATCCAGAGTTCAAAGAAGCACAGGGAAGGATGGTTTGCTGATGATCTATTCTTTGTAGAGTCTTAGAACAGATGGAGCAGAATAGGACTAAGGGGAATATGAAGAGCAGCAGAAACTAATGGTTGCATTGGGATCAGCTTTTACTTTTTGCATCTAACCTTCATTTTGAATGACATGACATTGAGCAATGTCATTCTAGGTCAGCAAAATGATTCTTTGCTCAAGCCAAGAATGACCTGATTTTGTTATTACACAGCATGACCATTGAATACCTGGACATTAGAGAAATCTATTACTCAGAGTAGCAAAATGAGATGCTGGTTCTCTGCTGTGAACTCAAGTTCAGTTCTGATTCTTGAGAGGCACAAAGAACAGTGGCTGGATGTGCACGTCATTATTTCAGTGTGGGTCTGGGGTAGAGCATACAGGTCTGGGTCAGTCACAGCAAGAAAGCTGGGTAGAGCATTGGCATGCAGGGTATGAGATCACTGGTAGTACCAGACAGCCTTTGGCAAAATGACCACAACATGGCTATGCACCAGTTACCTATTCCCTGCTGCAATTCAGCTATGGGAATCCTTCTCCTACCGCTGAAGAGGTAAGCTATTCCAAATATCCTCCTACAGTTCTGTAACATGATGGAAAACCTAAGTGTGGAGCTTCAGAAAGTAGTCAGAGTTCTCATCAAAAGGTCACACACCACCTCCTGTAATCCGGCTATACTGGTTCTACTCAGAAAAGGGGGCAAGTGTACCTTCTGGTAGTAGAACTGGCAAAGCTGCCCCACTCCCTGAAAAAGACTAAAGACTTCTCTTCAGACTATTAAAACAAGTTTATATTAGCTCAACACTTTATATGAGGGAAACAGATTTTGATCCAGCAATCAGCACACTAAAACTCCATTATCTTGGGGAATCTGAGCTTCATTTCTTTTCATTTCAGGCAGAATATTCTGGGGAGTATTGGATATCTTGACCGTCAAGTATTATACTGAAATACCTGTTTGTCACGTTTCTCTTCCCGCTCTCCTAAGTTAAAATCTATTTGATGTTTTGCAAGTCAATCTCTCTGCTGTGAAACCTAGGAAAAGGCTCTTGCTATTTTAAGTTGTCCCAAGAGCTGTTATTGAATAGCCTTCAAGTTAGGTTTTACCTGACAGACTAGCTGTAGTCTGCCTCAACATTCATCAACTTTAAAATTGGTATCTGCGTATGACCTAATACTAGGGCTCACCTGTTACAGCTTTATTTTATTTTTTTAAGGTACATCCTCTGTAAAACTGTGATCTTCACTGCGAGAGAGAGCGTTCAAAAGAGATCACTTGGTTCTCTACTCAGCATTTGAATATTTTGGATTGAAAGAAAACTGTTGGATTTTCCTTTCAGCTGCTCTGAGCACTCCTTACCACCATCTGTGGTTGGCATAAACACTGCAGATTCTACACGTGACAGAAAATTGAGAGAACCACAATTTGAAGCAATAATATCGTCAGTTCTTTACATAAGATTTCTTAAACACAGCATACAAGTACAGTACTCACACAAGCATTTCAAATGTACTGTTTCTTGATGTTTAAACTCTTCTTTCTGAGAAAATGGCCAATTCAATCTAGGGTTATTTTGTTTGCAAAGAAAGCAACTATTTTGGTATTATTGAAAACCCAGTGAATAAAACCAATCCCAGGAGGCTGGGGGATTTTTAGTTCAGAGATACAGTTTTATCTAAACAATGTCAGCAATTCTCTACTAGACCTTATTTTTCAATTAATTTACTAGCACATTAAAAATCAGATTGATGTATTTTTGAGCTGTATCTTGTAGCTGAATTAGAAACAGTTGATTGCAAGTAGGTAATTCCTAGCAAAAAAAAAAAAATTATTTTGAAAACACGTTGTAGAGAGTACTTTCTGAGGGGCATCCTTGCCCAATCATGTCTCTTTTCTAATTCTGAAACTCCTTTGGAAGATGGAGAAAATAACTGACAATGTCAACCCTCAGCATCAAATGATGACCATTTATATTGCCCACATTGTTTATGTATAGCACAAACTACTCAATTAGTTGAAATAACAATTTCTCATTTTCTATTAGCTTGTAGTCAACTGGTACCTCCCAAAGTTAGTACTTTCAGTAGCAAGCAAAGATGCACTACCAAAGTGCTATCATTTAATAGAAAATATTTTTTATCCTTTCCAGAAACATCCTAATGCAATTTCATTATTGCCTTGAAACTCAGATGAGATGACAGATTGATTCTTTAACTGTGCACACATTATTATCAAAGAAACATTCTGATGTCCATGTTTTGAAGCACCAGCAACACACAGGAAAAGATAGTCTTTTCAGCCAAACCTTAATTCATGCTTGCATTCATTCATTCATTCCTGTTCAGTTGAAAGAGGAGCAAGTACAGTGGCCAATGCACACAGCTTTTGAACTATCAACACATACCACTGAGCTATGATATATTGAGTCATGGGTGAATATTGGAAAACAAAATGATTTGCTGTCACTGAGCTATCGGAATTATTGTGACTAATAGTGTAACATTTTTTTGTTGATCATAAAACAGCTGCCTTGGTGTTTTTTGACGTGTAAGGTATTTTATACTTCATAGAAACAAAAAAGTTTAAAGTGTTTTGTTGTTTAGAAGCTACACTTTTATGATTTGTCCCATTACCATGCCATCTTATATTTAACAGTCCTCCAGGAACAACTGAGAAACTTGTGCATAAATTAGAACAAGCCTTGAAACAATTACTGCTTTCTTTACTGATCTGTGCAAAATCAATTCTTGTGTACACATACACTTTTTCCTGACTTGTTGACAGAACACCACCATTATAATGACTGCCAGTGTCAGGGTAAGAATACTGATATACATAGAACCAGTTAACCACATGAAAGTGCTAACATGCTGAGTCAGCCTTCAGAAAGCCCTGGACAGTGTGTTAGTCTATGATTATTTTATGGGGAAAAAAAAAAACCCCACCATATTTGAATACCAGAAAGTTAAAAGGACAGTTTCACCCTGATAGCAAATTCTTTTTGTCTGACCTGCCTAATAAACCTTTTTTTCCTTTTTCTTAAATTTAAATAAAAATTTAAATAGTTATGTAAAAAGCAGGTAAAGCAACTCAGGATTCACTGGTTTTAATAGGGTTGCATGAACAGAGACTGGTATCAAGTAGATGGCATTTCAGATTTCAGCTAAAGGTTCTTCAGTGCTTCAAACAGCTGTTCTCATTTATTTGCATCATTCGGACCTGGTTCTTCAAACTGCAGTGTCAATATTGCTGAGGAAGCATTTGAAAAAGTTGAACACTCCCAAGAAGCCCTTTTGATGTGTCCACTCATGGAAGCAGGATTTTGTGACCGCGGTTCAAAGCCTACCTACAGCCCTCCTTAAGCCATACCAAGCTTGGCAAGCTATTTATAATGCCAACAGGAAAGAACAAGAGCATAAGTCTGCGTTTTACCAAATAAGCGTCAAGTTTGAAGGTTTCCTTTCTGCTATCATTTCAGTGTCCATATGAGACAGCCTGAGTCGGGAGGGGTGGAGGAAAGCAGTGCTCGCACCTCCTCTGTTGGCTACCGTCCACATGGCACCCAGACACGGTCACCAAGTCAGGGCACACCGGCCTGAACCGCCACCACGGGACTACCCGCCCTGGCGCTGGGCGCTGCACTCTGAGGTGAGGCATGCCGCCCCGCCATCGCTGTAGGTAACGTCCGCACGCCCCTGCCAGCAGCCTGGCCGGGCCGGGCTTGCCCCCCTGCTGCGCGCCCTGCGCTGACAACACAGGGTGGCGGAACAAAACCCCCATCGTTCCCTGTCAGCGCAGGTGGAGCGGCGACGAGCGGCCAACAACACCCACCACGGTCACGCACCAACCTCCCCCCACCCTGGGCATAGACCCTCCCAAGCCTCCTACCCCTTGCCCCGCCCTGCTCTGCTCTGCTCCGCCCGGCTCGGCTTGGCTCGGCTCGGCTCCAGGAACCGGCTTTCCCGTGACCTGTCCCAGTCCTGCCCCTCGGCGCCAGGAGTGGAAGCTCCCCTCCCCTGTAGGGCTGTCCCACCCTGTACCTCACTTCCGGGGCGGCCATTTTGGGAGGTTGGCCGCCGGTGGCTGGTCGGTAGCGGGGGCCGGGCTAGGTCCTGGGCTGTAGCGACAGCGGTGGCGGGGGGCAGTCTGCGAGTTGGCTAGTGTCGGGGGCGCTGCAGGGCTAGAGCTGTCACCCAGTGATAACAGCGCCCGTGTGCCCCCACCATGTCGGACTTCGACAGCAATCCCTTCGCCGACCCGGACCTCAACAACCCCTTCAAGGTGAGAGGGGGACGTGAGCCTTCCTGGGTGTCGCGGCGGGGCGAGAGCGAGCTGCGCCGAGCTGCGGGCAGCCCGGGGGTTGGGGGAGAGAGAGGCCCCGACCCTTCTTCGCGGCGTGCGGGGGGGCGGCTCCCGCTGCGGGAGGTGGGGAAAGGCGGTCGTGCTGTGGCCTCGGGGGACTGAGGGGCGCTGGCCGGCAATGGTGAGGGGGGCTGCCCCCCGCGGGTTGGGAGCAGGGCCGTGAGGAGGTTTCGTAGGATAGAAGCGGCTTCAGAAGCCCTAGAAGCGGGCACAGCCGTTTCACAAGTTCATGTTTGCACGTTTCCAGCTGTCGATAAGATTAACACAAATCGCGTTTCGGATGCATTATTTTGGCGGAAAAAAATACAGGTTTCTTGATTTTGGCGGTAACTTTGTGTATGTGATACAAATACGGTCTGCTTTCTCCGTTTTGACTGACCCAAATAGTTAAGCTTAGTGAATTTGCCCCGGTTACTCTCTCTAGCCTCCTCCAAGCCCCTCGGAAGCTTATTTGCGGTTTTGCATTATTTCAAAACCATGCAGAGTACAGATGGCCAGGTGTAAGTTCCACCCTGCATCTCAGGATGCTGCTTTGTGATGTACACTAAAGCTTTTAGTTTTTGCACTACTATTTACTTGTCCTACAGCTGAGAATTGTTTCTTCACCTGCTGTTCTGGTTTTGGCTGTCAAAATGAGCTAACCTCCTTGGATGCTTCCCCTCTTTATGTTTTCTTTCCTTGTTATTTGAAGACAGGTCAATTAATTTATTGAGCTATTTATTTTAATAATCTTACTGAGCTTTTTTGTTTACATTATACTTCATGTTGACACTTTAAAGGGCGCCGATAGTGTATGGTTACGAGTTTAGGATGTCAGCTAGAATAATTAAGCTTTTTAAAAACTGAGCTGTCACCTTTCAAGGATACTTCTGTGCAATTAGCTGCTGGAAGCATAGCGTTACTGACATTTATTAATTGGAGCATTGTCTGAATCATTAGTTTAGTTTTTATGGTCGTAAAATTCAGGCGATTGTATTCCTTAAGCTAGGCACTGTTTTTTTGCACAGTATTGTACACAATGCAGTGACCTTCTGGATGAACAGCAGCCCTGGCATTGAGGTTGCTGCCAGCTGTTCTTTTAAATGCCTTTTGGCACCGAGCACTGAAAAAGTGTCATTGTTCTAGAATGTGTCTTCAGGAACAAAAACACATGATGCTTTTCCTCACTTTTTGTAATTGTTACAAAAATAACATCTAGCAAAATGTATTTTGTATAGATACACAGAGTGGTTAGGGGTATTGGAAGAAGTGTAGTTGCTCCAGAATCACTCATTGGCCCAGGTAACTTGTCCCATGTAGTGTTTCTAAGGCCTAAGCTATGGACCTACATTAACCATACTTCCAGTTTGAAGACACAGCTTAATGTGAGATAGTTTATTCCAGTTTCTCTTCAGGGAAAGACTTTTGTCAGGCAGAATCCGCTCTCTCCTCATCTAGAATGTGTCATGATGAAAGGAGTCTACAAGAACTTCTCTGTTACTTGAAGCTCATTGTCAGGCACGCTTCTGGATTTCTTTTATTTGCAGAAATTGGTTTAGGAAAGTTGTACACTTTTCCTTTTTCAGAGGCTTTTTTTTGTTCATTTACTTCAGTCTTTGCTAGCTTCTGTCACATTCACTGCCCACAAAAAGTGATCTTGCATACCTTCACTCATCCACACATTTAACTTGAAGGGGCAGAGGCCTCATATTAGCCAAACCTTGACTGCTGTCACCTTTCAGCTTTGAAAGTAGTGAGTATGAATACATGTCTGCATTTAAGTTTTGTCTGACTATATGTTTTAACGTACCTTATACACAGAACCAGTATTTCCGGATGGACCTTGACAACCTAAGTTATGTTGACTGAACACTTCATTCCAGTGTACTCATATTTTTATTTGTCTTTGCTTGATAATTTTGTGGTAGGTGTGATTAGTTGTTTTTGTTAATTTTGAAGTCACTCCATGCGCTAATGTAGAATCACAAAGTAGTATGGCAGAGAAGAGGGGGGACTGACCATGTCACATGGAAGAGTTGTTGCAAGGGTCTAAAGACAGATCCTTCTTAAATATTTTGGTTTTACTAGTTGTCTGTGATCTGCTTGTGAGATTTCCTGTAACTATTCTCATGCATTTTAATAAAAAGATTTCAGCTGAGATTCTTGCTTGATGTTGAATCAAATAAATATGTTCCCTGGGGAAGATAAAGGCAAAGTGTAAACGTATAGTTAGCTTAGTATTTTGGGTAGTTAATTGTTTTGGAAACTAAAATTAAATTGTTTCTGTTTTAGTTCTACTAGAAGTAATGAAATTTGTAAAATAGAATTTCTTGTTTCAAATATTAGCTTACTTAGCTTGATTGTATAATATTGTTGATTTTGAGATGGTGGCTACTTAACTCTTAAGAAAAAACAAAACTTGAACTGAACCGAAAGGCTGATATGCTTTTGAAGTCATAGTATTCCTCTGTAAATAGCTGTTCTTCACATGCTGTACCAACAAAACCAAGAGATGGTTTGGTTTGAAAGACAAGAGGTAATGAAACAAAGATAAGTAACATAACATTAAAAAGCTTTTGATCATATTAAAGTTGTGCAGAAGAAAATGCATCCATGTACCATACAAATGAAGATGCTATAATCCTGCTATAATATGATGTAGCAGCATTGTGAAAAAAATGCCCATTTGGTGTGACCTCAAGTATCATAAATGAAAGCAGACTAATAATGGAAGCTATTTAATTTCTTTTACTGAGAAGCAGTTGTCATAGCTTCTGAGTATGAATTCAAACTTGGTCAAGTTATTACTGAGAAACAGTTCTACAGCACCCACACAGGGTGAACAGAGCAGATCAGGTGATGGTAACTGCATCCATCCAAGAGTTTAGAGTGCTAGACAAGTCCATAGAGAGCAATCAGATCTCAGCTCAATCTTGAAAGTCAGCTCAGGGTCAGGATGAGGCCCAGTGAAAGTAGCCAGGGTCAGCCAACAGTCCCATGGTGATTGCACAAGTCCTTAGCGATGAGGTGAGTCTGACCAGCTTGGAGCAGTTTGGGCATCCTCAAGGTGCTGACAGGTTATTTTTTTAACAGACTAAACCAGCAGAAATAAATTTTGTATGACAAAGGTAAATTTCCAATGTAGCTATCTCCTTGTGCTTTTTTCTACCTTTTTAAATGTTGTAAGATTGGGAATAGTTGTACTCTTGGGTGGTGATACAGTTACAAAGGTTCTGAAACAGCAGTCTCTTGAAATCCAGCATAAGTTTCATATAATCTGAAAAAAATTCAATTTTTCTACAATAAAAATATGTAGGTTCTGGTTTTGGTTGTTATTTTTTAAAATTATTTTTTAGTATAAGTGAATGATACTACTACTTAGAGAATAAATTCTTTTTTTAAAGTAGAGCTATGAATTTCACATGCCTTTGTGGCTTGGCTGACAGTTGTAAAAGGTTTGAGGGCTGGTTAGTTATTCAAACATATGAAATAGTTACTTGTAAGTGACTGTAGAAACTGAGTTCTGTTATGAATTCTGTTTGGTTGGTTCATCTGATGTGTTCAGAGGTCTGAGGAAGTACAGGTATTTGATACTATAAAAATTACTGATAGGACTGAAAACTAATATATTTTTGTTTAAATGTGAATGGTGACCTTCAGGTAAAGGCCGAACCTCTATGTGATACACATAAAGATTTAAACTGAGTGGCCTATGTCTTATTCAGTTTTAGTGTGGAAGGACACAATCATGAAAACCTCGGATGTATGTAATGTTAGTTATATGAGTAGTTTCTTTGGGTGGAATTATGTATCCAAACTGTGGTCAGTTTCAAGTGGTTGCTCCAAAAAGACATGGATTGTTTGTAGTTGTGTCATGACTGCCATTCTTGCATGGATGTCAGAGATGCTCTATGATACCTAAAATGGCGTTAGGCACCCAACCTGCTCCCACTGAGGTCACAGGATTATTTGAGTCAGTAGAGCTAAATATATGTTAAGAGTTAAATATACTGCAGAGGTAATTCCAGTTATAAATTGAATATTATGCTTAATCTGACTCACATGAGCACAAATTAATCTAGCTGGTTTGGCAGGAAATGCAGGCTGGAGGTTTTATGCTGAAGCTAATGGTTCAGATGACTGCTGCCTTGTTTGGTAGCATAATCTAATGGTTAACACATTGCTTCTGGAAGTCAACTTAAAATGATAGAAACTTACAGGAAGAAAGAGTAATGTTAATTATTTTTGAAGGATCAAGTGTTTCTGCAGTATTTGTACTTGCACATTCGAAAGTTTGGTCGTGTGCCTACATGCGTAACTGAGTTTTTGTTCTTTCATGTGGCTATGAAATATACCCAGTTAAGTTGTCTGGCTTTAAATTAGCCAAGGACATAAAATATTTTTCTGACTTTATTACCTGGTTTCCCTTCATGTCTTCAAGATTTGTAAATTTCTCTAAATCTTGCATAATTTAATGCAGCACATCACTGTATTGGAAGTGTTCTTTAGCTGGGCTACATAGTAGTTAGCTTCAAGAGTACACTTTATCAGTGCTGTAACCTGCACTGTAATCTATTAAAACTTAAGTGTTTTAATAGATACTCAGTATCAGTTATAGTTGCATTTTCTTTTCATATTTTTGTTGGAAGTGTGAGCACATACAGCCATTAGTAGTATTATTGCACTATATACTGATTCAGCTTTACAAAGAGGAGCACAACATGTGTTTCAGAGCAGAGGAAGGAGGAAGATTTGAGAATAGCTGTGAGATGGAGGTTACATGTTTTCAGATGTCCAGCTCTCCATTGCAGGGTGAGGCTGGCTAGCCCTGACTTCTCTCTGCCTATCATATCCAGTCCAGACTTGGAGAGCTGGATCTGGGGAAGGAAGAGGGCATGTGTGTTAAGGCACTCTATAGCCAAACCACTGCTCCACTGCTCACTGGGGAAATACTGCCCACCCCCAGTGCACCCTTTTTCAGTGGATGGGGTGCTAAAACAGCCAGATGGCAAAGTCTTCTTTATGTCTTCCAGGTTGCTAATGTCCTTCAGGATCTCTTGAGTGTCTCTGTTGTAAGCCTGTATTGCATCATCTTGCTTCCTGGCTTCTCTCTCAAGAAAAGACACTTTCTGGTTCAGGTCACTATTTTTGGTCTAGTCTTTGGCACTGTTCAGGGTACGCTCAGTTTCATTCAGTTTGTTCAAGTCCACCATCTCCAGTTGCCCTAACTGGTCCAGCAGGTCATTAATGACAGAAAGCAAACTGTTCACATAGTTATTTGCTTTTCTTGCATTGTGTTCTGCCTCCTAGGCAGCCTGTGAGGCTATGCCTGCCATCATCATATCCTGCACAGCATCATCCTACTTCAGCTCTTTTTCTGCATTCTGTAGTTGCTTCATCATGTCATCCAATTCCCTGTCATATCAGCAAAAATCTTGTCAGCTTTGGCATTGGTAGCAGCAGCATTCTTCTGAACGGTGCTGGTGATTTTCTCAGCATCATCTGCTTTAGCCTTGGCTTCGGGAGCATCAGCAGCAGCATTGCCAAGCATCATCTCTGCCTGGCTTGTTTTATTGTTGACTTTTGGTAAATGTGTATCCCAGTGTTTGAAAGTCCCACCACCCATTGCTCTCAGTGTAGTTTTTAAGAATCCATTGTACTGTTTGATTTTTCCCAGAGGCTGGTGCGTGTGATATACCCACTCAGTGCCATACTCTTTGGCCCAAGTGTCTATAAGGTCATTTGGGAAATGAGTCTCATTGTCTGATTCAGTTCTCTCTGGGGTGCTGTGTCGCCACAAAATCTGTTTCTCAAGGCCCAGGATAGTGTTCTGGGCAGTGGTGTGGGGCACAGCATGTGTTTCCAGCTGTCTGGTGGTTGCTACCACCATGGTAAGCACATGGCACTTGCCTTGGTGGGTTGGTGGGAGTGTGATATAGTCAATTTGCCAGGCCTCCCCATATTTGTACTTCAGCCATTGTCCTCCATACCAAAGAGGCTTTAACCGTTTCGCTTGCTTAATTGCAGCACATGTTTCACACTCATGAATAACCTGGACAATGGTGTCCACTGTTAAGTCCACTCCTCGATCATGAGCCCATCTATATGTTACATCTCTGCCCTGATGGCCTGAAGTGTCATGGGCCCACTGGGCCAAAAATAATTCACCCTTCTGTTGCCAATCTAAGTCCATCTGAGCCACTTCAGTCTCAGCAGCGTTATACACTTTTTGGTTGTCCTGGGTTCAGCACTAGCAGTCATTTTTCTCCTTCTTAGAAACTGGTGCAGCTGTGCAGCAAACTGACTTGGTTCACCCTCTCCTTCAGCAGTTTCTGCAACTTGTCACTGGGGATTCCATACAGCTGCCTTCCATCTCCAATGTTTTCCCACAATACGACAGGACCCATCAGTAAACAAGGCATACTGCTTTTCACTTTCTGACAGTTCATTATATGATGGGGCCTCTTCAGCATGCATCACCTCCTTCTCTGGTAACAGTCCAAAATCTTTGTCCTCTGGCCAGTCCGTGATGACTTCTAGAATTCCTGGATGACTGAGATTTCCTGTTCAAGCTTGTTGTGTGATTAGTGGAGCCCACTTACTCAATGTAGCATTGGTTGCAAGATGTGTAGAGGAGACCCTGCCTTTGAACATCCAGCTCAGCATGGGCAACCAGGGTGCCAGGAGGAGCTGTGCTTCAGTGCCAGTGTCTTCTGAAGCAGCTTGAACCCCTTCATAGGCTGCCAATATCTCTTTTTCAGTTGGGGTATAGCTGGCCTCTGATCCTCTGTATCCCTGACTCCAAAAGCTGAGGCATCAAGCTTGAGTCTCCCCTGGAGCTTTCTGCTAGAGGCTCCAGGTAGGACCATTCTCCCCGGCTGCGTTATAGAGTACATTTTTTACATCTAGCCCTGTCTGGACTGGTCCAAGGACTACAGCATTAACTATCTCTCGATGGGAAATAACATAGTGAAAAACACAAGACTGTATTTCTAGGGAGTTCTGGGTTTGTGTGGCCATAGGCTTTAAAAGCTTTAGGACAAATTTGGCCTTGTGAGCCTCTTTCTGGTTTCAGAGGTGGGGGAATTGTCTTGCTCAGTGGCTCAGAACCCTGTTAGCTCTGCTATTGTGAGATACTGCGGTGTATAACAGGCACTGCTTGAGAGCTAAGTATAAGAAAGCCTAGCTGGCTACTTTTACACTGTTTGGTCAGTGCTTAAAGTGAAAATATTTTGAGCATCATTCTGTTGAGGGGAGTGGGAAATGACTGATCAGCAAATGAGATGTTAAACTCGAAAATGTGAAAGAACTATTGTAATGGTTACTCAGATTCTTATATTTTTATAATTAGAAGTACTAAGTAGTTGTTATTTTGCCTGTAAGTTACTGATTCCTGTAGGTGTAAGCTTTGAGGACAATTTTTTTTGTAGTAGTGTTTTTTAGCAGTAGTTTAGAATGTATTATAAGGTTTCCTTCACACTGTTAAATGTAAACTGTTTATACTGCTAGTGTACTATTAGGATAGTGAAACATGAAATATCAATTTACTTTTGTGAAGTTTCTGTACCATGACTTGTTCTTGGGCATGGGATGATGAAGAAAGAAACAAAGCATGAAGAAGTGGCAAGGTTTGACACTGGATTAAAATATCAATAGTTTCTTGAAACTTAACTCTTCCATGTGCAGCTTGCACTTTTGGAGGAGGTCTTTGGGGAATTTACCTGTTTGATTTATATTAAGTGTTTACTGAACATGTGCGAATTGCAGTTTCAGATGTTTAATCTGGTGGGATGTAGTGCCTTCATGTGCAGGCTTTTGTCTTTTTGAAGTGTCAGGTCCTGATCTAAAAGCCTGAAACCTAACAGTTAACAGGGAGGAAAAAAAAAACCCTATTTTTTAAAAGATACTCATTGCTGGCCAAATACTTCTTTTTTCTTTCCCCTCCCAGTTTTGTTCTCAAAAGGTAGGCTTTGTCAGAAATTTCTCCCCAGAAATGCTCATGAGGACATACTGAGAGCAAAATTGAAACAGCAACCTCTCCAGAACTCGTTTATGGAAAGTGGAGTGGATGGTTTGGTCAAGAAATCAAAAAACTCAGATCAACAAACATACTTTTGGGCATTTTTTTTTAGTGTGCATTTTGCTTAATTTTCTAAGCCAGTTGTGTGGTCTTAGGAAGTACTCAGCAGTGAGTAGGAAGTACAACTCTTACATTAAAAAAACCCAAATAACAAAACAAACAAAAACCAAAGAACAGACTAAACTAACCAAGCAATCAAAACAGCCCCAGACGTCAGGATGAATTCTTACTGAAAAGTGTACAATTAGTGTTACTCATATATAGAAAATGCTAATATGAAGTGGGTATTGGGAATAAGTTGTGTTAATCAATAGAGAGCTTAACTTGAGATGAAAAGTTTATCCTTTTCATAAAACAAAGCCTTTTAGTAGGAGTGGTAGGGATAAGAAATCGTAGTTGGTTAAGACTGACTTGATTAAGAATCTCCTGAATTCCCCAGGGTGGATATACCAGTCTGGATTCACTTCTGGTAGACCTCTGGCTTCTGCTTCTATTCTGTATACAGTCAGAGTTATTTTAAGGAAGTTAGGAGGATAAGGTTGGGGTTGTGCTTCTCTTGCTTTCTGAGAAGTTCCCTCCAAGCACAAAAAGCAACAGGGAAAATGTATAGCTAGGTGTTTATGGAACAGTAAATGATGAAGATATTTGCAACGTGAAGACTAATTGATGTCAGTGACTGGTAGAGCAGAGCAGATAAACTTACTTGTGGGGATCTTGAAATAAAAAGGGATTGTATTGTGGCAGAGCTGAAGGGAGGTAAGCCAGTGACTGATGAGGGAGGTGGTGGGGTTGGTACAATGAATTGATAATATGAAGAGCCTTTATCTGCTAAGATGCTTTGTGATGAGGAGAACTGTTTTCTCAGTTTGGATTTCAAGTACTCCACTCCTTAAGAGTTCTTAATACAGAACTAAGGTAAAAAACAAAGATTCCTACAGTCATTCTTAGTAGCTTAATCTTAGGGAGCTACATAATTAATGCCGTATTTCCATGTTTTATTTTTCTAATTTCATTCACTACAAATGATTAAACATCTTCTTTCCAAAATCCTTTTTTGCATTCATAGTATATTGTTTCTCCTTAGCCTCTTTTTCTTAGGACTAACCAGGTGTACCTGCCAGTATACTCACATTTTTGGTGCTGTTCTGTAAATTCCATGGAAATCTAAAAAAAAAAAAAAACAACAACAAACTTCTGAGTGCAGCATTTCAATTTTCCCCTGTTCCTTTTTCCAACAGGTTGTTTTTGTTCTATTTAGATGATGTGATTTTTATTTGAAATTCTTGTTTGCAATTGTGAATGTGTTGTAAAACCAGTGCAATCTCTATACAGATCAGTGTTTAGAGTGTTTATAAACTGTTTCTTGACCTCTGCAATAAGATGTTGCTTTTACTTCCCTACTAGTCATTGGGAGCAAACTGAGAAATCCTGAAGTAATTTAAATGTTCTGTGCAGAACACTGGTGTCACCTAGTTCCACTTAGGGGAAAAAACCAAGCACATATTATCATTGTTATATTTTTAGCCTTTTTTTTTCTCTCTCTCTTTCATTACATGTTATTTGTGCAAATGATAAATGCTTTTGCCTTTTTGATAGAAGAAAGGGTGTACCTCAAAAGTGAAAAATTTTTAGCAACTTGGACAACAGTTTGGAGGGGGCGAGTCCTAGTTCACTACTTTGTTTATATCGGTCAGAACTAATGACTTAAATGTAGCGAATGTGTTTTAAAGAATATTACTGTGTTCTGTATGCTATCAAAGCATCTCAGTCCTGGTGGAACAATGTTGGACCTATTCCTGGTGAACAGTAATAAAAAGAATTGCTATAGATGTGTCTACTTCTTCAGTCTTTTATTTGCTAATCTCTTGTGTATTAATGAAAACTGGTAGCTTATGACTAGTTTTGGTCTCCTAGACAACAGAGGTCCCTGTTCCCTTAATTTGTTTTTCAAAAAGCTGTAAAAACTTGCATAGAACGGATTCTTCTGCTCCATTTTAAACATTCTCACTTGTAATTAATTGTGTTTGAGCACCCTCTGTGATGATGACTGGGTATTCAGTTAATTTTGTCTGTATCTGAGTGAGGTGAGCATAATTTGTTAACTTGGCACAGGAGGCATTTTTAATAGTTCTGTAGATGTTCTTGGCAATGTGAGATAAAACATGTTGCATTTTCTAATTTTGTGTGTGGTTTTGGTGGTTTTTTTTCTTTGCCAACTGACTTTTTTCTGTTCTTGATGTTAATACTGGGGTGCTTCTTGAACCTGACTCCTAGTGATTCTGAGTGTTATGACATTATAGGAGAGAGACTACAAGAAACAGTTAAAATGATAGTTTATAAGGAAATCATTTAATTAAGTTTTGCTGGTTTCTTAAAACTCCAGTCTCCTGAACTAATTCAGATCTTGAAAATGTCATCTGAAGTGAATGTGTGTGCCTAAAATACGTCAATAGCTACAGTAGCTGGGCATGAATAATGGCCTGTTTTTAAATTCTGTTCTGAGATTGCTACCACTAATAATATTAAATAAAAAGAAACTCAGGGGGCTGAAGTGGCAGGAGGTCGGGTGAGATAAAGCTGGAGAAGGAAGTGTGAATTGGAGAGAGAGAACAAGGAGCTGGACAAGATGGGAATTAC
This sequence comes from Melopsittacus undulatus, assembly GCF_012275295.1. NCBI lineage: Eukaryota > Metazoa > Chordata > Aves > Psittaciformes > Psittaculidae > Melopsittacus > Melopsittacus undulatus. Next base: position 24,884,784 of record NC_047557.1, on the reverse strand, counting down.
AGGAATCAGCACTCAAAGTAGCAAGAGCTGGAACTGGCCGGGTGGCTGAGGAAAATCAGGTTGTGGCAAGGAGTTAGTGGGAGGGCAGCTCCAATTTGGGCAGAAGTATTGGTCCACCAGAACATAGCTTTCCTCAGCCAATTGCTACATTCGGTGACTGACTTTAGCCTATTTAAAGCATGTCCCAGAAATTCCCAATCTTCAGTATTTGCAGAGGATAACCTGATTTTTAATCATGGAAATCATGCAGCAGGTTGAGGTCTCTGGATATTTGATAGTTCCAGCCATGCTGCTTATTTGTGTTGGTGTCCCTGTATTATCAGCTCTTAGAACTTGTCTTTGTGGCTTTTTTTTTTTCTTTCCCTGCTACTGAATATTAACTCCCCTACATCCCCAAACTAAAAAATAGTGCATTTTAATTTTATTAACTGAGTGGAATATCAAACATGGAAAAATAAGTTGTGCCAGCCTAGATTTAATTATTCTTGTACAGTATTACAGGTTTTACTAAAATATACCTGGTAATGCAACATAGAAATTTGATAGCATTCATATAAATGCCACTTTTTCTCTGGGTATGTGGTCCTGCGCAACATTTATTGTATGTGTTCATTATTCAAACCCTGATTAACTCTCAGTTCAATGGTCTACTGTTCAGCAGTGAGTTTGAGTGCTGCACAGTTCTGCCTCACTGTATTTAGGTTAGTTGGCATTTGTCCTGTTTTTAAAATGAGATGCAGTCAGTGTAAGGTAAATGATTCAAAGTAATTCTTTGTATTCCTTGGGATGTCAGGTCTAATGTCTTAAGAAATCCTGTAAGAAGTGTTTTGAAATATGAAGTGCAGCTCCTGTTGGCATCAGTTGTTCAATGCTCTGTAGGTATTCAGTACAGTTTGAAGTCTAGTAGCCTACTCCTGGGTACCCAGACTATGAAGAGCTTGTTTCTTGCTACGCTGAGGATAGTTCTAGCAGTAGAGAAGATCATAGTGAGTGAATATAAGAGAGATATTTACCTCCAGACTAATACTTATGCCTTTCAGCTATGAGATTATACTTCTTTTCTTGTGATGTCTGGTTTAGTTTTCCATGAGTCTCTCTGAATGTGAAAGAAATCAGGCCATGAACTTCTGTTAAGTGCAGGCTGTGTAACAGGTTTTCTTAGAGCAGAATTTGAATGCTACTTGCCATGGTGGGGTTCAGTTTGTGTATTTTAGTGTTTGGGGTTTTTTTAGGTAATGATTTTTTTCTTAAATAGAGCTGGTGTTGAATATACTCTTGAGACATTCAGTTTTTGGTTGGTTTTTTTTTCAGAGCTTTGGCAAACAATAGCAATATTTGGCAGAAGTATAGTAATTGTAATTCAAAATAGGATGGACTTTGGTAGAGGGCTTCTCACTCTACTTGCTCTATGTATTTAAGCATACAACTTATTTCTAGTACTAAGACTTTTGATGTAGTCAGCTTGTTTGGCTCAGCATATGTTTCCTGTTATTTGTCAGTGTTAGAATATCACAATAGCTGCGCGAAGAGATCTGAGAAATTTTCCCTCCCCTTCTGCCCCTCCCCTCTAATTCTTCTCTAAAATATTTAGAGAAAAAAGGCTTTCTTTCATCAGGTTTTTATTGTTGTTTGCGTATTGTATTTCTAAATATAGATTGTGCTTCTGAATTTGACTTAACCACTCTTTCCTTGCTTTTTTGGAAATCTGCTGCTGTTCAGTGGCTGTCCCATGAGTCTGATATTCTGGTTATTCAGATAATTGCATTTATTGTCCTTCATGGACACAGTTGAGCTGAGTTATTTGGTTAGTACAGCACTCTACAAACAGAAGTTTATTGCTGAAGTGTACTTTTAAAGGAGCTATTTTAACTTAAAGTAGCTGCTAATTGAGTGCTGTTTGAGTTTCAGTAATGTAGGCATGTTGTTCCACTAAGTGGCTCATGGTTAGCTATCACTAATTTCATATGTGTCTGTACTTGAGCATTTTTGTTTGGAAGAGTGAATAACATGGCAGCATTTGTGAAATGGGTACCACACTGAAAGCATGAACAAAAAATTGCAGTATTTTGTACAGTGCAAATTCACATTAATATGTAAAGGGTAGAATAAGTGTACTGGGTCTGGCAAGGATGGAGTTAATTTTTTTATATAGCAGTCTGTGTGGCTCTGTGTTCCAGATTTGTGACCAAAATACTGCTGATAAGGCAGTGTTTCAGCTATTACTGAACTGTGCTTGCACAGCATCAAGGCCTTCTCTTTTTTGCGCATTGGTTCCCCCTGGGAGTAGGCTGGGGTTGGGCAAGAGGTATGGAGGGGACACAGGCAGGACAGCTGACTTACGATTCTCTGCCCTGTTCTGCTGGAGAGGGTAGTGAAAAAAGCAGACATTAAGAAATCCCGTTCTTACTGCTTTCAAGACTAAGCTGGAACTGTAACAGATTCTGATTCTAAGGATCTAGATTTTAATGTTCAGTATCTTAATAATTTGTATGCTTATTTAAATGTAGATTAAATCACTATTTTTATGAGACAAATATTTCATGTAGAGGTTTTAAAGGAAATATGAATGTAAATGTATATAAGTGTAAATATTTATTTTCTTCCCAGTCTTTATCAACCCCAGTTTCTTTCTAATATTAAACTAGACTGTTAGAATGAAGAATATATGTATATCTATACATAACAGCCTGTGTAGTTCACTGGAGGAAAAACATACTATTTTATTCATTTTACCAATTCAGTAAAAGCTGAACTAACTATAGGTGCTTTTGGTACTGTGGGACACTGTTTCTTCAACTTCATTTTTTTTAAATGCTTTTCCTGTGCCTGAAGGTGTTTGAGGTTTTTTTTGGGTAGGGAAAGCCAAGAGCTACAGAAAGCTCTTTTTTTCTGTTGCACTTTTTGGATGTATAGTTGTGACATCCACTGCTAAACTTAGGATAATTTTCTTCCCTTCTTTATTGAGAGCTTTTTTCCTTATAAATCAAATGTACCACAGGTAGTTTCTTTCAGATGGTGTTAATCTAGGTTTATAAGAAACTTAAACTGATGTCATCTTGAAGACAGAAAGAGGTGGATGTTTACAGGCTTCTTCACTGAAAACAAACCTTTTTTTAGGGTGAAACAAATGCTGAGTTTTATACAATATAATAATGCAAGTGTCAACTTGTTGTTTGCATACCTGTGCATACATTTACGTAACTGTTTTCTCTTCTAGGATCCTTCTGTTACACAAGTGACAAGAAATGTTCCTCCAGGGCTAGATGAGTACAATCCTTTTTCTGATTCAAGAACAGTAAGCACATTTACTTATTAATCAAGCTGTTAACACTTTTAGGTAAGATTTGTGAAGTATTGTTCTCAGAGTTTTGGACTGACATTGTGAAAGGTGATGGGCTAGCTAGAGGTGATGGAATATGCGCAAGGATAGATAGTCCCATGAAGTATTTGGAGGATTAAATGGGTAAGTTGACTTAAGTGAGCTTTGACCAGTTAAGGAACACTGGCTTTCAGAAAGGGGGGCAAAACAGAAATGTTTTTTTTTTTTACCCTGTTGAGTAAGACTTTTTATAGTCTGTCCTTATGCTTTTCTGAATTCTTCTTGCTTTAAAGCTCGTGAGTATAGCACACCTCCTCAGTGTCTTGCTTTTGATTTCCTTTTCACTTAATGAAAGAAGGTAGTGTTCAGAATGAGGAAAAAAATTGCATTTAAATAACAAGTCCACAAGCTATGTTCACTTGTGCTGTAGAAAAAGGAGTAATTTATGTTCAAGCAACATGGTTGGGTTTTGGCTCTTATTTGTATAGATTTAGTTTACCTTGTGCTTATTTTCATCCACAGGAGAGGGGGATTGGGGGCAGGGTGTGGGAGGGACATAGGGAATAGGGTATAACAATATTTTTCAGTGATTACTTTTGTTAGTAAAGATCTTGTGCAAATGTCTGGATGGTTTATGTCTCTCAGTGTAACTTATAAACTTTCAAACAGTTTTTTCAAATGTAGTCTTATTTCCTATGGCAAGTCTGATAGAGCTGGTAAGGAAATGTTGGTATTTGGAACTTTGCAATTGTTACAGATGGCATGGCACACTTCACTCTAAAGAGAGAAGCAGCAGTGTGTTTATAAAACAGCGATTTAACAGTTTGATAGTAAACGTGACAGTGGTTTAACAAAATACAATAGCAAGGTAAATGTGTTTATTTACTGCATAGAAGTCAGGATTAGACAAAACTGCCCCTTATGTTGAGTCATGTGGTTCAGAAGGGACCCCCTTGGTTAGTGTATTTCTTCAGGAGGAGCAGATGCATCCAGACTTAGTCCCAGACGTCATCAGCAATTTATATCTAAAGGATTATATATGCACAATCAATCCTTAGTATCACTTAGCTAAGATTTCAAAGTTTACCATGCTGTTAATTACTCAGTGCAAATCTCTTGCAGCAAGGAATCTCTCAACCCAGAGGAGTTAACCTTGAGATGTGTCTCTGATCAAAGAGAGATCCTGGCCTGCAGCCAGCTGCCATGCAGGAAGGCTCAGCAGGCCCTGGGCTGTCCACTGTTTATGGAGTGAGCTAATTGATTCATACACATCTACATGCCAACTACTGAAGTTAGTTTCTTCCAAATTTGAGCTGGACCTAAACCAGCACTGTGGTTAGGTGGTTGCACTACTTAAATTAGCCCTTGGCTATTGTGTTATCTCTCTCCCCCAAATACAATTTGAGTTATGCAGCTGTCACAACCAGAAGCATCCATTAGACTGCCACTGGAGGTTATCACTTAACCTGGATCACAGAAAACAAAGATCAGGTTGGGGCAGCAGGTGTAGAGCACTCAGTCACAGCAATGCAACAGTAGTGGTTCATACAATGTTAAAATGGTACACTGGAACAAGCTTGGTTTTGATGAGTTGTGGATTATCTGTTTAAGGCAGAGTATTTTCAGCTAGCAAGAATATTAAAACAAGTCTTCAATTTTTTTTTTCTCTGAACTCACAATATCAGATATTATCTTTCTGAAGCTTGAAGAGTTTAAAAAATGCTTTGTATTGACCTAAGTTAGAAAGACAGTAGGTCTTGTTTTAAAAAAACCCAACACAACAATCTAGAGCTACTCTGACATTTTTTAATTACTTATGCAGTTATTTTAACATGCAGCTCCGTGGAAAGACGAAAATTGAGTACTGACTTTGAACAGTCAGCTGTGCATGTATAAAACATTCTAATTGCTCATTACAGATGTCACTCATATAGAAAAATTGGGAAGACGGGGAAGTCTTTTAAGTCTATGTTCAGATCTACTGTATACGTGCTATATTCATGCACTGTGGTTCAATTAATAATTTATGAGAGGTTACTGAATTAATAAAAACTGTCTACTGTATGAGTTCTCCATAGAGGAAAAGAGCTTTCACAGGTTTTCCTGCAGAAGGCAAGGCTGAAAGAGTAAAATATATGTTCAGCTAAGAGTGCAATAATCATCTAACCATTAGATGATACTCTTCTTCCTCTGTTTCTTGTGGATGCTGAATATGTGGGTATTTATTCTGTAATTATATGTATTTGCAGCAGTGTGCCTGAGGCACCTGAGGATATGCTCACAATTCCGTGTAATCTGCTCTCTTTTCCTACCAGCTTTGTGTGCAAGAGAAGGGCATACTATGCATGTAGAAATAAAAGTATGTGACAGGACTAAGGGAAGAGACAGTGGAAGTGAATGCCTTTAAGGGTTGGATAAACAGAGATAGAAACAGAGTCTGTGAATTTTAGACTTGGAGGATTGCAATGTCTTATCAGTGTAGGGATAGAAATTACTCTGCATTTTGTGTCTTGCTCAGAGCAAAAGCACCCAAATAGTTTCTGGGGACTTTGATTTGCTGCTGTTCATTTTTCTACATTTGTGGTGAAGCTGAGTCATCTGGAACAATTTTGTGCAGGTAATCCCACTTTAAATGTCTGGAAACCACAGTGGTGTGAGTGAGCAGAAAGGATGCAAGCTGGTGGTAGCAAAATATGTCCTGAAGACTTTTACGCTCTTAGTTTGAGAATTACTGGTCTGTAAGACTTCAAATTATATTTGTTTCATTACAAGTAATAATGTGTAGTTGTAGTTTGTAAGAAAGCTAAGAATGGTATGCTTCAATTGGAAATCCAAATTTCTAGTGGTAATGGTAAGATGGTACGTTGCCTTCTATAGCATTAATGCAACAATAACCTTCTTTCCGCCTTCCTTTCAAATTCAAGTTGCTGAAGAGTGCTGGACTGCAAAAATATTTCTTCTTTGAGAAAACACTGACATTTGTTATTTTAGCTTAGTTGTGCTTTACTTTTGCCAAGGGAGATGCTTCCTACCAGTTCTTGGTTAGATAGGGCAGGCAAAAAAAAATTCTACTTTTTCTCAGTACTCCTTATTTGAGTACTGAGAAAATATTTCAGTGTATTCACCTTTTATCAGTCAAATTATATCCTTCACATCTGCACTGGGAAGTTTGATAGGAAATTAACATGTAAGATGTAATGGGGAAAGTGAATAGATGTAGGAGATAATAGGTGTCAAGCATTGTGACCTTGACATCTAACAAGAGAAATGAGGAGTATTCTTGGTATAAATGTCAGATTAAATATCACTGCTGCATCTTCAGTGGTTTTGTCTCCAGCTCTAACAGTCGCCATGGAGATTACTTTGTGTCTTTTTTCGTGTTTCTGAAATTAAGAAGGAACAGATGAGATTAGACAATATTTCTGCTTTATTGTTTAATGAAAATACATTTAAAGAAGGCTTTTACTCTCTCCCTGGTTCTGCAAGTTTTGCTAATGCATGTTGAACTCCTTCGAGCACTGTGTATGTGTGTGTAACATGAATAGACACAATAATGCATATAGCAGTAATTTTCAAATTGCTGCATTAAAATTTTTGAAAATTATTGGTAGAGTTGAGGTAGTTTTAAGAGACATTTCAGTGTTTTGGGTTTGTTTTTTTCTTCTTTTTTTCCTATTAAATTCCTGGGTAGCTCCTCTCTTTGTCTTGCATTCAAACACAGTGAAGTATTTATAAGAAACCAGACTGATCATCCATACCTGGTTTCTTGATGGAAATAGGTAGTCAGCTGAGTGTTAAGAAAAGTAAGATAGAAAATTATTAAAGCATGAACTGGAACGTACCTCAGCTGGCTTCATAACAGAGAAAGGAAAAGTGGCAGCTCTCACACTCACTGGAAAGGAGCAGTGGGGTATGACTCTGTGTATCTGTGTTCTGTGTAAATCTGATAGTTTTACGTTGGGGTGTTGTTCAAGGTGTTCTGTGACAGCTTGTGTAGCTGGCCATTGTAGTGCCCTTGTATGTGCAGGTGTGCGTGTATTTGTGTGCATCCCTGAGATACACACTAAGTATGCTACTAGCTGAACCTGGAAACGGGAAACATATAGCTGTCTTCAGCAGCCTGAAATGGATAGCCTTCAGAGAGTCTCAGGAGAGCTGGACTGGGCTCCAGCAGTCAGAAGGGAGGAGTCCCCAGGTCTCAGAGCATCTCAGAAGTGATGGGCTTTGTAATATCCCTTAACAGCTTTTGTCCCCCGCCCTTCTTTCTTAGGCTTCCAGAATTCACAGCCTCTGCTACAAATTCTTCCAGGGGCACAGGCTTCTATGTAGGCAGCAGACCTTTTGCACAACTATCATTATGTGCACAGTAGACAGCAAGTCTTAACACTGTATAGATGATCAGTTAGTATATAATGGAATATAATGTAGAAATCTGAATCAGAAGAATCTTGTACATAATTAGTACCTTATATTAATGTCGTGTGTGCTGTTGGTTGACATCTTCATTTCTGTAGCTCGTGAGCTTTCTGATAGGTTTCTTTATTCATAAGCATATATACATGTATCAGTCATTAGCAGCACTGTAGGCTGTTTGGAAAAAGCATCTTTCAAATATACTTTGGATTCATTATTCGGATATATTCTAGTCTGATAATCCACCTTTTTACACTATTACAGGTAGTATTACTATTACTTTTTTTAGAGTATTATGGAGGGCTGCTGTAGTACTTGTAGGAAACAATGAACAGTCCTGGTTATTAGTCTGGCAGGCAGCTGCTTATCAGTTATGCTTTCAAAGCTATTGTTACCTTTTTTTTCTTTTCTTTTTGGCTTTTTTAGCATTGCCGTGGTCTACAATGCATAATGCATTAGAGTTTTTATTCAGTAGCTTTTTGTTATTGTGGTGCAGGTTTTCTGCCTTATGTTTGAAGTAGAAAATGGTTATCTAGTTTTTGTAGGAGTTCTTGTACAGGCATTTTTCATTACCACAGTATACTCCAACATAAGGAATTAATTAACAGTCTTTATTAACTGTCTTTAACCAGCTTTCGAGAATCATAGGATCATTTAGGTTGAAAAGACCTTAAGAAGTATGAAGTCCACTTAACGGTTAACCTAGCAGTGTCAAGTCCACCACTAAATCATGTTCCTAAGCACCACATCTACAGGTCTTTTAAATACCTCAGGGGTGGTGACTCAACTTCTTCCCTGGGCAGCCTGTTTCAGTGCTTGACCACCCTTTTGGTGAAGAAATTTTTCCTAAAACCAATTAAAACCTCCCCTGGTGTAACTCCTCTGGCCCTATCACTTAAGAAAGGAGACTGACCACTACCCTGCTACAGCTTCCTCTGAAGTAGTTGGAGAGAGTGATAAGGTCCCTTCTGAGCCTCCTTTTCTCCATGCTAAGCCACCCCATTTTCCCTCAGCCATTCCTCATCGGACTTGTGCTCCAGGCCCTTCACAAGTTCCTCAAGGTCTGTCTTGTTCTGAGGGGCCCAGAACTGACCACAGGATTTGAGGTGCAGCTTCACTGTCCTGGGTAGAGGGGGATGATGGCTGCACTGGCCCTCCTGGCCACACTATTGCTGATACAGACCAGGATGCTGTTGACATTCTTAGCTACCTGGGCATAAGCTGGCTCATGTTCAACTGGCTGTTGACCAACACATACAGGTCATTTTCTGTCTACTCTTCCCCGAGCCTATAATGTTGCAATGAGGTTGTTGTGACCCAAGAACAGGACTTGGCATTTAACCTTCAGTTGTTTTCATTACATAGTACCAAGTAATCTTTCTTAGGATGAAAAACTTAAATCATCAAACATTTGAGAAATGAGATCTCTCTGGTATGAACTGATGTATAAAGTGGAAAGATAAATTTGAAATGCTGAATCAGGTGATGTTGCTGAGAATGTACTGCAATATCACACACAGAGATGGAGTTTATTCAAGCACAGGTTTTCTCCTCAGTGTACTGCATTCATGCATTTCAAAAGATGATTATAAAACGTGTAGATAACCTGCACCAAGTCATAATTTGCCAAGTGTGAGTGGTTACTCCTGCATTGTTTTAAGGTGTTTTAGTATTGAAAACATCACATTTCTCATTGTATTTTTGTTCTTAATTTCAGTCTTACTGGGAACAAATGTCTCTCTGCCTTAAAAAATCACAGAGTGGGAAAGTCTTGCATGTTGCAAGTTCTACACAGAGAAAGAATTGTAGTTTCCCAGAATGTATTTAAGAATAAAATAACATCATAGTAGTGCTGTACAGATCTGCTTTGGTAAAGTTCAGTTGATAACTTCAATCCAGGTAATTTTTTTTCCTTGGTTGGTAGCTACTGATTAGCATTGAGCATGATAGATGTGGGGAAAGTCAAAGATGATGACAATAAGGGATGGGAATGAGAGAATTTTTTTTTAAAAAAAAAAGGGTGGGGAAAAAATGAAGAAGAACCCAAGCTACTGAAGTGTTGTAAGCTGTATAGGTGATAACCAAGTGAATGAATTGCCAGTGGTACTTGAAACTGAATACGAGGGTACATGCTGGCAGAGTAGTTGAGCAGTAGATTATAGATCTTGAATTGGAACATTTAATATTGTACATTGTTTCTGTAGTTAGCTAGGTGATATATGCCTTTTGTTAAGTAGAAAGCCCTGAAAGACACCAGTAGAAAGTTCTGGAAGACATTACTAATAAACGGCATTACGTTTCAGAATATTAATAAATCAGTGTTAAATCCTGCAGTTCTCTTAAACAGTAACTGCCCTTTCATATTCACATCTGAATAAAGTCAAAATCCTGTTTGCTTTCTATTGATCCATAATATTCCATGTGTGTTTATAGCAAGTTGTGCAGTGTAAAACCAAATAAGTAGAACACTGCACCAGAGAATACCTGTTACCTTCTTTTTCCTAAAAAGTTACCTTCTTTATAACCTTCCTAAAGGTTATAATATTGCAAGCAGCACTCCAGATTTTCAGTTTGTCAGTAATGCTTTCTTTAAAACAATCGTATCGGTTCTTACAGAGTTAATGAAAAGATGTTTATTAGACTAGGAAACTGTCTCCTTATAATTGTGTCTTGTTTTCTTAGCCTCCTCCAGGAAATGTGAAAATGCCTAATGTACCCAGTACCCAGCCAGCAATAATGAAACCAACAGAAGAACCACCTGCTTACACACAAATTGCAAAGGTTTGTCTGCAACTTCAGGCAGTAGGTTCCATTTAATTATAAGTATTTAAATATACTTCTGAAATAATGTATTTATTTCTGGAATAAGGTATTCCTAATGATTTATGAAAATTAATACTGCCTTTAATCAGTTAATGCATAAATTTCTGCAATATTAGGCCACTTTTCATCCATAGCTGGAGATGCTTAATTATAGAAAACAGACTTGGAATTTTTATTTTGTGTTTGTATTTTTAATCGATATCTAACAATGCTTGTTTTGTTCAGGAGCATGCCTTGGCCCAGGCAGAACTGCTAAAGCGTCAAGAAGAACTGGAAAGAAAAGCAGCTGAATTAGATCGCAGAGAAAGGGAAATGCAGAGTCTCAATCAGCAGGGGGGTATGCATAAAAAAAATTCTTCTTTGAGTTGCAGATACTTAACATTTTCTTAGAAACTGTTTCAGTATTACAGAGACATTTTGAAACAGGTCAAAGAGGAGGGTTTATAATCTTTTCAGGAAAAGAAAGTTTATCTCCCTTGAGACAGTGCATACAGTGAATAAAACCTGTCCTGTCCTGTAGATTTTCACTGTTAAAATTTTAAGTTTGGCCTTAAGGTATTATTCTCTTGCTACCAGCTGTTTTTATTCTAGGTTATTATCTAAGTATACAATTAAACAGAAATGGAGCATTTAGAGAAGTAGTAAAAGTAAATTCATAAGTATTTATAGATGTAGGAGAACTTACCTGTTTTAAAAATTTTCTTTTTATCATCTCTTGCTATGTTACAAACAATATTCTATGCAAACAGCAGAAAGATCTATTATTAATTTTCATTTTTTCAAGACACTTTGGAACCCACAGTTAAGATCAGTAATTTCACTTTGCTGCAAATTGTGTACTGTACAAAACTGTTTTGTACAGCAGTTCCACAAATGAGAAGATTTACATCTCCTTAATTGAAGATACTCTGCTAAAAGTAGATCTGTGGGAATATTCACTTTCAAAAGGAAGAACTTCATTCTAAAGTTAGGAAAAAAGCTTAAACATAACACTGTGTGCCAGGTTGACTTTGTGTGGTCTTTTCACTTGTATCTAGAATACTGACTGTTTTATTTCCACATGTGCTGGTGTTTTTTAAATATGCATTGGTGCAATTCCAGATAACATAATTGCTTAGTAATTCAAAGTCTTGTGACAAGTAGAGTGTTTCAGTTGGAGGGGGCCTACAATGATCATTTAGCCCATCTGCATGACCACTTCAAGGCTGACCAAAAGTTACAGCATGTTATGAAGGGCGTTGTCAAAATGACTCTTAAACACCAGCAGGCTTGGGTCATTGACCACCTCTCTAGGAAGCCTGTTAAAGGGTTTGACCACCCTCTCAGTAAAGAAATGCTTCTCAATGTTCCATCTAAACCTCCCATAGTGTAGCATTGAACCATTTCCATACATCCTATCACTGGATACCTGGGAGAAAAGCTCAGCACTTCCCTCTCCACTTTCCGTCCTCAGGAAGCTGTAGAGAGCAGTTGTATATGCCAGTCATTTGCTATGATCTGGGAATGGGAAATAGCTGTTCTTCTGAGGAAAAGAATCACAGTGATTTTGTTCCTTCGTTAAGACATTTTTATTTTCTTCATATTTGTTCTTTCCAGTATCTCTATTAAATCTCTGTACCCCTTCTCCCAGATAGTGGATATTTTTGTTGTGGTGTTGTTTTTGGGTTGTTTTTTTTTTCCCCTTATTTCCTTCTCCATCTATTGTCTTTCATCTAATTTCGCTAACTTAACAATGATGGTCTGGGTTGATTGCTTTTCTCTTCCTGGCTTTAGGGACAGTTTTGTTCATCTATATCTTAGAGAACCTAACCTGTTTATTAGGTTGCAGTTGTTCACATCAAAATGCTTGAAGAATCCATGAAGAATCTAAAGGATTCTTTAAGAAGGCTGAGCAGAAAAAAAGAGGGATTTTCAAGTATTATAGAAGATGCTTTCTTTTTTTTTACCAAATGACTGTAAAAGATGCTGCAAATCAGGAATCTTCTATTGCGACTTAGAAGAAAACACTTTAGAGTTGTCTTGATTGGAGGACAGGGTCTTTTGCAATATCCTAGCTATTTGCATTCAATTTAAGATACTGGCTGCCATCTAGGAAACTGTCATGCATAGCTAACTACAGTGCAAAGATCTTCAGGCTCAGCCTTTGATCTTCCTACTCAGGTCCTGTGCAGCATTACATTTGAGCTAGTTAAGTTGTGCTGTTTTGTAATTCAGCTAGTTCATTTGGGCGTGCCTGAAAATCCCTCTCTGTGCTTGCACAAAGCTTGTGTGGGGTTGTCTGCATGTATAGTGTAGACATGCCATTAAAGTTATGTTAATGCACCTCTCAGTGGTTATGTGTGTTGAATAAAATAACTGAGCTAGCTTTTTGCTTATCAAGCTGCAGTCTTCAAATATGAATATCCAGAACATATTTCGAAAAAGCCTCTTGGTTTTTGATCTCAGACTGTCTCACCAAGCTGTCTTAGTTGAAAATTTTGAAACCTGTGCCAGAGCAGTGGAAAGCGCTTAAAATTAAATTCTTAAATAACATCTTGAATTATTACAAGATACCTGAATTTTTCCATAACTCTGTCTTTGAACTATTAGTACCGGTAGAAAGAACCTCATAATGTGGTAATGAAGATCTGAATTATTATCAGGTGTTTTTTTGCATAAGAAATCCCAAAGTAATGTGAATGGGAATGTTACTTGATTACCTTCAGTATGCTCCCTCTCCCAATCTCCTGCTCTGAAAAGCCTGGTAAAAATTTCAGTAGAACAGGCAGAGAAGTTAACAGATATGTACTACTTTGGACCTGTTTGGACAAGACTACCAGCTTCATCTTGTCTGAGTGGGGAAACAAAACATATGTAAGCTTTGCAAGTTTTCTGTTCTTATCAGATGAACTGCTAATAAAGGTAAGGTTGAAGGTAGCAGTTGCAAGCAAAACTTGTCAGAATTTCATGTAAAGATTAGCCTTTAGCTTAGTCTCTAGTTCAACGCCATTTTTGAACATGGTAATTAATGTATTTCTTGCATCCAGAATTTGAAATGCTAGGGTAAAGGTATGTTGCAGTTATCTCAGTTGAATCTCTGAGTCTGCTTCTATTTGACGAAGTGCCTGTGAGCAGATCAGTGTACAGGAAATTCAAGTGTCTGATACCATGTCCTTTATGGTGTTCTTACTCAGTCACACAAGTGTATACAGTTGTAATAAATACAGTGCTGTGGGGCATCTTCTTGAAATGAAGAGTAGTTTAGACCATTTCAAGAGCTGCCTTTCTTGAGGCTTTTGGGCTTTTAGATGAAGTTTTAACTGTAAGCTATATCGAGACCTAATTCAAAGTGTTGGAAGGGGACTGTAGTGATAGGACAAGGGGAAATGGGTTCAAACATAAAGAAGGGAATTTTAAGTTAGATATGAGGAAGAAGTTCTTTACTGTTAGGGTGATGAGGCCCTGGAATGGGTTGTCCAAGGAAGTTGTGAATGTGCCATCCCTGGTAGTGTTCAAGGCCAGGCTGAATTGAGTCTTGGGTGATGTGGTTTAGTGCGAGGTGTCCCTGTCCATGGCAGGGGGGTTGGAACTTGAAGGCCCTTTCCACCCTAACCTTTTCTATGATTCTAAAGAGCCTGGTGTTAAAAATTCAAAGATTTTGAGAAGAATGATATTTTTCAGTCCCCAGTCTTTGTATTCAGCAAAGAATTGTGGGTATTGTGGAACTGGAGGGAAATGTGTATTGAGACAAGGAGGGTTTTGGTAGCCCAGGTTATCCAAATGCTTGTAAACTTGTGCATGAAACAGTTTGAACAAGTTCAAATGCATATCTCTGGTATATAAAAATTAAAACTGTATTATAAGGCTGGTTTTTTGTTTTGTTTTTTTTTTTTCTTTTTTGCAGGTAGAAAAAATAACTGGCCACCTCTTCCTGAGAATTTTCCAGTAGGTCCTTGTTTCTACCAGGACTTTTCTGTAGACATTCCTGTAGAGTTCCAGAAGACAGTAAAGGTTATGTACTATTTGTGGATGTGTAAGTATTTTCTTTTTTTTTTTTTTTGTCAGAAAACCAGAAGTGCCTATTCAGATTTGATGATACATGCCTGCTGCTTTGGCTTTTGTAACATCTGTAGTGAGAAGTTATTTTAAATTCAGCAGCCAAATGTTGAAATAAAATATTTTTGTTAGTTTCAATTTTACAAGTATTGTATTATTTCATAGAAAGTTCCACAGAAAAAAAGGAGGAAATTATCCTAAGACATTTTGGTTCCAGTATATTGCAGTTTTCTAGTTTAAGTATCTCTGTTATTGTAAAATAGCTTTGACCATTTATTAGCTTTGAAATAATTCTACTAATTCTAACAATTCTAAGTTTTTTAAATCAGCTTATATATTAAGAAACATAATTCACTGTCAGTGTTAACAGACTTGTGACTTTAAGTATTGTAATATCCCTTTGCTTTAATATACGTACTTGCGTATTGTTTAATATAGATTTTTGTCTGTATTGGACACTTAGTATTATTTTAGTCTATTTAAAAAAATAGTGCAGAATAAATCAGCTGACCAATCAGTCCATGTTAAACTATCCTTTGCACACCAAGAATGCTCTACATCATCTTTGTGGCGTTAATTTTGTCCTCATTCAGGTACTGTGTTTTGACTGGCGAAATGCTGGATGAACCAAACATACAAGTGCCACAATATTTATTTCTGTTGCCTTCTCCACTGTGATGAGAACCTAATAATTACTCTGAAACTGAGGAGATTCCAAAGATTTAGGTGGTTTGATGTGTTTAATATATTATTATAGTGCTAAGGGAATATGAATTTAAGAGCTTTTCTGTATTTTTTTCAAGGCTTAAGATTTAGTTAAATTTCCATAAATTTATCTGGGAATCTGGTAATCTTATTACTGTGATTGAACCACATAATTGATACACATAAATGAGCAGTCAGCACCGAATAAAGCTAATTCCACTTAATCATAATCCATAGCTGTCCATATTCATTGCTGGGTCATTAATCTTAAAATAAGTAACTAAATCCACTGTAGAATATATGACTCTCATAAATCTGACAGACATGGAAGACTTACATGAAATCCAAGATCAGATACTCCAGAATTTTAGGATAGTTATGAATTCTGGTCGTTTGCAAGACTGAGTTCTGAAAGTGCTGTATGTTTCAAACACAAGGTGAAGTTGGGCGGTGAGAATTGGAATATTAATGCTGTTTTTCTTTCTCCTTATGGCAATATATAGAGAAAGCAGCAACATTATAATATTTCAAAATATGTATGAGTTGTGCTTTTATAATAATGTGACACATTTTCTTCCAGATAGCCTGAGATTGTTTTTAATTGAGTCCTCTTAGTCTTTTCCTTCTTTAGCTCTACTACTCTCTGAGTTGGAGATTAATCAGGAATGAAGGAGAAGGGCATAATGAAGGAAAAGACAAAATCTTCAGGCTAAAAAAATGTTCAGTCCAGGATTCCATGTGTTAGGGCTGCCTGTTAAATCAGTCCTTGAGTTAACTTTTCCAGGATTGTACCTATTTGGTTTGCCTCATTTTTCTTTAGTGTGGCTATGCTTCCTCAGTGGAGGCACTTACTACCAGCCTGTTTCTGCTTGCTGTTCTGTCCTGTATTTTATTTCCTCCCCCAGAACTTCATAAGTCTTGTAAAGCCTAGGGGTTCTGTGAACATAAACATATTTGTGTAAATCTAGTACTGAGTGCTCAGCACTTTGTAATGTAGGTTAGTTTTCCTCTTTTAACAATCACAGGAACAAACCTCTCTGTTTCAGTATTGTATTTTCATATTAGCAGCAGTTTTTGTTTTTTATTATTGGTCTGTGTCTCTGAGGAAACTTTTTTGCCTGTTTCAGTTACATATGTTCTTCATCTCATGAGAAAACAATATATGTGTCAGGATTGCATGAGTTCATCCATCTTTTCTCTACTTGTATCAGAAATCAGTTTTCCGATTCCTTGATGTAGTTTTATCTTTGCACTTCACCATTGCTGTTTCTTCCCCTGGGAGAACTTTTTTTATTTTTCATTTTACTGGCTGAGTGATCTCATGTTGAATTTGTAAACTGCAGCAATCAATTAGCAATGGATTTTCTCAGCTGCTATGGAGCTTTTCTATTCTATCTTTAGTGACCCTTGCTGTTTAAGGCTTTCAGATAGAATGACTGTTTTCGTGGCTTTTTAGCACTGAGCACTACTTTTTAGATATTCCTGTGCTGTTAATAGTGTCTCTTGATCAGTATCTAATACCAAATATTTTTTTCCTCAAAAGCTTGTGTTTTCTAGTGATTTTGCCTGCAGGTTGATAGTGCATATAAAATGAGCAGTACCGGTTCTCGAAGAATATTTCTTATTTGAAATAACAAACTGAAGAGCTGCTTAATTTCATGAAAGCTTTGTGGTATTTGGGTTTGTCACTTTATATAGGTTATGAATGTTTCGATTTTCTATGAAAAGAACTTTTTATAAGTTTTCAAAGACCAGTGACTTAAAATTGTGGATTCTGGTAGAAAAACAATACCATAAAGTGCCAACTTCTATGGTATTTTTTCTGTTTAGGACACTTTCATCTATCCTTCTGACTGAGGATACGATCAATAGCACATGTATCAATCTGTGCTGATGTTTGTTCTGCCTGTTCTTGAGGACAGACACTTTACCTCCATGCCCATTCTAGTGTGTTGCTGTCTTTTATTGTTAAAAGCTATTTCCCAGTATATAATTTAATTCTCCTTTCTGTGTTTGATCTTCTGTGTGGTGTCCACAGTTGTTATGGAGAATGCATACATCCCCATTAGTCATCTCCTTTTGGCTAAATTAGCATAGTTTACTCAGCCTTTCTTTGTAGGTTATGTTTTCTAGAGGTCTGATCGCTTGGTTGATGTCTTAGAGATTCATTCTGTATTATTATGGATCTGTTAGTGTGTAGAGTCAAGAAATATGGACCTTTTGCAGTATTTTAACTGAAGTCCTAATGTAGTGTGTAGGGAAGAAAAACCACCTTCATGTTTTTGATAGCATTTGTTTATGTTACGGGTTGAGCTAGGCCAAATGTTTCTGAATTTTTTTTTTGTAAGGTGTGTTTGCACATGTTTTGCTCACCCCAACTCCAAAAAGAGCACAACAGACAAGGAGCTACATTTGAAGGCATTCTGAGCTCCAAGGTTGTATTTAATCAGCCTTTACCAGCTTTGTCCACACTTGCTGATTGCCTTGTGGCTTCAAAACCCTTCCTTTTGTAGGCATCGCATTTGCCTTACTGCAGTCTATTACAGAGCGACAATGCAGCTGAATCCTGGGAAGAAGCGCATTCTTTTGTCATGTCAGGTCCTCCTCAGTGAGGACTTTGGTTTCCCTGGAATACAATCAGTAAAACATTACTGAAATGAAGCCCGTCCAAAAAAAACCTTATCTTCATATCATCCCAAATGGGACTGCAAAATAATAAACTCAAGAACATAGATGCTGAATCATAGGATCATAGAATAGTTAGGGTTGGAAAGGACCTCAAGATCATCTAGTTCCAACCCCCCTGCCATGGGCAGGGACACCTCAATCTAGACCGTATCACTCAAGGCTTCATCCAACCTGGCCGTGAACACTGCCAGGGATGGAGCATTCAGAACCTCCCTGGGCAACCCATTCCAGTACCTCACCACCCTCACAGTAAAGAATTTCTTCCTTATGTCCAATCTAAACCTCTGCTGTTTAAGTTTCAACCCGTTACCCCTCGTCCTATCCCTACAGTCCCTCATGAATAGTCCCTCCCCAGCATCCCTGTAGGCCCCCTTCAGATACTGGAAGGCTGCTATGAGGTCTCCATGCAGCCTTCTCCAGGCTGAACAGCCCCAACTTTCTCAGCCTGTCTTCATATGGGAGGTGCTCCAGCTAAACAAGGAGAAGGATTTCTTAGGTCGCTTCCCACTAAGTACTGTGTTGGTATAGCTGTGAAGTTTTTGTCATACAGACATCACATGTTGCAGACTTCTGCTAAAGCCTTAGGTCATTTCAGCCCCCAGGTGGTCAATTGTCTTAAGATAACCTGTGTCATAGTTTAATGATACAGGTAGATGAAAGGTACCTAAAACCCTTATCCTGAACATAAAAACACCTGTCCATACAACAGCAGAGCTTGTCTAGGTCACTTAGGGAAGGTGCTGGCTCAAAGAACAAATGCATTTCTGTACTTTGCAGCAGCCAGAGAGACAGGCAAGTGGAGAGAAGAGAGAATTATCAATGAAGTCCCGTGTTTTCATATGCAGCTTGCTAATACTTGGGTTTTTTTATACCTGAGATTCTCTGTGACAGAAGTGAAGTAGACCCCTGTGTTGCTGGTTTTATTGTGCTAAGAGGTATCAATAATGGGTGTGACATTTCAACCCTCTTCTGCAGTGTTGTTTTTTTTTTTAAACTTCTCCTGTTACCACAATTGCAATTACAAAAAAAAAAAAAAAAAACGGGTAGTAATTTAGGAAAGTTCAGACTCTACCAGAGTGTGAATGTTTTTAGTAATCTCAGGGCTCTCCCTGTCTTCTAGTATTGACTAGAAAATCAAAAAATACCCCTTTGGAAGCTTTCTCATATTTGTCAAAGGAAGGCAGGAATTTGGGTTTGTATCCTTTGTTGTGCTTTATGGGGCATAAACACAAGTTCTGAAATGAGTGGTTTTGCTGACCTAGTGTAATAATGCTGAGATATGTAGATGCATTAAATGCCTTTAAGTTAAAAGTACTATTTTATGTTCCCCGTGATTCTTAAAGGAAAATGATTTGTCTGAGGGAAATGTTTCGAGTTTCATTAGCCTTTCATGCAATAATGAGGGCATTTTGCTTTAAGAGTTTTCCTGCTTAAGTTAATTTAGGGCTTATTTAAGTACTAGTTAAGAGGGCAGCAAAGAGTTTGAAGAGCCTTTTATTCGGAATCTTCTTCCAGTTCTTCTGTTAACCTTACCTTCTAGTAGAATAAGATGTTTCCCTGAACATAAATAAAAAAAATCATTGCTGCAGGGAGCATCTTGTGCAGTCTGTTATACATACTCATACTTTATCATGGTCCACAAGGACAGAAAATGTCCTTTAAGGTGGCAGAATCACTGCTGAACCACTGGTTATTGCTGAATAAAGGCAGAAATTTATGTTAATTTTTTAAGTCTGGCAGAGCCAACTTCTGTGCCAGGTAGCATGAAGGTAGTAGGTGTAATGTTTCTTAATACTACTGTATCTTTCTCTGATCTAATAACTAAATATATTTGAAGTAAACTGTGAAGTTGTAATGCCAATGCATTTTTTTGGGTAGAAATTCAGTAATTAACCTGTAACAAAGTCTGCCAATGGGAAGATGCTAGTATTGAGCTAAGAATGGAGCACCAAAATGGCAGATGTTTAAGACATCTACCAATACCCATATTAATAAATATTTTAATATGCAATATGTCTGAAAGCATCTGTGACAGCTTCTTGCAGATTTTTTTTTTTTTTTTACTGAGAAACACTTTTACTGGGTGGGGTTTTATTTTTGCTTTATTACATGGAAGACAAAAGAGCTTTCCATTTAAAGATTTTTTTTTAATTTTTATTTTCAAATTAGAATGCATGCAATGGTAAATACATGATGCATTTTATATAATTTATAAACTTTCTCTCAAAAAATATTCAGTAGTCTGTTAAATATCTGTATCCTGTTATTGCTGTAGAAACAGTATAAATTGCTGCAGCTATGTTAATTTTGGGTCTGAAAATGTTTTATTTTTATGACATGATTTCTTCCTTCACCATATACCTGTTAGTACTTGAATTTTCGCATTCAGTACTTTTCAGTTGTGAATCCATGGTTTACCTGAAAGTTACAAAACTATATAAAAGTCAGCTTATTGATAGGAGTATTGAGAGGGTATAGATTTATTGTTTAAATCTGATGATTTGTTTAAAAATGCTCAGTTTAGGGTTACTTTAACAGTTGCGAAAGTTTATTGTATAAACATAACTAAATTAAGATTAATTTGCTTTTGCTTCTACAGTCCATACAGTGACACTGTTTCTTAATATCTTTGGATGTTTGGCCTGGTTTTATGTTGATTCTACGCGAGGAGTTGATTTTGGATTGAGTATTCTCTGGTTCTTGCTTTTTACCCCTTGTTCTTTTGTCTGCTGGTACAGACCACTTTATGGAGCTTTCAGGTAACAACTTTAGCTTGACTTAGAATACTTAAAAACTTGTCAACATGCATTAGCATTCCAGAATTTGTTTGATGATCATTATGATAATACTTTAATATGCTTTCATTAGAAGCAAGTAATGTGTTTGCCGTTAATTCAGTTGTTCTGTTTGAAACATAGATGGTGATAGTTAAGAATGTAAGGGAACATCCATTAAAGTATTTATAGCTTCTACCATTGACAAAATATTTGTAGGAAATATTTAACTTCATATTTCGGTGATAACAGTTTTAAGGAAAATTCTCATTAAATCTCTTACCACTTCACACCAAGAATTTGAGTAGGTTAATAGTTAAGAGAGTCATAAATTTTTGGCTTCCTGAGCAAATTGCATAAAACTTTACACTTAAAAATCTTACATTGAGTGACCTACAGTGTCTAACTGAAGTAGACTGAGATTCCTAAGAAGGAGTAGAGCAGGTATAATCATACTACTAATACTAATTTTTCCTAGCTTTTAGCAGTCTTTACATGTTTCACAAGCGTGAGGTTTTGTAGTTGTATGTTTAAGAAAAGAATGGTGGGTTTGCATGCAAAATTAAACTTTTTTTCCTTTTCTTTATTGAATATAAGCTTGTAGAGATTCTAAATCCTATACTCTTATATTTCTTTTGGATTTTTTTTTTCTCCACATTGAACTTACTCAGGATATCCTCAGTTAAAATGAACTTATGCTTGTAAAGAAAGATTGATGGCCAGAAATTGAAGTTAAGTGTGACCTTGAGACTAAATGAGGTGTTTCTTTTTGGAAACCTAGGAGGTACCCATAAATCTTTGAGGAGTAATATAGTTTAACTTGCATTTGCTCTCTAGTAAATACATAGCTTTTCTTAGTGAATATTGGTTGTTGGGAAGAGGAAAACAGTGACTTGCATAGTCAACTTCAGTCAGTTGCTCAGATGAAAATTGAAATAGCTATCAACTGGTTGAATAAATAGAAATTAACAGGAAGAGATGTTAACAGCAGAACTTGATTATGATACTTAACTGAGTGATTTCTAAGAATTCTAGTAGCAAGCATATCATCAGATCATTAGTTTTGATAGTAATAAGTTGAAGTCTTTTTGATTTGCCTGTGCACACACGCTCATATATACATATGTTTACTTCCAGTCTTTGTCAGGCTGGACTTCTGATAATTTTAACAGCAAACCTATTTTGTGTATTTTACTTTTAAGCAGCACCTGCTTCTGTATTCTGGTCTGCACTATGTTGCAGTAATGCCATGTTAGATTTAATTTCCTTTTACAAGAAAAATATTTTCTTCTCATCCTGCCAGCACTGTGAACTTCAGAAGTGGAGAAGAATTCTGTTCTTCATGCACTGTAGCAAAATTTCTATAGCTAGTACAAGAGGCTCTCCTTTGTGCTGGACAGAACACGAAGTAAGGAATAATATCTTGCTGCTATTCTCATCTCTGTTAGAGGTGCAGATGGCAAAAATACTATCTTAAAGGAGTATCTCTTGTAAATAAACACTCTGCAAAACCACAGAATTACTTGTACTTCAAGTCACTGCCAATAAATGAAAGCACTTTTCCTGTAGTTAATACAGAAGAAAATTTTAGATTTGTACAACAGTATTTGCAAAAGGTCATTAATTTACTGGCTGGTTTAATCTTTCCCCCCCCCCCTCTTTCAGGAGTGACAGTTCATTCAGGTTCTTTGTGTTCTTCTTTGTATATATCTGTCAGTTTGCTGTACATGTACTTCAAGCTGCAGGATTTCAAAGATGGGGAAACTGGTGAGTATTCTGTTTGCTGAATTGTTGTACTGCCTGTAAGACAAATACATTTGATACAGCAGCTGTAATAGAGTCTCTGTGGGTTGCTTAGGTTTTTTTGTTGTTTGTTTTTTTTTTTAAAAATCTTGTGCTTACTGGACTTGCTCCATTTATCATTCACAAAATGCATTTTTTGAGTTTTCTTAACTAGGGAAAGTGGATGAAACATGCTCTAAGTGAGTGAGATACTTCTGTTATTCAGCTGGTCAAAATTTTATCCTTCAATGTAATACATTTATATATTTCTTCCCCTATTTTGGTGGTGTGTGGAGATACTACTACTCTATATTAAAGATAAAAGCATAAGTAAAACTTAGAAAATTCAAATAATTTAGACAATATACTGTTTGCATATCATTATTTTGTATCTTTAAATATTTCTAGTTATATTAATATACTTACTATTTACTAAGGAGATTTGTTGCTAAAATGTGAAGAATGAGACAGCAGTGTACCAGGATGAATGCAGTGGTATATCTTTGATAGTTATTGAAAAGCTCACTTGTTTGAGTCAGCTCCTTATTCTGAAATAGTTGATTTTTCTTATACATCTGTCCTGGCAGCCTTATTATAAGTGTATAAGCTTTTACATGAAGATTTTATATGTATTACCTATCTATATCTATATATCTTCTATATGAGTCTCCAAGGTCTGCTATTTAGATCTTACAAGGAAAAGCTGTTGGGAATTGATCACAGTCCTTGGGGGGGAAAAAACAATCAAACAACACTGGAATTAACTAAAAGCATGGTTGTAGTAGCCATCTGGTAGCACGGAGAGATACGACTGGCAGTAGTGTCACAGGGTAATACTTCTCTGCTAACATCCAAACATACATAAGGCAGAAAAATAGCATTGCTTCAGAACTGTACTGTAAGGAAGGATACTGGTTTATTATTTTTACTCTTAAATCCACTATTTTGTTTTTTATAGATGCATTGATTGACATTAACAAAACAAGAGAGCATTTTAGAGGACAGCTCTCCATGTATTTGGAGTGTGTTTTTAACGATACTTGGGGAGGGGGAATGGAAAGTAGCCGTATCATCAAAAAATGCTAGCTGCAGTTTGGATATGGAGTTTTGTGGTAGAGACCAGTTGGACATAGGGGATATCAAAGCAGTTTCAAACAGGTAGAGGGAAGTTTTAAGGTTATTTGAGTTCACAGAAATTTGTCTTTTTAATTTCTTTGTGTGTGTGTAAGAATCTCTTTAACGTCTTCATTTTCTCTAGACAGCCTGCTTGGTTGGGGTTTCCAGTTTGATACTGTTGTTTTTTTCTGTTGGGATTTTAATTCTGAAGAATGGGGAAATGTTTGAAGTAGATACTGACAGAGGAATCTTTTTTACTAGTTAAGCCACTGCTATCTGCTTCAGAAAATTACCATATTAACCTCAGTTGAGAGAACATTACTGTGTGGGTACAATTAAATGAGTCCTCCCACATAGAAGCTCTATGTGGCATGTTTTTATGTTTAGAGAACTTAGAGCTATCTTTTTAGGGACATTTTCACTTCCACAAAATCTTGTAGTCTTAAATCAGTGAAGTGATGGTTTGACAAAAAAATGCTAAAATGTTGATGACTGGCTCTTAGTTTCTTTGTAAATCTGCTCAAGGATCTTTACTATAGTTTTTCATGTAGTTGGGAAAAATGGAAACAAAGCTTTAAAAGCATATTACAGAACTGAAATACAGTTACGTAAAATCCCCACGACTTTTTCTTCACAAATATTCAAAGTTGATCAGAATCAGGAGGTTATAAAGCTTCCCTTGATGTGGATACCTGTGGCTGAGTGATTCATGTGCTGTACTATTAAAGTTTGTCCTTTCTTTTTTTTTCTTCAGTGGGTGGATTTCATCTCTTACTGGTCTGAATAAGAGTATTCCTGTTGGCATTATGATGATAATCATAGCTGCACTTTTCACAGCATCTGCTGTTATCTCATTAGTTATGTTTAAAAAGGTAAGTTACATATTATTCCCCTCTTCTGTTTCCTGTGTTTGATCTGATTTTGTTTTCCTGCAAATACTTAGAGATTCTCTGTCACAAAGTAATGGGGGTGAAATTGTATTCTTAGGGTGTGCCTTGCCTATTAATAGCTGCATTTTTTTGCTTCTGTTGTGGAGCTATGAAATACTGTTTGTACAGTACAGTACAATGTATTTTCTGTAAACTAAAATGGGGAAGGGCAGCTGTAAGTAAGAGAAACTCAGAGGGAGTTCTGAGTTTCCCATGTGTGGGAGGCAGGCTCACAGTAAAGGGGTAGATGACTGCACTGGACACTTCATTTGTATCTGTAGAGGTCAAGTTGTGATTCCCAAATCTGTTATAATTCATTAGGCTGAGTGAAGTGTGATTCCAGTGATTGCTAAATTTCAGCTCTGGCTAAATTCCCATTAAAATTAATAGAAGGGGGAGATGCCTGGTACCACAGAAAGTTATTTTTATTTCTCTGCTTTTATTATTTTAAACTTTGTTGCCAGTTAATGATTGCATAGAATGAAAGCTCAAAGATGCTTTTTTCTCTTGGTTGCTTTTTGACAATTTGCATTCAGAGGACTTTAAGTTTAGGTACTGAAGTTCTATTAAGTTTTTGATGTTGCTTATGTAAAATGTAGCAGAATTCTGCTGATGGTGTTCTGGCAATTCTAATTATTCAACCTCTGTAGCGGTTACACTGAAAGATTTTCAGGTAGCCAGACTCTTTGGCCTATTTACAGCAAGGTGGAAATTTTAAGCATTGCTTGGAGATGTCCCTTCTCCTTATTTATTTTCTGCATAAATACTCAAGTTCAACAGAAAGAAACAAGTGAGAAAAACGTATGGTGGAGCTTTTTTTTTTTTTTTTTACATGCTTTCTACCATATGTACGTGGAGTCTTCTAGAAAATCTGCATACTCAGGTGTTACAGCTTCTGGTATATTGCATCCTGGTATAGCTTCGTGGATGAGAAAATATTTATAACAAAGATAAAAGTTATAACTTTAATATTCCTGGTGCAGTTGAATGAAAATGTCTTTGCAGTCTTGTTTGACAACTTTATTGTGACTTGATTGAATATGAGTTACAAATAACATTTTAATTTTAATACTCAAGTAACTGGAGATCACTCGGGATTTTCCTGTTGTATGAAAGTTTATATGCCATATTGTTCAGAGTGTTTGTAAGTCATTGTTTAATACCTCTGCTTGTTATGCAGAGCTGTTGAACATCACACTAGCTTAGCAGATATGTGTCTGCATTATTAGGATATTCTGTACAGTTTGATATTCAGTCATAGCTTAGCTTGTTCTTGTCACTGTATCAGTCAGAGAAATTAAGATTTTTTTTTTAATTTACCAAAATGCTACTGACATTGTGGATTCAGAACTACTGTTTTTGATTTTGATTCCTCCTGTTTTTTTTAATGTGCACACTTACTCTTAATGAGTACAAGTTGTATACAGATTGAGACAGAATACAGTTTTGCCAGCTGTGAACACTGTTACGCAAAGGATGCAGCTTGTTTTGTGTATTTAAATACGTTATTTCAAACAGGAGATACCACACACATTTTAGTAAATACCTATGAGACCACTCTGTACTTGCAAAAAGTTACAGGTATTCCTGCAGTCAAACTGTGCATGCAGTTGGCAGTTTGTTGTAGGATTTGTGAGGAAAAGGTCAGTTTACTCATTTCCAGATCCTCCAAAACACCTGAGCAAACCAGCTTTCCAAACAACATGGGTCTGCTTTGTGTTTAAGAATTTGCTATCAGTCTACCAGGAAGTGGAAGGCTGGGCACTGTTTTTTCACTGCGTATCTACCTCCTTAGGTGCATGGTCTCTACCGCACAACCGGCGCCAGTTTTGAGAAAGCGCAGCAAGAGTTTGCCACAGGAGTGATGTCCAACAAAACTGTACAGAGTGCTGCAGCCAACGCCGCATCGACAGCAGCAACCAGTGCAGCTCAGAACGTGTTTAAGGGTAACCAGATGTAGGGAAACAGAAGGCATCATCTTTGATTGTATTTTATTTTCCAGTCACTTAATATATTCCCTAAAAGCTAGGTCAAAATTCACACAGCATGTTTGCCTCTTTTGCAGCTGTGCATGGATAAAATGGGAAATGTTTGGTTTATCTTATTCTAAATTTATTTCTTTGAAAAAGATAACCATTATTTGCCCTTCTTTAAGGTGTTATATTCTAGAATATAAAGCCTTCTGTATTTTCTGGAGGATAAATAATTTCAACAATTGGCCTGAGAATGAATAACTATCAAATAACTATTAAGAATTTGGAATTTTTTTTAATGGTTCACTCCAGTATTTTTTTTAACTTCAGGAAAGCACTTTGGATCAATTATTTTACTTTGTCAGAACTGTTTTCTCTGTTTCTACTGTTAAGAACTGAGGTAGACTGAAAGATGTAGGAAGTGATGTTTGCCTGCTGGTTTTGCGGTTTCAGCAGCTGCTGGAGGACAAATACAAGTAGGATAGATACTACAAATTCTTGGGGATCTTTTAGGATAAGTCTTTTGATATAAACTTGTAAGTTTGCATGAATACTGTTGAGTTTTATCTGATCTTGTTTAAATAGTGTTTTGGTCCAGAATTTATCTGCACCACTTTATAACTATAGCGATTGTTTGTATCTATTTTCATGGAGTATTCTCTACCTGTGAGAAATGACTGTGGTGCAGAAACATTCTCTGTAATAGAAAGTGTAATGCAGTGTACAGTTTAAGGAAGTTAACTGATAGTTTCAATCACAGAGCTAAATGATTATATATTTGCTATTTTTAATTTCAATATTCATGTCTTGGGGTAATAATTTTGCTGGGAAATAAACAAGCATTGACTTTTAGAACACTAGTTTCTTACCCCTTTTTGCTCTTTACATGCAGTTGTAATTTTATGTATTGGGGATTTTTTCAGTTTGTTTTTGTTAAAATGTATTTGTGTTTAACAGTGGTACTAAATCTCTAGCCCAGCCATTCTTATTTACTGCTTGTCCAAAAACCTAACTATACAGTATTTAATATTCTGAAAGGAATTGTGTCTAAACCCAAGCTTTTTAAGCAATGGAATTTAACAGATACTTGAATCATTTAACATTATCTCAGCCACCTCTGTGGTGTTATTTAAGCTGGGAGAAAAAAACTTTTAAAGTATTTTGAGTTGGAAAAGTGAAAAATACTCATCTTCAACAAAGTTAAATTTTAAACTTTAAACTTTTTTTAAATTTTAAACTTTTACATTTTAAAGTTAAATTTTAACTCACTGAACTGGAGGCCTATGAGGTTAAATTGGTGCTGTGGAACTGAACAATCCATAATGGTACATGCCATGATCTTATTCTGGAATATAACCAGGTCTTAATATAATGTCATGTTTCTCTCCTTTGAAGATTATTTATTGTACTCATTGCTTCATGAGACTTGTTGCACAAGATTTGGGCTGTTTTTTCAAACTTTGTTTTAGAAAATGGAAACAGGAAGGACCACATCCCATAGCCTGTGTAAGTATATACTGTGGCTGAAATGAATTCAGCTCTGAAGGCAAATTACCTTTAGTAAGATGGCATGAAATTCTGAGGCCTTGCCAGAATGTGGACTGACTTACACAGATTCTTTTTCACAGCACGGTATTCAAAATGACAGAAGAGCATTACAAAAATAAAAAAAACTAGTTTAATATCTGAACCAGTATTGTATTGTGAGCATGAAATCCATATTAGTTTCTTTTCGTCTAATTTCTTTAAATCTGACTTGAATTTGAATAGCTATCCTAGTTTCACCGTGCTGAAATTCATATTAATGAATATACTTGCTTATGAATGTTCTCTGTGTCACAAAGTTAAAAGCAATTTAAATATTCTGTGTAATAGGGTCTCTAAAATTTCATATCACTGGACATGCTAGCATTGAACTTCAATTTATGTGGAATGTTATTAAAAGCTTTCCAGATAAAAGTCACCATTTTCCATTGAGATCAGACATGATCTTTCTAGCAGCTGTATATCAAGATTGTTCGTTTCATAGTCTTTTAAATTTAGCTTGAACCTTGTGTCTCAGAACCTCTACTGTGGATTACTTTAAAATCTAAATTTAAGCAGTTCTCTTCATATCTCTTGGATAGTAATTCCAGGGACATAATTCTTGCAATTTAACTTAGTTGAAGATTGCATAGTAACATACATTACCAGAATATATTCTGGAAAAAAAACCCCACTCCACATTAGGAATAAAAATTAAATTTGGCAGGTAGACTTTTCCCAAAATGTTTAAAGGCTCTTTGAGAAAACTTATTTAATGTTCTATGTGTATGGAGCGTTGGTTTGTAGTGTCACGGGTTGAATGTACAGATTTAAATGTCCTAAGTGAAATTTAAGGTTCAGTTACACGTGAATTGTTTAAACCAGAAATCTCTGACACTTTGCAGCCTAAAAGGGAAGAAGTTTGAGTTTACCTTTGACAACAGAAGGCTGAGACTTGTTAAAATATTTTGTGCCTAATGAAACTAGATTTTACAGTCTCTTACTATCAGAGTATGGCACCCACATAAGTTGTAATTTTGTAATTTTGTGGCAAATTTGAGTACAAAGTATTCAGTTTAAACACTGGAATGTCAGTAATCATTGATCTGTAATAATTTAGGAGTTGATTTTATTTATCTGAGGGCTGTTTGTATATTTTGTAAATTACTAGCAATGCTCTGCCATCCTGGTGAATGTCATGGTTCTGTACAAATGCACCACTTCTGTCCCTCTGTTGCATGTCTGAGTAGCTCAGAAGTTTTGTATATTTATTGGATTAAAACGGTGTCACAGAATAAAAAAGGACTTTTTTCCTGGGTGTTTGCTCTGTATAGTTTTGACCAATGTAGGGAGTTTTCTTCTAATGGTCAGGGTAGCATGCAGGGTGGATGATCTGTGTGAAAGTCTCATCTGGTTTTATAATCCAGTACATAAATGCTGTTATTCTGCTAAAATGGGAAAGCAAAATGTCCATTATCAAAATAGTACATTAGGGCATTGAGAACCAGTGTACTGGACTGTTAAGATGGAAATTCTTGAACAGTTGCAGCCGCTTTCTTCTGCTGTAAACTCATGAGCACTAAAATATAAACATGTTCTGTCATTACTGAATGAAATTCTACAGGTATTAAGTGATTAAAACCCTACTGGAAGCAAAATGAAGTTGCTGAAAACAGCACTGCTTTGGTACTCTTTGTTTTCCCAGTGTCTGCCTATGAACTGACGTATCTGCATCACTGCTGTATCTTGTTTTTTCTTTTTTTCTTAGGCCCTGTCACAGTGTGTTAATTTCTTTTCAACTGTAACACATGCCTTGAGTACTGAATTTATTACTGGTTTTTCTTTGAAGGGCAAACCGACTTTAGCTAGTCCATTGTGACATAGCTACATTTGGAAATGCACAATACAAAGAACAGTGCTTTGAGATACAGTCAGGATTATTTCAGGAGATAGCAGACGTGTGGTTTTGAAGACACTTGTACATGCATGAATCAGTAGTGAAGTTTTTTGTCAAAATTGGTCTGTTTTTTCGTAAATTACAGATGTAGGACAGCAGTGCAGCAGCCTGAAGGAACAGGTTTTGTACTTTCTTGGTAAGCACGATTGTGGAGCATGATCCAGTCGTGTTTTGTGGTTAGAAATATTACACAATTTTAGAGCTGTCATGGAGAGGGATAATCTGTTTGGTTTGCTGAAGCTAGTTTTCCTCAAGAAGTTGCAAGCACCAAGTTGGGAAGGTATGCATACCTAAAGAAACCAGCACAGGGAAGAGGACTGTGGTTAATACCACTCAGATACTTCTGGAAAGGCATTTTTTTCAAGGAGAAAGGCCCACACCTCGAGCATTCTGGTTATGAAACGGGAATAATGCACAGTGAATCAGATAATAAAAACAAATGTGTGTTAGTTTTCACTCAGTTACATAAATGTGGAAGAATTAGTTCGTACTGTTTTTCCTACAGATTGATTTTATGTCCACAAATAGCTTTTGTGCTCGTTAGCAAAATATTAGAAATTTGTCACTTCAGCAGTAGCATTTTAGTTTCACTTTATGATAGAATAAAGCTATGTCACACTCCACTGAGGGGGGAAAAAAAGAGTACTGATGGGAATTACGACTTGTGGATCACTCAGCTCTGTATTTTGTTCTAGAAAAAAATAAATTAATTGTCCAGCTGTTTAATGGCGGCATATACAGCGTGTTTAAAATATGCTTTTTGCTGGATGGATAGTGATTACAGCAAACAGCAGTGCTCACACTTGGTGCTGCAAAGTGACTATGTAATGTGTGTGTGTATAGATGTATCTATATAAATCTGTACAGTCCTGCTTCAATGAGTGTTCATATACAGTCCTGCTTCAATGAGTGTTCATACACATTGCTGTTCCACTTCAGAGGTGAAGAACACTTCAGCTCAGGGGAGCTGCGGTACAAAGCATTCAAAAGACCAGGTTTTACTTCTTTGTGCCCACAGTTTGGGAAGGGAAACTTTTCAGCTAGTGAGATGGGAAATTTTAGAGACTGATTTTTGTTAATGAAGTTGGGGCTTATGTTAGTAATTGGCAGCATGTTTGGAACAGGGCTAATGTATGCTGGGTAACAACTTGCTAGCTGTGACCAATGTGGCGATGCATTAGATTGCTAATGTGGTAGTGCGCTGGGTGGCACCTGTCCTCTAACTTCTTCTGGACTGCAGGTTTCTAAATGTTTCAAGTTTTAACCAAGAGCTAATTCTTGGAAGTTTAGAAATTGTTAGAAGTGGGAATAAGCTATGTTAAACTTAATGGAAAGGGACTGTAGCAACTGTGACACAAAAGTGACATACTAACTTCTATGAGATACTAAAGCTTTATTTTTGCCTAGAGAACAGTATGTGACTTCCCTGGAGTGTTTGTCAAGTCACAGGTGAAAGGCAAGAAACAATGTGGCAAACAGCATTTAAAATGTCTGTATAATTAAGCAGTGTTTGATTTACAACCTTTGTTACTCTGTTTCATGAGACAGGAATGGCAGTGCTTTAGCTGCAAATGAAAAACATTGGTCAGGCATACAATCAATTAGAAAGTGTCTTTAATGTATTGTGTTACACATAGCTACACCTTCAGATCACATACTTTTGACCAGTAAGTGGTAATAACTGTTAAAATCAGATGGAAATCTGAACTACAATATCAGTGGCTTGGGATCTTACATACTATTAATGCTATGATTAAACTACCTTGCTGTGGTTCAGTTTGTCCAGTATGTTTGCATTAAGGTAGTCAGAATCCTGTTAAAGGTCAAAAACTCACATTTTAATTGAAATTTAGATTAAAAGTAACACATCAGGTACATCATTCATGCTAACAAA
Source organism: Melopsittacus undulatus (assembly GCF_012275295.1). Lineage (NCBI taxonomy): Eukaryota > Metazoa > Chordata > Aves > Psittaciformes > Psittaculidae > Melopsittacus > Melopsittacus undulatus. The sequence continues at coordinate 24,852,852 of NC_047557.1, read as the reverse complement.
TGTACATAGTGGTGACTCAAGAACAGGAAAATAGTACCACAAATAAACTATGCTCAAAATCTACTCCAGGTGGACTGTGGTGGACTGCTGTGACTGCTGTTCTGTACAGAACAACTGTGCTGTACATGTTGCTGCCATGCTCTGCTGCTATTGGGCTCTGTCATTCCCTTGAGATGGGCACCAGAACCCACTGCTTTTGAGAAAGACTTGAGCTCCTCTTTGTTTACCACTAGGACGAGATACTCTGGGATGGAATAACAGTGTAAAAAGGAAATGATTTGGCTGGGAAAAAAAAAAATTAGAATCCAGAGGACTTTATTGAGTAAAATAGATACAAAGGTGATACAGGCAGTCCAGGAATAGCTCAGTAGTAATGTTTTCTGCAGTGCCATGTTACAATTAAAGCACATTAAGAAACCTTGCTGAGCCTTTTCAATGCTAGGGATGGACACAGTTCACAGTTGAACTGTCTGTAGTATATAGATCTGAGCATTTTAGATGAATCTAGAAGATATTTTTGATAAATCTTTAACCTGCTCTTACGACTGTTCTATTAATCATCAGAATTAGTGATTCTATTGCATTATGTCATGCTTTAGTTTGTCCACACCACCAAAACCTCAGCCACTTCTTCCATGGGAACTCCCTTTCAAATATGTTGTTTAAAAGCAAAAACTAAGGAAAAAAATCAAACTCCAAACACAATAAAATCCATTCCTGGTATTGCACATATCACACACGTTTGTGTATATATATATATATTTAAATATGCTACAATTAAAAAAAGGTCTATGGCACTTTAGAGAATACAAGTTTAGTTTATGAAGTCTATCAAACCACAGATGTCTGAAGAATTCTTCAATACCACAAAGTTAAACTTAAGTAATTGGCACACAGGTTTTAAAGAATCCACAACAAATTCTTCTAGCTCCTATGCAGTGCTTGTACATTAAGAACATTAAGAAGCAGTTACACTCCACAGCCTTCTCATGGAATTAATTAAATTAGCTTTAAGCTGGTATTTGGTTTGGGTTTGTTTTTTTTTTTTGTTTTTTGTTTGTTTGTTTATATATATGTTTTTGAAAGCTACTGCTGAGATGAACTTCAGGAATAACTTTAAACAGGTGTCAAAGCTAATGAGTGCACCCTGCACCTGAAAACCTCATCCAGGAAAACAGAATTTGCAATACAGACCATCTTAACACTTGCTAGAAAAACAGAACCCTGAGAAAAAAAATTCTGATTGGTTGTTTTCTGTATTTCTTCCCAGCCTGTCTTCTATCTGTGCTACATGATGAACATGGATATTGCAAGTTAGCTGATTATGTTATTGCAGAGCAAGTTGATAGTACACCAGCAACAAGGAGAAAAGCTGGTTCTTCTTGGTTACAAAGGCAAACAAAAGCAAAACAGCCACTGAAAAATACCAACCTTGTACTTAAAAACTGCACTATTAAAATTTTCAAGCATTCTGTAGGTCACAGCAGAGGTCAGCTAGTAATGTAAATGAAGGTTGGTCACTGTTTACTTCTAAGCCAAAGCAGTATATGCCCTCTAAACCTTTTGGAAGAACTGACCTTGTTCTGACTAAAGAAGTGTTTAAGCGAAAGCAGCATTTGTCACCCTTATATAGAGTCAAGATTTGTGGTGAAATGGACATTGGATTGCTACCCACCTAAGAAAAGCTAAAACTGAAGATCTCTTTCACAATCAGGTTTTAGCTGAGTTTCGTGCTACTCTTGTATTTCCTTGACCCCATGTGCAGAACCCAGAGGATCACTGCTGAGCTTATGGCCTGGCACATGCCTCAGCAGCAGGATCAGGAGGAGCATCAGGAGTGCGGCTGTGTGGAATAAGGGACAGCCAAGTGCCTGTTCAGATCATACACGTCTGTGCCGGAGAATGACAGGGAGAAACGTGTGGACAGGATGTGCTGACTGTGAGTTCTGTCCTTGGACACCACTCTGTGCTAATAATTTTGATTTGTTACAATCTTGCTTTGTGCAGGCACTTGGCAAAAAAGATTCCAGACCATAACTTTTGTTTTATTAAATTATATACTTAAAAGATAATTAACCATTTTAAAGTAGAAAGATATGTGTTGCAGGAGCAGGTGAATGCAAGAAGCAACTAGATTTAAATAGTCCCTTTTTAATATCATCATAAGTTGACTGTACTGTGTAGTGGTTCAGATACCACCCCTGTACCCACCCAGCGTGTGGCTTGAAGGTGCTTTGGGCATGGACACATGCAGGTCCAGTGCTGGGCCTGGGTTGCTCCATAGATTGGCTAGGCCAAGCCTGTGCTGCACACAGGTGCTGGAGGAGTGCTCTATCACCATGGCTCCTGCTGTACACCCCTGCCTGAGCCCGGCCCTGCGCCTGTGGGCATGACTGCAAAACAGCTCTCGTATTGAAATCAGCTACCTACCTGTACACTAACAATGATTTCTTAATACCTACAAATAAGTAACAGCAGACTGTAAGGGACTGACCAGGCATGAACAAGAATCTCTGGCTCCATATTATACAGTGGAGTGAGAGAAAGCAATGCTGTCATTGCATGATGACAGAATACCAAGAAGTAAGAAAAGGAGTCTAAAATTCATGAAGTATTTAATTAGAACTACTACTCAGCTGAATTATCCCCAATGCTCCTATTGCACAGTTAAACCATTCCTTTGTTTTTTAAGATACCAGAACTACTGAAAACAAATTTAAAAGGTAAGTGATGCAACACCATAAGTAATGCAACCACCTGTCTTTGAGAAAGGAATGTCATTTGTGGCAAGGTCTCTTTATTTCCCCTGACTGAGTTGGAAAAGGGTCCATACTACAAGCAGGTTAAAAATAACCAGGAAAAGATCTTTCCAGGCATGTAGAATTTGGCAAGACTTCCTAAAAAATGTATATTTCTTGAGGACTCATGTGGCTCTGAGTCATGAGACACTGATCTGTAAACTAGGAATGAGTTCTTGCTGGCAAGAGAAAGAATAATACTGTTGAAGTCCAGCATGTGATCTACATTTGTAGGAGAGGCTACAGCCCAGGCCAGGCTGTTGGCATTCATAAGGCAATGCTCAGATATGCTGTGGGGAGTTGTCATCTGCTTGGGATGTCAGGAGTTTATTAATAAAGGCTGCAGAAATATTTCTAACAATTCAAGCAATTTTATCAAAGTCAGGTGAAAGCCAGTATAACAGCTTCTCTGTTCAGCCAATGGAAACAATCATGTACCTGCTATGTAGCAAGTGGCACACACTTTGCACTGTAAGTTTTAAGACAAACCTGGCAGGAACTCAACTTTATAGATGTTTAAAGGTCATTGTAAACTTTGTCACATCAGCTTTCCTCTCTCCAATGTGTATTTACTGTCTTGAAGGCACTGTACTTTAAGTGAGTTTAATATCAAAAAGCACCTCAGTGAAAAGGATGGTACCGAACAAGGTGGTGGTGAAGTATTCACAAGTGAGGGGAGCCCTTGGAAACAAAGCCTAATTAAATAGGCTTCTCTTTTCTGTGTAAGAAAAAAAAAATGTGCTGGCTTTTATTATTTTAAATCCAAATTCCTCAAAGCGGACAAGGTGGGTAAGGCAATCCGATCAATCAGAATTTGTCAGTTATAACAGCGACATTCCTGCTATATACATGATTCCTCACCTCTCAGTCAGACTACTATATTCCACTGTGTCCTGATCACAGAATGAAACTAAAAAAATCCCCAAATATTTACATTCTGTTTTCTTGGGATTCTTTCTCTGATCCTCATTGCCGAGCAAGGGAGAAAGACCGTTTCAGTAGTTCGGGGCTGGGATGCATGGGGCTCAGTCACACAAATGGTAGAAATAAGTAAGTGGATCTGCTTGACCAGTCAATAGAAAGCAGATTAAGATCGAGGCACTGGTATCTTTTCCCCACTGGAGTTAAAGGAGGCAGATAAGGTTTTTTCCTTCTTCTATTTCTTCTTGCACTTTGTCACTGGACGTGGCTATTTCAGCTTGCGCCGAGAAGACTGCACAGATGAACGTCAGAATAGTGCCACCAATAGCTGTGTAGAAAGCCCAGCCCACGGAGCAGTCTCCTAGTTTGTAAGCAGAAGCATAAGGTCCACAATAGCTTATTGCTTTCTGGCATCCCCAACCTGCAGGGTAAATTATCAAGCCTAAAATAAGGAAGAGGCCTAGAAATAAAAAGAGAAAGAAGCTTAACAAATGACCAGTTTAACACCAAATGCAGCACATGTTGTAACAGTTATGATAGTCAGTACTCACTCCTAAGTACCAGGATTAGCAAAAGGCTACTCTTCCTCATCCATCCAACATTTCTTTACTGATTGCTCCCTAGTACACACCATGCAGTCTTTCATCTAAACTTGGAGCTAACCTCTGGTTTTCCTTGTGAAAGGCTTATTTCAGATGACAATGGCCTAGTCCTAATTTTAATCTCTCTGTTTCTGCTGCATCCTGTTTCCAGACATTACTGCTAGGCATACAGAGCTTGCAAAACATTCTAGCATCTCTACCTATGGTTCGTACTTGCACTTTTCAAATACTTATGAATGTCTGCATCTGGTTTTGAGTTTGTGTTTAGCTAGCCCTCACTCAGCTTTATTGAGGCATCATCATAAACATTCTGACCTTTTTTCCTCTGGAGTTTTCCTACTTTGATTTTCTTGCCTGGAAAAAAGAAAAAAAAACCCCAACCATAACACCTCCCCCAAAAAAAAAAAAAAAAAAAACACAACAAAACAACCCTCACACTGCATCTGCTTATTTGGCCATATTGGGACAATAGAAAAAAATACCACTGCCAGTTCAGTAAGCTGCTATCACAATGAAAGGATCCTGGAGTCAGCCCAGTGCTCAGGTAAACAGTGGGATCCTCAAAACAGGTGATTGTCTGCTAGAGAGGGAAAACATTTCCAGTGATGCAGGAGCAAAAGCCACAGTTTCCAATCCTGCTAAACTACCTGAACTTCCTGCTGTGCCTCAGCCCAGAAAGAAAGCTCAGACTAGATGCGTTACCAGTCTGGAGTCCATGAACACATGATTTGTGTTTGCACAAAGATGAGAAATTTAATCAAAATGCCTAATGCGCTAGTGGCTACATTCTGTTTTCTTTAAAATTTTAATCAGAAGAACAGGAAGAATTAATGAAAAATAGTTTTTGCTTAAACACAACCAGTTCATCTGGAAAATGAACACAACCTTTCAGATCCTATAAATATTACTGGTTTGTTTGTCCTGCACTGTAAAGCCCTTTATTCAGCTTGGCGCTTTTATGAAAATAGCTAGTAAGGGTGGTTTCAGGCCTTCTAGAAGTGGGCTGAAAGTTGTACTTTTTATGTATGGTGCTGATTTATCTATTAGATTTCAACTAATCCCCAAATTTCTACCAAGCAGTAATGACAGAAAACAGTTCCCTTTTTTTCCCCATATAGTAAATGGTTACAAAGAACAGCTGGAAAGACTTTTTTGCATCTTCCTCAGACTAGCCTATTTTACAGTATGTTAGGCTTCTTCAATTGCTTGTTTAAAGAAATTCAGCCAGATGCAAGAAAACTTGCTCACTTGATGAAGAAAAGCTGGGTCCTAGCTAGTAAGCAGTTCATATACACAAAATGCAAACCCTGTCATCCATCTAAAGTCAATGTCTATGAATGCCAGACATTTCACAAAAGAAAGTCCTTCCTCCAGCGTTTTTCTAACGATGACACAATATGATGAGCATGAATGAACTAAATGTCATTATTCTCTGGGGCAGCAAAATCCATTAGTGAGTGATATCCATTTTCTGAAGGGATTTCATCACTGCCTACATTGAAGAACCAATGACAAATTTTGTGCAGTGTTTCCTGGCTGGCTGGCCAAACTACGTTAAGTATAAAATACTGCTTTATCTTGGATAGACCTGGATAAGCTGTGCTCTCATCCTGCTGAGCCCCACAGCTGCTTCAGACTAAACACCACAGTTCCTTCTCCTCTATTCATCACTAGTTTCCTGTTCTGTGTAACCGGCATGACCACACTATGTGTTTTTCTGACTGTACAGTGGTCGCCATTTTCTCTGATGATCACAAGCCTTTTGATAGTTAAAAACCACTGAGTTAAGAAGCTGGATCTGAAATGCCAACATAGTTGCTGCCAAGAAGGAAATGTTTCAAGTTCACCTCCCCATCACTCACAAACCAGAGAACCAGTGTTTAACAGGAAACCTGCCTTATGGCTGAGTTATAACCAGCACCAAGAAGCTACGTCCTTCTCCACCAAAACTAGAACAACTCTTGAAAGCTCTCAGTTGTGTGATGTATGCCTGAAGCTGATAAACTCAGCCCCCAAAGAGGCTGCAGCGCTGCTGTCAAGTGCAGTTATCAGGGGTTTACTGAATTTCTTTTGTAAGAGTATTCCTGGAGAAACACTGACTACAGCCCATAACTGGATAAACTACAGCAGCTTTCTCACAGATGAAAACAAAATTTGGAGAAAAGTCTTAACTATGGCCTTAACTTTGGTCAGGGTCTCACCTGATTTCTCCTTCAGAGAGCTAAATTTGTGAAGCATATACAGGCCTAGCATAAAAAAAGAAGAAAAAAAAGTAATGTTTTCTCTACCAAACTTACCTTTTACTACTCCATTTCAGCGCAGACAGAAAGCTTATCAGGACATGCACCTCCCATTTGATGACTACCTGATTCCTACTTGCTAGAAAAAGTAAACAAAGATGACTCAAATAAGCCAGATCAGCATGCCCACCATGGAAAGGGCACTTGCTGGATTTCATGCTAGCTAACAGCAAGTGGAGAGGCACAGGTTCCTCACCAAGTTTTCAGCTCACAGCTCCAGTACCAGTAGCAACAACTGAGCTGTGCAGATCCCTTCCTGCCTCTCCCTACCTGCCCAAAAAGGGGCGCTCAAGTAAAACCATCAAGAGAAGCTTTGCCTTCTGCTTCCCAGTAACTACTAAAGAGGTGCTCACAGGCTATAGAACTAATTTCAACGGCTCCTGCAGCTTAAACAACATAGAAGATGCTTTACCACCACCAACAGAGCAAACCATGGGCTAAAGCAGAAACCGGCAATTCAAACCACTTAACTGTCCAACTGCCTGTAACCAGAGCAGCCATTTCCAGAGATCCTCAAGAAGAACAACCTCTCTGTTTCTGTGAAAATGAATGCAAGGGAGGGGAAGGAAAAATGTCCATATGCAAAGAACAAGGTAGGAGAGGTTGTGTTGCTGCTTGGGAAGTAACAGTCTGCTTATCAACAGGCAAAACGGTTAAATGCAACACAAATAGCTCATCAGTCTCTGTGCTCTCCAACTTGAATCTACAGAGAACTCCACAACCATTTTATACAATACAAAAAAAGGCAGATTGCACTTTCTACAGCTAACAAAGTAGCCTTGATCTACATTTAACACATGTGTAAGCTCTTACAGTTGACCAAAACCACTCAGAGGCCAGGCTGTGACAAGACAAGCCACAAAGAGAAAAAAAACATACAAAGTCTCAGCCCTGGTTTTCTCTTACCGGTGTATGAGAAAGGGCAGAGCCTGGCCAGGTCCCTTACATGTCTTTGCTTCTTTGACAGAAGCTTTAACTGCCTCTACCCCTGCCTTTCTGTAGCTGCTGCTCAGCACCTGCGGCTCACCTGCCTGTAGCCGTCTAGTTTTGGTCATTTACTTGCATTACTACAGAGCCTGGCATCTCTACTCACCATTTTGCCACCCAATTGCTGACAATGTTCTTTTCAGACACAACATGCAAAGATGGGGTGTGAGCTAACCCCAAACAGCATACGGGCAATAACCTCATCCAACCTATCACCTGCTGGTTACCTTTTCTTTTACAGCCTCTGCAATGAGACAATCCTAAAAATATGTCGAAGGGAGATAAGTGTTTTTGCAGTTGTTTGTGGACAGCACAAAGCTGTTTTCTGAAGAGTCCCTGTGGGGAAGACAGAGGAGGGTGCTGGATGGGGGGCACTGAGCCAGAAGCAGATGTGATCATGTCACTGAATGAAACAAGGTGGAGAGCACAGCCTGCAGTTTTCAAGGGGCTGGAAAGGGAAGCCAAGCATCCTTATCCCTGGCACTCATTTATACTTGCTGCACACAAGAGCACAAAAGCAGCTCCTGATAAAATCTAGATTTGTATATAAAAGGTGCTCTCTGGATTAACTACTGTCATTCCCATGTTTTGTGCATTTGATCCAGTTATTCTTACACTTATTCAGATACCACTTGTGTATTTAATCTGCACTGTGTGGCTTTCTAAGCTATTTAATGCTGTAAATTAAGATACAGGCACTTAAGCTTTTGTTATCCATAAAAGTAGAAAGCTCGAGTTTATGTTGTGCAATTTTATGTCAGCACAGTCTGATAAAGCAACAATTATCTCCTGTCAACAGTCTTCCTTGAGACGGATCTGGCAGGAGTACAGTAAATATTAATGATAGAGATTTCTTTTACTTAATAAATCAGGTATTGTTCTTGTCCCAGTGGCTTTGAAGAGAAGCCAATCTTCAAGAGAAAGAACAGAGAACAAAAATATGCTCTGTCTGAATTAAGTTTCTGCAACAGATCCTTCCAGTTCTCCATGGTGATGTACAATACATGAGAGTTTCCATTTACAGACAATCTACCTGTGGAATTACTGCTGTTTATTCTCTCTGCTGGGAGGAACAAATTCATTTTGGAAACATTACAAACTGTTTTCTACAGGCTCACAGAGTTTGAGCTTGCTCTCTGCTCTAGATTTAACTGGGAGTGCAGGTTTTGCTGTACACATACCTTTGTTCCTACTTCTTAATTAGCTCTGTCCCATTCCTTTAAATCAGTGTGATAATTTTTCCATAATGTTTTCTTTATTGTTAGTTGTTGCCAGCTCTCAGTTACTTACCTTTCCTCTTAGGAGTCCTTAGAACACAACTCTGAAAGATTGCTACACAGTGCTGCCAGATGCATAAGAATGACAACAGAAAACTATTCAAACTACTGTTTTATCCAAAGACCTCACCTAAAAATCTTTGGTATTAGTCTGTCAGCCAAGAACATTTTCCCATCATTCACTGGAGGCAATTTGCCCACATAACATTTTATTATCAGTCCCTCATTACCTGCTTTCAAAAAGAAGCCCTAAGAAATACAGAATTTAAAGGAGATTTAGATTCATTGGGATTATTAAACTAAAATATATTTCCTGACTACAACAGACAACCTATTAGACATCATCTGTTCCATATTCAAAGGATGGAGAAACAACTCCTTTCTTCTAAAACACCAAAGCAAAACATTATAGCATACTGGGAAATATTAATGCGAATACAGCAGGCTGTGCAACAGTGCAATGCTGTTTCTGAAGACAGTGCTTTTGCTATAGGAAGCCTTTTTGCATTTGTGCATTGAGAACTCTCCCCTTCTAAGGGCCTGGAACTGCAGCAAGCAATTGTTCCTCCTGGCTTTTATACACTGCAGTAGTGCTGCCAGGCTAACATGGAAAACCAACAGACCCTTCTATCGTTATGGGCATTTGTATGTCCTATTATGTGCTGGGGTCAGATCTGAGTAAAAGCTTTTCGATTCCACCCTTGGAAGCAACCCTCAAGACAGGGGTTAAGTAGATGCTTGTTTGCTAAGTGAAGGCATGCTATTTAGTTTTGACAGTCTCCTGTGCAGCTGCTGTTGTGCCATATTAAACAACAGCATATACTAATAAAGCCAATTTCCATTGCAAAGTCTGAAACTATCTTCTCATTTCCTAGCAAAATAACAGAAAAAGCTTCTAAATGCTGCTGAAGAAACAGGAAATTAAGCAGCTGTGATCAATGAGGTGGCACTGCAACAGGCTCCCATGGAGCAGCACAACTGAGCAACAACAGTTTAGGAAAGGAAAAGAGGAAGGCTAAAGGCAGGGAGGGATCAGCCTTGCACAACACCAGGCAGGTCACTTCCTCAGTAGCAGTAATCCTGATTGTTCTTATCTTCTTCACAACCAGAAGAGATTAACACTCAGCCCCAAGGGCATTGCACCACCCAGGCAAAATAACCCTGCCTTTGCTCCTCGTACTTCTAAATGTGTCAGTAGGCTGAATACCTGAAGAATTTAATGTGTAAAATATGTGTACAGATGTAATACCCCATCTTAACTAAAGGGGGATTTCACATATGCAAACTGTCCCTAATAAACCACTGCAGCAGCAATACTACAAGGTGCTTTTGCATGCTTTTGATCTCTTCATCTACCAGCAGACAACCAAAGTGATGGCCTCCTACTCAGCAGCTGTATAGCAGGCACTGTCAGCCCTGTGAAATGATTCAGTAACTCCACTTTAATCAGATCAGAGTTGATGAGGTGGGCTCAGGCCAGCTGATGTGCTGGTCTCAGCACTCCACACTAGCAATAGCTGATGCTAAACCCATGTGTTGAGACACTAAAGTGAGCACCATTTATGGTTCATTCAGCACCAGGTCCCAGAAGTGCCTCTGCAGCTGCTCTCCATCCCCTGGGTGACTGCCAGACCCACTGAATGGAAGCAGCTGACCAGAGGCAAGAAGGTCTTTGCCCAAAAAGAAAGGGGAGACTCTGCAAGCCCTTACTGCCTTGGAGACGGCCTCTGGCCCACTTGGAAACACTGCACAATGAAAGAAAAATTCCTAACATTAAGAAGGTCAGTGCTTCAAAAAGCCTTCCAGAACTCCACACAGAATGCAGGTTTGCACAAGCGGGGGGGATTTGGGATAAATTGGAAGTATGGCTGTTAGGGGTGGGGAGGGTTACCAGTGGGAAACGCACTGAGGCAAGATTCATACCTCTATACCTGCAGTTACTGCAGAGGACTACAGTCATGTACAGATTACAGTGTACCTAGGACACCCTAAGCTGAGGCAGAAGAATTTATTGTTTAAAAGTGTAACCAAGTGACGTCTCAAAACCTGCACACGTATTTTTTTCCCTTTAAAACTGTCTCAGGGTAAGCATTTACCAGAAGAAAAAGCAGTTCCCTAATCACTGCCCTCCCTAAGCTGAAGAAAAGGATAAGATCCCTACTCTTCAACAGTAAATTAACTATACTATTTGCTCATGCAGCTTTTCCCATATATTAAAGAAATCAAAGATGGTCATTCATAACCTAACCTATGCAAACATATATAAACTTCTTATGGCATTACTGATGTTGGGGTGTGAAAACAGGGACAAGAATACAGTGTGGGGGATTGCTGGTGGGAGTCTCAGCTCTGAAGTATATTTTGTTATCCACAGAAAAATCCCAAAATAAGTCAGTTTATCAGCTTGATGTGGGTTGCTTTGGCAGGATGACATAATATGAGGGATCTGGGGTTTGGGTTTTTTTTGCTGCTTGGATTTCCCTGTAACAAAGCCTGAGCCTGCAGACTCCTGTTTTCGGGAGAGGGAAGGGCAAATTTGCCATTAGCTTTTAATAATTTTTATGTATGTATTCAGAGTCCCTGTTAGGTAAGAGGGAAGGAAATATGGAGACTCAAAGTAAGATCAGCCCCAAGCCTTGCAGTGACAGCACTGCCCCTATGCTGCCCACCAGCCACATGGAGTCATGTCACCACACTACGAGCTCCCATGCAGCGAATGCAAACCCAGCAATTAAGTGAAGATAAAGCACATTATAGGGGAAAAGCCAAATGTTTACAAGTGCAGAGGTAACCAAAGACATCTCCACTCAGAGCACCACTGCTCAGGCACAGGTGTGAGAGCTGATCACCTCTTGCATTTTACCTTAAAAGTCAATGAAGCATTGAGTGTTTTTAATTTAGGATTGCCCAATAAAAGGCTTGAAGCTGCTAAATGAGAAACTGAATTGTGGTAGTAAATTCAGGAAGCTCCTGAGTTAGGGAAGAAAGTATCAGACCATATTCCATCCATGAAAGAAGCAGAGGAAAAGACCCAGTATGTTTCACACCATTCACCATAATCCACTGTTATTCAACCAGTTAGCACCATGACCTCCAAACCATCAATTGCTTATGCTGAATCAGCAGAAATGGAATGAAACCCACCACCTCCTGATCACAGCTCTGTAAGGGAGGCTGAACCAACAACCTGCCTGGACTAAAGCAAAGAGTTAAAAGGGCTGTAGGTCGTATTTGTCATGGTGTTTCATCTCCTCAATACTGTCCAGTGGGATCTGCACATCCCACTGCACAGACAAGCCCTTGGGGGAGCAGGCAGCAGGAGCTTCAGAGGAGCTAAGGCTGAGCAAGAAGCAAAAGGTGAAGGAGGATGCAGCAAGCGGTGAATTTCAGGTAGCTTTATGGGTTGTACAGTAGTAGAGTATGGGTCATCTGTGTTGTGGAAGGAACCAAAACTGAAACCCACTAATTTCCTTCACCATCACACCAGACACACTGAGGACTGGAGCTAAACATGAGTTAGACCCTTATTCTGAAAGAAGTGCTTTCATCTTCTTTCTTGCATTTGAGTGATTATACTGCATTTGTTGAGCTTAAATATTCTTCTAATGTTCGCATCCTGTATATGAACAGCAGCATCGGTCTTGGCTGTAAGGTCTGGAAAGAAAAATCTGACAGAAAGGGAGCCCAGCTATCCCTCTGGCCTCTCAGGTCCAGCCAGCATGTTCTTACCTCACATTGCCAGGGCAGAGGTGTAAAGTTCTCAGATCCTCACCCACCCTAGCAGAGGTAAGGGATCACGGTGTGTTTGTGAAACAGTGAAACACTTCTCAATGGGAGGCACGAGAATCTCATAGTGAGCACCATTTAATGGAAGAGATTTATGCTTCCAGGAAAATCAGCTGCCACTTGATCACTGAAAAGCTGGGGGGGTTGTGTATTTTTCTGTCGTAATCTGTTAGGTGTCTACTATTCCCACATGCCAGCCCTGGTAGCACAGGAGATGAGCTGACCACCAAATCTAACAAAACACTGAAATCTTCATTCCTTTGAAGTTACTCCCTCTCCAGCTCAACAGCAACTTAGCACTCGAACTCAATTTTTCTTCCCTGGCATATTGCAATATAGCAATCCCCCTTGCTTGAACTTCCAGCAGCCAAGCATCTTAGATGTCGTGCTGGCATTTGGCCATATAGGTTACAGGAAGCACTATACCGCAGACAGCAAAAGCAGTTCAGACTGTCAGGGTTTCCATTAGAAACCCCCCCCCCCTTCTTTTTCCTTTCTACCCCAAGAATTCAGAATTTTGGCATCAGAAAAGAAGAACTCTGAGCTGAATCCAAGAGGAAATACGCTTTTTGGAAAATGCATGCTCTGCATTTTAGAAAGACAAACAAGAAGCTTCCTCGCCTTCAAGGGCAAAACCACTCTCTGTGCTCTCCTACTGCCTGAGCAACACAGCTGAGTAACAGCTTCCATTGCCCATGGGCAGCATCTTGAGCTCACAAGGTGCTTTCTTCCTTGCTCACCAGTTCAGCCCTTTCTCAGACAAAATGCCTTTTTACAGCATGCTACTACCTACAACAGAACATTCTGCACTCCTGTGCAACTACCATGATCTATCACATCATGCTCTGACCATCAAAGAGTATTAGCAGCTTTGTGCACTCCCCCCACCCCTCTTCTACTTTTTCTCTCCTCTCCAAGGAGAGGCCTGGCTGACCTCCCGCTTCCTTCTCAGCTTCCTCCTTCGCAGCTCCCAGTGGCCTCCTTACCTTCCAGCAGCCTGGAGCCATGCAGCACCCGCACCACGAGCCCACCCTGAGCAGCTGGATCCTACTTCATACACCCCCACAAGCAGCTCCAATCCTCTTCCCCTGCAGATGGTTCCCATCACATGCTGCTCAGGCCACCCTCCTAATCACACAGCCTCAATAATGGACATGATGACCCGTAAGTGTAGCATGCTGAACTGCTTCTTAGTGCAAAAGATGTAAAACAAACTCTTCCAGCAGCAAAGACAGACTGCTATAGACACAGCTGCCTTCCAACTGGGCTTCACTTCTTCATCATAGAAAACTGTGGAGAAGTTTCCTTACATTTGAAGGTAAAGCTGCCTTGCTGGAACTGAGCTATTATCCAGGTGCTGCAGCAGTTTCTGATAGAGGAACCCTCGAAAGTGCCACAGCAGGGGACAGGAGAAGACACGAACAATAAAGAAATCATGGAAAAGACAGAGGAATGAATACAGGGGAGCTTGTGAGATACCTGGAAAGAGAAAGCACTGCGGGAGAGACTCCACTGCTTGCGGCTGAGCACAAGAGCCAGGGGAAAAAGCCAGCTGAGCCATCCTCCAGAAGTGCTGGAGGAGAAACTGCTGGGGTGACAGCAGGAAGCTTCAACCTGCAGTATCTGGGCCCTAGCAGACACTGTGTCAAAGTGGCTCAGGGAACCTAAGTCCAGGCCCACGTGCACCAGCCTTTGAGGACAGAAACCACTGCTTTGTCTGAGTGGACATATACCTGTCAAAGGCATAACCGCCAGAAACACAGCCTGCTAAGCCTCACAACAGCAAAATGCAGCCAAACCAGAGACACCCCTCAGCACGTGACTGGGACACAGCCATCGGACTAATGCAACCAGATTTCCGCATGTTTGGGTTGTTGGGGTTTCTTATGCTTCTGTCCAAAACCCATTTAGGCAAGCTCCATTTGAGCTAGGAGACAGTGGACTGTGAGCAGAGAAAGTGGTGAGAAATGGGTGACTCATGAGAGGCCTTCCAGATGAAGCCATCACCATTCTGGAAAGACTTCAGAGGAGAGGAGCTATTTTATCCCCTTCCAGCAAACCTGCCTGGCAAAGCAACCCCACTCCAGCACAGCAGAGCAGGAGTAACAGAAATGAAACATACCAGCACCCTTTCAGCTCTGCTCTCCCCAGAGCCATTCCAGGCACATGGCAGTGTAGCTTCTCACAGGGAAACAAACACAGGTGCCAGCTCTGCCCAGCCATGTTCTTACAGGTTAAAAGAAGATGCCAACAAAAGCTGTTTATGATAAACTTCACAGGGTAAACTGTGTCAGAAACAGATGCTTAACCTGTTTCTGGCCCTGTCCTAAGCTTCCCACTTTAAGAACAGGCCTTGTTTATATTATTTAGCGCCAAAGTAAAGTACCCAAGCCCAGTAAGGCTTGTAAACATATATGCAACTATCCTATATATACCAATACCAAGATTAGTCAATATAGGATCACCACTTATTTACTACCTATAACTAGGTGATTACTGTGAAAATTTACTTTCAATCGGTTCTTATCAGCTACCATACAATAACATGCTGCCTCTTCTAGTCTCCGCATTTCACGTTATTTACAGACTGTAAAAATAGAATACTTTCCCCCCAAAAGACGTTCAAATTAAAGTCTGCCTGGTCTTCTTTCTGCTGGGTAGTAATTATCTATTTAATTACATGGCTCCATTCTTCGCACTCTCTCTACTGCGGAGAAAAGATGCTTTTTCAGATTAAATGATCCTCAGATATCTCAAAAACTAGGGCTACTGATTACCATTTCTACAGCTTCAGAATGAATGGCACTGCAGTCTGAAAATGTGTGATAAATGAATTACAGGAGTTTAAACAAGAGCCATATTTTTCCCTTTATGGCTTTGTATTTCTAATTTTATCTCAAAACATAACTCCTTTATGCACCAGACATGTATATGTCTCCTTCCTGATGACCTAAATGAGAGTCTGCACATTTGTCTGAGGACTGTAACAGAAGAGATGCTGCTTTCTGTTCTGCAATTTCACTGTAGGCATTATCCAGGTCACAACCAGTACTGCTAGACTGAAAAGATATATCCGGTGTTTGTTATTGCTTTTTCAGTATGAATTCCTGGAATTAATTAACTTGTTGTATGTTTTTAATTATATTAAATCTCCACTACAAAGATATAGAGACTTTAAATGAGATTAAGTCTGCAAGATTCTGAGTTCCTGTAGATGATTTTGCCATAGATGCATCTCATCTTTGAAAATTAGATGTTTGACATATTTGCAAATATTGTACTGTATAGGCTGATAAAATGATTGTGTGAATTCTTCTCTACTCTTATTAAAACACAACTGTTCACATTTGAAAGAATGATCTTATGGTTAATGTGACTAAGTCAGGGTTCTATCTATTTATCTGGATCAGGGCATTAGTCTATCATAATGCCTGAATGGATTAACCATACTGTAAGAACTGTCCCTCCTGAACAACTTCCTTAAGCAGTTTCCAAAACTTGGGAACTGAGAAAGTTGAAATTAACAGCCGTGATAATTAACTGCTGGAAAATAATTTCAACAAAGTAAGCAGATGCTCTAATGCTACTGACACAAATGTACCAGTGGACCCTGTAAAATTCATCTTGAGACAATGAGTTGCTAGACACAAGACACCTGGCTGCAAATACTGGCAGGTGTACTTCCCATAGCAACAGTTTCAGTAACATGACCTTTGTATTACCCAGTTTCATGCTGTGACATTTATCTGAATTGAAAGAAGGCAAGTACTCCTATCCTCAGTACAGCTCAAAAAGGACTGGTCCATTACCTGACACATAAGAAATGCGTTATGGACCACGTTGTTCCTTCTTGAGGTCACAAGTCTCATTACCGATAGAACTGGTTTGATACCAAAACAGAATTTGCATACATATTCTCACCACTACATGCTGTTGCAAACAGAAACCTACTTTCTGCTAATCTTGATGTTAGACTAGATATTTTGAGATGGTGTCAGAGTTGTAAGTAAAGTTATCTTTTCAATAGACCCAACTCCATCATCCCAAACACATACTGATGCTGGTAACCAATCTCTCCCCTTCAACAGAAAAGAAGTAATGTCACCTCCTGAAAAACAGGATTCATGGATTATTTCTGAAGTACAGGGCAAAGAAAGCAATAAGCTAAAATCTTCCACTGGCTAAATCTGCACTGCAAGCTACTTTCCTGTTGCACTGGTTCTGGCAAATTCTGTAAATCAGGCATGACTACAGCAAACCTGGTAATTTTTATCTAAAGGATATTCATCTGCTAATTGTATATCATCATACAAGCAAATTTAGTGACTTACTTCTGCCCCAGAAGCACAAACCTTACATTGTGGGTGACATGAAATAAGCAGTACACTTTTATACTCAAGATGCATGAAGTGGAGGATGGTGACAGCCACTGTGCTAGTATTTCAGGAGCCAGTGTCAGCTGGTCCCTAGCCCATACTGCTGGCTCTGGAGGGCTGCAGCAAGCAGCAAATTCAGTTTTAGCCTACATCCCCATGTGTGCTTTGATTAATTTAGGTTTCAACTACGAAAATGAAACCAACCAGCTTCATAAAGGTTTTAACACCTGTCATTACCTCCTGACTAGCCGCCACAGACATATTTGATCACCTCAGTGGAGATCAGGAGGGGAAAAGCCGGATTCACATTTTGAGCAAACAAGTTAAATCTTTTTTGCAACAATTTTTGTTGCAACAAAATTATTTTCATGAATTGAAAACATCTGCTTAAGAGGACAACCAAGAGGGAAAAAGAAGGCGGCCCTGGCCATTCCCTTCCTCCTCATAAGTATCTGAGGGCTGCCAGAGGTAGATCAAAAAGAAGACTTCTCTTCCGGATGACCACACATGTACAGCACACAAGGGGAAAACCTGCATATAGGACAGGTTCTCCCTGCGGCTCACTGGCATGTACAGAAAGCCAAGTACTTCTCTAACTTGGGCTATCCAGCAGTGGTTTACTAACAGTCATTTAATCTCTGTTAAATCCATGGGTTTAAGCAGAAACACCAAATCTCTAGAACCAATTCATCTTTTCTGGCAAAGCACAGCTGATTCTTGGACAGTGGGAAGAGAAGCTCAGTGAGCTGTGTAACTGCAGCTGAACAATATGCTGACTACAGGAAGAGTTGATCATTAAGGTGTTCCTTGTCAAGCTCACAGCCTTGAAGGGTGCTGCTTAGAGGAAACACTGGAGAACTGGGTGTGTGACTGCAGTCTGTTCTTATCCCTGGGGTGGTTATTTGTGCTGACCACAGCCACAAAGCCTCTGAGACCCTGAAAGAACTGCCTTCAGTCCACAGAAAAGAACTAGAGAGAGGGATACAGACTGCCTCAATGTATTAGCTTTGTTCTCTGCTGGTAACAAAAGAGAGAAGTTTTTGTTACTGAAAAAAATTCAGAGGGAAAAAACTAAGTGGCAAACAAAAGCAACACTGGTCAGCTCATTTTGGCACACATCAGGCTGCAACTATGCTGCCAATGTCAATGTATTACATGCTGTGTAGCTATAAATTTCAGTTTTGTTTGAATAAACAACCAGTGTATAGAACTGCTCTGGGTCTAATGCCATCTATCTGTAGACAGGGCAGAATCAGTACATTTCTTTAGCTGAATGGCCCCAAAATTAAAAACTTTTGTTGCTCTCAACATACACGTACCTGCAATCCCTTGTAGCAGCCCACAGACATTAAAAATGCTTTTCTTCATAATACTCTGCACACACATAGTAAAGACAGACACAAATGCCACAGCACAGAGAATCATAATTCCCATGGCTAGGAAAATAGCAGTTGCCTGCCAGAACCCACTGGCAATCTCATTGAAGTTTTCGGCGTAAGGACCACAAAGTGTGTCTCGTCTAGAAAACTGCATGTGGGAGATTCTGGTGCAGCGCCCGTAGATGCCCAGAGTCGGACGGTAAGGTTCCTGTGACCCCCCTGTTCCGTTGTCTGCATCCTCAGAGCTTGAAGGCTTTGCTTTGCCAATCAGCCAGTCTGCGCTCATGAAAGCTATGAGCTCTGCAGAAGCCACCACAATACTCAGGAGAGTCCACAGCATTGACCGACACGTTACAATGACATGACACATATTGATGTCCAGTGCCTGTGATCAGTGCAGCTGACAGTCTTAAAATCCAGGTAAAAGGGGAGGAAAAATTTAAGTTAAAAAAGAAAAAAAGGACCCTAAGAAAATCCCAGTAGCTGTTCTCCCTGCTTTTTCAGCTGTCTCAGAGATGCCAAGATGATGCTTCTCAGAAGAAAAAGTAAACAGCCCCAAGTTTTGCAAGCAGTGCAGTTATTTGTTCTCTCTGTTCCTCTTTTTTTCTTTCTGGGATGCTGAGCTCTGAAGTACACTCTTCTTTCTTAATATTCATACTGGCACATGATGTTGCAGGCTGGTGGTGGAGGCTGAAAGGACTGCCCACTGTCTGACATCACACACCTACAAGAAAAAATGAGACAACACATCAGTAGTGAGAAAAAGTCTTCATTTCCACCCCCACAAAGAGGCAAGATCTAGTGCAGATCCACGTCAAAATGCAATCGCTCTAACAAGGGCTGATTAAGGAGAGCCTGCTGGAAACCTCCTGGGTTTGTCCCAGCAGAGTGATTAACCTTTGGCTGCCCAGCAGTACTTACAGTATCTGCTCTGCCCCATCCCACTGTGGGTGTTTGCCAAGCACTTCTCAAGCAAAGGTCTCAGTCACACCCAGTGGTCCCACCCACTCCTACCAGCACACCATCATCTTCCTCTGGTAGAAATCACTGAGGTTGCTGGCAGTTACACTCAGCAAAATACTTGTACATGTTTAAGCAGTTTCACAGACACACAGCTCCTGCCTTCAGCTTGGGAAGGCAACACGTCACACCTCTGTGACGGAAACCAGGCACAGCTCCTCGGGCTGTGGGCACCTGAGTGCAAAGGGCAATGAAGGAACCTTGTTCCAACCTTCCAACCTTTTACTGACTGCAGATGAGCCAGCACCATCCTCAAGAGGTTGCAAACAGGACTACAGCTGAGACAGCCCACCCTGCTGTGTGGTGACACAGCCCATCGCATTGAAGCCTGAGTTTTGCGGGAACAGTGATTCCCCGAGTTCTGTATCCAGGTTTGCACCACTGATTCAGAAAAGCATTCTGCCTGCAGGTATGTCACACAACTCATCTTGAACTGATGCTACCACCACCAGCCTCTGGAGACTTAACACCACTGTAAACAGGAATCTGCGGAAAAACACCCCAGCTGCTACCAAGTGGCCAAGAGCCCCAGTAAGAGAGGCTGCCAGTCAGCCTGGAGCTTCCTGACTCCTCTGAGTTCCCCCCTTCCCAGGGCTTTACCCAAGTCTTTATGCTGCCTTTGAACAGTAGCTCATGATATTCCCAGAGTTACACTTATCTTAATGCAAGAGGCAATCAGAGATCAGTGTACATTGAACTTGTACCCAAATACTGGCCTCAAAATAACAAATCACAGAATCCCAGAATCCCAAGGGTTGGAAGGGACCTCAAAAGATCAGGGTAACCTAGAGTACATCACACAGGAACTTGTCCAGGCGGGCCTTGAATAACTCCAGCATAGGAGACTCCACAACCTCCCTGGGCAACCTGTTCCAGTGCTCTGTCACTCTCACAGTAAAGAAGTTCTTCCTGATGTTAACATGGAACCTCCTATGCTCCAGTTTACACCCATTGACCTTTGTCCTATCACTGGATATCACTGAAAAAAACCTAGCTCTATCATCCTGACACCCACCCTTTGCATATTTGTAAACATGGGTCATAGCACATGCCTCTGTGTTTGAACTGAAATTCTGTCACCTGAAGGCAAGGGTGGGAGCAGGAAGTACCCTAATGTTACTCCCTCTGTGATGAGAACATAGCACTTCCGAGTTTTCCTCACAAAAAAACAAAATACCAACATTGAACTGGAGCCAAGAGAACCGAGAACCAGATCTGGACCTCACTGCTGCCAAGCACAAAGGTGTCAGCAGATGCCAGGAAAACAGGCATTCCCAATTTTTTTTCAGCTTTGTCATGGGTTTGGTATTTAATTTCTTAGGGGTCTAGAGCCCAGTGGTTGAATCCTAGTCCCACAGAATGTGAAACAAAACACACACCCACAACTTCAACACATTCAGAATTTCATCCAGCACTTTCTACTCCCTCCTGTAGTAGTTGTAGTGAATCATTCTCAAGATATTATCCATATTTTTCTCCCTTGTCTAGATCTGCAGACTCCTTTGGTATTAGAAAACACACAGACTCAAGCTGCTCTGCAACAACTGAATTTTGTCACTCTTAGCTCAATATAATGGCATTGCTTTGAAAAAGCCAAACCATATTTAGTTGTACTTTTAGCCATATTGAGATAACAGTTCCGCTCAGTTTCCATTTTGGGGAGGAAAATGTGAACCTGACAGACTGCTGACTTGCATACACCCTTTGTAATAACAGAGAGATGAAACATCAACCTGCCAAAAAAAAAAGTTAATTCTCTCAGTATTTCCACTTTAAATAACAAATGGAATGTAGGAAATGTCCACTGCAAACCTACATTCTTCTAACATCATCACAATTGAAGAGAATTTAAGAGAAAATGTCTTGAATTTTTTAAGAGAAATTCCAAATCTGTGGAGTCGGAATCTGTATTTCTGTGCTAGTACCACACCCATATGAACTCCTCATCTTTGTACTTCATTTTTATTTTAATTAAGGTGCAAGAGACATAGGACTTGAACACACATCATAGCTGTTACTGCTTACTCTGTACCTGCTGAACAGAAAACGCTGTTTATTGAATACAGATGAGAACAAAGTTTGTATTTACCTAGGTAGGTGGAAACTGCAGATGAACACTGGCAGCTATAAAGACATGGCACTGATAAAAAATATGGGGTGCTATATTAGAATCAGAAGAAAAGACCAAACCATGAGCTTCTTTTCCATATGAAATGCATACCCATGCATAAATTACAGTAACATTTTAAAACAGAGTATCTTCAGAAAATTCACTGCATAAGCAAAACAGCCTGTCTAAAGATGGTGTGGAGGTCATGTCAAATCTCAGGACTTCACTGGAACACATACTTTCCTGTTTTGAAACACAGGGAAAATTCATAGCACTGAAAAGTTAGTCAATGTCATCAATAACTACATTTCAACAGATTATATCTCACTTTCCAATGAAACCTTCGCAATTCAGCTTTTGCCAGGTAACTCGTAACTTATGATACAAAATGTATCTCCAGAGCAATGTACTTTCATTCATGGGTGAACTGTTTAAATTTATTCTTGCGCTAGTGATGCCTTTGCATGGGAGTGCAACTCACCTACAACTCCTTTTTGTGAGTAGATGATAGACATAAACATATGAAGTAGGATGGCAAGACCAAAAGAGGGCAGGGGCCACACAAATGTAACTCCTTCTCATGAGCAGACAGAAATAGAAAAAGTAGTATGGCACACCGATGAAAGGAGGGGCAGGGCCATTCCTTAGTTGTAAGACTTAGCAAGGAAAGACTGCAGGTAAAGTACTGAAGATAAGTTACAGTTCAGTCACACTTGTGTAGTTACTCTTTTCTTTCCAACACGCTCTACACCTCAAGTTTCCAAACGATTCTATCCAATTCTCAAGCAACTCCAACAGCATGTGGATGGAAGCCTTTCCAGATAGATAACTGCACTTTATTCCAGCACTCTGTTTGCCCTGCTTCTTCCATTTTTGCTCAACAAACTCAAGCTAGGCCCTTGCTAGCTTGAAAACCCTTAACAAGTTTCTTCCATGACAGAACTCTATGCTCTTCACAACACGACACTCAATATCTGCTTCTGACTGACTGTCAAAATATTTGCTTTGACAGCCCAAATTCAAAATATATGATGGTTCTTTAACCCCTTTGGTATTAACTCATTCAAAATAATTCTTTCTGAGGAAGCACACAAAAAGTAAGCTTGCCCCTTAGTCATTCGGGCCTCCCCCTATTCAATTGTTCAGGTGTGGAAGAAGGTCATCTGTGCTGTGGAAGTGGGCGCCCCAAGAGAAAAGCAGCCCCGCATACAAGCACTCACA
Source organism: Melopsittacus undulatus (assembly GCF_012275295.1). Classification (NCBI taxonomy): domain Eukaryota; kingdom Metazoa; phylum Chordata; class Aves; order Psittaciformes; family Psittaculidae; genus Melopsittacus; species Melopsittacus undulatus. Next base: position 24,830,075 of record NC_047557.1, on the reverse strand, counting down.
TAAGCTGCACACCACAGCAGCTCCCCAGTGTGAGGGTCTCAGCAGTACCATCCCACCCAACCATCGCTCCCCAGACACACAGCTTTTGAAAAGGTCAAAACTACACATTCAGCCTTATTTACTCTGCTTCCTGAATCATGCTCATGGGCAGGCTCTGCCTCAAGTGAAGACTAACACAGTGAAAAGACATCAGTGGGAATATCAGATCCTCACTGCATTCAGAGAGAATAAACTGAATCCCTGGATGCAAAAATCTTTTGGTTGTTTACTCTAAGAAAACAAACCATCTTAAAATATCAGCAAAACTTTCTTCCTCTTTGACAGAGAAATTTTGACAGCCAGATACTCTGTCTCAAGTTATATTTTCACATTTCTAACTAATACTATTCAGCTGTTATCTTTTCCTACACAACACTGCTATATGCCAGGTAAATATATAACATCTATTTTTCTGAACTAGATAAAGAAACATACTTGCCTCCATTTTGCTTACACTGCTAAACCCAGGAAGTCAGAAGTTGAATAAAATGATAATATTTAAATTAACATTTTGATATTAGATATGTTGAACTGCAGGGTTTTCCTTTGGCATATCAGGCAGATAGGAAGAAGCAGCTGCAAAGTTCAAATCTGAGTCAGTCATATACCACAGCTGTTTATTTTAAAAAGGTGTCCTACAAGCAATGTACAAGAGACCTGTAAGTACTTTCCAGAACAATGTTAGGGCCAGTCCTTCATGCTCCTCTCATGGTTTGACTGAAGTTGGGCTCAGGCTAAACCCTATAATTCAGTTTTTGTCCTTTCCAGCCTTGTTCTGTCAGCTCAAGACTGAGAATAAATCATATTTCGATAAGTGGCTTTTGGCTTGTCTTAAACAAACAGTTGAATAGAAGGCCACACAGACTGCTGAAATGGTCCCAATTTGTAAAATAAATCCAGGCACAATTAGACATCTTCTTCTAAAGCTTGCTACAGTCCAAAGTACAACTACACAGAGGAGTTTCTAAACTTTGTTTACAATACACAAGCTTGAGCATCTCATAACCCAAAATGTGCAAATCTTAAAGGCCTGGGTTCTGCTTTCTCTGAAACACTGTTCATTAGCAGTTATAAACACTGTGAAAATGCTTTGAACTGGAAGAGTGGAAGTGGTTCTTATTTATGTTGATGCTTGCAGACTCACTATTTAAAACAGAAAGAGGCTCACACAGTAAGACTCAATTACCTCAAGCTGACTCCCACCCAGGTCGACATGAGCTCCCACTTTATCCATCTTCCATCCTTAGCTATTGCTGGACAAGCAAGCAAGTTAACTGTGAGCTCACCCTGCTTATCATAGCAAAGCAGCCACCAAACCATGGAGGCAGAAGGAAGAATGCTTGGACAGTGTGGGATAGGCATTAGAGAGTATTCATTTTCTGGGGGAGTGATAACTGCGAGTAAATAAACTTCTCCTCCCACTTGGTCCCCTCACAGGAGGTGCATTCTCTCAGAAGCTGCTGTTCAGAAAGAGAAGGCAAGCTATTGCTGACTTCCACGCAATTTTCAAAATAGTGGACCAGACACCAAGCAGCATTTCTCAGGAGATGGCACCAATCCATCTTGCTAAAGGTTCACCTCTGCATTTCTATTCCCAACACAAGTGACTTGCAAATGTAAGAAAAAGTATGTTAATCACCTTTCCCTGTCACAAGAGAACAGGGACAAGGATTAGTACTTAAAGAAAGACAAGTTGTTCCAAAAGATTTGGAGTAAGCTTTCTCTTAGACCACAAGGTGCTCTGCTGGTACTAGTTTCTGAGTACAAACTCACCACAGGAAGCACCTGGACTGAGAGAGGGACACTTGGACACTTTAGTGTGTCTTTGTTTTGTTTTTTAAATGCAACACATTTCAAAGTAATCAAAAATATTCAGGGTCAGATAACAAAAGAGGAGAAGTTGCTTTAAAGCTGAATTGATTGCACAGATTCAGACAAACATCAGGGAATAAGCAAAAGATACCGTCCCCTCCATCCACCTTCATATTTTCATCAAATTTCCTACTGAAACAACATTCCAGAGAAGAGCTTTTTACTTAAAGAAGAGAAAGCAAAGCTTTGATTAGTCATCACTTTTGAATTAAAGGAGAGCAAACATTTGCATATCTCATAAATATTTAAACGCTATAAACTTGCACAGGCATATTAATGAGTGCATTATTGTGACAAGCTGTTGAAAACATGCCATACTCTGTTCATAGACAGATGCATTTCAATTGTAAAAGGAATGTAGAGTTACAGTGCGTCATGTCTTGATCCTGTTAGCACAATGTAAAATGTGAAGTACAACTGAAACATCTTGCAAAATAGTTAAAGCTCACTCAATTATTCTAATCAGATCCCTATTTTCTTGCCATTTCTTTGCCATTTCCATTCATTTGAATGATGCCCCGTTTACTTCAGCCTTTTCATACCAAAGGCAGAGCTTTTAAATGTAAAATCCTAAATTAAACTATCCTTCATGTGTCCTAATGCCCAATTTCTATGTATGCCTACAGATAAAAAATACAAAAACACATGGCCCCCATGCTGACTGTCACTGTTTTCCTGAGGTTGTGTGAGATGGTTATTCCATCTTATCTTGCAAGTGGGCTTTTTCTATCATGCTATGGAAAAAGTTATCTAATTACAGGTGGATTTGTTTCTAGAATACATCACTGTGAATGAAAGGAATATAAAACTTATTTCCAAGTTTTTTTTTAAAAAAGCAGTTGAAATGTACTACTCTCTTTCTGACCTCATTAAAAGACATGGCAAAACTCCCACTGCCTTTAACGGGGCCAATACCTCACTGAAATATCACTAGAAGAATGAGAGTTTCCAAATTTTCAGACCAACTGCAGGGGAGGTTTAAACACGGGATTCATTTCCCTCTTCCCTCATCCAGACAAAACTTTACTTATTGCCCCCCCACTAAGAGGAGATCAAGCTAACTCGGATTTCCAGCATCTCCTCTGAACTGCAAGTTCTCAAGCAGGAGATTTGTTTCATTGCTCCGTATTTACTGACTTACAAAATTCCTTAAACTTACAACCATTATGTTGTGTTTTGAAAACTTACTTGAGATCTTTTGCAATTCCAAAATTTATTAAAACCTACAAGGTTCAGAAAAAAGCTAATGTGTAGTATTTCTATTGTTGCTATCTCAAGAGAAAATTACACATCACATCAAAAATCATCACTAAGGGAGCAATCTTGGCTACAATTAGTGATGGCTTAACTGCTCAGGAATTTACCAACTGGGAGTGGAATAATGAGTTTCCTTTCCTACTTCAATTCCTCACTCGCTCACAGAAGTCTCAATCTTCAGGAGTCTCACCTGAAGCCCCCTTTCTCGGAGACCTACAATATCACCTCTGTCAAGAGGACACAGATGTTCATTGTGTTGCAATTACTTCTAACAACTGAAACTAAAGCTTCTAAAGCGCTTCTGTGAGAGAGAAAGAATGTTTAGGAGGAAAATGGGAAACCAAAAAGTACTACTAATATTTGGTAGCAAACAAATCCTTGCTATTTTTATACGAAGGCTTTTTACTTTAAAAGGAAGCTCAACTTTAGCAGTTGAAATAGTTAATAGTGTGTGCTTGAGCTGAAGCATCAGCCCAGAAAAACGTGGAATATGATCTTGCTGTAAAAAGCAATTTACTCCCATGAGTTCATCATGACAGATTTGGAACTGCTTTTAATAATTTATGAATATTGTGTTAAGATATTTATTATACTAATATATTGGTTATTGTTTAATATGAAGCTGGTGAGAAAAATAGGCAGGAAAGGAAAGAATGACTCAGTTATGCCACTTCTCGGCAAACTCTGGAGAATTGCTTACTAAAAAGACAATACTAAGACAGGAAAAGCCCCACAAACACAGCAGATCAAAGATGCAAGGACTGTTACGGACTGTTAAGAAGGAGCAGTCTCCCAAACTGAAGGGAAGAGAAGCTGTTTTGGACAAACAAGCTTAAGAAAAAGGCACCTATCGCATCTGTCTGTTGAAATTAGGTCAACATAGGACACCCTACTCTGACCCTCATTTGCCTTAGGCAAAGCAGAAACCCTGGCAAACAGCCTTGGTTCCTTGTACAAAGAAAACACTGCTTAGTTAATTCTCAAAAGGAAACTGTGCCATATCTGCTTTCACAATTGTGGCTGCATTAGCAGAGCAACCACAGAGGTTATGGATCTGCAACCTGTCTGAACTGTCTGAACACTCCGGTGTTCATTTTTCTCCTGAAGCAAGACCTATGGCTGTGCACCTGAGGACTGCCCTCTGTGAGCAGGAAGGACCCAGTGATATTTGCACTGTTGCTCACCACCTATGTCTGTAAACAACCTTCTACATCAGTCATTCCCTTCATAGAGCCACCAGTTACCAAGTCGCCTCACAAGTATTGACTGCTCTCCAGCTTCATGATTTGTAACGTTCCCTCAGCACAGAAAGGACACACTTTTCACAGAACAGGATGCACTTTGGATCCAGGCCAGAAAGCTCCAGAAACTACCCAGCTACAAGATCAGTAACAGATAACATAGAGAACCTATTGTATTTCAGAACATATGTATTAATTTCTGCTCCTCTTAATTGAAACTGAAAGTGAAACATCCTTCAAAAATAATACAGATGAGCAGCTCAGCACAGTAACACACACAAACATGGTTGTCAGGAACACCTTTATTAAACAAACACTGGCTTTTCATTGTATTGGAGATAAGGAGAACCAACTCAAGGTAACTGAAAATGGTTGTGATGGATCAGAGCTGCCATGTTCCCATACTGGAAATGTGTGTAGATATTGGAAATATCTGGGCACAATGTACAACAGTAAATTTGAAAAAAAGTGCAATATCTCTGTGAACATCTAATGAACATGAGCTTCAAATGCTGTTAATGGCTAACCATCTAATCATGGCCCTGAGAAAAGAACTGAACTGGGATGTTTCTTATACTGCATATTTCATTCATTATAAGTACAGGTATGCTGTGTTCAGTCAGGATCCCAAAACTTTAAAATGAAAACTCACTGCAAAGAGCTTGGAAAAATCTAGACTAATAATTCAAATTCTGGAAACCCCATTTAGAACAAGAAACAGAGAGATGATTAATTTTAGCAACTGGATTGTATTCTAAAGACAAGATTGGACATACTTCTACAAGCTGAGCCACGTACAAAATTCTGGCCCAACTAGGTATTGATAGCAGTCCTTTTCTATTCTTAAAATGTATACAACTGTGAAAATTAATAACCAATACAAATTTTTAAAAGCTGAAAAAAGCTAGAGGCAAAAACCATCTGTAGTTTTGTCAGCTTCGCTTTCACTGAAACCACTCTATCACCCTTCTGCTACTAATGTCCTGCAGTTTGTGTCACAGCAGCACTTAATGGTGCAAACTAAAACTGGACCTGTGCCAGCTGCTTTTCTTGTCATCCTTCAGACACAAACCTCAGCTATTCCTCTGTCACTTTCACTCTCCAGCCCTAACATGCTGGCTGCAAAAGTACTTCTTCTCTACCAAGTATGATCATAGACAAATGATACCAAATGAAATTACTGTATCTCCAAAAGTAATTTTGATTTTCCTGGTCACTGAGGAAAAAAAATATTAAACTGTATTTTTTTCCTACAATATTCACTGTTGAAAATGGTAATTCCCGTAACAGCATGCCACAGAAACTTGTCCACTGTATCAGGAAATAGAAATTCACCTGCAAAGAAACAAAGCCACCTCTAGAACTAGTCTTTTCTACTTGTACTTCAGAGAAGAACATAACTTCAGTCATGATACCTAGAGGGGACGATTCTGCCCATATCCACATCTTATTGAAAAGAATGAAGCATTAAGACAATAATAAATATTCAGCTGGTCCCAAAAGGCTATAGGGAGTGGACTTACTTCAGGACAGACAGACAGCCTTTTCAGGTCTTGGGTTGGTACATTTTCTTTTAAGCTTTCACTGACATTAATCCTTTGAAAGAAAACGCAGTCTACAAGCTAGCAATATGTTGATCGTACTATTGCCAAAAGGTAGAAAGTTCTTGATTATGTTTTCCCCACTGGGAAATACAAATAAATCAAAATCAAACCTATATACCTGAAGATCTCGCAATAGCTAGATAGAAATCTATTACTAAGAAAATGTCACTGCATACTATTAGCTTTAAGAAAATCTATCTGCTTTTTAGGCTCCAAACATAATTGGATTTTTAATAAGGTATTTAAATATATGATTACCTATTACATCTCCTTGTCACATTTCAAGCTCTATATAAATAGAACTTTCTTAAAACAGAACTTCAGTGCAGAATTAAAAATACAGTGTACATACACAGTCCAAGAAACAGTTTCATTAACTATGATACAGCTTGCTGTTTCACAGAATAGTAGAATGGTTAGGGTTGAAAAGGATCTTAAGATCATCTAGTTCCAATTCCTCTGCCACGACCAAGGACACCTCCCACTAGACCAGATTGCTCAAGTCCCTGGCTTTGAACGCTGTCAGGGATGGAGCATTCACAGCTTTCTTGGGCAACCTATTCCAGTGCCTCACCTCACAAGTAAAGAATTTCCTCCTTATATCCAATCTAAAATTCCCCTGTTTAAGCTTAAGCCCATTACCCCTTATCCTGTTGCTGCAGTCCCTGATGAAAAATCCCTCTCCAGCATCTTTGTAGGCCCCCTTCAGATACTGGAAGGCTGCTATGAGGTCTCCACACAGCCTTCTCCAGGCTGAACAGCCCCAACTTTCTCAGCCTTTCTTCGTATGAGAGATGCTCCAGCCCCTCATCGTCCTCACAGCCCTCCTTTGGAATTGTTCCAAAACAATTCTAAACACTGCACTGCATTATGCAAATTGATAATGGCTATTGTTAGCATTAGTTGGTTTTTTAACATATGTGGTTTCATATTTAAATTTTATCTTCCATTCCTTAATAAATGCTACCCTAAAAAGCCAACTCATCTCGAAATTAAACAGATCTGCATAAATCATCATCAGCATTATAAAATGAAACAAAAATATGGTCATGCAGACCAGACATTTATTTAAACATTTGTCAGAATTTTACTCAGAATCTCATGAATTACAAAAAGGTCTTCTAGTTTGACAGCTTAAGCTGTGCACAGTGCCACCATTCACATGCACTCCTCTTTGCAGTACCTTCCTCAAACATAGAATCATAGAATCAATGAGGCTGGAAAAGACAGACAGGAACAAACTTACCAGTTTATGTAGCTGCACACTTATCTCTACCTCAAGTGGACAGAACTTGCTCTTCTGCCAGCCTCTGGCTATTTGGTAATGTTAAGACTACAAAACTAGTAAGTCAGCAAAGTAATCAAATACTAAAACCATTTGAGCCTAAAACGGAATATACTCAGAAAACCAGTATTTTCTGTTTGTTTGTTTGGTTTATTTATTTTTTTTGTGGGTGTTTTTTTTTGTTCGCTTGTTTGTGGGTTTTTTTTGCGGGGGTGGGTGGTGGTGAGTTTTTTGGTTGGTTGGTTTTGGAGGGCATTGTGGTGTTCTTTTTGTTTGGTTTTGGTGGGGTTTCTTTTTGTTCTGTTTGCTTGTTTGGAGGTGTTTTGGTCTGCTTTTTATTTTTGCTTTTTTCAAAATGCTCTCTCACTCTTGAGTGGTTATGAGACTGGTCCAAAGTATTAAGGGAGAGAAAAGAAAGAGAAAAATCAAAACAGACTACCTAAATGCAGAGATGACAAAAACATGCAGGTAGAGAGCAAAATGCCAATGCCAGAATTTTTTCAGCTAGTTTCCTTTGCGCACAGAGTTTTGTTCTTAATGAAGCACTTTTTAATGCTTTCCAATAACTCCTACTACTCATTTCTAAGCTTCAGACCTCTGATAATGCATTAAAATCTTGCTATTTGACACAGTTAAAATTTTATCTTGTGCATACATATATACGTATAAAATACAAAATGCTTGGAAACTTTCCTTACAAAATAATTTTCCATTCTTCCCAAATAAAAGTTGAATCAGGAGCTTTATCTATTTTTCATTATATCGGAGAAAAGATTAAGGGAGCCTAGAATTCTTTTCATTTTAGAGTTAACCAGTAAAGATACCTATACAAAAAGCTGAACTTCAAACATTACCATCATCTCAAAGCACTGAGTTAAAAAAAAAAGTCTGTTACAAATTCAGCAATCCACTGAACAAATCAAAGTGGAATCAAAACAGCTTCAACGCACATCCAGTACCCTGACATTCTGCAGGCACAGCTGTATGAGTAGTGTCTGAAACACATGGATGAGATCATCAATTTAGCACCTATTGCAAATTGGCACAGCAGGCTCCCATTTCTTATCTATCTGACAGGGAATACAATTCTACATGAAACTGGACATAAAATTCATTACTCTGTGTTCAGTGAATACATCTTTAGAAAAGTAAGGGGGTTATTTCTTTCGTGGTATTGTTTTTCTTTTAAAGTTTAATTCGTTGTCTACAGTAACAGCTGACAGATCAGTTTAATGTTTTGTGCAGGAGAAATTCCAAAATTACACTGGTTGGTGTACACTACAGTTTCTGCAGTAGGGTAAACTAGAGCTTTCCATGGCAGAAAACAAAACACAAACATGTTGAATGGGCCATTTCAGTCCTTGCTCCTGGAATATCTTTTGTCTGTGTATTCTCTGAGCTGTCAGGGTGGCACAGGAGTAAGACACTCAAAAAGCTCTCAAAGTTTTTTGGTGGAGTCCAGTCCACTTGCAGCACAGACAAAACATGCCAAAGATTTAACTGGACTGACACATCATTTGGATAATGATCTCATCTGAACTGAAGCTGTGAAAATATCAAGTGACTTGAGATGACAAAATTTCTGTTGCAAATTCCATATTCTTCTGTAGCTCCCCTAGAAAGAGGGCTTTGATCCATTCTGTCCTCCAGGACAGAAATGAGAGACTCTTAAAGCAGACTCTCCTGGGGATGTGCCCAGAGGCCTGTTGGCACACATGTGCAGCTATGTCAGAGCTGCTGGCAGTGCTGTGGCAACCTCTTGGCAGCAGGCTGTCCTCTCCAAAATGTAATTTGTGCCCTGTGTCGTTGTTGGTTCTGCTCTTGTAGGGCCAAGATCCATCTCAGTTTCTCACTTTCATATTTGGAAAAACTTACCATGTAACACTTTAATAGTGCAAGTGTTGCCACTGACTTAATTGCTGGTGGCATCTTCACTTCTGGTGATGCCTGCTTTGCTATTGAGTCTTCTCGCAGCAATATTTTAAGATGCTATCTGAGTAGTTCTGAATAGAGCACTAGAAAACACATCTTTCACCAAAATACACAGGCTTACCTTCTCTGGACTGGAAGACACCTACACAAATTGCTGCAGGAGATGAACTGCAGTTATGTTCTTTCATGTTCAAGGAGTGTGTCATTGACTACAAGAACATTCCCATTTTGTTTACTGCACTTGTTTTTCACTACAATCAAAATCTGCTATCCTATTTAGAGAAGGAAATATAAAAGGCAGAAGATACTAGATTGACAAGTCATGCTTGTTTTCTCGGTATGGTGCTGCTGAACAGTTATATTTGAATAGTTTCAAAACCAAGCTTCAGATAATTCCTCTATGCTAAGCAATTTTTGAAATTGCTCATCATGATCATAAGGGTATGAGTCTGCTGTGTGGTGAAAGTGTTCTGTGAATCCAGTCTAGTATTGTACTGAACTCTTGAATGTGCTTTCAAAATACATAGTTAAAAAGAAGGAGCACCAGTAGTCGCTTCAGGGGGTTAACATATGACTACCAGAAAAACTCTTAAAACATTTTGAGAAGTATGAGTCTGTCTACCCATGACACACACAGTATCTTGTTTCCCAACTCCAGGCTGAAATAAGAAACTGCAGGAACTATGCAGCAATGTGGCTGTGCAGTTTGCCATATGCTGGAACCAAATACTGCTTGTAGCATATGTGCAGACCCTATTCTCTTTGCTGTTCCACAGACACTGTCTTGTACACATGAGAACTCAAAAGCAGTTCAAACTGCAATGAAATGTGCAGCAGGAAAAACAAGAATAATATAGCTCCTTTTCCCAAATGTGGAAAAACTTTTGCATACCAGATTTTGGGTTCTTTATGAGCTGTTACTATAAGAATGTATAAAAGGGTTATTGGCAAGTTGGTTAGTTTGTAGAAAAAAACCCCAAACAAACATGACAGGTTACTTTAGATTAGGTGTGTGTATCTGAAATGTGAAACTAACACGCTTGTCAGTCACACTTGGTGAAACAATCGTCTCCCTTGTTTTCAAACCCATATTTATGTTTAAGGATTTTTTCTTTACAGGAAGCTATAAAAAGAAACAATAAGCAGAAAGTTCTTAAACCACAGGCAAATGCAAGGAAGAGATAAGGTGAAACTCTAAAAATAAATCTGGAGCAGTTGCAAGTTGGTGAGGAAGGAAAATAACAGTAAAACATCCATATCTTTATGCAAATATGGTTGAAAAGAAAATAAAGAAATTGGAATCAGCTGATGAGAGGAAGAACATGGTGGAACAAAGCACGCTGTGGGAATGCAAAACACAGACTGTTACAATAACCTGCGCAGGAAAGCAGCATGTATTAAGAGAAGGTCAACGCACTACTACTAAACTCAAAGACAATGAGAGTGTGTGAAAATACAAAGAGGAAAAATAGAAATATGGATATTCAGTTGCACCTGTGTGGAGACTGATGCACTCATTCATGTTCCAAGAGCCTGGCTGCAGTCTACTTGGAAAGCCTGCACCACTCTTTACAGAAACCCAACAGGCAGCTGAGCAACACCACTGCTTCCTGACAATACTGGAAAAAAATAAGCTCTGCCTGTCCTGGGGCAGGTTCCACACAAGGTGTGTTGGATCCAGGTGCCTCTGAGCTGCAGATGCTTTATACCACTTAACAGTACAAAAAATGACATAGCCAGGTCTTATAATACAAATGTTTCATGATGAGCTAGGAAAAGTGACACTGAATTTTGTAAGAAGCTGTAGAAGAATGGCAGATAATTGAAATATGTGCAAAAGTAAAGAATGTAGCACTGGGCGGGGAAGGGATCAACCCAGCCTCAACTAAGACCAAGAAACAGGATACCTATGAGCTCTTGTAAGCAATTCCCTTAAACCCATGAAGAGCATGAGATTATAGAAATAAGCCTAACTCTTCTGCAGTGTGCTCCTTAAGGATGACAGGCTAAAATCCAAAGCCTGAACTATCATTTCTTTGGGAGAAAAAGATCAAGAAGGATCTTGGAACAAGCAGGCAGTTATCCCTCTACGTAATTCAAATCATTTTTGTCTCCGGAAAACAACAGGAAGACATGCACAGAAGTATGCTGCTGAAGACAACTTGAGTTAAGTAAAACCTGGATACATCCCTCTATCAAACCCCAAACAACACATTTTCCTGCGTGTAGGCTTCCACTGAAACTCTTGTAAGTGAGGGAGCAAAGCATTCAAGAGTTCAATACAGCTGCTAGGATGCATAGAAGTTTTACACCACCCAGCAGAATCGTGTCTTTATGATCATAATGAGAGAATACAAATATTGCTTAGAAGGCAAGAATTATCCAAAGCTTGATTTTGAAACCATTCAAAAATAACTGTTTAGCAGCACCATACTGAGAAAAAGAAGGATGACTTGTCTATTTTCTTTTCTGCTTTCTGAGAAAGCAGACGAATAAAGCATTTGTTTAGGTTTGTGGATACTGTACCTGTACACTAGTTAATCACTCAAGAACAAGTAATGCCTTTGTAAGACAAATGAGGCATGGAAACAGTTAACAGAGAAAACCTCTATTTGCCTTTTTCCCCCTCCCTGCTTTGGTAGACATAAGCCATATTTGCCTAGTGAAAAAGAAGGTATACTGCAACACTTCCATTATTGCACCTTTCTTAAAAGCACCTATGCTGATTTTAAAAAACACACTATAAACTTAGCTGATTAAGTAAGGTAGCATATAAAAAGTGTGTCTTTTTATTTTTATTTTTTTTAGATTATTTAATTTGATAAAATTAAGCATTAGCACAGAGCAGATTTTTAAGTCTGACTACACCGACATCTAAACTAATTCAAACTCATGCTCCACCACAGTATCTCAGGGAGACAAGTGTTATTCCAGTACTGATAAGCTGTTATGTATGCTGTCAGACATGCACTGTAAAATCCAGACAGATGGAAAATAGCGAACACATCCCACCCACTTTTGTTACCCCAGCAATGAAAGCAAGAAACTGAAGCCCATATGATTCCATCAACAAAATTCAGGCAATGCTCAGTGCAGAGGAGCAATGGGGGTGCACATTTTGTTTTATTTTGAGAATGTTTGCTAGATATATTCTGCAGTAACTTGTCAAGCATAATATTATTTACTTACTAGTTAAAATAAAATTGTGGCTTAAAAAAGAAAAAAAAAGCACAAACACACAAGAGTACCGATCTTTCAGCAGGTAAAATGCTTTCATGTACCCATCAAAATATTAAGAACACAAATCTCTTTGGTTAGTGACACTGGATGAATTCGATTCCCAGAAGAAACTAAAACACAGTATGAAGACAGCAGATATATCAGACTTTTCAACTACAGCAAAATTTTTGAGATGGTAAATATGTTTGCATGGATTCTTTCTTTTTTCTTTTCCAAGCAGAAAGATTTCATAGGATATATTTAGAAATGCTCAGTATCACTTAAAAATTCTAACTTCACTGCCAACAATTTCTGAACTCATTGTTTCCATGAGGCTTGCCTTGCTATTTGATCACAGGAATACAAGCTTCTTTTGAGCATTAACATGCATCTACAACTGTAATCTTGGAAACAAAACAACAAACTGACTCAGTTACTGTGTTTTCACTTAGATCGGCTGGTATTCAGGAAGTGAGACTGATTACTAATCATCTGAGAGAGCCCTTGAAATGATGAGTGACCTTTTAAAAGTTCAGAAGAATAAACACATATCATGAAATCACTGGGAAACAGCTTCTTAAAGAAAACAGATAATGGAGAAACTTAGTTGAGGTTGAACGTATCACTGCATGTCTGTCACATCCTGACTTTAATTCTTTAAGTATGATGAGGCTGAACACAAGCCCTTTCCAAAAAAACAGGGATGACTGTTTCTTCCTCTTCACAATTACAAACAATGCTTACATTATATTGATATTGCTCATATATGCTGTAACAGTAGAAGACTACCTATGTCAAAAAATTTCTTCTGCTGTGCTGCAATACTGTGAGCTCAGACAGGGGTTTGTACTAAGTCCACAAAGCAGCTATCAGAAGGTACAAACAGGGGCTTTCCAAGACTGCATTTCAAAGAGACAGACACATATGAAAAGACAATGAAAAAATACAGTAAGCTACAATTTATTAAATCAAAGGTAATCCTTATGACATCTCACTGTAAGGCGACATGATCTTCAACAGAGGAATTCAAGAGGCATCTCGCTGAAATAAAAGTCAGTAATTGGACCTGCCTATAACAATTACATATCATAAGCACAATAAACTTCAAGTTTTGGTACATACTAGGGACTATGTATTAATTGAAACCAATGAGATTAAAGGAGGAAAAGAAAAAGTACAATAATAGAATACTGATGTGTTTTGCAGCAGATTTGCTGCTTTTATGGTACATAAGAAGGAGATAATCTTTTGCTGTATCTCAAGAATGCATGCATTTGCTCATATGTCCAGCAAACTGCAGACAGACAGATATGGAATGTTCCTGGTAAAGGAGAAAAAAAAGGTGGGATGGACAGACAGACAAACACATCAGAGTAAGACCTACTTCAAAATTGTTCCCTTCTCCCCTTGTCAATCAGATGCTGAATGAAGTTTTGTTTTTATTTTTAAAACATAACTGAACCCTCCAAGAATATCCTGGATCATAGTGGTAACACAGAACATTACTTAGTTCTTTCCTGAAAGTGCAACATAAAATAGCATGAAATAAAAAAGAAAACATTGAATGAGGGCAAGTAGCAAGAAAGAGAAATCAAATCTATAAATACAGTGTGCAGAACAGCTAGTAGTACTATGCTTTTTGCTTTACACATCAAAAGACGCAGACAAAACAAGAGACCAGAAAACAGCAACAATAATGGCCAGAGATCTTAAAGATACGAAGGAAGATTCGAAGACCTTTAATTCATATGAAAGAATGGTTCTATAATGTGTTATTAACTGAGGTAAGTCATACAACTAGGACTCTAAAAACAAAGCTAACAAACAGCACACAAACTGTTAATAGATTAATGTTTTATCCAACTAACTTGTCCTTAAATGAGACACAAGCAAAGTAGGGTACTTGCAGAAACAACTGCACTGCTGAACAGAGTCATAAGAAAACAGAATGGAACTGAAAAAAATCTTGTGTGGCGTTAACATTCAGAAAGCTGCACTCTAACTTTCTCTATCTTTCTCCTAGTCTCAAGTTTCATCAAGAGTTACAAAAGCAGCTGTGGCCAGGGTAAGCTCAGATGGCTGGGCAGAAGTGCAGTAAGAATTTCATGGTGATCTGAAAAGAGCTTTATTTTGTGGTGCAATTAGTCAAACTCGAGATTCATGCCCTTCATATGGCCAGTCTATAAACTGCAGGACAATAAATCAAGAAAATCAAAACAGGATGTGCAGGGCAGTCACTGTGTTTCTAGAACACCTCCTCTGGGATGCAGAAGCAAGACACCCAAGGGGTTTTGCATTAACTTCCAGTCCAGGTGATGCACATGCTCAGAATGGTCCAGAACTAATTATAAAACTGAATCCCACAACACTATCTGCTGCTTGGCTTCCTGGCGGCATTAGCAGCATGGTGTGGGAACTCACAAGAAAAGCTTTGTATGCTATCACAATCCAAAAGATTTTCTTCTTGAAGTTTTAGTTATGCTAGCACAGAACTTCTCCACATTTCACTTGGTAGTGCAGAAAGTATCTACAATAAGTGTTAGAAAAACGTTCAGCTGACAGTTTTTGAGAATTTCAAGTTGGGTAAAGGCTTCCCCTTTCAGGAAAAAAAAATGCAAGTTTTTGCAGTTCAGCCTAAAACTCCAGCATAAGTTCCCTTTATCCACCAAAATGTAAGTTCTGCTTTAGTACAGAGATTGTTCAACACTTTCCACTCTTAAACACATTTTCATTGCTAAAAACTTTGCCAAAATTGCAGTTTGGGCTGAAAGTTTCCACACCAGCTGCCTGCCTGAGGCTGATTTTTTTTTTTTCCGTAAGTTTCAGCCAAATGGGTCAGATGTTTTATAAACTGAACCTAAATTTTTCAGCATTAAAAGCTTCTTGTGACCTTTTCTTCAAAAGGAAAACTTTGTAATAGGGGATAAAATTTCCTATTCCATTAGATGATATGTGACATTGAGAGGTGCACCTTCACCCTGATTTGACAGTAGTAAGGTTTTCCTAAGTTTGTCTAGAGACTCAAACCTCCACAGACTGAACTCTCACTTTGCACACTTTCCCTCAGGCTGGAGCCCTGACCAGAACAGCAGAGCAGTCACTGCTCCTGGAGGACAACATGTGATTTCAATCCTCTGTGTACCATCACAGACTAGAGCTGGAATCAGAGCTGAAGACAGGGTGTGCTTTTCTTTCTTTTGCCACTGACTGGGCTATGCAGAAGGCCAGGCTGGGAGGCTGCTTTGGAAGAAAATAGTGAAAGAGCTTTAAAAACTAAATCCCAAAAAACAACCCACCAAACAAACCCACACAAACAATAACAACCACACCATGGCTGGAGAGTGGGTGGGCTGGAGAGAATTAAGTGAGCTGGAAGCACATGGAGAGTCTGGATCAGGGAGACAGGAGTCACTGATGGAGAAACAGAAAGGGCCTGTCCAGGGGCACCCCAGACAACTCAGGGAAAGCAACCGGATGTTAATGCTAAGAGGTAAAAAGCACCTAGAAGAGTACAAAATTTATTTTGCACAAGCAACCTCAAATCTGTCATTTCTTTACCTTTTAAAACTGCATGACAGCATTCTTAAGCCTCCCCCATTCTGCTTCTGAAATTCTATTTTTAAATGCCCACATGCACTATCGTGAAGAGTTAACTTAGGTGCTATAGCTGAGCCAGCCTAGCAGGGACTTCTTTAGAGGCTAAACCTAATCTTTTCCTTCCCATTCACAGATACATTTTCCTTCTGCTTCCCTCTACCATTCCAGTGGCCACTGAATCCCTTCAAAGTCTTGTGTGGGACCACCAATCCCCTAATCCAGCAAAAGTTTAGATCAGGAGAGAAGGGGAGGAAAGGAAACCCAGGAAGCAACCACACAGGCATCTTCTCAGTGAACAAGCAGAGCTGGCTCCCAGCAAAGATGAGAAACACCCCTGTTGGCAGTAGGAAGGGGACAGGACCGCAAAGCAGGGAGTGAATGAGCAGGAGAGCAAGAACTCCTCCTTCCTCTCAGATAATGGCCTTCAGCATCACAAGTTGAAAGATATTACAAAAATTACAGCGTGACATACCAAAGCTTTAGAAGTAAGGACATTCTTGGCTTACCTAAAGCTAAGCCATTATCTCTGTTTATAGACAAACAATATTTGACAACAATTCTTCAAACCTCCCCTCTGATCATGGCCCCTAGAAGCAGAAGCTTCTTCCAGAAAACATGACAAAACTATTGATATTTCTTCATTCAGTCACAACTCTGGAGTCATGCACTGAAATTACTTCAGCAATGTTTCAGTGATTCACATGCTGGTGTGTATATTCCCTGCAAAGAACTCAGTTTTATTTATCTCATATCTATGCTGTTTAAAAACAACATATTTTATTCACTCTCTTATTTTTCTGTAGCTCAGTTACACTGGTCCAATTGTACCCAGTGTGCACCCCACCCACTTCAAGATTAAAACTAGAAAAATAATCCTGTTTTCATTAAGAAGTTCTTCCTCCTTTACCCATCTTACAACTGAACTAGTTATACTGTTCCAAAGTTTTGAAAAGTTTTTTACCATTTTTTTTCTAAACAGCCTGCTGACCCCATCCCAATCCCTGGAAATTCTAAAATATTACTTTAAATCCATCTTAAAAAAGGGATCAGTGATTCAATGCCCAGTTGTAAAGTTTGCATTTGAAAATAACAGCAGCAAGGTGCTCAGCCAGAGAAGCAGTGCTTCTGGCTCTGGACGAAGCAGCCCAAGCCTTCATTTGGCTCCAGCTTTTAGCAGGAGGGTTGCTGTGACCACAGCCAGTGACCCTGATGCTGGCACACCAGAAGTCTCCTGGTCTCACAAGCACAAAGACACCCACTGGAAAACCTTGGTTAGGCAGGAGAGTAAGATCTCTTCTTGTCCTGGGTGAGACCCCTCAACATTTGAGAGAGACCTGGGTAGGGCAGATCCCCCCTCCCATGGGCTCGGTGCAAGCATGCTAACTGCAAACGTGAAGTTACTGACCACCCTGGACCATACAGAAACACATGCACAACTCAGCTCCCCATATGGCTCCCTGTAGTTCAATCCTTATGTCATAGGCATACAGACATAGCTGTGGCCTCTTCGCTCTCCATGAGACTCCCAGACAGAGCTGGGTCTGCAGCACAGAACTGCAGCATGAAGTACTGGAGAAGGGAAGAGATTGCCACATGGCTCTCCAGCTACAGACTAGCATCATTCATCATACCAGCTGACAGATTAGACTTGTGTGCCAGGGGGAAAAGGAAAAACAACAAAAACACACCACACACTGAGTGGTCTGCAGCAAGAATGAAAGATTCTTGCATCACATTCTTCTTATGTTGCATTCAGGGCCTTTTTGGCCCCAACTCTCTTCCTGACCTCATCTACCATGACTATCCTCCAAGTCCTGTCTCAAAGCTAATTTCCTCAAGGGAACAGTTAGAAACTTCAGCTACTCATGCAAATTAAAAAAAATAAATATGCACAGACTGTCCAAGCAAGTTCTCAAAGAATGAGCTTCCAGTTGGTTTAGTCACCTAGTTCCAGAAATCTACTTCGCTTCAGCCTGTTCTTATCTTCAAGACATTCATTTTATTGCAGGATGGTTTCTGGGGCAGAGCAATTTTGAAATCAGAACATCAGATGCTAACTAAATCCTGGTAAGGGATTACTGAGAGGATGCCTTCTTTGGAGCCTTCTCTGTGCTCTTGGAAAGTAAAATAAATATACGTGCTGAGAAACTGAATCTCTTTCTAGACTGTCAAGTGCTGAGTGCTTTTATTATTATTTATGTAACTGAAAACACCTTTACTCTCAGTCATGTGAGTTGGGTACACTAATGCTAAATGCAAAATGTGTCCTCTCAAGAGTTTCAAAGCATCAGTGTGAATACCTACATCTGAAAGCTCCATTCTGCAATAAATATTAATAAATAACAAGAAAAATTAAGTACTTTTGTAGATGTCTGTAAGTACACATAGCAAAGAAAGCAACAAGACTCGGCTTCCAGCAAATAAGAGCATTAGTAACTTTGTGTTAAAAAAAAAAATAAAGAAAATAACATTTCCCTTTTTCCCTTCAGGAAGAGCTGATACTAAGTTAAGCAATTTGATTTTTAGATAACAGACAGGAAAGAATTTCTCTGAAAGAGATGAAAGGATTTAGGTAACACTGTATATACAATTGGAATTCCCAAATGATTGCATCACTGGTAGTTCCTGTGGGTGATGGGGTAAAGATTAAGCTTGATTAAATTGCAGATTGTGCAAGTTTATTTACGCACTCAGGTGTGAAACAGAGAATAAAAATCTATCTGAAACATAGCTAATACCCTTTAATCTGTTGGTAAAATACCTGCAGTCGGTTTCCAATTATTTCCAAACCAAATCCCATCATTTTAATGCAAGCTGAGAAATAAATGAAGCCTATTGAAACCATCAGAGAGGGAAGGAAAGGGAACATGCAAAATTATTTGAGTCTAATAGTCTGAAGTAAGAGATTTCACTGCCTATCTGGCCAAAAGACACAGTTCAGATGTGATTGTCACATGTTTCTAATTCATGTAATGACCTATTCAACTCAACTGCCATTTATTTTCAGCACTAATTACTCACAAGCACATGTGTTTTGTCATTATAAGATTTTGCTAACACAAAAATATTTTCTAGATAGTTTGGAAGCTCTGACATAGTCTAAACCATGCACCCAGAAGATTGATTCAAAACCTGAAACCCTAAGAAATTACCACCCCCAATAATGTCTTTCAAGAAAGAAACTGGAGGTCAGAAATGGAAGAACACAGAAACTCATCAGATTATTCCTTACAGTCCACTTTTAACTCAGGACACCACACGACCATCAGACAACCAGCTGTATTCCTCTTCATGGGGCACCTGAATGTACTCATTACTGACAAAACAGGTTTCAACTTTAATCTAACAACACTGCATGTAGACTTAAAAGATGTGTAAGAGTTTACTCTCAATTCCAGCAGAGGCAGGATTTAACCTGTTCAACCCACTTCCCAGAATACTTTATAGGGAGGAGCACATTCAGCCATTTTTTAAATTTCAAAGCTGAAAGACAAACATCTGAGGTGAACTTGGGTTTGACTGCCTTATTGCACCACACCATTGAGATAAAGTTGCTTCTGTTCCTAGAAGAGTTCAAACAGTCCAAAAGCAAGAATTTCTCTTCAGGAAGTTGGATTTAGAGGCATTACAAAAGATTGTCAAATTAACTTGAAATGTAGCTAAAAGAAGGGCTGCAGCTTTTGCTGCTAACTTGGCATGCAAGAACAACAAAAGCCCCAAAACAATTAAAATTACAAGTCAGAGCATGAAATATTCCAGCCTTTGATTTTTTTTTTATACTGTCTCAGTTTCTCTAGGCTTTTAAAATGTCATAAATTGCCTCTGTGCCAGAGAAGTTGCCTTTCCAACTCACAACTCTAAGAGCTTGTTTATGTGAAATACACTGCTGAGCTAGACTTTATCCCTCAGGTCTAATCATAAATTATACTGCCAGGAAGATTTCATAAAGCCTTTAGCACTGATTTAGCCACATAGATTGAAAAAAAAAAAAAAAGAAAAAAATATTATTGATGGAATATTCTCTTACTTACGACATGCGTTAAGAAGTCCTCTTAAACAAATCCTGCTTCAGTCACCCAGGCAAAAGACAGAAGTCAGCCCTTCAGGGCCTTTCACAATTTAGCAAAGGCTGAAGGATTAAATTTGCAAAAAAAAATCTTCAAAACAATAAATAGGCCTGTGCAGAGCAGTGCTAACTGGCAAGGAGTGATCTTCCTTTATAGTATATCACAACACGGGAACTGCTCTGGAGTGTTTAAGCTGCCATTTGATGCTGAAAGATGCAGGTTAGTGGCCTTTGTAGCTCAACATTAATTCACTTCTTTGTTGGTAGCTGTCTTTCTAAAAAAAAAAAAAAACCAACTGAGCTTATGTATGGGTTGAATTGATTTTACTATTCTGTTTCATTGCCATTTTAACCAATACTTTTCAATTTCTGCCTAATCAGCTTCTTTCTACAGAATTATAATATTTGGGAAGGAGAAAAATAGGGATACTTCTAGCTATCTACGTACCCTGTCATTCACCTCTTCCCCAGAAAGTGTAAGCTACAGGGTCTTCATTTATGAATTCTGTTGGTATTATTCTAAGAGCAAGGGAAAGCTCTATCTTCTAAGGTAATCTTTTGGCAAGCCAAAAATACTTCCTTACACAGAAATTTGATGCCTGAAGTCATATTTCTTTTTGAAGTAGGAAGGATGCAATGTTAGATTTTCCTTATGCTGTTGCATGAGTTAATGAAAACTGCATTTAAACCCAAGAACTGAGTTCTGAGAATAAGACAAACTTTGCTTATCAAAACTTTAAACTCTTTCCATAGCTAATATGGTAACATTTTCACAGATAAAGTGGAAAAAAGCAGATCCCATTCACAGGTACTAAAAAATAGACTACACAAGTCATTATACGCTTCTGTAGGAATGTATTTGACCCTGGCCAGCCAGTATAATCATAACATGGACCACTGAACCACAACGTCAGCAAGACAAGACAAGTAATTGATGTTTTGCCAGTGAATGCTCTTAGCACTTTGTCTCACAGATACTCAACTTACCTGCTGACCAACATGTCTCTGTAACATATCCTTAGGAGCAAATACAATTCCACTGCAAGACCTCTCAAAAAGATGCTGCATTAACTTTTGGAAAACCAGCAATAAAACTTTTCAGTCTCTAAGCAAAGGTGTCAGTTCTTTGTAATCATGTACTTTTCCTGACAAAGAAAATCTCTGCTGCTACTGGCTGACTCACCACGAGTTCTCTCAGGAGCAACTGCCAAAGCTCACCTTGTCACTCAGCCTGCCTGTCCTATTGGCCATTATTTCACTGTTAAGATCCATAACATTTAACTATGGATAAAATATGCAAATGTCTTCAGTGTAGCTGGCATTGTAAGAACAAAAAAAATCATGATAAACTAAAGGAGAAAGAAAGACGAATTGAGAAAACATGCTATGCTTAACTGAAGATGGGAGAAAGCATGGTGAAAACAGAAAGCATACAAGCAGCTGAAATAATAAAATACAAAGATAATAATGGCCTGCAAAAGATCATGCAGATACTTCATGTATGCATGACACACATCCGCCTAACCTTACAAATTTTCTAATTTTTTAAAATGAGGTAATAGTTGTGATTTTATGTTTGAGAACTACAATTTCACAGAATAATGCTCTGCATAATCATTTTTTTCTGCACAAATATTTACATCGTATCAGTGTAAGAGTAACCCATACTCTTCCATCATGGATTAAAGCATCACCATCAAGTTATACAAGAAGTCATAGCTAATGGGAAACAGCTGCTAAGCCACTTGTACCTCTGTTGCTTTGTAATACCCACTAATAACTCAGAAGGATCATATCTTACATCTGCTTCTCTTCTCTTCCACATCAAAGTCTTAACAGATAGCTTGTAAGTGAAGTTGTCATAGAAGCTAGGTCTCCAGGAAAGGCACTGAAAGCCATTCTGTGGTTGCTTGCAGATGTTCTTCTCTGTACATTTACTAATAGCTGCCTGCTGAGTTTTAACATTCTGGAGCCAGGGTTTCCAGATGTCTCCTCCAAAATTAACACAAACCATGGGGAAGTTTACAGAAGTGAGATGATTAAAAATTTCTCTTTCCTCACATCTTTTTTCCCCTGCAACCTCTGATATCCACAGCAGAATTGTACACAGCAACACAGATTTGCTGCCCTAATGTAAACATGCCCAACAACAGCATACCCAGTAAGTGTCGCAGAAGACCCCATAACATAAATCACGGCTTTCACATACCAGAGGCAGTCCCTGATGCTCACCAGCAGTGGTCAACCCACTTGACTGCACTGCTTCCACTTAGTGCTAAGCATTCTGTTCGTATGCTATCAACATGACAAAATGGGGAGCTGAGGCTTGGTCTGACATTAATACACATCACCTCACAGGAGACATTATCCACAAGGTCTGACAGCACAAAACGAGATACCGAACTCAACTCACTAAAATTTAAATGAAAATTTCCCCAGTGTAGACTTAACCAATGTTTTTCTGGCCATCGTATCCTACACTGTCCCTAGAGCAAAGGCATTTACTTTATTTTCCAAAGAAGTCATTAGAACACAGAAGAGAATCTAAGATACACAATTCACACAGCCAAACTTTCAAATCATGTTTTATTATAAAATGAAAACCTGCCAAGTCCCTTTATCAAATTCATCAAATATTTTCCTGTTTCTACTGAAGAATGAATACAGCCACTCTATTCTTACTGGGGAGGGGAAAAAGATATCAAACGAAACACATTTTACTGAGGAACCCAGCTTCAGTAATTGCTGTATTTTATTCAAGGGCTGAAATTGCTTTCTGCCAGCAACCCACAGCAGTGGCCTCTTAGTATGCATACAGGAATTTATTTTTCAGTGGCAATTTTACAAAGATGTACACACAAAGCAGGTCCCATGCAGTCAGTATTTACAGCCCTCCTTGTCTCCTGCCTGAATTTTTTCTTCTTTAAACAAAGAACTACTGCTTTTCCTAATGGAATCAACATTTCTAAAGCCCCAGAAATCTAGCTGCAATTAAGCAATATAAATCAAACCACAGTAATGAAGCACACAGATGACACAGTTTTCTAACCAGCATAGCAGGAAAGTTTTTTGGAAGTATTTCTAGCAATTTTTAGCATTAGCATACAGTATATTTTTGTCTGCCAGTCAGCAATTCTCCTTTTCTAAAAAAAAAAAAAAAAATCTTGAATTCTGCTTTGTAAAACAAACAAAAAGCCCCCATCAAAAAAACCCAACAAAAACCTCCAACCCACGACTGAAAAATATGTAACTCTCCCCTGTATGCTACAACTAAAAGCCATAGTCTATATGGGAAACAGAAATCATACAAACTTTAATTCAAGAGACAGCATCACAAGAGTTAAGAACAATCAATTCAAACACAGACAAGACTTCCAAGATCTTGACCTAATATCTGAGAGCAAGGGCACAACTCAGAGCTTTTGGCTGAAACAGGGACCAGCTACTTACCTGTTGACTGCTTAAGAGCAAACAAATCTGACTCTTGCTTGCACCAGCAATTTCATTCTTGTCAAAGTCTATAGTACATACCTATAAAAAATATTGATTTTATAAAGCTTCAGGTTTTAAGAAAGTTTATGGAAAATTCTTCATCCGCTTGATACCGGGCAGTGTCAGCTGGTAAATGGCATCTTGAAACAGTTACAATTTATTCTATAGAATGCTTCACGCAATTTAGGATGAAAGCACATTTCAGAACAGTTTTAACCTTCTATCCTTCTCCAAACAAGAATCACGTACTTGATACTGACCAAAATTCAAACTGTTTCTATAGGAGCTTATCCATCAGCCTCCCATCTTCTCAGCACCTCTCTATTTTCCTTCCCTTTTGACCTAAAAGTCACCTTTAAAATGTGAGGAGGATAGCAGTAAGACTTAAAATCTGAGACAACTTCTTTCAAGAACTATTGTTTTCTTACTAATCTTGGGATAAGAAAAATAACAAACCCATCACTTTCAGAAAGAACCTCTTTTTAACGTATAGATCTAGCTTCACTGTCCCCTCTACAGTCCTACGCCACCACAGAATAAAAGCAGCTGCTCTCCCTAAATTCATTATAGTACCCTCTTTTTAGGGAAAGAACCACATATTGTTCCTCAGACCTAAATAAAACTAAGGTATGGGTACTAATTATTTTTTGTAACATATTAATGTCAGCTTATAACAGAAAAAAGAACATTTCAAATGTCAGCTTATAACAGAAAAAAGTCTGTGTTTCAAAGGTGGCAGCTATGGGTAAATAAAACACTCTGCTAGAATACTGCACTGACAGAAACTGCATAATTTATAGTTTCTACAACACTATAAACTCCAGAGGATATTCCTATTACGGCTGAAAAGAAGCAGAAACTAAGCAACACTGCTTTTCTTTGAATATCAGTGCAGGAAGGCTTCCCACTCAGCAAAGAAAAAGCTAGAATCTGCTCGATTCAGTAGTATTCAGTATGCTGTGCACAAATTCTAAAATGTCTGTGTAATTCAGAGTCCAAAGTTTTTGGTTTTGCCTTCTGCAAAGCCAAAATTCCCTATAGCTTTTTTTGCTTTAGAAAGAACAAGTCACCTACCACGGATTATTCTGTAACAAAAACTGAGCTCCCCCATGGAACAAAGCAGCACTACTTAATTTACCTTTTAAAAGGAGTATGCAGGCAAGTCTGTCTGACTATAGCTAACAGTAATACCAGATAACAATAATGCTAACATTAGAGAATTAAAGATGAAGGTAATGTTCCTGGACAATGCCTCTTTTTTTTTTGCTGAAAAGTATAAAGGCAGTATGTTAATTAGCATAGCTGCCATCAACCCTTATTGTGCAACTGTAAGTCATCATGCACAAGTCAGCAAAATGCTTTAGCAACTGGAAAGCTCAGTGTAGATCTTTATCAAAAGATGATGAGAATAAGAAGATCACAAAGACTTGTGCATCCATTTAATTAAAATAATGTATTCTTCACTACAGTATGCACTTCAGCACACATAAGCAAACGTCAAACCAACTCCATTCCATCACTGTTTAAATAACTTTTCCATTGCAAAAATATCTATTTTGTTATCATAAGTTTAAGTCAAATGATAGACATTTTACTCAGACTTTGTTCTACACTATGCCATAGAAACCCAGACTGTTAAGGCTTTGAGAGATACATTTGAGCCTGACTAGCTCTTTGTTTTCTTCTCAAATTGCAGAATTTAAACAAATGAAGTTGTAAGCTACCCAAGATATTTCAAAATTAAAAAGCAGGAGAATTGGAGCAGTTCACAATTCAACAGATTCTTCCATCTAAATACACTTATGCCACAAGAAGAACACTTCTTTTGTTCTGTAAATAATTAGGGCAATGACAAAAGGTCCAGTGTTTTATCGACTGTTTTCTATGTCTGCTCTCTTCGTATTCAAGACTTCTGGAACATATGAGGTTAATATTTGTTACATATCTCTCTGGGCCTCTTTTAACCCTGTGATTTATGGACTCTAGGGGTGAAAAAAACACTTCAAATATAATGAGGTGAAAGAAATAAAACAACTTAATAGTGTTTTAGTAACAACCTTTTTGCAGGCTTTTTCAAACAACCTGCCAAATTCTGTGGAGCTCTGCAAGAGCCTTTTAGGATGAGGTGTGTTTTAACATGTACTTTATTGTTCAGGTTACAGTCAATGCTCACTGAAGCCAACCGGATTTTTTCAGCTACATGCAGTGGACTCTGGACAGAGGTATATCAGTGTTACCAGAGATACAGAGATACCCTTCCTTCGTTGAAACTTTACTGCATGAATACAACTGTCATAAGAACAGCTCTTGAAAAAAACACAGCCGTTTCTCACTCCAAGCATTAAATCCAGGTGGGTCATGTAACAACTCTTACAGTTGTGCTTATTATTCCAAGGTTGAACACAGCCAACATTTTAAAAATGCCTAAAAAATCTGGGTGGATTAGGCCACCCTGGTTGGAAAATCTGACAAAAGGCATAACTTCATATGATTCTCACTGATTTAAGCATGCTGTAAATTACTGGACCCTTACCGGATACTGAATAACTGCATTCTGTTAGGAAACAGGACTAACACAAACAAACAGCTAAGAATATGGAATGGATCTATAGATTAAACTCTAGTGGAAAATGGACTAATTTTCCCTTCATCTAAGAGCCTGATATTCTGACTCATTTCTTGTGAACAAGAACGGAAATAATCATAAGAATATCAAAAGCCCGGTTTTATGGGCTTATTTTGAAAAGTGATCCTTTTATTAAATACATGCTATTTTACAATGCACTAGCTTCCAATGAATCTCACTGTAAAGGTCTGTGTCATTTTATTTAATAGTTTATGTTTAACCAATATGAAGTCAAACTTATATTGTCCCTTAGTGAAGGATGGATATAATTACTTAAATCAATACTTATAATTTCATCCTCTGGTGCAGAAAACAAAATTTCATTGTCAAAATAGAACTGCACAGTTCCCACTGTTATTAATTTCCTTTTTATTAGTATGGATAGCACCACAAAAATATGTTGCTAGGTGAATCTACAAGCATGATCCTGTAAAGAAATGTGCAACTATAGCCAATACCAATCGAAACTAAGTGAGCTCAGATAATTTCCAGCGTGTGTGATTTTATAATGAGTCATATCTGCTGTTTTCCTTGAGTCATACATTTAAGAACCTCAGCAGTGGTGCCCATAATTACATTTTACGATTTCATTACTGCAGTGAGTGAGAAAGGAATCTGCCTTTTTAAATATATGCATCCAGACATGAAGTGGGCAGGTGACACCCTTAGTCACATGCCAGACTACTGTGTATCAGATTTTGCTGAATGAAAAGCAAGAGACTGTTACAAAAGTGCTTTTCATCTCTTAATGGTTATTTCTTTGTGCCAGTGTACTAGGATCCACATACATGAATTCCAACATGTCTTCTTTGTTGTGTACTTCCACTAATGAGAAAACTCCCATTTCTTTTCCTTTCAGAGAAAAATAAGTATTTATGTATTTCCTGGACAAGTTACAGTCGCATTGGCATGACATTCCACCCACAATGAACTGGAACAAGTGAAAACTACATAACTTTAGATGAAGCTAAATTTTTTGCCATTCTATCCTAACTCCCCTTCCAAATAAATTTAAAAAGTAGTATCAGTTAGAAAACAACATTGGCCAGGCTGTTGTTAATAACTGTTATTCTGCTGGATTATTTCAACACCATTCAAATACCAATCAAGATGTAAGTATAAACATTATTTAAATCAGAAACAAAGAGGGAAGGCAACACAAACATACTTACACATTTTACAATTCACCTTTTCTGAATATCCTCAAAATTGTTACTTAGTTTTTTAAAAGCAACTCCCACAAATAAATTGCCTTTCAATGTTCGCACAAACCTTTGTAAATCCTAACCATCATCTGAAGTATATAGTGCTATTCTGGCAATGACCAAAACAGTTTAAATCAGTAAAGGAACAAAAAAAAAAAGAAAAACCTTTCTCCTGTCTAACATTGGAAGTATTACAAGTTTCTCTCAGGTTGCACCCACTAGGAAGAAATTCCACTTCAGCAATGGATTAAGTAGGTGAACTAACAGGTTTCTGTGACATCCCATTTTAATGATGCTCCACATGTTAAGCAGCTTGTAACTTATTAAGGAAAACAAAAAGGCCCCAAAGTAAATTATTTCCACAAGGCAGATCTAAGCAAGCATGAATTTAAGGGTTCAATGGAATTGAATGCAGTAAGGGAAACAAAAACCAAACGATGAGCATCTAGAGTATGCTGTTATTTGCTAAAATAAATAAGATTGTGCTCTGGTTGCGTTCTTTCAAACATCCCGATCTGGCCACAGCAAATGGGAGAAAAGTGATGCTATCTTCATGGCACCCACATCCTCAAAGCCAGACAGTCATCACCTAGGTGTCAGCAAGCCCTTGCACAAGTTTTCTGAAATTACTGCTTCCCACCAAGATCTGTAAGTGGCTCCTTTTAACATCTGTTAATCTAATTGGTTCCTATGAGCCTGTAACAATTAAACCTGTTGTTGCAAGGAGCAACGGGGAAAGGGGATTTTATATCTCCTCAGCTGGCCTGTTAGCAGAACAAATGGACTGCATCTGGCTCAATGGCTTTCACCAAAATCCAGTTATTAAGCTGCGAGAACAAGCCTTAAATGAAGCTGGTGGCCTCAGCAACTGGGCTGAGCTCAAAGCACTTATTAGCTGCTCTGTCACAACCATGATCATAATAAGGAGGGGCCAAAGGCGTCATGATTCCTCTAGCCAGTAAATTTAACAATCTTGAGAGAAGGTATGACTACAGCCACGGCAAATGTGGACTGAGTCACTCATACAAAGTGAAAAGGAATTTCTGCACAATGCATTTCAAAGTTGGCAATTTTCAGTTGGCCTGTATTAAGAAGGAAAAAGCTGGAATCAAAGTCACTGTTTAGATTCAAAATATTTTTACAAAAGTGGAAGTATTGCAACAGCTGATCAAACTCAGCTTTACTTATGCAAAATACTTCAGTGGATTTGAATTAGAAGTATTCTTTTTCCCCCAAAAAAGGAAAACTGGAAATGAAACAAAGTGATACCCAGCCCAGTATTGGTCCTGGTCCCATTTCCACAAACATTGACATCTCTCTTTCTGTGTACCCAATGAGATTCTCACTTTCAGAAGGAATTCTCATATATTTAAGCAATGTGCATAAGAGTTTGCAGAGCAGGAGCTCTAGCTCATCAGCATCAAGCACAAGGAACTAACACTTCGTTATAAGTTTTGTAGATCTCTTAAGCCTGAGCATCTCCTAGCCTAAGAAAGCAAGTGAACGCTGCAGTTTTCTTCCAGTGCACCACATCAATCTCTCATACAGCTAATTTCTTGTCATTTCTACAGCCTAGTTTTAAAATGATTTAATGAAACACTTTTGGAAGTATTTTTCCTCTGTGGTCTCTTTTATGCTTTCTACCCCAACATTATGCTACCTTAGCACCTGGACACAAGCCTGTACTGAGGTCAGTACTGTACTGGTCAACACCATGACCCTTGGAAGCTCCTAAGAAACTCTTGCAATACTCAAGTAGAGTAATGTGCCTCACACTTTGACACCTGAGAGTTTACTAGCTCCCATTTTAGGATGTGGGAAGAACAAGATTAATATACCTTAAGGGAGCCAGGCAGGAAACTTTCAATGCTTAGGGGTTTTTAAGAACACTCTAGCCACTGGTTTTTATTTTTTAAACTTTTTTTTTCTGCTATACTTATCTTTCTTAATCTTCTCCTATAATTTTCACCAACCTTTGTAAAATTCCACAAACTCAACTTTTGAAACAGAAATGTTTCTAACAAGCAGATAGATTGAGATTTTGGTACCCCTAAGTGAACGCAGAAACTTTTCACTCTTCCAGGGTATCATTGAAGAAGGCCTATGTACCTGAAATTGATCTTTTCCTCTTTCTGGATGTTTCCTTAGACCATCACAATTACAGACACCGATCGCTACATTCCCTAATGTCCACCAAGAATTCATCACTTAAATAGTTTCTTTTCTCTGATGTCTCCAAAACAGTTCAAATATGTTAATTACATTTTATAAACATTGTGAGTCAAACTCAGTCAACATTAGAAAGTTACTCATGGTATGTAAAACTATTTGACGCTCTAAACATGTAAATTTATTAAAATAAAACAGGTAAAATTATTGAAAGTGTGCCAGTGTAACCAGGTTTTTTTAAAGGCTACTCAAATACCTGGAAACATACAAGATTCCCAGCAGGCTTTCCGTAGATATAAAATTCTGAGCTGCACCTCCAGGCACATCTGAAAACAGCTCTAAGGAGCTATTCCCATCTTTGGCCTCAGAAACAGCTTTAAGTTACAGCCTTGCTAGACCATAGAGTCATAGAATCATAGAATAGTTAGGGTTGGAAAGGATCTTAAGATCATTTAGTTCCAACCCCCCTGCCATGGGCAGGGACATCTCACACTAAACCATATCACCCAAGGCTTCATCCAACCTGGCCTTGAACACGGTCAGAGATGAAGCATTCACAACCTCCCTGGGCAGCCCATTCCAGTGCCTCACCACCCTAACAGGAAAGAATTTCCTCCTTATATCCAATCTAAACTTCCCCTGTTTAAGTTTCAACCCATTACCCCTTGTCCTATCACTACAGTCCCTAATGAATAGTCCCTCACCAGCATCCCTGTAGGCCCCCTTCAGATACTGGAAGGCTGCTATGAGGTCTCCATGCAGCCTTCTCTTCTCCAGGCTGAACAGCCCCAACTTTCTCAGCCTGTGTTCATATGGAAGATGCTCCAGTCCCCTGATCATCCTCGTGGCCCTCCTCTGGACTTGTTCTAACAGTTCCATGTCTTTTTTATGTTGAGGACACCAGAACTACACACAATACTCCAAATGGGGTCGCACAAAAACAGAGTAGAGGGGCAGGATCACCTCCTTCCACCTGCTGGTCATGCTCCTTTTGATGCAGCCCAGGATACGGTTGGCTTTCTGGGCTGTGAGTGCACACTGCAGCTGGCTCATGTTCATTTTCTCATTGACTAACACCCCCAAGTCCTTCTCTGCAGGACTGCCATGAGTTTCCTTTTTACCCAACCTGTAGCTGTGCCTGGCATTGCTCTGACCCAGGTGTAGGACCTTACACTTGGCATGGTTTAACTTCATGAGGTTGGCATCAGCCCATATCACAAGCGTGTCAAGGTCCCTCTGGATGGCATTCCTTCCCTCCAGCGTATCAACAGAACCACACAGCTTGGTGTCATCGGCAAACTTGCTGAGGGCACACTCAATCCCACTGTCCACATCAGCAACAAAGATGTTAAACAAGACCGGTCCCAACACCAATCCCTGAGGGACACCACTCGTTACTGGTCTCCAGCCAGACACTGAACTGTTGACCACAACTCTTTGAGTGTGGCCATCCAGCCAGTTCTTTATCCACCGAGTGGTCCACCTATCAAATTGATGACACTCCAATTTAGAGACAAGGATGTCATGTGGGACAGTGTCAAACGCTTTGCACAAGTCCAGGTAGATGACATCAACTGCTTCACCCCTGTCCATCAGTTCTCTAGCCCCATCATAGAAGGCCACCAAATTGGTCAGGCAGGATTTCCCCCTAGTGAAGCCATGCTGGCTGTCACCAAGCACCTTGTTGTTTTTCATGTGCCTTAGCATGCCTTTCAGGAGAAGCTGCTCCCAGATTTTGCCAGGCACAGAGGTAAGACTGACTGGTCTGTACTTCCCTTGGTCATCCATTTTCCCCTTCTTGAAAATGGAGGTTATATTTCCCTTTTTCCAGTCATTGGGAACTTCACCTGACTGCCATGATTTTTCAAATATGATGGCCAGTGGCTTTGCAACTTCATTCGCCAGCTCCTTCAGGACCCGCGGATGGATTTCTTCAGGTTCCATGGACTTGTGTACGTTCAGGTTCTTAAAAGGGTCTCGAACCAGATCCTCTCGTACAGTTGGCCCAAGGTCTAGATTTTCACAGTCCCTGCGTCTGCCTTCCAAGACTCGGGTGCTGCGGTCAGAGCCTTTGCCAGTGAAGACCGAGGCAAAGAAGCCATTCAGAACCTCAGCCTTCTCCAAGTCCTGTGTAGCCAGTTCTTCCGAAAGTTTCCGGAGGGGGCCTACATTGTCCTTAGTCTGTTTTTTTAGCCGCTACATACCTATAAAATCCCTTCCTATTATCGTTAACATCCCTTGCCAAGGTTAGCTCCAATTGGGCCTTAGCTTTCCTAACTTGGTCCCTAACTACCCTGACAACATCCCTGTATTCATCCCAGGCCACCTGTCCTTGCTTCCACCTTTTATAAGCCTCTTTTTTCCTGTGAAATTTTCTCAGCAGCTCCTTATCCATCCAAGGAGGTCTCCTGGCCCTCCTGCTGCACTTCCTTCTAGTTGGGATGCAACACTCCTGAGCTTGTAGCAGGTGATCCTTGAATATCAACCAACAGTCTTGGGCCCCCTTGCCCTCTAGGGCTATATCCCATGGAACCTCGCTAAGCAGGCTCCTGAAGAGGCTAAAGTCTGCTCTGTTGAAGTCCAGGGCAGTGAGCTTGCTGCACGCTCTTCTCACTGTCCTGAGGACCTCAAATTCAACCATCTCGTGATCACTGCATCCAAGACTTCCCTGGAGAGTCACATTTCCAACGACCCCTTCCCTGTTGGTGAGCATGAGGTCAAGCAGGGCACCTCTTCTCATTGGCTCCTCTCTTACTTCCACACAATCGAGAAACCTCCTGGATTGCTTGTGCCGGGCCGTACCGTTGCCCCAACAGATGTCAGGGTGGTTGAAGTCCCCCATGAGAACAAGGGCCTGCGAGTGTGAGGCTTTTCCTATTTGTCTGTAGAGTTCTTCATCCAGAGGTTCCTCTTGATCAGGCAGTCTGTAACATATCCCCACAGTAATGTGTCCCATCACCGATTTCCCCTTAACCCTGACCCACAAACTTTCTGTTAACTGATCACCTGTCCCCAGACAGAGTTCCATACTCTCCAGCCTATCCCTAACATAAAGGGCAACTCCCCCTCCCCTCCTACCAGGCCTGTCTTTTCTAAAGAGCCTGTATACCTTCCATTCCAACACTCCAGTCAAAGGAGCCATCCCACCATGTTTCAGTGATGCCTATTATATCATAGCCCTGTAGATGTGCCCACATCTCTAATTCCTCTTGTTTATTCCCCATTCTACGGGCATTTGTATAGAGGCATCTGATCCTAGCTCCAAATGAAGCCGGCTCAGTGGCTGGAGCAGCTAGAATATCACTACATTGCTCTGAGCATTTATTATAGGTGCTGGCAACTGACTGGGTGTGTTGGGATGGAATGATGCTCCCCTCCCCCAACACAACTAAGTTTAAAGCATCCTTGACAAGTCTGGCAAGCCTCCCAGCAAAACCACTCTTCCCTTTCTTTATCAGAGCAGCTCCACCAGACCCCAGTAGGCCTGGCCTACAAATGTGGGCTCCATGTCCAAGACACCCAAACCCTTGACTATGACACCACCCTTTTAACCATTTATTAACCTGTCTAATCCTCCTAACCAATCATCTCATAAAATGTCATTTCACATCATTTCAGGTTAATAAAGCAAATAATCTCTAGCACCTGCAATGTTTTAAGAAGTGTATTTCCTCTAAGCTTTTATTCACTTCATTTTCATTCTGCTCATCCTAGAGTGAACTCCTCCATAGCACAGCCAAGATGGAAGAGAAAGATCTTCATTCACCCTGAATACCTCCTTCCCCACTAGCACTTTATATACATCTACAGTAGCTCGTAAAAATGATAGGTGAGCTCCTATAGGCACAGCCGTTAATGCAGACCACTGTGAGAGTGTCGGAATATCAGCTAGACATGAATGCAAACAAGCCACAATCACACCTAGAACAACACAGCAATCTTTCAGACTGTCACAAAATGTTAAAAATTATGATTTTGCACTGCTAATCGTAATTCTCATCTCACGTTGTTAGTTGAATGCCCCCTAAAACAGCTGCGATTATTTATTTTTTAATCATTTGCTGAAAGTAGCTCAAATTAAAGTGTGCTATTACTGTTCACTGATTCCCTTTAATAAGAAGGAACAGATTGATGACTAAAAGAAATAAAACTAAAAGGGATAAGGACTTTCCAAGCAGAGTAATGGCATTTGGTTGATCTCTTTTTTATTAACTCAGATATTGCACATGTAGACTAAGCAACGTCCACCTATATACACAAGCATTAGTAAACTAGCAGAATCTCTGAGGTGGTGTCCCTCCAAGTACCTGAAAAACAACTGTCAAAACCCCAAAATCAGTAACAAAGAAAACCAACTTGATAACCAGCTATCAGAGGACAGACTAGTGCGAATTCCAAGGAGGCAGAACTAGAAAATCTTCAGTTGCATTAAATAAGTTGTCTTGATGTACGTGCATGCAAGAGTACTTTATTATTATACTCCTAATGGATTTGACAGATTCAGGAAGAGATATGAATGGTATCCCATCTCCAGAGAGAAATATGGTCAATGCAATCTGGAAAACTAGTTGAATTTCAAGGGATGTTTTCAACCTCCCTGATAGAGAAATTCTTTCTGTTCTTCTCAATTTTTCCAATACACACACAAAAAAGAATTATCTGCGGGAAAGGATTTTGTGTTCATTTAATAAAATCTACAAATCTTTAGAGACTATAAACTTTTTTATTTTTCTACTGCATTAAATTTTACTCCCCAAAGAATTTTTATGAAAATATTTATTAAAGAGATAGATTTAAAAATTATCTAATAAAGGACTACTGCAACTTCCTATCAACTAGACAGAAAAAAAAAGTGTGCTATAGAGTGCAGAATGAAAGAAAATAATCAGCCTAAATTCGATATAGTGATTTTTTTTTAATTACTGCACTATTTCATTTTGTCAGGAAATTTAACTGTTTCACCAGATTACCATTCTAATACTTCAGAACAATAAGATATTAATTTGTAATATATTTTCCATGGGAATCCTCTTGTATTTTAAGAGTTATGTATAGCACAAGGTGACATGTACCTTTGGGTCAGATATGTTACCTTACCTCCTCCCATCCATTCCTCTCATTTATTCTACTGCACTGAAAGTCAGTAATACTCTCTCACTGTTGTTTACTCTTTGTTCTAAGCCCTCCTGCATTACCTTGCAGGCAGCTGTGATTACTGGACTGAGGGAAGCACTGCTTCTATGGAGAACAGTAGCAGCAGGAGCAGATTAAAGGACTTAGGTGTCAAGGATTCCTGACTTCATGTATCAGTAGATGACCTTTATTAAATTCCATCTCTATTGACCTCATGTTGTTCTAAAAAAACAGTGAAGTAGGAATTTTGGTGTTCCCTGGTATTCATAAGAAGTTCAGCTTAGTAACATTTGCTCACCAAGCCACCCAGTTCTCAGTTCGTAAC
Organism: Melopsittacus undulatus; assembly: GCF_012275295.1. Lineage (NCBI taxonomy): Eukaryota > Metazoa > Chordata > Aves > Psittaciformes > Psittaculidae > Melopsittacus > Melopsittacus undulatus. The sequence continues at coordinate 24,795,013 of NC_047557.1, read as the reverse complement.
TCTCATTGAATACCCTTTCTGAATAAAATCAATATTGTTTTCTTATGCTTCAGTTCCACAATGTATTTAGACACGTGGGTTTGAGCAGCCTTCAACAGGTTACTTGCAAGCTTGCTTAGAGTCCCTAATACCTCTTTGAAAAAGTAATCCAACAGCTTTAATAGCTTAAGCTAGAGAGGGCCAGAATAATATTAGAGGAGAAATCCTCTGTGGGACAGAGAAAAAGGGTAAGTCAGTCTCAAGAAATGAAAGAAGAGCTATTTCTTTCAAGCAGTTCTGTTCTATTTGAACACAAAGTACTTGGCTCTACTATTGAGCTCTGCGCACTTCTCTATTTTGTGCATAAGGTAACCCTAATCACAGGCAGGGTAGAAGGCAGGTTTCAAAAATAATATTCGTGATTCCTGACAATCAGTCCTTCACAATCTATATATATAGATTTCTTCTTTCACCGACAGTTTATTTTTAAGAATATATGTTTTCCAGAGTTTATGATGGTCTTTTCTAAGAAATTATTTATATGTGCAGGCCAACACATCTGCTTATCTTCAGAAATATCTAGAACACAATATTCACAGATCCTCCATCTCACAGATCCTGCACTTCTGAAATAAGTCAGTGTGCTGTATGTAGTAGAAAGAAGGGGGAAAGAACAAAGGTAAAACACAGTCTATTTAGCACATCTGAAAACAAGCTCCAGCTCTTTCTAGTTCCAACAGCTGCCTATAATGGAAAAAATAAAGATCGGCTGTTGCCAAAAAAGTGGGCAGTAAGAAATAACAGATGTTAAATTTCAGCAACATCACTGACTAGGTCAGTTGTATGGATGGTTTCAGGGCTGGGATCCCCATTAGGCTGCAGTCTTCTCGTAGGAATGCTTAATTTTTGAGCTGCCCCTTGCTTAGCTGAACTCACTCAGCAACCTCACCCATGAATGTAATCAACAGGAAATATTCACATCCCCACAGGCATGTAGGCTGTATGTAAAAACTCCTCAATTAAAATTAGTCACTACATTTTCCAATATCATTTTAACATTTCACTTCTTTCTTTTTCCATCTGCTCACCCTTCTGTTTCGTGGACACTTAGGACAAGTAGGGAAGAAGAGAGGTCCTTCAACACTAGATCTTATTACATGAGGCTCACAATGAAAGTAAGAAAGATCAAAGAAACAATCTAATCTGGTGTATACATTTAAAAATAAAGGGCAGTGGATAAAAATACCCTTAAAAGAGCCAACTCCAATTACAGAAATAATTTTCAAAGAAGAATAAAGATTTCTGAGGGAGTTTAAAGGAGAAATTATGAATACAATGTCTGTAGGATATATCACATCAAGAGTAGCTTCTGTCAGATCAATCTGCAAGATTAACTGGATTTCAATGTAAATTCAAATTAAATAAAATCAAAGTTACATTTAGGCATTAGAAATATGTCTTGAAATTGTAATGTGGATCACAAAAATGATTGCTATGTTAGAAATTATAAGCTATGTTAGAAAAAAATACTCCCAGTGAAGTATATTTAACATCAGCAACTAACATTAGCAGAATTAAAGTTGGGCTGGCACATCCATTGCAAGACATTCTTCTGCTACATTCAAAATCTGGCTGCAAAATGCAACTCTTAATAAGCCTAGTTTTTCATGCTATATCTCATCTGGTGTATTTATTACCTGTTGCTGAAAGAAACAATACCACTCTCCCCACCTACTTCCAGGTGCTTATTCCTTCTTTGTCCTTATGTTAAAACTAGTAACTTCTCAGCCATGGGACAAGCCAGGCCAGTGTATTTTTCTGATGTAGTTTTCCTTCCCAGGCAGTCAGTTTTTTTATTGAATCAGCTGCTTATCTTAAACTCATCTTGGGGCTGGGGGCTAATGTCAGAGAAGCGAGTAAGTCAAAGCTGTACTGTCCCTTTTGGCATCATCCTCAGTTGCACCAGACCAAAAGCAATATTAAGCCCTGGTCTGACTAGTATTACTAGCTTTCTTCTTGCAGAATTAATATTGAAGTGCCTCAAGACTTCATGTTGAACAGTGAGTCCCTGGTATTTAACATCACCACATGAGAGAAACTCTCCAAGTAAAAATAGTAATGCTGTAGCAACAGAAAGACACCACAAGCACCAAAGCACAGTGAGCTGATCTTAGGAGCAGTATCTGGACAAAAGGCTTTGTGATCTAAACAGACAAAAAGAGTGAGAAATTAATTAACTTTCTTAATATCTTAGCAGATTGATAACAGAGGCAGAAATCAAATGCAAGAGTCAGGACAGGCAGCTCTATCCATTAAACCACTCCTTCCTGTGGCTGCAGATGCTGTTTACTTTCTGTTTGTGGCATGGCATCTCCATGTCAAGAACTGCACTTGGTTCCAGAAATAACAAAATTAAAATTAGCCATTGTATTTGTTGCTCCATAAGCAAATTAACAGTTCAGTGTGGTTTACAGCATCTGAAAGTTCCCATTGCCTTCCCAAGCAAGGAACTCTAACCCTTATTATTTTCCTGACTTGGTAACTCATTCTGTTTTCCCTCTGAAAATAGACAAAAGGAAAGAAAGTGAAAAAATGTCCACTGCTATTTTTGTTTCTCTTAAATGTATGTGGGGTGCAATTTTGAATTAGTGTTTTAAAATCATCTTACAGTTCTCCACAGAACTAGTAAAAAAACAGATACATTATATGGAAAATAAAATAAAGAAAAAAAAACAGAAACAGAAAAGAGAGTACTCATAGAGGAAAATTACAAATTTTCATTACAAATACATAAATTACAAATTTACATTACAAATACATAACTTCCTATCTACTCTGGCTGCTAACAAAAACTAGTAAAACCAGCAACACTAGCTACAGCTCTATTTTGGCTTCCAGAAGTAAAAAACCTTCCCTGCCTATGTGTTGTTATGTGCTGATATAAACAAAACCATACACCCGAAATCAAACATAAAACCCAAAAAATCAACTCCCTGTCCCCATCTATAGTCTGCTGTGAACCACATGAAATTAACACTCGGGGACCTTTTAGTCACCTCAAAACTATTACCAATTTTTCTATTTCAGGCTTAAAATATGTCAGGGCTTTTTCAGGAACATAAAACGTAATTCCTGAAGTCACAAAGTTCAGCACATAGAGAAGATGACAGCTAGAACACCCTGAGCAAAAAAAAGCCTTCCTCTCTCTATGGGTTGTCACGCCATGAAAAAAGATCTGCAGAAAGACACTCTATTTGCTTTTTCTCACCTTGGTTTTTCCCAGTAGTTCCTAAGGGCAGAAGCACAACCCTTATCCTCCAGTGCCAACCAGGACCCTACACATGAAAGCTAGGTAAGTATTATTGCCTGTAGTGGAACCAGACTGGCTGGTCAAAATGTTTATTTTCATGTAACACAATATTTGTCACATCAGCTGGCAGGTTCTAGAGTAAGCTGGGATACCAAAAGTCCATGGTCCAAGAACTGCACCTTATATACTGAACTCTGGCAAAAACCTAGCAAGTGGCTAATATTTTGCAAATGGGATCAAACCTCCAGATCTTCACTGACTACCCTTATTATCAATACCAGCTTCACCAGATTAACATTATCCAACCACATTAACACTTGCTGCCTTCCAGAGATGTCCAATACCAACACCTAGTGCAGCATCTGACCTTTACTGCACATCTCACTGATACATGGATCACCATCAGCTGCGATGTGCAGGTTCACAAAGGAACTTAGCACCCCTGCACGAAACAATCAATTCTTGATTATTTTATTTTTACATATCATAATTGGTGTTTTGCTGCCTAATAGAATCTTGGAATCTATCTATCATGTTTATTAGAAAGTCATTATAAACCTGCATCCTACTCATATTGCAACAAAAGAGGCATGCCTACAAGTCAGGAAGTATGTGAATGCTCTTACAATTAAATTGAAACCTTAGGAAGAAAAAAAAAAAAAAGACCAAAATACCAAAGATTCATGAGGAGTACATCAGAAGATAATTTTACCCTTACATTTTTTTCTCAGTTGTTTATTTTTTCCTTTCAGTTAAAATTTTATTAATTATTTCATTGCAACTGAAGTGAACATTTTTATTAAATTAAGTGTTTAGCTATTTTCAAATATTTCCCCAAGACAACTTTTGCAATGCCTATGAAGAAAAATCAGGCATCTAGGCCTTTGCTGTGCTCATTAGAACATCTGGAGACAAACTATATTATTTTCAAACTATTATGACAGCAAAGTTGTAATTCCAATTTTCTTTCTACATATTATATCTATACATAGCTAATCTTATTAACTTTTCAATTTTACCATTACCACTGCACTCAGTCCTCTACGTTGGTTTCCCACCTACTGCTGCTGACAGTTGCTGAAGTCACTGTTTACACTAGCTTCACATTCTTAAAGCATTTGCTAGTGTTTTTGTTATGATGCCGATCATTATAGGGCTCCCCTCTTAACTGGTCCAAGGCACATCACTATAAGAGGTCTCTACACTATTCAAAACCCAATTTTTAATCAATAAGAAGTCTCTTTTTTAACTAGCAGCTTCTTAAAGCATCAAACTTGAAAGTATAAATTCCTATATTCATTGTTAGATAAAGTTTATAAACTCTCTATGATGCACCAGTGTCAGACAAAGTATCATGCACTCCACAGTTCAGTTATCAGCCCTAGCAACTGCTGTCAGTTTGGTACAACATCTCACTATAATCTGTACTATGAGGAGCAAGGTTCTGGTTTAAAAAAAGCTGGTACATCAGATTTTCCCCTGATCAAGAAAACCCTTAGACACCTCCTTAGTTTCTAAACAAATAGCATTTTAACTGCATTTCAACAGCAATTATGCATATCTGATGATTCTCTGGTGAATCAGAGCCTCGGATCAGAACATCCAACTTGCCACCATACTAATCATAGAATAACAAGTGTCACCACTCTATAAAGAAGGAGGTTATTTCATTTTGAAGTCATGCAGTTAAATGTCAGTAAAAAATCTAGAAGCTGCTTCTCATGAATTACTAAGTTGTTTGTAAGACTATTAAACACATATGAGTCACCAACAATCAGAAACCATAGCAAGTTTTAGAGCTACTTTTAAAAAAACTTTTAAAATAAGAAAAAAATTAAATTTCCTTTAAAAAATTGGTATGTTTAACTTGACAGAAGGACATCTTTTATTTGAGAATGTTTGGGACAAGCAACACCAGGCATATGGTTTTATCAGACCCTATACGTGAAGAGGCACAGAGAAAACTTGTCCATTACCACTTGCAAAGAAATTTTACAAAAAATAGCTTCAGGTTTTGTGGGATCACATAATGCATGCACTAGAGTGGTAGCTGTTAGGTTAACACATCTGTTTCAACAAGGTGGCACACTTGTATATTGTGGAACATCTAATTTACACAGAGCATGAATACATGTGTCAAGTTGGTACATAGGTAAATTAAACCACATAAATCTATATACATGTAGGTATTTCAGCAAGGACAAAACTGGTTAATGAGGCTCAATGTAATTTGGATTCCTTCCTGCACAGTTCTTCATGATCCTGACATTTAACATGGCTCCTATTAAGTCCACAGTTAAGGGCAAGGGCAAAACATGGATTTTTTTCTATGGGAACCTGAATGTTGTTTGGGTGACTGAAAACGTCCTAAATAACAGAACACATTCAAAGTGGGCAAGGACCTGTAATGTTTATTCTGGAGTACTAGATGAATCAACATAAATACCAGAAAATGTACCTCTTATTTTTGAGGACTCTTGAATGCTCTGGCAAACTCAGAAGTTGGAAAGTACAAGTTTCATTCTTACCAAGGAGCAGGAATAAGGTGGATGGTAAGTGCACAGGAACTATCAATTCATTCCACTTGTGCTCTGATGATACATGAATAAGCAGTTTAATCTTGAGAATTGTCAGAGGGTGGAGCATGGGAGCATGATGGTAGGTAAACAGTAGGCAAAAAGAAACTATCCATAATTAAATGACAAATTCACTTTAAATTCACTTATTCACTTTTTCTTGTAGCATACAAACAGAAATAGAAAGGAGATAGTAAATACAGAACTACATGAAGGTATATGTTCAAAACTGATAAATTCCTTGACAGTTTTAACTGAACAGTATTTCTAGAAATTCAGAGCTACACAAATGTAATTTTCAGAGGTCATTAAAGCAAATAAAACCAAGGCAGGAAGTTCTCACTGCAGTGCATTTAGTTCTTATTTTTGTAGGCTATTGCTTCAACAAGTATAGATTCAACTAGTTCTGCTTGAAATACTTAAAAGTTCAGTATTTTTTTAAGTCAAGCTGATGGGAGAAGGTTTCCCTTATCAAAAGCAGTCACTAAGGCAACCTCCTCTTCACCTTCTTACAATCTTTGCTTAAAAAACTCATACAAATGCTCTAAGAGGAACTTGGCACCTAGATGAAAATATTCAAAAGTTATAATCTACTCCACACCTTCCATCACTCAAGCAGCAGTCAGACTTCAGAGAGCATGTGAAAATACCAGATATTATAACCTGAATTTCATTTACTCACCACTGTTCCAAGTCCTTAGGTCTTGGTCAACTAATTCAGATGCTTGGCAATACCTAGAGAAATAATTGAAATAAAATGTAAGAAATGTACAGAGTGAAAAAAAAATAAAGCAGTATTTATGATGAATATTGGTGGGAGGAATGGTACAACTCTGCTAGTGCACATTAGTAATATTTCACTAAAAGGGCACTTCTGCTTTGCTAGAAATGCAGAATTCTAGGCATCACTCCAATCACTAAGGAGCAAACAAAAATAAGAACATACCCTGGCCTTCAGGAGATCAGAATTTGGCCTCTTCAGGGATCTGCTCGGTAGAGTATCATGGCAAAAAAGCCCCGGAGGGACAAGGAGCCCAAGAAAGAGGGATAATATTCAAGGATCACCTCCTCCAAGCTCAGAAGTGATGCATCCTGACAAAGAGGAAGTCAGGCAGAAACTTCACTCCGCTCTCCTGAGACCCCACCTGGAGTACTACATCCAGCTTCGGGGCCCCAAACATAAGGGCGTAGACCTGTTGGAGCAAATTCTGAGAAGGGATATGAAGATAATAAAAGGGATGGAGCTCTCCCGTAGAGATAGGCTGAGAGAGCTGGGGTTGTTCAGCCTGGCGAAAGCTCTGGGAAGGCCTTAGAGCAGCCTTCCAGTACCTACAAGGGTTCTACTAGGAAGCTGGAGAGCGATTTTTTACAGGACAAGGGAGAACGGCTTTAAACTAAAAGAAGGGAGATTTTAGATTAGATTTTTAGAAAAAAATCTTCACAAGAAGGGTGGTGAGGCACTAGCACAGGTTGCCCAGAGAAACTGTGGTTGCCCCATCCCTGGCAGTGTTCAAGGTCAGGCTGGATGAGGCTTTGAGCATCCCGATCTAGTGAAGATGTACCTGCCCATGGCAGAGGGGTTGAAACTAGATGAGCTGTAAGATCCCTTCCAAACCAAACCATGCTATTATTCTGTGATTCTATGGAGGAGTAGCAATTAAACCACTAAGCATGCATGAAATTGCATCTTTTTCTATATTTTACTAATAAAGGATGCCAAGATTTGAAAATACAGTTACAATTATTTGTATATTCTATTCTGATTTATAACATTTTAAAATCAGATGTAACTTAGGAGAAACACCAAGAGTTCATAAACTGCTAGAATAAAAACCTAAACTACATAGAATGTTCACCCCACAAACTTATGTGGTATGAATGTTGCACCTCCAAACGCCTTCCACTGATCCACACACAGATTTTACGGAATTCAGCAAGGGCAGGCATGAAGTCCTGTACCTGAGATGGTCTAGTCTCTTGGACAGGCTGGGCACTGACTACCCAAGGCACAGCTCTCTGAACTGGAGCTGGGGGTCTGGGCAGACAGTGGGCTAAATAGGCAGCAGTTAGACCTGGCAGCAAGGAAGGCCAAGAATATCTTGGTGTATATCTTCAGATTAAGCTCTGCTAATAAATGATTATTTGCCTTTAGCCTACATTACAGGCATATACATCTGGAATAGCATATTCAGTTTTGGATCCCCACTACCAAAAGTAATCAAGTAAGGCAATAAAGGTAAGGTTGATACAGTCAAGTTGAACTACAGAATTCCACACAGTAATAAGTTGTGCATTTTTATACATACATCAGGACAGGATATATGAGGAAACTTCCCCTACATAAAAGAACAGTAGATTCTAAAAAGGAGCCACAATTTGGCCTTGGTGAGATGGTCTAACAACAGAAAAATCATAACAGAGCGTGCTGCGGAGGACAGAGGAAAACTCGGAGCACTGGAAATTCAAGCACAGTTTAAAATGGCCTCCAAGTTCCTGGCATATGGAGTATTCCTTCAGAAAAAAAAAAAAAACAACCCAACAAACCAAAAACCCAAAAATCAAATAAAAAACGACTGGACTAAGTAGCTGTGATTATTCCAATGTCCCTCTTCTGTCTCAGAAGCAGTCAACACAGCAATGAAAATACAGCAGTATTCTCAGGGATAGATACTACCTTTCCTGAACAAGAAAGGCCAAATTGGTTTTTTCAGACTCAAGCACCCAAAAAAACACGATCAATTCTAATTATGTGAAAACAATGGATTGCTCCAACAATTAGAATTAATTGGTGCTTTTAAAAAAAATTTCCTTGCCTCAAGTTTAGGCTCCCTAAGAAAGAAAAGAGGCTTGGGAAGGGTAAGACAGGATCAGCCCACATGCAGAAGGCTGTAGAAGAGTCTTCTCTCATAGATCCATTCACCTGCTAAAGGCACAGCAATGATCATCCTCACCCACACAAGAAATAACATACACCCAAAAAGGATACCAAGTATTATAGTAAAAAGAAAGGCTCCTTTTTTAAACCACATTTGTGAAAAAGCTATTAAGAAGAAACTCCACATGCTTTCCACTGCCCCATCACCACACAGTCAGCATGCACTTTCCTTATGCTGCAGTTGGCCAAAATGAAACCCAAATCCTCCCAAACAAATAAGAATGAGAAAAACACATGTATGCTCTTAATTTCTCTCTCAGGAGCTTTTTCTTACAAATTTTGCCGTAACTCAGATGGATTTCTAGAACAGTTGGCAAAAATACATCAAAATACATATCTTCATTTCTACTTTACTAGCTGCAAATTTGGCTGCTTCCCATGACCCCAAAGAAGAAAACATTACATTCTTATTTTTTAGCTCCTTTCTCACTTGCAAAGGAGAAGGGGTTTAGTACAATTCAGTGAGAAAATGTCTCTATACCAAGCCATTCATTTGAAGTTTTTTTATTTACAGTCAACAAGAGAAACAAATGGGCTGGACACTGTTAGAAAACAGTTGTTATAACAGTCCTGTTCACATACCCTGGCTTCATACACAAGAGGAATTGGGTATACTTGGGCTCCCCAGCAAAAATAATATTAAAAAAAAGAATACAGATATATCCGCTGTATCTTAAAATATCCCTTTCAAGTCGCTTTTTCTTCAGATATACTACTGTGTGATACTTCCGTGTATTATATAGCTGCAACTATCCGAATCAAAGAAATACTCAATTCAGGAAGGTTTGTATGACCAATTATGTTACTATGAATAGAAATAATGCATTCAATGGGTTCTTTGTATTTTGCTATCAGTGCAGAACAGTATAAAACAAAACAGTATAAAATAAAATTTAAAAAAACTATTTCACAGGCATCATTAGGGCTACCTTCAGAAATAACAGCAAAACAAGAAGGAGAAAGCATTTTCTTCAGGGGTACACTGCTAGCAGGATAAATAAAAATCCCCAAACTAAAGGAATTACAATGCTAAAGAGCATAAGAAACTAACAGCTTGAGATGTACAATAGATTTTTTAACATTTCTCAGCCTGATTAGTCTGTTTCACACAAACCTAGGAAAAAAAAATCCAATTTTCCTTTTTGCATTATCTACCTAACTTGTTCAATCCAGAAGATTATGCTACATACTTGTATGCATGTAATTTAAAGCAAATTCAAAAGTGCATACCATAGAGACCAACATAATTTGCAATGTATTTAAATAAGAACAAAAAATAAAAATTCACTTTTTTAAACTACAAGAAATACTTCACCCAAATGCACCTGCCCTGAAGTTTACACCTAATAAAAGCCAGATGTACTTCTAATACACTGCTGATCCCTGCTCTTAATGCCTGTTTTCCCACTGCACCACCTTAACCAAGAAAGTGGTACAGCATAGTTTTACACATCATTAAAATTTTTAAACCAAATATTACATTTTTATAATCCTGGTAATTCCCACAAAACTAAACAGAATAAATACAGAAGTATTTAAGAGACCTGCACTGTGAATAAAAGATCCCTCTTAGCCTGTTACCTAATGCAATAAGCACCTGAGTGATAAGTGAATCAAATTACTGCATTTCTTAACAAGTCAGGCATTACTAACTGAAGTAAAATCTATGCAGATTTATTTTTAGTAAAGTTATTTATTAAAATTAGTTTTGTCCTCTACAGTTAGTTTTTCCTAAGCATAAAACTTTATTGGAAGTGAGTAATACAGAAGATCAGCAAGGAGCCCAATCCAATGCTCACTGAAATCAGTGGGAAATCTTACCTTTTATTTTACCCATGAGGATAAAAGGACATGAACTGTTTACTTTAAAGGTGTAAACGCACTTAGAAAGTTCACTTTACAACATGTTTCTTGAGTCAAATCTGTGTGTCACAGGGACAATAAGGCAAAAGGCAAGTCACTCTCCCACAGCAGCACCATGAGTCACACCACAGCCTTTAGTCTTGCTCCCTATAACCCATCACCTCTGTCAGTCCAAGCAGCTGCCAAACCCAGCAGTTTTGCAGCATATGCAACAAGAACATCCACAGTCACTATAAAAGTTCCATCTCTCAATTTCATCCATAAAGCTGTTATCGGTGGCTGCAGCTTGACCAACACCAAGAGGAACCAGAAAAAAAGTAGCTCAAAAAGCAGCTTCATCTTGGGGCCAGCACTGCTCAGCTACCTGCTGCCTGGACATGGGTGGTGAGAGAAACAGGTCCCATGGCCAGCCCAGCAGCCATTGGGCAAATGCAGGCTCCAGTTCAATCCCACAGAAGCAGGGACTGTAACACGCACACTGGTAACACAGCTCCAACACAGACTGATGGCCCCAGGCTGGGCTGAAACGGGCTCCTGGGCCACCAGGCAAGAGTGTGGGCAGGACTCAGGGGAGGCTGAGGCCCCTTTGTGACCCAGGGGCCCAGAGGTTGGCTTGCTCATTAAATGCTCTAACTGGTAGCATCCTTCTCAGCAATACACTAGAATCACTCGACCAGCTCCGGCTATTCTTCCGAAATGTCAGTTGGCTTAATAAATAACAACTTCTGATGAGTATTACTAGCAGTAATGCTACATTACTCTGGGGGTGATCTGCCCCCAGATTACCACACACTGTGGCCTGCAAAATCCTAAATTTACAAATAAAGCTGTCTGCTGGCAGAAGTGGAATGGAAAGACTCCAAGGGAGAGCTCATTACCATCTCCCAAAGGCCTTGAGATGGCAAATGTGGAGTTTTGTTAAGACATAACCAATTAACGCAGTGTTTATTTGATCAGTAGACAGCTTGGGCTTGTTGCAAAAGGTTGCAGAGCTATCTCATTGTAACAGTGTGGAAAAAAAGACCTGCTATCTCATAGACTCACACACTTTTTAAATGAGCAGCTGCATTGTTTGTTTTGTTTTCAATCCAACACCTCTTTCTCAGGCCAAAGATACAGCTAGAGGATCATCCTAGTGACCCAAGATGTGATTATTACAAACCAGTGAAAGAATCATTAAGAAGTCCCAACTGCCGTATAAAATTCCTGAGTTTTACAGTACTCCTGCAACAGGACTGAATTGTGAACCTATTTGTTTTGTGGTTTCAACCTAAACAAAAAATTGCCTGAAGCACAAGCCTCCCCTCCACCCCAAGAAAAGCAGATTTGCTTTAACATTCAACTTGCTTTACCTTTAGGACAAGATATCTAACAAAGCAATCAAACACAGAACTAGGGGCTGTCTTACTACAACACAAACGAGCTGTTAAGAGTTCTCAAGACACAATTTCAGACTCCTCTGTGGTGACAGGAAAACAACATTGTATACCCTATATCAGCCTAATTTTTTGTGACTTCCTTACAGCTTTCATTTTCATAAATGCAATTTAAAAATAGACATTAAAAGTAGCTTATCAAATTAAAGCACCCACAGGTACTACCTGTGACCTTCCACAAGTCAAGAGGTGCTTTGAAATAGTGAAACATTTCAGTGATTCATGTAATGATTTTGCTGAATGACAAAATCTAGAGCATAAGCCATTCAATTTGACCTCAAAGCAAAGTTCCTTCTACAGAAAATGGTCTGTCTGCATATTATCCAACCAATAGGCCTATCATGCACTCAAGACCTTAACTCAAAGCTAAAATTACTCCCTAGAGCACACCGATTTATTTTCAGCTCTTCTCCAGTTTGTGTCTCAGAACTGATTTTCAGTCTTGTAAAAAACAAAAACCAAACCCTAAACTCAAGATAAAGGAAAATTATATGAAGATGAGACCTTCAGCAACATTTCATATGACTTTCTTGAGTGTTTCAGTAAAAGCATGTTACAGAAATTAAAATCTTTACTCAAGTCTTATCTGCCCAGTTTTCCCATTCTGGAGAACATCCTGCAGTTTCTACAGACATCTGAAAGTTCTGAGCCATCTCTATCCAGCCCACATTTCCAGCAAGAGCTTACAAGCTTACAAAGAGGCAGTCTCTTTTGATGCTAACCCAAGGAAGGGGAAATGAGCTAGATGCTGCTTGGTAAGAGTTAAAAATTATATTCAGTTTGCAGATGGAAGATTTAGTTAGCCCCGGGGATGGTGGGAATTGAACAGCAACAAAGAAATATATTAACTGTGGTTTTGTTTACCACAAATAGCTTTCCTTTGCCTTTGTAATTTTTGTCATTTTAAGCTTTCTCTGGAGCCAATTTGCTTAAACACTGCTATAGAGACAATCTTTTCATAATATGTCCTAGTAATACAAGATTATGAAAGACTGTATCCATGTATAGGTGTAAAAAGAAAGAGGAGAAACATATCTAAACATGTAAAGAACAGGGCAAAAACAGATCTCAGTTTCTGCTTTTCTTTTTAATTTTGAGATTATTATGAGGTAATTCTTTAAAAAGACATACTAATTGTTCCCATTACCATTTCTTATACAGACATACTTGCAAAGCTGAACTGGAGAGCCACAGGCCAACTTCAGTCTCAAATAATGGGTTTGCACAATAATCCAGGAAGGATTCAATTCAAATAGGAATGGTGGAGGGTAGAAGGATGTGGGAGGGTTGGGAGCAGATGGAGAAGGCTATCCCACTTTTTTTATCCCTCTTACCCAGCTGAGGCTAAAACTGATCTTCGTCAGTCCTTTCCAACCTGTAAAATTTCAACTACAAATAACTGAATATAAATTTTATTCAGACATGTTTTCCTTGAATATTCATTTTTAGCTTCCTGCTTGCTTTTCTTCTGTCACTAACCTTTACATTCCTAAAGGCATTACTCAATGTGCAAGGAAGTTTATGGTAACGTGGTAAAATGCCCCCCTAAAATGCTTTACTGAAACTCACAAGAGGATATTTACCTGACCCAAACTTTTAAGTTTGATGCAAAAACTTTAAAAATTATTTGATGTCTTCTCCTTTAGCTTTTCTCAACCATGGCAGTGGAGGAAGATTCCTTGCTTTCCTCATGTCTCCAATTGAGAAAGCAAGATGATGATACAAATTGGTTCACTTAATTTGAGTTTGGTTTATAACTTAAAAAAACCAAACCAACTAATGCACATTCTCATTAAACAATTATTTTCTAAATTAAATCAATGAATTTTAAAAAAATAAAGAAAAAACCTCTTACTTACAGTTCTGCTGGCAATCTCCACGAGATTCACAGTTTTAAAGTTTACTAGTAGCTTGAAATCCTAAAGAATGGTTATTTTAATATGTACCTATAATTTTGAGAAGAGGAAGACTTTCAGAACCATGTTATAACTGGTCTAGAACCTTTTAGGCAATACCTTTAACTAAATATCGGCATGATGAGTGCCAGTATAATCTTAAAATATACCAAAAAAAATATTAGCCCACAGGAAAGCTACCAATTGCTGAAGAATCCAGTGTAGTGAGGTCTTACATTAAGCACTACATAGAATTCTTATTATCCATATGCAAGCGGCAGGGGAAGTCATTCAAGCTGGATAAGGAACATGGAAGGAATACTGTACTGATCAAAGGAAAAGAGATAAGAAAAAAATATGACATCTTGCCTTCTTTAGCCTAGTAAAATGGTCACAAAATTATTATTGTTTCTTACAGTTACTGCAGGCAGCTAATTAGCAAGAAGAAAGAAGATATTTAAATTTAAAGTCAACACTGCAGCAGGAACAGAATAATTGTAAATAGACTCTGAATATACTTAAGATGCAGGTTCTAAACTGTCTGAAAGAGCAAGATTCTGCAACAGCCTTTCAATGACAAAAGCAGAAGCAAAAACCCTTTTTAGGTTTACACTGGAGGCTGATGACTTGACAAAACAGATTTCGTACAAGTGATTGCCCATAGGAATAAGGGAACAGTCTCCTTTACAAGGGTCTTCTCATCCAAAGGTCTGTATATTTTTGAATACACTAGGATGTCTTCCAGTCACCTCTAAGAACTATGCATTTAGTACCTTTAGAACACTTCAAACCCCACTGTTAAAACCACAGCATGCACTGTAAGTCCATTTAAAATACTCTCAAAATATTACACATTAAAAATTAAGTTTCTCATTTGAGATTTACCAGCCACATGCAGAACTACTGGCCGCATCCCATACTTTTGATTAGTAAAGGCAACAGACAACTGCATTTATTAAAAGTCTTTGTCAGTCACAAAATATCTACATCAGCTACATTCATGAAGTCAAGTTTAAAGAACATGAAGTACTTAGCCATTCATGTCACGCTAACAAAGGCTTAAAAAACAAGACACAGGAGCATAAAGATGTTTATTTTGAATGTTATTATCTCTTTCTTTCTTTCAAAAAGGGTATAAACAAATTAATATCCAGGAAAGAAGATTATTTTGAAACAAAACATGAAGAACTAAGGTCAAGCAGACCTCCCCAAAAACAAAGAAAAGAAAGAAATCTATCACTTCACAGAGCACGAGCAAAACAGCCTCAGGAAATCCATATGAAAGATTTCTTTTTTAAAGGATACATAAACTCTGCTATAAATTTTGCTCTCCAGCAGTTCAGCTAAGAGACAACACCTCTCTGGAACATAACAAACATTTCTGAAAGTTCCTTCTTTTCTCTCTATCTCTCAAAACATTGTATTTTGCTATTAGCAATGAACTTTTTAATTGGCATTGGCCATTTAATGAACATGCAAGGTGAGAAGCTAGAGAACAGCCAACAAAGCAGTGAGATGGAGGACTCCCATTCCTATTCCATGGAAGGCTGGAAAATGCATCACTACTAATCTCCTCATTCCCCAGTTCAAATTTAAGGGGTAGCTCTATTTTACAGAGACAAACTATCTGCAACTGAGTTCACAGCCCTCTTTATTTTCCAATATAATATGTAGGACCAACTTTAAAACTTCAAAGGGTGTATAAAAGCTTCCAAGGAACCACTATAAACCCTGAAACAATACATAACCTTGTTTGCTTAATCAAGTTTATCAAAATGTAACAAGCAATAAATTTGTTAGGTTGCAGATTCCTATTAGTAGACATTTTTCCAAGACCGATACATATATGAGAGAGAGCAATCACACTAGGAACAATAATCAGTAGCCCCATCTCCATGCGATTTCCTATCAGTTACAAAGAAATTAATTCCAAGAATGAGAATCTGACAATTCCTTAACTTTTGGTGACTGTCCCATGATTATCCAATGCCCTGATTGAAAATCATAGTTCTGTGAAGTATGAAGCTGTATAGTTCTAGAGAACCTAACTACTAACCTTTTCTCCATAAAGACTAGATTTTTGAAGTAGCTGTATGGACTATCTTTTTAAGTGAATTTCCAATGAAGGCTGAGGTTTAGAACACAACATGAGTAAGTTTTCTAACATAATTGCTTTCTTATGGTATTCCAGCAACTGAACATTGACTTGAAATCTCTTACAGGCAGAGCTGGCTGGTTTAAATCATTGCTTTTGAAAGCACACAGATTATATGCAGCTACTTTACTTCTCAATATCCTTTACAGCATCAAAAGAGCTCTCAAATAAAGGAAGAAAATTACACATATATACACAATCTCTCTTTCATATTCATACACATAGTATATCCCAGCTCAATTCAGGTGGTCCCCTGAGGTTTTGGCTCTCTAGAGAGTTAAATATCTGAAACAGATCCTTTTCTTGTTCATTTATTAGTCCTGTTTTCAAAGGACTGTTCAGAGAATGAAGCCTAAGAAAAAGTCAAATTCTCCATTCTATGCTCAACTAACAAAGCACCCAATCAGCTCCCACTGAGCTCCAGTTCATTTTGTGTCCACATGTAAGTGATTAAGTGTACATTGTTTGAAACTTAATTCCACATCTGTTCTTCTGTGGGACTTGGAAAACAGATGAATTTTTCTGACAATTGTTTGCAGAGTGGATAATCATAAGCATGTGTAATAGTATCCCAAAGTGCAAAGGGAAAACACCATGAGTCTAAAAAGCTTTTTTGCTGAATGTTTTTGTTTCTAAGTAAGATAAAAAAATAAGATGTTGTCAGATGGAAATCGTTAATAAATGCTTGAGAAGTCATCCACTATAACTAAAAAGGTGAAGCAAAATCCAGCTTTTCTTCCTAAAGATCACTATTTTGTGTCCCTGTACTTTACCAAGACTGACAAAATCTATTTTATGTTCTGCCAGGTAAATTTTGCAAAAGTGGCAAAATTCTGCAGAACTACAGCACAGAAAATACATGGTTTTGTCATAGATCTCTGAAATTGTGACAGAATATTCCAGGCAGTGACAGTATGAGAGTCATCATCTTTTGGACAGATCACACACAAAGATGTATTTTCTTTTGATCTCTGTAAAATGCTGATAAGCACAGAAAGGAAGAATAGATAAAAACTCTTCACTGTATTTGCTAATGCAAGTGCTGACAGCATCAAAGCATACTGAGAAACATAAGGTTCGGGGAAGTGCTTTTTCCACAGAATACTCAGTTACACTGAGGAAATCTGCCACAGTTTGCTGTGGATGCTAAGTTCCAAATTTGCTCAAGAAATAGTGAGACAAGTTAAGGAAGGCAAGATCCACTGATAGCCTTAAACACAGCAACTGCCTCCTTCGACACAGTGATTCCTCAAGATGCAGAGCAGTGGAGACTATGAAAGTATCAGTGCAAGTTTCCTCTGTAGTTTAGGCCACTGTCTATTATCAGAGACTGAATTAAAAGAACCTCCAGTTAATCGCTTTATTTATGGCTTTATGATTTTACCTTGGACCTTTCTTTGACCTATACTTATAATCAGGGCAAGAGTGACATTATCTACAATGACTGAGAAGGAAATTCACAGGGAGATGTGAGGGTATTTTATTACACAGGTATAATTACTACAGAGGGGGTAATTCAGGGTAGATGAAAAGCTCTTTAAAAAAAATAAGATTATATATATATATACACACACATATATATATAACCAAGCTTAATTCTGAGCTTAAAGTAACAATTAGTCACCCATATGGACCTGTCAAGGAAAGGCCAAAATTTCAGATCAGTCACACCAAACCTATGACTCAGTCAAAGACATTAGATACTGCTGCCAACTCCTACTATGTTACTGTGACCTTCACAGTACTTGGTGTTTTCTTAAAACTGCAGATGGCCAAGATTATGTCTGATATTATGAGAGGTGTCTTTAAACTTTTTTCCACAGTCATTAGGACTAGAAATGTGGACAAAACCAGAAACTCAACACTGAAAAAAACCCCAAACTAATGAAAAAAATAACCCACCCCTTCCTAACCAGACCACTTTATTTGTAAAATATGAACCATTATTATTTTCTGTTCTCTTTCTGCATCACTGCACTGGTACTGAAATCAGTGGAAACCAGGTTAAACTGCAGTAGTACCATACGTAGCCAGCGCTGAAACACTGCATCACCCTGCATGAAAGAGATGAAGAACATGAATGAGAACCAGAGTCTTCTGAGAGAGAAATGGGGGGAAAGGTGGAGAAGAATCAAGCTCAAATAATGTAACGCTTGCAATTCATGTAAAAATAAACTATACAGACAAGGGAATAAAAAAATTCTGCCTTCTGCAGCAATGGACAAAAGTGGGTTCTAAAAATATTCTGCTCAGCAAAATTTCTACCCGCCATTACTAATTAGGTCTCCATTTAAAATGCATCAATAACTAGTTCTGTAAGTCAGAAGGCACAAAGATGACCTTCTGTGTATGATAATTACGTATTTTCAATTTCATTATGCAACTTAAAGGATATAACAAAGGGAAGATTTATAATGCAGCGCATGTGATCAGACAGTGCTGTGCTTTGGCAGAAATGTTTATATCAAAACATAAAGCCACTGAAACGTTAAAAAGTAATATTGCTTGGATAAGGATTAAGATAGAACAAATACCCTTTTTTACACAAAAAGGAGACAGGTTAGGCAGACATGTTTACTATAGCTATCATCAAACTGTAAACAATAATGACTGTTTTTTTCTTTCCTTTAAAATTATTTCATGTGAAGAATCAATGAAGGCTCCCTGCCAGAGAGAGAAGATTAGACAAGTCATTAACTGTCTGCAGAGAAAGATAAGTAAATGAACAAAATTGCCTCCTGCACATCCAACCCTACTGATTCCAGGAGAGCACTGAAGCCGAGTGTCTGTGCTGCTGAGTCATGCACCAGTCCCATGCAAGTTCACTTACTTCAAACATTGGGAAATGTCCCAAGGAAGAGACTGACTTTTCTTCCATATGCTATGGGCTCTGAAAGACAGGTATTTCTCATTTTTTTGTATCTTGACAGCCCTATGTCAATAATATGTCGTGAAATACTATAGCTTATACTCATATATGCATGCATATACTCACATGTAAATACTTTAAAAAAGGGCAACACCCCCATATTGATACCCAAAAGACTACAAATACATATATTTCAGAGACCTCTGTGGGTTTTTTTCTGTGTGACCAAAAGGCTAAATGCAATTAAATACATATGGAAGTCCCACAGGTCTCTTCCAGTTTGTCCTTCTGCAATTGAACTAAAAGCTTGTCTGGAGTCTCTCTCCAGGCATCTGGAGTTGACACTTCTCTTGCTTATCTAGCTAAAGAAAGGTCCCCTGCCTCTTCCCTGCCAATACCATGAAGAATTTAATGTATCAGCAGGGACTCAAAGCTTGAAACTCAATCCAATATTTTCATAAAATGATTCACAGAACTGTACTGACTTTTTTGACTGAAGAGCAAAGGGTTTCTGTACAGCAGTTCGAGGCTATATTAATCCAATCATGTTTCCAGCAGCAGGGGAGAGAGGAAGAGCACCACAACATGCAGCCACTGAGACAGAAAAGAAATCCCTATTAGTCCCTTCATACCTTCTTAAAATATCACAGCAGCTATTTAATGTCTACTATGAAATAAGGAGGGATGGATACCAAGACAGAAAATTAAAGAAAATAAATGGGAACCAAGGAAAAAGAAGATAACCGGTTTTCACTTTACAGGAGGGAGGATAGTGGCTTGGAACTTAATCTTACTCTATACCAATTCCCTGGAAAACAAGCTAAAAAAAAAATCAGGAGAATATTTGGATCAAAGGAGTATTCATGTGCAAAGCTGAACTGATCCCTCCTTTTCCTAGCTAAGTAAGAAGACAGGTATTTAAAATAGAAGGAAATTCTATCACACATACTGAAGAATATGTCAAGCACTCAACAACACTTCCACTTCTAGTATGCCATGCAGTAAAATAAGCATTAGTTATTCTAAGTTTGTCTTTTTGAGAACAGACTATTTTGTGCTTGATACTACTATGACTTTTAAAAATGGCTTGCTTGTGCAAAACGGCATCTTTGATTTCTTTGAAATGTCCTCCATTAAAACACATCAGCCAAGCATCCCAGTGTGCAAAACATATAATTTATTCAAACTAAAATCCTCATCCCAGCCTTGCTGAAACAGATCAGAAGTTTGTAGTGATTTTTCTTCCAGTTATGTAACAATTTACAGTGAAAGAAAAAGATAGCTATCAAAGATGAAAAGAAGTAATAGATGAGTAAAACCCAAGATTAAATAAAGGCATTTATCTTATTTCTTTAGGGCTTTTCTTAGCTGCCAGATAACAGAAAAAACTGCTATTCTTCAAGTCTTAAATAATCTTTAACAACATTTTAATTCCCAAGACACCACTGTTAAGATCCTAAAATCTGTTTTTATCCTCCAAATTTTGAGTCAAGATCAAAAAAACGTATCTCAGAGAGTTGGGATTTATAAATTTCAGTTTTGATCCATCAGAAATATTTGACATAAGCAAGAAACAAATTATAGATAGCAACCCAAAAGCACATCACTAAATAAATTCATCATATAACAAACCCTTGGCTCACATACAATCATGAATTGAGGATGAACATCAGAAATGTAACCTGTACATAACAGGAGACAGCTTCCTCTATCAGTAACAGAAAGTATGTATCTTCACAGGTCAAAGGCAGGATAGATTACTTCACAATGAAAACATGCTCAGCGAGGATACCAATGCACTAGAACAAACACTTAAGTTTCTGCAACTTTTTCTGGCCTTCTGGAAGCAAAGTTCGTTCAGCAAAGGCTATTCAGGATTATGCATCCAGGTACAGTGTTCCCCTCTCAGCATAGAAGTCACCTAGAAGAAATGCTTCTTTAAAAATTCAGTCAGTTAACAGTATCTGTTCTTTGTCTTCTGAATAATATATATTCTTATTTAAAAATAACTTCACAGGCTAACAGTGGTTTTAGGCAGAGTATCCTCCCAAGTATAGCAATGAAAAACTCCAACGATTAACTCAAAATCTGATTAAATTAAAAAAGAACCACATAAACTAATACAAAATGCGATTAATTTCGGGGTCTATATTCCAGGCATTTGCAACATTCCTGTCAGATATTAATGTGAGCAAATATGTCTTATGTCAGGTAACAGGTAACACAATCGTAAATGTATAGTCATCGGTAAAGCATGTTCTCAAGTTTAAAAACACTTCTAAAAGCCTATATGTTTATGACAAGAGTTCTGGTTTGTTTATTGTTTTGTTTTTTTTGTTGGTGGTGGTGTTTTTGGGGAGAGGAGGGGAGTTCGTTTTCTTTGGTTTTTATTTCTACAGCCTAACCAGTTTGTTTTTAATGAAAGACAGCCAGGTTTGTCAGCATACATCACTGTTAAGCTTGGCTCTCAAACCTTTGTGCCTTACACCAGAACTTCCCACAAAGTCAACCAAAGGCATCTTGCTCCCGAAGCAATTTTTTTTAAATGACTAGAATCAAAGTTCAATTAACTAGATGCTACTTAATTTTCTCTAATCATATTTTTCTTCTGAAATAATATGTAAGATTTCCATGATCACAGTACAAACGCCAAAATTATTTATGTGTGGTTCTAAAAGCCAATCAGGGAAGCTTCTTCCTGCTCAGCTTAGTTGTCTGAATTATTCTTTTTGACAATACTAAGGGTTACCCGGACTGGTGATCAGGAACCTGTAAGGCCAGGGACTTAGTTACATATACACATCCTTTAGTCATACTAGGGTTTTTTTTTCACACTGAGTAATACTAAGATGCATATCACATTTGGTTTGTTAAAATGTGTTGCCTACAATTTTCAGCTAGAAAGAATGAAATTCAGAGGCAGCTGCTGCTGCCAAAGTAAACAGAAACCTTTCTGCATCTTCAAAATCAGAAGCTCTATGGAGCTTTTGTAAAACTTACTGTCGTGGTTTAAACCAAGTCCCCCAACTCCCGGAGAGTTAGGAAGGAGAATCCAAAGAATGTAGCCCCCACGGATTGAGATAAGAACGGTTTAATTGCTAAGGCATAACACAAAACCCCTACTGCCATTTACTACTACAAATAATAATGATACAGCAAACAGCAAGTGAAAAGAATACAACACCCCACCAGCCACCGACCCATAAATCACTCCACCCTGCCTGGCCGAGCACCACGTGCTCCCTCCTCCATTTTCCTCTAGAGCTCCCTCCAGCCTTCTCTTTTCCAGTATACATCCTGGGCATCACGTGCTATGGTATGGAATACCTCATTGACTAGCCTGGTTCAGGTGTCCTGTCTCTCCTTCCTCCCGGACTCCCCTCCTCCACCTGGCTGGAAAAAAAACCTTGAACAAAAACACCCTCAAAACATGCTCAAACCATGACACTTACCTATATTTAAAAACAAAGTTTTTAACAGGAAGGAGATTCTTCATTAAAATATGTATTTATGACCTTCAGGTTTATCATAGCATTGCAGTTAAAATTCTTCATAGTGAATTTCTTTAAGTTCATTTAAAGCTTTAACTCACTCTTTTCAACTACCTACCACTAAACAAATAATTAACATTCAAGAACCCTGTTACTCTGGGTCTGCTTTTTTTGGTCAGTGACTTCATTCCAGCACCAGGATCTTACTGGCTGAGAGTCCTGGTTATTAAGAACTTTTTACAGTTTTGTTTAATGTCTTTTCATATTCAAAGAACTGAATGCCAAGAGAAGAAAACACTGAAAGGTGAAAAAAATGGAGAGCCCAATAGGCACCATTTGAAGATGAGGGAAAAGTGTCTCCTTTGTAACCACAGAACAACACACTTAACCTGGAAGCTATTCTGGATTTTCTCACCTGAGCAGTGATCCAACACTACCAAATGCACAAGCTGAAGAGCTTTTTGATAGTTATGAAGTGGGTGGATGTGAAGGCAAAAATGCCTTTCAGCCAGGTAAAATCTAAGTTTCAATACTAAAGAGCCTGTTGCCAAACGACTCTTCACATTCACATCAACAGTGTGGCCATAGACAGCAATTCTGGGGTTTTTTTTGCTTTCACCTTTATGAAAAAGCTCCATTTCTTTGGGAATCTTGTCTTAGCCTCCTAGGGATGCAACTCCCATTTTTCTTCCTGTATCGACTTGTTCAACACTCCTTTTAAACATCAACTTTGGACTAATACTTTTTAAATTTGTGGTACAGGTGAGCAAAGGTGGAAATGTTCTAAGTTAGTATTTAGAAACTTGAAAAAAAAACCCAAAATAAAATAAATCAGAAGGAAAAAAATCAAACAGTGGAGGCAGGAGAAGACATTTTAACTACTTCAAAAGTGGAGAGACAATCCTCTTTAATTCATTTTGTGAATGTCTGTATAAAAAAATCTAATGCTTTGTCTAGATTATAAAACAAAAGTCCTTGTTATAAAACTCATCATAAGATGGTAATAATGCTTAATGCTTTCAGCAGAAAAACAAAACAACTTTGAGATTTGCACAAGAATGCCAAGATACCAATCATGAGTCCAAAAAACATTTTTAATATTCCTACAAAACAAAAGGAAAAAAAAAAAGTGTTCATGGCAACCTTGTATGTCATATTCATGCAGCAATCAAGTATGAATTTAAAGCCAACATTAATACAAATAATAAAGAGTAGGGACTGATAGACTACTGTCTAAGTGTAAGAAAACACTAAATTCCTACTAGTGCTTCTGGAATGTAGCAGAATACAGGTCTCTTTCTTAATGAAGCTCTGAACAGTTAAGAGATGAAAGACACTCCTTAGGGATAAGGAAGGAATAAATAAAATACCTTTAGTACCTTATAATTTACATTACTTTTTGTATTTATAGGATGTTTAAATTACTACCACTTAAAGCAAAGTATTAATTCCTAAGGGAAAGCATGAAGGGCACATTTCCTTTGCTCTAAGTGTTTTGGGTAAGAAATATGTTTACATTGCCCCAAACAGCTTTTAAGTTTAATAATTCTACCCCCTTTCAAAAAACAAATACATTCCTGTATTCGGTCAAAAGGATATCTGTAAATTAAGAGTATTTTCCTGGTTCAACACAATGCTAATGAGATTTCCATTTGTTTCCTGTTTGAATTTTAAGAAAGAATTTTTCTGATAAATGCAACTTTGTTACTTTTGAGAATTACCACCCAAAAAGTAAAGGAGTTATGTTTGTTAGACACTCATCCATGTGAGTGACAGCTGCTCTATTCATGGATCTACACACCACAAATACTCATCTGGCTAATATGTTCTGATGTTCATTTTCTGTGTTATGCAGTTTAATGTCACACCTAGTATTTTCTTTATCTTACTTCATTAATTCAGAGATACACAAACTATATTGTAGCCCCCAAAACCAATCACAACAAGCCACCACAGTCATTTTCCCTAAAAAATAGGTTTGCAAAGTAAAACTGGTTTAAAAAGCGAATACTTCCAGCTAATATATACTCTTTCAGTGACACACACATACCAGGTTAAATTAGTGATACTAGGTCAGCTTGCAGCTATTTCCTGCCCCCATCCTCCTTCCCATACAAATACAAAAACCAAATGTTTAAATCGAGATGGGAACCACAGAGATGTTTGCAATTGTTTACTGTTTAAGGCCATAAGAACAGTCTTTGGAACAGAGACGAAGATCAGATCTCCACACTCTTCTCCTTGAGCGCTATGAGCTAAATAACGAGGTCATGGCCAACGTCCCTTTCTCCACCTCTCCTCTCCACAGAAAGAGGGCTGCATTCCCAGCTGTGCAGTAGTACAGCTTTGGTAGGATCAGAGAGGGTGGCCCCATGCTGGTGACCCACCAACTCCAGCCCTATGGCTAAGATAGGTGGACAATTTGAACCACATTGCAGCAAGGAGAGAAAAGCACCTTCGCAGCCAAGTGCTCTAATGATTTGATTATCACACAGATGGGAATTAAAATAGTATTTTAATACACCAGTAATTCCTTTTTATTTTTCCCCCTCTCCTTTGGAGAAAAATAAAAGCCTATATAGACAGCTTGCTGCCTCTGGCTCTTTCCATACCTGAATGTACCTGGGGATTGGATTAAGAAAACCATGCTAAGATGCCCCTCTTGCAAGTCACTGCTTGCTTTTTGCAAGTTTTGCCTTGCAACCAGCCTCCTGTGTTTGATCCCCCAGCTACAACAGCTCTGCTCCCTCCATCTGTTCTCTCTCCCCATGCTGCCAACTCTCTCTCCATGACCCAGTCCACCATGATTTTTAAAGGGCCGTACCAACAGCTATTGTCTTTGTTCCCATTTCCTGTGGAATTGAAATTTCTTGAAACTTTATGTCTCCAGAGAGCAGCTAAAGAAATTGGTTTTATCTAGTATGTGGTCCTCTCGAAGTTTTGCCTAATGTGAGCCACTGGACTCAGCAACTTATCTATTCACAGATGGGCTAGCTCATCCACTTCAGTCACCTTGCAGAATCAACATGAGGGAAGAGGGCATAAAGATTATAAAAAGGATACACAGAGCTTTAAAAACATATCAGTTTTCTGACATAATCTTTAAATTGCACATAGACAAATTCTCTAAATCATTCCTACATAAGCATTACTGACCAATTTTAAATCCTTACTTAAATGTATTCAAGAGCTTAATAGTTTCAAGGTTACAATAGCAAGAGGGAGGATACTTCACTCTTTACTTTCATAGCATAGTACCCCTGTTCAAATAGATGTACAGAAAACAAAGGGGTTGGCTAAAACATACATTTTCTGGAGTATTATTTTTAGCTTGTTTAACATTGAAAAAATTCCCTACAAGCTCTCCGTGGCATGCAATAACATTCCCACCAGACTCTCTGTTACAAATTAATGAAAAGCTGGCTGCTCATTTTCTGCCTAAAGGCATGTACCATGCATCATAAACTTCAGTCATGGGCACTGAGGAGCAGATCAGGGTACAGCCTTACCTAAACAGTCCAAAGGAAGCTCTCTGCTTCACACTGATTGAAGCAAGATGATCTCTTGAGCCCTCTACACCATTAATCCTCATGTCCTCTCCTTTTCTTTCATTAGCAGACTTCTTCAAAAGTGTCACATGTTCAGACAAAATTGAGAAGTTCTCTGATCCCCTTTAAAGCACAGTATGCACGACAATGACACGCATTTTTAACAGCCATACTCCAATGAAATCTCATGTTGAGTTTTAAGGAAAGAATTAGAATCAAGTATTTGCAAAATTGCATCAAAAAGACTCAGTAGTTATCTCTGCATTAAAAGCCCTGCTCTAAACAAAACCTATAAAGTGTTTTAGCTGTGTATTTTGGAACAAGGCCTAGAAATAAGACTACATAGAACCCTCCACCCAAAACACTGCTCTCTGACCAGTATTTATAAGCAGAGCAAGTATAAAATTATAATATGAAATCATTTGTCTACAAAAGGAAAAAAAGATCACTAAAGAAATAACAATAACTTCATATATTCCAAGTGAGCTCCAAAAAAGTGGTAAACACTGGTTTAATTCAACAGCTCTGCTTGTGTCAGTGGGAATAACTTTAAGCTATTACTGGCTATTATACAACAACTTGATTTTGAAACACTAAAAATACTTACGTACAGTTTTAATACTACACTAAATTTGATCTATTGGGCTTATAAACCTCACCAGTCAGAATTCTCTGTTTCTAAAGAAAACGGACATTTTTCAATTTAAAATAGAGAAGAGCCAAGGATTATAATAATCTAACTTAAACATAGTGTCAGTTATTAGAGAACAATACAAGTAATTTAAAACAAACAAACAAAAACACCAAACAAACAAACAACAAATCAAGAAAAAAAACCCAACAAACTGGGCTAGAAAGCATTATCCTACCTGCCCCAAAACCTGTGGTTTGTTTTTGACATCTGTAACTCAAACAACATTGACAAATGTGCAGAGGAAAGATCCATAAAGTTTTTTTCCTTAATTTTAAGGTTGGTATTTCACAGCACACTACATACTGGCCCCACCCTGAGTTTTGCTTTCTACCAGTCTTTTTATTTCCCCAGTTCAATTTCTTCTAGCTAGCACAGCTCTAAAGAATACTTAATAGCCAATGACATGGTCTAGCACAAACTTGCAGCTTCTAGTGCAGGTTGCCAGTTGCATATCTGTAGTATCCTCCATGAAACATAGCAAAGAGTGAGGACAGACGAGTCATCCATCCCAATCTTCTCATCACTAAGGCTCCTAACACAATATGAGAAGAAATCACACAAAACAAAGAGGGATACTTCATCAACCTTTGGAGGAGCAAAGTCTAAATTATTTTAATTAAAATTTATAGTGTTTGTCTGCTAATGGAAAAATAGCATCTGAAATAAACCCTTATATGGCAAAGAACTCCTCAGCTATGAAACACTAATTAAAGCAAGTAGTTCCATGCACTGTGCTACTACTGAATCTTATTTTTGTCAAAATTGTGCTTCACAGTTGATCAAGATTTCTGACAGGATGTTTTACAGTCCCTCCTTCGGCTGGTTACCTGTTTTTGTAAAATTGAGGTACCCTTCATCTTTGAGAAGTCTGTCTTTCTCTTGCTGTCTGAAACCAATTAGCTGAACAACAAAAAAAATTACATAGAGAAAGAAGGACCTACATATCCTAGTCCAGAAACCCGACAGTTATGGGACGACACCACCTGGCTACAAGGCTGAAGAAAAGATAGCTGCTGACAGAAATGGCTATGTGCTATGCATGCTTCTTCACACACACCACAGAATGACACAGTTTTGTCCTAATACTGGAGTGAACAACTGAAGATGACTTGTTAATTTTTTCTTGTCGGGCATCCCACCAGCCCCTCTACTGAACTTTTACCACCACCTATCATTTCATGGTCAACACATTCTCATTTAGCAATACCGCAATGCCCAGCCCTTACTGCTACTCACTGCTCCCTAATCCTCTGCACCACACAGCACTACTATACCTGCCAAAACTTCCACAGTGCTACAGCCATACTGTCCTTTCCACTAGCGTATGCCAAATATACCCTAGCTACTTTGTGCAGGACATAAAGGTACAGCAGGGCCAGAAGGTGAGTAACAGAGTGTTTGATAACCTATAGACAGGTACAGGTAAACAGATGATTTTATTTGGAACAAAAACCACGTGATTTGTTATTTTAAATTCTGAAGTAATTTTGTTCCTATTTAACTGACATCTTACATAACATCTTGCTGCTCAGCCTAACCAGCTGTTCATCAACATGTTTCTCAAAAAAATGTAAAAGGATACAATAATATTGCCGTCATTATTCTCAATCTTTAATACAAAAATAAAAGGAGAAACCATACAAATAGATTTATTACAGAATCCCAGAAT
This sequence comes from Melopsittacus undulatus, assembly GCF_012275295.1. Lineage (NCBI taxonomy): Eukaryota > Metazoa > Chordata > Aves > Psittaciformes > Psittaculidae > Melopsittacus > Melopsittacus undulatus. Next base: position 24,766,593 of record NC_047557.1, on the reverse strand, counting down.
CCCGAGGGTTGGAAGGGACCTCAAAAGATCATCTAGTCCAACCCCCCTGCAAGAGCAGGGTAACCTAGAGTACATCACACAGGAACTTGTCCAGCCAGCCTTGAATATCTCCAATGTAGGAGACTCCACAACCCCCCTGGGCAACCTGTTCCAGTGCTCTGTCACTCTTACAGTAAAGAAGTTCTTCCTGATGTTAACGTGGAACCTCCTATGCTCCAGTTTACACCCATTGCCCCTTGTCCTACCACTGGATATCACTGAAAAAAGCCTAGCTCCATCATCCTGACACCCACCCTTTACATATTTGTAAACACTGGTGAGGTCACCCCTCAATCTCCTCTTCTCCAAGCTAAAGAGACCCAGCTCCCTCAGCCTCTCCTCACAAGGGAGGTGTTCCACTCCTTTAATCATCTTTGTGGCTCTGTGCTGGACTCTTTCAAGCAATTCCCTGTCCCTCTTGAACTGAGGGGCCCAGAACTGGATACAATATTCCAGATGCGGCCTCACCAAGGCAGAATAGAGGGGGAGGAGAACCTCTCTTGCCCTACTAAGCACACCCTTTCTAATGCATCCTAGGATGCTATTTGCCTTCTTGGCCACAAGGGCACATTGCTGGCTCATGGTCATCCTCCTCTCCACCAGGACCCCCAGGTCCCTTTCCCCTTCACTCCTTTCCAGCAGGTCAAACCCCAACCTGTACTGGTACATGGGGTTGTTCTTCCCCAGATGCAAGACTCTACACTTGTTCTTGTTGAATTTCATCAAGTTTCTCCCCGCCCAACTCTCCAGCCTGTCCAGGTCTCGCTGAATGGCAACACAGCCTTCTGGTGTGTCAGCCACTCCTCCCAGTTTAGTGTCATCAGTGAACTTGCTGAGGGTACACTCAGTTCCCTCATCCAGGGTGTTGATGAAAATACTAAACAGCACTGGTCCCAGCACCGACCCCTGAGGGACTCCGCTAGTCACAGACCTCCAGCTAGATTCTGCCCCACTGACCACAATTACAAGTGCTTTTAGCAACAAAAATGCCTGTGGAAGTATTTTTCATCAAATAGCAATAGGCACCATTAATGGCTATGTACAGCACACAAAGGGAGGAACTTCAATGATACACTAATTGTAGAAGTTATCATTTTCACAACTACAATCTGATTCCTCCTTAATTTATACATGTCATCTAACTCATAATATATGAACACAGATGTTAACCAGTCTTCACAGAACCTTGGTTAATTAAAGATATCTTAACTTAGTTTCTCCAGTAGCAAAGTCAAGAAAAAAAACAGTGCATTGGCCAAGTGGACGGGTAGAGCTTTCACAGTTCTGTGAGACTGACTCTTCCATCGAAGCACTGTCAAACCTTCCAAGACCAAAATGACTGGAAGTCTTCAGCGAAGAAGAAAAATCACCAAGGAGAAGAGTGCAGAGGCTGGCAGGATGACTGATGTGTGGAAAAATCAACAAGGAAGCATTTCTCACAATGAAAACTAGTGGGCAGATCACTAAGTGGTAAATCTGTAACAATTTAGGAAAGCTTTTTCTTCACAATACATACCTGAGTTATGGAGTCACTGTGCTGGACACACATAAAACACAAATGAACTCAAAAAAGAACTATATTCTTGAATGACAGACCCACTGCTGATTATCTAAAACACAAATGCTTCATGCAACCTTTAGCTAAGGAGGTTCCTAAACCACTAATTAAGGGACTTAACCATAGGAAAGAACCACCAGATATAATTTATGCATTTCTTACATTTTTCTCTGCAAGCAACTATATTAGCTGCCTTTGGAGACAGTATGGAATAAATGGACACTTGGCCTGAACAGAACCTGGCTGTTCTGTTCTCATGAAATACTGGAAGACATGCCAAATACCAGTGAAGAGAGACAAACTCACAGGCACAGAATGTATGCAGACATTAGTGTCTTATTCTTCTCCCTGTTCACAAACAGCATTAATCACCATTTCTGCACACAGCATGACATAATGAAAAAACACAACAGATTTGGACAGTCACGTATAATTACTGTGAGAAACAAAAATTACAAATGAGAAAAATGATTTTGTCTTTCTCCTGCGTGTGATTTCATTCACTACTGGGAAACAAGCCATGATCCATAGCCAGCTCTCAAACAGGCAAACAAATTAGGTACAGCCAGATTTAAAAGCCAAGGCTGTATTCTGAAAAGAGGTTAAATGTTGGTTCACTTTTAGAAAGCTTTTCTAATTCTGTGGAAATCAAGACTTGACAGGTGGACCCTGAATCTGAAGAATGACCTGAATAGATCGGGCACAGTATAGAGTGAGAAGTCATTTAGACCAAGTTTCTGTTCCTTTTGTGTCTTAAATGTTACTTTGCTTTTTGTTAACCACCAGATTTCCATCAGGTTCTATAGTTCCTTCAGACTTATCTGGAAGCCTGTAAACTGGACAATCAAATCCAGGACACAGAAATGGGTGGAGTGGTGGGATTTTTGGGGTAGAGGGGGGTTAGTGGTACAGTACTGATGGCGTAGGTGATAACACAAGAAGAACCTGGTACACAGGACTTTTTCACAACTTTTTCTAAGTAGGGTAATATTAAATTTAATGCCCTTGCTATGGGAGAAAAAATCAAACCAACCAAGATTTAATTTTGTCATCACCTGTTTTGTCGTGAAATAGGATTTAGTTCTTTTGGACAGAATTTCGTGCCCAAATTCTATTTGCTGCTATGCTCACTAGCCATCACGAATGACAATAATATTTCAGCCTGGGAAACTACCATAACTTGGATGCCTGCAACAACTGAGATTCCCTAATTCCCAGTTAGGTGACATATAAGAAACTATTCCTTTTAACAAACAGAAATGAAATCAAGAAGACAGCAGTTTGAGCACAACTACTTAAGTTATTCAGGAGAGTTAAGGGGCAACAAACCTTACAGATTGGCCCAAACAGCTCTGTACTTTTAGCCAGAGTTAACGGTAATCTGATTACTAATGTAATGTTAATTCTATATGATTTCAAATATCTTCTGGTTGGTTCTGATCATAAGCAAATCACTCAAAAATATAACACCTTACTGCTTGCTGGCCTAAGATTTTCTGCATGAATGCTCATTCTTGCGGAGCTACACTTCAAGAGTCAGTTTCCCTTAATTCAAGTTGTTTGTATATAGCAGAACTATAGGAGGAGCTAGAAACGACTTTGAAGGATCATCTTACCTAATTCTCACTGTGAGATACAAGGAAGGATAGTTCGATCCTCCTTCAGACCTTCTGTATAAACTTTCTGGAAACCTCTAATCTCAAAAGGTACTCCACAACATCTACAATCATCTATTCCAGTTCCTAACTATGCTCACAAATGAGTTACTCAGAATATGTAGAGGGTTAAAGCACATAACAGACACAGGGTATTAGGCAGCTGCCACAGAAACCTGCATAACTAATACAGTTCTTATTTCTCTACTATCCTATCTACTATAGTACTATCTACTATTACTGCAGGTAACACTACTTTTTTTCTGCCCTCCTGTAATGGAAGACAGTCTCTCCAATAAAGGTTTTCACTGCTCATGAGATGCCTTTCCCACAACCCTTGGGTTTTTTTCTTACGAGATGAAACTGCCTATTCCTTAAAAATTTTCTTGCAGGTCATACTATCACTTCATTACAGCTGCTGTATACAGTCCTCTACCTGAGACTCCATCTGTGCTAAAAAGAGAGCAACAGGTGTGACCCCTTACATGTAACATTCTTTGTTCATATATCTCAGATTATATTTGTCCTTCAACTAGGTTTTGACCCCAGATTTTCCTTGTCTAAACTACTTTAATTTTTTATTTCTCTTTCAACACATATGCAAAACATAGCAAGTTGTGCTCACCTTTTGGAATTTCATCTCGCTGTGTTTGGTCTGTCTCTCCAAATTTTCAAACAACTGTTTTCCAAGCAACCTTTTTCCCATATGGGAACCCCTTTAAATTTTCCAGTAGAGGCACAGAACCTTGTCTAGTGAATTTAGGCCAGTTACCCTTCATAACTCCTTATAAGCAACTAGTTGATTCACAGGGTCTGCAGACCACAGCCTGAAAATCATTTATTATCATCACTCTGAACTCATGATGTTAATGCAGCATCCCATTTTCCTGCTGTCCACAAATACACTCTGTTTTCTGCTGGCCAAGTGCCTAATAAAAATACAGAGCAAAACAAAATTAGAAGATACACTGGACCTCTCTGAAATGCCTTCTCAGTTGTCACTGAGCCATTAATGACACTTGGAGACCTTTTCTCAGAAACTTGCATTTCACTATACAACAACTTCATGTGGATTTCCCTAGCCATTTTCCTTAAATGATGTGTGAGACAGAATAAAAAATATCACATGCAGTCACTGCATGAAAAAAATAACAAAGTCAAGATACCTCATCTATCTACTACTCACCTTTTATTCTACTAGGCTAGCTATACTACCAAGGAAAGAAACTAAAATTGTCTGATACAGGTTGACCTTCATAAATCTACTGGCTGCTTGTCAGTCTTGTTGTCCCAGAGGTGCTTACAAAACATCTTTTAATAACTTATTAAAGGAAAAAGTGTGGGGATTAAGGTTTTGTTGACCAGCCTATAATTCCTTTCCTCTTTAAGCTTTTACTGAATAGCTTAAAATTCCCTTCGTTTTCCTCTTAAACGAGGGGAAAGGAAGAGAGAGTGTAGTTCTACATTTGCCCTTCCTCACTGCCCCTGTCTAACCACTAGCCTTGTTGCTTACCTTCAAAAGCCTGTTAAGGAATAATAAAACAGACTGGTTATACAGATGTTTAACAATGTACTTCTGAACAAGTTAGTAAACCCCTTTGACCAGATTTGGTGAGCAAGGGCCTGCCCAGGTATTGCCTTCAGCTGCATTGCTAGGAAAGCCAGGAAGCCAGTGTCTCAATTGTTCTGGCCCAGAGGCACCCCTTATTGCTATAGCAGGAGGCTATTGTGCTAATGGAAATCCCCCGTTACTTCTCAATTGCAGTCAGCACTGTCTCTTTCCTGCCAAGTTTCCTCAAAATGTGACTGCCTAAAAAAGCCTGTAGTTAAGAAATTCTCCATGAGACTTGCAGGCAGCTCACCCTGTCAGGGACAGGAGAAATACAAGCCATTCTGACAGCCTGTCAGGACACAGAGAACACAGCAAGAATAGCAAGGAGGCAAACTTTTTTGTGTACATGCCTTGAAATGGAAATGTCAGGTTACCTAGAAGACAGTCTGAACAATGGATTCACCACATAAAGAAAACATTGCTCCACTAATATGCATTATTATGCACTAATCAGTAAAAGCTGTCTGCCAGTACTGCCAGGAACAACCTGTTCATTAATCTGTGCATTAACTTAAATATTGGTCACACTAACTATTTAGTCTTCACAGCTAGAAGTGCTTCTCTCTCTTTTCATTTTTTCTTTTTTTTTAATAGAAGAAAGGGTAAAGAGAAAGAAGTTTTTAAAGAGACAGTGATCAAAAACTATGTCCCAAGTTTACTCAACACATATCATTTCTGGCATGTGTGCACTCTGGTTCCATTCTCCATCAATGCCACCTACCACTACAGATACTAAGTTAGCTTAACATATGCATTGTGGTTTCAAACCTACCTGTAGCCCAGAGTATAATAGTAAAATCACTCCCTTTACCAGTACCCATTCATCAGTAAACAATTCATACTTACTCTTTCAGCTTTATCAGCTTGGGGCCTATGATATTACTTGCACAGTTACTGAACAATTTTAGTTTGCTGTGCTGAATGCATACATCGGACTCAGAAAGTACAACGCCTCACATCTTCTGTATTCTGGCAATACAGTGATGTATCTCATCAGACAGTAGAGCACTAGATCAGTTAAAAGACTTACCCAAAACCCAGTTAGAAGAACTGAATACTAGCATACTAGAATCACCATAACATACATGGATGAAGTAGAACTGGATCAGCATATTTCTCACACCTTACTTCTGAAATATGCTGCCATATTTATTAACTAAATTCAGAATTTGAAATATTTTCCCAGCAGTAACTATTTATACGTTATCATTCAACAAAGATTTGGCTGAAATCAACCATGCTTTTACCATAATGTCTGAAGAGTCATTCAGAAACACAGCTGGTAAGGACTCCTGATCCGCATAGGCAAATATCAATTTAGGTAAGCACTAATCCTTCCACTGAGATTTAGACTGAAATTTTACTCAACAGGATCAAGGTTATAATACTTATAGTAGACTGCAAATACATGACATTGAATTGAAAAAAAAATCTTTATTTATGAAGTTCTGTATTAGCAGAAAGAAATCACTTCTCACAGATTATGGCAGTTGAAGGAATTAGACTGGACAGCTTCTTACTAGTTTAAGAAAAAGAAAGACACCTGACTTTTATCCTTGGATCTCCTGTTCAGGAGCAATATGCTTCCACTTATATGTCACCACATGTTCATGCAATAGATATACATCATATTGCTTCACCAGGTTCCTTCAATTATTCTGTACAGAACTAAAGGTAACACAAGGATGAGCTGTAACACACCTTTCTAAAGCACAGCATGAGCAAAGGCAAACCAAATAGTTAGCTAGATTAGTATCTTTCTAGTAAGTTCAAAATACGCACCTACTATTCACATAACAAAATATCCCAGAAAAGAAAAATGATGCCTTGACACACAACCCATTCCATGTTTTCCGCTTCTACTATATATAGCTCCTCATTATGTATTTGTTTGCATAGGACTTAAATAAACCCTCTGTTTAAACAGATCCTTCAGTCTAGAAGGATCGTTTATAGCTCCCAGTTTAAAAAATTACAGTGGTGCATACTTGACTAATGGATTGCCTTAGCAGACCTTAACAATTCATTAACTTGCAGAAGAAACATCACAAAAGCAAAAATGCACAGTGTCTGAACTAAACAACAGCAAACTGAAGACTAGGCAGCGGCGTCTAGCTCTGCTTCGTAAGAATGATCCCAATGAAATCAGTAGTACCTTTCCTATAGATGTTCCAAAAACAGTGCTAATTCCTTCTCCTTTTTTTAATGCTAGGATTACGTAGATCATGACAAAAACACATATATCTGAGCTGAATAAAGATGTGTGTTTTTAATAAGACTTTGCCAGACAAACCTTGTTTTCAGATACACAAAATATATTTATTACCCCAACTAACATACTTTAATACTACATAGGAAGTAAAGTGAACTCATGTCATTAGAACACTGATTAACATGTTTCTAGTGATATGTCATAGAATCATAGAATCACAGAATAGTTAGGGTTGGAAAGGACCTTAAGCTCATCTAGTTCCAACCCCCCTGCCATGGGCAGGGACACCTCACACTAAACCATACCACCCAATGTCAATTCATGTTATTAGAAAACAACACACATTTCTGAATTATACACCTTCCCCTCCCGACCAATATATTCAGTCTCCTTCATCATTATTTTTTTAGACTTCCAAGTTTTAGTACTACTTGTCTATGTGAGTGCTGCAGCATAGCACTGTAACTTGTTTTATCTAAGACAAAGGAAACTATATACATACATATACAGTGGATATCTTATATTCTTACAAAGATAAACCAAAAGATCTCATTCAGAAAAATAACCTATTGTTCTGGTATAAGGAAAGCAAGTGCCTGGAAAACATAGGGTTACGATACTTTTAACTTAACTTAGGTCTAAGATAGAGAACGTTTGTGTTGTAAGTCTGCTGTGTGATAACAGAATTTAGCAGTCTTACTAACAAGAGTGAATTATTTCTTTCATCCTTCTAATAAGTGAAGTATTTCTTACCATCCTTCTAACTATCAGGTAGTTTGGAGACAGTGACTCCCAAACATCTGTTAGCTTGGGAGGCAATAAATTTTGTAGACGAAAGTCACACTATTTTAAATCTTTGCCAGCCATCAGAAACTTGCAGATACGGATGGTTTCAGCTAATTTGTGATTACTGGGGCATCCAGCTGTGCCAAAGGTGAAAAGTGCACCCTGAGGAAGACTACTTACTTAATCTTGAAGACCCCTGCCCACAACCATAGGAGGGCAGTGCACAAGTGCCAAAAGGGAGACTTATGATAATGAATACCTAAACTAATTGTAATATCCCCAATGAACTCTTGGGAACCTAATGAATATGCATGTTTGTGTGTAATAAATACCTGTTTGCTTAACCCCTCAGTGCGTAAGTTAGGAGGAGTGATCCCCCTTGCGCCTGGTGTTGTAATAAACATACCTGTTTTATAATTTTCTTTGAGTTGTAGAGTCTGATTTCATGCTTCACTTTCTTCAAAAAGAAGAAAGGAATATAGTTTTGATGATTTCACAATACAGCCTGGCACCATATGTTTCTCTTATGTTCTTTTTTTTTTAGCATTTTTTTCTTCCCTCTTGAAGGGCTAGACCAAGCTCTATTATGCATGGATTCAGAAAGTACAAGTCAGCCAAAAGTCATAGATCTCTCAGGACGGACATGCCCATCTGTCATTTCACAGCAGGAGAGCAACAGCAGCTTCAATATAGACACAACAAGCTCACACAGTCCTCACATAGCCAGACAGAAAATCTGCCTTAGCTGATAGCTAGCTGCCTTTGAAACTCTGGACAGATGTTCCTGTGTAACACCAGGATCAACTGCTGCTTTCTTGTTTCTGCATTTTCAAATGCCTCATTTTCTCACTGCAGCCAAAATACAGTCAGTTTACTGCCTGTAATCTCTCCAGAACTTTGGGAAAATCAGATTTCAGGAGCAACAGAACTCAAGACACAGAAGCACAGAGGACACTATTCTTTAATGTGCAATTTTTCTACTCTTGGGGCCTATTTATAAAGTAGGTGATCCGTAAAGCTTGACAAAGGCTGTGCTTGTACGTATGTAATGATTTTCTAGAGCTATGCTCAGCAGTGTTCAATGATCTCCATAAATCTGTTTAACAGACAGGATACTGCATTGTTGCTCTACTGTAGGAAAAAAAAAAGTTTTATATTTTTCCATTATTTATTTCATAGCTGCGGATTGTGAAAACAAAAGTTCTATATGGAAGGAGGATTATTTTTATAACATTCTAATTTAATCTTTAAATCTCTAAGCAGAAAAATTGTCAAAGCATTGGTTGCACTTCAATGAAAAGAAAGTCTTACTGGTAATACTCAACCAATTTACACGCCTAATAGTAATCTCACCAGGCCCATCTGTAAAACTTTTGGTTCAATAGTTGGAGGTTTTTTCATTACAATGAGTCTTACTGGGTTTTGATTATAGCAATTTTACAACACTGGCTCCCTTCACTTTCAATTCTCATGTTTTCCAGAAGTAAATAAATAGCTCCTTTTAAACAACAAGGTTGTGCCAGTGTCCTGACTCTACTAAAATGATTGCCTCATTGAGAGTAAGCTTCTAAAACTGCTAGTAATGTATTCCTTGGACTACCTTCAGAAATCAATGTTGGCATATAAAACTAAGCAAACCCCAAAATAAGCGAAAGAATCTAAAAAATGACATAACTCTACATGATGAAGGCTGACACTTTATTGTGTGAAAACCTCACTGTTTTTTGTTTAAAAACATACAGTGTTCAAGAACACTATCATCTGTATTTTCTTTTTTCAAGGACCGCAAAGACAGGGAATGGCAATGGGCAAGGAAAGGAAAAAATATAAAGAAGCTTAAGAATGGAGGAAGAATAAAATGCTCAAAAGACAAAGATGGAAGTATAGGAATATTACTCATAGAAAGTATGCTTCATACAATATTAGAATTGCAAGGTTTCACTTCAAAAATTTATTCGTGCCTCTCAAATATTTCTGGAAAATTTCCCAGCTCTGGATGTAAAGTTCTCCTTACCACAATCACTCCTCTTTTTGAGACTATAAAGCAAACTTGTTTTCTTTTGACATTCCACAAAGATGCAGTTCAGTCCCACCTGCCTATCAAAAAAAACAATTATGCATTACCTCTTAGTCCTTTAAAGTTTGCTGTGTAGGAACAGTATATAAAACCTGAATCAGAATATTGCAAAATCCAAGACAGAGTATGTATGTCACAGCGGGGGGAAAAAAGGCAAGGAAAACTCTTTCAGAGGCTTTTTGGTTTAGTTTGGTTTTGGATTGCAGGGGTTGTTTGCTTAATCATCTGTGTTGAAGCCCGGAATACCCTGAAGCCACAGATAGCACAGACTGAGCCGGAGTAGGACTGCAGCTGGAAAAGTCAAAAGGTAACAGTGAATCAAATTTCTCACCAGTAAGCAATGGAACATGAGCTAAACTTGCCACAAACAAAAATTAAACCCAGAATACCTGCTTTTCACTTGTGTCCAAATCTATTAATATGGTTGGTCACTTCCCTTGTACATCACTGCTTTTCATGAAGTTATATCATACTACATAACCCCTGTTATTTTCCAGTAAGAGGTGCTTTTCTAAATAGCAGACTATTCTAAGCATATTTCAATTAATTTCCTATTCTGCAAAATAGGCTATGTTCTACCCAGTAACAAATTCAAACTGTAAAAGGTCAAATTCCACTTTTTAGAAGGATGAAGTAATCTGACCTAGCTGATGCAAACTTACCAGAAAGTAATAAAGAAAGAAAATAAAGTTTCAGGTAAACATTAATGTTTTCCTTTTTTCTTTACATCAAGATCCACAGATCCATTAGAATGGGACCTGTGACTCCTGGAAGCAGAGCAGAGAAATATCTTCCAGTCCAGACATACAGCACACTCTAAAAGAGAATCGCCCTCCTTCGTCTGCTTTTCTCCCTCCCCTGTGCTTTCTCCCTCGGAATTAGGTATATGGAAAACATCTGCAGTATTTTGATCTGCAGGATCAAAACTGAAAAAGAAAAGCGCACAATACTAAATAGCACTTGACAGACAATTAGATCCTTACTCAAATTGTACAACTGTTAAGGGCAGAAAGTTCCTGTATGACTCAGTATCAATATTAAAATGAAGGAGGAACAGTTTTCAAATTAATGCAAGAGAGTGAATGGCCATGACAGTTACAAGGAATGGTTTCATGATTTAGAAACATTAATTTTTCCAAGGAAAGTTCTCAAATTTAAATAAAATCTCCCAGTGGAAATGCAGTAGATCTCAAGATACAGCAAGATATTTTAATACAGTATGTGAGAAATGAAGTCACAATCCATAAACTGCAGGGCTGGGATATAATTAGTGCCTTAAGGAGCCATTTAATGCTGGAATCCTTGTGAAGAATACTTTTCTTGCATGTGTTAATATCATCAGTATAGTATCATCATCCCTCTCCCAAAACACTCATAAAAAATCATTAAAGTTATGTTTCACATGTTTAACATGGTATTTAACTGCTGGACTTTACATAAACCAGTACAACATTTATTGGAGTCTTTCTGAAGCCTAGCACAGCAATGTACCACACCATCCAAGCACTCCTTTTAAATCCACACGAACCCGGATGGAAGCCTGCTATTCACCAGGAAACGCCCTGTAACAGAGTGCATTTGCAAAGCCTCTGTGATTTGTTAAACAAGCCAAAGAGCAACAAGTTCTCCAACAAAAAATGTATAAAACGTGTCAAGGCCATTCTCTCAGTCCTATCTTTTGTTCCATTAAACGTAACCACTGAAATGAAGAATAAATTTTTTAAAATCTTATTCAAATACAGCCTTAAAAAATCCCAAAACAAAACAAAAACCATCGAGGGCAAAACATCCCCACCAATTCTCACTGTGTCCTCACACAATGGCTGGTTGAATGAGATTATCACTAGCAGTTTCCAGATGCAAAGAGACTGATCGCAGACTCACTGGCAGGACTCATGATGTGCTACACCTACATGATGTGCACAGAGCTTTGAGAGCCACTCTGACTGTTGGCACCTTCACACAAGCACCAGTCCATCTTCCTTCATGTAAATATAAGAATTGTGTGGATCGTTCACAATGTAACAGGATACTGATTCCCTTGGCACAGACGAATTGCTCTGCAGGTAAGGAGTAACTGCAGCTTTCATAACAAGTATTGATATTCACCAGCATATGTCTACTGTTTGTGTAGTGTAACACCTCAGGGAATGGCAGACAAATGAAGCAGACCCCCGAATGCCCTACGCCTGAACTACATCAGGAATACCCCTTCAAACAGAAGTTGCTCTCTACCACCGAACAATGCAGAAGTGGATGATCCTCACAGTAGATGAGAATGTGGGAGGGAGACATTCACAGTCACCAGATAAGTAACTCAAACACTGCATATGTCTCTGCAAGACAGCAAATATTTTGATAGGCCTCAGTAGGAGCTAAGCTTTGTTTCTGCAATATCACTTAATCCTTGCAGCTGACAACTGCGTCTTCCATTAATGTTTTTCTAGGGCATAGCCTTGTATCTGGAAATGCTTATCTTAGCATGCCCAGTGCCACATTCCCCAGTCACTCCTCAATCCACAGTACTACTTATAAGGGTCACAGCACCATGGCTCTCCTTGTTGCACAAAGCACTACTTTGATTTCCAGGACCAGACCAGCTTATATTCGTCTTTCCAAAACTAACAATATTGCTACTATAATCCTGAAAAAAGAAATACCCGGGGGAGAATCAAACAGTAATGACAATTTGTGAAAACAAAATGGCTTCCTTCCATCTGTGAAATGTAATTGCTGGGGAGGGTAAAAGGTGAATGCTTTGAAGAGGAATCGCCAAATTAACAATTTATTTAGATGTGTCAGAAAGACCATGTCCTGCTGTGATTGTCCCCAGATATCTGGAAGGAGAAGTAAATGGGGAGCAGATTGTAAAGCTTTGATCTGAAGCAAAGCAAGGCTGATTTCATAGTATCAGTCATGTCATGGCCTTTACAGGCAGCAAAGGCTGAGATCTGTTCCCAAAACTCGCATACATGTTACAGTCTCCTGTATCCACTGACCTCCTTTGATCAAAAGAATGAGTAACCCATTCACGCCCAAAAGGAAAGCATCTTCTTGAAGAAACAGGCTTGCATGCAACCCCAAGGGTTTGGTTTCAGGATCGGCCCAACTAGCTTGAAGGTTTCTTCCCACCTGAAGAGGAACATGACAGAGGCCTTCCCCTTCCCACCCTTCCTTCCAATTGCCCTGAGCCTTCCCACTCACTCCTATCTCCTTCCCTCCATTATGCCAACACATGACAAGACACTGCACTTAAAAGCCTGGCTATTTTTATTCTTTAGTCTGGGAGGGGGGAAGAGCAGGGCTGGTCAGGAGCAGAGCCAGGGTATGCCCTCACTCAATTCTGGGGGCTCTGGACACCAGGCTGTTCTCAAGACTGCCCTTTTCAAGCACCATTGGAAAAGGTTACTCCACCTATGGTTTTTTAACATCTCTAATTTGACCCATGTGTGATATTTTTCTTGTACAATTTGACAGGAGTCAGGCCCCTATATTATTTTTTTCTGATGACTTCAGACATCTCTGCTTTCTATTAGGACTGCCTGCAGTAGTGAACAAATGGTTGGCACTGGTAATAGCTCATCTAAGGCTTTCTGCAGTCATAGAACCATAGACTAGTTAGGGTTGGAAAGGACCTTAAGACCATCTAGTTTTACCCCCTCAGCCATGGGCAAGGAGACATGGCAGAAGATAAACAGAAACTCTTCCATATTTAGGAGGGACCTACCTAAAAATGTTATTAACTTGCTTGTTTGTTCTAACTGACTGAAGGGTACAATAATTTAACATATGCAAAACCATTTTCTTATTAACACAGTTAAGTTTGCAGCATACTATTTCGTTAAAGCATTCGTAAATTAAGTAATCAGGACATCCTAACATTATGTGTCCTAAGGATTTCAATACAGACATATTTGTGCAGTAACCAACAAATGGATGTAGTTTACAAATGTGTGCATGAAATTATCCCATTTCAGGGACAAATGCACGTTTCACAGTTTAGTTACAAAATACAAAATACCTGTATCTTTTACTTCCACTATGCAAGCAGCCAGGATCTTGTGGAAGAATACCACATGTTTTTTAAATAATGGTTTAGAATGACAATCTTAATTAAAGAATGGGAATTTAAGTGGCCTAAACTTATCCATCAGTTAACAAACTAATTTATCTATCCATATATAAACACGTATCTGATCACTTCATATATTCTCCAAGTGATAAAGAGCTTTTGTCATGTGATTTTTAAATCTAGAGAGATAAATCTTCAAAATATCTGGTCATTTACTGCTGTTTTGAACATCAGTAGATGCTCTTCAATGGTCAAATGACAAAAAAAGCAAACAACAAATTATTTGACTCATACTATCTGAATAATTATACTTAAAGGCAAGTGCCAAAACGATGTCAGGGTAAACTTGATACCCAAGCTTCACTATTGCAAGGGTGAATACACTTTACAGCTAAATTGTCTCCTGATAAGAAACATCAAGTGCTGGCCATTATGGAAAACAGACCTTTATGGTTGTGATAGCAAAGTAAACTGTGACACTGGAGGAACCTCCTGTCCTAATCTAGATAAAGAAATCTTTTTTCAGATAAGATTTCCTTTGCATCCTTCTTCACAAGCAAGAGAATTGGCAAGCTCAGCTCTCAACAGGGCTGAGATTTTACAAAAACAAAAAAAAAGACAGAAAAACAAGCCAACCAAAGAAAAAGACCTCCACCCTTTTATAAAGAATTTCTAAGCTTTGAAGATCAACAACTAGTTATCATAAATTTACCACAATTTGGTAATATAAATACGATGGTTCTTGTAATAGATGAGATAAAGACCCAAAGATTCCTGTAATTCTTGGAATAACAGAAATGTATGAAGTCATGATGCACAGAAAAACAGGCATTTTAACAAAAATTGTATAAATAGGATAATGGCATAGAATGTGATAAGATAATGGCAATAGTCCAGAAATGCAGACAGCACAAGCAAACCACTGGACACAACTCACCAAGGTGCAACTTGGTGGCACTATGTTGACTACACTAAGTTTACTGAAAGCTGCCTGCACTGGATCCTGTTGGAAACAGCGGAATGGTTTAGTTCACTGGGTCAGAAGGCATTCCTCAGTTACGTTCCTTCTAAATTATAAATATCCCAAATAAAAGGGGGGAAAAAAAATCAAGAAAAGGCCATTCTGTATGCCTTCAGCAGAGCCCCACTTCTTTGCTCCTACCCAACCACAGCAATGCATACCTTATCAGGAAAATGTGGGAGTTTGGGGTTTTTTTTGAGTGGGGTTTTTTTTTGTTTGTTTTGTTTCATTTTCATTTTTCCCAGGATATAACCAGTCTCATTACAAAAGAAAAAAACCCCACAACTAACAAACAAAACCCCTTGCCTTTTCCTGATCAGATACCAAATTAACCTGATGCTTTTCTTTCTAGCTCCCCTCTAGATTTAAGACTCCTGTTACAGGTGTTGCAGGGAACACCTGACATGGCTATAGCTTTAATTAATCCTCAAGTGGCCAGTATACTACTTATACTACATACATACACTAAATACAGTAAAGATCAGTTCTCAATAAATGCAGGGTAAATTCAAACCTGTTTCCAAAATCTACAAAAGAGTTGGTTTTAAATCAAACTAATGCGCTTCCAATACATACATATTTCTGTGTCTGTCCGTCTGTCATCTGAATCTCTGACAAGCAAAGCTCCATGGACCTTTAGTTACCTGCATCAGTAACTTAAAGTATTTTCAATGCTGGGGGTTGACAACTGCTTTCCCCCACCCCACTCTGGGGGGTCAGATAAAATCTACTGCTTCTTAACTAGCAAAATATTGAACTAATCTGGATAATCACTTTAAAATATGTTAATCCATTGAATCCATGTATTTAAACATTAACATTTTCAGTCTGCAGAAAATATAAACCAGTGAGCCTTAGAAACTATTTGCAGCCCATTTCTTTTGATGTGGAAATATATACAATAGACACCAGCAAATGGTAACATTTACACATGAAATAAGTTTTGTTAAGGTTTACTTTATTTGTAACTAGGAACCTGGTGGTGTGAATGCTATTTCTGACCCTTTATGATTGGAGAAACTAATTTAAACCATTTTTCTTGATTAAAGTCTTTACAATCTTAAAAAAAACAACACAAAAGCAAACCAACCAACCAACCAAACAAAAAAAACTAAAATCCCACCACCCAAAAATAACCCCACACAAGAAAACAAACAAACAAAAAAACCCACCACAAACAAAAAAAACCACATCTTTGAAAAATGTACTTGGTGAAACATTTGGAGTCAACTGATGCATGAATTACAGATCAGTCAGTCTCACCTCTGTGCCTGGCAAAATCTTGCAGCAGATTCTCCTGAAAGTCATGCTAAGGCACATGAAAAACAACAAGGTGCTTGGTGACAGCCAGCATGGCTTCACTAAGGGGAAAGCCTGCCTGACCAATCTGGTGGCCTTCTATGGTGGGGCTATGGAACTGATGGACAGGGGTGGAGCAGTTGATGTCATCTACCTGGACTTGTGCAAAGTCTTTAACACTGTCCCACATGACATCCTTGTCTCTGAGTTGGAATGTCATCAATTTGATAGGTGGACCACTCAGTGGATAAAGAACTGGCTGGATGGCCACACACAAAGAGTTGTGGTCAAAGGCTCAGTGTCTGGCTGGAGACCAGTAACGAGTGGTGTCCCTCAGGGATCGGTGTTGGGACCAGTCGTGTTCAATATCTTTGTCACTGACATGGACAGTGGGATTGAGTGTGCCCGCAAGTGCAAGTTTGCCAATGACACCAAGATCTGTGGTTTGGTTGATACACTAGAGGGAAGGAATGCCACCCAGAGGGACCTCGACATGCTTGTGATATGGGCTGATGCCAACCTCATGAAGTTTAACTATGACAAGTGCAAGGTCCTGAACCTGGGTCGGAGCAATCCCAGGCACAGCTACAGGTTGGGCAGGGAAGAGATCCAAATTAGCCCTGCAGAGAAGAACTTGAGGGTGTTGGTTGATGACAAAATGAACATGAGCCAGCAGTGTGTGCTTGCAGCCCAGAAAGCCAACTGTATCCTGGGCTGCATCAAAAGGAATGAGACCAGCAGGTCGAAGGAGGTGATCCTGCCCCTCTACTCTGCTCTCATGAGACCTCACTTGGAGTATTGTGTGCAGTTCTGGTGTCCTCAACATAAAAAGGACATGGAACTGTTAGAACAAGACCAGAGGAGGGCCATGAGGATGATCAGGGGACTGGAGCACCTCCCGTATGAAGACAGGCTGAGAAAGTTGGGGCTGTTCAGCCTGGAGAAGAGAAGGCTGCGTGGAGACCTCATAACAGCCTTCCAGTATCTGAAGGGGGCCTACAGGGATGCTGGTGAGGGACTATTCATTAGGGACTGTAGTGACAGGACAAGGAGTAATGGGTTAAAACTTAAACAGGGGAGGTTTAGATTGGATATAAGGAAGAAATTCTTTACTGTTAGGGTGGTGAGGCACTGGAATGGGTTGCCCAGGGAGGTTGTGAATGCTTCATCTCTGACCGTGTTCAAGGCCAGGTTGGATGAAGCCTTGGGTGATATGGTTTAGTGTGTGGTGTCCCTGCCCATGGCAGGGGGGTTGCAACTAGATGATCTTAAGGTCCTTTCCAACCCTAACTATTCTGTGATTCTATGATTCTATGAATCTCATCTTTCCCAGCTATCAGGCAGCAGAGTCTTTTCTTGCATTTCTTTAAGAGAGAATTACCAATTTTCGAAAACAAACCCTTAAAAAAATCCTTTTCTGACAATCTCTTTGGAAAATCTGATATATATTAGCACAGCTCCAAGTAAACATACTTAAGCAAGCACCAAAAGCAAAGTATATGATAGAGAATAGATTAATTTTACATTTAATCCTAGCATGTTTAAGACAACCAAAATTACATCTCTTTGATCTATGATAAAAAACAGTCAAAGATAGCAAGCAGTACATCTTCTACTGATTTTGGAGCCATTGGTTTTCAGCTCCTTGGACATAATCAAGACTTGAATATGAGTGATGTGTCATGGTGATAAATAAAGGATACATCACATCACATACTTCCAAAACATACTAGCAAATACCATGTAATTCCCTTTTTCTTGTGATACTGTGAATGAAATTTTCAAACACAGCCAATAACTACGTGTATAAAGTTAAAATCATGTTGCTTATGCTGGTACCTAAAATGAGAACTAGGAGGAAATTACCTTCTGAAATACAAGTCTAATGAGACAACAGGGCAGCAGCCAGCCTACCCACCCACCCCACGCTACTGACAGCTCAGCAGACAGTTCTTTGTTGGGCTTGAGAATTTCTTTCACCATTGCCAAAACATGGTTACTCCTCACACACAGAACTGTACCAGAAGACCAATACCTGTCTTCATCACCAATCACAGTTAACAACACAAAATTCTGATTAAGTCATGAGATGGACATGATTCTTTACACTCCCCAGACTCTTTGGACATTTTATACTCTTCATATATTTAAGAAGTCACCAAAAACCAATCATTCTCCTAAGCCTGGGGACCAGAAACAATAACTCCCCCCTCCCAACTGCAGGCACCAGCTAAAAAGATGCAGAGAATCAAGTTCCCTCAACCATCTTCTCCACCCTCCATCCACTGTACTCTCAACATGAGTGGGACAGCTTCAGTAAGAGTGGGAAAACCTCCAACTCTTCTCCCTCGGACAGTTCTGTATCCTGATAGTGAGGACACACCACTCAGATGTGGTGACTACACGTGGGTCCCCAAGCCTGCAATGACATGAATACAAGTCATCCATTTTCAGCACAAGCATCCCAACTGGCAGGCAAGGGGGAGTGACAGCATTAGTTCTTTAACCAGTATGCTATGGGACTAAAGAGCAGGGCACATACCTTTCAACTACATGTCCTCAGGAGAGGATCCCACGTGGCCGAGATGACCAGCACCCACCAGCCAGGTACCTCAACTCCAAACACTGGCAGGAGAGGAGCAACAACACTTTTGATGGGCTAATTCTGCAAGCCTCACCATTCCCTCAGGGATTTCTGGTTCTCTCTACTGACTCAACAAACACTGCAGGCTCTAAGCTCGGCTTATGTGAATCAGACGCCAAATTTTTCAGCTCTACATGGGATTTGTATGTGGAGTTGCTTTGAAGTTGCACCCAGCATTTTTATGACTTCAATATCCTGATATATCAATTTCTGTCAGGATTTTAAAGCAAGCCATTCTGCAAACAAATTTATGGAAGAAAAATTTGCTAAGGGAGAGAAAGATTCAGTTTCCTTTTACATGCATAACTCATTTTAATTACCATCTGCAGGCAGACCAGTTAATTGCTAGAAACAATTGATTATTCACTCCTTTTCTTATTAGGTAAAAGTCACTGTGCACTCAGACTGAAAATCACAACATGAATTAAAAACAGACCTTGTTTGATATTTCTAGCAGTTTAACTTAATTTTGTCAAACTACTTTTTTCAAACTATTGTTTTTGCAAAGTAATGGTAAGTCTTCATTGCCTAGGCATGTTTTAATTTGCTTTTTTAACATCTGAAATCAGTTGCATCAGCTAATAAAGAACTATTTATTTTTCAAGCTAAGTATCCAGAAATCAATACATTATGAATGCTTTATTTCACAGCCTAATTCAGTGTACAAAATTTTCTTCAAATCACTACACCAGATCAAGGTTTGCTTTTATTTTACTATACCATCAGGGCTATCAAACAAAGCTAATTTGTCAGGGAAAGCCAAAAAGGACAAGAATTTCAAATGCAGTTTTTTTGGGGGGTTGGGTTTTTAGTTTTGGAGGTTTGTGAAACAGCAGAAGTCATGACTGAAAGAAAACACTTGAAGTTCAAACAGAGCCTTGGTGACATGGCAAGTGCTCAGCTAATGAAATCATTCCAAAACCAGCACCTATAATAGACATACAGTGGAATGACAATGAGAAAAACTCCAAAACAGGTATCTTTCCTTTTGGCCTGAAGGAGTTGTGTATTGCAACAGGGAAGACACCTTTTTTTTAAAGAAATCAAATACACATGTTGGTATTTCAGCCTGGAAATAAGACATGGCAGCTGTAAATAAAGCAGTCCCCCAGCTGTCACAATTTATTATTGAAGAGTAATATATCTAGAGAAATTATTTGGTTTACAGATGTTCTCAATTATATTCAGGTCTTCAAGAATGTATCATATCACACAAGAGAAGTCTCCAAAAAAGCATTCAAGATTATGAAGGGGTAAGACTTAAGGCCACAGGTTGCTGCCAAGTTAAGCACTAGCAGGCTCCATCTGGGCAGCTAAATGTGAAAATAGTGCACTGACATGTAGGCTACTGTGCTGCATGAGGGACTATCCAAAAACAAGCTCACCAGGGTAGAAAGCAGTGCCATGATCCCAACTGACATGACAGCGGTGCTGCACTTCATCCAATTTCAGCATTCTACAACCACTAACCTTTTTTTGGTTTTGGTTGGAACTTTTTCTAGAGTTCTCAAAATATAACACCTTAAGGGACTTCAGTGTTCACAAGTACTGTATGGTGCACAGATTAGCCCAGAATCTAACAAACATGAAAGCCACAGTTTTATCAGACGGCCTCCGTGCAAAACACAGAGCTAGAAATATAGCTAACCTTCTGACCAGTAAGTAAAATGGGCTCTGCACCTGGGTCAGGGCAACCTCTGGTATCAGTACAGGCTGGGGGATGAGTGGACTAAGAGCAGCCCTGTGATTTGGGGGTACCGGCAGATGAAAAAACTGGACACAAGCAAGCAGTGTGCACTCACAGGCCAGACAGCCAACCCTGTCCTGGGCTGAATCAAGAGAAGTATGACCACCAGCTTGAAGGAGGTGACCCTGCCCCTCTATTCTGCCCTTGTGAGGCCCTGCCTGCAGTACTTCACCCAGCTCTGGATTCCTCAGCACAGGAAAAGATACAGACCTGTTAGCCTAGGTTCAGAGGAAGGACACAAAAATAATCAGAGGGATAGAGGACCTCTGCTGTGACAACAGGCTAAGACTAGTTGAGGTTGCACAGCCTGCAGAAGGCTCACAGGAGACCTTATTGTGGTCTTCCAACATCAAATAATAAGAGAGATGGGGACAGACTATCTAATAGGACTTGTAGCAAGAGGACAAGGGATAATGGTTTTAAACTAAAAGAGATTAGATGCAGACTAGATATAGGGTAGTTTTTTCATGATGATGGTGGGGAAACACTGGAATAGGTTGCCCAGAGAGGTGGTAAATGTCCCACCCCTGGAAACATTCAAGGTCAGCATAAGGGTTCAAATAAATAAGGGTTCAAATAAATATACTACAGGACATAGTTCTTAGACCAATAGATTTCTCTGGCTCTTATCTGATCACAGGCAACATAATCTTTCATTCATGGACTTCAGCAAGGAATTCCAGTAGCAGTGAGTTGTACCAATGCTAATTACATGATACTACATGCCTCTACTCGTAGGCAGAGCACCTCATTTTCAAAACCCAACAATTGCACTAATCCTTTCTGGGCATACTGAAGAACTCATGTTCCACAGATTATCTGCTGCTCCCATCTATTCCTGCCAAACATTTAATGCAGGATATGTCCTTGGGATTTATTCATATTTCCTCTCAGGATGACTTTGACTTCAGAATTGCCACTAACCATATTCAGCTTATCAACCTATTCACACCACTGTCTCTTTCTGTTATTTCTCATTCCATAAATTGCTGTATGTCACTGGCAGAGAAAGGAGCAACTTTTCCATCACCAGTGATTTTTAAATTCATATAGAATACTCTTTCTACATTGCAGCTCAAGCAACAATTAATTCAGAAGTGTCCTAATGCCTTAATTGCCCAGGACGTTAGGCTGCCTGATCACAGGAGTCCTTTCAGGCCTTACAAGCCTTTGTTTTGTGTCTCTTCAGAGGTTGGCTTGGATTTTCAGTCACTAATGAATTATCAGTGAAGAGCCAGCAGCTTATCTGCAAACCCAGCTAAACAATGACAACTCCATATTTACAGTTCCATTAGGCATCTCTCATTTAGCCAGGTCAAAGCTGATCCTTTGATTTTGCTTTGCTCTACTTCACGAACAATAATGGGTGTTGAAAGATTAAATACTTGACCTCAGCCTATTACATCTTTATCCATCAACTGAACTTGTCACAGCATGTAAAAATTTTGTCAAGTTAATTTTATCAAATAAATTTTCCACAAGCCCACACTAGTTAAAGTTTTATACACTTCTTCCAGTACCTATTAACTCAATCCCATCATAGGACACAGCACAATGTCCTACCCTAAAGCCTGGCTTTTCCAGCGCTTCTGCATAGCCACCCAGCACCTTTTCTCTGGAGGAGGCAGACTGTGGATTTCAGATAGCACCCACTGCTTGAAAAGCAAAATATTGCTGCCTACCACAATCTGATGCAGAGGATCAGGCTAAAGCAGCTGACTGTGGGAGTCAGCAACCATTTCTGCTGTACCATTGCCCACCACCATCAATCTGATTTTACTTCCTCAGGCAGGAACAGAAGTCCAACTGTTGAGGACTGAGAGCACAGTCCACCCTCACATCTGTACATCCAGCTGTCTTCCTAACCTCTCCCCCCCTCAGCAGCCCATAACAAAACCCATATCCATCCCACAAGTCTGTGTTGTACAACACTGAGTCATCACATGTAATCTAATAAACTAGAGACAAAACACTTATGTCATATTCTTAGTCTCTGAAACTTCTGAAACTTCTCAGAAGTTTAAAAAAAAAGCACAGAACTCACTACTCAGCTTTTCCAAATTTTCTGGATGCACTTTCTCTGGTGCTGGTGATTTTAAAGGATGCTGTTTAATGGCTGGCATTACTGGACTGAAATCTGTTTTGTTATAAACCTCTGAAAACAGCTACAGTCTCTTTTCCAAATACTGCACAACACTATCTAATAAATCCTTGCCAGTTTCGTACTCGCATTTGTAGTTATACCATTCCTACTGAATAATGCACCAACTGTAATGCTACAGTTCACTTTGCTCCTCATAGAATTAACAGCCCAGAATACAGTGATCAGGACAATTACTGGTGCAGAGTCTTGGCTTCTTTTAAACAAGATCTGTAGCTGGCTCATCCTCAGTGTTCAATGACTGAAGTCACTTGTGAGGTGAAACAGAAGGAGACTAAGTTCTGAGAACATAAATTAGTATTTCAGCCTAACAAATTAAACCATAAAGGATTAGTGTAAAAAAATCCCAAAACAACAAACAAAAAAACCCCAACCAACTAAATAAAAAACCTCTTATTTTTGTATATTTGGAAGTTAATGCAGGTATGTGTCCTAGAAATAGCTGGCACTGGGAAGCATTCTGAGTTGTGTGTTGTGGTGGGCAAAGAGATACTCTATGAATCTCTTAAAACCATTAATCTACTGTTAAGAGCTGGAGACAAAACCCAAAGGCCCCTGGCAATTCTGTGCTCTCAAATAATTCACAAATAAAGTGCCTGAACGTTCCTTCAGAATTTTAAGACAACTTAAAATGGGCATGGGGCTGTTGCTGCTGAAAAAGAGCATTAAAAGCGTCTACATCAGTGATGCTGGATTGGGGTTTTCAGTTAAATTTCCATCTTAAATTTTATATTTCTGCACATGCAGAACTAATTTCTTCTCATCTATGTGATCCTAAGCATATAGATATCATGTATAATCTTGATGGGTGGAAACCATATATTTAAATTCATTCCCTCTTTTCCTACATAATACCTCTATAAATTTAAGTCAGATCTCTTCTGGCACTGCAACATTATCACTGCCAAATGGGTATTCTGTCTTTCAACACTTTTAAGAAAAGGAACTTTCTTTCATTTTAGATAACAGATTCATATAAACTTAAAAGACAAACATTTAGCTAAGGGCTGTTTATATCTATTCCTAGTTATTAAAGTTTCCAGCATCAGTTCCTGCTATAATTGATGCTGATATTCTCCTATAGAGTTAATAAGCAGTTTTATGAAGGAATGATTACATCTCTTAAATGCTTCTGAGAACTTTAAAAAGATTGCAAACTCTCAACTGCGTAATTACCTTAAAAAGAGAAGCTACAGACAACATTAATCAGTAATCACGCCTGAAGAAAAAGAGTAGATACAATGTTTATAGCATTATTTAACATGCTCTGGTTCTTTTTGTTGTTTTTTTTTTCAAAACTCTAAATGGAAACTGTTCTGTCACAGTAACAACCGCAGTTCCGAAAGCACCTGAAAGAATATCACTGACAATTCATGGTGAAATTGTTACCTACGCTTACCATGTTTTAAGAACTGGAATTTGTGTCTTCAATGCTGTAACAAATAAATAATGAATAATAAATAAATAAATGTAATTAGGCTTCTGTAAGTGACTGAAAATTTCTTTTCCAACAAAGTTTTACAGAGGAAAATTCCTATTCACCAAGTCCTCACTGACCTCAGTCAGTCTTTCTGGTCAGTATGACCTATTCTAGCTTTTTCTGAGCAAAATCAAACATTTTCCAACTGTGCCTGGGAGTTTTCTTCCAGCCCTCTTAAGCTGAAAGGCAGAACAGCTCTGCAAAATGGCTTAATGCAACAGACAACAGATGAGTGTTAGCTTTTCCCTTGGCCATTCTGAGATTAAGAACCAACTAAACATACGCAACACAACTCCCAGATTCAATATGGTAAGGGCCATTACATATTTGGAGACTTTCATGCCCTCTTTGTTTAGTTAAAACATGACCTCCCTGTACAGGACACCCTCTTCAAAGCTGCTGATAGGCAGCCTCAGAACCTTCTTCTATCAAAGTTGGACCAACTTTGTTTTTTTTGTGTTTGACCAACAACACTGTGATGTATCCACGAGAAGTACTGATGTAAACAAGATATTTTTTTGCTCGCCAACCACATTCCTAAAGGCAAATTTGTATTTCTTGATGTGGAAAGAATAAAATTTCAAAAGTTCTCCATCAGGTATGGAAGACTGATGAGATCTGGATGTCAAAGGCTCACCAAAAGTGCCACAAAATGCAACCATGAACCCAAAGTACATGAATGTACACGATACAAAAGGAACACATGGAAAATGCATTAGCGTACACAGCATAAAGGTCAGTGTGTGCTTCCTTGATAAGAGCAATAGATTTATTAAGTAAATAACATCTCTCTATTATCTGCATTCAATTCTTTCTCAAGTGTTCAACATAAACTTTATTAAATGCCTAAGAAACCATAAATACTGTCCCTAAGGAAGTGCCAGAAGCAGGAGATAATAATTCAAGGTACTAACGTAAACATATTTTCTTTTCAAGCAAGCATCTTCACTTCAGCTGCAACAAAACCAACAGGCTTCCCTTAACAAATGTGTTTTCAATAAAAAAATCAATACTGGATATTTTATCTAAAAATGTACAACAACCAACCACGATGGTTCAAATTTCTGCTGCATATCAAACCAAAGGAAACTCCAATTTCTAATCTAATTTTGCATCTTTATCTGCTTATAGAAAGAAAACAAAAATACTATTGGAACCTGGTTTAAAATAAAATCGAATTAAGTGTTACAAATTTACAGAAATTGCTTTAAATGATCTAAAAAAAAATCCTTGGCTATAAATGAAAGACCAATTGATACCAAACACGTTGCAGTAATCACACGACAATATTCCTGGGTTACGTTTCAGAACAAAGGTTTCTTCAACGCACTTTTTTTCAACAGCAGCTGTGCCAGAATATTCATGGTTGAGGATTTGGTTGCTTCTTTAAAAGTCAGAGAATCATTGAATAGTTACGGTTGGAAAGGACATTAGGAAAGCATCATTTAGTTGAACCCCCCCCCCCCCCCTGCCATGGGCAGGGACACGTCACACTAGACCATGTCACCAAAGGCTCCGTCCAACCTGGGCTTGAACACTGACAAGGATGGAGCATTCACTGCTTCTTTGGGCAACCTGTTCCAGTTCCTCACACCCTCACAGAAAATAACTTCTTTCCCTTGTTTAAGCCCATCACCCCTTGTCATGTCACTACATTCCCTGATGAAGAATTCCTCTCCAGCATCCTTGTAGGCTCCCTTCAGATACAGGAAGGCTACTATGAGGTCTCCATGCAGCCTTCTCTTCTCCAGGCTGAACAGCCCCAACTTAGAAACTTAGTTTCTTGGTCTTAACCAACTTAAACTATTCATGCATTTAAAATGCCTAATAAGTCAACAATGCAATGAAAACATAACTGTAAAAAGGATGTTAACTTTGTTTTTAGGAACTAATCTTGTTTGTGTTTTGGTAACATTTATCTTTTTTAAAGTATCAGCTGTAAATGCACAAGCTAAAAAATAAAAGACAGAATCACAGAAAGCTGTCTAAAATTGAGAAGTATGCAAGTGCCTCATAACTTCAAAAATCTGCATTGAACATCAATAATTAATCTAATAACCACACTTGCTGGCAATGTGCCACAACTCACCTCTTCAGGAAACACCAGAAGAATGTATGACTACGACGTGTTTGGTCCCCGAGTTACCTGAAAAGTACATTGTGAGCTATACTTATTAATTCATAATAGGAGATCTACTTATGAAGTTTTGAAAAGGGGATGGAAATAGCTCAGATGTTCCTCCTGCTTAAAAAAAAATGCATTAACATTTCACCATTTTTAAGGAAGAGGTCCCATTTGTTCATTTTGTTCAGTGTCATTCATTGTCTTTTAGTTACATTTAAAGTTTTCAGTGAATGGTTTTACGCACCACCTCTTTACATCCTCACACATGAAAGGCTGAGGTCTTTTCTGCCAGTTATACTATCTCTATCAAAACTATACAAGTCCCTAGTATTCATCCATACTTTTAAGATAATAATAACAACTTCAACTGAGATTGATCTGAGAAGAAGGAATTGCACAGCTGTGTCTGGTTGGATGTTCAGTTGAATGGAGCATCCAACCTTTTGGTTACTGCAAGACATAGCTTCTCAAATATTCAGCAGCAAATAATTATATGTATATAAATTTGTACAATCAAAATGTATAAATCCCATTTAGGATGACAGGTATGGCATGATCTCTGGCTTCATGATCAGCATGTTCCCTCAGTCACATGGCCATGTATCCACAGTGGACAAGTACACAGTCCTGCTGCCTGGTGGGAATGTGGGGTGGTCACAATTGAGGTAGATAAGGGCAGGATACAGGTCGCAATTCATCCAGCTCATTACCCTGAGTCTCCGCTTATGACTGTTGGGCCTCAAGAATGGTAAGAGATAGAAACAACAAGCACAACCACATTATTACAGGAAGCAAATTTCTTTCGAAAATCATAGGAGAGTTAAAATAGTGGAAAATATGCCAGTTTAAATGAGTGAAATGGAAAATTCTTCCAGAAATTGAGAGTGAAAGTGTTAACTACAATATTGCAGTGACCCTCCAGGTTCTTTCTGTATATTAGAGTCAATATCCAATGGGTATTTTCATCACAACTTCTAACACAAGTTCAAGACCTGAACTTGATCACAAATTAAGCTAAAGTTCATTTAAAAACAAAAACTTCACTAACTCTTCTTAGAAACCAGATAGAGGAAACAGTCTTCTCAGTGAAGGTCAATGCAAGACTGCTCATTACATCACTGCTTTCTGAACAAAGCATCCAATTTAATTTTAGAATATCTGACTACTGCAATTTTTGGTATTTGACAAGAAACAGTTCCAAAAAAAAAGATTTCATTACTCTAAGTAACACTGACAGCCCATTTTTCTTCAGTTCATTGTATTACCACCTTGCTTCTTTGACCTCATTTCACCTCAATTTAACAAAGCCATTGAAAGTAGTTTTGTTTTCCTCATAAACCACCCCATCAACCCCTTGATTCTTTGACATCTTCTTAATTCCTTTGATTTTGTCAACATATTTTCAGAATAGTTATCTTAAACTGTCTGCAATTCAAAGAAATGTAAATGTACTCCAGGACAGAGAGGCATGTTATAACAGGGAAAAAGCACTTCTTTTTCCCAACAAGAAAGGTCCATAGAATATTTCTATACACAGCTGGAACTGATCTTCTTTCATTACTATCTCAAACTCAGATCTTATGTATTTTCATATTTCTTTAAATACCATCAGTTTTTAGGTTTCTCAGACAAATTTGCTTTTTAGTTTAAACTGCATAGCTGCACAGTATCTAATATTTTTCAGGACAAAACTCAATGCAGTGCTTTTCCTACTGATTTTTAATTTGGTAGGCTGGATGCTGAATGCAGGCTGATACTATCCTGTTCAACATCTTTGTCAGCGATATGGACAGTGGGATTGAGTGCACCCTCAGCAAGTTTGCCGATGACACCAAGCTAAGCTGTTTGGTTGATACCCTGAAGGGAAGGAATGCCATCCAGAGAGCCCCTGACATGCTTGAGAGGTGGCCAATGCCACAAAGCAAAGTGCAAGTTCCTACATCCAAGCTGGGGCAATCCCAGGCACAGCTACAGGTTGGGCAAAGAAGAGATTCAGAGCAGCCCTGCAGAGAAGGACTTGGGGGTCTTGGTTGATGAGAAAATGAACATGAGCCAGCTTCAATGTGCACTTGCAGCCCTGGAACCAACTGTATCCTGGGCTACACCAAAAGGAGTGAGAACAGCAGTCTGAAGGAGGTGATCCTACCCCTTTACTCTGCTCTTCTAAGACCTCACTTGCAGTATTGTGTGCAGTTCTGGTGTCCTCAACATAAAAATGACATGGAACTGTTGGACCAAGTCCAGAGGAGGGCCACGAGGAGGATCAGGGGACAGGAGCACCTCCTGTATGAAGACAGGCTGAGAAAGTTGGGGAAGAGAAGGCTGCATGGAGACCTCATAGCAGGTTTCTAGTATCTGAAGGAAGCCTACAAGGATGCTGGACAGGGATTCTTCATCAGGGACTGTAGTGACATGACAAGGGCTGATGGGCTCAAACTTAAACAGGGGAAGTTCAGGTTAGCTATAAGGAAGAAATTCTTTACTGTTAGGGTGGTGAGGCACTGGAATGGGCTGCCCAGAGAAGTGCTAAATGCTCCATCCCTGGCAACATTTAAGCCCAGGCTGGACAGAGCCTCTGGTGACATGGTCTAGTGTGAGATGTCCCTGCCCATGGCAGGAGGGTTGGAACTTGATGACCTTAAGGTCTTTTCCAATGCTAACTATTATATGTTTCTATGATTCTGTCTATCTCTGCTGGTATTAACAGATTCCTGTCCTTAGAAATTATATATTAGTTCTTCACAGGAATAAATTTTGAGTTCTAAAAAATTATTTATTAAATCATGTCAAATATGGTTAAACATTACTTTTTTACATGTCAAATCAAACAAAATTTAGACTTTGTGTGTACACAAGATTCAAAATACATCTCAAAATTAACTATGCAATAAACAATCATAGTATTATACACATTAAATATCATAAAAACTGCAACACACAGCTGCTTACTTTTATAATATTTTCCAAACAGTGTTAAGTGTTTAAAAATTTAACTGTCCACATATTTAAAGAACTATCTACCTTGTGCTGGAACAAACCAATGTGTAGGTGGTGAATCGTCCAGCTGAACTGAGCAAAAACATGAGTATACAGACAAGTGAAAGGGAGCCAAAATAACTTCCCTCCAAAGGCAGAAACTCATTTAAGCATATGAAAAAAATAAAAATAGAAAATAACAATCATTAGGGAAATGGATTTATCTTCTGTTCTAAAAGGACATAATAAATAACAGACACAGCTACAGTGTGGGCCATGTCCAGGAAATCTGTGAGGTCTCTTGGACCACAACACTCCCTCCAGAAAGTCACACATAGTAATGATGAAGCAACTAACCCACTCAGGGCAATGCTCAGATCACTTTTATAGGGCTAGAAAAGTAGAGCAAGACATTGACCAAATAGTTACTAGCACCTCAAGAACTACTACCATTACCACACTGAACACCAAGCATCCCAGTGGCATTTAAGAATTGAGGATTCAGGCCCCTGCACAGGCTTGCACTCCCAAGTAATTCCAACATGACCAAAGAAACACATTAATTTTAGACAAAAGTCTTCTATTGATTGCTTCATTTATTTTTTTAAACTTCAAGATACAAAAGCCTCCAGAACTGCAGAGCTCTCTGAACTATGGTCAACAGTCACAGATCTGGTTATGAATCGTCTTGTGCCAGCCTTCAAGTTACAAACACCCAAGCCTCCATGCAAATAGAAAAGGAAAACCATCTACTTCCTGACCACATTACATTGCAATTGAAGGAATATTAATTTTTTCATTCAAAAGTTGCTTCTCCTCCAGCTGCCTGACAGGTAAAGTATGTCTGCCCTTTTTAGAAAACAAATGTACCCTATCTTCAAAATAAAATAGATTAAATCAGAGCAATTCAAAAACTTGGCTCTCAGAAGCTCTGTAATCCAGGGGGGAAGGACCAACTAGTGAATCATTTATTCCACTGCGAGAACATGCAAACTTCATAGAAAAAAAAAGGTTAAAAAAAAGAAGAAAAAAGAAAAAAAAAGATGAAGTTTCTGCTGCATAGACAGGTTTAGGCTGACTACAGCCATATATAGTAATTTTCCCCTTTAAACCTTTACCTTGAAGACACATACACAAAGTATGCATGGAAAAATTAAGATTTAAAGCTTAAAATGTGCATCTGCGTCTACTCACTAAGGACAATGCTGAGCAGCAATTTTCATTCCTCTTTTGGTTCATAAACAGAGGTATTACATGATTACTCAATCATTAATGGAGTAACAGCATGTGCATGTTAAAGAAAAAAATTCACCACATTTAATTTGAACTAGTTAAATACAGAGCTACTAGGACATGTAACTCATCCAAGATCAAATTATTCAGAATGATATGCAAAACCAGAACAGCAGCATGCAGCAAAAAGACTTTAGGAAGTTGCCAGTTGCACACAGCAGACAGAACTAGTAGGTGAACATATTTATTATTTTTTAAACAAGACCAGCAGACAAACTGCTTCTATCATCTGGTAATGAGATAAACACAGATTAAGAAGTATGCTTTTTGCTTCTCACAATCAAAATCAAGATGTCCATGGAGATCCAAAGACAACAGAGCACTCCTCCCCTGAGCCCAGATTTTGGAATCTGTCAAACCCTTGCACTCACTCTTGCACCGTTACTTAGATTTTCTGCCTGCTCCTCTCTTTATGAGGACAATGGCCTGCACTCAGGACTCTTCTGGACAACTGTGAATATTAAGCTAGTCCTTATTTGTTACTATTTCATGTAAGGTTTTTAGCTATTTTTATCATATACAGTCCTTGAAGAAAAACACTTGGCCATACCTGCTTCATCTTTGAATAAGGAAATATACAATGATATTTTCAGCTTCTCAGGCTTTGCAGAAAACCAGGGAAACTAAGGTTAAAAACAAAACACTGCTTTTCATTTTATGATTCCATGATTCTAAAAAAGAAATGGGAAATAAGCTTTATAAATTTTAAGAATTTATATTTTTGAGATTGAGATGAGGAGCATAATGGTCTAACCCCACAAAAAAACAAGTACCAGTTAGTTTTGTTACCCCCTAGATTGCAAACTACTTCATTATACAATGGGACTGTAACTGTCAATTTTTTATTTATCAGACCAACATCTTCCTGAAATGAGCCATAATGTCTGATTTTAGAGGTAATAGGGAGTATATTATATGTGTTTGCAAAGATGGCTATACATATATGGCTCCCCTCAGCTGAGGAATTATGCCTTGGCCCAGATGGACAGAAACAGGTCTGATGCACTGGATTTTAATTAACCAATGTCTATAAATAACCTCACTATCAGACACAGAAAAACACAACTGAGTAATGCCAGCATTGATTTTCATTAGTATTTGTCTTTGTTCAGTCTTTCCTATAAAGGAAAGCACACTGGAAAGAGACGTATTTGTTTTCCAAAATATCTGGCTTGTTTGATGTAAATATGAACTCTTCATTATCATTGAAAAAAAAATGTAGCCAATAAAATAATGATTCTACTTAGTCACAAAAGCAAGCATGAATGGAAATTGAAGCAATAAACATCAGTGCCTACAAATACAGACTGTCCCTTGGCAGAGAACTCTATGACCACAAATGAGGATTTGGAACTTCAAAGGGAAGGATTTTTAATTGGTTATTAAATTAATCTTTAAGACAATGCTGTAACTTTTTCATTTGAGACAATTTCTGACATCTTTAGGAATCATATAATATTGAATGAAGCATACAATGTTCAGCAACCTGACATATATGTGTTGTTATTACTTATAGTAGTAGTATCAGTATTAAAATTTTAACCATGATTATTGCAGGAGACAAGGATGCTAGTAAAGACTTCTTCGAATTCCAAAAGGAGTGTTTAATAACAGTTTTCTCCTAAACAGTATGGTCTGACTACATTAAAAGTCAGAAGAACAATCACTCTCTTAGGTACTACATCTTAGGTCATGATCAATCAATAAATTGATTAATAGCTAGATACAAGGTCATTTTTCTTTTCTTTCTTTTGGAGTATAAATAAATAGCAAAAGGCTAAATGGAGAAAAAAAAAACATTTAAAAGATTTTCTTGTATCTAAAGATTAGCTTGTATCTAAAGCATGAACCCTTGAGTGTATTACCTGGTTATCTAGAAAAAAACTTTTCATTGTTCTTCAACTTAAAGGCAACCTGCTAGGTATCTAAACAGTAGTTTCGTGTTACCTGACATACCTCTCTGTATAATCAGTTAATGGCATGGCTAGACCTTCTGTCCATACAGAAGAAGTGATTTTGTCCAACAGAATAGCTGGACAGCTTCCCTGTCTGAACAGAGAACTTACTTTCCTTTATCAGTTCCAAAATTCCAAACTCTGATGCTGTTGACCATGATTAATTGTATTTGGCATAGCTTTAATAAACCTTCAGAGAAAATAATTCTATTTTTATATGCAAATACATCATCAGTTCAAATATTTGCAGGTATCAGATTATGATATTTGAACATGAGAATACTTCCGGGTTTTCCTATAGTTTATTCTTAAGGCACTCACAAAACAACTCTCCTGTAGTAACATCAATTAACGTTCACTCAATGTGTAGAGATCAAAGCAGCTACTATACACAAACATGCCAAAAAGAACAAAACAGCACTCAGTTATCTGCAACAAACTTCAATAGTCTCACCTACACAAACCCAAATGTTGCCTTTCCTTCACCAGCTCCAAAGCCACATAATTCAATAGCACCCACTTTGGTATGTGAAGTAAACTGTAAGGAGTTTCAGTCTGATCAACCTATTTTCAGCAACAGATGTGGGAACTGACAACAAAGGCTCAGGAAGAGCTTCTTAAAACCTACATAAACCTACATAATTCTTGCTTTTTTAACCCAGCCTCCATTACAGCAGCACAGGATAACCTAGGAACTCTACCACCAGAATATGGGACAGTGCTAAATACTAAGTACTAATATGGGAGCTGGTACTAAAAACTTTCTGTGGCAGTATAATCACTGCACAGGCTTTCTACCTCCAGCCAAAGTTACTTTCCCTCATGCCTCAGACCACAGGGAAAAGGAGGATAAAATTGTTTATTTGATATTACAAGAACAGAGGAAACACTTAGGTGGTAAGACATGAAGAAGCCCGTAGACACAGACTAGCAGGAAAGGCACTCTTCATTTAGCCACCACAGTCACTTTGGAAAACTCAGTAAAAGTGTGTTAAATACACTAATACATGACAGAAAAGAATGCATTGTGTAACACACGGCTGTGTCTTCAACAATGCCAGATTACCATCTGGTACATTACCATCTGATATGATCACCATGCAATAAAAATTTACTCCCTGAACAGGTGCAGACACAATCACATTTCTGTCAAATCTGCCAGAGTGCAGGATGTTGCATTCTTGCTGACTTCATGCCAGCTGAAAGAGACAAACAATACCTGATCTGCCATTATGACAGTCACAGAGAGATGAACAAGACCTGACAGAGCAGAAAATCTACTAGCACAAGGTTAACGTTAAAATTGGGGATGACAAGGTATGTTTACATGAGATGTTTGCATTGTATGGTTATGGGGTTCTGATCTGCTGGCAAGTGTGTTAAAGACATATCAATGAAACAGCACTCTAAATCAATC
This sequence comes from Melopsittacus undulatus, assembly GCF_012275295.1. Lineage (NCBI taxonomy): Eukaryota > Metazoa > Chordata > Aves > Psittaciformes > Psittaculidae > Melopsittacus > Melopsittacus undulatus. The sequence goes on along the minus strand of NC_047557.1, from coordinate 24,732,464 downwards.
CAATAAAACAGTGTCTGTAGAGCAAAGGGTAACACAGTATCCTCCTCCCTCTATACTGCTCTGTCCTTGTCAGTGATCTAAAAGCTTTCAGTCTTTCATCTAACCGCAGGGAATCTCACATACTCTGTGTTCATGTCAGCAGTTTAAATTATCTGTAGTAAAAGGGAGAAGGGCAGAGAGAAGAAAAACTTCTGTATTCAATACAATTTCACACACAGAGGAGAAAATAAATCAAGTTAGGATTACAGACATAGCTGCTTAGATTGCCTAAACGAGACAATGAGTATTATCTCATCTGGCAGTTTAGCATGACTGAAATGAAATGTAATTTGTAGCTGACGCCAACTGGCAGAAGACAAACAAATGTTCACGGTAATTTTTGTACTTTATTAAAAATGTACTTATGTCTTAAATTGTAAGGAAAACAAATAGAATAGTTTAGGTCTACAAAGTACAAGATTTGCAGATGCTACCCTCAGCTGCTAACTCACAGAAAGATGTGTCTTGAGTGAGCAGCCAAAAGCAGATGTCTGGGGAAGAAGATAAGAATAGTGTAAGCATTTAAGTCATACTTTTCCCAAATACTCTCCAGTCTTCAATAATTTGTAGCTCAGGGACTTTCAAAGCCGGACGTCAAGCTTATGTATTTCATAATTCCCTACAGACTTTTCTTCCTTTTATTTTGTCCAGTCTCCCTTTGAATTGGTATAAATTTTCAGTATCTACCACATCCTGTGGGGTTACACAGCTTAATTATATGTGCATGAAAGAAAACTCTTTTTGTTATTCTGAACCCAGCACCTGCTAGTTTCATTTCCACACTCATTAGCTCTTGCACTGGGACAGTCAATGAACAACTGATCCGTATCACCCTCATCATGTTGTTCATGTTTTTATAAAACTATCATCACAATCCCAGTTGTCTCTTCTCCTCGCAAATTGTTCTTTGTATGGAAGGTGTTAAACAACTTTGATTGTCCCTGCAGTGAACTGAAAAAGCAAAACATACCCTTAGTCTTTCTTCTATGGCTTTACTTTCCCTGAATGTTGTTTTTATTCCCCAGTAATCTGGGCCCTACAGACTCTCTGCATCAGATTTCCTGCTCCTCAACTTGTTCCTCGAATTCTTTTCTAATCTGCCTTCTTACAGACATTTAATTCTGATTCAGTTTGACCTTTATGTTTTCCTCTTCCACACACTTGCACTTCTGTAACTACCAGCTGCTACCCCTGAAAGTGCATTTTTTTCAACAGCCTTTGATTACACAATTAACTAGAATTAATATTACAAAAATAGACAAGGATGGAGGCCAACAGTGTTTTGTGAAAATATTTTCCTCCATCACCTGTAAATTAGTGGTAAAATTTGTGGAGAAAGGTTTCTCAGCATTACAGTTGGCATGAATTGTTTTTCCCAGTGCACAGGACTATCAGGAGTCTGGTGAATTTTTCTTTCCACAGTTTCTTCAATAACCAGATCTGATTTAAATCACTTGCACTACAAGAAAAACACTTTTCTCTCTCCTCTACCTGTACAAGGCCTTTACAAGCATAAAAAAGAGACAATTTTTTTTTTGCCCTTTTTTAGCTAAGGTTTCCAAAGAAATTTTTTTCAGTATTTTCAGGATCTGCATTATGTAATAAAGTAAGCTATTTTTTACCAGGCAATGTTTATTTAGAAAAGGTAGAATGTTTATTGGAGGAAAAGATAGGAATTCAAAATGAAGACCTAGAGAAATAACCTGAAGAAGCAATGTCATCTTCAATATGAACATGTTGAGGGCACAGTGCATGCATACATGCACAACACTCCTGATGCACACTGAAAGCAAAAGATTGCACATCTTCTGTGCAATTTATGTAATGTGCAACAGAAAAGCTACGTAAGCTCTGTTTACATGGGCTGCTCAAGCACCAAATGAATTAAAACTCTCCTTAGGCTTTGTTTTAGACCGGACCTTCACTCTTTCACATTAACATGTACCATTCTTGCACTAAGCAAACTCAAGAAAGGCTGGATATTTCTGGACTCCAAATTTGGCTGCAATGAAAGGCAAGCTCTAATTCAAACTGTCAGGGCTGTCATGGAATGTGGTCTGGGTCACTTAGATATAAAGACTGGTTGAAGGTAATTACATTGATTTTATGCAGTCATGATCATGACTAATGACTGAATAAACATGTATGCACAACACAAACCTCATGCACATTTCTGCAAACTGGATATCTCTGCTAAATTATCTCAGCAAAGCAATCAGCTGGGCAGTCTGTGGAAAATCTTGTACACCAGCTGTCCTGTTCTATGTCTATTAGTAGCTTAAAGAAAACCTAAACAGGGAGAAAAATTAGACCTTCGTTAACTCCTGAAAGGTATACCACACCAGAGCAATACTGTCCTGAGAAAAATCAATGCAGAGAGAAGACGTTAACACTGCATGAAACTTTCTGTTAAGCATAAAACTATAATTTCATTCTATTTCCAACTTAGCCCACCACTTAATGTTGAACTAGTAAGTTAAAACAATTTTCTAAAAGCACAGGAACAAATCCATAAGTTATGAATTTAAAATACATGCAATATGAATTTAAAATTAATAATTCATTTAATTATGAATTTAATACATGCAATATGAAGTTAAAATACATGCAACTAATCTCAACATGTAAAAGCTATAAAGGAATATGCTACCATATTTAGACTAGAACTTACCTTTGAAATTTTCTTATAAACTCTGAATTTCTCAGACTTGCCTGTGCAGAATGATGTTCAGGTTCTACCAGGTGTGTGTTCTGAAACAGTTACAATTGCTAAAATTGTCATTATGGCCACTTACACTTCCTGCCCTATTTCTTTAAATAAAGTGAGTTCCATACAAGGCTAAGAAAGCAATAGTATTTGGGTGAGTTACCCTCCACTATTCATATTACAAGCACAGTTCAATACATACTATTCATCAGTGCTAAATAGTTACATAGAAAGATGCTGCCATTCTTTGCACAGAAAGAACTCTTTTGAGAAATTCTGTACAAATCTGACTTTAGTTGTGTTTTAATCCCAACTAGAAACTCAACACCACACAGCTGCTCACTCCCCCCATTTGTGGGATGTGGAGGAGAGTATTACAGAAAGGCAAAAGTGAGAAAACTCATGGGTTAGGATAAAGGCAGTTTAATAGGTAAAGCAAAAGCCACACATGCAAGCAAAGAAAAACAAGGAATTCATTCATTATTTCCCATCAGCAGGAAGGTGTTTAGGGCCATCACCAAGAAAGCAGGGCTCCATCAGGTATAATGGTTACTTGGGAAAACAAACACCATCACTCAAAATGCCCCCAGACCTCCTTCTTCCCCTAGCTTTATATGCTCAGAATAATGTCATATGGCATGGGATACCCCTGTGGCAAGTTAGGGTCAGGTGTCCTGGCTATGTTCCCTCCAACTTCCTGTGTACCTCCAGCCTCACTGGCAAGGTAGCACAAGAAAAAGCTGAAAAGTCCTTGACTTAGAGTAAGCACTGCCCAGCAACAACAGAAACATTACTGTATTATCAACATTAGTCTCATCCTAAATCCAAAACACAGCACTGTACCAGCTACTAAGATGAAAATTAACTCTATCCCAGCTGAAACAAGGACATTATTAAAATCTAGATATCTGACAAACTGTACCATTAACTGCAGCACCTTCTCTTTTACAGGTACTTTATTGCAGGAACAGTAGTTGTATTTACAGCACTACATATACACCACCTACTTAACATTTCATGAAAACAGTCCACCACCCTATATCTGAAAATATTTTTTGTTACAGCTTTTCCTCCACAAAATTCCTTTTGCACAGGACATATCAAAACAATACACACACACTGAAAGACAAAACAAGACTATGAAACCATTAAAATAAAGCTTCTCTCAAATGCATTGCCAGAATATAAAACTGGTTCATTAGCACCACCATGCACTTTAGTGATGAGGTCAGGTTTTGACAAATGAAAGTTCAATGAAAACTCTGAAAAACCTGTTTACAATGATCCAGACATAAGCCTTTGCAAGCTGCAATTCACTGACCTATGAAAACTTATTTGGCTTTCAGATAATTTCCTAGTGAATACTATTTCAAAATCTATAAACACAGATGGCACCAACAGGCACCCTATCTGCAATCTCAGTATAAGATCAAATAGAGAGACTGAATTTATCCTCCCACATCACAGGTGATTCTTTCCAAACTGGTTTAAGGGATTATGCCTGGAAGCTGAACCAAGAAAGTTCTGCCACAGCTACCCAAAGTCTCCGCAACCTGAGAAGCCACACTGCTTTAACTAAGCTAGTTCAAAAACTGTAAAGCTTTTAGTAAGACAATGCAACATTCAATTCAGACCAGGCCCAAAGTGTAATTACTACAACTATCCTGTTAACCATTTCTATTAGAAGTAAACTTACAAAATTTTTCCTAAAGCACTGTAACAGAAGAACCCACTCAGGATGAAAAAGAATCCTGCAAGATGAAAAGGCCAACAAACTACAATCAAACCCTAAAATACATATAAGTTTTACTATTAAAGCTTATTATATATCTTTATCTACAAAACTTACTGTTATTCATCTGGAACAGAGTGACAACATTAATAATGCTTATTATTAATAACTGGTAAATTGTCATAAACAATCTGAGAATACATAAAATGTATGCAATGTCAGGTGTTGGCAAACATGAAAATCCATTAGCTAATTCAAACTCAAGTCATTTTCACTGGTAAGCTGTTAGATACCACATATAAAACATGAATCTAACAGTACCTCCACAGTCTTCAAGATAATAAGACAATACTAAGACAAAGTAATTTGAAATGGAGACACTAGTGACAAAGGAGGCTGTGCAGCTGCTTCAGCAATATTGTTTTGTTAATCCTTTCTGAGCACTAGAAACACTATAAAGGTAAAAACTAAAAGATCTGAAAATCATCTGAAAGTCAGACTTTCTTTGCATCTGCGTTCATTTATTATACTCTTCTCACTGGCTGGAACACAGTATGATACTTTCTCAAAGATATTTTTTCTCTTTTTACAGAGTTTCATTTTCATGGTTTATCATTCAGCTTCCATGCTTTCACTATAGGCCTCAGGAAACACCAGCCAGCAACATTTAAGCAACATGAGAAATGTTTTCAGGGACAAATACTGCTCATGCAGCTATGTCTTAAACACGCTGGATTCTCCTGTGAAGTGCTCACACCTAACTTTACTATACAGCTCCAAGCTGAGATAGTATGATTATGAGAAGCAGAAGACAAGGAAAACTGGAGAAATTAACCTCAGCAACAGACTGATGTATTTTTTTAATGATACATACTCAGTCAGAAACTGAATGCTATTGAATGTGCAAGCACAACAGTCTGAGTATTTTCTGCTGTGATATATATGTGCTCGGCCATGGAAAATATAATTGCCCAGTTGTCACATGCATTCCCTGAGTTCCCAATTTCAGATATATTCCTCATCCACCATGTAGATCGGGCAGTAGATTGCAGTCATTTGCTTGCTTTTGCAGCAAATTTACAATTAAATTATTTTTTTGTTGTGGGTTTTGTTTTTTTTGGAATTACTTTCCACAAAACTATCTTCTAGGAAAATATTTCTAGGAAAAGTCTCTGATTAACTGGTGTTGAAATGCTTATCTGTGGTTTATGTCTAACCTCCTAAAATCTAAGCATAGGGAGAAAGAAAAGCAATTATAAAAATTTAATATCTCAAATCAGCAGTAAAATATTTTCCAAAATGCATTAACTACTTTCAATAATACAACAGAAAAATACTCAAACTATTTGCTTTACTTAGAAGACTGTTTAAAAATAACAAAACTGTCTTTTACACACCTTTCAGAGTTATCTGACCATACCTCCCTAGCAATTTTAAAAGACAAGTGATAACAGTATTTTTTTATCTGGTCCTTAAAAAGGCAATATATTCAGCTTAATTCCAGTTTATCTGTATGTAGGAAGGTAATTGTAGAACACACCCTGTTAGTTCCACCTTTCCAGAGCAGATTTTAGACACCATGACCTGAAAGAATCCTGTCAATTTTTGTGAAAGCTGTAAAACCAGGAGGGAAATACAATGTAAGCAAAAGTCTTTGGCATCATTTTAACAGACTTGTCAGATATAATCACATCAGCAATTGTCTCTGCATCAAAGAAAGGACTCTGAGAGCCAGTAACACCTTCCAGCCACTCACCACCTCTGCCCTTTTTCCCAAGTGAGTTCAGAATGTTGACACCACAAATGATTTATCCCCTATGCAGAAAGCAAAGAAATGGGAACTACTGTGGGGGAAGGGAGGCCCTGAAAACAGAGAAGGGAAGAGGCAAATGGATAGACACAGAAGGCCCCTGTTCATGGGAAAATAAGGAATGGGGGCACAAAACGGCTTCTCTCATTGCCAAAAGCCACCAGCAGTTCAGAAGTTGATCTCTGCTCTCCTCCTTGCAGATGGGATGTTGCAAAGGGTCAGCCAACAAGAGGAGCCGTGTGTGCTTGTGCCTGTGCATAAACACACGTGTGTGTAGGAAGCGAGGACAGTTAGGGACAGCAGAGCAGCCATCCTCACTGCCTTCCAAGCTTCACCAAACAGCTCCGGGCTGCTGCATACCCTCTCAGGGGGTGTGTTCCTATGTGAAGAAACTGTTTCCTTTTCCTCTTGTAATAAGTTATCTTTAAGAGGCTGAGGGTGAAATTCCTAGAAGCTGATTGTTGCCTTCAGTGAACCAGGAATCTCACTTCACCTACAATCTGCCATCCCATGTTCAACACGTCCCCTCATTTTAAGAACCACTTCTCTTTTACTGGGGAGCCCTTTAACTGGTACTCCAACTGTCCAACAAAGGAGAAGCTTCTGGAAATACAAATTTTGATGAAGAATTGTGTTCTTCATATCACTCAGGAAAATAGTGATGTGGTTTCCTTTTCATGTAATGATTGTTTAAACAGTAATGTCTACACCATACACAAAACACTGGGTTTCTTGCTTGGTGCCAGCTATATAGTCACCTGCAGCCCAGCCTGGTTCTGGTGATGCAATAGCATATAGCACTTAATATGTCATTGTCCTACTGTATTACAGAACACCACAAGCAATTTTCACAGCTACAAGCTAGAACATGAAAAATTACTGGCTTCCTTTCAGCCTTAGCCAGAAGTGTTCCTGTTCCAAATTTACCAGCAAAGCACACACAAGAGTGACTGTGAGTAAACGTGGAAGAATATGGTTTGATTTAAAAGGTAAAAAAAATAAAAAGACCTACGACACTCTTACACAGAAATGCTGTACCCAGTCCCAGTGATTTATACCCTTAAAAGCAAATGACATTACTATCACTTGCCTGACATGCAGGTACCTCATCTAGCAAGCATTTCCCAGAATGCTTAATAAAAACAGCAGATTAACTAAAAAAAAAAAAGATAAAGTGGGCAATTTCTCAGATACTGATTAAAACCGTGCATGACCCAGACAGAGGAAACCTGTGAAGAAGTTTGTGATGTGATTAAAGCTGGAGTGGCTGAAACTAGCGTGAGCAGTGAAAACTGAGGAATGCTTCCATGAAGACTGTGTCTGAGATAAAACCCTCTCATTAACAACTGCCCTAACAGAGCAGACTGATGGTCTATCTGTATTCTGCAACCAACAATGGGTGGAAAGGAGAAGAAAGTGACAGAGATTAATTGGGATTGTATATGTGTAAAACGCTTTATTCAGAAAAAAAAAAGTGGAACACTGATTTTAGTGTCACTGACACTTTGTAATAAGCCACCTGGTGCACAGCATGTATTTAGGTCTCAGTGAGTTACAGCTCTGGAAGGTGTCTGTGACGAAAGCAAACCCCCTGAAAACAAGGGGGCTCCCTGCAGATGTGAGCTTGTGCAGCCAGAACCTGCTGCAGGACTGGGACTGAGCACACATTTTCATGAAGGTATCTATAATAGTGCCTAGGAATGCTTCCCTATGAAAGCCAAACCTTTCAATTAACACATATAATGCTTTCTTCCAGATGAGGTCAGCTAAAGCTTTTTGTTTTCAGTTATTCCTAATAACACATCTGTTTTCAGGATGCACACACACCGCCTCATCTGCCTGCTTCTGGCTCAGTGTAAACGATGGAGCAACCCAGCCGCTCTGCCACCAGGTACTGGCAACGCTCGCACTTGCCCGGACACAGCACTGCCAGCAGTGCTGTTTTACTTGATGTTGCTCCAACGCACCCGCAACTTCTGAATTGTGGGATCCAATCTCAGCGGCGTGTTACCGAGTTCATTTGGAGCGACGCCTAAACTACCAACAAACCTTCACGGGTAACTTGTGCCGTCTACTTCTCGTCCTTTCCTGTAAGGACCCTAAGAAACAAAACACCCCTACACACACACACAAGTCAAAAACTGAGCGCAGAAAAGCGTGAGGAAGGAAGCACACGTCGGAGCGAGAATGCGCCAAGGTGAGCTCTGAACCCTCTCTTCCCTGGTCAGTTCGCCAAGGACGCGAGAGTACCCGTCCCCAAGGACTGGGCTGCAGGTGCCGCGGCCGTGGCTGCAGGCCGGACCGGGCCCAGCTCGCCTCCCGCTCCCCGCTCTCACCAAGCCTCTTCTCCCGCATGAAGCCGCCTCGGGACTGCTCCCGGCGGGTGGCGCCCCCGCCGTTCCTCCCGCCTCGGGCCCGCGTCCCCGCCCCACTCCTCGCGGCGCTCGCCGCTCAAACAGAATGGGAGAAAACGTTGGCAGCCCCCCCCGCCGCCTCCCCGCGGCCAGCAGCGGACACCCCGACGGCAGCCGCGGCCGCTCAGTGCTGCGTACGTATGCCTGCGGCACCCCCTCCCCGCGGGCGGAGAAGCGCGGCTGGCCGCTCGGAGGAACCTCCGCACCGGAGGGCGGGAGGGGAAGAGCGGGGGGGCAGCCTGGCGGCTCCGGGCTCCCCGCGGCGAAGGGGCCAGCGGGTGCCTCCCGCCTCTCCCCGTCGCTGGCGGAGGATATGCGGCTCTCTCCGCGCTACGGCCCCGTCCGCGCCGTTACCTCCGCGCCGTGCCCCTTACCCTCCTCGCCCCCCGGCGGTTCCCCGGCCCGTCCTGCTGCTAAAAGCCCCTACCCGAGGGGAACTGCAGCCCAGCCGCCGCAAGGGCAATGAATGGAAACGCGTCCAGCCGTCCTTGTCCTCCCTCCCTCACCCTCACAACTTCAGTGGGGCCACCGCCCCCTCACCTCGGCCTGGCAGCGGCGGCTCCTCCGCGCTGGGGCTTTGCTCCCGCCGCAGCCTCCGGCCCGCGCCCCGCCGGGCTCACCCTCCCCCGCTCCCGCCACGACCATGCACCGAGGGAGGAGGAACAGGATCCCGGCGAGCGCCGACCCAGCCGCCCCCAGCCGGAGGAAGGGAGTGAGGAGGGAGGGAGGGAGACGCGGCGAGGGGCGGGGAGGGATGGGACGCAGCCGCCCTGCCCTGCCCAGGTCCGCCCCCCTCACCCTGACGTCCCACGCGCTCACACCGACGGCCGCGGCGGGATGCCTGCCCCCGGGGCTCTGCAGGAGCCAAGCGGGACGCGGGAGGCCCCGTCCGCTCCTCTCTTGGCCCCGCCGGCAGCCGCCGCGGTCACCCGGCTCCTCGCAGGGTAGGGCTGGTGTGCTCCCAGTCAGCGCCACAGCCGTCGCAGCGGCTGGCCCAAGGGAGAGCTCCATCAAACAGCCCGGATAATCGCAGACCCCCCATCCTGGAGGTTTAAATAACCAGCCGTCCTTCCTCGGCCTCCCGCCGCGGACCTTCTAAGAACCGGCATTATCAGGCCCGGTATTAACTACTCCCATTCCAGCACCCTTCATCTCGTTGTGGAGAGGGCACTGAATGGAAGCTAGAACGGTAAACATCAACTCACCCGATTTCCAAACATTCTTCTCAGTCTAGACCTTTTGGGGGGGAAAAAAAAAAAACACCACCAACAAAAAAATACTTACACAATTTACATTGTAAGAAAATGTCTCCAAAATTGTCTGTAAAGTGTTTGTTTTCGAATCTTTTGAGAATAAATTATTTCCCACCAATCTCCCTTTAAAATCCCAGTTAATGCTCTTCCAGTTTAAAAGCATGACTCTGATGAGCTGGGCTTTTCAAGAACTTTGTAATTTTTAGTGTTTTAAGATATCTAATGCTAATCTCATATGTACCTAATAGTATCGATACCCATTTAAAGCATCTGCAGAGAAAATTATGGTTGAAGATCAGACATGTCTCCACATGCCCCTGCTATTCTCTGCAGTTGAGCCCCTGTGTAATATGCTGATTGTTGCAAGTGGATGACAGGTGTCTAACTTCATACAGCTCTTCTCAGTGTCACCTTCACTTGCTAGATTGGAACTGGCTATTGAAGTAGATAAAACCAAACACTAAGTGGGTCAATAAAATAAATCACTCAGGGTATCTCAGAGACATAAATGAAGTGTTACACCAATGCAAAACTTGATTTGCTGTAGCTAAAGCTATCCTACTCATGGGAAAAAAACAAACAAGGAGCTGCCTTTTGACAGCTATCAGAATGGTATCTTTCATGAGCACTGTGTTTCCTTGAAGCTACGGTTTTGGACTCAATTATTATTACACCCTGACTGATGATACAGACAGATCAATGCAGGCTGATCCTTCTGACAGCCTGGGACTCTGAGATCTTCAGCTGTGCAAGGGCACGCCCTATCTGAACTGGTCCAGTTGCTGGATTTGTGCCTTTGTGATTAGTGTCTGCTGCTCAGAAGACTGAAAATCAGTTAATGTTTTCCTAGGTATGTAGGCTTAAGGGGAAGGAACAAGCACAAAACCCCAAGAATTATGTTCCTGAAAGCATTAGAAACATGCACAGCTATCTACAGCTACTGAAAATAAAGCATATACTTTCACAGCTGATTATTGTCCAAACTTGTATCCTTTTGTTACTTTTCCCCTTTTTCTCTGGACAAGTCATTAAACTAAACATTCTAAAAGAGTTTTATTAGAGACATTTTTGTTTGTTTCCATTAGAGTCTGAAAGTTAATTTTCTAATACATAAGGTTGTCTTTCTAAAGCTGAACTCTCTGTGACTTTGGAGAGCAGCTACTTTAACATACAATAGGAGACAACTCAACAGGCCTGTCCAAAAATAAACATGTCTTTGAAGAATATTTTAACCCTGGAGACTTTGCACGAATAGAGTAGTCACAATTTTACTTGATAACACAAAATTAACATAATAGATATATTAATTTTCAAAAAGCTATGAGACTTTTTGGATTCCAGTTTTTGAGCTAGTCTCCATAACAGATGACTCTATCACTTTTGCATCAGTGCCTTCTGAAACAGCTAAATGTCTCATGCTGTTTCAAAAGGATGTGTTAGAACCATGGTAGTCTATCAATAATATGAAACCAAAAAGCATAAAACTTGCATTAGAAATTCAATATTAGAAATACTCTTGTAGCAAAGATCAATTTTCTCACTGATGATCTATTAAGTCCTAAAAAATGAGGAAGTGCCTATTGATTATATAGAACTTACCTAGAATGAAAGGAAATAATTATTAATGCATTCCCACTATATTAATTTATGAAGTTTGCTTCTGAACATAGACACCAATGTGTATCCGAATTACATGGAAGTTTTGCTGCACTTAACAGGATAAAGAGTGATCATGTGATGGTTGCTGTGGTAGGGGATACAGTGGCAGTAGCAGACTCTTCCTCCTCCTCTGCGGACTGTTTAAAAAATGTCTGCTATTTAATAATACACAGCAGAAACAGTTATGCAAGAAGAGTTACATGGTCTTCCTACCAGTTAGCACTTCCATGCAGCTTAGCCATTAGATAAAGTAATTACTAATGCGAATAATGACACCAGGTAATAAGAAAATGATAACCCACAGAACACTATGATAGACCTTTTAAGAAGCTGGTTATAGACTCACAATACTGCATGTAATAGAAAGTGCAACCGTGGCTTTGAACATGTAAATTGGGCCATAGGGTAGTCCAACCCCATCGGGTGCTATCTGATCCTCAGCACAGATTGTTACAGATGCTTTTTATCATACTATCCTGGATCCAGAAACTTGTGTTGCAAGCTTCATGCATCAGGTTGTGGGGCTGAATGAGTTTGCAGATTTAAAAAACAGTAACGAGTAGGTAGTTTTACTAGGAGGTAGGAAGAGGCACTCTGAAATCCCCTGTTTTGGCCCTGAAGGCCAGGGGTTGGGACCCAGACAGATCTAAGCATAGCATATCATTTTCTTAATTTGAAATGCTTATTTGTTTGAAATTGGTGTGAGGAACTTGGTATTTCCTTCTATTGAAAGTGGTGAGGTTTTAATGCTAACTAATTATGATATTTGCTTTGATGTGCAGCTCTAAACATTTTCATTTTGATTATATGAAATCCCACTGCACAAACAAATAACTCATCACCAGGACTTAGCACATATGCATTACCCAAACAGGAAATGGAGACGTCAAACAAACACACTTTGGATTAAGTGATATATGAGATGGAAAAGATGATTATAATAGTTTTTCCTCTTGCTCATAGATCTTCACAAGTATTAACTTCATAGGCATTCATTTGTTTAGACAGTTTCCCCCCCTAAACATTGGTTTACTTGTAACCCCAGATGGTAATACCTGACATCACTTTGAATGATCAATTTAAATTGCCCACAGACTGCAAGACTGTTAGAATGAAGGATTATTTTACCCTGAAATTTCCTGAAGTTCACCTGAACAAATATGGTCTTGGATGTGCCCCAGAAAACATTCTCTAAAGGTTATAAGAATAGAATACAGACAGGACAGACAAAACAGGATAGCACAAAGTACAATCAAAGAGGCTACGACATCCAAGTAACTAGCAAATAACATAATAGGCTGGAAAGCAAAACAGATACTATTTGGCTCAAAATGAAGCTCTCCATCTGTGAATAGTCACTGGAATCTATTAAAAATGTTGGAGAAGATACAAAAATGTCTATATGGTGCTTACAAAAAGCTATAAATGAACAAAGGGAATATCATGTACGCATAATGCAATTAAGAACTAGTTAGACTAAGCAGCAAATCAATCTCAGCTTTATAAGCTTCAGATACATTCATACTAGATTTTTTCCCTGATTGTATTTACTTTCCTTTTGTGTTTTTGGTTTTGGGTTGTTTGTTTTGTTTTGTGTTTTTTTTTTTTTAATTTTGTCATAGGTGGCTGCTGTTCCAAAACCTTCTCACTGTGAAATATTGGAATAAATTTCAGTATGAGGTGAATTATCTGACTGTAGAAACACATGGGGAATAATTCTATTGGAGAAAAATGATGTTGGAATAACAATACTAAAATTGGAACTTGTTCTATGAATTCCAATGAAAATGGAAAGAGAGGAATTAAGAACACAGAAAATGGTGGGAAATACACAGAAAGTACTCAGCTCAGAGTCAGAGGGAACTGAGTGCAGGCATGAGAGTTATTTTACTGTGGTTTGTTTTTCTGCCCCAAAGAAAAGTAAGATGTAAAACATCAGCTGAGATAGATCTCCAAGGAAATGTATCTTTCTCATGTAATGCTTGTTTTTGTTTACAGCTTCAGAAATCTCAGTTCCTGTAAGCACTTAGTTATGACATTTAATTTTCAGTAGTTCATTCCTCTAGTGTCAACTACCAGATGGTGTTACAGAAAGGAGTATGATCTTTCTACTCTATAGCCAGTGATGGCGGGGGCATTTAAGACTGGGAAAACCAATCTGCTACAACTTTTACCATAGTTTGTAGGAACCCTGGTTGCAAATCATACTCACACTCTACTATAACCATAGAGTAAAATGAGGGCATCATGACCAGAAACATCTAACACAGTAAGCAAATCAGATAAAATCCCCAATCCCTAGGCATAGACAAGAAGAAGGATGCTGCAAACTAGAGTAACAGTAAGAACTACTGATCAGCATTTTTGGAAAAAGTATTCTTAAAAAAAAGAAAAGCAAAAAAAAAAAGCCCCAGGTTGATCATGATGGATTGCTTGTAATATAGTGGACACTGGTAACAAATGACAGACGAGAAGAGGCTGTGGTTAAGCTGAAAAGGACATTCAAAATTAACACACTGAAGAATGCAACAACACACTGAGTGGATAATAGCAATATCATACTCATTCTACCAAGTTCAGAGAAAGGAATTTTATAGTTCAGATCCAAAATAAAGTTTACGTGAGTGTTTTAGCCATGGATGGACAGAAAACATACCATCTCAAAATTGTCATGTACAGAATCAATGTATAATATCTAGACTATCTGCATGTGATGACCTAGGGAGAGATCAGTGCTGAGTGGCAGAAAGCATGGAGATGGTGTCTACATAGAAAGGAAATGAGAGGAAGGTTTGGAAAGAAAGGCTGGGAACTGTTTTTAATCATACTGAGTTTGAATTAATGGCTTATTTCCAAAATATTCAGAGAGATATCTTGATATTTTCATCTCTGCAGGAGAAAGAAGTGTAGGGTGACTCAGAAAAGTTAGCTTAGGAGCGTGTAGGTTATTTTGATATCAGGAAGAAGTAAAAGGGAGTAAGGACAGAGCTCTGAGAGCTTCCATGGGAAACTGAGGAAGTAAACACTTTTCTAGACATGCAAATCAATGCAAAGCAGTAAATAAAAACAAATTGAAGAAATAAGGTCAGTGAAAACAGAGTATCTTATAAAAAAGGTGACCTTTAAAAAGAAGGAAACATGAGAAGAGGCGATGGCTCTTGGTGGGTGTCAAGAGGTATCTGTTCACTCTGGTTGAGTATTCTGAAGTCTCACATTCCAGCTCTGACCCAAACTCAGTGCTTTGGGGACAGTAATTGTTAAACTAATTTGGGACTCAGCCAGTGTGGTACAGGCAGGAATCCACTGTATTTTAAGAAGGCTGTAATTGAGTGCAGACACTCAGGCTCAGTGAAGGGATCCAGATTTATCACTGTGTCTAATCTGTATTTTTGAAACTCATATTATTGTAAGTATTATGAAAAAAAGCTGTCTAGCCAAATAAATGTTGCCTGACACAAGAGCAGTAACAGCTGTTTTATCTTCTTTCCCATAATTTGGGGCTCTAGGACACCAAATATTTTTAAGTGCACTTTCAGGCATTAATTCCTGGGAAATTAAATTAGCAATATAATTTCTTCTGAACACACTAAGGCACCTATTAGCAATAAATAATTAAAGATTCCAGGTTTTAAATATGACATGCATCTATTGAAATTCCCACATTAATACCCAGCTATGCTAATCTATTTCTTTTCTAATGTCTTAAAAATATCTTTTCATATCCTAAGAAGTGCTAAAAGAAAACATATACAGCTAAATGATTTAATGATCTTCAGCAGATATATAATATAATAATATGATACATCATGCATATAGTATTTGAAATTACTCTATCAACTCATATATCCAGTTGAAAAAAAAGCAGTTCTGATATGTTCTTCAACTATTACCTTATGTATCACAAATGAGGCATTTTCTAGGACTTTGTCCAAAATATCCTACATTTCTACTAGCTGTGTTACAAATTACAAAAGGAAATAGTCTAGTGCTATTTCTAGGAATAATATATCTCAAAATTACTTTATATTTTTCATTCATCAGTGCTAACATTAGAGATAGGAAAATCTCAAAGATTGTAATACTGCTAAGTTTTTTAAAGCAATTTAGAATTTGGAGAAATTGCTTAAGAATTGGGATGATTCACTCGAACTGATTAAAGAAATTCAGTGAAACAGGATTCTTACTCTGTAACTCCAGATCTAGAATAACTGCTTGAAATACTTTTCAGAATTAAAATGGATGTCCCAGTGAACTGTCCTTCCTAGGGAATAATTCAACCATGACTACACTAAGGCTTCCTAAACTCCATGTGGATTGTCTGAGACCCAGAGCAGCATGAATCAAAGCAGTCACAGATACCAACTACTCCCACTGTCAGTTTGTGCTGCTTTTGAGCTCATTTCTACAGATGCCACACATTAAAAGATGGGAAGTGGATTCCCAGCATATTTTATGATAATCTGGATGGTCAGGATTGTGCACACTGACCATCGCATTGCCAGGATAGAAAAACAGGAAAAAATTATAATGCAGATTTTTTTTCTTGTTGCATTCCCCTTCTTTGTTTTTTTTTGTCCTGTAGACTATTGCATTTCCACACCTTGCACTCTAATAAATTCTTACAGAAGATGTAATGATGTCTTCTAGCCCAGAAGTCCAAATTAAGAGTTTATTCTTGTCTTCTTTACTTGTTAACCATCTGTAATACAGTACTTCAGGATGTTTTTGAAATCCTTTCACTTTCTTGTCTCATATGGCTTTAGCTTTACTCCATTTTCTTTTTCCTTTCCTGCTTTTATCACAAATGCATTGGAACCCTCCCTGCTTCTGAACAGGGATAATATAAAATGATCACATCCATCTCCAGAAAGAAATTGCTTAAAAAGCTCAATCTATCAACTTTTTAGGTTGGGACTGTAAAAGAAGGATGGAAATCTCATTTACATGTGTAAGGTTAGCTGTACTGTCTTGAATCACACTTTAACCTTGATCCTTATTGCTCCCTCAGAAGCATTAACATTGTTCTGTGTTTAAATTCAAGCTTCCTGACAAGTAACTCTTTTCCCATCTGCTTGGACCTTGCCATAAACTATTCCAATACACTCAAAATTAAAAAAAAATCAAACCAACTTTTGGAGAACATACCGTACAAGCTATCTTCACTAACAGAATGTATTTAATTTTTCCAGAAGGCAGTTAGCACGTAATATGTAATCTAAAACATAACCTTGAGACAGTTTTAGCTGTAAAATACCTGCAACACCCACCAAATATGGATTAAAAAATAATAACATTACAGGTTAGAGCAACTCTTTTAAAAAAATAAAAGCCCGCAACAGCATTACTGCACCCTTCATATTCTGTGGGGCTACATCATGTTCATGTTTACAGCCTCACTGGACTCCTAATCTGACATGTGTCAAATTAAAGGGATTCAGATGTCCTAAGCAGCCTGGCGGCAAGCAACAGAATATCTCTTCCAAAGAACAAATGGTACACACAGTACATACAGACGTTAGTTTAGAAACGACCTTTTAATGTGGAGATCAAATATTGCCTCTATGACTAGGAAGAACCTGGATATTGCTAAAAGAAAAGATCTCTAAACTAGCCAGGAAAATGCATTTTAATCTTGAGTCCTATGTTTTTGATATAGCCTGTTTACTGACTCCAGCATCAAATCACACCAGGAAGCTTTTCTCTGTCAGTTTCTAATCACAATTAAGTACTAAGAGTTACAGTGTAGCAATTTCCTTGTATCTAGGCAAACTACAGAGTATTATACTAGCTTCCTTGGGACATGGCCATGCATTCTCAATTTTAACAGAAAAAAATAACGTAAGATGTACAAAGAAGTTTACGCTTGATACTTTAAAATTTCAAAAGCTTTTAAAATCAGATTTAATTGTTCAGAGCAGCATGTAACACTACATTTAAGGCTGTTGGCCTAAACACTAGATGCAATCAAGGAGCATATACTGAATAAACTTGGAAGAGTGAGAAAACATTTGCTTAAAAACAGCAAAGTTGCTAATTTCACACTGAAGAATGTGAAACAACCTTGGAAGTTGTTGAGAGAGCTTGAAGAGGAGCCCAACAAAAATAAGCCAAACCAAATCAAAACCAAACAAAAAAGCAGCAACAAAATTTGTGTCAGCCCACTTACAGTTGTTCTGGTACCTGAAGCTGTTTAAGACAAAGCAATGGAATTCTTTTTTTTTTATAGTAATATAAAGTCAAGTGAATGCAATAAACTCTTATTTTTTATATAACACGTTAAAGTGTTTGTCCTCACATAGAGCATCATGCTGCATGAAGCTGCTTTGAAAATATTGTGCTTTTTCACTATAAAATGGCATTTCTGTAAAATTCTAACTTTGTATTTCAACTTAATAATAGCTTGCATTTATTATTTAGCTACGTTTAAAATATTCATTGAGAATTTAAATTCCATGTAATTGAGGTTACTGGTTTTTAGCAATAAAGTGTTGTGTTGACCAGAATGCTCACTAAAACAAACTTCAAAACCAAATTTAATGAACGAGAAAACCCTGCTGAAGGAGCCTGATAATTACATTTATGGCATTTCCATGTAGAGAGCATTGTCCTTCTCCAATTATTCACTGAAAATTAAATCCATCCCTTTTTTTGATATACTATCTCTATATCAGCTCTAAAAGAATGTGAAAATCAGACTCAATATAAATAGATGAGAACTAAATTGGAGCTTTTGCTTGTCTAGAGGGTGAGGATTCTGGACCACCATCTGTTAAAATTTTTAGAGATCCAGCCCTATACTAATATAAGTATTTCTTACTAATATAAGTATTTCTTACTACCCTTGGCATTCCTTTAAAATAAAGACTAGCAATTTTTTAACACATCCTCTCACCTTATTGCTTATTTACCCTTCAGGTGCATACCTCAGTATTGTTAGAACGAGAGATCTGTTGGGATTTTTAACTTAGGCTTCTCTTTACTGCATTATAAAAATCTCAGTGTCTGAATCCTCATTTTAAATTAGGTTGATAGCTCTCATAGAAAAAGGTCTTGTTTTAAATAGCTCTTGAAATTATCTACTCTGTAAATATTATTGCTAAATCACTACCAGGGATGCAGATTTCTATTCTAGGCCTTTAGTATGAATTTCTGAATGTTCAGTGGTAACCCTGTCTTCTAATGAGTCATTGCCGTATGTCTGTAAAATAATCAAATCACCTTATTTCCATCTTATGGTAAGTTCTGACTGCAGCATAAAACTTATTTCCAAAATAGCTATCCTTGTTAAAGACAGTTAATTCATGCTCTCTTGGATCACACACTTACAAGAACTAAAGCAGATTTTAATTTCTCAAAGATTCTCTCATGTGCTGAGTGTTGGCAAGCCATGCTGCATTTTTAAGTGTTTTGTGTATAAGTAGAAACCTCTGAATTGCATTTTTCTGTTTTTCACCTCTGTAAGAGTTACATTAGCTTTTCAAGAAGTGATGAATGATCTACATTAAAACACAAATGAAAATGCTTAACTGGAGATAATATTAATGAACCACTGTAGTGATTAGTCCCAGGAATTTGTGGTTTCAGTATCTGAACTGATAAGATAGAATGAGAATAATTGCTTGGAAACCCAGTATTTCCTTTGAGCTGCAGATGGTACTGATATTGCAAGAACACTGTAATTATTGAAAATAATAAGGAAAAAGAAATAAGAAATGAGAATTAAAATACAACTGAGTAAATCTTGTTAATTATTATAATTAAAGGGCTAATACACTCAAAAGAAAGGAGAAAGGAAGAAACTAATTAGAGAAAAATGGAGCACATATTGATCAACAGTAGGTTGCATAGTCATTAGTGCACATTTTTCCTGCAGTATCAAAACATCTGAAAAGAGCTGTAGTGAATGAAGATAATTATGACATACAAAGACAAAATAATAGAAACGGCAGCTTTATTGTATAACTCTCTTACTTAGCTATTACATACACCATAGGTCTTGGCATCATAGCCAAATTCGGTAATTATACAGTACATAAGCTATAGTTCACAGAATACTGTGCTCATTACTGCACAGTAGTAAACTTGGCTAACTATGCCACTGAAACCTTTAATATAGATGCTTTTGCTAGGTGAGTTAGTTTTAAGAAAATGGCAAATTTTATTTAGTACTATTTCTTTTAAGTCTTTTTCCAGCCTTTTCTTATTCTGTATTTGGGGGACAGCTACACAAGAAAGTTGTAGGCACATTTGCTTATGGAATGACAAGTAAGCAAAAGTCATATTTCAACATGTAAACTAATTTATTTGGTAATCTTTCCTGGGAGTCACATTTGATTGCGATTTGTTGAGACAGCCCTTGGAGAAATTGCTAAAGAAGAAAATCCAAAGTATAATTTAGCAAACTAAGAAGAAGTAGACCTTTCTGATTCAATAAAGGGAAGCATCATGTTTGTCTGGGAATTCACAGCAGGGCAGGGACGCACTCAGTATGCATGTCCATTCTGAGTGCTGTGGGAAGACAGAAGATGGTGCAAGGTCATTAATAAGTGGTTCCATGCAGCAGTGTAAGACCAAGTACTACACAGTGAAAATCAGAATTAAAACCGTTATTAATATACGAAATATATATTCTGGTTTTGAACAGCAAACAAAGCAACCTGATCTTCTATGGCAAACCACATATTTCCCAGTGATGTAACAGCAGCAAAATTAACACAACCCTAATCTAAGGGTACAGCAGAAGCTTTTATGTATGTCCTCTGCTCACTGTGTGTATGCCAGTCTTGTGGATTCATATTTTGGAATGGTCATCACTTCTAACGAGTTAGATTCTTGTGGTTTTGGTTATCTGATTTTATTGAAACATCTGATTCAGAGCCAAATCATGGTCCTTCTGAAACTGTAAGCCTAGTGGACTTCAAGGAGCCCAGATAGAGTATAAATAGTAAAACAAATAAGGGTCTTTCTTTTCTCTTGTCCTTCAAATAAATAAAAGAACTCTTATGGCCCTGAACTTCCATTAATACTATTGTAATCAGAATAAGTTAACTACCCCCTTTAAAAAAACCAAACCAACCAACTAAACAACACCTAACAGGATTTATTTCTTCATAATCTGGTCATATAAAATAAAATTCAGCAAATATTCTGCATATCACAGGTCTGCTAGACCAACTGAATGACAGCATCTTCAATTTTTCCTACATAAATCCACAGCAAGAAGAAGAACTGTAAAAATCAGATTATTTTTTCCCTGGACTTGGGGTAACCATGTTTATTACCAGAGAAATAGATGGTGCATGCCAGAATTTGAACAAATTATAATCATGGTTAGGGGTAGATATCCAAAAACTGTATAAATACAAAGAGATTTAGGCATTTAATGAATCATCTGCAATGTCCCGAGGCCCCAAAATTAGTTTACAATAGAATTATTCTATGCTTAGACACTGTGAAAGAAAACCAAACATTAAAATATTCAGCTGAAATAACTTGTAAGTAATTTAAAAAGTAAATAGAAGGCTTGGGGTATCATAGTTGCACAGTAGCTAGAATTACATCCAGCACCTTTACATTGCTTTGCTTTTCTCTAAACGTTCCAGCTAAAAAAACTGAAAAAAATAATTTTTATGCCATTAGTGCACCATTAAAATTGTCTCAGTGATTACAACTCACCATCCACTTTTTTCTTTTTCTCCAGTAATTTTATTTTAACTATATAATTAGGATTTCCTGTTGGCTATTCCTTTCAGTTTTTCTGTTTAGTCTTTCTTTGTTTAAATACAGCAGCAATTTATATCCATAACATCTTCCAGAACTGTACCAAAGAAACCCCTAACAGAGACAGTGAAGAATGCATAAATGAGTAACCCTTAGATTTGTGAGTCAATAGAGAAAGTTGCTATAATACACCCTCAGCAACAACAGCACATCTATCAACTTAGCTGAAGTTGCCAATATCATCACATTTGCAATAGAAATACAATTGTGGCTGGAAGATTCCCACAGCTCTGCCAGATTCCTCAAGGGGATTAGCACTTGTCTGATAGCAGTACACAACAAAGACATTGTTAAAATATCAGTGTATCAATCAGGAGGGATTTGGAGACTTTGAAGTTTAAAAAAATAAAGCAACAGTGTGGGAAAAAGAAGCAGTTGCAACAGTTAGTTGCAGTTATATTCATCTGATGTAGTTAAGTGACACTCTGAACAGAGTTTTATTCTTAATTTGTCTGTGACATATTTAGAAATAATTAAAAAATTATTAGTAAATATTGATAGCTACTTGAAAGTACTTCAGCTATATGTGATCTTTTCCCACAAGGAAGAAACTAGCAAGATATAGAGGAACTGGTCTTGCATGCATTCCTTCCTCCCAGCAGCTGATTTCAGAAGGTGGTGCAGAAAGTCTATAGTGGCAGAGCCATTAACAACGGGGTGTAGTAATTGCCAATGTATTATCTTCTAAATCACTTCCAGCTTTGTAGGCAATGCGTAAATTTCATCTATATAACACTCACTGATAAAAGTGACGATAAACAATACCCACATCATTTCCTATGAGCATAAAGTAATTGTGCTGGAGTTTACTGTGGCAACATCCTTAGAGTAAACATATAGAAATGTGTAGGCTTTTATTTCTCTAATTTACATGAACAGTTTCTGTGGCAGTTGGGGTATGGATCTAAATGTCATATGCCAAAGGTG
Source organism: Melopsittacus undulatus (assembly GCF_012275295.1). NCBI lineage: Eukaryota > Metazoa > Chordata > Aves > Psittaciformes > Psittaculidae > Melopsittacus > Melopsittacus undulatus. Next base: position 24,710,143 of record NC_047557.1, on the reverse strand, counting down.
TCAGGTATGGGGATTTACTCAAATGCAAGGTATAGGAATCCAACAAAACCTTACTATAATTTTCTGAGAAATTTCTACTAGCTGCAGGATTGGACTTCCCAGAACTTCTTATGTAAGTCCAGCAAATAATACAGTTTTAAGAAATGTTTCAAAATCAGTATCTCTTCAAAAGCATCTTTAACAGATTTGTCACAGAAGGGACTAAGGATGCATAAATTCAATATACATGGATAAAGTCCAGCACGTATATTGAGAGCACAGAGAACAGCAACCAGAGATTTTCTAATACAGCTTTCCTTACCACACTTGTTCCTGCTACAAACAAGTCTTATGGAAGTTTATGCAGTTCCAGCTGAGTTTGTAGCCTTTCTCATGCTTGATAAGGTTTTTTTGCTGTAAATAATCAGACTTTTTCAAATAGCATTGAGGTCTTCCAATGAAGTCAGAGGGCGTATGGACACCAAAATGAACTTGAACAAATCTTAAATGACAGCTAGCAGTCAAAGCAAGTAGATAACTTAGTCCAGAGTCCATGGATTTTGCAATGACCATTGTAAAAATATGTATCCATCATTTATAGCATCACAGAAAGTTGAGTAAAGAGAAATGATAGCAGTATGGGGCTCTGAGCAACCTAGTCTAGTGGAAAGTATCCCTAAGTATGACAGTGGAGTTGGAACTAGATGATCTTTAAGGTTGCTTCCAACCCAAACCATTCTATGATTCTACTAAGTAAAACTGTATGGCATTGTGCTTGCTCTATCCGGTGTGTTACAACCATGTTCTACAGCCAGTGATCACTGCATGAGCAGGCATATGCACTGTTAGGACAGAAGTGTGCTTGGATAGACATACTGTACTCACAAACCATTGTCTGATTTTAACTTGTATAGCTGGCCTTAACCATGACCATATAACTGGTGGAGAAATAAAAGTTTTTCAGACAGAAATCACAGACTGACTACAGCTGAGTTACTCACTTTAAGCGTAAAAAAAATCCAATTGTTATTGCTACATAAATATGCAGAAGCATGCTAGCATACACATGCTAGAATCCAGAAGTGAAAAAAAAAAATATCCTATGATTCTTATAATTTGTCAAGAGTTTGGAACACTAGAGCTGTAATCAGAGAAACATAAAAGCATGAATCCCCAATGAAACATGCATAACTATATGATGTGACAAGAGCAGAAACTAACAAGAGAGAGGCCAGGTCATGAAGCTTTCAGTTTGTACATGCTGACAAATCATTAAAGGTGCGTGAGGATTTGCAAATGTTACACGATCTGAAAATCTGTTCTGCCTTTAATTTTTTGGTTTACTGCCTTTGAGAGGAGAGGAATGAAGAGTGTCAGATTACAAAGTGAAATTCCTAGTGCTGACCAGAAAACATTGGGTTTCCTTGTTCGGACCCTAAGGGAAATAACAGTAGCCACTGTTATGGCTTTTTAGAACTTGATTTCTAAGCAGCAACATAAAGCTAAATTAAGCCCATTTTAGAACTATAGAAACCTACCAGATTTACTGGGCTCTGTCTGAATAGACTTTATTATGAGTCTACCAAGAAGAAAAATCTTGCTTAAGCATGTATTTCTTTCTAGGGTTTATAGCTATCATTTGATCACTATGAAATAACTTCTTTAATTTCCAGATTTTTGAGCAGAAGGATGAGCAAATTGATATTATAACATTTTCAAGGCAGTAAATTTTATTTATGATAGTTCCTAACTTAGAAAGTCTTTTTCGAAACCTGAAGTTCTATGAATAAATGTATGTTTGATATCTCTCTCTGCAGTCATATCTAGCTAACATTAAACATTGAAAAAAGAAAAAATCTATAATAGCATTCAAACAAGAATAAAGTGTTTGTAATATGCATAGATTTAAAAACTTAGAGCATTATTAACTGAGAGAGTAAGTTTCTCTTTTTCAAACACTGACACAGGGTAACAGTTGTCAGCACGTTTTTGGTTTACTGCTCAAAACAAGACCATGATTCCACAACCAATACAACTCTATCTGCAAACAAGAATCAAAGAGGTTTTTGAGCTGAGAATTATGTGGTTATACAATGCCAGATCTGTGCTGCAGCTAGAGTTTCAATGATTATCAGTGTCTTATAATCACTTATGGCTGGCTAATGTTTAGGATGAAAACAAGCATTCTTCAATTTTGTATTTTTTTTTTTTAATGCACATGAGCAGTACACTTACGCAAAGCACAATGAAAACAAACTATGGATAAAACCAGTACTAACCTGTAAAAACAGGCCATTACTTAATTTGAACAAACCATCAAACAAATATTATTAAATCACATTAAGTAAAAGGATGGATGGTAGCTGCTGGTAAAAAATCCGCTTCAGCTAGCAGCTCGTAATGCTTACGAATACACTTCTATAGAATGTAAGAATGGCTCTTAAAGAATGTTGTCTCAGCATCATCACTGCTTCTGAGAAGAATAGGTGCTAATGCACTAAGTAATCTCACCTTCACATTTAGAACAAGAGTCCCAAAATGTGAAATTTAGAAGTACCACAAACTTAGGTAAAGTAGAAGCTTGCTTTGTTTGGATTTGGGGTCTGGATTGGGTTCATATATATTTTATGTCACAATTTACACATAAAATGAGTAATTGAATAGTACAAAATCCTCAAAAATATTTGTGGGTTAATAATTAGGCTTGCTTCTTAACAATACACTTAGTCTTTACAGCCAGAAAGATGTGGTTTTTTGCAAATTTATTTAATGCTATAAATAAACATTTGCATAGAAAATCTTCCTTTTTGTAAGAAAATGTTCTCTGTAGTCTAGTGGTAGAGTAATAATTAAAGAAAATTTGCTTTTAGACATTTTTTTACTATACTATGGCATTTTCTTTCTTATAAAATAAATACACAAAAAGGGGTGAATCCTAAAAACTTCTCCACATAAAACAATGTATATTAAATCACTGTGGGGGATAATTGTGGGCAGAAATAATTACCAAAAGATCCTGTTGTTAACAAGTGATTGTAAATCAGAGCAATTTTAGAGACCTTATACCTGCTGTCTTTAAGAGAAAATTTCTCAGTCACTCACTTCTCTAAATGTTTCTTCAGAGTGGGCTACCTTATGGGGCACATGTAAACAGAAATGCAATTGTTCTAGTCTACACCCTCCTACATTTTTCAAAATCCATCTGGGATATATTCGTAAGTCTTCTTCAATATTATAAATATGCCTAGTTTAATTCAGCCAACAACTGTGTTATTTAGTTTTGGATTTTTTACGTTTTTAGGCTGAATTTATGGTGAAAGAAAGATATTAGTAAATTTTTAGCCAGACTTCTCCACTGAATTAGTCTTGGAGCTTTAGCTAGAAGCAGAATAATGGCAATGTATATGTTGCTCTTATCCAGTTGTTTAATATACCATGACCATGCTGTTTTCATTATGGAGTAAAGCAAAAACAGACCTGGAAAGGCAGGAGAATGACTTTGTTTCTACAACATGTCATTGCTGGAGTGGGGAAGGAAGAGAGGTGTTATGGTGGTAAAGACCAGATCAGACTAACAGCCACCTTGGGATTATTACAGAGCATGCTTTATCAATCAGGTACGACTTACAAAACATAATATTTGAAAACAAAGCAAAGTGGACAAGAATTAAAATTAAAATTCACTGCATCTATAAGGGCCACCTACAGGGCAGCAGTATTCTTGGGATGGCAGTTATGATTTTCACAGCCTTTTAAAAATGCTCCTCATCACTAATACACAGGGCAGAAGGGGAAAATTTATAATCCTCCAGAAAATTACAGCTTTCCTGAATAAGCCCACACTGGTGGACAACATTGAGAAAGGAGTTTGGAGTTACTGAACTTCCAGGACTGTAATCTAGAGAGAAAATCTAGAGAGAAAAAAATTGTTATAGAGAGTTAAGTAGAGTCAAGCTGGAACTGACAGTATGTCTGCTAGATGTGAAGTAAAACCTCTGACTTAATGCTCTCAAGATTTATCTTCTCATCATCCAAAGTGATCTTCCAAATTTTTTTCACAGTGAAAAAAGACAAATGTAAGTGTAACTTAAGGCTCAGATGTCCTTGAATAAGCCATTTCATTGTATCCGATGAAAATTGATGACTCCTACTTCACAAGTGTGCTGGGAGAATGTACAGAAAGAAGAAAAGCTCCAACATCCTCAGTTAATAGGACCATAAAGTGATGTTCCCGGCAGAACTGTAGATACCACAGAATGATTTGGACAGGCCACAGACATCCTGATCAAAGTTTTCCATTCTTTACCATGGGCTCTATGCCCAAAACTACTCAACAAGCATTGCTGAATACCAAACACAGCTTACTTTGTTTGTATGTGTATTCACTGCATTCTAACTCCTTGTTTGCTTGAAGAAATCATAAGATCCATGCCACAAAGTAAGACAGAGCTCTTATTTTTATCACTGTCCTGAATGCCAGAATTTGGCAGGCTGAAACTGGCTTTGTTGTAGTACCTTGTTGTGGCTTTTGAAGACTAGTCCAAATAAGCACTGCATTCCTTAGATCCAAATCTAGTGATACGCACTGTACTTTCTTCTAACTATAGTCCTGCAGACAAAGTATAGCTGCATTTGTTACTACTAAGTTAGGTCAGAATTAGGTGACCAATATCCGGTAGCTGCTTTGATGGTGGCAGCCGATAGTCGCTCATTTGAAACTTGGCAGCAGATACATCACCAACCTTTCCAATCTCTCTCCATGTCACCCTGCAAAAATAACACTCTCAGGGGGGATCACAAATGCAACAAGAGCTTAATGCATCATCCTCTTTGCCTCTACTAACCACAGATTGCAATTTTCACAAGAGCCGTCACTGAACCCATTCATGGTTGGATGGCTGACTCATTCTGCCTGCTCTGTTGCCCAAATGTTTTTACTGTGCCTTGCATCAGTTCTGCTTGATGCAGATGAGATCATACATGAACTGTACAGCACGGGAAGAAGACATGTGGGACCACAGAGAATTCTTCTTACTGTATATTTAACCAGGACCTTGCCAAGTAACCAAACCTGAAATCTATTCAAGACAACTGCCTGCAGCTGACAAAGCCAGTAAGCTGAAAGAGTTAGAACACTCAGTTGAAAACCTGCCGGAAAAAAATAAAAAATCTCAAACTTAGAATTGGTAGGTTTGTTAACTTCTTTAAGCAAAAGCACTACTTTCCTATTACAAACCTCAGCATATTTATAGCTAGAGAGACTGGAGAGACATGAAACCTATGGGTCCGCTTAGGGTGGGGCTGCTAACAGGCTGTCAAGAGAAGGCCTGGGCTGTCCTCTGACCCCTTCATCACATCAGAGCTAATGTTAAAGTTATGACAGAGACACAGTCTCAGGGTCCAGTTAGAGGGGGTCCTGCAGTAAGATGCTAAAGGAGCAGGTAGGCAAGAAAATGAATTCTCCCTTGACAACTGTCACACCTTGAAAATGGTTTGTTGCTCCTGGACTAAGCACAGCCCACACTCCATCACAAATGCTGTATCAGTGGCTCTGTTGCTATCACCGCTTCCATCAAGATTCTTTGGTAAGTCTGAAACAGGGTGGCACAGATCTAATAGGATTCTCTGTGTTAACCTTAAGCTTGTTCACTGCCTCTTAAAAAAAAAAATGGAAGAGCCTTGGGAATATCCACAGTAGCCTTACTACCATTAAACCACTTGGTCAGAAAGTGAGGTGAGTGGCAAATTCACAGAGGCCAAGAGGGGCTGCCAGTAGAGCTTCCAATTCACACAGATCACAAATGTTTAAACTCTGGGTTCTCCTGCCCAGAGATCCTGAAGAGAATTAAACTCAGAGTTTCACCCAAGACCATTTATCAGCTTTAGGAAAGGTGAACAAATTCTTTCCAGGATGAATATAGGGCCTTTGGCTCAAGAACAGGCCCGGATGTTCTGGTTTTCTTATAAAATTGCCCCTTCCTTGTTTGTGTATATCTCTTTGTAAATAAACAGTGCAAAATGAGTATCCAGTATCAGCATTCTTCCTAAATTTCATTACTTTTCTGAAGCTTAAATAATTTCATAATATAAAAATGAAGACTTGTGAATTTAAAATTCTCAGATGTCTGCTAGATTAAGTATGAATCTCAGCTTGGAAAGGGATGAAATGAAGTTTTATTTAGAGAGTTCAAAATGCTTGCACTTTTTTATGTTACTCAAGTAACCACAAAACTTCTTTATTTCCGAATTTGAAACAACAGAACAGTATACAACTCTTTGTAGATGCCAACCTAAACGTGTCAGCCAGATGTTTTTTTTCCCTAACCCAGTTTGATTAAAATACTTTATGACAGACCACCCATAGAAAAAAAAATAGGAAATAAACAATTACGTGTAGCTAAGAAAATAAACAATTACTGTAGCTGAGAAAATTACGAATCTTTGGGTTTAAAAATAAAACAAGAAGAAATAGAGGGTGAATCTGATACCTTCACAAGACAATGACATGCTACAGTCTCTTCCTCATAGATAAATTATATGAACAAGAATATCAGCAAGATACTAAAATGCAGACTGTGGGACACAGAAGAAAAGAACATACAAAACCTCTGCTTACCTCTGAAATTAAAATTGGACATTCTTTAATTTGTCTAACTTTAGCCAAGAAGCTGACATTGATGAGAACATCAAACACATCAGTTACCTGAGCTTGTACAAGTTAGCTGATGTTTCTTTTTTGTTTTCCCTGAAATAAGATATCAACATAAATAGAATAGTACCTGTATTAAAAATATCATTAACAAAAGTTTCCACCTCTGTAGGCAAGTTAACATTTTTCCTCATGTAATATGAGTGCCAAATGATGAAGGACACACAAGAATGTAGGGCAGAAATTACCCCCCACCCAAGTCCAGTCTCTCATTATTATGGCAACCACATACTGTAACTGCTACTACAAACTAAAATGTTAGATTTGGATGTTGACTGAAAACTGTTAGTTAGTTGTACATGTCTGCTTGTGTAGACAGAGTACTAATAAATATGCACTATGAAAAAAACGGACAAGTCTTTCAAGAGTGAGAATAATGTAAATTCACTGTATCTACTTGCCTTACATACTGGGAAATGGCTGTTAACTTCTCCATCTGCATTTTGATTGCAAGAGTAAATTAACCAACACATTCTGAACAACTGAGGAATGGGGTACTAAACAGATGGAACTTCTGATATTCGTATGATTAATTTCAAAAAGGCATTTGAACGCCAACCTGTATCATTAATGCATAACGTGCAAAAATAGTAACTCTAAAATTTGTACAAGGTGTTTTGACTTTTCAGACTCCCATATTCGATGTGTTACTAACTATATGCTTCAGATAATTAGAATATAAAACTTGGAGTTGCACTAAACAAGTAAGTTATAAACTAGCATAAAACATTGCATTGGTATAAAATAAGCAAACCGCAGTAATTAGGAAAGGGAAATAGAGTAAAGGTTTTTCTAGAACTACTGAAAGGTGTGAGCTTTATCAAGGTGACTCAGTAGCTTATAAAAAGATTTTGTTGCTTACATTTTCCATCCCTTGCTACGGTCAGCAAATAACAAGAACCTGATACTCATTTATGACACAAAAAACTTCAAAGCTCAGAAATGAAATGTTGCTGCACTCCACAGCCATGACTCTCTTGGTCATTTGGATCTTTCAGATTTACAGGACAACATACTCTGTTGATTATTTTATGAGCTCATTAGGAGAGAAAACAAACACATGAAACAAGGCCTCAATCCCCTCTGTACAGACCAGTCTAAAATGTGAATTCGCTAATTCACCCCTTAATTCATAAGGCTTCTAACTCACAAGTTGTCTAACTCATGATTATTCATGCATCTAGAAGGAAAATACTTACCTAGCTGATGATAAGAGTGCTCATTTTTCCTCTGTCATGGGTGCAGGCCTTCCCTGTATTACAGCAGGAAGCACAAAAGCCTCAGCACTCTGGTTGCTGTTGGATATGCTTCTGGGTATTGATGCTGATGCCTTTGTCCTGGTTTGAGCAGTAACAGTCATTTTTCTCCTTCTTGGTAGCTGGTGCAGTGCTGTGGTTTGACTTTCAGGCTGGGAACAGTTGCTGATAGTGAGCATGTTTTGAGTTACTGCTCAAATGTTTGGTTTGTCCAAGGCCTTTTCTGAGCTTATGCTCTGCCAGGGAGAAAGGGAGGCCAGGAGGAAGGAGAGACAGGACACCTGACCCAGGCTAGCCAAAGAGGTATTCCATACCATAGCACGTCATGCCCAGGAGGTAACCGGGAGAGACCCGGAAGGGCTGGAGCTCTGGGGGGGATGGAGGAGGTATCGGTCGGTGCTCAGTCAGGAGGGTGGGGTGAGTTATGGGTCAGTGGCTGGTGAGATGTTGTATTCTCTTCACTTGTTATTGGCTTTATCATTATTATTTGTAGTAGTAGTAGCAGTAGTGATTTGTGTTGTGCCTTAGCTACTAAACTGTGCTTATCTCAACCCGTGGGAGCTACATTCTTTGGATTCTCCTTCCTAACTCTCCGGGAGTTGGGGGAGCAAGGGGGGGAGTGAGTGAACGAGCTGTGCGGACTTGGTTTAAACCACGACAGCCTTCTAGCTATAAGTTTGGTCTACACCATTTCCACAAGTTGTTGGGTTCTGAAGGAGCTGCCAGAAAATCAATGTGCAAGGTGTTATGGCTGCAGGAGACAGCAAGCTGCAAGTGATAACACCTGTGCAATGAACTTTGGCCCTTCCAAGCTGCAAGTGATAACGCCTGTGCAATGAACTTTGGCCCTTCCAAGCTGCAAGTGATAACGCCTGTGCAATGAACTTTGGCCCTTCCTGTGGGCTCTCTATGTGTTGCTTTCACCACAACTTGTGGAACTGCTCACAGCACTTATATAAGGCGACTGCATGAGCTGTGTCTTAGCTAGAATCTGAGCAGTTGAATAAATGTACACATGGCAGAAAGAAAAAAATGAATGTGTTTTGTGAAACAGGAGATGTGATCAGCTTGTCAGTTTGGGGACTACCTTTGCAAAACATGTGCATTCTTTTTGATGTTTTAAAGATACTGGTTAATATTAAAATTGCTAAATGTAAAGCTGTAAGAGTTCTATTGTAGAATATAGAATGTTGAATGTAGTATAGAAAAGCTTCTGTACAGCATATGTATTTTATCTGGAGGCAGGTCACAAACACGATTCCTCACATGATGTCTAGTTAAGCTGCAGAAGTGTGCAATTTTGTGAATATCAAGAGTTTACAAGGTATTGTAAGGTAATGCATTATGCCCAAAGACCCCAGTGGAAAAGTTGTGCAACCTCATAGAAAACTGAAGGCAACTTAATACGTAGAAGTGAAATCTCTGGAGCTCTGAGCGGTCATTGTAGAAGATGAGGGACAATCTCAACAGCTTCTTAGATACACTTGTCTTGGTCGTATTCTGCTGCAACCATCTGGTTTTTGATGAATTAATGGAGAAGGATATTGACCCTTTGTCTGAAACAGGGTTCCAAAACATATCCAACCAAACCATGGAGAATACATGTTTACCCACTATATAGGAGAATAATTTCCTCCCAACTGTTTTTTTTTCTATCCTCACCTTCAAAGCTGAAGAAAGTGAATGAAACAGAGTAGAAAAAATACTGAAATAAATGAGTGGAAGTGACAAAGTAGAGCAAAAAACATGAGATTCTTTGAGAAAGAGATGAACAGCTGAACAAGTTTCTGGAGAGCTTTGGCTTAATTTCTTGTAGGAAAACATCAAAGGTGGAAAAGGCCAGTTAGGTTTAAGGCAGTGTAATGGATAATCAGCTGTGCCAGAAAGCAAGAATTTCTGTTAATTTCTATATGCATTTTCAATTGTCTTAAGTTTCATATATTCTATGCTTTATCTTTGTATTTAAAAAAAAAAGCACATATTCTGCCAAGTCTGTCTCTTCATGAATCTGTTTGCTATCAATTATCACAGGTCTCCTGACAAAAAACTGTGAAAAGGTGTACAAAATTTTAGCAGTTTATAGGATTGGTCCTGGAGCCAGAAAATAGGGAATTAGATCCCTATTTTCTGGAGAGGATGACAGCTAGAGCTCTGCAGCCTGAAAACTTGGCTAAGGACACTGAGAAGCAGTATCAGAACTCTTGCCAGACTCAAGATTTGAGACATTAAGAGAGCTGGTGGGTTGATCTTTGCATCAATTTGATGAGCAATCGAGAAATGTTGCTTGGCCTGGTTTCTTCATGGCTCAGAATGCACTTCAGGATGAAAACAGTCTCTATTACAGCAATAAAGTAATAAAATCTGAGGAGGACGGGTACTCACTAGGCAGGCAATTAAAGTAAGGCTTTGTTCATCATAAAACCACTGAATAATTCATGCAGAAAGGGCCCTTTGGAGGTCACTTGGCTGTTCCTCATCACTACCATCAAAGGAGGGCTGACTTAAATTCGATTCAACTACAGGGATAGACCACATTGCTCAGGGTCTTCTCCAGCCAACGAGTGGACATCTACAAGGATAGGGATGCCACAGCCTCACAGTTCCCTTATTTCCCTTATTCCCTTCATGATGTGATTATTTTTCTTATACTGAACCAGAACTCCATGTGTTCCCTGTGTGCTTTTCATCTTAGTGCATCTCTGAGAAGAGTTTGGCTTAATCTTTATGCTCTCCCATTACACAGATGAGGATAGCAGTTTCCCATTTCTCTTTCTTCTCCAGCATAAACTAACCAATATTTTTAGCCTCCCCTCATTTGCTCTCCTACCCTTGAGCATCTTCACGGTGCTCCACTAGACTCACTCCAATTTGTCAATACTTCTCTTGTACAGGGAAGCCCAAAATGTGATGCTATGCTGCTAGAGAGGAATAAACACCGATGTGCTGGCTGCATTCCTGCTTATATGGAACAGCATGTGGTTGGCCTTCCTCACCTAGAGAGCACATGGCAAATCTTCATGTATTTATTGTCCAGCAAGACACAGATTATTTTCCCTGCAAAAAAACTTTTTTATCCTGTCATAGCCCAGTATGTACTCCTGCATGGGGGCACCTCACCCCAAGTGCAGGACTCTTCCTTTATTGAATTTCATGAAGTCTTTGTTCACCCATTTTTTCAGATTGTCCAGATCCCTCCACCTGACAGTCCAGTTGACTACCACTCTCTGTTCCAGTTTGATATCTAAACAGTGATATAAATAAACAGTGATAGACAAGGGATTTTGCTGTATTCTGGGAGGTGTTTTTTGGTTTTGTCTGTTTCATTTTTCTGTTGGAGATTTTCATCTGTTCTCTTTTCTAGACAGAGGTGCATGATAAGGGCAGAAGTTATTCTGTCAGCTATTAGGGTTTGTTTTTTTTCCTGTTCTTTACAGATATGCAACCTCTTCCAATAGAATTTGTCTTCTGGACAAACATGAAAATGAAAACCAGTTTATTCCCCAACATGAATGCATTTTGGATGTCCCTGATGCCATGATTATTGCAGCTTTTTAAGAGAAGCAATCTCTTTCAGGGAAGGAGGCAACATTTTTCCTTCTTCATTAAAGGCATATTCTGGACAATGCATATTTGAACAACAGATTTATAATTTAAACAACATTTCACACACAACTGGGAGGAGAGAGTGGGCAAAGACTGTAAGAAGATTCCCAACACATCTTAAGAGTAAAAATTACTAAATTGCTCAAGGCATGAGCTCACAATTAGCAATAGTTTAATAAACAAGGTAAGAAATATGTGACGATAACACTGAGCCCATCAACCAGGCTCTGCTACAAGCTTGTTCTGGAGGATGAGGTACTGTGCACTATGCCCAAGGACCCCAGGCCCCAGTTGCTGCTGGATCACAGAGGGGATCCTCATCAGGGTAGAACACAGGCACTGAACGTTTATGATAATACTGAAGCCGTGAGAGCAATTTTTCTACCACATGAGGATGTTTTTCAGACAAATCATTTTTCTCTTCAGGATCATGAACAATATCAAATAACCAAAGTCTCTTTGTTGGTGGATCGGATGATTGAATCCTTGACCCATTGAACAAAGATGGTGGAGGGAACCAGTGACTGCAGCCTGCAGAAAGACAACAGACCAGGGGTTAATTCTCAGATACAGTGCAGCAGTATGGAGATATAGAGTTATACTGCAATCAATGAATTCACTAAGTCCTTTGACAAGCCACTGGACAGTGACTGTTGCTGCATTCCTTAACCCCATCCCAGCACCATAGTATCTTTAGTCCAGGGCTACCTATACAGAAGTCGTCTTTATACAAAAAAGCTGCACCATTGGGGTTCAAAATTCCATGTCACTTAATTTCATATAAATTAATTTTGGACTTGTTTCTTGAATTCAGTGGTCCTTATGGGTCCCTTCCAACTTGACATAATATGTCATTTGGATTTTAGAAGTGTCCCTTCTAGTTTCTTGCATGTGATCAAAAACCTGAGAAATCAGCGTAATAGCTAAAAGAAATGAACATACAAGCAGAATTAAACTGTGTCTGGGGGAGGTGGGAGATGTGATATACTGTAACAAATTCGTTACCTGGATATCCAGTCAGTAACTTCCATTTTCCATGTCGGATTGCTGCATGCATGGATATATTGAAATGTGAGTCATCCCATGGAGAAGAATTGCTCTGTGGTAAAGATGTCCTGTTGCCAACGCCAAGACCTTAATGAAACAGTAAACTAAGTTAGATACATTACACACACATGAAATAATTGTTAAAATTATATTGGAAAACAAAGAAGTATCATCCATTTATTTTTATGTATTCAATGAACAATTTGTCACATATATGTGAAAATATCTGTGCTATGTTTCACTGGAGGCATTTAACTCAACTTGAACTGCACTGCAAAAAGCTATCAGTGGAAAATGTCACATCTTAGTCTGAATAACTGGACTCATTTCCTATACAGACATTATATCTGTATCTCATATACCTGTATTAAGGATGTTCATGATTGGAATTGCTAAGTTTGCTCATACAAGTGCCTATATTTTTTTTCAAGTCAGGCATATAGAACTGAAAGATCTCCTAAATCACTGATACTACTATTATGTACTTAGATCACACCAGGGACCAAGTCCCAGGTCCTGACATGTATCCACATGCAGAGAGCTGTCCCTCTGAACTGAGCTGGCTACACTCACACAGATCTGGCCAGTGAGGTATTTCTATGGCATGACAAAACATGAAGCAAGTCTTCACATTGTGGCAGAGTCACATATGATGTAACCCCATATCCAGATACTGCGGAAAAGCGAAAAATGTCAACTATGTGCAAATATCCTCTCAAAATGAAACCTAAATCTCCTTATAGGAGGAAGCTCAGAAAAAAATTAGCATGCATAAGCCAGAGATAATCAGGAGACCAGTTCCTTACTGAAACCAGGAGGGAGTCAGACAGACACTCTACGAGCATAAAAACAATCTTGCATGTCAGCTTTCATAAACAAGGTAGGTGTTTAAGACACAAAAACTAAGAGCTTAATTTCAACTGTATCAGCTGATACTTTTTAATCAAAAAACTACCAGAAAGCAACTCTATAATCAGACTAGAAGCAAGACATCAGGAAGTAAAGAAAAAACAACTGATTCTCTAGCATCTTTTAAGAGATGACTTTCAATCAGTTTAAAGACTTTGAAGTACTCAGCTGACAATTTGTGCCACTTAAAAAGAATCCATGACATGTAAAATGATCATGTGAGATCCAATATTAGGAGAACTGGAGGTTTCTAAAAAGAGTAAATTCTATACATCACAGTCGAGAAAATAAATACAGAATCATAGAATCATGAATAGTTAGGGCTGGAAAGAACCTTAAGACTATTTAGTTCCAAACCCCTGCTATGGGCAGGGAAACCTCACACTAAACCATGTCACCCAAAGCTCTGTCCAGCCTAGCCTTGACCACCATCAGGGATGGAGCATTCACAACTTCATTGGGCAATCCATTCCAGTGCCTTACCACTCTCACAGTAAAAACTTCTCCCTTAAATCCAATCTAAACTTCCCCTGTTTAAGTTTGAACACATTACCCTTTGTCCTACCACTACAGTCCCTAATGAATATCTGACAGAAGAGAGCAACAGAAAGTTTGAAAAGTAATTGCTGGGACACAAACAATTTCTCTATTTTTTATGAAGGCCCTGCTAAGTTTCTCTCTTATTACTGGGCTTTGAAACAATTTTTCTTTAATAAGCATTTTTTGTGAATGCCCAAGTTCTCTGTTTACATCAGACTTATATAATATTCCCAAATAAATAAGGCTATAAAAGGGGACTACTTGTTTAGAGGATGCATACACAGACTGGGGAGTACTTAGCTCATCTTAGATCATGAAGCACTGAAGCTGATGGCAAAAACCCCTAAACCCTGATGAAAACAAGGAAAACTTCATGAATGCTTCAAGAAGAATCTCTTCTGGAAGAAAAATCCCCCCTTGTCCCCCAGCCATGTGATGTCTGTACCAGATACAAAACAGTTTAAAGATATAATATTGATTACTTTATGTTATCTATTATTCTCTCATACCTTTTGTTACTGTGAATACTCATATTTGCCATCTAACTTCTTAAACAACAGAATGAAAGACATTCAGCAGATTAAAAAATACCACCATATTTTTTAAACATTACATCTCAAAATTACAATATTAAGACTTGGTCTAAAGGAAAAATTGTATGAGTCTGCATTTCTGATTTTAAGGTTTATCATGGAGAATATGCCTGTGATTGCTGAGCTACAGTATGCAAAGCCATAGTATTACATAAGATAAATTATGTAAAATAATTCAAATAAAGAGTATGAAAGACTGTATTTTCAGATGTACTTTGCAAAATATCCTTGGAATGGCATACACGAGACTTAAAATTATTTTATCTTCTTGAATCTTATTTTAAAACCTCTTTATTTGGTCCAGGTAACAAAACCAAACTCCTAAACTAAGAAATGCGAGAGCTTAGAGTTGAAGTTTTTTGGTAGAATACTATCTTTAGGAAAATTTCTTGAAAAGAGAAATTCCCTCATATTGAGTTATCATAAACAGGACTCTGTCAGTTATGTTAACTCACCCACTGCAAGCACTTGTCTTGTGCCAAAGAAATGTACTGTCTGTTATTCAGACAAGCGTCTCTTCCCACACAGTTTAAGTCAACTTTTATTAGACATACCAGCCATGGAAAACAGATGCTTGTTTCAATGGTCTCTACACATATATTTATAGGACTGACACTTTATTACATCATATACACCAGATACAGAACTAATTGAAATAAAAATATTGCTTGATATGAATTCTCTTCTTCTCATCATATGACTTCCACCTTAAACTTGGATTATTCTTCCACCTGCATGCAACCCACTTTCTCCTCTTCAACCCAGCTGTACAGTTTCTACCTTTGTCTTCATTCTTCAACTTCTGGTAGTGCACATGCAACACAAAATGAATGGGCAGATATTTTCCTCAATGTATGAATTTTACAGGGATTCCTTTTCCAATCTGTCAGATTAAAGAGGTCATATTCTTTTTTTGTTTTGGTAAAAAAGATAAAACTTTTATTCCCATAGCATTTAAGCAGTTTTTCTCTGCATCTGTTCTAGACTGTTGTTTTGGGGTAGGTTTGTTTGTTGTTTTGGGGTTTTTCGGCTTTTTTTTTTCCCAGTATGGTTGACCAGGCAGTAACAACGGTTCCATGGACTAATTCAGCAGATGCCTTTTATAGGTCTGTGCAATCAAGTCTGCTGTTACCTGCCTGCATACCCTCCTTATACACTTACATCTAAAAAATTTGATACTTTTGCTTGTGCACAGAGGCTAGTCATTTTCTGCTGTTTGATCACCTGCATAGCAGTGGTGTAATACTAAAGCTTTGTTTTTCGCTTAAAAGAAAAATCCCACAGCCTTTGTAATGAATTTTCTTATTTTCAAACTGAAGCCACTGTTTCTTGAAGCCCAACTTCAGAGCCCACCAGCTGCTATATTTCTTTTTTAATTACTCTCTTGGGAAATGATACAACTTTAATAATATAAGAAAGCAGTGAAATTTCATGCAGAAACTTATTTCAAATATTTAACACTACAATGAATTGATTTAAAGATTTTAGAGTTTTCTTTGGAGTTGTAGGTCTCTGAAAAGTATTCAAATAGCTTTTATATCTCTCTAGAAAAAAAAAAAAAAGTCCTTCAGAAATGTTGCCCTTGGCAAGTGACTATGGAGTTTATATTGTATATGAAGACCATGCTTAGTCTTGGCAGCCTGAAAAATGGTTTCAGGATCAGAGTTTAAAAGGAATTGAGGTGGCCAACTCCCACTACCCACAAGAGAGTTTATTATGTAAATACTTTAAAGCCTGCCCTTTGCCCCTTATAAAACCTTTAGCTTAATCCTTAAATTTCCATTGTCCTACATTGTCTTAATAAACAGATATATATTCCAAATTAGGATGTAAAACCCTAAATACTTTTCAATAGCTAATTTGTAACTTTAACAGACCTGATTTTTCAGAAGGCCAATGTCAACAACTCTGAAAGCATCTATCGTAAATGCTCAGAAAGCATCAGTCAAAAATGTTAGCTGCATTTGCAAAAACAATTGACATTCTTATAATTTGATTATTTCATATCATATTTTTCAGGCAGGATGTTGAAAAATTTACTACTGGGTAAGTATATAAATAATATCCTGAATAAACACCAGGGGACTTTTATATATGGGACTTTTTAGAAAAGCAATCTTTCAGTGCATTAAACCTTGCTTATATAAGTATATATATAATATAAGTACAACAAAAAGGAAAGTAAGGAACTTGGGGGGAAAAAAGCCAGACCTAACTCTGCATACTCAGAAGAGTGGGCTCTGAACAAGCTATTGCTATTCAGGGAAGAATCTGCAAAGTTGTAATGAACAAGTTATGTCCAGTAGAAGTTAAGAAAAGCAAAACCAGTTTTAGAAGTGACAAACTATGGGCCACTGCCACCAGTAAGGACCTTGTTGTGCTTCACGAGGGACACTGTGCATTACATGTGGTAACATGTTCAGTAACATGTCATCCCCATGTTATAGAACAGACACAGAAAAAACATATGAGATACAGAGATGCAACAAGAAAGATAAAAGCTTCTGTGTGAAGAATGACTAAATCAATGACTCTTCATTCTTGAAGATGGATAGCTGGTGAGGAACAGGACAGAAGTCTATGAACCTCTGTGGCCATGACAAGCTGAATAAGAAATAATTGTTCTTTCCTAACAGGGGCATCACATATATTACAAAGTTGCATATGCAAAATAAATGATAGCATATATTTCCTTACCACAAACCAAACTCAAGCGTGGAAATTCTTTCCATAGGGTGCTGAGATGACAGAAGCTGATGCAGGTTGAATGATAAAAAGAAGAGTTCACCAAGTTTAAGAAAAATCCATTAGGGATTCTTATGCCCAAAATCACAACCTAAAAATCAGGAGCTCCATTAACTGCAGGTTGGAGGCAGCATGCAAGATAAATATATTTATATGCTTGACCTTATACACTCCTTTCTACACAACTGACAGTCTTAGAAACAGGAAAATGAACTAGCCAGATTTTTGGCCTGTTCATACACAAAATTATTTTCAGTTCAGGACAGGACAATTATTTTGTTTTCAAAAGAAAGCACTATATTGGAGGAAATCTATGCAATCCCTTTATTACATTGATCTCTGTGAGCACTGAACTGAAAGTTTCAAAACTTTCAGAAAGGGTAAATATAACATCATAGAAAATCTCAAGTTGGAAGGGACCCGTTAGGATCACTGAGTCCAAACCCTTGTTCCTTACAGGACTACCTAAAACTAAATCACATGACCACCAACTTGAACTTCTCCTGACACACTTTCAATTCCATCTCCTCATGATCCATCCCTGGTCACCAGAGAAAGGAGACCAGCACCTCTTCCTCTGCTGCCCCACTTGGGGCAGCTCTAGGCTGTGATAAGGGCTCCCCTCAGCCTTCTCAAAGCTGAGCAAACCAAGTGACTTCAGCCACTTATTCTAAATCTTGCCCTCAAGGCCTTTCACCATCTTGGTCACCCTCCTCTGTCAACTGTAGTTTTACAAATCAATGAATAACACCAGAATTAATTTCCTACACACCCACTAGTTTACTTCCAGTGCTATTATTAAAAGTAGGGTGTTATGGTTTAAGCCCATAAATCAGAACTATGCAGTCTACTCCTCTTGCTTTTCTTCCCCTGACTCTTGGAGGGATGGGAAGGAGAATTGTAAGAATGTAGCTCCCACGGGGTGAGGTAAGAACAGTTTAATAACTAAGGTATAACACAAATCACTACTGCTACCAATAATAATAATAATAATGATAACGGAAATAACAAGTGAAGAGAATACAGCACCTCACCACCCACCAACCAATAATACCCAGCCCCCAGCAGTGCACAAGCCCTTCCGGGTAACCCTCAGTTACATCCTGGGCATGACGTGCTGTTGGTATGGAATACCCCTTTGGCTAGTTTGGGTCAGGTGTCCTGTCTCTGCTTCCTCCCAGCTTCTCCTCCTCCCTGGCAGAGCACGAGACTCAGAAAGTCCTTGGTCAGAGTAAACATTTGAGCAGTAACTAAAAACATCGGTGTTATCAACACTGTTCCCAGGCCGAAAGTCAAAACCACAGCACTGCACCAGCTACTAAGGAGAAAAAATGACTGCTACTGCTGAACCCAAGATAGGGACAGCATAAAGAAATAAGAATATTAATTTGCATTAGCAGTGGCTTCCAGTGCACAGATCTGTCTGTATAAGCATAGACAAGTCAGTCACTTGCTTAAGGCTTGTTTTGCACTTATATCAGAACATAAATCAAGAGTAATGTAATTGAAAGAATGGATTCACAGCAGACTCATTCTACTGTGACTGAAATCAGAATCTGATACCTACATTACTTCCTGCTTCTATCATACCATTTTAAATTTAAAAAAAACCCTTACAATTTACAGAAATGCTACAAGATAACAGGTTTTGCCATACTGAAGTAGTTATTTGGTAAATTCAACCCAGCAGTGCATCCTAAGAAGTAATTAACAACTGAGGAGTTAAAGCAAAACAGAAGAGAAACCAAAACTGCTTACTTTGTCCAGCAGTCTGCTCTTTCACTTCACTTTCTAAGCATAAGGAAGATCATAAAAAATGATGCAGTGTGTTTAGTCCCATGTTTTTCCTCTAGCCTTTTGAAAAAGCTCTTCTGACCTCATTCAGTATCCCATATGTTCTCCTGATTTACGTTGGCTGGCTAGCTCTTCCAGAGTAAAAAACACTGTCTTCCTGTGTATTTTTGTATACACTTACAATAGGCTTCTGCTTAACTCATCAGTTCACCTATCCAACTGGGCAATGATTTTTGAGGGTGGAAAATAGGAAGAAACATTTCTTCACATTTCTTCCTGGTGACCAGTGTATGGTTGAGAATCGATCATTGACTGCTTGTCTTGTGCACAGTGACCTATCAGAAACTTATCTAAAATGAAAAAAATACAAATTTATCTGATCACCTTGAAAAGACAAAAATGTCTGAAAATCCACTTCTTTTCTGTGTAACTGAAGATCTTCTAAATTCTTCTGCAACTGATGTGCACCAAAATAACTTTATGACCCTCTGGTGCTGCATGAATAAAAAGAAGAAGGGCTGATCCAGTTTTATTACATTTTACAACTTTAGATGTCTTATCAGAAGCTCTCTCCTCCTCTTCCTTAATGAGGTCTATAAATCCAACTTGGTTATTTTTCTAAGTCTTACAATGCTCCCGATAGCTTTCACTGATATTCTTTGAAATATTTAATATTTAATCATGTGCAAATACTGGAAAAAAAAATTCCTAACGCAAGCAGAATTAAAAAAAAGCAAAGACAAAAAAAGCCACTACAACACAGTTCTTGGTAGGTAGGCTGGAAAATTCGGATCTACCAACACCTTTGTAAGTATTTCCTATGATTTGTCTCAATCTTTTGTTTTCTGCTTTGCAAAGCAAACATGTAAAATACCGCATAGCCATAATTTATAAAAAAGGGTTATTTAAGGATAGTATACACCCATATTGTAAATTTTGGAGGTTAAAAAAAAAAAGGTACAATCCGAACTTTTTTTAAAATAAGAAGGTCTCATTCTTTAGATCAGTCTGAAAGGTAAATTTGCGAAAACATTTTATTATACGCAATCAATTTCTGAAGAGTATATTCATTTAACCTTCACATCTAATTTTTAATAATAAGAAGGAAGAAGATAAACTACAGATTTTCAGCAGAGATTTGAAAAAGAGACTATACGGGGAATACATAATCTATATCTATATATACAATGATATTTGCACAGATCTTGTAATCTTAGATCAATTACGCTTTTCATTCTTCTAGTTCTCCTTCGTTCTTTAAATGAGATCAACTCATGCAATTCATGGAAATGTAAAATGTGGAGATATAAATAGGCAGTACATCTAAAAATATAATATTCTGCCTTCAGCCTATGATTAAGATGATGAAAATGATACATGTTGAGAAGAAGTACTCTTGGTTGGTGAGAGATCAAAGAGCATAAAGTTCTCTCTAACATGCTATTTAGTGAGGTCCCAACCAGAAAATTTAAAGGGTCCAAAAGAATATTTCTTGAAGCATGCTGTATTTCTGTACACTGTGGTCTACAATACGAGTGTGCAGGGTGGCAATGCTGGGTACTGGAGAGCAATCTTGGAGAAAGACAAAAGAACTTCAATTTATTATTTATTTAGGAGGCAGAACCCTGCTTAAAAAGTTAGTCTAAACAGCCTGAGTGTCAGATTTGTTATGCCTCTACAATTTTCCAACTTCCTGCACAGTAACAAAAACATTCTTTTATAACCAGCTACATATAATGAGTGCCCTTTACAAACAAAAGAAGCAAATGAAGCTTCTACCATTGGTTCTTCATCTTAGAACTTATCTGCCTTTTGCAGTGTATGTCCCAAATGAAAAACTGCAAAAACAGAAGTATTCCTATAGTTTAACTTCTATTTATAATATCCTAATGTAGGCACAGATTAGGCCATATGGCAGGGAAAATACAATCACATTAAGCTCCAAGCTTAATTGCAAACTGCTTAATGGAAAAAAACTCAAACGCATTCCTGTGTGATGTACTCTAGGTTACCCTGCTCTTGCAGGGGGGTTGGACTAGATGATCTTTTGAGGTCCCTTCCAACCCTTGGGATTCTGTGATTCTGTGATTAAGAAAAGCCACAAAACACAGGATGAATTAAGATTTTAGATGGCTCACACTCTTTCCAGTGCGAATTAGACACACATCTGAAACAAATAATAAACAGATGCTAGTGCTTTGCAGATGTAAAGTACATTTAAGAACCTTCAGCCATAGCAGGAATATCACCAACGTTTCCTGTAACAAAAGTGTGTGCGCATATTACACTACCTGGATGTCTATACAATTTGATACCCTGCGGTTTACAATGCATACCACACAAAAGAATTCCATAGATATTCTCTTAGTAACTAGAATTATCTCTTTAGTTATTTTTCATTATAAAATTTTTCTGGCTATGCAACACCCACCATCATTGCCTTGGGTACTCCATTCCAACATTTAAATAATATATAACAGGTAGTTATATATTCCACATAAGAAAAGTTCACTTCTCACTGCATGGCCATCTAGAACAAGAAACTAAGCAGCTATGGGACAAGAGGAAAGATCCTCATGCAGACTCACATAATTTCATCTAATTGAATGAGAAACAAAATTTTTTTATTTGACCACCACTGCATTCCAAAAGGAAATTGTGCTGGGACCCATACTGTTAACGTATTCCAAATGACCTGGAAAAGGGAATGAACAGTGAGATCACAATGTCTGTGAATGATGGCAAGTTATTGAAAGCTGACTTTAAAGAATGACCGAAGACTATGACACAGTGAATAGGCATTAAACAGCAACAATACTTAACATAGATATAGGTAAAGTGGTGCATGTGTGAAACAAAAATCCTAAATTCATCTGTTAAACAATGGCCTGCAAGTCACCCTTAATTGCCCAAGAGTGAAACCTTGGGATCATGATAGTTAGAGCTGACCCTTTTTCAGAATTATGTCAGCACTTGTCAAAAAGAAAACTGAGTGGGAGGAATATTAGAAAAGGCCTCATAAACAAAGCAAAAAGCTGTATGCAACTGGAATATTCTGGTCTTTCCATCTCAAAAAGAATACCATATGACTGAAAACATTCAGAAACCAGTTACAAAGTTGGGTGATATCAAATGCACAGGACCCAGGGTGATTCCCCTGTGAATTAAAATCCTCTGCTAATTAATCTGTATGTTCCATGGAACTCTAGAGACCAGGCTGCTTCCATAACCTGCATGACCAAAGGAAGGTTCTTCCCATCTGTCTTGGGTTCAGCAGTAGCGGTCATTTTTCTCCTTTTTAGTAGCTGGTGCAGTGCTGTGTTTCTGACCTTCAGCCTGGGAACAGCACTGATAACACCAGTGTTTTTAGTTGCTGCTCAGCAAGGTATACTCTGACCAAGGCCTTTCTGAATCTCATGGTCTGCCAATGAGGAGGGGAAGCCACGAGGAAGCAGAGACAGGACACCTGACCCAAACTAGCCAAAAAGGTATTCCATACAACAGCACATCACACCCACTGTATAAACTGGGGGCAGTTACTCAGAAGGGCTAGATCACTGCTCAGGTTGGGCTGGCTATCAGTTGGCGGGTGGTGAATGGCTGTATTCTCTTCCGTTGTTATTTCCCTTATTATTTTTGGTAGTAGCAGTAGTGATTTGTGTTATACCTTAGTTACTGGACTGCTCTTATCTCAACCCATGGGAGTTACATTCTTTCCATTCTCCTCCCACCCCTCCAGGAGCTAGGGGAGGAAGGAGGGGAGTGAGCAAGTGGCTGCATGGTTTCTGGGTTGCCGGCTGGGCTTAAACCACAACATCATCTTATGTGATGTTTTAGTTGACAGGGGGCATACCAATGTAACACACCGGCCCAACAGTTTCAGTGCTTACTACTTGGACCTCATGAAACATCTTGAATGAAGGCACATCATTTTGGCAGTTGCTAATATATTCAGTGCGACTACAGTATCTACCTGGCCTGATTAGACACCAACTACACTGCAGAACAGCACTGCTTCAAAGCATGTACCCACAGTGAGAAAAACTGAAGCGTGCTGAAAACAGGATGAAACATAAATTCTTTACCCAGAAAGTTCATAATCTACTTTTGCCAGCAACAGTCATGTTCCAATTGGGCTAGATTACATTCTGTGAGCAAATACAACCTTGGCTACATCCTCAAATTCAATTACATGCAATTTTTTCTCTATCACCAAGATATTTTGTGGAAAGCCTCCATGTTATTCTATTGCTTTGTAAAATCTTCTTTTAATAGCATCTCAGCTTGCTGCTATCAGAACAGCCAGAATATCTGTCTCAGCTGCTGCCCCCCTGCCATCCTTACCCTAGTGTGATAAAAGATTTCATTTTGTCAGCAGGCACCACATAAGCCGCAAATGTCACTAAGACTGCACTGCAGTAAAGTTCTGCTTGTTCGCAAAGACCCTTGAGATCATCACTGTGAGTGCTCATGTTTTCGGGCATATCTCTGCTAACAGATGCTGGGGAGACTCACAGCAAGCTATAGGAGTGACAAGAGGCACCCATCACAGGATAACACCAATTACGCCCTCAGAGCAAGGAATGCAGCCATAACAAAGTTGCATCACATAGCCAAAAGGCAAGAAACTACTGAATTGCAGACACTAGTGCTTGCAGTAAGGCAGCTTTGGGGAATAAAGTGGCACTTAATGCACATGTCCAAAGAGATATTGCATATGAAATATTTTAATCTTGTGCATACAGATTTTTAACTCACTGAAGATTGTAACTCCAGGAAGACCGGTTTTCAAAAGATTGTGTCACCTCGCAATGAGAAGTTCAAGAGGATAAATTAATTTATATGTTTTCTTTTAAATTCTGCTGAGATCATACTCTAAAGCACTAGGGTTTCTTTACTTTATAAACTACAGTTTCTTTACTTTATAAAAATGTTTTCAGTAATCCCCAAGTTTTTAGTAAGGTAGAAGTGAACAACTCTGTTGCAGAGTAGAATTCTGCTTAATAGTTGAATCAAACACTGGAAACTAAACCACTCAGGTTTTTCCTTCATCTTTCCTGAGGAAACTTAGAGGGAAACAGAGGCTTATAAAAGGTGGAAGCAAGGACAGGCAGCCTGGGAAGAATACAGGGATGTTGTCCAGGAAGCTAGGGACCAGCTTAGGAAAGCTAAGGCCCAGTTAGAATTAAACTTGGCTAGGGATGTGAAAGACAACAGTAAGGGATTCTATATGCAAAATGCAAATAAAAGACAGACTAGGGACAATGTGGGCCCTCTCTGGAAGCTTTTGGGAGAACTGGCTACACAGGACTTGGAGAAGGCTGAGGTTCTTAATGGCTTCTTTGCCTCAGTCTTCACTGGCAAATGTTCTGAGCACACCACCCAAGTCTTGGAAGGCAGATGCAGGGACTGTGAGAATGAAAACCTTGGACCCATTGCAGTAGAGGATCTGCTTCGAGAGCATCTTAAGAACCTGAATGTACACAAGTCCATGGGACCTGATGAAATCCATTCGTGGGTCCTGAAGGAGCTGGCGAATGAAGTTGCAAAGCCACTGGCCATCATATTTGAAAAATCATGGCAGACAGGTGAAGCTCCCAATGACTGGAAAAAGGGAAATATAACCCCCATTTTCAAGAAGGGGAAAATGGATGATCCAGGGAACTACAGATCAGTCAGTCTCACCTCTGTGCCTGGCAAAATCTTGCAGCAGATTCTCCTGGAAGGCATGCTGAGGCACATGAAAAACAAGGTGCTTGGTGACAGCCAGCATGGCTTTACTAGGGGGAAATCCTGTCTGACCAATTTGGTGGCCTTCTATGGTGGGGCTATGGAACTGATGGACAGGGGTGGAGCAGTTGATGTCATCTACCTGGACTTGTGCAAAGCTTTTTACACTGTCCCTCATGACATCCTTGTCTCTAAATTGGAGAGACATCAATTTGATAGGTGGAACACTCGGTGGATAAAGAACTGGCTGGATGGCAGCATGCAAAGAGTTGTAGTCAATGGCTCAATGGCCGGCTGGAGACCAGTAACAAGTGGTGTCCCTCAGGGAACACTGTTGGGACCAATATTGTTCAACATCTTTGTTGGTGACATGGACAGTGGGAGCACCTCCTGTATGAAGATAGGCTGAGAAAGTTGGGGCTTTTCAGCCTGGAGAAGAGAAGGCTGCATGGAGACCTCATAGCAGCCTTCCAGTATCTGAAGGGGGCCTATAAGAATGCTGGGGAAGGACTCTTCGTTAGGGACTGTAGTGATAGGACAAGGAGGAATAGGTTAAAACTTAAACAAAGGAAGTTTAGACTGGATATAAGAAGGAAGTTCTTTATTGTGAGGGTGATGAGGCACTGGAATGGGCTGCCCAGGGAAGCTGTTAATGCTCCATCCCTGGCAGTGCTCAAGGCTGAGTTGGACAGAGCCTTGGATGACATGTGTGAGGTGTCCCTGCCCATGGTAGGGGGGTGGGAACTAGATGATACTAAGGTCCTTTTCAACCTTAACTATTCTATAATTCCATGATTCCACAAGAACTTAAAAGCAACAAGCAATAATCAGTATTATTTTCATAATAAGGCAATGCATATGCCTCCCTGCCTCTTGTGATCTGATTAGTAGTCTATAAAACCACAAAGGAGATTCCCAGACAGAAGTCTGGGGCTGGTGAACCAAAAAAAACTTACACATGAAATCCAAAACAGAGAGAGAGTATTTTCTAGTATGTTCATTATTGTCTTTAAAATCAACATACTATTTGGTATAGAATCAACATCCAAGAAATCTCTGTTATCTTCACCAGTTTCTATACAATATCAGATAAATGGTACTGGTATAATTCTCCTACTGCTTCCATTAAAATAACTCAAAGGTTTTGCACGTAACAGCTTCTGCTCCAATGGAAATAATTTTACTCTATTATCAGGATTTAAAACATTTACTTATATGATGCTCATTAAGCAGAAATTAACTAAAACCAAAGCAGTTGAAAAATCACAAGCTATTACTTTTATATCAAGAGACATTGTAGCCTCTGTTGAATCACCTGAGACTATTTTTGTGCTGCAATAGCAGAAGTGTCAGGTTAAAAAAATCACGGACTTTCTTAAATATTATGGAACTCCACACAAATATTAACCTCAAGAAAGCTGTCTGCAACTTCCTCGAAATCTGATACAAAACTTCAGGTAACAGGCACCCAAATACTAGATTCTTTATAGGAACACGTATCTGGGAAGGAAAACACAAAGTTGAGAAATGAACCATAACTTCACTGCAGTAAAACTCGTGAAGCCACCTTGTTAACTTTTCTTTGTGGTGAGAGCTGCTTCCCACAGCCACATCTTCTGAACTCTCCTTCAGTGTCATTTTTCTATCTGTCCAATACTTTCCTCTCTAAAAACGGAAATTCTCAGGTCACATCAAAAGCCCTAGCAATTGGTAACTGATCAGGTAACTGAGTTTCCCTGACTATTACAAAGGGATTTGATCTGTCATCTTCTATCCTTCAAGAGAGATTTCTCCTCAACAGTCTGTATGAAACTACAGGATGGACATTTTCTCCATATTTTCCATCTCACATCATGTTATAAATACAAATATTTTTAATAACACAGAAAATAAGCCTTTATTTTGTGATGAGATATTCACTTGTGCCAAATTAGTACACAAAACTTCATTTATACAGGAAAGCAAGCAAATTTTACGGGTACATCATGTGTAAATCTTTTGAGGTCCCTTCCAACCCTTGCGATTCTGTGAATCTTAAACCATTAGCTTTTTAATTTTTTACTATCTTCTAAATTTTAATTTAATGATCTATGTGTTTTTCTAGCATCCCTAGATGCAAAATATTCTATAGGCACAGACTGGTTTTCATTTGCAAGCAGTCTGGTGTATAGTTTTATTAGCAGACAGTCTACAAATACATCCAAATTAGGGACTCTACATCACACCATAAAAGTCAGAATGGCACTGAAAAAAAAAAATCCAGATTTCCTTAGGTATTTTTCAGTTTTGAAGTACCTGGATCTGGGAGGAACAGAGGATAGCAGGAAGGTTTAATGTGGGAACATAAGAACATATAAATACCTTTCAGCATACACTGTTTCGAATGGAAATTGGAAATTAGCAGTTGGAAAGCTGTACTCTTCAAACTGCTCAGCTGCACACATAGTACAAATAGTATGCATCTATGGACTGGGTAAGAAATTATACCGGTTTTTCTGTCTATTTGAATTCCTTTGCTTTATATTTTAGGATTAGCACCAATATGTTTTAATTTAACATGAGATTTTTTTTCTTCTCCTAAATATCTATAAATAACATATGGAACATGGGTCAAGTTTTTAATATATACAGTAGATCATAGTGGCTATAGCATTGAGAGCAGTGAAAGTACCACTTTAATTTCCACTGATGAACATAAAAATCAAGTCTCTTACAAACACTAAAATTGTGACTCTCTCTTGGTAATATAATTTATACAGTTCCTAAAATCTCAAACCACTCAGTTGAATCAGCTACTTAGCAGCAAGATAAGAAATAGTAAGGCTATGTTTTCAAAGAAAATTCTACTGAGAAATACGAAAGCAAATGAGCAAAAGGCATAGTTAATATTTTTACAATTATAGAAGGCACACTTAGACCTTTATATCTTTTATTTAGAAACATAAGGTCTTTTTAAATGCCTCATTTTTTTGTGAGAGGTATGGAAACACACGACTGATCTCCACACATTTATAAATGGAATTGGAGGGACAGAGGGAATGTTTCTCTCCCTGTAGCTACAGAAGCATAAAGTCTTACATACAGGCAGATGAAGATTCCCCACCCAAAACTAACACTTACCCGTGAACAGAAAATTTTGCACTGTTTCACATAGGTAAATTAGAAATTTTGTAAATGATGCTGTACTGGAAATTAATTTTCAGCATTTTATACAATGGAAACTTCACGACAAAAATTATCTTTTGCTAGACATGATTCTGAGAAGCAACCTGTTGCTTCATTTTCATTGAGAAATACACAGGACAAAGCAAACTCCAGGAGGAGATGTAAGAAATTCTCCCTGTTTCTTCAGCAAAATGCATGTTGTTACCTTGGCACGAATGCAACTCATGTTTCTTCTGCAACTCTTTTAGCTCTGGGATCCAGTGCACACAGGACAGTCAACTGGAGTATAAACAGTTCTGGCTAAAAGTGCCCATCTCACCAGAATAGGTTTGATCCTCAGCAGTTTATCTTTAAGTATTGATAACTACTGAAATTCAGCAAATTTCAGGCAGTGAGCTGTCAAAATGAAATATCATCCACAAAATGCAGGGAAATTTTAAAGTTTCCTCATTATAATGGATAATGCTGTAAGTGTCTAGCCTGTTCTTTCTTGGGATATAAGATCTGAAGCAACTTCATTGTATTTTCTCTAACTCCTACTTCCATGACTGGAGTTTTGGGAAGAGACAGAAATGCAAAGAGATGGAGAAACAGGGAGGAGAATATGTTATGGATACTTGCCATAACACTCACGGATGCCATCATCCACAATAAAGCCAAAATTCAGATCTTTCTGTATGTCTCATAAAATACATATATTTTAAAGTCTTGTTCAACACCTACTTTATTAGATTTTACGTCTAATACATTCTGTTTTACATCCACTGCAAATTTAGTCATTCTGTGAGAAAAACTACAGAGAAATATAGGGAAAAAATATTCTTCTAATACAGGAAAACTTACACATCAAAGTTCAGTGTCTGACTTTAATAGATGAGTAACACTGTAAGCCCAAGTAGATTATTTAGACTGTTTTAAAGAAAGTGTGTATGAGAGTATCTTTTTTGTGAACACTTTTTGCATAGACATTGCTTGTTGTACATTAACAAACCTATAATAAGCAGGTTATTTGGCACTTCTTAGACCTCTTTTTAGTGCTAAGAAGCACTAAAGAGAAGAATTGTCACAGAAATCAAAGCTTAAAGCTACAAGGTAGCTTTGAATAGCAGTCTAATTCAGAAGTATTTTCTCTCTTCCCAATAACAAACACACACAATCAATACAAGACTCAAACAAGTTCTTCGTAGTTCTTTCTAGGCCTACTGCAGTGTTATGAACCACTATTGTTACTGATTGTACTACAGAAAACAGACAACTCCCTGTTGGAGAGAAAATGGTGCATATTTTTTGCAAAGGCTCAAAGTCACACAATGCACCTTCTTCCATCTACTTCTTTACCTCTTGACACAGAAAAAGTCAATTCATTTTCGCTTTTCTCCTCAATCTTAAAAGCAACATATTTTTTCTTTCATGCTTATAATGCACAAAATAAATAAAATATTCAATAGTGTTTCTAATTATTGCCCTTTGAAAATGACGATTTTTCCATTTAGTTCTATCTGTATACCCTTTGTCTTACTTATAAAGCATGTTTTTGAAGTTGTATCTGTGTTTGTAGTTCTGATGTCTTAATTAACATGACAGTCCATGAAAATGTGCCAGAAGGAAGGACAAGCTTCCTATCGTCACTCTGAAACGCAGATGGCTCTGTGGGCTAAAAAGGCCTTAGCATATATGTATTTTTAAATTATTTCACTTTTTTTTTTAACAGTAATGTATAGAGCAATTATTTCACCTCAACAAGGAAACTCTGAAAATGTCAAGGGCTCTTCCAGCCTAGATTGTGACAATGAATTACTGAAGAAATAAGGGGCTTTGCTACTTCACTGATAAAAGACATTTTGTGACCTTTTGCTGCTTTATGGAAATAATGAGTTTTCTACAAAACTCTGAGTCTTTCTGTTACTTTATTAAAATAAAAATGTTTGAGGAATAGCCATGACCTTAACCTTGGAGGAATGACTAGAATACTGATCTTGAAGAAACAGATGAGCCCAGAGACTTGCTATCATCATGTTGACAAGGACAAGGCATAAGGCTGTGTCACAGTCAAACTCACACAGTGAAGCTCACCTATCTTAATTCACTAGATCCACTATACCCTTCTAATTGCAGTTTTCTAATAGTAAAGTTTGATTCCAATGGAAAGATTTATACTGGAATATCATGCTCAGTCTCTTGCCTTTCAAAATGCATACTCTTCTTAGTTTTTATGGAAGTAAGAATATGAAAATACTCTCATTATTTCTAAGTATTCACCTTGATTTTTAGAATGGATTACATCTTTACAAAAAAACACACCACACAAACAATTCAGTAAAATCCAGAATTACTCATGACAGCAAAAAAATCCCTGTGAACATCAACAAGTTGAAACATTTATCCAGATCATTATGTTGTTATACAATTACAGAATTTAAAAAATCCTATTATTTTAAATAATAGCAAACTTACTAATACAGTCTACAAGGTCAAACATCACAAAATGAGAGACGGTAAAAGGAAATGCTTGACTTTCACTTTTGATGACAAAACAAGAAAAAAAACACTCCAAATCTTATTTTTTCCAGGAAACAGATTTGAACTCAATGGAACAGTATTTATGAATTGAGGTCATGTAGAGATGGCCTTATGTGCAACACCCAAACCTCACTTGTATCATTGTAATGTAGCAGTGCTCAAGGCAAAGAGAACTTAGCAGCAGATAACCTCACTCTCACAGCCTTCGCACAATTGTAACTTTCAGCTCAGAGATATTTCATTTGAAAAATGTAATCTAACATTTACGTCAGGACCTGCATAAAAATATAAAATGTTAGTGTTATGTTCAAATAGGTATAGGATATAATGAAGCATAAAAAAGAAGCAGTGCCAAGGGATTTCTGAATTCCAGTCATGTTGCTGGCAGTAGACATTTTATCAAGTGACTTAATATTTCTAAATTCTAAGAGATTATTGACATCCCAGAGGAAACATGGGGATTAATATTTATGAGGCTCACCAAACGTGTAAGCCCTGTACACTTGGTATTCGATACTGTAGTGACGGATGGTTCACACTGACATACAGGTGGGCTAAGAGCCAAGGCAACATTGAACCACATGCCAAACTTCCTGACCACAGAGCTACACCCCAGAAACTTCACACAGCCAACAGCCAGAAGAAAAACACTACTTATCTCTGATGTGAATGGCAGTGGAGCTGGCTGGAATGGCAGCCTCCCATTAGGGAGTGGAACTGAGCTCCAGCCAAAACTGCCAGGCCAGCATGAAAAGCATCACATTAAGTGACTGAGGGATACGCACGGCTCCAGGGTCACATATTGACAACTCCTGCTTCATAAACTTACAAGGGTCACTGCAATTTCTGATTTTCTTCCAATGAAGAGATGGTCAGCATGCATATGTATAATTCTGCAGGGAAATGGAAATTCAGAATTCCAAAGAATGTATCTGTCTTTTTTCTCATTATTGACCATTCTCCCATTCCAACTGTCATAACGTAAGTTCAGTCAGCTAACCATATTGGTCGCTTTTCTGCACATTTTTGACTTCTGGGAGTGGATTCTGGGTCCTTGCCTGGCACAGATATGGTGTATATGTATCACATTTGAAGCCCGTGCAGCACACTCTTCCATGCATACTTACATCTTCTGCTGCTATTGAATTAACTCCATTACCAGGGATTATTTTTTCACCTTTTTTTTTTGTTTGTTTTAAATAATCCTAAACCATCTGGATCATCAGTAATAAAACTGGGGAAGAAATCACTTATGGTCTAAAAAATCTCAGGAATCATCTTTCACCTGGGCAAAATAAGTAATAAATGGGGCCTAAAGGAGCCTAGAGTGACTATTCCTTAATCAAGATGAATCATTTTGGTGTATGGATGGATATAATATGTAACGCTAGAGCCATTATAATGCAATTTTAATGCCCATGAATGATACATCAGTCCCTGAACTGAAATGGTTTCTCTATTGTAATATATTATATGTTCATTCTGTATGTAGCAGATCTAGCCCCTTACAAGCAATCATTTATTTTGGCAATTAATAGCGCTATATATGAGGTAATGCCTTTTTCCAAACGTCAGGGAGAGCAATGTAAAATTTGATTAACTTTGCTCAAGGCAAATAGAAGTTTGGAGACAACTCAGAAAATGTTTTTACAAGTTCTCTGTCTTGGATGTCTGCCTCTATGAATAGATATCCTCAAAATAAATTGACTACAATTTTTTATGCCTTCGAAGTTTTAGTTTATGGTTAAGTCTGGAATTTTAAACAAAGGTAAAAGTTTTTTCAGTCTAAACCAGACCCACCCAATTACATATTTATTTTGAATACAGATTTCTAATTTAAAGAAATTAAAATCCTTTTTGCAGAGGTGATGCTGTATGCGTAGGTTACAAGATTCTGTGAATTTCACTA
Source organism: Melopsittacus undulatus (assembly GCF_012275295.1). Taxonomy (NCBI): domain Eukaryota; kingdom Metazoa; phylum Chordata; class Aves; order Psittaciformes; family Psittaculidae; genus Melopsittacus; species Melopsittacus undulatus. The sequence continues at coordinate 24,677,644 of NC_047557.1, read as the reverse complement.
AATTCTTTAATTTAGCAAGTCAGATTAAAAAATAATACAGTGTGTACTGACAGATTCTGATTAACAACTCTGTATTAAAGGGTACATTTCCTTTCACCATGTCATTCAGTTCTGATTCTCAAAACAAAACTGCCTTTCATGGGATATAAAGTTTCAATACTGCTTTAAGACAGCCCATCTAGCAATGGCTGTGTGGTCAGAAATATGTTTGGTTTAGTAGTTAGGGGAATTGAGACTTAAATCCAGTTGGTTTTTAGTTCAGCTGAATCACCAAATGTTGATGAAATGCCATAAGGCTGTCTAAAAGAGCAGAATTTTCACAATGGAAGAGCTGATGTCACCTGTGCAGCTGCCAAACCATCAACAATTTGGCTTTTTTTCTTTTTTTAAGACAAAGTCACATATATGGGGCAAACCAATTTTGGTGTGGTTTCGTTTCTGTTTTTGGGTTTTTTTTTCCCCAACACATGTAGATCAGATTTTTGATTTATGTAACTTTTAAGTTACTTTATGCATTTTATTTGCACTTTCTTAACCTACACATTACAGAGAAAAATACACTCTGCTTCAACAGAATTTTAGCTCACTGGTTTTAATTCTCTTATATTACTACAAACTCTTACTAACAGGAAATATGAATGTTTCAGACCCGAACCTGGAAGACAGCAGATCTTTCATACCAATGTCTTGCTTTTACATAATTGCAACCTCTCTAATAAATTACAAATCTACACTGAGACCCAGCAATTGAGATACATACTAATTACATTTGGAATAATCAACAGGGTGATGAAGAAACAACCAGTAAGACAAAAATAATGACTTTTAGCAAGGAGGGAGAGGAGCAACCACCTCTGAGAGGCCTGAGTCAGCTCAATCTGCAGAGCTCACCAGACTGGTTTAGTGCAGTGAGGTCCAACCAGAAGATGTGGCTCCCCACTCCTTCCCTCCAGGGCTCTGGCTCCAGGAGCAGCCAAATGGTTCTAACAGGGTTGGCTCTCCCTCTGCCTCCCACTTCCAACCACACAGCCCCTCTCTCACCGCTTTGCACTGCCTCTGGCATCCACTGGCTCCTTCAATAAGCAGATTCAACATACCTGACAGGGGAAAACCACGCTAGCAAGTTGGATTGGTCCATGGAGGTATCTGAGGTGTGCCATAATGGATGCAAAATAAGCATCAGGAGCATGCAGCTGGGAATGGGGAGAGGAGGTAGTGAAACACATGCCCAGCAGAAACCTGCTGGATCACTTCATCATATATGACTAAATGGAAACCTCAGGGTTTAATTTCAGAGCCAATAGAACCAATCTCACCTGTCCCCTGAAATTTCTTCTAGTCTGATCCTTTGCGCCAAAATGAGTGCTTGGCTAGCAAACAAAAGGAAAGGAAAGGAAAAAAGAGGTTATTAAAATCTGAACCAATATCCTGACCTGGTTCATAGCTTGGCTTGTGAGTGTTTGTCATGACCCACAAGAGAGGAGAGAGGTAGTGAGGCACTGTGGGAGGCAGGATTTCCTCTTCGGTAGCAGGAGCGACCTACACCAGCTTGAACTCTACGTGAAACTACAGCCTCTGGCTGAGGTTCCCCAGTGGCCAGAGCTGATCTTAGCTGCCAGATCCTGCTGCCAGACCTTCCATCTGCAACCAACCACACACTACTCTCCTGCTCTCAGTCATACAGCTACAGGGCAAGCTGATTCAGCTGTCTGATGTGGTAGAAACCTTTCTTCCTTTTTCCCCTCACCATGCAGAATAACCTAAGGCTGATCTGTCAGAAGACTCATGTCACCATGTGATTTCCAGCTCCAGCCCAAAGGAATGAGGATATTAGCAGAAAGGGAGAGGACAGGCTGGCCATCTTGGCAATAGCTCACCACCAGACTGCTTTGTTACAAAGACCACAATCCACCACCTTCTGCATCCTAGTTTTTGGAGATCCCACTCTAGTTTTTCACACCACTGCCTCCTCTTTTACACCACCACAATTGTTGTAGGTCTGCCTTGCAAACCAGATCAGTTTACCAAGAGAAAAGATTGTTTTTAACCCCAACCACTCCACTAGGCTGCCACAGGTCAGAAAGAGACTGTGGGAAAAGTTTGTGGTCAGGAGCAGAAACCCCTTTATTCTCACTGAAGACAAATGAGGAATTACAGCCTAAAACCCTTGCAACATGTTTCAGACCACTGGAAAGGTTTATACATGAATGAAGGAAGTCTGCCCTCTGAGAGAGATGATGATTACTTGAACGAGTCGGTGAAATAAGAGCTCAGAGTATTTTTTTATACAATGAAACAACAGATCAACTAATTTAGTGTTCTCCTTCTTATGCTGCTTAGTATTAACAACATTTTGATACAAGGCTACTGTAGGGCTATAGTATTTACTTTGACATGAGCTCCTGAAAAAACGTAAGCAGATACTGATCAGTAGGTTCATCAGATCTGCTGGAGTAACCCTGGCTGATGCCCAGAGGCTAGAAACCAGTGCTCAGTATGAGATCTTGAGAAGTTGCATGATGTTACTCTGCGAGTGGTAAACACACAGGTCGAGGTCAGTTCTAACAGACCACACAGATGTAGTTAGCTCAGTAATCAAGATAGCATGTCCTAACTTAACATCTTGTTGATTACTCTGCTGTAACAGTTGAGTTGAGACCAAAATAATTAATGTCTTTTGCACAAATTCTTCCTTGAAAGAATGCTTATTTTGTATAAAAAATCTGAACAAGGCTCAGTTTTCCTATTTCAGTCAAAAACTAAAAATCAATTAATTAAAAGAAACATCCCATCATGCACTCTAATAAATACATTATCCATTTATTCAGACAGACATGAAGATAAATGCATCCATTAAATAAAATCTTATGCTGAAAGAATGTATACATATATGCGAAAGCATTCTGAAGAGTTTGGAAGACCTTAAGTAACTGAGTGCAAGTACAACAATAACTTAATGCTCTACGTGTGCACAACTACAACAAGATGGTGTCTTCCTTAATAATAATATGACCAGAATTATTATTTAAATATATTTAGGGTTTAAATATTATTTAAATATATTATTAAAATATATTAAATATTTATATATTAAATCCACAACATCCTGAAAGGGTTTTTTTGGGTTTTTTCTTTTTTGTTATGTTTAACAGTATCTTGAGATTTAATTTCCTCTTTGCTCTTCCACAGCACTCTGCAAATGCAAGATTTGGCTAATCTGTGTCTTTCAGGCATTATTGTACTTCCTAATGCAATCTCTACAAAAAAGAATACTTCTCTTGAAACAAGATGATTTAGGTGATGTGATTTTTGAAGTGGACTATGAAGATGGGCATAAAGAAGGCCAATGACTACACAGGAGGTGAGAAAGAAACCAGCAAAACACTAATACATTTATGTATTCCAGCACCATAGCAAAAGAGTACTCTGATTTCAAAGCAGTTAGAACAAGGAAACAATAAACACTCAATGAAAGTGCAAGGCTCCAGAGTGACACACAGTTTATCACCTTGGTGACAGGAAGATTGTATGGGTTTATTTAACATGCTTTTTAAACAAACAAAGAAAAAACCCACCAAACACACCACAGAGAGGCATAATTGCTGAAAATATAAAAGTCCTTACATATTCCAAGCACTGCATCTCCCTAATCTATCCATAATAGAGAAACCAACATCATTTATCTAGATCTTAATTCTAAAACTATTACTTGGTTTGCACAAAGGAAAAATAGACACTAAGTAGAAATCAGCTGAGTTACATGTATATATACAGTTACTCCTAACTCAGATTGCTAAATAGAAATTTTAATCCTTATACGAGAAAGCATAATTTCACTAGCTAGGTCAAAACCAGAATCATAAATAATATAATGACTCATCCTGCAAAGCCATTCCAGCTTCCAGTTAACTTATAAGAAATTGATCACGTTATGACAATAGATGAAGTACAAAGAAAGCTGAATTTCTTGTCTCCAACAGTGGACTATAAATTGACATGGTCTTTTGCATTAGAAACAGTACACTAAATAAAGGAACAGTCGTCTGAAAAAGCACAGTTTAATGTATATTTTGTCATGTATAACAGTGATACATTTTGTCAAAACTATCAGAACTATAATTACTTGCTCTCAAATCCTTTAAGAATGGTATCATAAAATCAAAACTAGAAAAAAGTAAGGTATACTAATTTGGATAGTGAAACCTTACATGGCACATAAGGACATGTGGGTAAAGAGTTACGATTTTGCTTTTAATAGCTCCAGTTTTGAAAGGTACAAAAAACATTTTAAACTTGCAGGCAAGCATATGCCCTCTTCTGTTTGTGATGATTAGAAGTCACATCTCCTCCAGCATAGAAGTTTCGCTTACTACAGCTTCTGCTCACCTTCCCTCCTCCCTGCCCACATTTAATGCAATACACACAAAAAGTAAGGACATGCTATATGTACCAAACAGTGAAGTATCATCAGAGTATGACTTCATGGAATCAATTTGGGGAAGTATTTCCTGAGCTTAGGCTCCTGAAAGCCTATTCTGAATGTCCCCCTTCTATTTACACCAAGAATTTGTCTACTCAAACACCTCCACTGAGCAAAATCACAGCAGTTCTCACAAGGAAAAGATGGTCTCTGAAGTATGCCTGAGAATACCACATCAGGGCATAACATTGTACAGGAATGCTACAACTCACTAAGTATCCTTTGAAGGGGAATTGGAGTAGCCACACCTTAATTCCATCAGTATGTAGGAATTATCTGTAGACAGCGTTGTCCACAAGCACGAGAGAGGCACAGTGTTGCTCCTGAGAAGAGCATCACAGAACCAAATCTGTGTTGCAGAAGGCCATCTTAACCCTGTCCATATAGTTATTACAGTACAACATTCATCTGTCTTTCTGGCAACAGATCACTGTCCACACTGCACTACTTTTTCTCTGCCTGGATTTACTTCTTTGTTTAATGAAATACAGAAATGCCATAAAAACACTGTATGGGACCTGTTCCAATGTTCTGCATGAAAAAAAATCTCTGCTTGAAAAGTTTGTAGTCCTTAGCAAGCTAATAATGTTGAATCATAAAACAGACGGTGCTTAAAGAGCTATAGAATTGGCAAACGTCAGCTCCAACTTATGTGATTATGGCATTAAAGATCCAACCCATGCAATTATGGAACAAAAGCAATCACAAGGCTTGGAACTCCTCAGTTTCTCGCAAACTCAAGTTTTCCATTTGCAAGGTCATATTATATAGATGTATCAAGATGTGTTAGGGTGAACAGTTCACTGGGAGCTACCTGCCAACTTGGAGCACTTAAGACAAGGCTTGGTAGGGATTTTTGGCAGTGTGCCTCCCTGTGCTCCCTGAGGCTGCTTCTCAACATTTCCATGTCCCAAAGTACTTTATTCATTACTCAGCAGTGCTTCAGAGCTCTCTGAAATAGGAAGCACACATTGGTCATGATTCTAAGTACTTAGAGCACCTGGGGGATAATGTTTCTGCATTTTAAAGCTATTTACCTAAAAGCAGAAGGCATCCTACTCTATTTTGTTTCACTAGAAGGAAATACTTCACTTAAGGAAAACAAGGAGTGTTCAGAAGATAAACTGTATGTTTAGTAATTCTTGAACAATCAGTAGTGTACTTACATGGGAAGTTATCCACAAACATAGGGTCTATGTTATGTAGCAGTTCCGTTCTGGGGGAAGGTCTTCCTTCACTAGGAGAGATTTCAAAAGAAAATGTTAATTTCCTTCTACAGCTCTTTCGGATTCTGCATGTTTTATTTAAAGGCTTTTTATAACCCTAACAGAGAATGAGCTAATAAACATAAATTAACTGCTATTAAATTTTATCTGAATTAAAGGGGTGGGAACTAAATGAATCTTTAAGGTCTCTTCCAACCGAAACTATTATATGAATGCTCTTTTGCATCTAGCAGTAACAGCTTTTGCCCTTATGAATCTTCCCTGACTTTACTGGCATGTTTACTGGGATTATTCATAAATTTACGAAGTACAGAAATGGCCCTAGAAAAGCAGGGGTTTATAATAATCAACTTTTAAAATCAAATTTTACAGCATAAGACTGCACAGCACTTGCTAGGCTTTGCATACCTGAATGGGTACTGAAAGCGTTTTGTCAGGGTGCCTCAGACAACACTATATTGGCTGCCCCTCAAAGAACCCACTTTTGATTTGTAATTGAGGTCATGAGGAATATTTAGATACTCTGAACCTTCTTGTGGTAAAAAAATGAATTATTCCTTTTTTCCTAGCCATTGGCTACATATGTATGCTGCAGAACAAGACTCCAAACTTAATCATAAATTTTCTAAGTAAATTCCATCCTAAAGAACTGAATAAAAGAAATATACTCCTTATAAAAGGCAACATGAGTAGAAAGATGTTATTAGAAAGAGCCTTGCCTATATCATGACACAACAATATTACGTTACTTCAGTGAACCTAAACACGATTTTATAGAAATTTCAAAATAACTTAAATAGTTTTCTTTTTGTTAAGGAGCTTCATTTAAGACACAAAAAAATCAACCAGCGACTCTAAACCATTTGACATTAAGAATAAAATATCAGGTAATATAAATCTTAGTGGAAACCTGAAAAAAAATTACTGTTACTTTAATACATAGAATATATAATTAAACAAAATTAAGCAAAATAATTAACCTACAGTGTTAGTAATTCGGTGTATAAGAACTGCCACAAAAATGTTTTTCCTAAAATATATGTGTAAGGTTAGCTCCTGCACAACCCTGCACCCAAATATCTATAGTACTTAACACTCTTAACTAAGGAATGCATGGCCTTATTTAAGCAAATTTTATCTTAGATTTAATAGACTGTTACTGTCTCTATGTGGTCCATTTACAGCTGTGGTCAAATGTGCCTTTTGCCATCTGTTCATAGGTAACAGTAACATGAACCAGTTAGCACAGTTAAAGTAGGATGCAGATTTATAGCATGTCAATTATTCTGCAGCAACTGCTTGGGGAGATATTCCTATTTTTCAGCTTCTGAGCTGTATCTATAATTTTCATTATCCTTCTAAAATAAACAACAGAGCTATGCTAAGGATCTTTCACCAGGGTCAAACACAGAAGAAAGAAGTAACTTACTCCTATGGGTTTCTGTTTATACATCAAATATTCATGCAGTATCACAGCTGCTACTCTAGAAGTTAGAACCAAGAATATTAAAATCATAGAATCATAGAATAGTTAGGGTTGGAAAGGACCTTAAGATCATCTAGTTGCAAACCCCCTGCCATGGGGAGGAACACCTCACACTAAACCATGTCACCCAAGGCTTTGCCCAACCTGGCCTTGAACACTGCCAGGGATGGAGCATTCACTACCTCCCTGGGCAACCCATTCCAGTACCTCACCACCCTTACAGTAAAGAATTTCTTCCTTATATCCATTCTAAACCTCCTCTGTTTAAGTTTCAACCTGTTACCCCTTGTCCTATCACTACAGTCCCTAATGAATAGTCCCTCTCCAGCATCCCTGTAGGCCCCCTTCAGATATTGGAAGGCTGCTATGAGGTCTCCACGCAGCCTTCTCTTCTCCAGGCTGAACAGCCCCAGCTTTCTCAGCATGTCTTCACATAGGAGGTGCTCCAGTCCCCTGATCATCCTCTTGGCCCTCCTCTGGACTTGTTCCAACAGTACCATGTCCTTTTTATGCTGAGGACACCAGAACTGCACACAGTACTCCAAGTGAGGTCTCACGAGAGCAGAGGGGCAGGATCACCTCCTTCAACCTGTGGGTCACGTTCATATATTTATACTGTTCAAGCAGACTACTATTACTATTCCAGCATGAAAGGTAATTTCCTTTAAGGCTTTTAACCTGGAGGGTGAATACCATACACTGAACATGGTCATGAACATTATTGCACAGCAGGTAGAACACAAAATACAAAGATTATACCTGCATTAATTTAGGTTTTTCACACCTGCAGTGGTCATTTTTATTGAACCAGGGGTGGGGTTTTTTTGTTTGTTTGTTTGTTTGTTTTGGGGAGGGTTTTGTTTTGGTTTTGTTTTGTTTTCTCTGGGCCACAGTAACTTGGAAATGTGATTTATACATAATCATGAGATACAGTCCCTGAAACTTATGGCATTACTCCATTAAGCTTTGTAGCACTATTAACTGGTACTGAACTCCTTGTTTTGTTGGGTGTTATTCCAGTAATTTCTTGGCACACAATATGGTTTATAACCAGCATATATTATTCACAAAACAACAGAGAAAAGAAGATGGCAATGTACAGTGAAGAAAGCAGCTGCCTGACATAAAAGGATACCAGGAAGACAGAAATTACATCCTAGGGACAAGAAGTAGAGAATTTACTGTTCCAGCAGAGTTCCCATTCACTGTGCCCCAACTCTGTCCTCCTTCCCCTTTACATAGCTCCACACTGACCTTAGACCCCTCAAAAGACACAGCCTCCACAATAGAGTCACTTTGGCAGATGCTCTGCTGAAGTTATTTTGTATCAGGAATATAGTCTAGCCATCAGAGCAAGAATAAGAAAGCAGTAAGATTCTCTAGGGAATCCTGCTTTTGTATTTTAGGAGCTTCCAGTGTAACCTTATCTTTCAATGCTCTAACATTAGAATACTTATTTTCAGACTCCAGTACTCTAATACATTGCTCCTTTCTCTAAAAATAAGGAACTTTTTGTTTTGTCTGGTTCTTATTCTATCATGTCTGACTATTTGATTAAGCAGTTAAAAGGTACTGCTTTCCAAAAAAGTTCTCTAAGAACATCTTGCTGAAAGCATAGATTAACTTCAGAGTTGGTATGATAACAGGATAGTTTATGCTAAGAATATCACCCTATCTTCTGCTTTGCAAAGTTTTAAAAATATACAGAAAGATCTATTACTCCTTAGTGAACACGAACAAATATCTACATGTGATCTTCCACTTCTGTTGTTGTTCTAAAATAGGCAGAAGGTGTCCTTGGGAAGGAATCCAAGATTTTTCAGAGTAAATATGTTTATTGTGCACAAAAACATCCTCAGTGATACTCAGCAAAATCTGAGCATTTACAACCTTGCCATATATCATATTTCTCTGGGTCATATCTGTACATGCTTTCCTAAATTTCAGATATGCTGGAAATAAACATTATGCTCAGCTTTAGATTGCTCTTTGTTCAGCATTTTTTCAAATGGATGTTTAATTCCTAACATGAATGTAACCACTTGGTACTCAACCTGAAATACGCCCTGCAAAATGGACCAGAAGATGCTTGCTAACCAGCTTTGAAGAAATATTAGTTGTTTCACTGTATTTTACCCTGAATTTCTCAGAGCCTATCTATCATACTGCTTCATGTGCTCTACCATTTGGTCTTCCATTTTCCTGTTCAGGCAAATACAATTCTTTTTCTGAGTACAGACATACTAGATATTCAGTACTGAAACCCCAAATATATCAAACAATGTATCAAGCAGGGCAAATTTCAGCATAAGAAAAATTATTTTGCCTAGTGTCTCAGTTTCAGTAGAGTGGCAAGCATCTGGAGAACAGATGTTTCTTAAACACACAAGTGCCTTTTTGAGATGCTTGCTTGGAAACATGCAGTACAGTTTAGATTCCCTGACTAGTTGGATTTTAGTACTGTTTTCTATTAACTGTTCCTGGTATTGTCAACTACTATTTTTTGTAAAGTATATTAGTGGTATTACCACTGTATGTTTAGAAATAATTTCTAACATGTGTGTGATTTTGGAGGTTCTAGCTATAATGTGGTGTTAACCATGGTAATCTAATTTAAAAGTGCAATCTACTGTGATTTATGTAGAAGGTTTATACATGAGACTGGAATGGTCTGATATCCAAAAATAGGTTGGTACAGTAATACTATCTTATGCTATTTTCAAAAAGAAGTTAGAAACATTAAAGGCAAAGTTAAATTGAATTCCAAAGGTACTTGAGGGAAAATAAAGTTTAGTAACTACTGGTTTACAGATATGCTGCAACAAAATTTTGCTTGCAAGAACAGGGTGGCCTGCTGCCTTTTACTGTAGAAAACTGTAGCAGATAGACAAAGATTGGTATGAATGGAGAAAGATGGTGAAGATCTGCATGTGGAGATGACAGCGGGAACACATAGCAAGGAAAGGGCTCTCATAAAAGCCTGTGTTAACAACATCCAGACTAGCAGGTCAGCAAGACCCCAACACATCTAGACCAGTTTCACAGGACAGGGACACTGTTTCTGAAGACAAAACAGTGATAGCATCTGGTGACTCACAGAGACGGGACAGGACGGAAAAGCATGAACAAAAGGGTACAAAAAGACATTATCAGAACCTTTCATGTTTACCAACCTCAGCATAAACACCAAAGATGTTAGAAGGACTTCATAGTTGGTGTTCCTGGACCTCTGCACCATTGCAACAGATCCTGGGCCTAACATCTGATCACAAACACCGTGGTGCCTGGCTGTCAGATGAATGGCTTGAAACCTCTTGCCCTGGTGCCTGGCTGCTGGGCAGACTTCTCAGACACACACCTTTCGGTGAGGGAGAGTGTCAGACTGTAGAGTGCAAGTAAAAACTGCCTTATTTCAGTTTCTATTTTAAATGAAATCACATTTCTCTTCTGTTAGCTCTTGCATTGATACAGTGTTGCAACAGTATTTCCTACACCACTAGGTCAGCAGGTAAGTTTGGAAAGAGCAAACTTTTGACTTCAAAGTCCTCATCAAGGAGCTTTTAAGTAGCATGCAAATTTTTACCTAAGAAAAGTTCACACTGTTCAATGGGAACAAAAATGTTGTGTTTCCTCAGTTTAATGCATTGCATGAAAGAAACTTGAAAGTACAGCTGGCTAAAAAGGATGCAAGAGAAGAAACATGTGCCCCTGAACTTTCATCTTTTCAGGCCATTTGTTCCTAACCATAAACTTTCTTATGGTTCTTCAAGTCAAAATTAACTAGAGGAGGCATAAAATAAACAGCTGGACACACATTTTCTGCACTTCTTTTTACTATGAGAACTTCATATTGATCAGTGTCATGTTAATTCAATTCCAAATTTGGACTACAAATCATCTTAAACTCATGACAGAAAGTTCATTTTTGGTCTGATATTTCAGACTTTATACCTAGATTACAAAATTTGTGTCTAATGTCTGTATTATTTATAACTAACTATATTAAAATGGCATAATAATTTATATATACTACATAGTTATCATATTAAGAACACATCCTTTAAATACTGATCATTTACAGAAAGATATAAGACAGATACTGGAATGGATCCAATATTTTTGTGACTTCTGAGAGTATCCATATTGTTGCATATATTCTTCTGAATATTTAAACCAAGGTTCAGATTTATAACCTTTTGATTACACACACATGAAACAGGAGATTTAGGATTACAGTCCACACATACACACACACACAAAAATCACAAAAAGCATATACAACTATTTGTATTAGACTGGACTGAAAAATACAGATGTAACATGGTGATAGGCTATTATTTCTGTTTTCCAAATGAGTTCGAATCTTAGCAAATTATAATTTCACTCATTATGAGCCATCTGGCCCAAGAAAAGCAGCATATTTGAACTTTCCATTAGATGTCACGAAAAGGGCATTCTGCCATCATTGTTTGTTATCCAATATTCAAGTGACCTTTTGAGTTATGATCATGAAATTCAATATACTCATTTTTCCCTATTACATCTGAAAATCATGTAACATTTGGCATTTTGGTTGCAAGGTCAGTCAAAAAGAAGCCTAACGATTTACAAAACCTGACTCTTTCTCTTCCCAGAATCCCTCCAGTTGGCACAACTGAAAATACTGGAGATTCCCTATTCCCTTTGCAGTGCCAGAGAACATTGCATTCAATCCTTCCATGAACAGAAACAATTCAAGTGCCAGGAGCATGCAGAGGATGTGCAGCTGTACCTATACGTCCCCACATACAATTTTTCTGCTGAAGTAACCTGATCTGAGATCTGTCCATGACAAAGAGTTCCTGATTGAATCTGAACTTGAAGAAGGCAGGAATTCTGCTGATAGCTGGAAGAAAAGTATATGGTTCAAGAGTACCCCAGGATCTTGCTAAGTTTTCCCACAGTTACACTGGCATATAAAACACTTTACTTTCTCTGGATGGACAGTAGTCTTCGCTCCTTCCCGGCAGTTAATAGTCCCTGGCCTCAATTATACACATCTTCATCTTCTTCCACTTGGAAGAAAGCCATACGGTACACCTGGGCACAAAGCCATGAGCTCTCTGCAGACTGCAGCTAGTACAGAAAACTAGTCAATAGTGCCTCAGAAACAGAGGCAGCACCAAGAAAAACGTCAAGCTGAAGAGTTTCGAAAGAGGTAATTCCACTAAAGGTACAAACAAAACAATTTCGAACTTGAGATGCTGGCTTTGCAAAATTTCTGGGTGGGGAGTGGGCTTGGTTTGTTGTTTCTGTTTTGTTTTTACTTCAAGATATAAACAGGGTAACCAGGGATGGGTAGATGGGCTCAGCTCTACCTGCTCTGTCAATTTCTCATTTCAAAACCTAACCCAAAAAATACTCCTACTGACACTTGTTTAGAAACTAACTTCCGTAACTCACAGTCTAGGATGCTAAGACACACAAAACCAAGCATTTAGCATAATGTATTATGCAGAAAATAGGAAAAAAATAATCAGCATTTGCTACATAAATAGCAACATTTATCATGCAAACTGGGGTGGGAACCCTGAGAAGGGGACAAAGGTTGTAACACACACAATATAGTATTATCTGACTGCTATAAAAACAGAACAAAGATTATCAAAAGAAACAAAACACTAATTCTCAAATGAATGGCATGTAGGAAGTAGAATTGCTAGGTTTTTTCTACTAGCTAGTCCTCCCCTATTCTGCTCTGGCAGTATTAAGCTTCTTATGCAAATCAAAATTATATACAAAACGTACTAAAATAAATATAACTTCCAAGAACACACAATAGATTTAGCCCCATCAGTGAATACATTACACGAAACACAAAAGAGGGAGAAACAGGAATTTAAACTAATGTCACTACACAATTTTTGCAAAAATAAGGGTTGGTTATAGAAGTTTAAAATTCTGCAGAAACTAGGTATTTAAGGACTTTGTAATCCATTTTAGTATAATAAAAAAACCTTACAGAATCACAGAATCACAAGGGTTGGAAGGGACCTCAAAAGATCATCTAGTCCAACCCCCCTGCAAGAGCAGGGTAACCTAGAGTACATCACACAGGAACTTGTCCAGGCGGGCCTTGAATATCTCCAATGTAGGAGACTCCACAACCCCCCTGGGCAACCTGTTCCAGTGCTCTGTCACTCTTACAGTAAAGAAGTTCTTCCTGATGTTAACGTGGAACCTCCTATGCTCCAGTTTACACCCATTGACCCTTGTCCTACCACTGGATATCACTGAAAAAAGCCTAGCTCCATCATCCTGACACCCACCCTTTACATATTTGTAAACACTGATGAGGTCACCCCTCAGTCTCCTCCAAGCTAAAGAGACCCAGCTCCCTCAGCCGCTCCTCATAAGGGAGGTGTTCCACTCCTTTAATCATCTTTGTGGCTCTGTGCTGGACTCTTTCAAGCAATTCCCTGTCCTTCTTGAACTCGGGGGCCCAGAACTGGATACAATATTCCAGATGCGGCCTCACCAAGGCAGAGTAGAGGGGGAGGAGAACCTCTCTTGCCCTACTAACCACACCCTTTCTAATGCACCCTGGATTGCCATTTGCCTTCCTGGCCACCAGGGCACATTGCTGGCTCATGGTCATCCTCCTATCCACCAGGACCCCCAGGTCCCTTTCCCCTTCACTCCTTTCCAGCAGGTCAACCCCCAATCTGTACTGGTACATGGGGTTGTTCTTCCCCAGATGCAAGACTCTACACTTGCTCTTGTTGAATTTCATCAAGTTTCTCCCCGCCCAACTCTCCAGCCTGTCCAGGTCTCGCTGAATGGCAACACAGCCTTCTGGTGTGTCAGCCACTCCTCCCAGTTTAGTGTCATCAGCGAACTTGCTGAGGGTACACTCAGTTCCCTCATCCAGGTCATTGATGAAAATATTAAACAGCTCTGGTCCCAGCACCAACCCCTGAGGGACTCCACTAGTCGCAGACCTCCAGCTACATTCTGCCCCATTGGCCATAACTCTCTGCCTTCTTCCTTTCAACCCCTCATCCTTAATATGCCTAGAGATGGAGTCAAGAATAAGTTGTTCCATCACCTTTCCAGGGACGGAGGTAAGGCTGACCTGTCTATAATAACCCAGGTCCTCCTTCTTGCCTTTCTTATAGACTGGTGTGACATTTGCCATCTTCCAATCCTCAGGCGCCTCTCCCGTTTCCCACGATTTACCAAAGATTATGGAGAGTGGCCTAGCAATGACCTCCGCCAGCTCCCTCAGCACCTGTGGGTGCATTCCATCCGGACCCATTGATTTATAGATGTCCAGATTGCATAGCTGATCCATAACCCAATCCTCATCTACCAAAGCAAACTCCTCCTTTGTCCTGACTCCTTCTGGGCTACAGGAATCTGGGGCCCCTGGGGAGAGTCTGCAGGAGTAAAGACAGAGGCAAATAAAGCATTCAGCACTTCTGCCTTCTTTGTATCCTCTGTCTTCAGGGCACCCACCTTGTTCAACAGTGGGCCTATATTGCCTCTTGTGTTAGTTTTATTTGCTATGTATTTGAAGAAGCCCGTTCTATTGTCCTTAATCCGACTTGCAAGATTAAGTTCCAAGGAGGCCTTATCTGTCCTGATTGCCTCCCTACATCCTCTAACAACTGTCCTATACTCCTCCCAAGTGGCCAGCCCCTCTTTCCATAATCCATAGATTCTCCTTTTCCACTTGAGTTTGCCCAGCAGCTCCTTGTTTAACCACGCTGGTCTCCTAGATCCCTTACTTGATTTCCTACTCATTGGGATGCTCTGATCCTGAGCTTGGAAGAAGTGGTCCTTGAATGCTGACCAACTATCATGAGCTCATTTACCATCTAGTACCCTTTCCCATGAGACTTCACTTAGCAGTTGATTGAACAGGCCAAAGTTGGCCCTTTAGAAATCCAGAACTGTGGCCTTGCTAGGTATTCTGTTCCTCCCACACAGGATCCTAAACTCCACCATCTCATGGTCACTGCAGCCAAGGCTGCCATTGACCATCACCACTTCAACCAAACCCTCCTTGTTGGTGAGTACTAAATCTAGCAGCGCTCCTCTCCTAGTTGGTTTGTCCACCATTTGCATTAAGAAGTTATCATCAATGCACGGGAGGAACCTCCTAGACTGCGAATGATTGGCTGTGTGAGTCTTCCAGCAAATATCAGGCATGTAGTCGTGAGGCTACTTCCAGTTGCCTGTAGAAAGCCTCATCAACTCCTTTGTCCTGATCAGGAGGTCTATAATAGACTCCCACAACTGTATCACCCGTACCAGCCTGTCCCTTAATTCGTACCCACAGACGTTCCACTTTCTCCTCATCTGCCCCTGGACAGAACTCACATACAATAAAAGAAAAGCTTTGAAAGATGAAGGACTGTATATAATTCTTGACAGCAGATATTGCAAAGGGGCAACACCAGTTTCTTTTGATAGTTTTTTTCAGTGAAAAACCCCCACACCATTACCAGTAAATGCCTATTTCATTTATTCTTTTACATTCTATTCTACTTACTCTGCCGAGCCAAACGCCCCAGTAATAAATACATATCTTATGTCTCCAGTGCACCCAGTACCTAGCATTTTTTGTAACACTTTTATTATTATTTTCAGAAGAAAAAATGTAAGGGGGTTAACTCAGTTTTTCTTTTAAAGCACTGAAAACATTCTATTTTATGAACTAATGGGGTTCAGGATATCCTGACAGTTAATCCAGGCAGCATGAGAGGCCAGGCAGCAGAGTCAAGAGTGCCTAGTAAAAGTCATTAACTTGCTTTCGGTATCAATCCTGTCAGAGCTACGCTGCCTCTTTTTTTTCCAGCCATCCAAGCATGTCTGCGCTGTGCTCCTGAGCACTCCAGTTTGCTTAAATCAGGGACAACATCACAACCTCTCAGGAGCCACATCAGGTCTACTTCTGTACTCAACCTCACAGGCTTTTTGAGACATTGGACAGCATGATGCCAACCTTTTGAAATGGTTACACTCTGAGCCAGCTTGACAGGCGCTGTACTGAGCTAACAAACCATCAAAGTGGAATGCATGCTCAGTGAGTTTAATGTCTGCATAGATTTCCCAAATGTCCAATTCCAGATGCATACAGCAGCGACACGTGACTGGGCTCAGTAGAGAAAAAGGCTGGGTCCATAAAATTTGCTAACTTGTACTCCATGCTTTGCAAAACCAGTTAATGTACTTCTGGATCACAGAGCATTCTGGAAAAAGTATACCATGTTTATGCATTGTTGTGTCCATACTGTCAGATTCAACCTGTCAGGTTAAAGCTGTCTGGAGGCTTTACATCTGTGATCAGGACTAATCTGCAAGCTGGATAGCTCTCTTACGGATAGCAACATTAACTTCATTTACTTCTTCCCTTTAGTGAACACGTAATATTCCCCTCTGCCACCAGACCCAGCTCTGCTCTCTCGGCTGATTAAATTCTTCTTATACCAGAATGCTGATTCAGTGATTTGACATGCAAGTTACCTGATAGATTTCCAAACATCAAAGCCATCCAAAGGCTTAGTGCCATTGGTATGCCCTCCAGCAAGGTGCACGAGTGTTGGAAGCCAGTCAGAGATATGGATAAGTTCATGACTTTCTACACCTTTTCTTTTTAGCAACGGACTTGCAACAAAGCCTACTCCTCTGACTCCTCCTTCCCAGAGGGTCCATTTTCTTCCTCTCAGCGGCCAGTTATTTCCACCTGCCAAAGTCTGTCCTCCATTATCTGGAAAACAAGTATTTAAAATGAACTATTGGTAAGAAAGGAACAGAAAAATCCTCCCCACAACATTTATTCATCCCTTAGAAAAAAAAGTATTTTCAGAATACAGGCATGTCATGGGAGTACTTACACAGTGATGTTAAATGTTCATATGACATGTTGTATGCTCAGAGTATTTAACAAAAACATATTAAATTCTTGCTAGCCTTACAAATTGCTATTATGAAAAGTTACAAGCCAGTGATTTAGAAAGACTTTGTTAAGAGCAACCTCTGATATTGATTCTAAATATCATTAGACATCCGAGGCTTCCAGAATAAAAGACTAAAAATATAGTTCCAACCACTTTACAGACCACAAGAAGACTCACTATCAATGTACTCAGAATATACTGTTTTCCAGAGTACTTACTTAAGATGGAAAACAGCTATTCCTGTGTCAGGACAACACCTGTACTCCTAGTTTAGAACCACTGTTTTCCTAGATTTTTAGGCAGCCACATTGATTTATAATGTTACAAAGTATTACACAAAACAAACAGTTTCTCAGGCAGAAGGAGAAAGCTCTAACAAACTGAGTTGAAACTAGTTAAAATAGCTAAAGGGTTTGGAAATACAATTAATTCATTGTATTTGGTGAGAAAAACATGTAAGATAGTTACAGGAAAAGTTGAACTATAGTAACTCAGAAATATCTACATTAATTAGAGACATCTCATGTAACTCTTTTTTAGCTCTAAGCTTCCATACTAGGAATAAAATCCAGATTCCTGAATGTAACAAACTTAATGATTCTCTGAAGTTAACTTAGTACTGCTGTACTGCTGTTCTTGTTGAAACCTGTTGTAATAATCTCAGAAGGGTCATTGATGGCAATTCTTTTAGGCATAATTTTTCTGTATTTTAATGAGGCTAAAATTGTTTTAAATAGTACTTGTTGAGCTGTCATTCAGTATAATTTGACATGTTTATATTACATTTTCTGACTAAAACCCAGGAATTTGAGGGAAGAAACAAGTAGTATGTGTCTCACACCTTACAGAAGAACTTAACTGTAATCACAACACAACAAAATTATCTCCCTTCTGCTTCATTAATTACAGATCAATATAACCACCACTATAAACATTTTTCTACTGCAAATAGAAGACCTTTTTTGTTCTATCAAGGAATAAACTAGTCCCTATGAAGACTTTGAAAAGTGGAAGGTTAAGCTGTACAAAGTACTTAGAAAAAACAGCACAATTTGAAAACTATGGCCCAGTTAGCTTCCAGCAGGACTGATTGTGTGTCCAGCACTCTTGGGCTAAAAATAAATAAATTAAAAGGTTTATTGTCTTCACTATGAAATGCAGAGAACTAAATACTAGCTAACAGTATTTCTCACACAACAATGCTGAGCACTGAGATGTGACAATACAAGCAGTTGGCAGTTACAAAAAGAAAAAAGAAAAAATTCAACAATTCTTTCTACAGGAATTCCGGTTGGGGATACTCATGGGACAGAGCTTTCAGTAGCTTTTAACCTTAGCTGGCCTTATAGTAAAAGGTATCTTATCTATGCTATATTAGAGCACAGTTTGGACTTAAAGTAGGACCAAATCTTAATTATGTTAAATATCTTCTTTGTATCATAGACTACTTCCTGTCTGTATCCGTTGAATACTAGCACATGAGATTCTTTTTAGTCCTGAATACCTGCAACAAAGGATCAAGGGAATTACAGTAGCAGACTGTTTTTGAAGAATTGAGTGAGGTAAATGTGCATTTCCTGGGTTTCAATCAAATTCTCCTCTGCCTTTGCAATTTCTTCAGCCTCAGCCTGCTGAAGATTCGAAAGTTCTCACAAAATGTCTGGTGAAAGGCACAAGCAACAGGTCCCAACACTCTTTCCTAAGCACGCGCTACCAGACACTGTTGTAGGGTGGGGGTGCTTGCCCTGATGGATTCTTCGTCTGTGGAAGTATTAGCCATTCTTATGCTGTCCCAAATAAGCTATTCCTTACTAACTCCTTAAGCTATTCTAGCAAAGTACCTCAAATACAGAACAAACTCCAAAGATCATATGGAAACTCACAGTAGTTTAAAATAACACAATATTCACTTAGGTAAAAGACAAATAGGGTCATTGTTGCTTCATGTTTTGCACTGGCTTCATGTTCTTTTCTAAATCCACTTCAAAACAACACTTTCTGAATGCTTTATCATCCATTTTGCAACTGTTTCTCTCCAGGACTCATCCTAATACCTAGTATCTGCAGACAGTCTCCAGAGAAAAGAATTTGCAATCAAGGTACCTACAACTAGTGGCTCTGGTTTAAAACACTGCTTATTATTAAAGCTTCAGATTTGCGACTTTAGCTGGAAACACAAGCCTCCCCTAAGCATGATACTTCAACTATCTCTTTCCTGGAGACAAACGTCAAATATGACTTTCATTAAAAATAATAGCAAAATAGCCTAGAAAATGTAGTGAGCATATTTTTCCTATCTGTAAGAATCATTTTTGTAATTACATCTATATAATTTAGACTTCAGTAGTACCCACAACATATTATGTGCATTAGAAAAACCATAAAGCAAACCAGCTCTTGTCCCTAAAGAAAAGATGAAAGGGGAGAGAATAAGGCTATACTTGGAAATTATGGTACTTGGCGTGTTACCTAGCTAATACATTCAGTTTCGTTTGCATTCTTAAGTGGAAGAATCATGCATTTTTTAAGAGATCTGTTGTTCGCTTGGTTTGCATTGCTTTGATAGGTGTGTTTAGCACTGTTTATTTTCTCAGGTTTCTTATCACTGCCATCAATCAGTGTTATTTTAGGAACGGGAATACTGAGACTCTTCCATTCTGACAGAATTTTCTTCTGTGGGCTGAAATTTGTGACAATGAAAGAGAACACTAGTGAGAGATATTTTCACTGATATAAGAGTGGCCTGAAACAGAGTTCATAGAAGGCATTACCACCATCAATGAAAAAATGCACAGAAGACATATGTTAAAATGACAGAGTAAAGGAGAGAATCAAAAGCTTCCTACTTTAACAGGTAGTTTCAATCAAAGTTCTGCACCCTTGAAGTAACATCAGCCATGTTGACTACAGAGAAAACCGTATAATGTAGTAATTGTATCATAAACACAAATGATATGCTGCACTGATTTATCATTCCTATTATGGAAGAGAAATTAAAAATCCAAAAGAGAAAAGGAAGCATACTGACTGTTGTAAGGACTGAAGAGAGTACTTGCAACAATTAGATCTGAAATTCAGATGAAAAAGTTTCTTAAGGGCAATAAATACAAGAAAAAAAACACTGCATTTTCAATATAATTGTACCTGTGGGACATTTGTCCTGATAAAATAGACTGATACAAAGATCTCCAAATGAAATAACTGTTGTCTTCAAAATAGTCATGCACAGTACTCTAACCCCTTGAACACTTTTAAAGTATTGCCAAAGATGATTTCCAGTAAATACAATGCATTGTTATAGCAAAAAAAAAAAAAAGAAGTGAGAACTTGTCTTCTGTTTTGATTAAGATATCTGCAGAAAAATCAAATCTTTTTCTTCCAACTCTAGCAACCACCCAAATGTGCCATCAAGAAAAAAAGGCATATTTTATAGGACTATTTCTATCTTCTTTCACACTCATACACCTATTTACATCTAATCACTTTCTCACTCATCTTAAAATCCATACAATGCTGTTCACATTAAGATACTTTAATGGAGTGGGTTGAAAGAGCAAAAATCCATAGTACCTTCCTCTCAGAAGATTCTGGATGAAAATAGTACACATTTCCTACACAGAAAATCAGAGAATATAATGTATTTTCAAAAAGAAGGGGACTGTCTTTCAAATTAATGTGGATTTTTTGTTAAAGGTAATGAAGAGGAAGGTTTTTTTTTTTAAATGTATTTAATTTAATAAAAACCTTTCAACATAAGCAAAATAAAAGCAAAATAAAATTTGTCCATCTCAAAGATGCTTTTAAAAATGAAGACCTATGTTTTCTTCTCACAAACATCTGCTTTAGTAATTAATATTGATTGAAATATAAATTAGAAAGAGTTTAATTTGTTAAGTCTGAAAACTGTAAATTTGCAAACTGTAAAAGATGTTTTGCAGGAGTTCCTAAAGGAATCAATGAAAAAAACTAAAGAGAGAGGCCCTTCTGTTTCTCCCAAACACTTCTCTGAAGAGTTGCCAGCTCCCAAACATTTTGACTAGGCAGTATATATATATATATAGCAATGTGGGATGTATGTAACTAGTAAACAGTTTAATGACTAAAAGCCTCTTTGAAGAGCAGTCAGACAATAAAAAACAGCAATAAAATGATTCTGAGAGCAATAGCTAATGAAGCATGTATGGATCCATGTCTTCAGATGGACTGACTGAATTGAGGCAACAGTCTGCTTCGTACTATAAAGATAACAGACATCAGCAATAGCTACAACTATGCAAAAAACTTCATTTAGGATTTATACCTCATTAGACAACAGAAAACCAAAACAGGTAAAAGTCTGGACTTAAGAATGAACCCTAACAAATGTTCTCAGGTGTATTTTTTTCAAAAGCAACAGTGCGCCTTGTTGTATAGCTAAGTATTTTCTTCTAGCAGACTAGATCTTGTTTGGATTATACTATACAAAATAAAGGCTTTTTGTTTTCAGTTTTTCTGTGGGTTGTTGTTTTTTTTTTAACAGGAATCCTTTTTTTGTCTCCCTTGTGACCACTCAGGTTGCTGCATTCTTCTTATGACCACAACTGAGCTACACCCTGCTGTCCTGCTGACGTGCCTGGCAAATTGTTCTAGACAGGCTCCTTGGAGAGGGCTTCCTGGAATTTCTCCACAGATTCACCCAGGGCTGTGTTTGGTGCTGTTAGTAAGTAGTTTTAATTGCAGTATTTCTTTTCAGTCTTTTTATTTTCTTAATTCAAATAAGGAGCTACTTATAAGTCTCAATTATAATAAAAAAAAATAAAAGTAAGGAAAAAAATCACCCTTGCTGACTACATTTAGTGTGCAAATTCTGTTAGACAGTGAGAATACATCACAAAAATATGCAGGGTTTCCATAAAACTCCTTAACTTCTATTTATTCTAAGCCTTCCATTCTGGCAAAATGATAAACCCAGAGAGTTTGTGATACGCATCAAACAACCTTGGTTACAGTGACAGAAATGTAATCGTAAGTGTGTGTCCTAGTATTCCTAATTTCATTATAAGTTCTTGGCATTTGTAGAGCAAAATGTGATGCAAGCATACAGAAAATATTTACAACAATAACTGGAAAATACATCAGTAATTATTGGAAAATGCAGCAGTAATTACTTATTTGCTGTAAGAAAAAAAACCAGTCTTAACAGACTTGCTTTATATTTGAAAGAAAAAATCCAGGTGCAAAATGTTTTATGACAATGAGGTTAATAAATTTAATACATAACTGGTAAATAGTTCATTTTCAAACTGGCAATCTGGCACAAGCAGGATGTCCCCCATGGATCATTATTGAGCCCAGTGCTGCTCAGTATCTTCATAAATGATCTGGAAGGTGGGATCAAGTGTACCTTCACTGAGTTTGCTGACAATACCAATTAAAGCAGGGAAGTGGCACTTCAGAAGGGAGAACCATCCTGCAGGATGACCTGGATAGGTTGGAAGAAGAGCTGGCTAACAAGAACCTCATGAAGTTCAATAAGGACAAGTTTGAGGTCTTGCACCTGGGAAAACATGACCCCCAAGCACAGCACAGACTCAGATCTCCTTGGCTGGAGAGCAGCCCTGTGGAAAGGGACATGGGGATCTTGCTGGACAACAAGTTCAGTATGAATGAACAGTGTGAAGCTATGGGAAAGAAAGCCAACAGGATGCTGGGTTACATAAGCAAGGGCATTGCCAGCAGACATAAAATTTAATTACCCCACTGTACTTGGCACTTGTCAGGTCACACTTGCAATACTGTGTTCAGTTTTGGTTCCCAGTATACGAAAGAGATGTGGACAGGCTGGAGAAGGTCCAGAGAAAGACAAGAAGATTACCAAAGGACTGGGAAGCCTGCTGTATGAGGAAACAGTGAGAACTGGGTTTGTTCAGCCTAGAGAAAAGAAGGCTTAGGGGAGACCTTATCACCATGTTCCAGTACTTAAAGGATGGCTAGAAAGAAGATGGAGACTCCTTTTTCATACAGACACACATGATAAAGACAAGGGGTAATGAATACAAGTTACCCCCAGGAAGATCCCAGTTGGACACAAGAGGAACATTTTTCACAATAAGAACAATCAGCCATTGGAATAATCTTCCTCAGGGAAGTGGTGGACTCCCTAACATTGGAATCAGTCGGATAGCATGCTGGGCCATGCTCTTTATATAGCATTTTTGCTATGAGAGATTGGACCCGTTGATCCTTAAGGTCCCTTCTATGAGATCCCCCCTATGATTCTCTTGGATATCTGGTTCTTTCTTAAAAACAGTTACACAATAGTTTAATAGGTCTGTATGTATATAACTCACACATGCACAGAGCAAGAAACAACCAATTAACGTTAAAAGGAAGCATTCCACTGGGGGGGGCAGGGGAGAAAGAGATCAAGTGCTATGCCAAGAAAGTCTTTTGACAACCACTTTTTTCCCTATTCAGAACATGGCATAAAGAAAGCATTTGACATCACGCATCTGCAAAGGCAAAGTAAGAAGTAAATTTAAATACAATTAGACATCACAACTCAATTCACTAATCATGTATCATGTAATGGTGCTTAGTAATTTTAACCAGCCATAAGAATATGTGAAGATTCAGCCTAACATTCTGATTCCTGGCTACAAACACTTTAGATCTCCTTTTCTCCTGAAAACACATACAAAATAGTTGCCAAATACTCCTATTGTATCTACAGTATCTTCAAATCCCACACTGGCATACCCCATTCTCTTCTGTTTTCCACCTGTGCTCAAGCTCCTCATTTTTTTAATTGATTAATTTCTCTGAAGCTGCAAGAGAAAACTCCTATACCCTTTAATTTCTCCTCATGGGCCCCTGCAGTAAGCTGATCTAGCACACATCTGTCTGATATGTAAACCATGCCAAGCTCTGTTTGAAAGGCTAAAGCCACATGGTATTTTTAAAATGAGCACAGACCAGAAAAATACCCAACTCTGATTTATTTTATAATATAGATTTTGGGATTTCAATAGGCTATCAAATTAAAACATCTTTAAAATAACAAGAAAAAGGGATCATTTAAGCTCTTACTGCTCCTGAAACTAAAAGCTGCTGACATACAAACCCCATCAACTGCATGTAACCTAGCATGTAAATTGCGCACAAAATGATAGAAGGGGAGAAAGAGTCAGTATTAATTCCTTGTACTTCTTCCAGTTTCTTGCTTCTGATAAATGGATTAATCACTTTGTGAAGATGAAACTGGCAGTAAGGTGGTTTCTCTTTGCTAAAAGTAACAATAAGATTTCTCCTATATGCTCCCTCTTTCAATTTAAAATAAGTAACTTGTAATTCAGAAGAATGCTTAGTTACCAAGTGCATCCCCCCACCACTATCACCTACCAAACACAACAGATACGTCCATACGGTAGACAGACACTCAAAAAAGGAGAACTGGGTAGGACTGACGACCGCAAGTATGCTAGGAAGCACTAAACCTCAAGCACTAAATTTTCTAAGTGCAGAGACTGTCCAATAGCTGGCAGCATCTAGGTGTTTTTATTCAGTAAAAGCATTCGGAAGTTTATTTTGAATACATTTGGGTTTCTTCCTCTGCTTCTGGAAGTAGCATGAGTCTCTTAGAACAAAACTAGGCTATTATCCAAACAATGTTATGAATCTAATTAAGAGGCATATTTATAGCAGCTTTTGGAAGAAAAAAAGTAGGAAGTCAGGCCGCTGTTACTGTGCTTATGGACACCCTGTATAGCCAGTGATCAGCGAAAACTAACTCATCCATACTTCCAGATGTATAAAAAATACCTGATCTCAGGCCTGCTGCTTTTGTACTTTAGGCTACAGCTGTGCGATAAGAAAAGAGGATTCAATTCTGACCTTGAGGACAGGTGGTGAAAAACTAATTTTACATCTACTGCTAATCAGAGTCATGTACAAAAGACATTTCTGACTTCAGACGCGGAAGAAGAGCCAAGCTGTGCATGGCCTGCAGGACAGGCTAACAGCCTTAGGCTATCATTATTTCACTTTTCTCCAGTTTTGTCTAGCGAGGGGAAGAAATAACTACTTTGACCTAACACCTTTTTTTTTTCCTTTCTTTTCCTTCAAAAAGAAAAAAACAAAAGAACCCACTTCCAGTGATATGAAGCTGCCAAAACTTAGAATCACATGCAAACAGCAGACACAAATGATCTCATATACAGGCATTAAAGCCCAGGGTTGTGCCCAGAACCCATACTTTCCACCCTAATATCCTGTATCACCTCTTCCTTGGTGTTTACTTGATGGGGGTTGCTCCAGTTGCCTTCTGTCACTTCTCTGGCACACAATAAACAGAGCAATCTGGAGCTAATTTAAGTGGTTTAGCACATCAGGATACAGCTGGGAAAGGTTTTGGGAGAAAGGCTGGGGAGGAAGAAGAGGGCTGTGCGCAGGAAGGCAGTGCAAATGGGCACCTTCCAGCAACACCGCCTGCAGCCATGGAAAACTGCCCCATATCAAAATGCTCCACCCACCCCAGGAACAGCAGAAACCTCAGTGCAGGGAATTAAGAAGTTTGCTTCTAACAGCAGCAATGGCAGGGCCACCACTCAGTGTCAGGCACATTTCAGCTGATCCTTGGTTATCCAGGAGTAACCCAGCTTCTCTCATGTGTCTATGACTTTTATATTTCATCTGCTATGAGCCAGATGTCTGTTTTTGTCTTAATATTAAGTGTAGACACATGCATTGGCTTTATAGAGCACAAACTGTGACTTGATTCTGGCAATTGGACAGATTTACATCTGTTTTTCTCATCACTTTTGTTCGAGAGGAGTGAGTTGAGCTTTTAATCAGTTGGGGCCCTAGCTATACCCAGAACATACTGGCTCAATTCACAGCAGGAAGAAATGCATGTCTGCTGGCATAAAGACATGAAAATGAAACAAAACTCTCTAGTTATTACTTAACACACCAGACATTTGAAAAAAGGGCAGTGAGCTCCTTAGTAAGAAGTATCTGTCCCTGAGGTAACCCTCACAGCTAGCACATAAACCTCAAAACTGAAATTTCATCCAACAATTGTCTAAACTGAATACATCAATAAAAGAGTAAAGAAACTAATATCTTTTATAATCTTAGTCTTGAACTTCAGGGTGCAACAAAAAAGGTTAATTACTTTGTGATCTGTTGCAACTATTTCATCTCCTGTAGGCTGTTTGATTCTCCTAGAGATGACAATGAAATGAAACAGGTAAGTTTATTCAGCATGCATCAACAAGGTGGAAAATACATCAGTCTTTTATGGGTACATTCAGCTATGTCGAAGCCTCTCCAAACACCTACCTCAGCTTTTGCTAAATGCAGTCAAGTTTACAGGGAAAGAAAGGGATTATTTGATAAGGTAATGTGGTCACACAGAAACATAGGCAATAAAGAGAAATTGAAGTTTACATAAATAATTTTCTTTCCCTTTAATAATTTAAGCAGCATTTTTAAACAGTTTTCATAGATCTGTTTTTCAGCAATGGATTATGTTTTCCAGGTGGGGAAATGGCAGAGAATATATTTGCTGAATGAGTATTTCAGAGTAATTTTTTGCTTGTTACTTATTTCTTTAACATCTTTGCTGGTTGATAGGTAAGAGTGGCTGAATAACACACTGCTGAACCTAAGAAAACAGATGTTAAGCTGGATAAAACTGAACCTGTTTTCTCCAAATAAACAAAAAAATCCTTAGTGTTTATAATGTGCTTACTATATTTTCCTCCTTAATTTTGTCACATCAATGCTACATTCAAGTGAGTGACAGAAAAGAACACTTAAACTAAAATTTTTAGTTTAATAATGATTATTTTATTCCAACTTTGTGATTTCCTTTTTTTCCCAGCTACATGTCAAAACATGCCCTCTTTTAATTGCTCCCATGTTTATTTGAATCTCTGCAATATGCCTTGGCAAGATCCAATCTTTCTCCAACATTATCACCTTAAACTTTCTGCCACTTTTGATCATATTTCCTGAATCCTGAAGTTGTGAAATCTTACCTCTTGGCAACTATCCAGCTTAAGAGACCACATTCAGTCCTCAAATATACACATATATAACTCTTGGTGATTTCAAAGGGTAGCTGTTCCCATGCACAACGGAAACAACTGTAGCCTTCAAATGAATAGCCAACTTGCATATTTTGCTCTTGGCGGGTATTACAGATTTGATGATTTTGTGTCCAATGATAATTTCTTAAAAAGTTTATCCTGGAAACTTGACCCTTTACAGGTTAACTGATTTTCTGTTTGATTCCTGATATTGGGAAAGAAGCAGAAAAATCCATAGTGCACTAATAGATTCCTCTGCTCAAAGACAGTATTCCATTATAAACACAGCTTTAGCCCTTGACAGCCAAGCATTTCCCAGTACGCCCATACTTCAGAAATAAGTTAATCCTTTCACTTTCAGATGTCTTGCCTTCTTTTCTCTGCAAATTTCTTATCTAATGTAGTGATATTAAAGCCATAAAGCACATCTACTTTATGATTCAAGCTCTGATTGCAAAAGGAGTCTGTCTGCTATTCCTTGTCATCCCTGATGCCACCAATAGTCAGACTATCATCTCTTTCATTTTGCTGACCAAATCACTCCTCCATCAGCCTGCTCAGTCCAAACTTGCATGAACAAGCATCTACTATTTCAGTCAAATGAATAAGATCACTGTAAACAAGGGTGAGACAAGAGGGGATCACAGCACCCTGTGTAGTGAGCTCTCCCAGTCTACAGAGTTACAGTTCCAGTTTCATCTTCCTCATGAGGGCTTCTGCTCTCCTGAGGAACTACTTACCTGACCCAGATATGTGTCCAGAAGTCCCGTCTTCCCCCTACTTGCACTCTGACAAAGGAGTTACTAATTCTTCAAAAATCCAAGCCTCTCTCAGGATTATAGAATAAGTGACCCATTAAATTAGTCAAGGTCTTCAAGTCCATGTTTTCCCAAAGCCTCTCTCCTCATCTGCCTCAGGCTGCAGCAAGATGTGCTCTTTTGGCTCTGACTGAACTAATTTAAAGTCTTAAGCTAATTAAAAGTTCTCAGATTACACAAGAGGTCAGTAGTCCCTAAAAAACTAGTATAATTGTATGTGTGCCTACCCTTAACACAGTTTCATCAAAAACATCTGCATTAATAAACCAAAACAACCGTAACTATTAAAAGTGTTTGAGCTATTCAAGGTCACTTGGAGAGAATCACAGGAAGCCACATGCAGTCCCTGAACACAGCTGAGAGACCTCAGGGACAATCACTTGTGAAGGGAGGCACCTGTGGGCAGAAAAAGCCCCTAAGCTTAGTCCACCTCATCAGAATCACTGTCTACATAGCTATTCTTCCTCCTGAGGCATGCATTTTTTCCTTAATTTCTTCTGCATTTGCATTCTTTCTGGTATCTTTGACTTTCTGATTAACTGCAATCCCAGCAGAAGTTACCTCTCATAGTCAGTGTGAACCATTTGTGGCTGGTAAAATGCAATTATTAAACTATTTTAAATACAGACTTTGCTTTTTCAATACACTGAAAGCACTGGAAGACAGCTTGATGACACTGTAATGTGTGGTACATTCAAGTAGGCAAATACAAAGTCATACCATTTCCAGTCATGCTCCAATTACATACAACGTTGTGAAAGAAAAGTAATGGAAGGCACTTTTGGTTTTTTACCTCCATGAGAACAGTTATGGAAGAAGACTACTGAAAAATTTGGACTTGACGGGAAAGCATGAATAGGATGTCATTAAGATCCACTTGTTACAAATGCAAAATTTGATTGCAAAATGTGTTACAATGTTGCAGTGCAAACAGAAAGGACTTAAAGAGATGTACCTACTAAAACCACACTTAAATTTGGTGTTATCAGATGTCAATATACTCACTGTTAATTTGATAAAATATCTTCTTGCAAAATATCAGCACTACACTGCTCCAATAGAGGCAGTTCTCTGCAGTGATCAACAGAACTCTTTTGCATAGCCTGAAGAAGTTTATCGGTATACAAGAAGCTAATCACAAAAAACATGTACTACAGTATTATAGCATTATTTGTTTTTCTTGTCTAGTTGTTAATGCCATTTACTCTAAAATATAAGTAGAAATGCTGCTGTAGATTTCTGGTTCTTCCCAACCAAGTTAAAGCAACTCTGTAATCTTTATACAGAAATCAGGGTCAGCTCACTTTAATGTAGGCAAAGCTCTGGCTATATTTTAACTTGAGAAAATGCAATTAGAAGTCAAACCTAAGAGCAGGTACAGGCAGCATTCCACACAGCAGCTATGGTCAAAGTTCAGATATAAAGTGGGGGTGTTCCTTCCTACTTAAAGAGAAACATAAAGATAGTTGTTGTATAGTACGAGACAGATATTCCAGTCCCAGGAGGCACATGAAAGTTGCAGAGATTTGCAAAGGGCATACAGACAATTAGTATATAGAGAAAGCAGAGGAAAGGTTATGACTGAGCTGTAAGGAACTGAAAAATACAAACAAGGATACCTACGAAAGGAGGGAAAATTGGCTTATAAGTTTAAGTGTTAGTATGAAGAACTGTAAAACCTGCAACAGACAATACAGTAAGCTCTCCAAGCCAGTTTCACATTTACATGATCTGATACACTCACCCACGGCTAAATCTTAAGATCCACGACTAATGGACACAGTTGCTTTCAAACTCACCCTGCTCAACTTCATTAGCTTTGAAGATGCACACTTTCCACCTTCTAGCCTTAGTTATTTTACAGATTTACTTCTTTGTGTAATTCTGGATTTTTCAATACTGAGCTTTTATTTTTCCCTCTGACACTGTAATACTGCATTTTAGAAATCAAATGCAACTCAACCTTGAATACTAGTGACCATAGAGGTTCCTTTAATCACCAACAACTAGACAATATTGGGTGTAGCCAGTATAGAAAAAGACGGCAGAAATAAGACTGTCTATCCAACTCATCCACAGTTTAATTCTGCAAACATTTATTACATGTTATACATCTACTGCTCCTCTGAAGGTCTGGGGCTTTATGAGCAATCATGCTTTCACACTTAAATCAGAACCATATGGAGGTCAGTGTGAGAGTCCATCAAACTGAAGCAGAACAGGAAAGTATATTAAAACTTAACTGTGAAATTATTTCATATGTAACTTACAGAGTTTAAGAAGGCAATTTAACAATGTTAGTGTCCTGGTATGACAGATCATGTCAATGAAGTGACTCACACTACCTATGATATTTGTACAAAGTAGATTTCTGACATTTGCAACAGAAAATAAATAAAAGAAATAACATGCAACATGCAAACAACCTCAGACAAAGATAAACAAAAGACAGAAGTTGGGAATAAACCTATATACCTATCTTGATCGTGCCTATTTTTGATGAGGAGACTACAGAAAAGCTAAACTCCAGCAGTTTTCTCTACATGCTGACATTGCTTCCATAATGCAAAACTGAGTTTTGCATGGCTTTAGTTTAAACACTATTGAAATTCTGGAGGCAGTCAATTGTTCACAGTAATAAAAAGCATTGGGAACTACAAGAAACACTGATACAATAGTTTTAAAACTACACAGTTATTTAGCAGACATGATGCCATTATGTACCATTTAATATGTACTTATTTAAAAAAATGAAGTGATGGATACAAGCAGGAGAAAAGTTGCTGTTGCTTTCAAAAAAAACCCAAACAAACAACAAAATGATGAAAACACCACACCAAACCTATACCTTTATAGTTTTCTGTCAGAATTTTATATATATGAAAGGGAATTAAATAGTACCTATTAGTGCCAGACACAACACAAGAAAGCATCAGACAGCTTTAACACACAGCTCTGTAAATGCATCAAATTTTTGACCTCCAACATTCTTGCTAAAAATCAAGGTCACATAACAGGACTTCAGAGCCCTTTCTTTGTGTGATTTCAGATCATGGATGTAATTCACAGTTAAACAGACAGTGCTGTCGATAATAAGGGTAAAGGATCATATTTGGGGAAAATTTCTCCCCTCTGATCTTCACAGCATAAATAATGCCTATTCTGTACATGTTCCAAATGCAAAGCTGCCACTGAGGTTTCATTTTAAAAAAGTAAATGAAAAAAAAGTACAGAATACACATAAGAGATCTATACTGAGGATAACAGATTAACAGCATGAATTAGAGAATAACTCAAGTTCTTCCCACTCCACCATATTGCATCTGAACTATCCATTTGTTGCTGCATTTTTCAGTCATGCTGCAAGTGTGACAGAAATGCAAGTACACTTCTCCTTTCGGCTAACATGAACCATACATTCCCAGTGAAACGAACCAAAATCATTTGGTTAAGATCAGTTGATGGAAAAATATCTGTTGTTGTCTGATGCTGTATATTATAAGTGGAAAGAATAACCTTGAAGGTTCAACAGAAGCAGCAGAAAAGCTAGGCAAAAAAAGTGTCTTCAGAGTGCTGATGTATTATTATGTTTTCAGTGCTTAATACAGATTTTTTGTGTATGTTATGGAAGACCTACTAAAATCCTTTCCATTAGAGAGACAACAGAAACAGAAAACTACACCTTGTATTGTAAAACTCTACTAATGTAATTTTTGTTGTGCTTTAAATACACCCACGGGGCTTTTATTTTCCATCAAGAGATCATAATACATTTCCTGCATCAGAGCAACTTTTCTGAGCATTTACAGAGCAACTTTTACAGAGTTGTGCTCAGATAAATCAACTTCTATGTTTCTTTGTAACTCACCAGAACTGCCTCTTTGTACTCCTGACTTTTCAAAACAGTGGGGGAGAGGGAAGTGGGGAACACAAAGGGAAAATTGATCTCATGGAAAAAAATTGTATTTGATGTACCCAAGATTCCAGTAGTTACAAATTTAGCCCTACAAAAGCTGTGTGAACAATGTCCTTTTTCATGCTTTTGAATTCTTTTTTTTCCTTTTTTTTTTTTTGTCTCCCAGTACCGCTTTCATGATAGAAGCAATCCTACTGCAGACAGTTTCAGGCGACTGCTTTCACTGTAAGCAGCCTCAGTAATTAAACAGGTTAGTAACTCAGTAGTTACAGACCCTGCTGTGTCAGGTCCATGCTAGTATTCCCCATCACTAAACACAAGAGAAACACGGGGAAATTTTAACCTAAAAACAACAGCAATAACCTGACAAAGTTCATATGTCTGTGGTAGCAAGATAAATGAGACATAGTCAAGAAAACTTTGGACTTGTCCCAGTGACAGAACAATGAACCTGATCAGTGATTTAGGTGTAGAAGATTCTGACAAGAATAATGTCTTCTTAAACACTATTATGAAGAGCAAACTAGATCAGTTTAAAAGTAATCATAGTTTAAAACAACTTTGTGAGAGCTGTGGGAAATTATTAAACATTGCTAGCCTGTAAAATGAGCTTTTTTTTAGCATTCATATCAGACCAGAGATAAAATTTGCTAGGGTAGCTATTAGCATGCTTAAGCAAAAGCTTTACAGAAAAATGGCCAGCTTGTGACTCTGGGCAAAATTAACTTCTGAGTTTCATTTACAAGCGAACTTCACTTCAAGCACTGGCATTTGCTGAAAAATAGGAAGGAAAAAATATCAAGATTTCAGTTATGCTGGAATTTTTAAACAAAGGGGAAAAAAAGTGAGCATCTCTTGCACAAAGTCACCCTCTGTTTAGGAACTTGGGTTTGGAGTGTTAGGTTTTGCAAGAAAAAAGCACAGTAGATGGGGAACTGTTAACGCTAGAAGGAAGGGAAGACAAACAATTTCTACAAAGTGTTTTGAGTTTTCACAGGATTTCAAGACAGGGAGAAAATATTGACTATCAATATCTTCTCAGTTTTTATTTTGAAATTAATATTCATCATACGATAATATTTCCACCCTTGATAATATATTCTTACAAATCAGCCTTGATCTTTCACTGACATCTAGAGTCAATAGCACAGAAGATGTTCTTTTATTTCTAAAAAATTCATTCTTATCACCCACATTTTAATGTGGAAAAAAGAATAAAAGCCAACAATGGAATACAAAGCACCAGCCACACGCGCCTTTCACGATTTATCAATACGAAACAAGTCTGACAAATGCAAGTACAGTGATCAGCCACAACTTTTGCCTATATAATAACAAGCTTAAATAATCAAGAAAGAGAAAATTATTTGGAATTGTATGGACTCAAATAACTAGTCTGATTGAAGGTGCTTGCAGCTAAGGCATCTGTGTTTGTTTCCTCTTAGGAAGCAGCAGATGCTCAGGCAGTAGATGCGCAGGCATCTTCCTCACTGGCAAGGCACCAAACCTCTCAGAACCCCCTGACAAGACCGATTAAAGCAGATCTTCAGATCTGTAATTGTGCAGGTTTACTAAAAAAGAAAAGTGACAATACAACCTTCAAAATGAGCACCTCCAACATCACACCCAGAGAATAACTGCTCTAACCAATCTGTCCTTCAGCTGGCCTGAGCAACCTGCAATTAAAAGTCCCTCTTAAGTCTCCTACTAGCTAAAGAGAAGGAGCAGAAGTTCACTCAGGACCAAAGACATCAGGGAGAAGATAAAATCTGCCCTCAGGGAACCAGTGAAAGTCAGATCCCTGATTTCTACTGAAGAAAGAGCTGGAATCAAGCAAAATAAAAAAATCTGACATTTTATTAGACAAAAACCCACAATGCACTGGATGGAGGAGGGTGGGAAGAGACTGAGAAAAAAAAAATTAATAGAGTAATATGAAGTTGGGGAGGTGGAGAGAGAATCTAGGGTTGATAGAGAGGGACTGTATAAACATCAGTAAGTATGTTCAAAACAATCTGTGCTCTTATTAATCATAATTCTAACACGATAAAAAGACCCTCTTTTGGACTGAAAACAGTCATCACTGTCACATGTTCCATTATGGAAAGGATTTATATGCTTTCCTCTTAGCAACATAAACCAAGGCTTGAAAAGTTTCAAGTATTTTTACTGTTCAAAGCCCTCTCACGGCAACCACCAGACACTACAGCAATAATTCACTTTTAAGAATTAACAGGCATATTGGAAGAAAAAGTAGTAAGGAGTTTAGCTCCAAAATTTTTTTGTATGTTAAAAAGCTGAAAGTTAAATAAAATAAAGGATAGTAGCTTTAATACAGAACTGAAATTAGAGGTTCGATTCCTTTGCTCTAATGGTGGCAACTTTCCACCAAAATTACTTGTAATACACTGCAGAAACTATAAACACGTGGTATTTATAGCAAATTTGCACTTCTTACCTGAAATCATAAGTCTATATCTGAAGCACAATCTAGACTCTAAGGCAGTGTTAATAGTGTTGAGGTAAATTCATACCACTTGAATGCTTTTTATGACCTTTATTTTAAACCAAGGTCCTCTTCAGGAAAGCCAGTAGTTAGTCTCTTACATTTAGTAAAAAGAAAAATAAACCCTACATCTCATTCTTTTTGATTTCATGTACATAAAAGACCAAAGGTACCCAAGACAGTACTGCATCCGTTCTTATCTGTTTCGATTAAACAGACAATGACTTCGTTTTCACCACATTAGTGTAGACTTACTTGTATCTGCAGTATAAAATTGTGCTCCATTAAAGCAAGTCATTTTCATATCACACCAGTCAAGACTTTTCAAGACTATTCAATACACAAATATAACACCACATACCATTCAACTAGCTCATCTTTTTCTTGGTTACATGTAGAATTAACTTGTGTAGCTGTTCAAAAAGACCAGAGATGTTGATTTACACCATATACTGTTGGAGTCAGACTCTGCTAATGACCAGATTACTTCATTTTGGCTTGGTGTCTCCAAGAGGCCACTTTAGGGAGGAACTAGTGTTCTTCTACAAATTTTACAAGGCCCTTTTAAAATGTGCAGTATTTCCATTTGCCAACTGGCATGTTTTCAAGGCAATCCTGGTTGAGCCATAATATATACAAATAAGAAACACAAAAGAGTTTAATAAAATTAAATCTACCATGATAGCAAAGATTATATCATGTTCTAGAGTATTTCAATGACCACTCACTAAAAAGAGCTCTCTAATTTTGGAGTTAACATTTCACAGTGAAGGAATCAACTGGAAGACTCTATGCTGCAGTGCTACTTGTTATAGCACACAATAGCAAATTACCCTTGTAAATTACTTTTGGGGAGGAATTTTGAAACAGTCAGATATACAAATATCCAAGTGTGAATCTTGGCCATACCTGAACAGGGAATAGAAAAAATCTAGTAAAATCTACCATAAAAGTAGAATCTTCATTTTCTTTTACAGGTTTCAATACTACAGTTATCAAACCATACAGGTTTATAAGAAAACAGTGCTTTTATGAGCCTGTGTGTTTAACTACTATGCAGAGGAGACACACAGATTTGCTTACAAAACTTACGGATAACAGTATCTTTCCCTAGATTCTCCCTTTGCAGTCTTCATTTAAATACTGAAATTTTTCTTAACCTCACAACATGGGAAGAACTTTCTAGCAGATAGTAGGGTAAAATGTGTATGTGTCTTGCTGTACCAAGTAAGAGGAGAGTCTCCAGTACCAGGATAGCACTTGGGGCAGGGAGAGGGGCCACAGTTTCCCTGAGCAGGCATGCCGTCAGGAGCAGAAGATACTGTATTATAAATATATGCCTATATTACGGCTTCCAGTGCACAGTAAGACTTGCAATTACAAAGGACTTGAAAGTTGTGCAGAGAGCTGTGCTATGTGAGAACTCTCTGCACAAGATGCTTAATTGCAGACCCTCTTTAGTTTCTTTTCAGCCATGTTCTAATGCCCATTTTAAAACACTCAACCTGCAAAAGCAATAAATATAATATAAAAACCCATTCTTTTTCTTTTTGTCTTTGTTTTTTAATACTTAATGTTTTCAACATTTAATTTTTTTGAAATTGGGTCTTTAATGTATGCAATATTTATGCTTGTAAAGAATAGCTGTTTGAATTGAGGAGACAACACTGAAAAAACCCAAATCACTGCCCCCAGCCTGCTTGATCTAGGCCAAATTTCCTTGCATTTCAATCATACTAAATTCCCCTAACGGCAGTATAAGATATCAATTAACTCAAGATAAGTCCCATTAGATAGGACAGACACTGGATTCTCCTAACTCCTTGACTCTTGTTGAAACATACCTGTAATTGATTGCAAGATAACTACTGTCAAAATCAGGGTATACTGCCATTGTTTGAAAAAAAAATGTTTTACAAACAAACCAAAACAAAAAGTATTTTTAATTCAGTCATACTCTGTAATTCCAACTCAGATGTCTTCAGTTTTATTCCACAATATACTGAGCAAACATTACTGAAATAACCCTATCAGGACCTCAACAGCAAAGACTGGATTTTTTCCATATGGGATAAATATTGGTATCATTTTCCATATGGCTTTGCTTACTTTCAGTTCTAAATATAAAAACATCACAAACAGAAACAGACATAGAAGAGTTATCAAATCCTACCAAAGCCAAAACCTGGACGCAGTGTAACACCATAAGGCAGACAGGTTTGAACTCAAAATGAAATTCCAAGATTCCAAGTGCTATAGAAAGCAGCTGCTAAACTCAAAACACATCACTGCATTTTCATTAACCTTGGGTTTGGTTTCCTTGTTGTTGTTGTTTGGGATTTTCGTAAGTGTTTACAGAGAAAGATCTGCTATTTTGACAGTCCCGACATCTAAAGCCTGGGCAAAAGAGCAACTGTAATCTTTGAAAGGCTACTTTCCACTCCCAACTAAACAAGAGCAACTATGCTCCTGAAACCCAGCCAAGCAGCTGTATTTCAAAAAGATTCTGTTTCATTCCTAATTTGGAAATAAAAGAAACTGTTTTGTAATGTATTATTTGCATTACCCTAACAATCTAGAAACCAGATCATGTGCTAGTAGATACAAAACTTAGCCTGTAATTTAGCAACCTAGATTGTATCATCACATACTATGTTTTTTCATTAACAGACCTTTGCTTCATGGGAGTAAGGGGCCTGCGAAATATTTCAAGCAAGCCAGAAATTACATCTTACATGAAAGCAAAGGAAAGAGAGAGTTCTGGGTTCAAACTACTTGCTGTCTGTCTGTGCTTCATGCAACATGTGGCAATGTAAGACTGATCAGCTAACTATAGCTCAGGACAAATGGATTTTGCAGATTGCTCTCAGTAAGGATTCAATCTGACAGATACTCAGCAACCGCAGTGGCAAGTAAGATGCCTCCAACTTCACCACACTCCCAACTTTTTACAATGATGCTTTTGCATCAGCAGCAGTATCCCCCCATTTGCACAGATGCTTACTCAGAATTGTTTCCATCACACATAAGAAAGCCATGAAGGGGGGAGATTAACTGCTCCCTTTGTTACAAAGTCCTGTTGTGCTTTCATCGCTCTTCTGTTGTTAGAAAATACATGGAGAAAGGACAGAGGGGCGAAATGTCTCTGTAGTCAGCTTGTTAGACACAGTAGCAAAAGTTATTACTGAAAGAATATTTAAATGAACTTACCAGTAGAGAAAACAAGAACTGTGTTGTCCCAAAGACCATATCTTTTCAGAGCATCAGTAAGATTTCCTACAGCTTCATCCATAAGGGTCACCATCCCTGCATAATGGCGCCTTTTTACATCTTTAATGGAAAAATATGGTTTTGTGTATTTTTCAGGGACCTCAAGAGGTTCATGGACAGACTGAAAAGCAAGGTAGAGAAAGAGGGGCTGGGGTGGAAGGGACAGAATGGAAATCAGTTGAACATAAAGTACAACATGAAAAAGTTACCAATGAACATAAAGTACTATATGAAAAAGTTACTGCAATAAAAGCAGCCCTGATTCATCAACACCTGCAGGGACTGTGTTTTGATTTCTTCTATACTTCTTTTTTCCAGTCCCTAAACATAAACTAATAAAACCTTGATAAAGGACTTTTGCAAAGCTGTGAAAAAAACCCAGACATATCTTTTCTTCGTAAAACAGTTGTTACAAGTTTCTTCCCATGAAACTTCTCCCATTAAACTTTCCATTTTCTTTTTAGAAGAGCAAAACTACACCCTAAATCGTTTGCATAAATTTATTACTTGTATTTTCTATAAATTCCTTACTTGTAGTACTAAAAAGAAATGGAGAAGGGTAGCAGGCCAGGGCTGTGCAGCCAAAGGTGATTCTGACAGGAGAGAAGGCAAGTTTTACCAGCGTTACTTCTCATGTTTAGCTCTATGTACCCTGCTGAAGAATCCCAAATTACAGTTCAAGCACATGACTCTCCATTAATATTTCATTGACATTTTTCATCAAATATGCTTTACCGTTGAAGTTATCAAAGTAACAGCTGCTGACTGTACCTTCTCAGTTTTGTGACTGGCTATGAGATCTATAGCTCTTTCTGTGAATATATTAGTGGAGTACATGTTTTTAAACCCAGTTGCAACTTCTTCTCCATCTCGAAAGTCCAGAGCACAGCGCGTTATGTTCTTTGCTTTGATGAAGACACAGCGGTCATGAGAATAGTAATCCTCACTCCCCAGAAGGTAGCCTAGAACAGGAGAAAATGTCAAATAAGCAGGCGAGCCAACATCATGTCACATAAACATGTACATCAGCGAGAAAGAAGTGAATACTAAATGTCAAAACATTAGCAGTTTTGAGCTGAAACTTTCATTCACCATATGACTATCTGTAGTGACATTCCCTGACTTTTGAAACAGCTTTTGAAAGTCATTAAGTGACTTTCTATTTTATAACTTGGTATCAAAGACATGAGCATTAAACTAATACATTCATAGAAAAGGCAGTGACCTACCTTGTACTACTCTGATTTTTAGCTGGCATGGTTTTGTATATTTGTATTTTTACATAAAACTTCTCTATTAGAAAGTTTGGAATTTGTTTTACTTATTTATTCAAAATAGCCAAATATGCTGCAGTTTTAGTCAGCTATAATTTCTGATCCACTGCTGACACCTATTGGTGAAAAGAAAGAATATTAAGATACCCAGAAGGAAAACTGCAATAATTCTACAGGTATGTGTTTGCACCCATCAAGGGCTTATCCTGTTAAGCATGAAGTGCCTTTACATTTTATCAATCAGAAACAAAATACTTCAAAATCATTTGAATGTCAGTAATTATTACTTTCGAAATTAGGTTTCAGATTTATCCCCTAAAGCCCTGAAAAAAAAAACCAAAATGAATCTTCAAAATATATTCTTAAATTCTGCAAAATCAAGCTAAATCTAGGCACAAGAATCCAAAACGGAGGGACAGCACTTAAAGTTTTATTCAGCAGCTTCTGAATTTTTTGCTCGTGCAAAAAAAGTAGGTACAGAAAAAATGAAGCTTGGTCTTAAATACAATATATAATTCTAATACATTTTTTGGAGGAAAAAATGGCTTTGTTGTCAAAGCATGAAGACTGACTTTGCGGGCAGACTGCCTATATCCATGTACTCAGTGTCACAAGTTGCATTTTTCTACTTGACTGGCCACTGGAGAAGCCATTGCAACAATTATACCGAAGAATAAAATGCCCTTATTTGCAATCAACGCCAAATGGAATTACATGAACATTATAGGATATTCAACTACTACATTCTCTGAAAAATAATGTCACACTGACACCCAACAACCATACGCAGAGCTAGCCTGTATTAAGGCTCCTGCATTAAGAGCCTGCTTGGTTAACAGGAGCCTACCTATGTCTATGCCATCAAAAGATCCCAAGCTCCTGTGAAGTGATGAGAGGAGGCATATATGTTTAAGCAAGGAGCTGTTATGATCCATATATATATACATTAGTTTAATTCAGTTGTGAAACCATGGCCCCAGGCTCCCTAAAGAGTTGAAGGAGCTAAACAAGCTAAGGGAATAGTTCTTTCCACCTAAAGTTTGGGTTGTCATTGTCTATAAAGGGCATATAGCATAGCCAGGCTCTAAAGTTAGACAAGAGGAATGCAGACTCTTGTTTAAGTTTCTCTGTACCTTACTTTCTCAGCTGTAGAAGTGAGCAGCAGTACTGTGAATAGCTTGCAAAGTTATTTTGAAGGCAATGAACTGTTTCAAAATCCTCCATTCAATGAAAGTGTCTTAAAAAAAAAAAACAAGTGGAGGTGGACTACTTTGTGTTCAGCATCATGCAGAATGAGATGTACTGCAGACATAACATCTGTGACACTTGGGGAAAACCAATGAACACCCAATCAATACAGAGACAGAAGCCTTCGCCAGAGGAAGAATAAACAACATGTAGCTACAAGTTGCTTTGCAAGTAACACAGACCTGGACAATCTATTTCTGGCACTATTTTTTTAGTCAGAGTTTGACTTCATTAACTCTTGTATTCCTGCAACAGCCTTTTTGGATACTATTTTATAAAGGCTCTCCCACCATCTTCCTTGCCACAGGCTCTGGAAAACCAATGCTACTCTATTCACAAAGCATGAACACAGTGTGTTATGATGTCTGTTTCTCTCTTAAACATATCAGCTTTTAGAAGTGGAACATTATTTGCAAAGCAAGCCATGTCTACTGTCTGCTACAACACAAAACATTCATATTAAAGACACTTATGAAAGCAAACCAACCACTACACCTTAAATCTTCTAACCAATGTGGAACCAAATATTAATTTGTTCCAAAGAAGAAACACTTTTTTTGGAGACTCTCAATAATTATGATACTTTTTAGGAAGTTGTAAGTCCTGGGCATGCATTTAAAGCACCATCTTATTTTAAGCAGTTATACCCTGGAAACATGCATACCCAGCTATTGATTTACTTGCACACTAATAGAAAATCTGCTGTTCTTAGGAGAAATGGGCCATTTCTCATAATTTTTTATACCACATTTATTGCCCATGTTAAATATAACCATTACCAAAATAAGTATCGAATCCTCTGCGGGTTGGAAGGCATTCTTTTCTGTACATCCCCAAATGCCACTTCCCCACCATGTGAGTAACATATCCCGCCTCTTGAAGCAGCTCTGGGAGGAGTTTCTCATCCAGTGGCAAACAGCTGGGCTGGCACGGCCAGATTATCTGGTGCTGTAAACCTGTATGGATCTAGTAGATAAAAGAAGGATGAGAGATCAGTTACAGTGTGTTCCTGCAGGCTACTTTATAAGCAGGGACAAAAAGTAACACAACTACAGGGGAGGATAGCATCAGTTTTACAGGCTCCTGTGGAGGGCAGGGGTAGCCTGAAGGAAGACAAAGAAATAGCACCACAGGAGTTAACAAGATTTTCCCAGGCATAAATCAAGTGCAATTAAGAAGAAAAACAACACAAACCAAACAAACAAAGGAAAAACAACCCCAACATAAACCAAAACCCAAACAGCAACCAAAGCCTTTTGTGTTTTCATCTAAAAATCTAACAGGTAACAATTACTATTACAGTCTGTCTGAAGTCCAGGGACTACATCTCAACATGGAATGAGAAATTTTAAATAGGATGGAGATAGGCAAAAAAGTGCATGTCATGTGAAGCTACCAACCTTTTGCCTGCATCAGAGAACAGTCTCTGGTGGGAAGAATGATAAAAGCTAAGAAAACTATTAGAATCATGGAATGGTTTGGGTTGGGAAGGATATTTAGATCATCTAGTTCCAACCTCCTTGCCATGCGCAGAGACACCTTACATGTCACCCAAGGCTCTGTTCAACCTCGCCTTGAACACTGCCAGGCATGGAGTATTTACCACTACCACTACCAGCCTCACAGTAAAGAGCTTCTTTCTTATATCTGACCTTTATAACTTCCCCTGTTATAAGTTTGAACCCATTATCTACCATCATTCTTTTCTAAACGGACATTATATATACACACCTATATATTGGTTTATACACTTAAAATGAGTGCAACCAGTATAAAAAGAAAAAGCATTTGGGTAATGTAGGTAACACAGGTTTTTGACAGTGCCCAGATCTGACCTTTGATAGCTCCACATGAGTGTCCAATCTTAACAAGTGGTGAGGTTTTATCTCTTTAGAAAAGCATGACTGACAATGGTACTCAAAGCAGTAAATTCTACTTGATTCAAGGAACTTCTGCAGTTACTCTGTACTATAAACTGAATTTATTAGCTTCCCTGTCTCCACCAGAAAACAGCTCTACCTTAAACCTAGGCCAGAAAACATGTATGTACAATTATAAATAACCTGCTTATTTACTAAATATTTCTAGCAATCTGTCTCTGTCAAAGCACAAAACCTTCAAGACCCTGTAAATCACAAGACAACAGATTTTATTAGTCCACTAGGCTCTTCAGTGTAGCAAGCTGCATGACTAATTTTTCAAGCATCACTTTAGCAACACCTTGAATTGACTTTTAAACCAAATAAGCCCTGTGGCAAGTGGGTAAGTAGACTCTTAAAAAGGGCTTACTAGTTACTAATTTTCTTTGGAACAGGACCTAGAAAAGATATTTTTTGTTGTTGTTGTAAATGCAGTATTACAAAAAAGATTATTAATATAGTGAAAGACACAAGCTAGAAAAGCAGTGTGATTTCTTTCACTGCCTCTGAAAAATTAGAGAAAAACAATAATACTCAAAACCAGTCTACTGCTTTCATAAACCAATACCTTTGCTCTTCTTTCTTTATGGACTGCAAGGTTACAATTGAAATTCTGGCTCCAGGTAGGACCAGAAACATTCTCAAGTCTCTGAGAAATCGTTAATTATATCAGTGAGTAAAACAAAATCCTTCATATTTACTACATTATTATTTCTTGCTTAAAAGGTCTCAGAATTTTATTAAAAAAAAACCAACAAACAAAAAAACCCACAAACTAAACCTTTAAATTTTCTGATATTATTTTACTCATTTGTAAAAAAGTCAACACAGACATGATCAAATTATCAGATGCATATGATGATTTATACCTGAACTGAACTATGAGCATTTCCAGTTTTCATCTTTAAGACTAGTTGCAGCAATGTCCAGCTAACCCTGACCCATTTGTAGGTGCACATCTTCAGACAATGAAGAGTGGGTAAAGAAAAAGTCAATTACATCTTCTTACTCATTATTATTCTTGATTCTTGGACTTTCTAGGAACAGGACAAATACTGTTTGAAAAGACAGCCTTTTCACAGCAACAGGAGATAACATCCACTAATAGAGGATGATGTTTATTTTCATTCTGGGCAGGTTCTTAACAATATTTATTAACTGTAAATCGCTCTGGTTAATGTGTATGTGCAGGACTTTTTGAAAGTAAGGGAAAGTTTCTGAAATACACTTAACCCTCCATGAGCTTTTGATTTCTGTCCATG
Organism: Melopsittacus undulatus; assembly: GCF_012275295.1. NCBI lineage: Eukaryota > Metazoa > Chordata > Aves > Psittaciformes > Psittaculidae > Melopsittacus > Melopsittacus undulatus. The sequence continues at coordinate 24,634,222 of NC_047557.1, read as the reverse complement.
TTGTAGTCCTCTTCCTGCGCTTCCTGCTTGCCAAAGGAATGCAAAGGGGGGAAAGAAGAAAGGTGAGGAAGGAGCATAAGTATAGTAGTATGATACAGTCCAATTCTTACACCTGTGTAACAGAAAAAAAAGAATGAGGAAAACCGTGACTATGAAGCAGCTGGACACCCAGATTAAGGATGTCTGTGTGCACTCCGTCACGGGACACATAAATATCTACCATGAAGGAGAATGTATAGGCTAGGATGCATTTAAATGTTGCACTGGAAAAGATGCTGCACAAACAGAACACATGGTGTTGATTCACTTCTGGATGAGTTTCCACTGCGTGCCTGTCCAGATCAGCAGCATGTAAAGAGAAGACAACCGGGACAGGGATATTTTTCACAACACACTACCATGCCTGTTAAACCAGGGTGCACCTCGGCTTTTCTGAAGCAACACAACTTGACCTAAACCCGCGTTTGATTTGTTCCCTCCCTAGAGAGCAAACCAGAAGTCTGCAGTTAAAAGCAACTGGTTTTCACACAGCAGCCTTCTTCCAAGCGCCCCTCTGTGGACACAAGGAGGCCAAACTACAGAGTGTTGCCAAGAGCAAGCAGGAGGGAGTCCCCCACCTGCTTACCCGCTGCAGCGTGGCGGGAAGCGGCGATGGCAGGGGCGGCCCGGGGCTCTCTCCGGGCATCGCCGCGCCGGGCAGCACCTCCGGGGCCCCGTGTCCCCCTCGACCCGCGCCCTACCTGGTAGCGGCCGCTGAGGAGCTGGCTGCGGGAAGGCGTGCAGAGCGGCTGGGTGTAGTACTGCTCCAGCCGCACGCCGCCCGCTCCCAGCGCGTCCAGCCGCGGTGTGCGGATGGCCGAGCCGTGCCAGCCCACATCGCCCCACCCCAGGTCGTCGGCCAGCACCAGCACCAGGTGCGGGGCGGGCGGCCGTGCCGCTACCAGCTGCAGCAGGCAGAGGAGCAGGCAGCAGGGCACACAGCATGGCGGGACACCGCCGCTCCGCACCATCCCCGACACCAGGAACTGGGCCTCCGGGCCCGCCCACGGCGGCGGCTCCTCCCTCCGAACGGGCCGGGCTGAGGCGTGGGGCGCGCCCGACGGGGCTGCGCTGGATGGCTCGGCCCGCACACTGGTGCTGCGGGTTGTGCCCCGGGAATGGGCGCACTCTGGAGCAGTGAACGCGGCCTCGGAGCTTGAGGCAGATGGGTTTTGGAATGAGATGTTAAAAGTGACTGTTGTTGCCAGTGCTGGCAGAGCGTCCAGCTCGGTGGTGCTGGACGCCCCTTCCGATTCTGTCTTTAACTCCTACATTAAGCGTCGGTTTTAAATCTTGGCGCTTTTCCCAGGGGAACCAGGGAACTACTCGCAAGCCTGTGTCACAAGTCAGCTGTGTTTCCAAGGAAGTCGTATAGCAGTTTGAGGACACAGTGAATTCTGATGTAATGGGCTATTACTTCTGTCTTCGTGCACGAACCCATAAAGCTCATCCAGATTTAATACTGCCAACAGTTTATTCTGCACATAAGCAAAGTGGGGCAGCTGCAGCATAGTCATGGCCTTACTGACCTAAATCTGGCTCGCTGGGCTACTGTATGGGAAAGACAAGTTGCCACCATCACTGAAGGTGCAGCTGAGCTGTGCTTGATGGTGGTTACTGCTGAAGGGTAGCTGCATGGCCTCTCTCCTACCATCCCTCTGTACTGAGCACTGGTGAGGCTGCACCTCGAATCCTGTGTGTTCAGTTCTGGGCCCCTCACCACAAGAAAGATATTGAGGTGCTGGAGCAGGTCCAGAGAAAGGCAATGGAGCTGGTGAAGGGTCTGGATCACAAGTCTGATGAGGAGCGGCTGAGGGACCTGGAGCTCTTTAGTCTGTGTAAGAGAAGGCTCAGAGCGGGACCTCACTGCTCTCTACAAATACCTACGAAGAGGATCAAGTGAGGTGGGGGGTTGGTCTCCCAGGTAACAAGTGATAGGACAAGAGGTAAAGGCCTCAAGCTGTGCCAGGGGAGGTTTAGAATGGATGTTAGGAAAACTTTCTTCACCAAGGTCAGGCATTGGAACAGGCTGCTCAGGGAAGGGGTGGAGTTGCTGTCACTGAAAATGTTCAAAAAACATGTAAATGAGGCCCTTGGTGACATGGTTTAGTGGTGGACTTGGCAGTCTTGGGGCAATGGTTGGACTTGGTGTTTCAAAGGTGCTTTCCAACCTAGCTGACTATAATTCTATCATCAGCTGCTACTCCCATCCCCTTCCCTGTCTGCCCTCCAACAAAGCTGTGAGAGACCCATTGTTTTTTTCTCTTCATTTTGTCTATGAAAAGCCTTGATCTAGGTCTGGCTGTAAGATAGTGCTTGTGACTGTTACTGCATAGGAAGGAAGTGAAGCAACCCGGAAACAGAAATAATAGCTACGTCAACAGGGCTGTTTCTTCAAACTGTGTAATATTCTAAAGCAATATTGCAAGCAACTACTACCTTAATCTTGTTGTAGAATCTAGGGCTATGACTAGTTTCAGTGTCTAGTGAAATATCAAGTGACTGCATTCAGCTGGAATGGTACATGTGTGCATTCCCAAATTTATGTAGTGATTGGGTAACGGGTGAAAGAACAACACACATTAAAAACTGTATTTCTTGGTAAGAAAGCTAAACACTGAGTGTGCTAGACTCCTGTCTCCTTTCTTTTTGATTGATAAGTCTATGTAAACAAAAAGTTCCTGCTCCTTTGAATGAAGCCTAGCGGGTAAGACTATGAAGTTATTTATCCAATTATTTTTTTATAAATCCCAAATGTTCCCTGATGATTTGAAAACAGCAGCAATGATGAGTGATGCCATGCTTATCTCTACAATAGGAATGGCCTATGGTCCACAGCTGGTATTGAAAGAAGAAGCAACAAATTCTTAAAGTCAGTTTTCCCTTAAGTAAATTCCAGGATTGATGACAAGCTTCTATATGTCTCTGAGTTACATTTTCTTTGTTGAGATGTGATTCATACTGTTCAAAAGGTTGCAAAGTTCCAATTTATCTTGTTTTTAGTTCAGATCCTATTACCAGTCACAGCTGTCTCACCTAATTGTTTATTTTACTAACTTCTTATTACAGGTAAAGTTTCATTCAAATGTTAGCACATTCGATGGAAACCATTCTTGTTCATTCAAAATAATTACTTTGAAAAGTTATACAATCAGAAATGTTGGATACAATTTTTGGCATAAAATTCATAACAGTTATAATACCTGATGTATTTCCAAAGTTATCATGATGTTTTTGTGCAGCTGAACTCATTACCCTTGTAGAGGAGCATGAACAGTTACTTGTGGGTTATCCTGCTCCACCAGAATTGGATAATCTCATTGCCTGAGCTGCCAGAGTTAAAACATTAAATTGAACCATCTGAAACATACATGGAAGATACTGCACAGTCACAGTCTGGATGTTGCAGCCTGCCTGTCATGTTTTTTCAAGAGTCTTTTTAAATACTGGTTGAGGCATTTTGGATCCCAATCAGAAAATATTATTTATATTAGAGAGTATTCTCTTGATTCAAAAGAATTAATGTTCAGTACTTTATGTTTCAGTCTGTCTTTTCTGAACTGAGATGCTGTTTTGAGGCTGATGATCAATGATGTACATAGAGTGACACACAAGACTATGGTATCATGTTGATTTATCATTCCAAGCAAAGCATGGACATGACACTTCTTGCCATAGCAGATGGGGAACTTGGAGCAAAAATTCAAATTGTAACAGAAACGCCTATTCTGGTGTACCAAAAGTCTCTGGAGATGGAAAAATAAAGGAAAATGGCAAAAAGATATGTGTGGGAAAATTACTTTTTGATATGTTCTGACCTCTTTGCACATAGAAATTTGAGTATTTCAGAAAATTTCCTAGCTGACTGAGTGTTATTTTTTTTTCGCCTTGTTACAGAGGTGTCTCCTCCGTTAGCTAATGGGGTTGCAGAAAACTTCAGTGATGTCCCTGCCAGTCTTTCTACCCTGGTATTTCTGTTTGATTTGCTAGAAACCCTCTTAAAACATGGATATACTACTTAAGCATTCTTGCTTCTGTTCACTTCCTCTTTCTCTATTTTGACACCATAAGTTTATGCAACACTGTATCATAACATGTAATGAAAAGAAGTGGTGACAGAAAACTGTGAAAGTTGCTGAACACTCCCTCCCCCCACCCTTCATCCCTTATTTCGTCAGGTTTATAATTACTTTTTTATATATATAACCATGATACACTGAGTTATAAGTAGGAACCAACCTGTGGGCATGTTTTGTAAAGCTTATCCCCTTACCATTTAGTTTATCTATGCTGTGCAAAGTGCTGCAATGTTGAGCTAACCTAATAAATACTCTGTAAACTGACTTGGTTATCTGAATAAAAAAGAAGCTAGCTCAACTAGGAAGCCCTGTCAGTTATGTAGTTATCATAGCTACATGCTTCTAGTACTTAGCCAAACTGCTTCAGGTATTTCTGCTCCTGAATGCATTGTTAAACAGGAAGCACAGCCATTCTTAAGAGGTAACAGTGAAACAAGCTCTCAGATACTCTAATTGTCTTATATATGGTCATTGGCAAAAGAGTGCTGTTTTGGTCTTACAAGTTGGCTGCTGGAAAGAAACTTCACTTTGCATTACCTTGTCCCAGCAATAGCATGAGATTTTTTTTTACCTGCCTCCCTAAATCTTGAAACTAAATGAAAATTAACTGGCCATAGTTCAATCTTGGGGAGACCTGGGTGACAACAGCTATCAATGAGAAGCCCACAAGGATATCAGTATTTGGGCCTATATAATGCTACACTGTGAAATGAGAAAGGTAGTTGTCTGCATTGGGTATAAGGAGAAATTAGGGTCTGGGAACTTTCAGCTGTCAATGTGGAACAAGCCCATGGAGGGCACAGTTTCTGAGGAATTATATCTGTGATTTTGTTCAGACCTTTGATTCAGACAGCAAAGAGCCTGCCCCTTCTGTACAGACAGACTAATTAATGACATGTTGATGAATAGCACTTCTTTCTTCCAAACAGGAAAAGGAGTTACAAACCTGAATCTAACTTTCAGACTGGGATGCGAAAGGAATTATTGAAACGAGAGTTTTGGCATAGCAAAGCTTATTAGGGAAGTACACATGAGAGTCTGTATCATGATAACTGTTACTATTCACTCCAGGATGTGATGCCTAGTGAATTTGCATGTTCCCAAAAAGTATTGAAATTCAAACTATGTTCCTAAAAATTGCTTTCATTCTCCATAGTCTAAATAAAACCATATCAGCACAATGTTGTATTTTAGGTGTATTTAAATGCTAAAGGGAACAGGGTGGCCAATTGCCTCATTACAAATAATGTCACCTTTAGGAAAAGTAACATCTCTGACAGATTCAGCAAAGCATAACTAAATCCTTATGAAAGCATGAACTTCTGAAAGGATTTTTCACTCTAAATAGTTCTACATGCAAACCTACCAAAGCTTGTATATTTTACTTTGCACTGCTTTGTAAAAGACACTCAGAATAGCTCAATGTAATGTCAGCTTACTCTAGCAAGTGTTCATTACCAAAATTGAGTTTCTCCTGGTATATTCTGTTTATATGTTGCTTATTTGCTGAAAATTTAGAGGTACCAACTCCTTTGGAGAAAGTACATGTTGAGCACTATTCAAACATACTTTGAAAACATTTATCTATAGCCTAAAAGGGAATATTACTCTTTGTAAGTTGGAAACCGTGATATTGTTATTTTAAAGAATAGTTGAATATACTATGGAATTCAGAAGAGTGTTTTAATACTTTAATGTGTTCCCATCACATACAGTATCCCAATGCTGTTTATTCACGTATTGACTATCTAATATAGAATAAAGCTCCTCTGCTGTGAATTTAATTATATTTTTTCATTCATATTTTTTCATTGTTAATATTACTGTGCAAAGAACACATGGCTCTTATTGCTGTTCAATCTATAAATAACAGGAAAAGGAAGAACTTAATTCCCTTTTTGTCAGTCTAGAGTTTCAGATTTAGAACAGTAAACCCATGACACAGTACTTTAAGTTCTGTTAAGAAATGGCAGCAACATCCTGTGTGTTGTATAATACTACATGTAATCTGCCAGATGATTCATATAAGATAATGAAGACAATGATTCATATAAAATAATGAAACAAAAGGTCTGATCTCATTAAGGACTAGATTTTGATCTTATGTAAGAATTTTTGCCAGGATGACACATTGGAAAAAATGTTAACAGTTCAGTTTGCTTTTAATATCACCTTTATTATTTTTAATGATTCCCGTGATGTATTTAAATTCTTTAGGAAGCATTTCTGTGCAGAACTAGTGATACTATTTTAATGGTAAGTTTGTAGTGTCATGTTGTAAGGAGCCAGGATAAGCTACTTTACCCTTAGGGCAGGCAAAGGAGGAACGGTGAGTGTCAAGGAGGAAGAATTTGCTATTGGCCAGTACTAAGAGCAAATTTCTCATCTGCATGAATTTGGATGTGTCAGCCTATGGGATCAAGCTGAATCAAGGCTCTGCTAATTCCCAGCCACTTTCTGTTCCCCAGTGCTACTGAGAAGAGGACCACAACTCTGCTGAGATTTCTAATGCAAACACCATTGAATTTCTCACCCATGTACGGCAATGAGGATCTTGTGCTTAGTAATCTGCAAATCTGAGTAGTCTCATTCTCTTCATGCATATTAATGGAACTATTTCCTACTGCTCAATTTGCTGTATTCATACATTGTTGTATTCATATCTGTGTTCATATTTTTGGACTTTCACCCTTTTTCTGAAGGCGCATTCTTGTTGGTTCAGTCAGCACCAGTGGCTCTTGTATAATGGTTGCAGGATAATTTTTTCCTAAAAGTTCAACTTCCAATTTCTGTCCAACTTTGCTGAGTTCTATGGGAACATATGCAAAAGCCAGACTCTTCTGAGCACTGTAACTGAAACTTCCAGATGTGGTGTTGCCAATAACCTGGAAAAAACCCACAAGCATTTATCTTTATTTCCAAGATGCATTGAGATTAAAAAAACAAAATAATAATCTTGAAAAACAAAACAACCAAACAACCCAAACAACTACATATTTCATATACTAGTTTTGGCTTACAGATTTCAGGCATCAAGTGAATTTCAAGTATGTCATGCAGTTCATAATATTCTCTGCTGTGGGTGGTATCACCTTAAACTGGAAAGTTTTTGGTCCTTAAAAAGCAGTGTATTCATGTTGTGTCCAACTAAGTTTTCATGGGAACATACACTACACACATACATATGCTTGTTACATATAATAATTTAACTGCTAGTGAACGTTCTAATGTATGTTTCAATGTATATTTCAATGCTTCAGTCTGTGCTGAAGTGTAAAGGCCCAGACTTTGCCATTTTGTTTATTTCCCATGAATATAAGAAGTGTTGTTAGGACAGTGGAGAAATTGCAGACAAAGAGAATGGGTAACAATACTTCAATTAGTTCCAGATCTAGCTTCTGTGATGTGATGGTATTTCACATTTTCTCTGTAGATATTTACTTAGCCTTTGGTTCAAGCTTGAAGAATAGAAAGTGTTTATCCTAGCTTCAAATTAGTCTGTGCCAGTAAAATAGAAGTAATGAATTCACACTTGAAGCACAAAGTTAGATTCTGTTACTGAATAATTAACATTAATTTCATGTAACATGATCTGTAGTTCTTACCTTGCCATTATGCCACACACTTTCATTTCCCTCTGGATCAACATTATCTGTTTCCAGGGTGAGATAAACCAGTCTTCGTTTGAGCCCCTTTTCTTTAATTTGCTTCAGTGCTTGCTTTCCTGTAAAGTCTGCTGGCTGAAAAAAAAATAGAAGATAATGATGATAAATGGTTGTTTGGGTTCTTCAAAATTTTAGAAATACAAGCATTTAAAATTATCTTAATTTGTTTTCCTGTCACTTAAGTATTCTGTATAAAATACAGATGAAATAAAACCTTTGACAGATATTATATCTTGTATCTTGGTAGTTTTATAGTGGCACATTGTATCTTGGTAACTATTCAGTATATTAGTTCTTCTATAACTCAGTCCTTTAGTAGATATAATTCCTTCTTTATTTATTTTTTCCCACATACCTAGCATTTTATGGGATAATGAAGCATGTTAGTTAAAGAACAGTACTATCATTTGAAGTTCCCTTGTTCAGATTGCCTAGAAAGGTAAAAGTAGATTTACATCATTCTGGAAGCAGTGTGCATAAACGGGTGACAAGTACTGAGCCATCAGTAACTCTTCTGAATCCTCCAGGGTATATAGGACAGTCTTTATTGTATGTTGAGCTATTTCCACTGAGATAGTCTGACTCCATGGCCAGGTGCACAGATATGAGCTTCTTTCGCCAACAAGTAGCTGTAAACCGGATTTGTCTCACCCTGTTACACCCTAAGTCTTAAACGTAACTCAGACAACTTCCCTACTTAGTTGGCTGGATAGAGAATAAATTGGAAAAGGAAAAGAGAGTTGTTATAAACTTTGTGGTCCTGGACAGAATGCCTCAAGAACAAGAGAAATCCCATTTCAAAGATGCTTACAGTTTGGGTAGAGGACAAAATAGTAATCAAGCTGGATATCATTATTTCTAATATCTGTGCAGTAAATATTAGGAACAGTGGCTTACAAATTCTGCATGTTCATTTTGTCTTTAAAGGTATAGATCAGACAGAACAAAATATCTTTGCTCAACTAATTTGCAGAGCCACACCAGCCTGCCCCATGGACAAGAACCATAACAGCAGTTACAAGGTTCTCAGCCTTTGCTGAGAAGATGACTAGCAGTGAAAGCTACTTTTGCCCAGTTGATTTTAGGTCTGAAGAAGGAATTATATTTACTTGATGAGAGTTTGATAGACAAGAAGGGAAATATTTTTTAATACATCAAAAATACTATTTCTGGTAAAGATCTTTAATTCCTGTAGAGAGTCATTGCACTGTCAGAATTACAAGCAACATATACTTGGAATAAATTAGTATGCAATTATTTCATGTGTTCTTATTTCTGTAGGTCTTGTGCAGGTTCACATACATCTGTGTATGGGCTCAAAAGGAACTATTAAACCAATTGAACTTTGAACGATTAGATTCTGTAAGCAGTTGTGGAAAAGAGCTTATGAACCATTTAAGGACCCAATAGTCTGAAAATTGAGGTGGATCAACTAAGGATAAAGCAGGTAAGGATCACAGATGGCACCCTTTGGGGAAAGGCAGCATGAAATACAGCACAGATCAGAAACAGAAATGACAGTGAGGATTCATTTTAGAGTATAACTGTCAGGATACTGCTGGAAAATAGAAAGCAAAGATCTCAGACCAGCAAAAATAACCAGGTATTGTTAGTTCCCTCTTACTTTTCACAGAATTACATTTTTACTACACAGGAACATTTATGAAAGGAAATATGTACAACTAGAAATGCAAATAAGACTATATGCTATAGCACAACACACACACTAAAATGTTTTGCATGACAGAGAAAAATACCAAGGAAGTAAGTATTCTAAATATATGCTTAGCACTGAATTACCTGCTTCCTATACATGCTTATGTAATATCCAGTATTCAGTCACAAGGAAGGTAACTGTGGAACTAACCACATGTGTTTAAATACAATGTTATATGCCCTAGGGCCTTCTGACTGTGATACTCTAAAGCATCTAAGATGGCAGGATGAATGTTTGTGAATTTCTGTCCTTAGGCCTCTTAGTAGTAAGAGTGCCAACAGAGAGGGCTCTTTCAGAACCAGCTTCTGTCAGCCTTTTTCTACTGTGCCCTTTTCCTCAGCTGAGTCACCATCAAGTTTTGCAGAAGAACTGTAATCAGTGACTTTGGGAATGTTGTATCACACAACACAGATGTAGCTACTGCAATGCACAGCTCTTTTTTTCACGTGTACTCTGATAGTTGCAAGTGCATAGATATAGAGAGATATGAAAGCGTTATAAAACATCTATAATTTTTTTTGTCTGGGGTTGTTGTGGTGTTTTGGGTTTTGAGGGGTTTGTTTGCTTGTTTGTTTTTAATTCAAGATTTCTGGTTCATTTTTACCTCTATGAATTCTTCATTTAGAAATGGAAAAATAGCTTCCATAAAGGTTAATGCAACACACGTTAAGTAGATTCTTGAATACAACTCGATAAAAGATGTGTATTGCTTTTATGGATCACTTCCAGATTAACTGTATAGATGACAGTTAACTCCTGTTAATATACTAATTCTTGGAACCTTAAGGTTGACAGCAAAAGTATTTTGACTTCCATTTCTTAATTACCTTTAGGATATGGAAACCATTAGAGCCAGCAGCTGGCAGGCTTTAGAATCTCTCTATGGGTAATTTTTTGCCTGTTGGTTACAGACACAAAACTAAATTCTTAACCAATTAATTTTAACTAGGCCAGGCTTTTGGGCACCTGGAATAAACTGTTACATAATTCTTAAGCTAGCTGGAGGTGGATTTGAGGGATTTCATGTAAAATGAGTATGTTCTTTGTTATTTTATGCTCCTTGAAGGTTAACCAAGAGGTAATCTAGAATTCAAGCTGTGCAAAGTGTACACAAATATGTAAATATACACACACACACACTCTGCAAATATCTGTATATATATGCATAATAATGTATATATCTGTAAGTACATACAATGTGTGTATATATAAGTACATACATAAACACACACATATGTACAAACACTATATGAACATGGATAAAAATGTATGTGAAAATGTATGTGTACATATAACATAAAACTGAAAAAAAAGTATATATATAGTTTTTTAAAATATTTAAAGAAACTCCTTAAGAAATTCTAACCATACGAATTTGACCACTTCAGTCTTTCTGTTTTACAGTTCTAGGGTATCCATGTCAATTTTACACTAACTTATTTCCACCATTATTCATTTATTAATGAGTGTGTGTGTGTGAGGTTCATTACAATAAGACAGCATTTAGAAACTAATTCTTTCGACCTCGGCCCCACAATTCTTGGTAACAACTGCTTCCTCTTTCTCAGAGAAAAGTAGCCAGTTTGAGTATTCCTTCTATTTGTTCTAACTTGTGACACTAAACATAATGCAAGGAAAAAATGCCATTCAAAACAGTAACAATGAGTATTGAGAAAGTCACATTAAAAATGAACATTAAAAAAGGAAAACAAAAAAACCAAAACAGAACAAAAAGAATGGAAACAGCGAAAAGCCCTAAACAATTCCAAACTCAAACCCAATTTAAAGCTGCTCTTAATCGTCTTTCAGTTTTAAAAAAATCATTTGACATGCGACAACAGCGTAAAACTTTTACTACTTAAGAGCAAGGACAGTCCTATTAAGCTAAGCCTAAAATGAGAAGACATATTATCTTGTCATAAGCTCCTAAAGCATTAACATTTGGCAGGTATAATGTTTTTCACATAAAAGAAAAACACTTCTTAGATACAAGATTTTTGCTTGTGTTACCTAACACACAGATTATAGTGGAAAATCACACCACAAAGACTAAGCTGTCTTTGTGATGTGTTAAGTTTTTAAAATAGCATATAGTTAAAGGGACCCCACTGATTATTTTATCTATTAACATATTGGTCATATATACATACAGATATATTTATATTTTAAAGAGTTCAGGAGACAATAACCAATGAGATGATTTTTCAAGTACAGAGATGTACCCTGAAAAGTTTATCTTGCTGTGTTTCAAGTGTGCTTGGCTTTTAATGTCACACAGATCCTAATTCTAATCCTCTGTAAAAATATTTTGTGTCTTAATGGAAGCAAAGGAATAGAAATTATTGATAAAACTTTAATTCTTTTTTAAATTTATTTTTCAAGATTGTACAGTTTAGTAGAATAAACTCTAGGTATCTAGGAAGGAAAACATCATATCTATTCAGCAGTAAGTGGCAACAAAGATATGCAAATCTCTTAATAATGAAATGTTGAAATTTATTTGGTATGCTACTTATGACTGCGGGCATATAGCCAAATTATGTGCACAAAGGCACCCAACTGAGTAAGGCACCACAAACAGCTGCTGCATTCTGCTGTAAACATCATGTTACAACACACTGGAGACAGCATCAATACAGCATTTTGGAATTAATTATTCTTAGTTGGATGCATTTGAATAATTTCAGGGTAACGCTGCAAATGATATCACCCTCACCAGGGTGATAACTGAAGATCATTTTCCTCTGCAGGCAGCAAATATTTGACAAGTTTATTTTTCTGTAACAAGACAAAGCTACAATTAACACCACAGAAAACAATTTTCTAACAGTTTTCTAGTTTCCACTAGAGGTGTGGCCAGTCAGTATGTGTGGCACCTGCATCACTGTGGCTTTCACTCAATCTGTCTAAGCCATTCTTATATGCAAACAGCCAGCTGTAAAAAATTGATATAAACAACTGATGAATTACTGATTATTTTGGGTCATCATTTCTATCTTAGTGGGTATTTACTGCTTTACATGGCCCAAGAAACACAGTGGGAGCGATCTAGGTGTGCATTTTATACAGGTAACAAAGTAACTGCAAATTCTTCCCTGTGTGTTTCATAAACTGTGTAAATTCACAGAATGAATCCTCTGGTTTATGACCCTCTGGACATCAAATGAAGTAACCATACAATATGGTTCCACTCCTAAATTTTAGTTTGACTGGGGACAGGATCTATTTGGAAAAGTACACTGAATAAATATGTCATAGGCATAATAAATGGGAATTGAAAGAAAGAGGGGGGAAAGTTCCCTTACCCCCTCTCAAATACCTTGTACCTTTCCATTGCTCCACCTTTACTCAGATCCCTCTGTTTTCCCCTAGGATCCGTATCCCTTCTTCAGTGAAATTTGTGCTCTTTCTTCTTCTACCTCCCTTTCTTGTGTGGAGTAGAGCTGGCACAAAGCACGGCCTTATATGCAACAGATTATGGAGTGGGGTCAGAGATCACTACTGTAGTTATTCCTCTCAGAACAGGAGAGATGTATATTGGAGAAGTGCAGAAAGGCACACAGCAGCAATAAGGGGAAGTTACAGAACCTCCTAAAGTTCAGCTTGTCCAGTATCAAGTTGTAGCACTGCTCCCACCAGACCCAAACAGCATGTGCAGCCATTCCTCCTACTAAGCTTGCCCTACATACCCTATACTAGATTTTAGATATGAGAAGATTAAAATGAACCTTTTTCTATGGTTCCACAAACACAGCTCCTATTTTAAAGTCAGTGATTTTTTTCAAGGGGAAAAATAAAATTTTTAATTTTTTTTTAAATTAAAGAAAGCCTGCAAATAATTTAGAAGTAGCAGACATAACCAAATGGCTACAAGTGGTTGTTTTCCCAGTTATGCCCTTCTCATTTGTTGCCTTTATGTTTCTGAAAGCATAGAGTGTTACCAGATCAGAACAGCAGCATTTACATGGAATGATGATACAAATGACTACGTATGCTGCAAAGCTGCAGAGACCCAGAGCCAGCATCCACATCCTTTCTGCTGTTTTCTGTACCCTCCCTCTTCACCTTGTGCTGGGTGGTGTTTGTTGCCAGAGCCCCACGGACCCATGGCAGGACTGATAATCCTGTTAGCACTCCCCTTTTGGAGGGCATACTCTCTGCAGTTGTGCCAGTCCTAGCATTTTTGTTAGAAAAAATGTTTATAGTTTTGTGCTTTAATAAATTGAGGTATACTATCTTAGATCATGAGCTGGACTGACACAACTGTGAGGCCGTCCTGGCAGAGTGGCCAGGAGGGAAACAAATGACGCAAAATAGGAGGACGTGAAACTGTAAGCTTAAACCTGCTACCAAAGGAATAAAAATATAGAAGCCCAGCCTTAGCATAACTCAACTTAGCTTCATATAACAGTTTATGTACAGTTGTGTTGGAGGTTAGGTCAATCCTCAAGGATCACATCTTGTCATTCACCCATCTCATTAAAGCTGCAGGGTATGACACAACTTCTATTGATAACGAATAATGAAGTAGTTAAATGCTCATGTGTCTAATAGGTGTAATAGTAAAAACCAGCAAATGTCAAAGTGAGAAAGAGGGGTAGGACTTGCAGTCTTTATTGACATCGAAATTCAGGCAGTCACTGAGTAGCACTGGTGAAGATGAGGCACAAATAGTGCAGAGCAGACAGGTAAAGGAGAAGGAAACAAAGGAGAAAGTTTTGTTTTGTTTTGTTTTGTTTGTTCTGTTTTGTTTTAAAAAAAGGCTGGTTAGAGTAGTGAGAAATGCTGGGTATGGCAAAATCTGGAAAGAAGCTTGGAATGGAAAACAGAGAAACTGCCCCAGTAAATAAAAAGGGCTGCAACAAAGAAACACTGCCCCTGATAACGGTATTTCCTTCTAGTGGAAACTAACACTAAATTTTAGCTGAGCACCCAGATCCCCGCCTGGAAGGGTGCAGTAGACCAGAGTCCCAGTCTCTACTACGGCACTCTCTTCCCGAATCGCAGTGAGCTGCTCCTGCAGAGGGAGTGACCAGGAGATGGCAGTCTCGGATATAGCAAAACCAGTCAGAAACGTACGAGCTTATTTAACTTCTGACTACTGCCGCTGAACGCTCTTGGTAAGTGCTAGCACTATTGGATTCATATGGACCTTCTGAAAGAGTTTATTTCTGTGAGCTACTAAAATTGACATAGAGAATTTTCACTCTAACATCAAGTTTTATTGGGATTTCTGGTCTGTTATGGTCAGGAGAAAAATAGGCTGGTTTAAGAATATTGAATTAGCTAAAAATAATCATTTCAGAAGACCAAAAAGAAACACTGCAGAAGGTTTCAAAGATGTAATCAGCTTCTGAAATAAGGAAATATCTTTTCTATATATCCATAATGAACATAATAATCATTTATAAGTTTAAAGTATAGCAAGAAAACATTTTCTCATGTAAGGATGGTGAATTACTAGAACAGACTGCCCAGGGAGACTGTGGGATCTTCAAGAGTGAGAGGTCTTCGTGATTTCACACTTTTGATCTATATGGCAAGGTAAACACAGATGTAGTTGATTATGCCATAGAACAAAGGTCTGGAGTAAATTAACATCTGGTGAGTGCTTACCTTTTTCTATAATAATATCTGAAAAATCCATTGGTTTTAAACCAGGGTTTTGAAAAATAAAAAGCATTCAGAGGTGTTATATCTTTGACTCGAGCCTGAGAAAATGCAAATGTGCAGCAGAACTGAAACAATATTCTGAGATGCAGAGCAAAATGAATTGCAACTTTTTCCCCTTTAAAGATATTCTGGGAATTTCCTGACACAAAAGCCATTAGAACTCTATCGAATATTTATTAGCAGAGTGCTTATTCATGAGATGAGGATTTCTAACAACTTACCTAACTTCCTAAATGTAGTTGAACAATCAAAAGATCAACAGTTATTAAAAAAATACTCACCCCTAAACC
Source organism: Melopsittacus undulatus (assembly GCF_012275295.1). Lineage (NCBI taxonomy): Eukaryota > Metazoa > Chordata > Aves > Psittaciformes > Psittaculidae > Melopsittacus > Melopsittacus undulatus. The sequence goes on along the minus strand of NC_047557.1, from coordinate 24,618,759 downwards.
AGGCAGATTTTGTTGGTATTATGAAGACACTGTGCTCTCTAAACTAGAAATTAATTCTGCTAGTGTCCCGCAAGTTTGGTTTAATCACAACCCATCCTGCTCATTTGTGCAAAGAAGCAACTAATGCCAAAATTAGAGAAAACAAAAAAGTATCAAGCAGGGTCTAAAGAAAACTAGCTGGAACAATACCCTCTCTTCAGCCTTACTGATAAAATGAAAGTTGCCACAGGAGAACTGAGGAAAAAGGTTTATTTATTGTCATGCTATATAGACCAGGGAGGGGAAGGAGGGTGAGGGGTGTCAACTTAAGATTTTAAGAGTTTTTCCTGTTACTCAGGACAAAAAAATTACTAGTCCATATATACCTGAAGACAATGCATACCTAAACTTTGTAAACACAGAGAAATATCAGTATTTTATTGGTAATTTACATCTCTTCCTATTTATTCCCCACATATTTAAATGTCCTTTTGTGGAAATAAAGTATAATTTTTTATTTTATTACCTTCAATGGCATTTGGTCATTCATTCACTTTAATTTCTTTAGAAACTGTTCAAGTTTTCTATGACATATCACTCGAGATTCACTTATGCTGAAGTCTTTTTGCTTGTTTGTGAGCTATTTGAGCTGCTTGTTGCACAGTAAGAAGACTTTGGTAATTGACTGAACAGTACCTTTTCGTTTTTATTTACACAGGAATCAGCACGTTCCCCAATTGGGGGTGCATGTTTAAAGGAATAATTTTTTTCAGGAACTCAACTAATAAAGATGTCACCCCCCCCCCCCCAAAAAAAAAGTATCTGTTTCCTGTAGTTTTTTTTCTCATTTGCCTTTTATGGGTGAAGTTTCCTTAACAATAGCAACTGATAGCAGAATATTTGCTTATCTTCAGTCACAGTGGCCTGTGAGGATTGCTGAGTTCTATGCCATGCCAAACACACCAAAACCAGAGGTGTGGAACTGGGACTCATAGCCCCAAACTGCCAAAAAGCAGAGTAAATAATCTCACATTGCACTTCATGCTACAGCGTTTAGACTGCTTCCAATATCTGAGTAAGCTCAGGTACCTCTGCAGTGTAAACATACAGTCACAACTGCCCCCGTTTCTGTCAATAAATAAACGTAGATTATTTCCTTTTTCACATCAGTTCAGCAAAACTGGCAAATATTTTAGGCTTAGATCCTGCATCTACACTGGAGAGTCATTCCATGCCCATTCATCTGCAACATGAGTATCTGCTCTAGAGAGCTGTTCCAACCCTGCATTTCAACCCTGCAGAGAACTTTGAGGAGCAATGAAGAAGTACTTCATGCACATTAGTGCTTTTCTACATTTTGCATGGGCATCTTGGTAAGCTTTCCCTGCTTATGGCTGCTTTCCTGCTTACATTAATCAAAAAACAAAAAAAAACCAAAACCACAACAACCAAACCCAAAAAGCCAACAAAACAAACAAACTCCTTTAATAAGAATGAACAGGGAAAATATTTTCATAATATGAATAGGCTTGTTCAGCTTATATACAGACACTACACATTTATAAAACACAACTCCAATTTCTCTATGAAAATAAATCAGTTATTTTTCACATAGACAACACTTAGTATTTGCAGCTTCCTGATCTAATGTATAATTCTGATAGCAAAAACCATGGGAAAATACTAAACATTTTTTTTAAATCAAATTGATATTTAGAAAGTACTTAGAATTATAATTTTCTAAACCCATTTTTATTTTACAGATAATGAGTTTTTCTTTTCAAACACTTAAAGAAATAACCTTGGACATAATAGAACACATTGAAAATAAATGACATACCTTGTTTAGCTTTACAAAGTATTCCAGTCCAGCTTCCAAGGGATTAGTGTCACAGTTCATCTGTTAAAAAAGATAAATTCACCATCTGTACATGATGGCCCATCATAGCTTTTGGGCTGGGGGCTTCATTTATTCATTCTATGCATCCTTTTATTTACGCCTGTGTCAGTGTCTTCCATGTTACATCTGTGCAATGGCCATTTTAATACACTGCATGTTTCCAGTATGTGATTTAAACAGAATATCTACTACTATGCCTAATATAAAGTATAGATATGTAAATCATTTATCTAAGTTTCAATATGCAAAGTAAATACACATTTCAGTGAGAGGCAGAATTTCATCAAAGCAAAATGGAACCTGTAGAAGACTAAATAAGTAAAGTACACACATAAAATGCAAACCAGCACAATGACTTAGCTGGAGAGGAAAATAAAGCACAAAGCCGATTTTATTCCCCACATTTCCATTGGTGAATGAGGTTTTTGGTAGCATTTGAAGCAAGAATGAAAGTAATTATCGCTGGGCAAGCGAAAGAAAGAAAAAAAAAGGAAAAACACCCACCATTTCATCTTCTTGAGTTCTTTCATTTCCAAAAGCATTAAGAAAAATTTAAGGTAAGCAGAAATTACACTGATTTTCCCCAAATTTTCTAACCTCCCTGGACAGTTCTTTATTGCGAGTAAGAAAATTTGGCAGACATAAACTAATGGCAACTGAAAAAGTTCCAAATACATTATGAAGCAAGAATAATTGGTCTCTCCTGACAGAGTTATTACAGGAATCAAACATTTTCAGAATCTACCAGCCAAACCTTTGATTTCAAAACACTAGAGCACAGCAAAACTCTCAGAATTTTGTTACACACAAGAGGGGAAAACATCAGTGAATGAAAATAAATGTCTCTTTGCCAGCAGTGCAATGGAGTATACTGATTATTTCTGTTTAGAAATTACACTGTCCAGAATTATAGCTGCTCTTCCTGCTCAAGGTAAATTTTATTTTCATGCTAAACTGAGACTCTGGAACAAACACTGCTTGTGCTAACTCTAACTAAAAGCAGGATAATCATAATGAAATAAATAAATAAATAACCAGAAAGATTAATAGAGAAGTTACATTTCCTGACCTCTGCTCCCCAGGCTCGGAAGCCCTTTTCCAGTCTTAAGGCATTCAGAGCATATGTTCCAAAGTTGTCAATGCCCTCTTTTTGGCCAGCTTCCATGATTGCATTGTAAAGAGCTATAGAATCTTCTTTTCTATGATAAAGCTCCCAGCCCAATTCACCTGTTATACAAACAAGATTAATGCTTTCAGCAGCTCAACAATGAAGCAATCCTAATAAATAGAATCCTATCTTTGGTTAAAAGTGGGGATCAGTGCTGTAACTGTTAATTCACATTTTAGGTCAACTCTGATATTAAACAGCAGTCTAATTCCCTGAAGCAACCACCAGAGCCTTTGTGCCCTTGATCTTGAGCAGTGGTACTAGTGTTCTAATTTAAACTGTTAACTGAAATCAGGGTGGAAGGTGGAATCAGAAGAAACAGTGAGAATAGGTCATGTAATGAAGTCACACTGAGAGGTGATGCTTAAGGGCATTATAAACAGATGATGACTTGGCAAGCAAAGAGCAAATGTAACTGAGTATAAATAAGCATAAAATGAATGTATTATATTCAGTACAACAGAAAGAGAATATGAATTACAAGGAATTCAGCTGCTTCAGAATGCTCTGAATTCAGTCTATTGCAGTAGAGATGGACATAAAAAGAAATAAAAATACAAAGTAACTGAGAAAAACAAATACTCAGCACTACAGCATTACACATTTGCAAGGGATGTGGCAAACACTAATATAAGGTACTCCAAAAACAATTCTTGACGTTGGTTTTGCAACAGATACCACAGAGGTTATCAAAACTGGCCTTTTGTTCTGTAAAATAAATATTTGCACTATAGGGCATTCTAGAGAGAAAGGTCTTGGAAAACTCAGCACAGACTCTGACGGTTTCACATTTGAAAATCAATATACTCATATCTAAGTGTGCTTCCTCACACATTAATATATAAAATGTAATTAACCTATTTCTTGATGAAATTCAACATAATTTTCATTACACTTATTGTCTGTTTGCTGAAGAGTCTGTTTCCTCTATTGCTTACCTGTGTATGATATCCTGATGGCAGTAACAGGAATATCAGAAAGTTTCAGATGTTTAGACTGCAGAAACTTAAATGAACCATCACTTAGATCCTCATCTGTCAACTTCTGGAGGACCTGTCTTGCATAGGGGCCCGCTACACCAAGTACTCCCATCTCATCTGTCACGTTTTCTATTTCAACTTTGTAACCACCTCTCATTACATTCTCTTCTATCCATCTGCAGATAAAACACAGTATTGATGTTAAATTCTTTATGAAAAGTAACTGATTTAGATGAAATAAAAAAAGGAATGATGTTTTGTTGGTATTCATCTTCCCAGCAGTTCCCAGACCCACACTTTCTGAAAACAAATGGAATTATGTGTTAGTCATACCCATCACTGATGTTAAACTGTTTTCTGGTGAGGTACTGGTATATAAACACAGGCATCTTGGATAGACAGGAAACATGATAATTTAAATGGGTGGAACAGTGTTTTCACGATAAGAGAAAGAAGTGATCTCATAGGACTGAACAGAGATCTGCTTTTGGATCCAGAATGTGTTAATAAAAAGTCAACATACAAAAAGAGCAAGGAAGAAACACAGTGAACATAAGTTCCCAAATAAATTCCCTATGTCAATAGAAATGTACAACCAGGTTTGTTTCTTCCTGTGTACAGTATTTAAAGTACTAGCAGGAAGTTCTGTTTTAAGCAAAAACATGAGCTGCGTATTATCTTTCAGGAAGTTCACAAAATAAATGAAATGCATATATTTAAAAATCTTCTGAAGTAGTATTAATGCACTATGATGTACATTAACAATGTGTTAAGCAGTGTTAAAAGATAGCAGGCACATTGGAGCGCCAAGTGGGACAGTAGAAATTCTCTAGTGCCTCTAGTAAATGCCTTTGTTTCCTGAATGTGCCAACAGTCCTACTTATTCTTATGAGAAAGTTATGAAATGGTACATTGTTCATTGTGTATCAGGATAGCAAATTTCAGTCTTTTATATGTTGATTCATTCTAAATAACTGATTTGTCAGCAATCTCCACTGAGAAAAATTCTTTTTCTTAGTATGTAAGTACAGCTGCTAATTGTACTAGATATGTTGCTTCCAGTGCTCATCTATGAAAGGCACTTTAATGAAGTCATCCTGCAATTGCTTTTACTTCTTTTCTTTCTGCTATCTTGCTTCATTACCCCAGAGCCCAGAGCAGAAGACATTATCACAGTATCAGGAAGACTACACTAGCAATTTGTATTGGCCAGGTCAGTGCCTCTGAGGTCATCCGTATTTAAAGCCAATTTTCTTTTTTGCGTAAGAGAAAACACTAGAAAGGAACAACTATGCTCTGTTCCATCATACAATGTCAAGCACAAACAGGTTCAAGAACAAAACAAGAACTACCTCCATCAGTATTACATAATTATCAGTAAATTCTCCCTCTTTTTACATCAGCAACAATCCGATATGCACTGCTTATGCTTCATGATTCAAGTCAACCAAGCTTCTAGGAAATTAAAATCAATAAGTAAGTAGAATTCTCAGGTGAGAATTTCACTTAGTGAAAGGTCTGTTGAATAATAATAAAATATTTGGCACTTGATAAAAGGGTTTCTATATTAATGTGGCTATATAGCAGTATGTACTTACTGTAGTAAAAATAAACTAACCTCAGATCATGGAGTTCTGACCCTGAGCCAGTTACAAGCATAAATTCTCCAGGATGCAGTTGAGAGACTGTTAGCTCAGCATAAACTTTTCCTCTTGGTGTTAACATATGGCTTATATTTGTAGAACTCACCTACAGGGTAAAATTTGCAAATATTAAGAATGCAAAATAAAAGTTTTAAATTCTTAAACATTATGAAATGTATGGAAATTTATTTTCACTTGAAAGAAACACAAATTTTTTATGGTTGTTCTCCTATGCCATAATAGGATTGGACAAATGCACAACTGGCCAAGCTTATGCTTTACAATGGAAATGATACATTTTTCTTTATAGAAAAAAAAGAGAAAATTTTGAAATAAGGTAAATCAAGACCTTTATAAATATTTGTTATTTGTATATTAGACAAGGCATTCTTAAGTTACATTTGATTTAAGACTGCATTTTCAACATGAATTCCATCAATTTTACTCTGTTCCCTGATCATCCAACCAAAAAATTTGTAGGTTATTGACATAAATATTCTTTTTTAATCATGTAAATAAGTCTTTCAGATCCCAAAAGGATAAAACAAACTTTGCCCCTTACTTTACAGAACGAAATGCTGGGTTGGCTTATACTTCTGTGGCCCTGATTTACATACGCTTTTTTATTTTATGTAGTTGCTGACTATGAATCTACATCTCTGTACATTCGTATCAGGTTCTGTGTCAGAAACATGATTTCTAGAGGCAAAGTTTCAAATAAAAGTTACTTAGCTGTGACCATAAAACATACACATGTTCATAAAGGTATCATCCATAGCAACAGAAATATGAATGTGCCATAGACATTGTGCTGTCTGGTTCCAGAGGCAGAATTTAATTCTTATTTCATTCTGCTTTCATAAGAACCTTGTCAGTCACCCAGTCAGAGCCCAGACAATGAATGGAAAAACAAAAAATATTGCAGATATTAACATTCTTTTGCAAGATCATATTACATTAATATAGTTACTGGCATACTACAGGCACATATTTGAATTTTCAGGATCTAATGCTAGTCACATTCAACTTGTTTGTGATACAAGTATATCTCAGTAACTTCACTGAATTATTTTATGATGCAGAATAGCATGAATGGCACCAAAAATCAGTCAGCTTAAATAAGCAATTTTCATGAATGCTGGATTTTTTAGTGGACTCTTAAACTGTTCATTCCACTTTGCCATCTAGCTTTCTTTTTCCCCTTAGTAACACTGATGTAACTCTACTGAAAACACCTGCTTTTTTCCCATAATTTCCTGTTCAATCTTGCTTTCCCTTTATCATGTAAGTATATTCACTGTTACCCACGGACACTGATGACACTCTTTCCCTGCCTCTACTCCAAGCCAGAAAGAAAATAAAATTCCAATCTATATTATTATCACAAAATTAGTACAGTAAAAAAATATGACAAATATGAATTCAGGTTCTTCTTTTACTTAAACCTATAGGATATCAGTCTTGCATACAGCCTTCCCATTCATTTGGCTCTGACCTCTGAGAAGGTACCTACCTTCATAACTATAGTCTTAGTGTACTTCGTGTTTCCCTATGCTTCCTCCCACTGGTGTCTGAAGTGGCTAAAACCATCACCTACAGCAAACACTTTGTGAAATTCTGTGCTGAAATGGGCAAAAGCAGGAAGATAAAGGGTACCCCAAGGATAGTACCCTTTGGACTACCAAACGGTAGTATGGAGCACTACCATAAACTGAGGACCAAGAAAAAGAAACCTGGAGTATTCTGTCACAGTATGCCATTTTTTAAAACATGATCATATTTTGATGATCTGTGAGCAGCCACAGTTGTGGAAAAAGGACAGGGTGAACTGAAAGCTGAATAACCTGAATGTTTGGAACCCTTCCAGCTCCAGGCAGCCAGAGTCAGTATGAGTGGGTGGAAAATAAGCATGGGTCACATTTGAAAAAAAAAAAAAAAAAAAAAGGAAAAACAAAAACCTACAACAAAACTGTTCCCTTGGGCATCCAGGAAGAGTGCTACATCCAGCTACGGTCAGGGAAAAGCACCTTGCACTGCTCTGTTCTGCTACCTTAAGCTACCACATTATAGCACAGTTTTAGGCAGGCAGCTACCAAGCTATTCTACTATTTATTATTACAAATTCCAAGGGAGATTCACCTGGTCTCCCTCAGACAAGGATTTAGAATATAGGAGGCTCTGTCCAAACATAAGGAAATACTTTTGTACTGGAAAGGTGACTTAAGCAGAGCAACAGGTTGACCCGAGAGCTGTTGGAGTCTCCATCCTTGGAGATACTCAAAAGTCATCTGGACATCATTCTAGGCAAATAGCTCCAGGTGACCTGCTTGAACAGAGGGCTGGACAAGATGACCTTCAGAGGTCCTGTACAACAGCAAGCATTCCATGGTTCAGTGATCTGTGCCAAAAGGTACTTCTGCTTGGGGCTGCTCTAGTATAAACCCTACTGTTCATGCTCTTAACTGAGTGAAATACATCTCCTCATACAGCAATTTCTCCAAAGAATCTGAGTGTTCATTATCTGAAAGATATGGAACAATATTGTGCTTCATTTTCAACACAGACAAGCAGATCTTGTTTGTCTAAATCCTATATTAAAACAGTTATTACCGTCCATTTACCTTTGGAACAACATTTGCAAACAGATGATCCAGCAGCTTAACAGAATCTGTGCCTTTTACTTTAAACTTGCCAAATGGTGACAAGTCAATCACACCAACATTTCCCATAACCTGCTTATATTCACGACCCACAGGGTCAAACCAATTTGTGCGTCGGAAACTGGGTCTGAAACAGAGCATTTAGACATATGAAACACAATTTGAAAATTCAGTGGTTTTTTTTTCAGCAAAAGGTAGTTTCCAGTTTCTTTAGTATAATAATCATCCAAAAGAGATAGAATTTTCCAACTGTAGGCAGCTTACTGAGTATTTTCCTTGGTCTAACATAGCTTAATTATTAAAATCTTTTAACAACAGAGAAAGATATGGGTTGATATTTTATCAACTGTTTTGTACAATAAACTGTCAACTGTTCAAATGTTAGAAGTAGTGGTCTGTTTTGTCAATTTACAGCATACTTTGTTGGTGAATCATTTATTTGAGTTTAAGGTGTCAGAGGCTTTATTTCTGAACAGCCAAGTGTGTCTCTTTATTCCTTTATGAGCCTCATTTAGATTGGGACTCAAGTATCCCTGTGGAAAACATTTATTTGCTGGATGTTCCCTGATGCAAGAAGGTAACTAGGCGGGCAGGCACAGAGGGGGAAAGAAATTAAAAAAAAAAACATAAGAGGATTGTGCTTCTCTTTTCCTGGGTGTTACATAGAAAAGTATGAGCTTTTTCATGAACACATTATACTGTGCTCCTGATCAAATAATAGTAAAGGGTGAAAATATAAATTTATAATGAACTTACTGTTTTCTATCCTGTTCCTTAAGCTAGGCTGCTCCCTGATATCCTAATCCTGGCACAGTAACAGGATACCTCAATATGTGTTTTGAAATGTCTGCATTATCAGAATTGGATTCTATGGAAAAAAAACTAAGAATGGAGTATCTACCTAACTGATACGTTTAGCTGAAATTCATGATAAATGTATGTTTCTCATTAATTATATCTCAGGGTGGGGGAGAGAAATTAATCTTTCATTTACTTGTATTCAGTATCATCTCCAGGTTTGTAGAACCAATGAGGTTGCTCCCATCCTGCATGAAAGCCCATTGAACATTTTGACTTCAGCAAATCATACAGCCCACTGGTTCTCTCTGTTGGTCTTCCAGCAAATCTTTCTTCTTTAGGGTAACCAACTAGAGAGGAAAAACATCCAACAAAACCTGAACTAAAAAAACATGGCATACTAAGATCCTCACCAAGACAGAATACATGTAGACAGAAATCTAGAGGCAGGCTTTGCTGGAATCTATTTTCAGGATATAATTTATAATATGTATTTAAAAAAAAATACCTTCTTACCAATGTTATTAAAACCGTAAGATTCTCTTGCTTTGGCTGCTGTGTATTCTGTGGTGGTCCACTTTCCATAGCGGTTGGGATCTACTTCTATCAGGTCAAATGGAGGTTCCCCATCCAGGATCCAGTCACTGAGGTATTTTCCTATGCCACCAGCATGTATAATGCCATACCTTGAAAACAGGAAAAAGTCCTTCAGTGCCAAATCTTCTATGTTTTGTTTTTAAAAATCAGAACTAGCATATACTACTAATACACCCCCTAAAGTATTTTAAACTTGTTCACGTTATGTTGTTGCTGTTGTGGTTCTGTTTTGTCTTTTTTGCAATATTCCATACTTTATTGACAGATATTTCTACTGCCCCACTGCCAGCAACAGAATACCATTGCTAATATGCAGCTGTTGCCATGCTTGACATTACAGCAAGCTCTTTCATTACCTAAAGTTCACAATTTTACAATCTTTTCCATGGACATTACAACTCTTTAACAATTAATACTAAAGACAGTTCACACACTTCTGATATCTATTAAATACACCGTCTACTCATAGAATACCTCTTCTTTTTCAAACAGGTTTGATTAAAACAGACTCAGATCTGAAAAACAGACTGATACATTCTAGCAGCTACAGTGATTATTTACATTACAGTGACAAGAGCAACAGCAGCAAAAGTCAGGAGACACTACTCGATAGCTTTAAAGAAGTTGAAATACCAGCAGTACTTTTAATATTGTTCCACAGAAAACCAGGTCATGTAGAGGAACTGGGCATAAAATTAAAGGTGTGTTTGCAGGGGTGCCAGAGTTTGAGAACTGCTTTTCTTCACCTTGATTTACTTTCTCTGTTTTCCACTACAACTACAAAAAGAACTTGTTTCAGAAAGCTTCTGCTAAAAGAATAAACAAATAGCCATTTTTGCTACTTGTTGGTAGCAATAGCTTGTCTTGTTTCTACATAATGAGTGTGTGAAAGATGAGGCTATGGAGCTCTCTAGTTAAAAACTTACATTAAAGGAACAACACCAGACAGAAAGGTAGGTGCTCAGAAGTTATAAAGTGATAAATTTTAGGTTTCCTTAGTTAAATATTTTGTACGTATTCTAGCTTTTGAAATGTGTGACATTTTGACATCCATAAGGAAAAAGCTGTGTGTAAAATGTGCTTCTGTGAGGTACCTGAACTAGGCAACTGTGGACAAGGAACTTTGCTGTGCAGCGATATATGTATGTGGCTACTTGTCCACATACGACCAAACAGTACTGTGTAATGATAAATCACAGGCACCTCAGATTTGACACCAAAACATTTCATGACAAATAATTATTAATACCTCTGCGAATTAGTTTGCCAAATCTAAAAAAAAAAAAAAGTGTCAAAATAGCTTTCTGTCTAGGGAAAATATGAAAATGAATTCTTAGCTATATGTGAAGTACTGCAATAAGCACAACAGAAAAACCTCTGAAGAAATAGTAAGTCTGTCCAAACCAAGCTTAGATTAGCATGCAGCAATCAAGTCACATCACTCACACTGAAGAGCAAAGCTAAAACAAACCTGAATTGCTGCTCAGCAACTTGCATTCTAAATTCTATGTACTCAATTAAGTAGGCAAGGATCTTATGGAAAAAGACCAACTCCTTATGCAATAATTCCATTATAATGCATATGCATAAGAAGATTGAATTCAGATTACACAGACAACTTACTTCTGGCACTTGTAGAATCCCTGACCTCATGATATTGATGAGATTACTTTGAGAATAGTGGGGGTTTATCTGCTATTTATTTATTTAAATTAAACACAAATGTCAAACTGCTGAGTACATGAAGTAATTCTGCCAAAAACTCCTCTAGGCTGTTCAGCATAAATCTTCGGTCTCTCAGCAAAAGCTTCTATCACCACAGCTGATGCAGTAAGGATGAGTGCTTGAAAACTGCCATGCTGCAAGTGCTACAGAAGAATTAGCCATTGTTGGTGTTACTGTAATTAGGCAACCCTTAATTGTTCATGGGCACAAGTTTCACAACCATGGCTATGATGCCTTCAAGAAAGCTTCAGAAGTTTTAGCCAGTTTAAGCCTCCCTGAAACATTCATTACAGCCAAAACCCTAGCGGAACAAAACCCAGAGACTACTGCATGACTGTGGATGGTGAGAGGCCAAATAGAATGATATCTTTTTTAGCTTCAGTTGAACACTGCTGAGTTGATGGCAGGGTAACCACGGGGACAAGATGCGCTGGGAGGCTGCTCTGAAATGTGGAGTTGCTATTACAGGTACAGCATGGATCTGGGATGGGGGGTCTCCTGGGCTCTGCAGAGCTTTGCAGCACTGACTGCACAAACAGCTGCTTTCAGTGCTATGAGCTGGGCCCACATTATGAGAAATTTTAACTTACACAGGGTGTCCAGCTCCCTCATTACCTTGGATAATGGGGAGCTGATTGTATTAATATATTTCCTGCAGTTTTGCTACACAAGAATAAAAAACATGCTGTGCAGGGATATGATATTACAAGTACCTGTAAAAAGCAGTGTTTAGGCATGTCAGCCTTCATACAAGGATTTAGAGAAAATTCCTTTAATGAACACGAACTGCCTTTGTTTTTCTTCTCTCCTTCCAATCCCTGTCAAATTATCTTTTCCATTGTCCCTGTCCTATTCTTGCATTTTATTTATGAGTCCTTGTTTCTCACCGAGTTTTCACTCATTCCATTCCTTTTTCTTAGGAAATTGGAGTCCCTGCACACTGTGGTCCTTTTTCTAGTCACTTTGTCCCAGGTTTTGTAATTTTTCTAATCTATTTCTGCAGGAAAAATGTTCAGCCTCTGGCTGTAGATATTACTGTGGACAGAATGCAGGAATCTTAGTGCAAGATTTAGTGAGTCCCTATTAAGTGTTTGTAAACTGTAAGATTTACAAAGGCTTATGAATGGGACTCATGGATAGATTTTGTGAAGAATGGCAGAAAGGCATATCTTTGGGAAGGTCACTTCTGCCAAATGTTAAGTTCATTCTAAATAAATGGTGTGATTAGAGCTTCACAAAAGAAAGACTTCACCCCCCCAAAAAATTAATGCAGCAAAACAACATACCTTCCAATAATCTTGTTCTTTGGAATTATTGCACTGCTTTGACTATACTTTTCTGAACTTCTAGCCTACTCATGTTAATGTTTTCAAAGCTATAAGTAACTGAAAATGGGAAGCATTGAACAACCTTAATAATAAGCTCTGCTAAATATACCTAGTAACTTCTTTGCACATTAAAATGCCTGGCAAATTGCTAATTTTAGATAATAAGAATCCTCTAAACTAACAGCACTAAGTCCTCTGTCACAATGTCCCTGCTAGTTGACTATGAGATAAGGATTTGCTAATGCACACAAAAAATTACAACACTGGTAGAAACACTGCAGTGACCCAGAAGCACAGAACAGAGAGTCAAAAGTCCCTGAAAAGCAGACAAAGCAATCCAACGACAGCAACTCAATTGTAACCTGTGTCTAAACATTTGGAGACTAATCTAATTCCTGAAATGAGTAATTTAAAGAAATTTAGACATATAAAACTAGTCTTCAGCTTTTCCTGTATAGAACTTTGATTCTACTCCAGTTGACACCAATGAAGGAAAACAGGCTCCAAAGTCTGGCAGCAGAGTAATGAACTTAAACAGTCTTTTTGGTGAACAAGGACTAGGCAAACCACTTTTGTAACTGTAAGTTCTGCAAATGTTACTAAAAGATAACAAATTAATTTGTTTATTTTTTTAATCCAGTCAGGAAAGGTGAATATCTTTCACAACGAATCATTGCAAAATTACCAAACCTCTTTATTTTGAGGGCCTCAGAAAGCACATTGGTGATACTGCCTTATCTTATGATCTGAGGGTTTGTTTGGTTTGGATTGAAAGAAAACTGGAAAAAGCTGAGCTGGATTTTGAACAGCAAATTAGGCAATTGGAAAAACAACGTAAAAAGAATGTGTTCAATAACATGTGCCTGGAACTGTATTCAGTTCATTCTATCCATCTTGAATCAATGGTCAATGTAAAACAGTTAAGGAGAAGCCAGGAAGGATTTTACCACTGACTTCAATGCAGCCAGAATATATAAGATGTAAAATGCATTCAAATAAAACATCATAATAGGAAGAAGAATTACATCAGTAAAACACTCACTCCTTTTGTCACACTGCCCTCTTCATTTTCTTTCCTCCAGCACCCAGCAACCTCCAACAGCCAGAACCATTACTGTGTTCATATCTCTAGAGCAGTCAGTTGCCCAATATGCTGGCAATGCCTTCTGCTCAGCACACCTTTAATGCTTCACCTGAAAGTTAATACCTTATATGAAAAGTTCTCCCTGTACCACTCATTCCTGCCCAACTTCAGTGGCACCAGTTTCTGCATATGCCAAATGACTGTTGAATACAGTATAAACAACACATAAAATGAACTGTGCATTGTAAAACCCAGAATGTTTATGACTAACTTGCTGCACAGAGAGTTGCAAGTACTACCCATTTCTTTCTGCACACTTGTCACAGATATTTGCTTCCAGAATAAAAGGAGGAAATCCAAAAATTAGTGAGAGTTAAGAAGAAGTAGGAGAGAAGGATGAGATTCCGTTATGTGTGTAGTGGTGATTAAGACTATTTCCAGTACAGTTTACATAAAATACGTGCAAACCCATAAAAATGTGAAAAGTTTGAGCTGACTCCCATTTTTAACAATATCACAGACACAAGTTGTCATGAATTTACTCACCCGAAACCAATAGCTACCCAGTAATTTTTGACACCCTGATGTGGTCCCACCATAGGAAGAATGTCTGGAGAATAGGTGATAGGACCCGCAACTGTGTTTACAATGTCTGCTGTTTTCAGAACAGGGACCATTTCCATAGCGGCTTCAATGTGCTCCATTATTCTGTCTAAATCAGACTCAAAAAGTTCTTTTCCAAAACCTGCACAAATATTTGTCTTTTATTATCTGAAAATACTTACATTTTAAATACAGTTATGCAATCTCTATATATGAAAGTTAAATGGAATTTATCAGTGAGTATGTTTAAGCCTTTGCTATCTTACATAAGAAAAATGGTGTCTGTAAATCATGAGTTACTTGTAGGATACAGTTCATTGTCACTGCAGCTATACTGTCCTTTATACATATTTGTTTAACCTTAGGGTCATGCAGATTCAGCAATGAAGTAGAGAGAAAGTAGAAAAACACAAAAACTTCCTTCTATGTTAATAAGACCCACTTATTTTTTTCAATATGCCAAAAGTTTCAGGAGGGGAAGAAAGATATTATCTATGTCAGCTTATGATTTCTATGGTGTTTAGTGAATTTGAGGATATGTTTCACCCTCGAGTGTGGGCTCTAAGAATTATTAAACATTACTCTATAGAGGGACTTAACACTATTGGAGACAATAAATTCAGGAAGCTGTGATAGTGCAATCCAAAGCCCAACAGTGCTGATTGCTCTTACTGAGGAAACACGTAGTGGCTTTCTTTAAACAGCAATGCTATTGACTTAATATAACTTTCTGTCTAGAACTGAATGCAATGCTGGAGCCTAAATGTAACACAGCAGTATGACATAGAATTTTTTTGCACAAAAAATCTATACAAATGTATAGCTCTCTTGCACATACATAGAAGTACAGCATTTTGTTTAAGACATTCCTTGCTATACCTGTGTTTCTATTTGACAACCACATCACGGGAACAGCAAAAATACAGACCACCTGTCAGTATACTGAAGAGAACTGTACCTTAGAAAAAATCCCTGTTCAGTTGCAAAAGGCTATATAACACAGATTTGATGACTACATCTAATCACAACACACATGCATGTGCCAGAGAGTAGGGTAAAACTATGTTGTAGAAGTGCATTTCATGCTTTCTGATGTTACATTTTTATTTCCATTCACCCTTATCATTATAGTTACAACTGTTCTTTGAAAAAATGTTTCTGCATTATAATCATGCATAGCAAATATGCTCTATTTTCCATCACATAAGGCAACATGACAGGCTGGGATTTATACACATTAAAAGGTGTGCTAGCGTTTACCAAGTTTAAAGATTTAATGTTTTTAATTACCTGGTGGGACTCCATTTGTTACCCATGAATCCTGCAGCTTCATCTTCTTCTCACTTTCATATGGACCAAATAAAAGACCATCCCTTTCTTGCCGCAGATAATATGATCCTTCTAAGTCACGAATCACAGGCAATTCTGTTTTTAGGGCTTTCACTTCAGGGATAGTTGATGTCACAACATACTGATGATGAACAGGTATAAGAGGGTGCTGCAGGCCAATCATTTTGCCTATGTCACGGGCCCAGAAGCCTAGAGAAGACAAAAATCAAAATAGAAATATTCAAACACTAATTTCAGTGAATGGAAAATAACAGTAAAACATTTGCAGGGAGTGCTGAGCTTTATGCAATGTGACAAAGAATTATTTTTCTATATTTTAAATCTTCAGATTATTTTTTTACATTATAAAGCATAATCTTCCTTCCATAATTCTATGTCCTTGTTCCTATTTATACTACCATATGTTATTTTACTTTACAGATAGTAAAAAAAATCAGTAAAATATAAATTAGGCTTCTAAAACTTCAGAAGATAATTTAATTAACAGTCCCACAAACCCCATGGTTTATTTCAGTAAAGTATATCTGCAGTGGAGTCGTAGCGAAGCCAGAGACACTTAAAAACCAGAATAAGTTAGCTCATATCACAGGTGTTAACTTAGTGTCTTACTATCAACCACATGAGCTTGTATGCTGCCCCAGGAGAGTAGTTAATTCCTAACACAGTCCAAAGCAGTACTTTAAGCCAGCTAACCTCAAGAATTTAAGTTTCTCTCCTCTTTCACATTCATCATGTGACTCGTATTAATTACATCTCTCACACAGCAATCAACTCATTACGATTTTTGTATTGGTGAGTTGTCAGCGTACTCTCCCATAGACATCAATTAAAAATTCAAATACAGACTGTGACCAGAAAATGCAGGCAACAATTGCCCTGCCCCTGAAGCCTGCTCAAAGTCCTTCACATATACTACTAGGCGAAGTTAAAGAAGACCCAAATCTTCTCTGTTATGGTTAAGCTGTTAAGACACTTAGTGAGATACCTGTGTCAAAGTCGAGGAATGGAAGACACTTAACTGCCAAACTTGTTAGTTTTGGCTCTGCATCATGGCTTACATCTGCAGTGGGGTTCAAACGTAAAGACCTGGGAATCAGATGGATATAACTGACTGGGACGGCAGCTGCTCTAAGGAGCTTGTAATACCTCCTGGCTCTTTGGATCAAGGATCAGAGATGTCAGAAGTGGGAATGGTGGAATAATCCAATGCAGCAGGAGGTTTGGTGGAGTCTGAGGGTGAGGACTGGGAGAAGGCAAAATGGAAGAGCAGGAAAAGGTAGCAGGACCTTCAAAATAAAAGGCTATGGGCTGTATGGCACCCAGGAAAAGAAGGCAGGCCAGCCTGGTTCCTGTGTAACCAGCTGACTCCAGACTGTTCATTGAAAAAATATATCCAGCAAGTTTTGCTGCCTAACACAGCTGCTCCCTTCTCCTGGGATTTACACTCATATAGTCCAGTTTAATTTACAACTTTGCTCCTTTTTGATGCTTGTCTTAACCAAATGCTCCAAACTCTCTTTTCAATTCCATATTCTTTAAGATGTGATCAAAATTTAACTCTCAGGGCCCTGAGGGTACTAAGAGGCATTATAGAATCATAGAATACCAGGTTGGAAGGACCCTCAAGGATCACCAACCTTTCTTTGTAAAAACAAAGTCTAGATGTTAGTGACCAGGATTATCAGTGATCCTAAACAGACTCACATGGGGCTTCCACCCACAGCCCCAGGAGACTCATTTCAGGTCAGCTCAGGGCCGTCAGAACCTGTCTGAGCTGGTTTGATCCTACGTGTGCCTGTTTACAGCTCTGTCACAACCATTCCTGTGCCTGGCCATGGACCACATTGATCCAGACCCTGATCCATGGACTGCTTTCCAGTTTGACCTTAGCCTAGTCTCATCTCTATGCTCCCAGGCAGTGCCTGACCCCCATTACCACCACCAGAGCTGTTCCTGACCTGTGGATCAACCTTGTGGCTTGGCCTCAGCTGGGCTTCATCACTATGGATATGCCTGTGCCTCATCCCCACAGGCTTGTCTGGAGATTTGGACTGTTGGCTGACCCCAGCCACTGGTGCTGGGCCAGCCCTAATCCCTCCCTTGTGTCCTGTAGGACAGAGCCCTTATTGGCTCTGTCTCTGCCCTGCCAGCCTTGTTACTGTGCTTGGCTCACAGTCCTGCAGGGAGCAGCTGTCCCATGCTGCTTCCTGACATTAACTTGGGAATACATCCTCTCATCTCTGGCATGGCCTAAAGCCAGGGCAATTAGAAGAACTGAGCTGGGCTGTGCTGGCCTTGTGCCATTCCCCCGCATCAGGAAGGCTGTCAGTCTCTTATTTAATGTAACAAACCAGCCTCAGGGCCCACCACACACGGTTTTTAAAAATGTGAATTTCTGAGAAAAACATTTTCTGTAGTGACTCACTTGACAAATGCTGACACCCACCTAAAGCAGGGGAGCAGGAAATCCAGGATCATGATAAAGACACCTGGTCAATTAAAAGCCCTTTGCCCAGGAAATACCAAAACCAGTATTTACTGTTCTGCATTTCTCAAACATAAGGCTTTTGCTTCTTAATAACATTCTCCTACTTGGAGAAGACTCACTGACAGAACACTTACTAAGTC
Organism: Melopsittacus undulatus; assembly: GCF_012275295.1. Classification (NCBI taxonomy): domain Eukaryota; kingdom Metazoa; phylum Chordata; class Aves; order Psittaciformes; family Psittaculidae; genus Melopsittacus; species Melopsittacus undulatus. Next base: position 24,600,316 of record NC_047557.1, on the reverse strand, counting down.
AGTTAAATTGGCTCAGGGAAGATCATGCCATACTCATATTATGAGTAATCCAAAACTTCCTTTAAGGCTAATGAAACCTGATCTACGCTTACTTATACAAAACAAAAACAAACCCCAAACCAAACCAAAGCAAACTCCTCAAAAAAACCCCAAAACCCAACCAACCGCCAAAAACAAATAAAAGATTCTAATAAAGTATTTCCAGCACATCTGCAAGGGTTTCCTCCATGACATATGACAAATACAAATGTGGATTACTTAAGTCTAAATTAGCTAACAATCTTTATGGAACTTCTTTTAATTTGGGTATTTCCATGTCACCAACAAACAAAATTATTTTAAGGTAAGGTCAGCTAATGATCCACGGAGGAGAAGGAAAGGTGAAGTAGCAGAAAATTGGGTCTTCAAAGTGTAAATTTTTCTTTTTCAAAATGGTACTAAATTTCTTAGCCATGAAGTTTGCAGAAGTATGTTACAAACACAGGTGATTTTAAATTGCTTTTGAGTTACAGGCAAATTGTTTAGGTTTGCTCAAAAGCAAATCTTAAATATTGCACTGCTAAAAACATCACACTTAAGATAAGTGCTTCTTTAATTGGTTAAAATAACAACAGCTGACATTTACTAAATTAAAAAAATACAATTTCTGTGCTTAAACTTTTTGAACCACGTGCAAATCTATTACAAACATAAAAATGGTAAAGGAAGAACATGTTATCTGAGACAACATTCTAATTGGAAGCAGATGTCAAGTTCTGTATCACACATAGTAGAGATACACGAAGGCATAAATTATATCTCTAGGACACTTGTGAAGATTAAATTGTAGAGATTGCAAACATCTGATGCTGAAATATTTAGCAGTGGTATTAACATACTTGTTGGACTGTGTAATCTGTCACTTGTTTTACAAAAAATCTTCCATCATTATGCATATATAAATGGTTGTATATACAGTGTGTGCATATCTGCAAACGTGTGCTTATATACACACACAAATACTGTATATGTAAACTAAACTCACTATTTTTGTATACTTTAATCAAACATTCCATTATAAATAGGCTTCAAATCACTGCAGCAGGCTCTGTACCAGTTAGATCCTGTCAGAGATTATTTATTAAGCATCTGCTTTCTTCCAAAATGGAAATCTCACATAAGGAACAGCTAAAGATTGGTTGAAACTAGTTTGTACCAGTTCCACAGCAGATGTCTGTTGGGGGATGAGGGAGAGAGGGAATATAGAGAGCCTTCTGATATATTTTTCTCTGCTCATATTACAACATGAGCTTAAAATACGAGTTCTGAGTGATACCAGTCATGATCTGTAGTGGAATGAGGCAAGGCTGAGAAGAATGAATGTTAGCTGAGAGAACATTTAGAGGAGGTACGTGTTATACAGTATTGATTTCACATCTTTAGCCAGAATGTTAGGCAATATGTGCTTCAAATGTTCATTTTGGCTGAACAGTTAACTACACAAGAGAATTAACTGAATCTATTGTTGGCCTAATAGCTTACTATATAATATAAGAAACACAAAAATTTCACAAGGGTGCATTCTAATTTTTGCAAATAAACTCCGAAAAGCATTTACTAGAAAACTCTGCCTAATGTCAACTTGATAAATAAGGCAAAGAAAGAGAACTACACTACAAAAAGATAAGGAAATTACTACATCTGTGATGATACTTCATCCATATGATGCAGAGCAAATAGTTAGGAATGAGTGCCTAGAAAATTTTGGTCTAAATTAGAAGTCTGATTGCCGAAAGACCTGCCTTCCCATTCCATAATCTTGGATCACTCTTGACCAATAAACTCATACTGTGTAACAAATGACATAAAGATCCTATTAGTAAGACAGCTTGTGTTTTTGTAACTGAATGCTGTCCCATAATTCATGCTTGAAAGCCATGAACTGGCAGTCAGTCAAATATTAATGCCTCTAACTTTCTAAGTGCTTGACTTTGCAGTCTAAGTAAAATTCTTTTAATCCAGCTTCTGTGTTTGTGCGCTTGTTTGCTTTCTAAAAAGTATACTGAACTCTTCTAGCCTCTTTCTCTCCAAAATGTCAGTATGTGGTACCCATAACCATGCTTACAACCTCAAGGTGAACTTTTTTCAGATCACTATTTTAGCTGGGCATATAGCCATAGCAGGTGATCACCTACGTATGGGAGGTATATGATGAGAAAGCACATTTTGCAATGGGTTTCCCAGGCAGTCTTTACTGAAAGCTTGGAATGATCTAACGCAGGGCTGTCTACATCCCAGACACTGAAAGAAAAGTCACCCAGTAATGTCCATCCTGTCAGTTAGCCCTTTTATCTTACTCCCACTGAATTCCTCACTGTCCCAAACTTCTCTCTTCCCCATCCCTGCTTGTCCTGTACCTGCTCTTATTTTCCACTGTCTAAAGCTCTGCTCTTCTTACTCCAGACATTACATCCTTCTTCAGCTATTTTGTCTCCATGTGCAAGTCAGTGGCCCTCACTTGTCAAATCCTGTTCCACCTGTCTTCTCTTCCAATCTGTTCTCATCTACTTCTCCCTTGCTATTCTGTCAGTCACTCAGGCCCAGACTGCTCAAGCAGCCTCACTTTTCCAGTCCCAGCTTCACACACAACCACTTGTTCTTCCCAAAGTATTCTTCCCAATCTTTTTGCCTGAAACACTCCAGCTGCAGTTCCCTTAACGAAACATTTTCAGATCCCTTTCTGCTATCCCTCCCCATGGTCCCCACTGTTGCCATTCCTACAGTCCTTTGCAGTTCGAGCTTCCTTATTCAGCAAGCTCTCTAGCACACTAACTGCCAGTGCTTCCAACCACCCCCAGAAGCCTTTCCCAAGCATTTCATTCTACCAGTCCAACTCACTCATAATTCCCATTCTTAGGCATGACAACCAACAAGAATCCCTGTCTCACTCATCTTCTTCGTTTTATCTGCTTTGCACTAGAAATAGATGTTGTTTCTTGTCCATTGCACGGATGTAGAAAGGAATTATAAAGATATATCCTTGCTTTCAGTTCACTTGTCCCATCTGAGAAAGAAGCAGTCTTAAGTCATCACAGCCTCCTACTGAAACCTGATTATTCACTGAGGTTGGACATATGAAAGACTCATGCCCTAAAAATGCAGATATGATTCAGTTTGAGAGAGACCATCTGCAAAAATTTCATCCAAATGGTAAATATTCAGAATGTTTTCAAACAATTGAAAGCAGAAAGTCTTATACTAGGAATTAAAGGGTAGGAGGTACCAACAGTTTTACCAATAATATATTTTTCTATAACTTGTATAAAGCAGCATAAAAGTAAGTGAAGTTTGGGTTTAATAAAGGTCTTTAGACCTATCAACTTGTTTAAGAAAACAAACACAAATCCAAACACTCTTGCCCAAAAGCTATTTGAAACAGAAATATTGGTTTGGCTTTTCTAACACAATGAAGAATAAAAGTTGCATATGCAAATACAAACTCCTTTGAGTTAGGAGATTTTTATTACACAAAATAATGTGTTGTTAAGCCAAGCATACATTTAATATACTACTCAAAGGGCAACAAAAATCAAATGTTTCAAGGATGTGTAGACAGAGTTAAATCTTACAGAAAGATAATACTAAAATAGACAGGGTTATCTTACTTGCTGCAAATCCTCAATTTCTTTGAAGAAACAGTGAAGACTTTTCTATTCCATTTGTACATCCCATCTCCCTTCTTAAGTAGCTTTCATAGAGGACAATGTGCATAGGCAGTAACCTCTTTACTACACAACTTACACTAGATCAAAAAAGGTCTCTTCTGCTATAAAAATCTAACAAGACAGTCTGACTAGAAGCTGCTGTAGACAAACCATAAAGAAATCTTTTCAATGCCCAGTCAAGGACAATTAACATTTTCTAAATTAACATTAGCTAAATTTTCACAAGACTGTAAAATAATAGGCGCAAAGTATATTTTACCACAAACCAAGTGAATGTTCAGAAACATATATTGCTTATTCTTGTAATCCACACAATTCAGTACAGATGCTCTGTTGTCAGCTAGTTTATAAATCTGAAGAGTACACAAATGTTTATGTTAAATCCTACCTGCAGTATTCACAACTCTTTTTGCTCGAATTATTCCAAGTGGAGTTTCAACTTCCCATGTTCCATCTGATCGGGAGTTCAGGTTGGTCACTTGGACAGGATAATTTATTTGGGCACCATATTTTCTGGCTCCTGCAGCCAAGGCCATAGTGAGAGAATAAGGATCAATATGACCATCGCCAGGGTTGTACAAGCCAGCTAAAACCTAAGTGGAGGCAAAATCCCACAAAATGAAAGAAATTAGAACTTATTAAAATTAACTAATTTTTAAAAACAGCTTTCTTTTTTGAGTGCAGTAAACCTTAAGGAGTCACATCAAAGCAAATTTTCAAAACATATAATAACATCAGTGCTACAGCTATCCAACTTAACAATGGTCTAAGGATGTTGCTTGGTTCTTCCATATTTTAATATTATAATATTATATTACAATTAATAGTATGCACACTGGTATATAGTATGTACTAAAATGCGTGTAAGTCTGATTTTAGCATCTTTTTTTCCCTGAAAATCAAGAATTTCTTGTACAGTTTGTATAAAGGAAACAGACCTTCTGTCTTGCCAACTGATGGACCAATATTTAATTGCAACATTAGTCATTTCCCATAAAATTGGGTTCTTTACCGTATCCATGTTCAATAAGGGAAATAGTTCTTGTACTTTCTCAGGTGTGATTAGGTACTGCTCTGTTGGGTGCCAACCAGCACGAGTCATTTGGTATTTGAATTCATCCACTCTAGTAGGAGTTGAAGCAATTCTGATGCTGCCAGGCTGATGAAACCCCACAGCCTAAAACAAAGAGCATAAGCTAATTACCGAAAGAACCTTTACTTACCTCCATAGAATCATAGAATCATAGAATAGTTAGGATTGGAAAGGACCTCAAGATCATCTAGTTCCAACCCCCCTGCCATGGGCAGGGACACCTCACACTAAACCATATCACCCAAGGCTTCATCCAACCTGGTCTTGAACATAAATGCATGTTCTTATGCTATGAGAAGACTAGGGACTAGGATTTTTGTCACTAATGTCACTGAAAAGAAGTTAAATAAAGTTAAGTGCCCTTGAAGGAACAGGACTTAGATGCAAAATTCTAGAAAAAATAATAATTTAAAAAAATATAAAATTAACTTCCTGGGTAAATACTCACTATCTTCAAAACAGTTGTAAAAACCTTTTCTTGAATGTCATGATGCTATTATTTTTATTAAGATTTGAATATTTGAATATATGTAATCATACACTTTCAAAAGTAGAATCAGATAGATTTCAAAAATAAATACATAATTTATTATGTTAAAGTCTATCACCTGCATAATTTTCTATTGAGATGCTGCAGAATATATTTAACTGACTAAGCGCCTTTATTAACACAATGAATAACCACCCGCCTCTTTTTGTCTTTTTAATAAAGTGGAAATCTTTATATAGCTGCAGACTGAATGTTCACTTTTTGGTAAGCACTATTTACTTAATGGGATCTTAATATGTCTGAGTAAGTCTTTTAGCGAACTCACAATGATAATCTGCTGTAGCATCTTACCTAGATAAGCAGTAGAAAGAAGAAAAAGCATTTTATTACAGTTGTCCAGTTTTTAGACTAGTACAGTGAGAATCATACAATTTCTGCTGAAGTCTGAAGCAAGCATGAATTTAGTGAATGAAAGCTGTATAGCTGAATGATGCCAGATAAAAAAGATTACTCCCATGTTTCTTTGCATACCCATTCCTTAAGTCACTAAATAAAAACACATCTCTAAAAGGGATGGGAAGAATTACAGCAGTCTTCTCAAGTACAGACAGGGTCATATTGTATGAATTTTTAAGTGGACATGTTTAAAGCAGGAATATATCGTAGTCAATCCACTCATTCCAGATCTTAATGTTATTTTAACTCCCATACCGAGCTGATGTTGCAGACTCAGTCTGCTGAACTTCTGAGATGTTTTTATCAAAACCATTTTCTTAAACTTTAGAGGGATCTGTGAAACCATCTAAAGTATTTAGTGACTAAGCACCAGACTACAGCATATACATGCAGGCAGAATAATATATTTCAGTAAAAAAGGAGCCTTATGGTAGTCATGAACACATACATGTATACATCTTATCAACTACAAACTTTTTTATAAGACTAGCAGTACTGATCTTAATTAATACTTTAAAGATTAAGGAGATTACCTGTCCAGTCTCTTCTTCCAGCTTTTCATAGAGTTTGATGCTGTAAGAATGGATTTTCTTCAAGTTTATTCCAGGATGAAAATAAGTAGTTAAACCAGCCTTAAAAAAGAAATAGGCACAACAACACAGAAATATGATTAGAAATGCACCATTTTCTTTCCTTTCTTCCAAAGTCATTGAAAAGGAGCTGTCAAATACTGTAAAGAAAAGCAACACATGGGTAGAGCCAACTGCTACAAAAATAAAAATAAAATCCTTTCCCGACTTATGGCATTCTTGTTCTCTGCACATGTGCTTTTCCACCTGTCTTTTCTCATCAAATTTGTCAACCCATGATACTGTTGCAGTTGTTCTCTTCTATGGTTTCCTTTCTTGCTTAAATTATTCAGTTGTCTGTTTCAAGCCTTTCAGAAGAGACACACAACTCCATTCCTGATCAACTAAATCAACTGATTATATGTCCTGTAACAGGATCTTTTCCTTCTTACAGATGGAGATGGGAGAGAAATCAAAACTTCACATACACCAGATCTTAACAAGAGTTATTTTCTGCAGTGTGAACAGCAGTGCCATGGCAGTCAAGTATTCTTCTATTCTCAACAGATGTATCGTGTGGTAGCTAAAGAGCAATTGCTACATTTCAGAAGTAATTTAAGAAATCACTATATATATTTGCACATCATCTTACCATTACCAGGTCTGACTTCAGAAAGCTGTCAAGCCTTCTTTTGGTTCATGCAGAGGTAAAATCAAGAAGTTACCACAGCCTCTTCTGTATTTAAAGAAACTATTCACCTGCCTACAGTAGAGACAGCTGCATCAATCTAATGACATTCATACCTGCATAGATTTAGCACTTATAAATAATAGAATATAAGTGTTACTGGAGTTAAACATATATCTTTTTATCTCCTCATCTCTAAACCCCTTTTTCCAAGGGAGACAACAGAAATGCAAAATTATCTTAGGTTTTCAAGCTAGCTGCACTGCTTTGAATACTTTTTATTTATATATGGCACATATTCTACTAACCAAAACAGAACTTGTTCATAGATTTAGGTTGCTTCAATTAAGGAAACTAGACACAAGATTCCACCTTGGCATTCACTGCCATTCTGAGAAAAAAACAGCAGGAAATATAAAAGTGAAAAGTAACACATACAGTAGAGTTCTTACGGTTTCCTTGTAAGTTGCTTAGCATGCATATACATTAACTACTCTTGATTTAAACTCGTTAACTCTGTTCTGTGCTACACATCTAAGTCTTTAACTTTTAAAGCTATTGGAATAACTGTACACATATGAATAACAAATGCAAGGTTTAGTGCTCTTTAAAGATATATTTTAAAGTAATTTAAACTAATTTAGTTATGCTAAGAACCTATTAAATGTTACACTTCTTTATAATTAATACCAACATATATTGCATGAATTAGACCACACATCATTTTTTTTCAACTGTGGCCTCTTCTGACCCATCTTTCTTAGTGTGGCTTCATATTTAAGACCAGATCTTTGTATTTGGAAAAAATTAACTTGAAGCTGCTCTTAGCAAATAGCTTACCATCAAACTTGCTTAGCATGGTAAACAAATGGCTTACCATGAATCATACTTACTGCCTGAGATGACAGGTACTCAGGGTCTTCAGAGCAAGAGTATGATAACTGTATGTCATTACTGATTGTGTGTCTTTACACTAGCCACAGTGTTAAAAGTTTTCCTACTTTTCTTTGTATTTTATCAATGCCAAATAAACCAATGGAAGAAAACCTCAAAATTAGTCATTTACCAGTATTATATTTTTCAGTTGTGCTTATATTTTAGACTTAAATTTGGTTTCAGTTCCCTACTTATGTTTGGTACTTTTTATTACCACAACAATCCCAGTTTAAAGAAGTGATCACACACATCTGCAGAAGGGAGATAAATCTACTAAGGGCCACATTAAGTACAGAGCAGGCATGTGGATTCAGAAAGTCCCTGGGTTAAATTAATAGTCTGGAAAAATATTACTTGTCCTTTTCTTATTATCATATCAGATCGTCATTATACTGGACGCTGCTGGAGACTAAATACTTCGCTAAATGAATGTGCTTTTATGTTGTTATGAACAAATTTATTTTCATTATCTCAGAATAAAACCCAGGGCTCTTTCACTGAAGAATTTGTAATTAAAACTTGTTTATTTCTTAAAAATAAATCCTAAGGGCCTTTGTTCTCTGTATTTAGAATAAAGAAATAAATTAGGCATTGAAATGTTTACATTTCTTTAGCCATGTATAATTATCTATGAGCAACTGATTTACTTGTACCTGCAATTTTGTCATATGATACTGTTTTCCTGTCTATTTTTATTCATGTAAACATTTTCTGGTCTTCTGTTATTTTTCAAAATCTAATAATACATTTTCCAGATGTAGAGAAATTCCATCTCATTGGTCACCATTAGTAAAAGTCCTTTGAATCAAATGAACCACAAATCACTTGCAAGTTAGCTACAAACCCCCACACATTCAAGATCATTAAATTGCAGAAACTTAATAAAACCTTCTCTAATTTTTTTTTAAGTGAAGAATAGAATTTGGAACACATTTGATGACTTTTGGCTTCAGATAATGGATGTTTCTGATTTCACGAGTGCACTTGAGAGACAATTATAACCTGACTGTACTATATAAAAATTAAGATCATAGAATCATAAAATAATGATAATAAACCAAACAGTTTGAATGAGACCTCAGGAAGTCTCTATCCAACCTCATACAGAAAGCAGATCAGTTACAAGATCAGACTAGATTGCTCAAGATTTTCTCCAGCCCCATCTTGAAAATCTCCAAGGACAGAGATTGCACTACTTCCCTGGCGAAGTGTGTAGCTTTGCATTTGTCTCAGTCCTTGTCAAATTTTATGAAGTTCCTGTCCTTCCATCCTCACAGACTCTCTAGGTCCTTCATCATGGCAGCCTTGCTATTATGTGCATTGTCAGTCCTCCCAGTTTGGTGCTAACTGCAAACTTGATGAGCATTTATTTTGTCACCTACTCCAGCACATTGATAAAGATACTAAACAGGATGGGCCCCAGGACAGACACCTGCAACATGCCACATATTTCCAGGCTTTGGGTAGAGTATGCATCATTAACCACTGCCCTCTGAACCTAAATACTTGTCTTTTCACTATCTGTCCAGCCATAGGGACCATAACATCTTCAGCTGAATACATGAGTATTATGGGAAACAGTGTTGAAATTCTGTTAAAATGTAGGTAAGTGACACCAGTTGCTCTCCCGTTGTCTAGAAACTCAGTCATCTTAACATAGACGGTGATCAGGTTTAGTCAGACTTGACTTACACTTGGCAAATCCATGCTGACTGTTCAAAACCACCTTTTTTTCCTTTATGGGCCAAGCTCTGAGACACAATCTGTAATTTTCTGAAGAATCAAAGTGTAGCTGTCTGGCCTTTAGCTCTTCTGCTTGTGGCTTTTTTTGAAGGTGCATACATATGCCCTTGTCCAAATGCTGGGTACCTCCACCGATCTCCAGAGTCTTTCAAATGTCATACATCTGTGGCCTTGCAATGCTGCCAGCATTGGATGCAGCCCATCTGGTCCAATGTGTCTGCATGAATCAAATTCTCCCAGTAATTACCGGCTTGACCCTCAGACACTGCTGATAGTTTCTTTTCTTCTTGAACCCTGCTCAGGCTTGAGAAACCTTGTCAGTGAAAATTGAGGCAAAGAAGACTGTGAGTACTTCAGCCTTATCTGTGTACACTGCAACTAAATTACCCACCTCATTCAACAACACTCCCATGTTCCCCTTGTTCAGCCTTTAACTACTAATACGGCAGTAGATGCTCTTCTTGTTGCCTTTAATGTTCCTTACAAGTCTTAACTATAGTTGAGCTTTGACTTTTGCAACATCCCCTTCTCATGCCTAGGGAATTTTTCTGAATTGCCCCTTTGTAGCCTTTTCCTGTTTCTGCCTTCTTTATACTGTGCTTTTGCTCCAAAACTCACTCACGAGCTCCCTATCTGGCACAGCTGGCCTCCCATTGTGTCTGCTTTTTTTCCTGAGTTCAGAGTGAACCATCCCTGGATTTGAAGGAGGTTTGCTCTAGGCTTTGCTCTATTTTTGTAAGACAGTGATTTTGTTAGCAGCAAAATCAATTGCATGTCAAAAGAAACACAATTACGTAACAGAATGATGTGTTAAGTGTTTTCCTAGAAAACACCTTTTAAAAAAAGTAACACCACCAAGAGTCTGCTATCTGAGTGAGTTATACTTGCCTTGTTCAGTCCTTGGAGCTTCAGTAGGACTGCATATTATCTAACCTGCAGAATAGTGGAGCTTTGACAATTCTTAAAGCCTAAGACTTGGCTTTGTTTACACACATGGAATAACCACTGCTTTGATATGGTTAGGCAGGTATAAAAATGAGCAGCGTTTGCTCTGCTAGTTATATGTTCTTATTACTGGTAATAGATAAATGTGCACACTTTCTGTGCTGTTTTAATAACACGTATGAAATTCAGCCAAATTTATCTCAGACCTGAAAAGTGGAAGAAAGTTTTGGCAGCAATACTAGCAGGAATATAATCTACATGAAACACAATCCTGAGCTCTAGCAGGGCTTAGCAGACTGTGAAAGAGAAAATGTGATATAGTACAGCACAGAACTAATTTCATCATTTGTGGCTGCAGGCAATAAACTACAAGCATTTTGTGTGCTAACTATATGTGTAATTTCCAACTGTATCTAGTACTGTATCACTGTGAAGAAAACACTGATAAGTGTACAGTACTTAGTATAACAAAGAACTCACAGTCACAGTTTTGATCTTTCTCATAATCTGAAATAGACCTATCATCAGTCTTTTAATCTTCAGATACAGCACCCTGAGATAGATGAAAGAGACAGAATACCATGCACTCTACCTGATGGTTATCCATTTTAATCTGTCAGATAGCTAGGCTTCTTGCTGGGTTAATAGCAAGGATTTTTCTGCTGCAACAGGTGCCACAAGGCAGCCCTCCCAGTTGTGGTTGTGCAGGCATTTTCTCTGGTGTGCACCAGGTCCCTCCCTGAATGAGGAGCTCTTTGAAACAGAGCTCCTCATTCAGTGTTCCATTGCTGCATTCAGTAAGAAGTGGGGGAAAAAATACTGAAGGAGAGATTTCTTTTACACAGTTATGAGCAATAAACTAGAGCAAGTGAATAAAACAACAAGAACAAAGGAAACAGTAACAATCCTCATTCATTATTTAGGTTTCTTATTCCACAGGAGTTTTATTATATTTTACACACATATTGTTCCGTATACACGTTGGGTAAATAAAATCAGTCTGTGCCTCACTAGAGGACACTTAAGTCAAAGTATTTCTTTGAACATTTCATAGTTTTGATTCAATACAGAAAATGCATTATCTGACAATATGCATGGTGTTGCTTTGTTTGCTGAACTGCCATCAGCTGTGGTATGACTGTCTAAAAGAGATGTAGCTACCTAATTTTGTTTTCCCTAACAATATGCATTCTTTGCTTTGTTTTTTAATAAGCAAGTACAATGAAGTATAAACTTACACATTCAGACAGTGATTTTTTTAATTTCATTTTTTACTGTTGCTCTCTCATAAGGCCCCAAACACATAAAACATCTGCTCTAAGATGAAGTGCTTCAAACTTCAGATTTCCTCTCCTGGGAGAAGTACGAGAATACGAATGAAATAGAATCCCTTTGAGTTATACTCCTTAATTTGTTCCTGAAAGGCACCCAGTGACTATAGTTACATTGTATTAACAGAGTAGTTCTAGAGACAGCAAACTGTTGGGTTTTTACTCTTTTGTATGCTACACACGGGGATAATATTCTCCCAGTTTCAGCTGCGCCCAGCTGGAAATGAATGGAAAAAAACATGTTATTGTGGCAAGTTTTATTTCATTTCATTACACTACCTACTCCAGACGCTGACATAGAAAATACATAATTACGTACATGCATGTTGTGCATTAGTATGTCCATGTGAGTAGCACTATTATAGAAGGTGTCCCCACCGTCATTATTACATGTATGCCTTTTTAGTTCTTGTCCTTACAGTACAAACATTCAGCCTTAAGAAAACCCCACAGTGTACAGCTGTTAGCTTTGCTTCTCCAAGATTTTGTGTAATGCCAGCTGTGACCAGAAAGGAAGCTCTTGTCTCTAATAGGAATCTGTTTCTGCGACAGTGATATTCTCTGAGAACTGGACACGGATAACACTGCTTAATCACCACTTTTTCAGTATGTCACATATTAAAAAAAAAGTAATTACACATACAATAATGTCAAACTGCACATTTTTGGTTTATGTATGGCAGTGCAACCATTTCCAATGATAAAGTCTGTAGTATAAATTCAATCATCTTAGAAACAAACCCTTAAATTTAAAAAGTCTAAGTTTAAATCCAGTTAACTGCCAAAAATGTGTGATATCTGAAGGGGGCCTACAGGGATGTTGGTGAGGGACTATTTGTTAGGGACTGTAGTGATAGGACAAGGGGTAATGGGTTGAAACTTAAACAGCAGAGGTTTAGATTGGATATAAGGAAGAAATTCTTTACTGTTAGGGTGGTGAGGTACTGGAATGGGTTGCCCAGGGAAGTTGTGAATGCTCCATCCCTGGCAGTGTTCAAGGCCAGGTTGGATGAAGCCTTGGGTGATATTGTTTAGTGTGAGGTATCCCTGCCCATGGCAGGGGGTTGGAACTAGATGATCCTTTAGATGGTCCTTTCCAACCCTAACTATTCTATGATTCTATAATACTACTAGTTACCTTCCAGTAATTTCAAAATACAGTCCAATTTTTACTAATGAGAAAAGTGTAGCTGAACCAACTTTTCCAAACTCATACAGTTGATCTACAAAGAATTTAGGGCTAAAGTCTGTATCTATAAAATAACCAAGATTGTTAATCTCTGGAAAGCCAGGGAATATAAAGGTAATGAAACTTCCACTATGGTTGGATACACAAACTGCTGTTAATCTGAAATATTAACAAAACATTTCTTACTGCATGCCAAGTAGATCCAGCAGTGAGCTCAGATTTTTCTAGCAGAACAACATCCTTCAGGCCAGCTTTAGCCAAGTGATAGGCTAGACTCACACCAACACAACCACCTCCGATGATCACTGTGTCTGCATTATCTTTCCCCAAGGAAGGAGAAGGGGTTTCTTTCCTGGGGAAAAAAAAAATAAAATTACAGACAGTTACAAGAAGACAATTGCATTTTTGTCCATCTTTCTTGTTTACTGCTCTGATCAATATAACTTGGTGCCTGTTCGGGATTACAGACACACCTGACTTAAAACCTAACCTGTTCCCTCTCTATCATAGTATCATGGAATCATAGAATGGTTTGGGTTGGAAGAAACCCTAAACCTCACCCAGTTCCACACTCCCTGCGTCAGGCAGGGACACCTTCCACTAGACCAGGTTGCTCCAATCCCTGTCCAGCTTGGCCTTAAACACTGCCAGCAATGGGGCAGCCACAGCTTCTCTGGACAATCTGCACCAGTGCCTTACCACCTGCACAGGAAATAATTTCTTCCTCATGTCTAATCAAAATCCACTCTCTTTCAGTTTAAAATCATCCTGCTTGTCTTGTCACTACATGCCCTTGGAAAAAGTCCTTTTATCTTCTTTTAAAGTAAATGCTTTTAAATGGTCAGATACATAAACAGTAGTTATACAAAAAATAAAGCAAGCTTGTTTCCACTCACAACTTTAAATCCTTATTTGTCAAAAATACCCTTATATGTAGATCTTATTTGTCAATAGGAAACTGTACCCCTGAAAAGACAGTGTAAAAACCTGACTTTTCAAAAGTGCTGTAGTATATGAAACACAGAAAGAAAATCTTCAAAAAAGTGTATTTAGTAAGGCACCTTATTAGATTTCTAAATCAAGTGTCAGCACACAGCATCAGTGTATGTGTTCATTCACAATGAAAGAATTTTTCTTTTTTGTTCTATGTTGACATGTTCTACTTTGCTGAAGTCAAAACATTATAGAAACAGGTTTATATCAATGGCTCACACCTGCTATTACACTGAATTGTATTTTCACAACCACTTCAAGCCAGCAGAAACCAGAACTGCTGTGAAAGGCAGCCGTGTCCTCCTCTATCTCATCTCATCCTACTCTCTACTGCCCCATCCACAGGAAGCCAAGAAGCAAGCCAGATCAGAAATTTATCCAATTTTGAAAGAGCTGGGTTTTTTTGATGTGAGACAAGGTAGAATCTCTTAGTACTATAGCATTACAGGCTGGTGTGAAATCACAGTATGTCTCCCTTGAGGACAGTTAACCAATACTCAGTTTTGTCTCTTCTCTCCTTGTACATTTGTTTTCGCAACTTGTCTGGCGAAAAGGTTTTCTAATGTGTAACTAGTCTTCCACCCATCCTGCACCCAGAAATCAAAACTATTAGTTTATGTATTATGAGTAGACATCTCATAATGTGATCTTTCATACGCAAATGCAGGAGGAACATGCATCATGTTTACCCACTATGTGGCAGTGAACAAAACATAAAGTACATGGGAGCCCCGGACACCACAAGTTTTCTGAACTTGGTGTACCACACATTTGCACATGCTCTTTTCTGAGATTACACATTAATTTTTGCAAGTTAACAATAAGCTGTTTAACAGCCAAGTGTGAGACACTTGATCACCAGCTCCACTACTGAATTTTGAGAGCCATGGTAATTAAGATCAAGTGTAGTAGTGTTTCTCACTCTTTTTTTATGCATTTTTATGAATTTGAAATTTGCTCACCTGAATTTCATCTCTTTTCAAACCTTTTCTTTCAAACCCAGGAGCCTGGGAGGAATACAGGGGGTGCCTTCCCTGTGAACTTCACGGTTCACACAGGTAAAACAGGTGATTTTTTGCACATCGACATAGCTCAGAAGACACCAGGAGGGATGTCTCTGTACCAGGTCACTGCCTCACCCCGGGATGGTCTGGTCTGAGGGGAAGATGCACCTCCTGCCCACGGGGAGAGAGGCCCCGTGACCCCCGACCGGGGGCCGCTGGCGCTCCGCAGGCGGGCACACGGAGCCTGTTCACCACCTTTCCCTCACAGCCCCCTCCAGCAGCGTCACCCTGGGGGTCGCGCCTTGAGCCACGGCCGGTATTGACCCCACCGCCCCCCGCCCGTCAGGTACAGCCCGGCCCGGCCCGACCCGGCCCGCGGGACTGCACTCACCGCCCCTGGGCGCCCGCGCCGCTGCCGAGGGGCCTCAGGGCAGCCGCGGTGAGGGTGTCGGGCCAGCCGCCGCGGCGAGGGGGCCGCAGCCGCCGCAGGGCTCCCCGCAGCACGGCGCTCATGGCGCGCACAGCCACCGGCAGCAGGGATGGAGAGCGCTGTCTCGGCGCTCCTCCCGTCCCGTTCGTGCCGCAGAGGTCAGCCCCACGAAGGAGGATGCCGGACAATCCCTGGCTGAGGGGCAGCCGCGGGAGCAACAGGGCACCTCCTGACCCCAAGCCAGGCAGAACGGGGACGAGCGAAGCAGTCCCGGCAGTGCCGGCCCCCCTCAGGGTCAGGGGCCGGGCTGGGCCGGGCCGGGCGGGGTGTTGCCCGCAGCGCTGCCCACCGCGGCCCGCCTCTTACCGGGCTATAAAAGCATGGCCGGAGAGCCCGGGGTATCCTGAGCTTTGTGCCGAGCCGGTGGGGCAGACTCTTGCCACCAGCGTCCCTGGGCGAGGAAGATGCTGCCGACCGGGAAGACCACGAAGCAGGGCAAAAGGGTAATTCTCCGCCTCTCCCTACTCCCCGTGGGCCCGTCCCGCTCCTCTGCCCGGCGCGGGTGCACCGGCGGGCGCCGGGAGAGGTGCCCCCGGCGATGCCGCCGGGCGCAGCGGGAGGCTCTGGGCCTGTTCCTGGCACCCCTGCACCACGCAGCCGACCCAGCCCTGTCGGGGCCTCGGCCGGAGGCTCTCCGGGGGGGTCTGCGCGGAGGATGGCTGTCCTGAAGAACTGCTGCCGAACGGGCACAGCCGCTAACCGCGCTTGTTAACCTCCCAGTAGAGTACTGGCTATTTCTGCAGGTAAGGCCAAATGGGGTAAAGCTAAAGTAAAGCCGTAACTGCACCTGTTCCACATGGAGCCACCCAAGACTTTTGGACCCCATTACAAGCTCGATAGATTAGACTGAATTTAATGTTCATAGAATTTTTATTTCTCTGAACACATAGACTGTAGTCACTGAAGTTCAAAACTATTTTGTGTAATATTGTTTGATATGCAAATTGAGCAGTGCTTGCAACACATTAAAATGGTGAGTATTTTAAACACTAACCAACATTGGATGGCATTTCTGCTTCCAGCATCCTTCTAACTCTTTAAAAGACTGAGATTGCTCTTCTCTTGATTTATATAACTGAATAACAACAGTGGTTGTAGTATGAGTGCAGTATCCAACATGTACATGCCTTTGCACTCTTATTTAGCTGAAGAAATAAGTCAGTGTAAAAAGTTATCTAGGCATCAGCCATTATAGCCATTAAGGTAAGCATAAGAACAATGTCTAAATCAAACCCTCTGATATATTCCAGTACTGCTACCCTGCACTGCTGCTTGGGAAAGTCAGTGGAATCATGTATTCTGTCTTCCATTCAGAAGGACACTTGTGTCGTTAACAGCACACTTCTTACTCAGAACTGGTTTTACTCATTTTTATGTGTAGCATGTAAGTCTAGAGTAAGAGAACACAAGGATATGGGAAGAAGGGTATGGTAGCAAAAGTAAAGCAGTGAAAGGGTGACTCAAAAAAGTCTTGGTTAGCTTTTCATGGGTACTAATTCTTGTTATTTAATACCAGATCTGTGTACTGCTAGATTACCTGTTAGTAAAATTTGGGTCTGCATTACACATGAGCACACAGCTCTAGGTCTTTAGGGCAGAACAAAACAATCCTGATGCTAAACTTACACTAGCTATATGCTGGTTGAGCCAATGGTATTTTACCTAGTATAGATAAAGTAAAAAAGGTGTGAAGAGATGATATCAGACCTGTAATAAAGTTTGCAAAAGAGTTATTTCTATGTTAAGCCAATCTGAAACAACAAAGTAAGATTGTATTAAGTACTTTGTGTGTTGTAGTTGTCACCTGCTCTTAGATGCCCCAATACTAGGTTTAATATATCACAGTATATTACATATTAAGATGCTATGGTGTATTTGATCGTGGCTTATGTTGCTTCTGTGTGTTAGAAGTGAAGATTATTTTGTTTAAAAAAAGCTAGAACTGTGAAGAAAAACTTATGTTAAATACTGGAAGTGACTTGTTAAAAGAAAAAATCCGTTAGTTGTAGTGCACGTACATATAATACCTGTATATGATGTCAACTGTATCTATTATTCATTGTTCAGTTAACAAGCAACAACTTGAGGCTGCTTGTGTGTTAAAGGTTTGGGTTTATGACTTCTGCACTCATCTGCATATTAAACTTATAAAGCAGGCTCTGTCC
This sequence comes from Melopsittacus undulatus, assembly GCF_012275295.1. NCBI lineage: Eukaryota > Metazoa > Chordata > Aves > Psittaciformes > Psittaculidae > Melopsittacus > Melopsittacus undulatus. The sequence goes on along the minus strand of NC_047557.1, from coordinate 24,582,520 downwards.
ATAAAAGATTCCTTGGCAGGCAGAGGGGGCAGGGACTCAACCAGTGATCCCTTGGGTGCCTTTCTCTGGCACAATTTGAGGCATTGTTACAATTGCAAATTAGTTAATTGAAAACACAATCATTACAAAGCCTCTGACATCTACAATTAGATCAGAATTTCCCTAACATACAGGCATGACTGGTGAACATATTGAGAATTACTGAGTTTTGGAGATGGAGTATTGCCAGTTGTTTTGTATGATTTCTGTATGACTCTGCATACAGAATCGTAGATTAGTTTGGATTGGAAGGAGCCTTCAAAGGTCATAAGGTAAAAGAAAAAATAAAGGTAAAAGCTTTCACACATTATTAAAGTTATAAAGTTTATCAGGTCAGTATTTTATCATGTCCACAATGTGCAATGGGATGTGCTGCAGAGATTTGCAAGCTGGCACTTGTCCCAGCTTATCTATCTGCACAGCAGCACTGTGTATAGAAGTCCTGCCACCTTGCTGCCATTTCAGTGCCTGAGCCAAAAATGCCAACCCTCTCAGCCAGGCTATGTAGCCTTGAAGTAGCCTTACACTGCTCTGTTTGGTACTGGAACTGGCAGAGTTGATACAATTCTCCCTCTTTTGGAAAAACATACTCATGCCATCTAAAGGGTGGCATCAGTGTTTGTCTTTCCTGGATGTAAGGTGTGAGATAACTGAATTAATGCAGGAGAAATTATCAAGAAAGATAATCTATTAAAGGTTGGAGGCTAATTATTAAACCCCCCTTCCTCTCAGTACTAAAACCACATTCAACTCTACAACCACAGAGCTTCTATTTTCCTACTCTTGGAAGTATCATCAACTGAAATTCTGCTGTGCCACCAAGAAAAGATAACTATGGAGGAAAATTTCAGTCTTGCCTTTAATTAATGCCTTTCCTGTACCCATTACATTTGTTGATGTAATAGGTCTGCATTCATCCACTTTTTGAAGTAAATAGGACTAATTTCTCCAGTTGTATTACAACCATAATTCTATTTAGTGTAATAGTAAGGTACTTTTTGAAAAATTTGAACAAGCCAATGAAGCAATGAAAACAGTACAACAAATATGTATTAGGTGCAACCACTATACGTTGTTCTCATTTTTTTTAATTTTACATAAACAAGCCTCATACTCCCTTGCATTAGGAAGTTCAAGGCAGAAGCAAGGTTAATCACAGGGGCTGTAAGGTCTGTAATTTGGCATCTTAGAATATTTCAGGGCTGTGCAAAACAAGCAGGATTTTCTTTAATTTCTTAAGTCTAGGTAAGCAAACCCAGGCCAGTAAAAAGTCTGTCAGACAATGGAAGCCAGCATTTTGAGATGTTTTATTTGGTAAACAAATGTGACATGCTTAACTTTTCTGTGATACCTGCTGTGCCATTTTGTGTCACAACCTACTTGTGCTGAGGCTGAAGGAGCAAATTACCTGATGAAAAGGTCAGTGATACTAGAGTTTCCTTTTAAGAAGCTTCTCATGTACTTTACAGGGGAATCTGAGAAGGTATTTTATTTTCATAGGCATGGAATTAGACAATTGGCCTTAGTTCTGGGGACTGTATCCCTGGAATAGGATAAAACTGATGAATAAAAAAATCTTACATAATACATACAAACATATTAAAACAGACCATCTATCTTTAAAGAGAATTTCAAGAAGGAAATTTATTGCTTTTATTATTATGGCAAAGATGGTTTTGGTAGCCCACAAATACTTGTCTGCTTTGCAAATGCAGGAAATGGCAACAAAGACAAATGAAGCCCACAGAATTGAAGAACTGTCATTGTTAACCTGCCATCCTGCTTTCTTCAGGGCATTCTAGAGCGCTTAGATGCTGGAGAAATTGTGATTGGAGATGGAGGATTTGTCTTTGCTCTTGAAAAGAGGGGATATGTAAAAGCCGGGCCTTGGACTCCTGAAGCAACTGTAGAGCACCCAGAAGCAGGTCAGTTTTACTTTGAAATGGTAATCCTGTAATGAATGTAAACATGGTTGACTAAATAATAAATATATAGGAAGATACAGTAGGATTTTAAATAGAAGTGCTACTTGACACTGTTAGCATTGCACTGTTAAGAGCAGCCTAAGACTATGTAGACCAAATGTTCATCTTGGAGTCATCCTGGGTTGGAAGAGACACTGAAGATCATCTAGTTCCACCCCTACTGCTATGGGCAAGGGCACCTTCTACTACACCAGGTTGATCAAAGCCTCATTCAGCCTGGCCTTGAACACTTCTAGGGATCTTACCCTTTTTTCTTGCTCAAATGCTGGCCAAAAGCAATTGGCTGGGTAAGAAAGAGTATGAGCAGTGCAAAAAGTGTAGTGGTACCTCTCCAGGATGCTCTCCCAGTCTTCAATAATTTGCAATGCAGTGACTTTTTGACCCAGATACTGTATGTTTGTATTTAACACCATTCAATGGTTTCTGTCTCTTGGATTTGTCTAGTCTGTCCTTCAGCTGATATACAGCTTATCTTTTAAAGTTTCTTGTGAAAAAAGAATTCTCCTGTTAACTGCTTTGTTGTGTTCTAGTCATTCTAGGACTTCTTTATTGTTACAAATTACTATAGTTTGTTTATTAATTCTTCCAGGAAAACAGCAGTTTTTAATAAACAATGGAATCCAAGTATTTAATGTATCTGGCTCCATTGTGAAATGGGGAATGATAAACTTCAGAATAACCTAAGAATTGCAAGAAGAATTTAATGGAGTAACTCTCTTAAAGTGGTTGGAATCAAAATGAGCAATCATTCCATGCTTTCCAGCATAAAGATTTCAGTGTTTAGCATAAGTAATGCAAAAGAAGATGCTACTATCTATTTACGTAGGCTTCATTACAAGAAAGCATTTACTGTAGTAGTATGATGTGCAGTTAATTCCACAAGCCAATTCAGAATATCCTGGAGAACAAAAAAATTCTTTGTTCTAAGTGCTTGCCCCTTCAGATCAGTCACTTCTCTATTCAGGGGGAGAAGGAAGAGGAGGGAAAGGAGGAGAGTGATTTTAGCCCTCATTATTACACTGCTTTTTGCACCTTAACTATTTATTCACCATAATCCTTCTCAGCCTTCATGTGTCACTTTGTGTGGCATGCCTAATTTAGGATCATTAACAGCCTTAGATAATGCAGACCTCCAGCACAGGTTTACAGGGTGATGACCTAATTTGCTGACTCTCATCTCCCCCTGAAATAACACATCATCTCTCTCTGTTTTTCACCAACTCTACCTTTGTCTGCCCCTACAGATTCCATTTTACAAATCACAGCACTTACTCCATGCTTTTTATTTTCCTTTTGCTTATTTATTTTGTACATCAAGAGCCTTGATGCTTTCCACATGTCTTGTCAGGAAGTGTAGATTTCAGTTTATGGGGAATGCAAGACATGGTCTTACACAGAGACAGTTGCAGATGGTTTGAATTGGCTAAATTGGCACACCAATTTGCTTTAAATGGGTGATCAGTAGTCACAGGTTAAAATCCAGCCTTCTAAGAATTGCCACTGATTTGCTAGAACATAATTGCTCATGTTTGTAAGACAGTTACTCATTTTTTATAAGCCCCCCATAGGCTATTTATAAATACACCCTTCACTGGAAATGTGTTCATTTCTATTCATAGAGTGTGCAGCCTCCTTTTTTTGCTCCTCCATGCTAAAGGGTCATGTTACTTTGAAAACAGGTGTAAAGAACAGAAGGAGCAACTGGGTGGGCCAGTGGGTGTAAAACCCATACAACTGCCAGACTTTTTGTCCTTTGTAAGGAAGAAAGAAAGGAGAAGAAGGGAGGTTCTGAGAATGCAGCAAGGAATGAAGAGCCATTATATCCATTACAAGAGAAAAATTTTCAAGACTGACAAGTTTAGAAATGAGATCTAAATATTTCTTCTGAGCCTAATCAGATGTTGCTTTGTAATGATCAGTATGCATAGGCACATACGAAATTTAACCCTGGTAGTTCAGGCTGATTCCAGGGACATTTTGAACTGTAGCTAAGCTATAACCAATGTTCCTGGGTAGGTCTTTGTGACTGCTGGGAAAAGCAGCATTGTGTTAAACCACAGTGCTGTGATTTAGCAAGACTGAAATTAGAAATGAGGTACTGTACCAGTAGAGAAAAGCAAGGGATACTACAGTATTCTTTCAATGAAAGCAGACCTGCTTGCATGTATGCAGATTGACTGTAGCAACAAAAACTCCTGTTAGAGCTTCTCTGGCATAGAAGGCTGTATTTGTTTCAGCGGAGGGGAGTAATTTTATTCTTATGACACACTCATGCATTTCCCTAATGACACAGATTGTCTGTAGACAATGAGATATAATAACCCTGGACTTCAGGAAAGGTTTCCTAAACATTTGCCGCAGAAACCTCAATGTTCTCGTGTCTGTGTATGGTATCTAGGGAATAAATTATTCCTGTACTTGCTATTTTAAATCTGTTCTACATGACCATTAGTGTGTTAGAAATCATTATAATTATTGTTCTTCAGGTGTATATGTATAAAAACAATTGACATATTCTGTTCTGTTGCTGCTGTGGCAATTGCAGTGTACTGTTTACAGCCATGAAGGCACAACTACCATTACAAAGCCTGCTCACAAAGGCCACATATAGGAAATTTATGCATTAAAAGTAATGTCAACCTGTCTTTTAAAAGAAGCATTGGCTCTGTAGTAAAATCATCATGTTCAGACTTATGAGAAGAATTAAGTTTCTGTTGTGATTCACTTTTCTGGAGCAAGGAATCATCTTCTAATTAAGGGTTTATTTAGGAAAACAGCTTTGGTTTTGCCTGAGTAGGCTCAGCTACAGTTTTGTAGGGGGACAAAAACAGAAACCCCAAAACGGAGATGGTAATGGAACACTGTATTCTTTTGTATAAATACCATCTTACCTTGTATTTGTTGCTACAATACTTTTTTTCTGTTTTCTTCTTCATAGTCCAGAAGCTAAGAAAATATGTCTTTTTCATTTTATGATCTTTTTGTCTGCTATTCCTTGTTATGCTTATATGTTCTTTTGTCGGATGTCTGCTTTCCCTTCCTACATCAATATGCAGCTCTAACAAATGAAGTTGGGAGGCCTGAAGGACTGCAGAAAGTAAAAGACAGGCAAGGTGACATGTAAAACTGAATCTGCTGATAAACTAAATAGAAATCTTCAGTCATTCCTACCAGAGATAAACTAAGGAGAAAGTTTTCTACCTAATGTTCTGAGAGGGAGAAGAAAGAACTTTTACACAGACTGGAGTACTGCTTCTACTTTTTCATGATGGCTCTTCTAGAAAACACTTATTTACAGTAACATTACTTCAATAAATATTTAATTTTGGGATAGCAACAGTAATAACTGTAGCTAACATCTCTTCTTTGTCTCTTAATTCTTTGCAGTTCGTCAGCTTCACCGTGAATTCCTCAGAGCTGGATCCAGTGTTCTACAGACATTCACCTTTTATGCCAGTGAGGACAAACTAGAGAACAGGGGCAATTATGTAGCTGAGAAGATAAGTGTGAGTAAAACTCGGTTTGGATGGAGATACGAAATAAATGGATTAATTTCAAAAGGCTTAGCAGAGACATTATCAAGTGCTTTCACAGTTTGTCAAAACAGTTTTGGCTGTAAAGAATTACATGATGCAATTTCCGAGTGTGGAATAGCAAGAAAGACAAACACTTTTTTTTTTTTTTTAAAAAAAAGAAAGAAAAAAAAAAAGAAAAAGGGCAAGGCTAAAGAGAGGAAGGAGGATGTCCACATTGTGTTTTTTCCATCTGAGGACATTTGTTTGCTGGAGTTTTTGTACAAATTATATAGGGAGGAATAAATGCACAGAGAGCACAACTGGTGAAAAAAACAAATGCTTTAACACCCAGCAAAACAAAAAACTTTAAAATGCTGAAGAATCCTCGACAATGAGTAGCTAATGAGAATGGAATGTTTTTTAGAACCCTGTCTTCAGTAAAGTAACAACTTAAAAATCCAAGGTATACACAGTGGTTAGTATCCCCCTTTTTATGTGTAAGCGTAATCTGTTACAACAACACAAGTACCATGCTTCTATTTTCTTACCACCTACACAAAGGAGTTGTATAATGTTGGGTGTGTTCACTATATGAAGGCCTCAGCTCCACTGGGACTTCTGGCACAAGCATTTCTAGATAGCTCCTTTGAGACTAGAAAGTTTGCCATTGAGTATGCTCTCTGATCCTTCCCCCTTTAGTCCTATTGTCTGTTTCAACTTTTGCAAAACAGAGAAGATTCTCCAGGGATCAGGGAAGACAGAATATCTTTGAAGATATCCCAAGCCAGAAATCTAAACAATCTGGACAAGAGGGAAATACTTGAGGCTTAATTAAGAGATCAGACCAAAATGTCTTATGATCAAATGTATTTGAAATGCTGCACCTTCACATTCACTAGATACAACATCGAAATGTCTGAAGTGGATGTCCTAGAAACACAGCACCTCTGGAACAACCCATGCTGCAACTCTTGCTGCCATGCAAAATTATAAGAAGGGCTGTGAAAGCACCTGATACAGGGAATGCATTGCAGCAAAGATTTAAAGATTGATTAACTGCTAGTTCTAGAAGCAGGCTCCTCAAGGCTTTAACTGGTTTATGGCTCCATCTCCCAGGGTTCCCAAATGTGTACAAGAGCACAAATGAAAATGGAAGGCAGTCTGTCAGCAATAACCCTAAAAATCAAGTCATCCTGATTTACGTAGAGAGGGAATGTCTTTCAGTCTAGGTGATTGATTAATCATGTGCAGTTTCAGTTTACTGTTACTGAACTAGTAAATTTAACATCAGACAATATTTTTTAAAAATGCCTTAAATAGTTCTGTATGAATATTGTATCTTAAATTTTGTAAATTCTCAAAATACTAAAATACGTTATAAAAAAAGACAAATCAATTGAAATTACTACACATTGTTTTCCACCCATAAAGTGTCAGAACAATATCATACACTTAAGTGTAACTAACTCATAAGAGGCAAAGAAAATTCCACTTAACATTAAGTATTTGCTTTTCATAGACTATTAATATAAGATGCATTAAAGGTAATATGTTTTTGTAGTATCTGATAATATGATGATCTAGAGGTGGCAAGATATTTGTTTCCTAGTGTTTGCTGGTTTTTTGAAAGATGCTGGTCTTTCTGATCAATGTTATTAAGAATCCATTTAAATTATAGAAGAATATGAAGAAGCCATTATGGATTTTGACTCTTTTTGTACATTCTGTGCTCTGAAGTTACACAGATATCTCTGACCAGGTAAAACTGATATAATCTATATTTATACAGTGCCAGAAAGTTAATGAAGCTGCTTGTGACATTGCAAGAGAAGTGGCTAATGAAGGTGATGCTTTAGTGGCTGGAGGAGTCAGTCAAACACCATCATACTTAAACTGCAAGGATAAAGCAGAGGTTAAAGCAGTCTTTCGACAGCAACTAGATATCTTTATGAAGAAGAATGTGGACTTCCTAATTGCAGAGGTAAATCTGTAAAAAAAAGTACATGCCTTTAATAGGCACAGTGTTACTACAATATGTCTAGTCTGCTTTAGGATTACAATTATTGCTTCCTCCTTTAAAATTTTTTGTTCTGCTTTTATTCCAGTAGCATTAGGTATTTTTCTAAATGCACAATAAGATCTGCAAGCATCCTAGAATAGGAACCCTGAAAGCTGAATTTCTACCTCAGTCAAATCGAATACTGTACTGGTATGAGAAGGATAGATTAATGTGATCTTGACTAGTTTGTATTTCCTCTTATACTGTAACCAACCTAAGGTGACTTTTCGTATGAAAATAGTTCTTGGGGGATTAATCCCTGATTAACCTCCTGTATGGGCATTCTTATTGTGAAACAAGAATATAACTGTTTTTATTTAGTTTTACTTACTGATTTTAAAATCTTTTTTCAACTGTGAGGTTAGTAAGTTCAGTTGAAATCACTAACTGAATTCAGTGTAACTCAGGAAAGAATCAAGTTGTATTCTCATGAATTTGGTGAATTTGGGATTAATGTATTTATGCTTCATCTCATAAGCAATATTAGTAGAAACAGAAGTAGTCTACTTTTAATTTCTTTCAGTATTTTGAACATGTTGAAGAGGCTGTCTGGGCAGTTGAAGTTCTAAAAGAATCTGGAAAGCCAGTTGCAGCTACAATGTGCATTGGTCCAGATGGAGACATGCATGGTATTCCACCTGGAGAATGCGCTGTCCAACTGGTAAAGGCTGGTAAGAACCTGTTTCAAGATGCCCTTTAGAAGTATGGAACAAAGTAAAGTCCTTAAGTATTGAGATAAATGTATGTGTATCTCAGATAGCTTTCCAATTACATCTAATGAAGTTCGGAACACGTAGGAAAGTCTTTATGTGTATTTTACTACAGGAAGCTTGTAAAAAAATAAGAAAGAAATGAAAATGCAGCTATGAAATCCCTGTTAACCAGGCTGGTACTGGAACCAGTAGCCGTAGCCTGCTGATACTATATAGAGCAATATCCTTCACCTACTCAAATCTGATTACAAAGCGAACTGCAAATTATGGAAACATAAGCAGAATCCAAAGACACCTTTGATTCTCTACTCATGTTTCTAGAAAAGCATGGAGCACAGTTCAAAACCATGATGAAAGAATAAGAGGATGAAAAAATTTTACCTTTTTTGCCCATCAGAGGCTGTATTTCTGCCAAACAAGTGGAAGGGCAGAAGAAATCTATCAAGGGCATGATGAATGATGGTGCAGGAGTTTTATTATGTCTGTTCTGAACTATTATTTCCCTTTGGAATTAGACTGAAATCCAAAGGCAGAAACTGTGTTAGGAACCTGCTATTTGCATATGTGCCTGTACATAACCAGTCTTCATTGATGAAGCACGGATAAGAAATGTAATGAGGGTGGGAAATATGTTTCATCATCAGGAAGATAAAGAGGAGTGCAACTGAGATGTAAATGGCACAATCAGCCCCAGGATAGGTGAGACTTGCTCTAGCCCAACTGCCTTGTTTTCATAATGCTGGTGTATGTTGGTGTAATGCTGATGTAAAGATGGAGTGCTCTGCTTCTGGACTGCTATGGCTAAGAACCTTCACCTCCCATTTCCTGGAGAGATGTGACTTGAAGCTATTTTCCTCTCCTAGGTGCTTCTATTGTTGGAGTCAACTGCCATTTTGATCCAGATACTTCCCTGGAAACCGTAAAACTGATGAAAGAGGGCTTGCAGGCAGCTAAACTGAAAGCCCACCTGATGTCCCAACCACTTGCTTTCCATACACCTGATTGTGGAAAGCAGGGTTTTATTGATCTTCCAGAATTTCCCTTTGGTAAGACAAGGGTATCTTTTGTTTTGTTTGTTTGCCTTAATTTGTTTGTTTGTTTTAATTGTCTATGCCTGTTCTTTCCCCCTACTCCCTCCCCACCAGCTTTTAGTACTGCTGAAGCTGCAAGGTGTCCTTCTATACAATAAGATGAGTCCAAATTATCCTGTCTGGCATTTTCTACACCCTAAACTCCATTAGAAAATGCAGCTCTTCCTTGTGCTATTGAGTCATGTTGAGGAAAGCTAGGAACAGTCCAAAGAAATGAACAAGAGCAAATATACTAAGAAAACCCCAGTGTTTGGGTTATGATATCTATCCCACCAGCCCTATAATGTTTACCTCTGTAGGGGTTTAATGTACAATGCATATGCAGAACTGGATATAGGTGCATGATTATTGCATTCATAATGGTTCAGTCATGCAAGTGTAACTGTCTAATATAAGTGAAATGAATAGAAACCAGAAAAGGGAATATATTCTTTGATGTTGCTAATAGGTTAATTCAACATATGTATGCTCAAGAATAACTGTACAAAGACTGAAAGATTCAGATGCTTGTGTATTTAGGGTTATTTCCCCCTGTGAGGCAGAACATCACATCTCTTTGACATGAAAGGATGAGACAATAAAATCAGCCTAAACATTTTAAAATTGGTTAGAAAAATGCTTTAATTTTCAGTTATCATACCCACTTCTTTTCAAAATCAGACTATAAAGCAAGGTATTGAAACATTTGAAATCTGAATTTGTAGCAAAAAGAAAAAAATAAGATAGATATGATTTTCAGGAAGAGGTTTTTTTTTTTAATTCTCTCTTCACATAACTGAAGTAAAGAAGCATGAGCTTGAGGCATTCATTAAATGCTAATAACATGTCTGAGTTCTGAAAATATTCTGGGATGTTTGAAAGTGTTAGAAACTCATTTATCCTAGTCACTCCTATGTGTAACTCCTGATTGCAAGCAAAAGAAGTATAGAATAGATGCAGTAAGTACTCAAGTAAATTGAAGCATTCATTCTTTGTGTTGTTATGGTTCTTGAATTCTATTTTATAAGCAATCTGTATGAGATTTCAGCTTTTAGAAGTTTCATGAGTCAATTGGAGAAGGCTGGTTGTGTGAATGCTTTCCATACCCAGAAGGAGTAACTGATCACTTGATGCCAGACTTTCAGTTTGGTAAATCATTGTTAAACTGACCCAGTTAAGTCTGGGTTTTGTGGAAGGCAATATGCACAACAGGTTTTTAGATATTTTACATATACATAACCTCCGTACAGGCCAACAAGATCTCAGTCTTTAGGGAAGTGTTGGTTATGCTGTATTGGCAAATTCCAGCACCTAGAAGCCAGCAGTATTTAATTATCTGTAGAACTTTTTCCCGGGTTCTGTGTTTTCCCTTTTGTGTTAGTGAGATGTCACCAGTTAAGCAAGTACAATGTTTTAGAAATGTCCCAGACATTCAAAGCATACTCAAGTATTTCAAGAGTAAATATATAGAGGGGCTAAACCTGGGAGCATGTTACAAGGTTTTTATAAAAAAAATTATATAAATTTCCATCTCTCTTTACTATAAATAGTAGCATAAACTGTTAAGCTATAGATGTTTAATTCTGAATAAAGCCAAGAAATGCATTGACAGGCATGGAAAATAGAATGTTAGTCAATTTTGGGAAGGTGAAAATCCCATAAAGTGCAGTCTATATGTCAGCTTCTTTTCGTAAAAGACTGCTGGTTTTCAGTTACCACCTCTTAACCACCTATGTGGTCAGTTCTTATGGCAGGGTCTGTCCTCATTTCTTCAGAGAGATTAGCTTGTTGCTCTCCTTACACTCTTGAAGCACAAGGACTGATTCATATAATCATAAAATGGTTTGGGTTGAAAGGGACCTTAAAGATCATCTCAACTTGCCTAATAGTTCTCGAGTTCCTTGTTTCCCTTTGTAAAAATGGGTGCACTGTTTCCTCTTTTCCAGGCACTGGGAGCCTCGCCAGACTGCCATGACTTTACAAATACGATAGATAGTGGCTTAGCCACTTCTTCTGCCAGCTCCCTCAGAACCTGATTTTATCAGGTTCTACGGACTATGACAGGGTGTGTGATGAAGGCAGGGAAGCACTCTGTACTGTCCCCATGAAGTTTAGTTGCCTGTAACTAAGTTGTCTTACTTACAAATTGAGTGCAAGATGTTGCCTGCTTACTGTTAATCATTTTGTATCAATTTTGTATTACCTTTTTAGTGATATATGAGACACAATGAAATGATGAATTGTGCTTCTGATACTTTTTCTCATGTCTACAGGACTTACTTTTGTTATATTGTTTTCATCTGTTTTTTCTTCTGATATTACATCACCTACTTTTCTTTTGTCCTGTCATTCCCTCTGAGACCAATAATTTTCTGCTTAAGAACATTTCACTATTTTGTTCTGCTTTTTATTTTCTGAACCTGTTTCTTAACTACCTATTCAACTTAGAGTAGATTTGCTTTTTATCACCTTCTTGCATGTTAAGCATATTTGGGAGAGGACACAGGGAGAAGAAGACCCTTTCTGCTGTGTTGCTGAAGCCTTGCTACCTCACCACAGCTCCTTTGCCCAGTGGAGGGCTCAGTGCATAGACATCATGATGCACTTGCCTGATAACCATGCTGGTTCATCACCTGCAGATGTGCATAAAGAAGTGGGAGACTTTTCATTCCTTTACTCCTGTATTTCTAATCCTTAAAGTTTTTTCTTTCCAGTTCTGCCACGCTTGTGCCTCTTCCCTTTGATGTATATTTTAACCTGTTCTTTTCGTTTTCTGTTCCTTTCTTTCTACAAGTCCTCTCAGCTCTGTTATCAATCCCTCTGCTTACCACAACCTGCAACAGGGAGAAGGGTTCAAAATAAAGGTTACGTCCTCACTTATCTACACACAAAACTTTCCACAAGGAACAAAGTGGTTTTAGGCAGCAATCTGCTTACAGCTGGAATTATAACTAAGTAAAGAATGGACTACAAAATAGCTACAAATCCCAGCTGTCAGTGAAACAACTGGCTGCTACTAGCTGATCATGGGAAAAGTGTACTAAGTATTCCTGAGGAATAACGAGCAGGCTTATTGCTGTTGCAGGTAGGCTGATACCTTCTCCTTTCACAGATTAGAGTACTGCAATCATATTTCCCAGATACTGATCGTTTATTAGAGACTCTTCGGAAACATGGACATAACATTGAAAGTACCCGAATGCTCCAGCTAAGAACTCTGGCACAATAGCAAGCATGTGAATTACAGCTTGGATTTCAGAAGTATCAGAAGTATTTCAGAAGCTTAGTATCAGAAGATAGTAGGTGCTGTTTTGCAAGGTGAAAAAAGCTTACAAGCATAGCCCAGCGGAGCACAGCAGAATCTGAAAGCTAGACTTCTGAAAGTTTGCATCATTAATTCTAGCTCACACAGTTCAAATGTGTGTACCTACATCTAGAACCAGTTTTGCAAACAATGTGCAGATGTTCCAACAACATGATTTCTTACAAAAAGTTGTGCTGAAATGGAACATGGTGGGAACTTAATATATGAATGTCTTTGCAGCTTTGGAGCCAAGAATTGTAAGCAGATGGGATGTTCAAAATTATGCAAGAAAGGCCTATGACTTAGGAATTCGTTATATTGGAGGTTGCTGTGGATTTGAGCCATATCACATCCGAGCAATAGCTGAGGAGCTGGCTCCTGAAAGAGGATTTTTTCCAGAAGCTTCTGAGAAACATGGTAGCTGGGGCAATAGCCTGAGCATGCATACCAAACCCTGGGTCAGAGCAAGGTATGTATGTCTGACCTGGAAAGCACACCAACATACTCCTTGCAAAAGCTGATATTGGTCCATGCAGCAGACTGGCTTAATTGATTTGTAGGTCTAAATATTACTGTAAACATTATATGTGTTAACAATTTTGAAGAATTAAATCTGAGGATGAAGGAAAGGGGTGAAGGGGCAGTAAGAGAGGTGCAGAAATTCTCATCCATCTTTAAACTGAAGATTTGATCTGAATTAATGTGGAAGTAATTAATGACATTTAAGATTGAAAACTGTGAAACAGATCCTAATGGTGAGTTTCTTACAATGTTTCTTTCATGAAAAGATGCTTTTTAAGTGTGTAGCATTTCATTGCATGTTTTCATTCACACTTCTGTATCTAAATACAGAAATATGTCAGTCTGTGCAAGTTAGGTGACCCTCTGCAATGGTCATTTAAGCCATATTTCCTTTACTATTGTAAAGTGCTGGAAAGAAAACCACCCTGATTTTCCTTTTCTTTCTTTAGGGCAAGAAAAGAATACTGGGTGAATCTGAAGCCTGCTTCAGGCAGGCCATACTGTCCTTCAATGTCAAAGCCGGATGGCTGGGGAGTGACCAAAGGATCCAGGGAGCTAATGCAACAGAAAGAAGCAACAAGTGAACAACAGCTGAAGGAGCTCTTCCAGAAACAGAAGTTCTAATCCACTGCCTTCTCTGTTAGTTAGGTGCCATTAATTGGGTAGACACAGAAATATGTGAAAAGTAATAATTGGCTTAATCCACCTGTGAGAAGAGAAAAGGCCTTCTATAAATACAGCTGTCAATGGACTTCCACTCCTGAGTCTGTGTTCAGTTTAGGGTTATGTAGGAGCTTCCTCAGACCTCAAGGTTTGTTGAGGACTACTTCAGGGACACACAAGCTGACAGACACACAGTTATCTGCAGTTGCTTTCTTTATTTCAAAAGAATAAAACTGAAATGGAAAATACATCTTACATTGGAATAAAAAAATAAGGAGAATGAGATCTTGCAGGAGTTTCTTATATAGAGGAGAAAGGTTCAGAGAACTTCTAATAGAGAAAAATGACAGGTGAATGACTCTGGGTTTATCTTGAGATACCATGTACACAAGATTTACTCATCTGGAGACTAAAAAGCTTTAAAAATTATTCTGAAATTAAAACAAATTAAAGTTAATATGATGGAAGAGTATTGTATTATCTTCATACTTTAAAGCACAAGAGCTCAAATGGAATAGCACACCTTTAGATCACACAACTGATTTTCAAATTGATCCAGTTGATTTCTGGATATTTAATTAGAAACACTAGTTTATCTCAAAATAGCACTTAAAATGAAGTTTCTTACAATATAACTCCTGTTAATAAGAGTTAATAAGAGAATGTTCCATGATTTATTTTTTTAAAGCTGACTCATTGACTCTAGAATCTTAGCTCTAAGAAGATACAAAATGGATCAATTCACCCAAATTAAGAATACCCATGGACATTTGTACACTGCACTTGTTGAGCAGGGTTTTCTTAGGAAGAGTATTACTACACCTGGAAACTATGAAGGCCAAATTTCCATAGTTTATTTTTGTGAAATATCATACAACTTAGAATTCTCTCTATGATATCATTCCCAACTATTCTACATTAAAGCCACTACCTTTATGAAAATATTATTCTCGAATCTAGGTTTTGTTAGACTACATTTTATGTATTAGCTTATTTCATTATTACTAACCATGTTGATATTCTGCAGTATTTAAAAATGTAACATTTAAATGGGAAATTTCAGGTATCCTTTTCAGACTGTTACAGGGAGACAGATTTTAGAAAAAAAGCCATCTGCCTTCCTCAAGCTTATAACAGATTGAAATAGTTACTAGCTGGAAGTTTTGCCTGAAAGCCAAAAGTAGACAAATCAAGACAGCAGATAGTTAAAAAAGTAGACTTGGAAAGCATAAATGTAAGTATATATGCACGACATTGAAGTCATTTCCTTCCTAAAGCCTTGTGGATGTTTCCCCTGCAGAAAGTAGGGTAATGCAAAATCTGTGTAACAAAAAGGCCAGATTTTTAATCACCACCAAAATGCATGCAATGTTAAAAACACATGCATGATAAAGTGGCTTAAAATACAAGCTACAATTGATAAAGAAGTGTTTCGAACAATCATTACCAGTTTAGGGACTTCTGTGGCAAAGGATGCAGCTTGACTATCATACTCTATACAAGCAGCTGGAGTGATCTTTTTGAAACTGGCCAAACATGCAGAAATTGTACCAGAGTGCATGAGTTGTAGCATCCTTGTAGTTGTAGTGCATCCAGTGTAGCTGGAGAGAGGATGCCTGCAACACCGGAGCAGAGCGGGGAGAGATCAGCGTCCAGGAGCTTCACCACAGCAACAAGAGCCACTGAGGAGGGAGCCTCAAGTCCTCAACAGGACTTGCCCAGGAGCTGGCAGCTCAGCCTACCCGAGGGGCTGACTCACCGGGGGGCGGAGCCAGGAGGTGTGGCACCAGCTGCGAGTGGTTAAAAGCCTACCCAGGGAGCGCGGCGACCAGGAGCGCGGCGAAAAGAGCGGGCAAACAGAGCGGGTCGAGGCAGTTTGCACGGCAGTTCGCACGGGCAGGCGAGCGGGCTGGCAAGCGGGCTAACTGCCTCATCAAGAGGACTCGCCTGGAGCTCAGGAGGGGAAGGAGTGCTTGTTTGTGTGGAGAGACATAGATGGATCGATCGACCAGACAGATCATGGTCACAACACGATCAAAAGCGGTAGTGAGTAATAATGTGGATATCCAGACTGAGCCTTCCTGCAGACATGTGGCCGTGCAGGTCTCTGGCTGCAGCGAATGCCTGAGCCTGGCACTTGTATTGAAGGGAGCCAGGGACACTGCTTGTGTTTGCTGTGAGCAAATAACTGATCTGCTCAGGCAGGTGGTTGAACTGAGGGAGGAGGTAGAAAGGTTGAGAGCCATGAGGGAATGCGAAAGTGAAATAGATTGGTGGAGCCACACCCTAAGGCAGGGGCAGAGGGAAGTGGTTGAACAAGTGATGGATCCCCTTCCCTCCTACCGTCAGACAGAAGGAGAGAACTTAAGGGACAAGGAGGTATGGAGGGAGGTCCCTCCTCGGAGAGGTAAGCGAAAACCCTTGCAATCCCTTCCTCCCTCCCAGTTGCCCTTGAATAACAGGTATGAGGTCTTGGAACTAGAGGGCCAGGTAAATGGAGATGGAGAGGTACATCTATCTAGTGAGTCACCTAGGGCTTGTCACTCATCCCATGCCTTAGAACTTCCCCAAACAAGAAGAAGAGTAATTGTGGTGGGTGACTCCCTTCTGAGGGGAACAGAAGGGCCCATTTGTCGACCAGATCCATCCCACAGGGAAGTCTGCTGCTTACCTGGGGCTCAGACTAGAGATGTTAAAAAGAAACTCTCTGATCTGGTGCAGCCCTCTGACTACTATCTGCTGATGGTTTTTCAGGTTGGCAGTGATGAAATTATTACAAGGAGGGCAAGGGCAATGAAGAGACTTCAGGGCCCTGGGACAGCTGGTTAAAGGGTCTGGAGCGCAAGTGGTGTTTGCCTCTGTACCTGTTACAAGCAAGGGTGAGATAGACAGGAAGATTCTGCAGATTAATGTATGGCTACGTGACTGGTGCCAAAGGCAGGGTTTTGGATTTTTCAATCATGGGCTGCTGTATGAGACACCTGGTTTGCTGGTGGCAGGTGGGATACACCAGTCCCAGAGGGGGAAAAGGGTTTTGGGGCAGGGGTTAGCAGGGCTTATTGACAGGGCTTTAAACTAGATATGAAGGGGGGAGGGGATTTAACTGAGCCTGTTAGGGACAAGCCCAAGAGAAACATGCTAGGGCTTGAAGGATGGTGGACTAGGGAGGACTATCAATCTGTTGTTTCATTTGTGGGAAAGGATAGTTTAGACCCTGTCCTGCAGGTGAAAAAGGGTACTAGGACAAGAGTTAGCAGAGCTAACTCACAGAGCTTCAGGTTAGATTCAAAGTGCGAGGGGGTCGTAGCTGAACTAGTGAGTTATTGTCCTACTATTAATGAAGACCAAAAGGCCTCCCACCTCCCAAGGGTGCCATCAGCGTGCTCTGCTCGCTCCCTGAAATGCCTGTACACCAATGCATGCAGCATGGGGAATAAACAGGAGTTAGAAGTCTGTGTGTGGTCTAAAGGTTATGACCTAGTGGCAATTACAGAGACATGGTGAGACAGCTCACATGACTGGAATGTGGTCATGGATGGCTATGTCCATTTTAGGAAAGATAGGTCAGCAAAGCGAGGTGGTGGAGTTGCTCTTTATGTGAGAGAGCGACTACAATGTATTGAGTTCTGTCCCGGGGCAGATGAGGAGCAAGTGGAATGTCTGTGGGTACGAATTAAGGGACAGACTGGTATGGGTGATACAGTTGTGGGAGTCTATTATAGACCTCCTGATCAGGACAAAGGAGTTGATGAGGCATTCTACAGGCAACTGGAAGTAGCCTCGTGACTACATGCCTTAGTCCTCATGGGGAATTTTAACTACCCTGATATTTGCTGGAAGACTCACACAGCCAATCATTCGCAGTCTAGGAGGTTCCTCCCGTGCATTGATAATAACTTCTTAATGCAAATGGTGGACAAACCAACTAGAAGAGGAGCGCTGCTAGATTTAGTACTCACCAACAAGGAGGGTTTGGTTGAAGTGGTGATGGTCAATGGCAGCCTTGGCTGCAGTGACCATGAGATGGTGGAGTTTAGGATCCTGTGTGGGAGGAATAGAATACCTAGCAAGGCCACAGTTCTGGATTTCTGAAGGGCCAACTTTGGACTGTTCAATCAACTGCTAAGGGAAGTCCCATGGGAAAGGGTACTAGGTGGTAAAGTTGGTCAGCATTCAAGGACCACTTCTTCCAAGCTCAGGATCAGAGCATCCCAATGAGTAGGAAATCAAGTAAGGGATCTAGGAGACCAGCGTGGTTAAACAAGGAGCTGCTGGGCAAACTCAAGTGGAAAAGGAGAATCTATAGATTATGGAAAGAGGGGCTGGCCACTTGGGAGGAATATAGGACAGTTGTTAGAGGATGTAGGGAGGCAATTAGGACAGATAAGGCCTCCTTGGAAATTAATCTTGCAAGTCAGATTAAGGACAATAGAAAGGGCTTCTTCAAATACATAGCAAATAAAACTAACACAAGAGGCAATATAGGCCCACTGTTGAACGAGGTGGGTGCCCTGAAGACAGAGGATACAAAGAAGGCAGAAGTGCTGAATGCTTTATTTGCCTCTGTCTTTACTCCTGCAGACTCTCCCCAGGGGCCCCAGATTCCTGTAGCCCCAGAATGAGTCAGGATAAAGGAGGAGTTTGCTTTGGTAGATGAGGATTGGGTTAGGGATCAGCTATGCAATCTGGACATCTATAAATCAATGGGTCCAGATGGAATGCACCCACGGGTGCTGAGGGAGCTGGCGGAGGTCATTGCTAGGCCACTCTCCATAATCTTTGGTAAATTGTGGGAAACGGGAGAGGTGCCTGAGGATTGGAAGATGGCAAATGTCACACCAGTCTATAAGAAAGGCAAGAAGGAGGACCCGGGTAATAATAGACAGGTCAGCCTTACCTCCGTCCCTGGAAAGGTGATGGAACAACTTATTCTTGACTCCATCTCTAGGCATATCAAGGATGAGGGGGTTATTAAGAACAGCCAACATGGTTTTATGAAGGGGAAGTCATGTTTGACCAACCTTATAGCCTTCTATGAGGAAGTGACTAGGTGGAGGGATGATGGTAGAGCGGTAGATATGGTTTTTCTTGATTTCAGTAAGGCATTTGATACTGTCTCCCACAGCATTTTCATAGACAAGCTAAGAAAGTGTGGGCTTGATGATCAGGTAGTGAGGTGGATCAAGAACTGGTTGAAAGGAAGAAGGCAGAGAGTTGTGGTCAATGGCACAGAATCTAGGTGGAGGTCTGTGACTAATGGAGTCACAGAATCACAGAATCCCGAGGGTTGGAAGGGACCTCAAAAGATCATCCAGTCCAACCCCCCTGCAAGAGCAGGGTAACCTAGAGTACATCACACAAGAACTTGTCCAGGTGGGCCTTGAATATCTCCAACGTAGGAGACTCCACAACCTCCCTGGGCAACCTGTTCCAGTGCTCTGTCACTCTTACAGTAAAGAAGTTCTTCCTGATGTTAACGTGGAACCTCCTATGCTCCAGTTTACACCCACTGCCCCTTGCCAAGAAGGCAAATGGCATCCTAGGGTGCATTAGAAAGGGTGTGGGTAGTAGGGCAAGAGAAGTTCTCCTCCCCCTCTACTCTGCCTTGGTGAGGCCGCATCTGGAATATTGCGTCCAGTTCTCGGCCCCTCAGTTCAAGAAGGACAGGGAATTGCTTGGAAGAGTCCAGCGCAGAGCCACAGAGATGATAAAGGGAGTGGAACACCTCCCTTGTGAGGAGAGGCTGAGGGAGCTGGGTCTCTTTAGCTTGGAGGAGACTGAGGGGTGACCTGATCAGTGTTTACAAATATGTAAAGGGTGAGTGTCAGGATGATGGAGCTAGACTTTTTTCAGTGATATCCAGTGACAGGACAAGGGGCAGTGGGTGTAAACTGGAGCATAGGAGGTTCCACGTTAACATCAGGAAGAACTTCTTTACTGTAAGAGTGACAGAGCACTGGAACAGGTTGCCCAGGGAGGTTGTGGAGTCTCCTACGTTGGAGATATTCAAGGCCCACCTGGACATGTTCCTGTGTGACATACTCTAGGTTACCCTGCTCTTGCAGGGGGGTTGGACTAGATGATCTTTCGAGGTCCCTTCCAACCCTCGGGATTCTGTGATTCTGTGATTTCAGAAGATGACACTGAAGAACCATGGTATTTAAGGTGATCAAACATGATTTTAAGCATTTATTTTTAGATAGTTTAAAAAGAATGAATTTTAATAGACAATAACAATAAGAAGTATTTAAAAGGCTATTTGAAGCCATTCAAAAGGTGGGCTGACCCCAGAGAGAAGCTATACAATCCCCATTTGATTCATATTAGGCTGGGCTTACAAATGAATTGACAGTAAGATGAAAACGCTTCTCAGAATGCTTTATTGATCACTACAGAATCCCAAACTACCAGCCCCCCCCCAAAAAAAACCAACCCACCACACACACCCTCAAAAAACCCAGCAAACAAAATACAAAACCCGAGCAGTAAAATCAACAAAGCTTTACTTCTCATTTCTTTCTGTGTAACAACTTAGTGAGGGATAAGGGAAATGTCAGATCTATCAATGCTGTCTAATGGTTTATTACATGACTTGTTAAGGAAGTAAGACAGGCCGACAGCACAATCCTAGGAAACTTGTTTCCTTAGAAAGCCTGTCTGAAAACTTAGAAAGGAAGTGAAAAGAACTTTTCAAGGTCAACTCCTACATTTGGCACCCTAAGGTAGGATCAGCTATTCATAGGGAAAGACACTTGCTTAACCTGTTTGGAAACACATTCAATGATGGAGCTTCCATGCTAACCCCAGGCAGTTTGATTACTTCACTTTCTTCTTAAGAAATTATTCCTAATTTGAATATTCCTTGATGGAATTTCAATCCATTATTTCTTTCCAACTCTTTGCAGACATGAAGAATTTATTCCCTTTATATTTGCTGAAGTAGATTTACATACATTCCCTGTTTCTCAGCTGAACAGACACTGCTCATTTATCTTTCCCTGTGGCTTCTGAGTCTGCAGTTTATCATAACTCAAGAGATCACCTCCAGCAAGTCTTTTCCCAGAGCTTCCTGCTTCCTACATCTATGGTTGGTTGGTTGGTCTGGGGTGTTTTTGTTTGAGTTTTTTACCTGCAAGCAGAAGTGAAGTGATATGAACCTTGGAAGTGCAGATCCAGAAGAGAAAATCTAAAGTCTTTGCTACCTAGAAAATAAATCTTTACGCACAAGTTGAGTGTCAGGACAAGAGGGATCTGAACAAACAATAACCTTCAGAAACTACAAGTTCTCTGTGCTGTATATACAGAGATGGCTACACATTTAGTCAGTTCTGGAGTTTTCCAGAGCCCCATGCAAGAAAAGGCCTAAACCCCTGCTGTTTAACGGTCATTTGCTGGCCTAATGTATCTGTAGACTGTAGGAAAGCATGAACGGGTTTTTGGTAAAGAAGGAAATTTTGGAATAAGGTACAAAATCACAGAAACACCATTTTCCCTCCCCCCCCTCCCCCCCATTCTTTTGAAAGGAGAGTTTTCTAAGAATCCTACCACATCTGAAATCACAAATTTCTTCATATAGCAGTCTGTAGCTCATGCCTTCTTTTTCAACTCTATAACCAAACACAGTGGCAAGTTCAGTGTCATTTTTTAACCTAAGCATTAAAAGAAGTTGATTCATAGATCTGTCTTGTTCTATTCCATGGAGTTTATAAAATATCAAGCATAAACTAATCTGAATTAATCCAGCAATGCCTTAATATGTTATAATATTCTGCCCATCCTACTTCAATACTATCTTATACTTAAAATTATTTATTTCAGCATCTTGTTTTATTATAAAAATTCTTCGTTACCTTTTCTTTGTGTTCCACTTTATTGACAGAGATGGTATCTGGGGTAAGTTTTATTTGAGATATCAACCTCCACTACATACAATTTTGTGGAATTATGGCACTAAATTTGGTCGATGGTGTCTACCTCTGTATATACACAACTCCTGAGACAGTAATTTATTACACCCTAACTTTAGGAATCCAAAGATGGATTTTCTATGTATTTTGGTCAACTTTATCTCAAAGCTTCTGTGTCCAGTAGAGTTGTAAATCTGAAAAGACAAGCAAATTTGGGTGACAGGGCTCAATGCTATCAGAGTGGATGACACAAAATGAATTTCAAAGCAGATTGAAGAAATCTGGTTTTGGAATAGGAAGAAGCATGATTCTATTTCACGACTAACAAAGTAACAGCAAGCACACATGGAGAAAAAAAAAAGCATTATAAGCTTTATCAGCTATTGATGACCAGTTCAAGAGTGTTTTGTAGCATTCATTTGCAAACATACAGACGTTTGCAAATTAAGTGCAGTTCAAGAAAGAGATCAAGTGACAACTGAAACATGTGAGGGAAATGATCAAAACAAATAAGCTCTGCTTTGCAGTTTATCTGTTTGCAAATCAAAAGAGTGCTAGAAAGAGACAAAGCCTGTTGAGCCCAGTAGGCTAGGCTTTGCCTTTTGGTAGACAAGGTAGCAAGCTTTGTAGTAGGTGTTATGCAAAATCTCTTGATCAATTTTTATTCCTAATCAGATTTTAAAAAACAGAGCAGTTCCACCAGGGAAAAAAACAAGAATAACAAGACTGTCCTATTCTTTGGGTCAAGCAGCAGTGTTCTTCTGACATATTTGGAAGGGAAGTCTTTTCCTGTGAAACGAAAGGCTTACATACAGGGAAGTTTGCATGTTCTTCTCAATTATGTCAGCCGGCCTGCTGGAAGATCCTGCCAGCTCCTCCTGCTAATCTTTATGTTAAAAGGCATTTCTTACTAGTATCACAGTACTATAGCTTCATGGAAAATCAAAGATGTGTCCTATTAAGGTAAAAGCTTTTTCTTTTAAATTTTGTTTCTTGCTATGCAATTTCTGCTCAGACTATTCCTGTATTATTAAATCTAATCAAACCGTACTTTAAAAACGCATGCTCGTGGCAATCTGTGCAAATACTGCCTCCTGGTGACTGCTTGTACGGCTACAGGACAGGGAAAGGTGTAACCTCAAATGGCTTCTCAAGTTTGTATACACAGACAAAAATCAGAAGAGAAATAAATTTCTATTTAATTCCAGAACAGGCTTAATTCATCTGTATTTGTTATTTAACAAGGTAGCGGGTTTATTTTATTTTATTTTTTTTTTTTTTTGCAAGAACGGTCAAAGCTAATTAAGTCTCAAATTCTGCAATGTCTCAGTCTTAAGTTTACTGTGAGAATAAAATGGCTGGACTCAATTTTTTTCTGTTAATATGGCCAGGTCAGCTCATATATTAAAAAAGCATATGGCATAAAGTGTAGACAAATGTTTTAAATGATAAGGAGCAGGCTAGTAGAGAAAAGAGTTAGAGGGCAGTTAATAAAGACAAAACTTAAAACATCTCTAAACATTTAACCTTCTCCTTGCCTCCCCTCTAACACTACTCTGAAGTCCCAACAGTTTTAGAATGCAGAATTTCCTAAGTTTAATTCTTAGCAGTTTAGAAATTTAATCAGACCTCCTTAAATCTGCCTACTGGTGTGTTTATTCTACACAGTGAAAGATACAGAGGCAAAGAGATACTGTGTTCAATACTAAATGCCGGGCAATACTAAATGCCCTGCAATACTGCATCTGCCTCATAGCAGGAAAGAATTTTGCTGATCTCACATCACAGAACTGCATCCACCATAGCCACTGCTTTCTGCAGGGCTAGACCTTGCCAGGTTTCTGTCTGCCATCCTGGCAAGACTGCCCTGTAACTAAACAGTAAATCAAGGCTATGTTCTTTAAACCTTCTACTGCCTTTGCTGGTGCTTTTAGTTATATGAGAACGCTTGTCTCAGACAAATCATTGTTATTCCACCCTACTTTCATACTGCTACACCTATGTTTAATGTGACTGGTTCTGCTGGTTCTGCTAGGCATACAGGACTCTGAAAGATAATTAGTATTTGCACCACTGACCTGAGAGATAATTTGCTTTTTATTTTGGACCTAAAGTTGTATTCATACTGATACAGCAGCACAACGGGATAGTAACTGGATTAGCTATGTTTGCCTGGAAATGAAGCAATCCTTGAGTGGCATAAAGACGGTAGGTCTGGCTCTTGCCCACCAGCTTTTTCTCAGATGTTAGAATATGGAACATTGCAAAGTTGTGAGAGCATAAGCAGGACAGCTCACACTCCAGTTGCCTTTGCCTAGAGAACTAAAATAATTCATCAACTTTGTCATGTAAGCTTGTGGAAGGAGGGCTGCATAGGAGTATGAAAGTAAAGAATTATGGCTTGTTCATGCTCTACATTAATGCTGGACAGAATTGTTATGAACTGCCCAAGGTGTAACAGTGCAGCAACTCAGCCTTTTGATTTTTACTTTCAGTTTTTACCAGAATATTTAGTTTAGAGTACCCTGAGGTGTTACTGAAAAACTGTGTCAGGAAGTTGTCCTCAGCTAAGAATACAAAGGAGATAGGAGTATGTCCAAATGGTAACTGTCAGCATTTCTCAAACTGTACGCAGAAAACTGTTTGGCTGTACAAGGATTTGGCCCTTGATTCAAAGTTACATGCAGAAGCCATGCAGAAATCCTCTGCAAACCTAATTAGCTATTTTGGTCTCAGTAATATACACAGAAAATCATGGATCTAAATCAGTATTCCCTTGATTCATTATTAGTAGTTGGGCATATCCGACAGGTGAGTACTCAACGCTGGCACACCAAGGCTTCACTCCAAACCCTGGGCTGGTCAACTTTTCTGCAGCACAGCTGAGTAACCACAATCGAGGTAAACAGACTTGGTAGATAACTACAGCAGAAGCTCTAGAAGTAAGGATGAACTGCATTCACTATTGGATAGGCATAATATAGAATCATAGAATAGTTAGGATTGGAAAGGACCCCAAGATCATCTAGTTCCAACCCCCCTGCCATGGGCAGGGACACCTCACACTAAACCATATCACCCAAGGCTTGATCCAGCCTGGTCTTGAACACTGCCACGGATGGAGCATTCACTACCTCCCTGGGCAACCCATTCCAGTACCTCACCACCCTTACAGTAAAGAATTTCTTCCTTATATCCATTCTAAACCTCCTCTGTTTAAGTTTCAACCTGTTACCCCTTGTCCTATCACTACAGTCCCTAATGAGGAGTCCCTCCCCAGCATCCCTGTAGGCCCCCTTCAGATACTGGAAGGCTGCTATGAGGTCTCCATGCAGCCTTCTCTTCTCCAGGCTGAACAGCCCCAACATTCTCAGCCTGTCTTCATATGGGAGGTGCTCCAGTCCCCTGATCATCCTCGTGGCCCTCCTCTGGACTTGTTCCAACAGTTCCATGTCCTTTTTATGCTGAGGACACCAGAACTGCACACAATACTCCAAGTGAGGTCTCACAAGAGCAGAGTAGAGGGGCAGGATCACCTCCTTCGACCTGCTGGTCACGCTCCTCTTGATGCAGCCCAGGATATGGTTGGCTTTCTGGGCTGTGAGTGCACACTGCAGCTGGCTCATGTTCATTTTCTCATTGACCAACACCCCCAAGTCCTTCTCTGCAGGACTACCATGAATTTCCTTTTTGCCCAACCTGTAGCTGTGCCTGGGATTTCTCCCACCCAGGTGTAGGACCTTGCACTTGGCATGGTTAAACTTCATGAAGTTGGCATCAGCCCACCTCACAAGTGTGTCAAGGTCCCTCTGAATGGCATTCCTTCCCTCCAGCGTATCAACAGAACCACACAGCTTGGTGTCATCGGCAAACTTGCTGAGGGCACACTCAATTCCATTGTCCATGTCAGCGACAAAGATATTAAACAAGACCGGTCCCAACACTGATCCCTGAGGGACACCACTCGTTACTGGTCTCCAGCCAGACATTGAACTGTTGACCATATATCCAATATATGGATATAATATTCTATGATTCTATGTCTTTACTATTCATGGTTCAGTTTCATAGTCTGGCTAGAACAGTTCTGTCTTAAAATTGGGTGTCTGGATAACAAACAGTTATTTGTCTGAGGCATAAAGAGATTGCTGAGTAACATACATTACCCAGCTAGCTAGTCTTAGCTAATAAATCAAAGTTCTTCTCATTCTTTTGTCCTAATATCCTGGCCTCATTTCTAAGAGTATTGTCTAAATGTGTATTGTACATGTGATAGCATTACTTATGAATCTGCTCCTACAGGCACCCTACAGCTATAAAAGGTGTTTTGCAGATGTGTCTGGTAGGACATTGTTCAGTTTTTTCCTACTCACAGAAAATATACACATCAAGCTTCAATAAACCAGCGAAAAATCACATTTACAGGAGCACAGAGTGACATTTTTATTATAATCTTCAGTGACCTGATGCACTGAATTCATTAAAATAGTAGATCGTGTCATACTCACAGCTCAAGTTTTCCTTACACATGGAAGATACTATTGTCTATGTGAAAACCTGCTACCCCTCAGCAGTTTCTAAAGGAAACAACAGAACAATGCCATTCATCACCCAGAACAATAAGGACCTGCTTAGAATCTGTGTTCTTTTGGTTAATAACTAAATTAACAGTTAATTAATACGGTTTATTATTTGTTTAATAACTAAAGAACAGCAACAGATGTCAAGACACAGTGAACTGATGACAATGTCAAGTTGGTCTATGCATTTTCTGGCCCTAGTACATGTACCTTCTTCCATCCATACAGTTCTTACTGTCATTTCCCATAGGGTGGAAATGAACTTTGAGTTTATTGACCTAGCAAGTGGCTAGGTCACACTGGATCCTGGAAATGTCAAGGAGGGAAATGCTATAGTAAAGAAATTATTAAATTCTTCAGAAAATAGGCCCTGAAGTTCAGAAGCATTCAGTGTTTGCAGCTACACATGGAGTCAATGTGACCTGCAAGCTGTTTGCATGACCAAAACAAAATCCTTCACCAAGTAAAGAAAGTAAGACTGGGATTCATAATCAGAAATACCATCTAGTCTCTGCAACCACTAATATGATGAATAAACAACAATGACGTAGCAGAATGCTATGTTAATGAAAGTGCAATTAATCTGAGGAAGCTTATATGATTGGATTACATTTATGTAACCTCCCTTCTTGCAATATCTCAATGCTTCATAGTCTCTTAAAGTGTTTAATTTTTTAAAGGAATCCAGTGAGGTAAATGTCTACTGAACATCTATTTTATAGCTGGGAAGCCAAAGCAATCGAATGAACAGAGGCTACATTTATACTGGCTCTTTTAAGTTAACTTCACTATCATAAATACTTCCTCCACTGGTGCCACTAGAAGCTGGGTCTTCCTGTCTTTTAGAAACAGTACTCTGAATTGCTGAGCGGCACAGTGTTAAACCTGGATGCCACAGCAGCTGCAAAACCAAAGGCTTGTACCGACAGCAAGTGGTCTGAACTTCTCCATGGTCATGCTGAGTTTGAAGCAGAGCAGAAAGCTGACATTGGATGCTTCCCAAGTCCCACAGGTCAGGCAGGAAAAATCTGGCAGAAAGCAGGATTCTGAAAGTGATCATTTAATGTAGTGGCTGTTTTAGGTGAGTCAGAGGAAAGCACGGGCCCCTCAGCCAGCTTTGTAAGGTCCTGTTGGAGCTTCTGGCAGATCCTCACAAACCCACTTTGCCCTGGCATTCCATTCTTCCCAACACTGAGTTAGCTCCCTCTGCTCTCCATGACATTTTTTGTCATTTAAGAGACCAAGAGCCTCATTTTCAATTCAACTGAAGATGATTATAATTGATGTGAATTATGCAAAGCCTTTTGTTGCATTTTCCATTCTGGCTCATTTAAAGCTCTGGATCTGAAACCCCACTCTGTAAAGCTCTGGATCTGAAACGCCACTCTGTACTGTTGTTCCAGGTCTGAATCTGCACAGCAGTCCCATTTCTAGTTTCAGAAATCTTTGTCTGCTTGATCATACTTGTAATTACAATTTGTATGAATATAAGTCACTACATTTAAATGTGAGTCAGTGGATGAATACAATCAGATGAAACTGTCCTTTAGTAAGTCCTCTGCAATCCATAAATAACTCTGCTGAGAGCATAACAAAGGCCCTTTGTGTTATTGCACAGTGGAGCCAAAAACGTTCTTGAAGCAAAGTTTGTTTTCAATATAATTACATACAGCTCATACATAAAACAGCTTGCAGTGCCGAAGCCAAAAATGTAGCCCTTTATATTCCATGAACATCTTAATATATCTACATTAACAATAGAAACAAATGTATGGTAAGACCTTTTATATTTCACTGGTTACTTTATTTTCTTTTACATATTACTTCTTGTCTAAGGACACGATCTTGCAATAATCTTACTGCTGGCGCAAATGTCTCCCTGTACAAACAGCCTTGCAGCACTGGGAGTTCAGTCAGTGAATTCAGGGCTGTTTTGATATCTTTTGGTATAGTGTCTGTTACTGATCCTGACCGTAGACTTAAAAATCTGCAGAAAATGAAGCAAATATATTTTCAGATACAACATAAAATGCTGTAAATAAAGACCTAGCGTTTGTGATTTGGTTTTGTTTCATTTTGGTTGTTTGTTTGGGTTTTACTTGTTTGGTTGTTTTGGGGAGGTTGTGTTTTTTTTGTTGTTGTGGTTTGTTTGGGTTTTTTTTTTTTAATATTGGTATGCTAAGAACAGAAGGATGTACTCAAACTTTCCAGTGAAAGCTTAGATGCCTAACATTTTATTTTAGGAAACTGAGCATGTCCTTACCCATCTTTAGCAGCTGAAGCATCCTGTCAGGATGATCCATTTGGAGACTTCTCAACAATTAAACAATCAGTCTGCTGTTGAAATGATGGAAACAACTTTGGATCCACCAATGTTGGTGAGAGAACCAGGCAATACTCCCTACAAGAAAGTACCATGATTCAGCTACGAAATTTTGTTCCTTAGTCATTTGTTCTTACATCCCTGAATCCTTCTGTTCTGCAATATAATGACTGTAGAACCAGATGCTGATAATATCCTAATTCTCTGCTGTGTTCTCTCTTGTATTTCAGTATTTATTAGCTTTCTTTATGAGAGCACTACAGTGAAAGCAAATTATGATAATTCACAGTGCCGTCTCATTCATCAGTACCACATGTTTCTCTGCCACTACACCACCTGGGCTTGTATGGTTCCAGTAAGAATCACTTTTTAGAGAAATAATTTTCCCTTACAGAAATCTGTAGTCAAAGGGTTGCTACAGTGACCCATCTCATTCTCATCATCACTTCTAGTGATAGGACAGAAGGGATGTGATAGCTATAACACAGTGATAGGTGGAACAGAATGAAAGACAGTGGTAGCGAAAATACTTCAGAAATATATAAATGCTGCCCCTTCTCTACTGGCTATGGATTAAATCCCTGGAGGCTTCAGATCAAAGTAGCCAAGATTTGTGCAGAGCACAGTTTACTTTGCTAGGAAAGCATGAACCAGATGCCACTGGAAAATTTCTCTTACTGTTGGGAAAAGTCTCTTTCCATTTCAGCCTCTGGGGTTTTTTTTTCTTTCTTCAAGAAGCAAAAGACAGTTCTGACCCTGACACAACCTACACAACTGGAGCAGTATGTAGCTATTATTTCCACCACCAACTGGGAACCACATCATCAGACACCCATAGTCCTCTGGTTCTTCCCTTTCACTTCCTGAACTACTCTCAGGAAAAGGAAAAATGAAAAAAAAAATATTGCAAGTATGCTACTTTACTGTTACATAGTCTGGCACCTAACAAGGATAGAACTAATGCTTGAGTACCACCCAGCCCACTCTGTCAGGAGAAGAGCAGCTTTTAACAGAAAGCAGCTACTATACAGGAGCTCTGCATTATGTTGTAATAACAGCTTTGTCCCCTCTGCTATTATCACCTGCATCTGCATATGCTTCATGCTCTACTCACTCTACTGGTAGCAACAACTAGGAGCAATAAAGGCATTCAAAATCTTTTTGTATTTTCTACACACACAAGTAGGCCAGATCAGTCTTGTCCTAAATCACAATTTATATAAACAAAGCCTAGAAATAATGGAATCATAGAAGTATTTAGGTTGGAAAAGACCCTTTAAATCATTAAGTCCAACTATTAACCTAACACTGTCAAGTTCACCACATAACCACGTCCCTAAGTGCCGCATCTACACATCTTTTAAATACCTCCAAGGGATGGTGACTCAACCACTTCCCTAGGCAGCCTGTTCTAGTGCTCGATAGCACTTTCAGTGGACTTATTTTTCCTAATATCAAATCATATTCTCATGTTACCATATTAACAATGACAACACAAGATTGTAACATAGGGCATGAAATGAATCTTTCCTTAGCTCAGAGGCTTCTGGCTTTGATAGAAATAAGCAAAACTCTGGAATACCTTTTTCAGTGGTACTCAAAGACAGAACCTAGAAAAAAACCAATGAAAAGAACATGTATTGAAAAGGCACATCCAATCTAAAATCTAAAAATTATCTGTTCATTACTTTGCAGAAAGCTAAAATGTAAACTTTATAGAAATAAGAGAATAAGTCCGTAAAATACAATGTCCCTAACCATGATAGATAACATCATTGCATGGAAAGCATAACTTTGTCTGTTTCATGGTAAGGAACATCACAAGGAAACATATCGCTTTACTAGTATAAATAGAGCCCTTAATCAAAGAGAAGTAAGACATGCTCCAAGGATCAACATGCATTTTGTATTTATTGATAAATCTCTAAAAATAAAATAGTTTAAATGACTGATTGTCTAAGCAGTTTCAAGCTGTCTGATAAGTTGCACTGACTAAAATACTTCTTCATCTAAGAGCCAGAGGAAAACATAAACTCAGTCATGAGGAGTATTCTCTGCTAGGGAAGAAATACTCCCCATATACGTTCCAAATGTATGTCACAAATAAAGGCTGGCAAATATGAAATCCAGCAGAGAAGAGCCTACAAGATACCCCTTTAAATAGAAAATTACATCAGATAACAAATTAAAAAAAACTAACAAAGGAATTTTTGACTCTTGAAACTTTAAACAATGGGAAGAGTCTACCAAAGCAGGACCACCTGCAGCAAACTTCAGTCTTGGTACACCATAACTATCCATGTATCTCTGGAAACTGATAACATACTGGCAGTCTGGACCCTAAATTCTATCTTTAGTAACTGCCTGCACTTCAATACAAACTTCAGACTTAAATGATGAAAATAACAATCAAATTTACTAGTCAACCAATGGGGAAGGAAAAACTAGAAAAGTTGACCTGAATTTTTTACTGAAAAGTGTCATTAAAATATGTGGCATTTAGACAAACCAGCTCTCACTGAAGAACAATTTTAGAAGTAGAACTAAACCCCTGTGTTTTATTTGGTTTGCTCTGATAGAGCCATAAAGAATATTCTGTAGTTATCCAACAGCTAAGTTCCCAGTGAATAAGTCTTTGATCTGTGGGCAATCACAGCACTTCACTGAAGTTGCTGGTATGATAATTATCTTCCACTTAGCCTATTTCAGGAAACAATTTAGAGGGACCCCTTTGTTCAGTGATGGCTAAAATTGCAGTAAATCAGTCACACAAGGACTAAGCCATGCTGAGGGTGAGGCAAGAGCTGAGCAGTAGGGTCCCATGGGTTCTCCCCAAGTGTGGGAAATAGCACAGAGGTATGGGATTGATTTGAATGCAGAATAGTCTGTGATGTGTGTGTAGGCATTCATATGTATACTTTTTTTTACAAACAGAGCAGCGACAAGAAGCTCTGCAGATGCAGACAAACAAAAAAAAGCAAAGAAAGTAAGACACAACCAGTGAAACAGTGGTGGGAACATGGCTATGAAGAAAATTAAAGCAGCGTTTGGGCCGTCTGTGCTAAAAAGGCTTGAAACTGAGAACAGAGACATTTGCTGCTATTACTCTAGTTAAAATATGCTGAAAGAAATATGCTCAGCCTCTCTAAAAGCCCTGGATTGCATCATAAAATACCTCTCTGCATCTTCATTTTCTTCTACTACTGGAAATACCCTGTGACTCCTTCCAAACTGACAAATTATTCATGCCAAGATAGAGAAACAATATTTAAATAAAAATATGGGAAGCTGTACAGGAACTGGAACTAAAATCTAAAATCAGAAGATAATCTGGAATGTATCTGCAACTAGTTTAATTCCTGGGGTTTGAGTGTATGCTTTTGAATTTCAATTTACAAAATTGAAATAAGGAATGTCTTCAACTACATTGAAGAACTACAACTAGAACTACGTTGAGGAATTTGACTACATAGTCATCTACTACTTGATTTATGAAAGGTGCACAATTCCATGTCTGTACTTAATGCCTATATAAAGCTGTTCAATAAAATCCTATGTTAGAATTCAGTTTTGATGCAAATGGACTTCCTTAGTGCCTTCTCTAGCAGACAGACTGCTAGCTCCAGAATGCAAACTGCTGTCAGTCTCACCTGCTCTTTCCCCATCTTGTCTAACAGGAAGCAAACTGAATGCATATACAGACAATATTACTGAGAACAGCAGAAACTGTTGGAAAAGAAAATATACTCCATATATATTACAAATCAATTACACAATCTGCTTGATTTCCTCTAAAAAAAGAAAAGGCAGAAAAAGAAAAAAAAAGAAAAAATGCAGTGATTTAAACAGATCCATACATTACAATGTATTTCAGGGTATTTGTGCACTCCAGACACTGTTTTGACTGAGGCACAAACCTATAAATTTGCTGAACACTGGAATGTACTCAGAATATTATTTTCCTCCTTGTTGTTAGTGCAAGGGCTTAACAGAGGTTAAAAATGGTGCCCCTTCATAGAGGTCATTCCACACTGGGATCAAAAAATTGAAAATGTCTCACAGGAACTGGGAATTGTAAGTAGAAATCAGAAATAACCTCTGCAATTGGCAGTGCAAATTGCAAAAAGGAAGAAAATTGAAGTAAAATGTAAGCAGAAAAGAGCTGTTCACAGACAAATCCATTAAGAGTATTGCTTTCATTTAAATTTCAGTGATTTTTGAAGGAAGAGGTTAAGAAAATAAAGTACCTTTATCTCTATGATGTATATACTCATAAGCAAGGGAGAAAACAACTTGGAACTTTAAAGAATATTGCAGGATCAAAATTTCAAATAAATTTTGTCATACACCAAAAACATTTTAATGCTTTTAACTACATTGTCTAAGGAAAATGTAACAGAGAAACCCCCTTTTTTATTTAAAAAGTGTTGGATTTTAATTGAGACATGCAAAGAAGGCCAAGCAGCAAGAATACAAGTGACGGAATTAGAGAGCAAAGAGGAAAACAATAACGAAATTAGGAAGAAAACAAAGGCAGGGAACGTATAACAGGAGGAAGGAGTGAAACAAAATACTCAGCTCTTACTGCAGTGCTCTAAGAGTTTTTCTGTTTCACTTCTCTTTCATACTCACCAAGTCCTCCCCAAGTGTTTCACAACTGTAGAGATACATCATCATGAAAATGCATCTGCATCACAGCATATCCTACATTTTTTAAACCTTCCTTTTTCTTGACTCTCTTCACACCTCCATCATAGACTGCTATCCATTGAAATTATTTGCTGTGCATTCCTGAACCATCAATCTGTCTCCAACAAAGTCATCACTGCAGATTCCCACCCAGCAGTTTCCTGCTCCTCTACAGCTGCACTTTCTACTTCCCTCCAGGCTGCCGCTGCTCTGTTGACAAAGTTCATAGGTGGCAAAACATATTCATGTGGCTGAACTGGAGAAACTGCTTCTTTCAGGGCAGTGGAAGACCTAGTTACAAAATAGCCCTTAGTCATCATTCAGCCACCAATTAATTCCTCCTGGGCCCCAATACCCTTTTGTCTTGTAGGCTGAAGGCACAATAGCTCCTGTTGCTTCTTTACTCTTTACAAGCCACAGTATTCCAGCAAAGCACTTCAGAATTCCAGCAAAGTATTTCAGAAAAATATCTGTATTAATTACATGACTCCAAAATTCCATTTTCATAATAATGTTATTTTCTTCTGACTGTAAGGAAAAAAAAACCAAAAATCCCCCAAAACCACATTTTCTTTGCATTTCTGTCTAATGTCAATAAACCAGTTCTTATTTCCAGTCAAAATGAAGAAGAAAACTGAACAAAATTGAAAAAAGTCTTTGGTTTTCTTCAATATTTTTAATACAAAATCAGCTGGTTTTGCCTACAAGCACAAGGGAGTGAAGGGTCTTGGCCTCCCCCAAGGCCTGGCCTGAAGGGCAGAAAAACACACCCCAAGTCATCCAAAGTACAGAAGTCCAGCTCAAGTCAGCATGAACGAAAGATAGTTAATCTGAAATTGGGTGGTAAAGAGGGGAACTACTAAGCAGACTGTAGGATGGGAAATACCATTAAACATAGGTTAAGAAACCATCTGCTGCTGGCAGAAACATGAGGCTTGGCTCCTATATGAAGGACCAGCCAGAGCAGTTATTTGAACACCAGGGAACAAAGAAAGGTAGAGAGGTCACTCAGTCCTGAAAGAGATGCAGCAAAATAAAGTTTTCACAGTGAGGGTGGTGAAATGCTGGAACAGGCTGCTCAGAGAACTCATGGATGTTGGACGAGATGATCTTTTGAGGTCCCTTCCAGCCCTTGGGATTCAGTGATTCTGTGATTACTGGAAGTGTTCAAAGTCAGGTTGGACAAGGCTTTGAGCAATGTGGTCTAGTGAAAGATGTGCCTGCCATGGCAGTGCGCTTGAACTAGATGATCTTTAGAGAGCACTTCAAACCAAACAACTCTTCCTCACAAGGTAAGGAAAAAAAAATTACTAATGAGGACTAGCTGAAATTTACCCTGTATCCATCTCAGCTCAAATGAAAGTGTAATGGTTCTTTAAAGAAAACAGGGTCAGTAGCATGGCAAATCACAGTATTTGAAGACTTATACATGGCTCTCAAACTGTAACAGGAACAGCAGATCATATTATATGATTATCTGACATTCAAAGGCACATGCCCTGAGAGAAGCTCAGGCAGGGGAAAGAAAGCCAGGAAACATCAGTGATGAGCAGAAGTAGTAGGCAGTAAAATAGTATTATCTGTACAAGTCAGAGAAGATTAAAGTTACAAAGGTCTCCAGACACACACACAAGGACTATGAAAAAATCATGTGGCAAACAAATAGATCCACTGTGATCTTTCTGGATCTTCGTTCCTTGGTCCTAAGAAACACCCTGACTAGAGCAGTGCCTAGAAGGGTGTGTGCTTGATAGTGACTTCCAGCTTCAGCAAATGCAGCTGCTGGAAAACAAGTTCCGTTCCTGCCATCACATCTTTTCCCTTAAGCCCTTTTTCTTCCCAAACATGTTTTTCTTTCTGCTTCTCTTCCTTTGCAGAAAGTTTGTCTTAGCTGGCTTGATCACTCTTTTTGGCAGCACTGACGTAAGCCTAGAACAGGAGGGCAGAGTAAAGCAATGGCTTTGAACAGCTCAATGCTTGTAAAAGCCAATTCTTGGAGTCACCATGTGCTATGCTCAGTCTCCTCTAGCAACAATGCTGTAAATTAATGTCAGGAACAGAAACAGAAGGTGCATTTTCTAACTTGTTTCTTTTTGAGTTTTTTCCCCCCCTTTTGTGTGTGTGCTTCTCTTAATTTATCGTTGAGGAGGCAGATTCAGGCTTTCACCACAACACTAGTAACAGCAGCTCTGGTTCATCATCTTAACTTCATGTTCATCCAAAAAGAACTCTTATTACTGTCTTTAACACTACCTAAAAGGTTGCCAAATACAACAGTTTTCCTTATCATAAGTTGCAAAACAAAACAAAAAGCCATTATTGCAGCTATGGAGAAAGGAAGTAAGAAATGTGGTTAAGATCTCCTTCAACCACTTTCCCTGCTTTTTCTTTTCTTTGTGGCTATTAAAGGTTTAAACTTCTGGGATTCGATTTGGTTGTTTTGTTTTTTTTTTCAGATGTGGGTGTTTTCTGAAGGACTTTTGGATGTCTCTGAATGGTCAAGCTTTTAAGTATTGTACAGTGGTTCATATAAATAAATACCTTTGACCCTCCTGACTCATTTGTTCCAGTGAAAGAGGCCTAAAGCTTCTAATTCATACAGGATGCCACTATCATCCCTCCATCCCCCACCTATGACTCTATAAACACTGTGCTGTTGTTTTTTCATTATCTTCTTCCTCCTAATGCTCTTCCTCTCACTGCTTAGGTGCCATTCCTTGGGTTATCTCCACATCCTTACTGACTTAGGAGCCCCAAGCATCTCTGCTTTTTCCAGGGAAGAGCAGTTCTTACACTTATATCCTTTACTGAAGTGAAAGGCAGTCCGTTATGCTAAAACTCAGGGTATTTACTTTTGGTTACATAACCCTGAGAAAACGGTGTTCTACCAGTAACGATGAGATGAGGCCTGAGTACCTTTCAGTAGTTCATTCATATTCTTCCCTTCAAGAGTCTGGCTTACAACTATAGAATCATAGAATAGTTAAGAGTTGGAAAGGACCTTAAGATCATCTAGTTCCAACCCCCCTGGTATAATTTGTTACTCTGTTGCGGTTTACCCCTCCCTTCTGGCCTCTGCAGCCCCTGTCCATCTCCATTTCTTCCCACAGCATCACTTCACACTGTCTTCGGTGTAGTCACTTTCCTTGGAAAGACTCTCTATGCATGCCAGGCTCTCAGGCTTCCATCCTCTCCCAAATTATTATTCTCTGTTAATATCACAAATTCTAGCTAATACAGAGCCAAAGGACTTCTTGCAGTATTGAAACAGCAAAAGATAGGTAAGTTAGACACAAAGAAGTGTCTTCCCATCACAAAGAAAACTTGGTAGTGTAAGTTCAAGTGGCCACTTACAGATTGGGGTCAAATTGCATTGAATTCAAACTCTTGGTAATTGTTTAACAAAAGAGATATGTTGCTACCACCTATGACCCCATTGCAGTGTGCCCAGATTCACTGGTTCTTAGTGCCTGCTACCTCCACAAACATGTCAAGAGTAATAGCTTGTGTGGAATATTTGCCATACTACTTGGGAAGTGTTCCTTTCAAGTCAGTAAGACAATACAGGGTAGTAAAGTTAATCACACAATGTCTATAAAATACTAGTGTAATAACAATGCAGATTTGAGGGACTGTGAAGACTCACATTCAGATACTTATAATAATAAGGAATTACAAACCAGCTACATTGAAGCTAAAGTTTCGATAGCTAAAATGGCATTGATGCTTTTGCAGTTCCACAAATTAAAAATAGGAACCTGCAGTTAAAGATAATTTTTACAGTCATATGAAATACATTGGTACTACTCAGAATCTTCAGGAAAATTTAAAATGTAATTTCTGAAATTAAAATGAAGGAATACTAAACAAAGGCACCAGGTGGGGACTCCTCTGTTATTTATGAGGTCACCAGTCAAACACCCATTCCCAGAAGGATATTATTGGTATTCCACTGGAGCAAAGGTAAATAAAAGATGAGGTGATAGAAATTTTTTATTCAAGACACTGAACTCCTCTGACATAGCAAATAAAATCAGAGTACATCTCAGCTGACTTGAATTAGTTGCAACAGGTGAAGATCTTTGGTACATCCATTTCTGACAGCAAACATAATCAAAACTTGGTTGAAGACCATCAAGACTTACAGAAACAGGAAGCCACTAAGGAAATGCAGTTGTTAATTATAGAAGAACCAGTGATATTTTAAATAAGCAGAAATAGAGTGATTAAGGCATAAATGAGTTTTCTGTGTTTATAGACAAGCAAGGAATTGCCAAGCAAAAGAAAAAGGGCCATTTTTTCAGCATTCAACAAAAAGAAAATAATATGATCGTTAAGAAAACAAACCTTTTATTACCAAAAAGTATCTGCAAACAGTGTAAAGTAAAAAAAAAAAAAAAAAAAGAATTTAACGTATTAGGATAGTATCAATTAACAACATTTAAAATGGTCCTCCTCCAGCAGGTGGCTGAGCTACGGGATGCTGTCAGTAAGCTGCAAGATGTCAGGAAAGCTGAGAGGAAGCAAGACTGCTTGCTCCAGGACCAAACAGCACAGGGGCCTCAAGATTCCCCTCTAACTCATGGAGGAGAGAAGGAGGCCATTAACCCGGGAAGCTGGGAATTAGTAACAAAAAAAAAACCAACAAAAGGAGGAAGAGAGCAATTAAAAGCAA
Organism: Melopsittacus undulatus; assembly: GCF_012275295.1. Classification (NCBI taxonomy): domain Eukaryota; kingdom Metazoa; phylum Chordata; class Aves; order Psittaciformes; family Psittaculidae; genus Melopsittacus; species Melopsittacus undulatus. Next base: position 24,544,476 of record NC_047557.1, on the reverse strand, counting down.
GGGGCTTCCTCCTAAATCTGCTGTCCCCACCCAGAACCGCTTTGCTGTCCTGCAGGGGGCTGATGAGGAAACGCACTTTCACCAGAAACAGTCGGCTGGTGCAGTGGTACAGAAGATCTCTACTGGTGCCGCCAGGAAAAAGCAGCAGGTTGTAGTAGTAAGAGACTCTGCCTTGAAAGGGACAGAAGCGCTCATCTGTTGGCCTGACCCGGTCGCAAGGGAGGTGTGTTGCCTACCTGGGGCACGGATCAGGGGTGTTGCGGAGAGGCTGCCTGCTCTAGTAAGTCCCACGGACTATTACCCACTTCTAGTGATCCATGTGGGTGCTAGAGATATAGACAGTAGTAGCCTGAGGAGTATAAAGAAGGACTACAGAGCTCTGGGAGAGGTGGTCAGGGGCTCTGGATCTCAGATAGTCTTTTTGACAAGTCTCCAAGACACAGGGGAAGACCTTCCAAAGGCAAGGAGGATTGGACAGGTTAATAAATGGTTAAAAGGGTGGTGTCATAGTCAAGGGTTTGGGTGTCTTGGACATGGAGCCCACATTTGTAGGCCAGGCCTACTGGGGTCTGGTGGAGCTGCTCTGATAAAGAAAGGGAAGAGTGGTTTTGCTGGGAGGCTTGTCAGACTTGTCAAGGATGCTTTAAACTAGTTGTGTTGGGGGAGGGGAGCATCATTCCATCCCAACACACCCAGTCAGTTGCCAGCACCTATAATAAATGCTCAGAGCAATGTAGTGATATTCTAGCTGCTCCAGCCACTGAGCTGGCTTCATTTGGAGCTAGGATCAGATGCCTCTATACAAATGCCTGTAGCCTGAGGAATAAACAAGGAATTAGAGATGTGGGCACATCTACAGGGCTATGATATAATAGGCATCACAGAAACATGGTGGGATGGCTCCTTTGACTGGAGTGTTGGAATGGAGGGTTATAGGCTTTTTAGAAAAGACAGGCCTGGTAGGAGGGGAAGGGGAGTTGCCCTTTATGTTAGGGATAGGCTGGAGAGTATGGAACTCTGTCTGGGGACAGGTGAGCAGTTAACAGAAAGTTTGTGGGTCAGGGTTAAGGGGAAATCGGTGATGGGACACATTACTGTGGGGATATGTTACAGACTGCCTGATCAAGAGGAACCTGTGGATGAAGAACTCTACAGACAAATAAGAAAAGCCTCACGCTCACAGGCCCTTGTTCTCATGGGGGACTTCAACCACCCTAACATCTGTTGGGGCAACGGTACGGCCCAGCACAAGCAATCCAGGAGGTTTCTTGATTGTGTGGAAGACAACTTCCTTCTGCAAGCAATAGAGGAGCTGACGAGGAGAGGTGCCCTGCTTGACCTCGTGCTCACCAACAGGGAGGGGCTCGTTGGAAATGTGACTCTCCAGGGAAGTCTTGGATGCAGTGATCATGAGATGGTTGAATTTGAGGTCCTCAAGACAGTGAGAAGAGCGTGCAGTAAGCTCACTGCCCTGGGCTTCAAGAGAGCAGACTTTGGCCTCTTCAGGAACCTACTTAGCAAGGTTCCATGGGATATAGCCCTAGAGGGCAAGGGGGCCCAAGACTCTTGGTTAATATTTAAGGATCACCTGCTACAAGCTCAGGAGTGTTGCATCCCGACCAGAAGGAAGTGCAGCAGGAGGGCCAGGAGACCTCCTTGGATGGATAAGGAGATGCTGAGAAAAATTCACAAGAAAAAAGAGGCTTATAAAAGGTGGAAACAAGGACAGGTGGCCTGGGATGAATACAGGGATGTTGTCTGGGAAACTAGGGACCAGGTTAGGAAAGCTAAGGCCCAATTGGAGCTAACCTTGGCAAGGGATGTTAACGATAATAGGAAGAGATTTTATAGGTATGTAGCGGCTATAAAACAGACTAAGGACAATGTAGGCCCCCTCTGGAAACTTTCGAGAGAACTGGCTACACAGGACTTGGAGAAGGCTGAGGTTCTGAATGGCTTCTTTGCCACGGTCTTCACTGGCAAAGGCTCTGACCACAGCACCCGAGTCTTGTAAGGCGGATGCAGGGACTGTGAAAACCTAGACCTTGGGCCCACTGTACATGAGGATCTGGTTCGAGACCATCTTAAGAACCTGAATGTACACAAGTCCATGGAACCTGATGAAATCCATCCACGGGTCCTGAAGGAGCTGGCGAATGAAGTTGCAAAGCCACTGGCCATCATATTTGAAAAATCATGGCAGACAGGTGAAGTTCCCAATGACTGGAAAAAGGGAAATATAACCCCCATTTTCAAGAAGGGGGAAATGGATGACCCAGGGAATTACAGACCAGTCAGTTTCACCTCTGTGCCTGGCAAAATCTGGGAGCAGATTCTCTTGGAAGGCATGCTAGGGCACATGAAAAACAACAAGGTGTTTGGTGACAGCCAGCATGGCTTTACTAGGGGGAAATCCTGCCTGACCAATTTGGTGGCCTATATGGTGGGGCTATGGAACTGATGGACAGGGGTGGAGCAGTTGATGTCATCTACCTGGACTTGTGCAAAGCGTTCGACACTGTCCCACATGACATCCTTGTCTCTAAATTGGAGTGTCATCAATTTGAAAGGTGGACCACTTGGTGGATAAAGAACTGGATGGATGGTCGCACTCAAAGAGTGGTGGTCAATGGTTCAGTGTCTGGCTGGAGACCAGTAACGAGTGGTGTCCCTCAGGGATCGGTGTTGGGACCAGTCCTGTTTAATATCTTTGTCGCTGACATGGACAATGGAATTGAGTGTGCCCTCAGCAAGTTTGCCGATGACACCAAGCTGTGTGGTTCTGTTGATACGCTGGAGGGAAGGAATGCCATTCAGAGGGACCTTGACACACTTGTGAGGTGGGCTGATGCCAACCTCATGAAGTTTAACCATGCCAAGTGCAAGGTCCTACACCTGGGTGGGAGAAATCCCAGGCACAGCTACAGGTTGGGCAAAAAGGAAATTCATGGTAGTCCTGCAGAGAAGGACTTGGGGGTGTTGGTCAATGAGAAAATGAACATGAGCCAGCTGCAGTGTGCACTCACAGCCCAGAAAGCCAACCATATCCTGGGCTGCATCAAGAGGAGCGTGACCAGCAGGTCGAAGGAGGTGATCCTGCCCCTCTACTCTGCTCTCCTGAGACCTCACTTGCAGCATTGTGTGCAGTTCTGGTGTCCTCAGCATAAAAAGGACATGGAACTGTTGGAACAAGTCCAGAGGAGGGCCACGAGGATGATCAGGGGACTGGAGCACCTCCCATATGAAGACAGGCTGAGAATGTTGGGGCTGTTCAGCCTGGAGAAGAGAAGGCTGCATGGAGACCTCATAGCAGCCTTCCAGTATCTGAAGGGGGCCTATAAGGATGCTGGGGAGGGACTCCTCATTAGGGACTGTAGTGATAGGACAAGGGGTAATGGGTTGAAACTTAAACAGCAGGGGTTTAGACTGGATCTAAGGAAGAAATTCTTTACTGTTAGGGTGGTGAGGTACTGGAATGGGTTGCCCAGGGAGGTAGTGAATGCTCCATCCGTGGCAGTGTTCAAGACCAGGCTGGATGAAGCCTTGTGTGATATGGTTTAGTGTGAGGTGTCCCTGCCCATGGCAGGGGGGTTGGAACTAGATGGTCTTGAGGTCCTTTCCAATCCTAACTATTCTATTCTATGTTTTTCACCCAACTATATTTATCTAATAAAAGATACCTCTCTTTTATTTCAAAAATTTTTAGCCTTGAATTTTCTATAACTATGGTTGTAACAACCGGAATATCTCCAAAAGGAGTCAACATACAGAATATAGCTTTGATAAAATTAGACACAAAGGATTTGTTTCGGTATGATGATAAGTTACCAACAGAAACATGAACAACAACTCAGAATTCTTTAGAACCTGCATCAACAGCAAAGGATATTAAGATGTGTTTGTCACATGATGCAATTCTAGGAATAAAGACTGCCTGGAAAAGGTGTCAGCTAGTAATTAGTAACAAGCATATGAGAAACCATTAATGAAAACTATCTGTATGGATGGCTAGCTTCTCTACAAAAGAAAAAGACCGCAGCCTTAGAGGAAATACGTAATACCATAATAAAAATTGGTTTGTCTTATGTATGCTGTATTATGTTAAAACCAAATAGGTGATTGTTAAACTATATGATAATAGCTTATGGTGCCATTAGGTTTCATTTCAGTCATGTCAGATATGAAACAAATCTGTTGAATAGATGCTGAAAGTAAACCTTGGTAATAGAAGCAGATCTTGAGCTAGCAACACTGAAGTGCCAGTCTCAGAGCCCACTGCTGGGTATGCTACATTAGCCTGACCTTCTGAGTAAATAAGGTTTACACAGTCACCACCACGTCAATACCCTTGTCATTCGACATGTAATAATATCTGAACATGCTGGCCAATTTTTGCACTGAATTGTGAAATAATTTGGGTTGGATGAGTCCAACTGTTGAAGTATCCAAAGGCAAATTAATTTTAGCGTTGAATCACAAAGTGATTCAGAACGGATGAGACCTCAAGAGGTCATCTCATTCAACTGGTGAAGCATCAGTGGGTGAATGCATTTTTAACAAGTTTAAAAAAAATCTGCAATTAAAATACACATATACAGAGCTTATGCTTTGTATCAGCTGACTGACAAACTAAGACACACATACCTGTATTAACATACCTTTAGGTGAGTCATGGAACGTACCAATGCTTACCCAGATGGAGTGGCACCTAGGAGGAGTGTGTGGGGTATGCAGGATGAGTTAGGGCATTGAAGATACAGAACATACATCTTTATGAAAATAGTTTTTAATATTCTACTGTTCATACAATAAATTGTTTGCCTGAGGCATAATTGTAAGAACTGAAAACAGTAAGACTCATTAAATGAGAGGGCTGGAGAACAATAGCATAAAATCTGACATAGGCAACCTTCTCATTTCAGTTAAAAAGGCCACATTTCATTTCTGCCTACAAAAAACTTTCTAAAGTAATGATATTGACATTGTTTGTATACTAAAGGACCTGTAATCCGAAAGTGAATTTTTGTACAGAGTTTAGGAAGAATATTTATTTCTAAAAACAAAAGCTGATCATTTTTTTTACAAGCTTGTTTTTATTTCAGCCATCAGTTATCTTGTTACAGCAATAATCAGAGAAGCTACCACTTTCTACAAATGCTGAAAATTATTTGAATACAGAAATATGTATTATTTCTAATACAACACTCTTTTCTATCCCACATCTTTGAAATTTGCTGCTTTAGTGCAGAAAGCCTACTTAGAGGCTTCCCAAACAGTAATGCCCATTACAAAAAGAAACAAAACTCATCTCACCTTCATCACTGTCCTTTAAACTACAAATTACAGCTCCATATCATCTCTCTCAGACTTTGCTACTCTTCAGAATCTGATCATCTGGATTTAACAAGGGATTTTATCTATTTTTTGGGAAGCATGCAGGCTCCTCAAGGGAAGATTTTGACTTCTTTCTACCAGGATTGTTTCCCTTGCTTGGTGCTGGCAGTGGGATCACATAGTAATTCAGCTGAAGATGGAACCAGATGAAGATACCATCTGTTTCTCCTGTACTGAGTAACTGGATCAGACTCAAGTATGTAGCAGCTTTGGGTGTAGCTATGTCTACCCACAGCAGTTGATGCTATGCAGCATTTCTTCAGAACAGTTTAATCAGGTTGAGAATTTCTTTCGTAAGTGAAGCTAAATGTCAGGCTTTCTACTGATGTGTAGAGGAGAACACCTCAGAAATCCTAGACATTGGAGTCTGATCCTCACATGCTTTGATATGAACACTCAGAATGAAGGCTTTCCCACATTGTCAGCAGCATTATTGTGACTTTTCACTCCATAAGCTGAGTTTGTGCTGTTGTGTGCAGTGCTCCCATAGTGCTCTGGAGAATTCTGGTGCAAGACTTTCTCACTAATGTGCATTTCTTTACCCAGCAGGCTGTTCTGTGTCTTGAACAGTCTCCAATCTCACGGGATTCCAAACACCTGGAACATGTATCTGCCAAACTATGGCTGCTAGTCACTTCCACTCAAAAGCTGAAAGGCTTTTTGCTCTAGCCTGTTGACTTGTGGTTTACTAGGAGACAGAATTTCAAAATGCCTAGAACACTCTGTGCTTGGTAAACATCATACAAGCCTAATAATTTTTATGTTCCAAACTCTGTTAATAATGGTGTTAGTCTACCTTGTGTCTCTGCCTCTACCTTAGTGCTCTGTTGCTGTTGTGACAACAAAAGATTAATTTTCTAATGTTGCTCTTCAGAGACTTTAAGTATGTCTACATTGCAGCCAGAGCTGTGATTGAATCCTGCACAAATACAAGGCAGCTTTAACATAAGCATTTTAGGTTGGAAGTATATAGCTGAACTAGCAGGTAGACTACTTGCAGGCTGGAGATCCACTAGATTCTGTGTTGAGGTTAGCCCTGCAAACACACAGGGCACCCCTGAGACAGTGAGAAAATAATAAAGACTATCAGTAAGTATTCATGTGTTTCCGTGACCTGTATGAAGGAGGGGCAGAATGACAAATACTAAAATATTTTGGTGGTGAAAAAAAAGGACAGTGTTCTTGCAATTGTAAATCAGATACTTGATCTGATAACTGATCATGCTTAGAATCTTCAGCAATACAGAGAAAGCAATGAGGATTAATTAGAAATAAAAAAAAATTCCTGTCACTCCCTAAAGGTGTTGTCTTGATTGCAGATCAAGTTCCCTGTCTGATTAAGATAGCTTTGAAGTCACAAACAATGCAAACAAATTCTGATACTTTCTTGGCCAAGTGAGTATTTTTGTAACCTTAACAGATTAAATTCATCAGATTCAAGCTAAAACCTCTTGAGCGTTGGGTAGAAATGGTATACTTACCCCTTAATCATATAATTGAGTAATATAGGCCTGTTGCTCAATCTATTCTTAGCCTTTCAGAGAATGTATTTAGAAATTTTACCATCCAAAGTGTGACCAGAGGACAGCGAGGCTGTGCTTACAACAGCCTGTGAGGCTCATCTCACCCAGCACATAATGCAATGACATAAGTCCTGCAGAATCTTGCAGGGGTCAGATGGCCTGGAAACGTACTGGGAATACGAGTGACTCATCCAGTGTTCAAAGTCTTCCTCTCTCAGATGAAGGGAACAACAACTTATACGTTTATGGGAAATACCAGGATCACACATAAAAAAGTTAAGTGGTTGCTGTGAGCTGACCTTGACTGCCAGATGCCCACCAAGCTGTTCTATCACTCCCCTCCTCTGTTGGACATGAGAAGAAAAAAATATAGTAAAAGGCTTGTGGGTTGACAGAAGGATAAAGACAACAATTAGCATAACAGGCAAAACAAATTTGAATTGGGAGAATTAATTTAATTGATTGCCAATCAAATTGGAGTAGGATAATGAGAAGTACAAAACTAAAGGCACTTTCCCCCACCTCTTCCTTCTTACCGGGCTCAACTTCACTCCAGATTTCTCTGTCTCCTTCTCCCAGTGGCACAGGGGAACAAGGAATAGGGTTGTGTTCAGTTCATCAAACATCATCTTTGCCCCTCCTGTCTCCTCACTTTTTCCCCTGCTCCAGCATGGGCTCCCCTCTCCATAGGGCCACAGGTCCTGGCAGGAGCCTGCTCCAGTGTCTGGAGCATCTCCTCCCCTCCTTTTTCACTGATCCTGGTCTCTGCAGAGTTACTGCTCTCACGCTTTCTTTCTCCTCTTTCTGGCTTCTGTGGTGCAGCAGTTATTTCTCCTTCCTAAACATGTTACCCCAGAGGTGCTACCACTGTCACTGATGGGCTGAGCCTTGGCCAGCAGAAGGTCCACCCTGGAGCTGGCTGGCACTGGCGCTGTTGTATAGAGGGGAAGTTTCTAGCAGGTTTTCACAGAAGCCACCCCTTTAATCCTTTGCTACCAAAAGTTTGCCTTGCAAATCCAATACAGTGGGTCAAAAGCTAAGTGGTCTTCAACTCACTCTTTTCACCCAAAAGGCAATCTAGATTTCTTCATATAAATCTTTTTCCATACACTTGAATTGTATTAGTATAGGCTTGGTGTGATCTGGCTGATGGACCACGATTGTCAGACTAACAATTTCTCCATCAGTACATCAGGGATAAAGAGGATGGAACTTCCAAGACTAGCTAAAACCTTCTGAACTGTTTTCTTGTCATACATTCCACTGATTAATCAGAAGGAAGCCTACATTCACTCCCACAGGCACTGTGATTTCCTTTTTTTTAGACTCATGTAGGTATTTCTTCTCTTGTATCTCAGTGCTTGTTCCGTGGTTTGTGGCTTCCTTGCCCTGTTACAGATGCTCTTGATTGAGTTGAATTGTAGATGTGGCTAAATATATTGCTTCCTCTTTCCCTGTAAAATACCTACTAGTGCTCCACTACAGTCTTGATATCGCTTCACAGCTCAGTACACTGGGTTCAGAGCCAAGTAGGCATCTTATTTATTGATCAATATTTTGAGGAATCTCAAAATATGATGACTGAAGTTTTTCACTCTTGTCCTCAGCAAAAATATGACTTTTAGGGAACCATTTGATAAAATTTTGTTTAATGATGAGATACTAAGTATGGCAAAAGGTCATTATATCTCATTATAAATATTTCTTTCACCTTTAGAGAAAACACCAAGTATTATTTAAAAACTTTGCACTTTCAAAGCTACAAATTGTTCTATCATTAGGATCATGTTTCCTATCCCATATACTTGGGTGGAGCATGTAATAATATGGTTGCTGTAAACAAACACTGTAAACCACTAAAGAGAACTGCAAGCATTACCACTCCCAAATCATTCAGCCTGTGTCATGGTTTAAACCAAGTCCGCACAGCTCGTTCACTCACTCCCCCCCCTGGTCCCCCGACTCCTGGAGAGTTAGGAAGGAGAATCCAAAGCATGTAGCCCCCACGGATTGAGATAAGAACAGTTTAATAACTAAGGCATAACACAAATCACTACTGTTACTGCTGCTACAAATAATGATGATAAAGCAAATAACAAGTGAAGAGAATACAACACCTCACCAGCCACCGACCCATAACTCACCCCACCCTGCCCGACTGAGCACCGACGGATACCTCTTCCATCCCCCCCCCAGAGCTCCAGCCCTTCCGTGTCTCTCCCGGTTACCTCCTGGGCATGATGTGCTATGGTATGGAATACCTCTTTGGCTAGCCTGGGTCAGGTGTCCTGTCTCTCGTTCCTTCTGGCCTCCCTCCTCCCTGGCAGAGCATGAGCTCAGAAAAGGCCTTGGACAAACCAAACATTTGAGCAGCAACTCAAAACATACTTGCTATCAGCAACCGTTCTCAGCCCGAAAGTCAAAACACAGCACTGCACCAGCTACCAAGAAGGAGAAAAATGACTGCTCCTGCTCAAACCAGGACAGCCTGTAAGACAGAACTGCTCCAATTGTTTCTCTTGTTGCAAATTCTTTTCTATCTGTCACAGAGACTACTGATAACTTTCATGCAACTTAGTAAAATTCTTATTAGTCAAACTTAGAATTTCCTACTGCAATGGCTTGTTTAGATTGGAAAGGAAGGGTTTTGTATCATCTGAGCTTTCTTCTGCCTTTCACTTTAACAGACAAACTAACTTTGTCAGTATACTTGTTTAGCTGAAAGGGAGAAGATTAACTTGTATGAATAACTCTTTTCAAGGGAAGATTGTTTTATATTGAAACTACTAGGTCCTCTCAGCAGTAAGTGAAAGATTATATTACATGTTCATTTTATCACACATTTGTAAAGCTTACCACACAGTAATAGCTCCACATGTTCTACAACTGCAATAATATTTGATTGCAGAAAATTCTTCACTTTAGAGCCAGCATAAATATAAAAAGTATACAGTTTTTCTCCATAAAATGGATGTGCTCTATCACCTGCACTGCAGCTATACTGGTTTTGCTGTACCATGCAAGTCCCTGTCCTTGGAAACTAGCCCAGATCTTTTCTATCAAAGCTGTTAAGGGTAGGCACTTCCAGAATTTCAAGATACAACTGTTACTAGGAAGGATGCTTTCAGATGGATATTTCATTCCTACTAATTCATCACAAAGAGTCAACAGTGCTTTCATGCAGCCTACTTCTTGTTTCACTTCACACAGACTCTCAAAAATACTCTTAAAGCTTTTGCCAGAAAAAAAAAGACTCCCACTAACAACAAACTGACATTGCTATTTGGCTTGCCCACATTAAGATTTGAATTATACTACCAAGAGCAACCTATTAAAAATGCTTATCCCTCATAGCTGTGCTAAGCACAATACTCAATAGCAATTTCAGGACACCTAAAAGTACTCCTGATGGTGCTTTGAAAAGTGCTATTGAATGTCTCCTCCCCCCTTCATCTCAACTACCATGAAGAACTGTAAAGCTGGTTAACTGAGAATAATAGTCTTGTATTTGGACAGAAATCATCTTGCAACAGCAGCTGTTTCAAATTGATCAAACTTTAAATCAGGCTTCCCAGATGAGATGTTTTCTTCAAAACCACTTTGTACAACAACTAGTTTACCCAAGGTGTTCAAAGACCTAGATCCAGAAGGATATAATTTCAGTTCAGCCTGCAGCATACTGTCAGTCACACACTAGGTTCTCGAATGTTTGTTTGTACAAAGACTTACAGGAGTATTTCTGTTCTTGTTCACAATATCAGCACACAGAAAACAATTTATACAGCACTGGGTGGGATCACTTTGCAAGGGTTCAAAATACTGAATCCACAGAGGACTCAAACTTTTATATCCAACAATTAATAATCCACCTCATACATGTGCTTATGTGCAGCTCATAGGGATTCACCAGCCCGGTTATGCATCTCTTATGCATGGATCTGCCTAGGCAGGCCACTTTTTGTGCTGAATTTGGATTCTGTAGTTTCCTTGATCTCTCAACACTGGCCTAAACTGAGATCATGTCTGAGAACCATCAGAAACAGGCCCAGGGGAATGATACTGCAAGGCAGAAAAAGCACAGAGTAACTCCTGCAGTTTGCAAACCTACTCTCCACTCTTCACTAATTCAAGATCTTATTAAATATCACTACTTGGAGACTGTCCAGGGATAGCAATGACTCAATGACCCTGCCTTAAAAGTTCTGGCACTTGATCAGATTTTTAAATAAAAAATAGGACATCAACTAAATTCCTAACCTTACATTTCAGGTCACTAGTGACAGAACACTTGTGGCTCCTGAAAAGCTTTGGCTTTGTAATTATTCAGTTTGTCAGCTGAGTAACTGCTACTTCCAACAACCTGTTGGTAAGGTTAACTAGGCCTCTAACGTGTGCAGTTTCCATGATAGCGATGGGATCCTCATGATTTGAAGAGCCATGTTCTCAGCAGCAGCATGGCAGCAGCTCCCTTCTCTCCAGACAGCTTGTGTTTTCTTCACACTCCCCAGATCTTTCACTTGCTGCAAACGTGTAATCTTCTTGAAGAGTAGGAATCAACCACTGGTCAGCTTGACTGGGTGCTACCTAACCCGCTTCTGCTTGGTGATAAAGCATACACCACACCACAAGCCCTGCTCAAAAGACAATTTAGGCCTTTAAGCTCTTTTTGTTGTTCTTTTTATTTGGTAGAAATTAGAGCTGTGTTTCCTTTAACCACTTTAGGAATAATTCACCAACATCTGAAAAGCCTGCCCTTTTTATGTTCACAAATGGCAAGTTATACATGTATTCCCCCAAAACCAGAAATTATTATGAAGGCTAGTCAGTGCCCTGTGATTTTGAAAAACTGCTATTTCCTTCAGGTTTTCCTGTAAGGGTACAATTTTTGTGGAATATAACAGCAATTGAAAGCTTACAGTACAGCTTTTTTGCTGCATGAAAAGAGGCCTGTCAGAAACTTGATTGCAGCTGAGTGATTTTCATACTAGTTTTCAGCCAGCTCACATATGTTACATTTACCTAATACCTGCTTTAAATCACACCAGCTTGCCTCTGTGCTATGTTGAGAACAGCCAGGCTAATACTGCTTTCAAAAACCTCAGGCTCTACAGTAGCATATCTGAAAAGACTAACTCTTTGGCTGAGGAGAAATACTGACTCTTTGGTTGATGAGAAAATGAACATGAATCCATGTATAACTCTCCTAAGCCTGGGGATATAGTAAGATACCTATCTACTGCTGTACTTTCATTGTTTTAATTTTTCTTTCATGCATTACTAAAGACAAAATTGGATTGCTTGCTGCTTACATTCTTCTGAAAATGTTTCTGAATACTTAACAGAAAGAGACTGTATATCCTCCACCAGTGTATTTTCTACTTGCTTGGCCACTTCCCACACAGGGTATAACCAAATCTTCCAGATCATTTAATCAGCTTTGATCTGATGCCTAAACATGCAATAATAGAAAAGAAAGTTGCTCTCCAAGATGTACATGACACATCACCCTTAGCTTTAGAACACAGATATGGTACTTCCTTTGGCCACTGAGCCGTAATTTCCTCCTTTCTATTAACAACTGTGAGTATTCTAGACGTAACCTTGATTCTCCCACATTTCTGAGGCTGCTTTGTTAATGACCAGAGAATGTTTGGACTGCCAGAGATCTTCCTCAAATACTTCAGCCTCCAAGAACAGGATGCTAGTCAATACAGAAGCTTCAGAAAAAAGTTGTGACTCACTCTTCCTTCTCTAGCAAATGCAAATGAAATGTTTCATTTTCCTAAAGCTTCCTTTGGAGCAGGACAGCAACATCACACACAGATGGGCCAAGGCACAGTCTACTGACCTTATTTTTGACATATGTATTCTGGGATTAGTAAGAGTAAGGTTTTGTTTGTTTGTCTGATTTATACACATGAGAAATGCAATATCCAAAGGGCGCCAGGAAACTGGACCTTGGCCTTGGAATCACAGCTGATTAATCATTCCTTTCAGACATGCTTATGGGAGTTGTCTGTCCTGGGTTACTGTAACCTACGTGATCTGCAGTATCCTTGGAAACCTCAGAGAGCACTTAAGGCACTACTGGTTCTCAAATACGACTCGCCAACACAAAATGCCATCTTTCAGTGCAGCTCACATCAGATATACACAGCTGCCCAAGACAGCCATTTCAGAGCACGGCCTCATCTTCTAGACTTTTCACAGATACTGCACTCTCTTACAGCCTAGCCACAAGTGAAAACTTCTGCTGCATTTCAAGTCAATGGGTGCTCTTGGTAATGACCTTTGGAGTATTTTGGTTTAATTTCTAGTCAGAATCAAGCCATATGACTAACACAACCTACTGAAGCACCACATCCGTGCCTCCAACTATGCATCAAACTACTTTCTGTGAAAAAATATTATGACACACTGGTAGAGCTGGGTTTTTTTCAGCCTGGAAAAAGCTGAGGGCAGACCTTGGAGCAACCCTCCAGTATCTAAAGGGGGCTTACAGGAAAGCTGGAAAGGGACAGTAGTGACAGCACAAGGAGTAATGGCTTTAAGCTGAAATAAGACACATTGGTTAGGAAGTTCTTCCCTGTGAGGGCAGTAAGCAACTGGTACAGGTTGTCCAGAGAAGCTGTAGCTGCTGCATCCCTGCTGGGGTTCAAGGCCAGTCTGGATGGGTCTAGTGGAAGCTCTTCCTGCCTGTGCCAGTACAGGTTGGAACCACGTATCTGTAAGGTCTCTTGCAAACCATTCTGTGATTCCATGACTATGAAAATCAGGAAGAACTCTCTGCACATACCATTTCCCTGTGAGAGGATTTCTTGCCTGGATGTACTTCCATACCTAAGCACCTGCTAGCTCGAGGCCAGAGGCCCTGGCAGGCAGCACTAGCCGCAGGCTACTGGAGTGGCCAGGGGCGCTCCAGTTGAGGAACGCAGAAGCCAATGTACCCAACGGGTCTGACCGGGAATCAACCGCAATGCCAGAGCCGGGCCAAGCAGAACCAGCGCTGCCTCAGCAGCTAACCGGCAGCAGCACCCGGGAGCCGCCATGCAGGCAAGACCGCTACAGCACCCTTGGGCCCGACAGGCCGCTTCCCTCCGGCGCACAGCCCAACCCCACCTACCCCCCCACCGGCCGCGGCCTGGCACGTGCCCGTCCCAGCATGCAGCGCGGGACGCCCAGCGGCAGCGCCGCACAGCCGAGAGAAGGGGCGTGGCCTCACGTTCCCTCGCCCACACTGGCAGGGCAAGGAGGGAGGGCGGGAAAACGGCAGAGAAGAGGCGGGGCAGCGAGCCAGGCCACGCCCATCTCTCTCCGCCGGAGGCAGCAGGGGGCCGGCAGCCAATGGGGAGGGCGCCGTGGTGGGGCGGGGCCTCGGGAGGCCGAGGGGCGGGGCCGGCCCTGAGTTGCCGCAGCGCCACAGCTGCTTGTAAACAGATCCCGCCCCACGTGACGCGTGCGAAGTACCTGCGCGGGGGCATCGGGCATTGTCCGTCGTGGCTGCAGGCTGAGGAGTAGGGTCGGCCGTGGCACTCTTCTGCGGCGGGCTCATTGCTGACAGAAGGCGATTCCTCTGTGCCCTGCCTCCCTCGCCGCGCCGGCGGGGATCCAGCGCATCCCCCGCCTCGGCGCTTTTCCCGTTTCCCCGCCGCAAAGATGGCTGATGGTGGGCGGTGAGGTGGCGAGCGGGGCTGCGGGACGGCTGACGGGACGGTCGCGGGGAGGGTGGGGGGCGCGTGCGGGAAACCGTGCAGCGCCATGTCTGCCTTTGCCCTGGAGGAAACGCTGGAGGCCGACTGGGTGGCTGTGAGGCCTCACGCCTTCCAGGAGCGGGAGAAGCACAAGTTCGTCTTCATCGTGGCCTGGAACGAGATCGAGGGCAAGTTCGCCATCACCTGCCACAACCGCACGGCGCAGCGCCAGCGTAGCGGCTCCCGAGAGCTCCGGCGCGGCGGCCCCGCAGGCCCCGAGCCCAGAGCCTCCTCGAAGGCCGGCAGCCCCGCGGTGCGCAGGGACAGCGGCCTGTCGCGGGGCTCCTCTCATCTCCGCGCCGAGCAGGGGCTGCGAGGGGCGGCGGCCGAGGCGCTGCCTAGGAGCCCGCTGCGCACCAAAAGCAGCCTGGCCCGGAGGCCGCAGCGGGGCCCGGAGGCGGCAGGTACTGCCGAAGAGATAGAAGTGCTAGAGCTGGGGAAGGAGGAGGCGGTTACAGCGCTGTCGTTGCCGCCCTCGCCGCTCCAGGCAGCAGAGCCGGGCGGTCCCGACGCGGAGACCACCGGGGAGGAGTGCAGCTGGGCCGGCCTCTTCTCCTTTCAAGACTTAAGGGCTGTACACCAGCAGCTGTGCTCGGTGAACTCGGAGCTGGAGCCCTACCTGCCTGCCTTCCCCGAGGAGCCCTCGGGCATGTGGACGGTGCTGTTCGGAACCCCGGAGCTATCCGAGCAGGATATGGACGCTCTCTGTTACAAACTGCAAGTTTACTTGGTCCACAGTTTGGATACCTGCGGTTGGAAGATCCTCTCGCAGGTGCTCTTCACCGAGACTGACGATCCCGAAGAGTATTATGAGAGTCTGAGTGAGCTGCGACAGAAGGGGTACGAGGAGGTGCTACAGCGGGCTCGCAGGCGAATCCAGGAGGTGAGACTTCAGCATGGTCCAGATACCTCCACTGTAGTGTTACTTTTTCCGTGACATCTTTAGCTGCTCTCTCCAGCTGCTCCTGGTGTTCAAACTGGTCGAACTATTGCACAAAAAAACCCAGAACCCCCAAAACCATACAGGAAAAATGTGTGGTTAAAAAAACAAAAACAAAACCCCAACAATTCAACTTTGAAAATAAGGCTTAACCTTTCAAAGTTCACTAGGACCAGGATATAAGAATGTGCAGATTTCCCTAATAATCCAAGTGTGGATCAGTACTTTATTCTGAACAGTCAAATATCAATGTTTGTGAACTAGTATGTGATTGATTTGGCAAGGTGTTGCTCCCAGATTTTTGTTCTTGCATTGCTTTGCACCAGAATGTATTGGAGTCTGAAGTTTTGTGTTTAATGGGAGCAGCAACATGTGTTTATTTTGACAGTGCAGTTTAGGTACTTGAGGCCAAATTATTCTAGGTTTCTACAGGGTCTGGGTGCTGAATCTGCTTATTTCAAGGGAGATGGTGTTTTCTAGTGGAATCAGAGTAACTGCAACTTTTGTTCAGCTGGCAAGTTCTTGAAGTTGGGAGTTTAAAAAACAATCTGTTCCTGTCGAGTATTTACTGTGTTGCTGTTGCTAGTGTCTGGCAAGACTTGCATGCTTCAGGCCACGCCATCTCTCGCGTTGTATACTGTTTGGCTGACAGCAGTTAAGGAGATTCAGATAACTTCTAGTATCGAGGTGTGTGAATTTTTTACCTTTTGGTGGACTGAAGTATACGAGAACGCAGATTTCCCCAGTGGAAAAGGAGAATTTTACAGTGGTTTTTATGTTTCAATGGTGTTGGTCCAGAATGTACCAGGATCTGTCTAGGTGTGACTGTGTATATGAATCAGGTTATGGAAGTTTATTGCTGCGAACACCATCCAAATTCTGTTGTATCGATATATACATCAAATATTTGTTTCGCTGCTTCAGCTGCCTGCATATATCCTGCTAATGTTGCGTGTTCAAAAATACGTGATGGTGAACTTTTTTTTCCTTGATAGAGTATGAGAATATCTCTGCTGTCTGTTTTGATGGCGTAGTTTTGAGTCTTTGTAGGATTCAGGCAGAGCTTTTTTCTTAGTGACAGGGGTTACGGAATAGGAGAAAATTATTTTATCAGTGATGAAATCATAAGAGCATCCAAGTGTAGCATTGTAAGGTAAAAGTTAATTTCCAAACTGTTCTGTTAGGGTATGTAATTGTGATTTGTCTTTTGTTCGTGGTTATTTAAAGGACTGAAGTAATCCTCGTTAAATTCTGTGTACAACTGTGAATTAGTCTAATAGCCTTTTGCAGTAGTTGACTTAGTCCAGAGAATGTGAAATCTTACTGTCTTTCACTGTTTTTGTTTGGCT
Organism: Melopsittacus undulatus; assembly: GCF_012275295.1. Classification (NCBI taxonomy): domain Eukaryota; kingdom Metazoa; phylum Chordata; class Aves; order Psittaciformes; family Psittaculidae; genus Melopsittacus; species Melopsittacus undulatus. The sequence continues at coordinate 24,527,519 of NC_047557.1, read as the reverse complement.
GTGTGACTGCTTGGGAGTATGTGCTTAGATTGACTTAGCCTCCAGCTCAACAGTTCTTACAAGGAACTGAGCAGTATAGGAGAAGCTCCTGTTAAATATGTGGAGTTTGGGAACTGGGTGCCTAACTCAAAGCATGTATTTTTTTGTGAAACAGTAATTTCGTATTACTGAAAAGAACTGTTTGTTTCTTGGACAGTCTCAGCTTCTGTTTCTGTTAGCACCAGCATTAGCAGCAAAAAAAAACAGCTAGCTACTAATACGCAATGCAAGCTTTATCTGTCAAGATCTCTAAATTACAGCATCTTATTCTCTGTTTATGTTAAGAGCTTTGTGCAGACAAAATGGCAGAGCATTTTATGTGTGTATATGACTACTGTGCAACCTTGCTTTCCCATGGTAACCAATTCAGTCGTGGACCTAAAGTCAGTACAGCTATACTTCTGTCACTGTCAGTTGTGTAAATTGATCTGTCTTTAATTAAAGATAGTTCATGTTTAAGAAAGCAATAGAATGACCTGTTGTTTTTTTTTTTTTTTTTTCCCTCTTGGCTCTCAGGTTTCTTGTTGCCTTACCTGTTACTAGTTTATTTGGTCCACAGGAAATGTCTTCCTTTTAAGCAAATACTGATACTCTTTGTCACTGCAATTCTAAGCAACGCAAGCAATAGATGACGGGTACCACTTGGTATTTGAGGTAAAGGTTTATCATACTTTAAAAAAACGCTACTAAATCCATGTTAAATAGAATCATAGAATGGTTAGGTTTGGAAAGGACCTTAAGACCATCTAATTCCAAGCCCCCTGCCATGAACAGACACCTTCCACTAGACCAGGTTGCTCAAAGACCTGTACAGTCTGACCTCGAGCACTGTTAGGGATGGAGCATTTACGATTTCTCTGGACAACCTGTTCCAGTGCCTCACCACCCTAACAGTAAAGAATTTTTTTCAGTCTTTAATTTTCTTTTCCATCTGTGTTTGAAGGCTGCCTGTTAGCTGATTCTCCTGGCTAGATGATTGCAGGAATGTTGGTTTCCTGCAGTTTTAGATGATTTTACCTCTTGCAAGAAGTTTTGGGGAAAAGGGAAGTAATTGAGTAGTACTGCTAACTGAAACGGTATCTAGGAGCATAATGAACAAGGAGGGATTTTAGTAATCTAAAATTGTACAAAACCCCCAAGCTTAGGATTCCCAAGACCTTGGCATAATGTTTTAAAATATATCTCTGGTTTATACTTACTTCATATTTTGTCTTTTTTTTTTTTTGTTCAGAATAAATTCCTCTCTGCAGTTAGAATATTACTTGAGAAATGCTTGAAGTTTCTGTTGATTATATTCTTTGGGGTGGAGAAGCAAAGTGAGCAACAAAACCTCGTGTTTGTTTCAGTAACCCCTACTTGGCTATCTGTTGCTTTCTGTAAGTTCAATGCAAGCCAGTTTGTTTTCACAGCAGTTAATAATTGTTGCTTTTTGCAACAGTAATTTTTATCCTGTCTCAATTATAGACCTTTAATAAGCCAAAAGAATGTTGCAAGTAGAAACAGATCCAAGATGAGGAGAAGAAGTTGTGGAGGAACTGTGTGACCTCAAATTAATTTCTTCTGCATAATTTGCAGTTTTGAAATACCTTATCTTTTATTTTTTCAAATGAAAATATCAATTCTGGAATAGTTTAGGAATTCAATTCATGTTAAAATAAAAACTTATATGTAAAGTAGCAGATATTATTCTACCTCATTTTTGAAAACCAGTGAACACTTGTAACCTTTGTTTATTAATTTTATGCCTGTCTAAAAAATCCTTGGGTGCTTAGCTAGGGGTCTAAGTTCTCAAGTGGAGGCATGATACAGAATCAGCTAATGACCAGATAAAGATGAGGCAGCAGAGAGGATGGCAGTGAATCCTGATTTGGGATTCCAGCTTATTGACTAATATTTCTAAAATCTTAAGGTTTGCATCTAGAAGGCAGAAAAAGTTTACCTCTGTACTCTTGCTTCTGTCAGTTTCTGGTCTGTGTTCCTCCTAGGAAATGGGAGGAGTTTTTCAAGGCTGTGAGTGTACATTGTAAATTTTTTCAAAGTGTAGTAATATCAAAGATGGTGGTTTATCTGTTTAAGTGGTGTGTTGGCAAAAGATTGAACCTAGTCATAGTTTTCCTGAATAAAAAGCAGTGTTAACATAAACTATGATTAAGAGGGTTTGGTGGCTTAGTCATGTGAACAAACATATTCTGTTGTATGCTTATCCTTTTATTTGCTCTTGCATAGCAAGTTGTGAGTTTGGGAAGGCTATATTTACATTATATGCTTACTTCAGCATCTTTGAATTAATGGCACCTGGGAATCTCCCTGTTTCATATAGCTCTTAATTGCCATGACAGTCTGAAACTTGATGTGTTATAGTGTATAGGATCTTGAATGCCAGTTGCAGAAGTAGGCAGACTTGCTTTTGTTTTCTTCTTGCTCTGTAAAAATCTATGAATTCTAGTGGCTGCAGGCAGTCTGTTAAAAGACCATTTTGCATCTCTGTTTTGTGTGTGTTCTTTCAAATTGCTTTTGAAAGCAATACAAAAGTTCAGAAACATTTTTTAGTGCATGATTAAATTCTGAAGAAATTCTGAGAGTGTTGTATTTTCTGAGGCTAATTTAGCCCTCCTTGAGAATGAGGACCTACTATTGTTTTCAATCTCTCGTCTATATAGTGGAATATTTTACTTAAGTATGAAAACAGCCCGGAAAACTTTTGTCTGGTGTTGGTTGGCTTAATTTTCTTTTGATTTGAAGAGCTAGAAATGCTACGGAAAAATAAAAGTATTTTATCTATTTTATTACAGTAACAACTTAGAAGAAAATGTAAGGTTTTTTTTTTTTTTTTTTACAGAAAGCTGTATGGTCACATATTTAAATCGCCATGGATGCAAATTATTTTTTAACTACTCTTCTGCACAGCGTTAGTATGCAAGGGTTGTTTTTTTGTGTTGGTTTGTTTTTTCTAGTTGTTGTTTTGATTTGTGTTTCAAATCACATAAATTGTCAAGGAGTTGGTTCAGTTATATCACAGAGCTTTATATTTGTTGCTTTCCAGGGGTGTTGTCACATATTTCTGTTTACATCAAAGAAGTTAAATAATATCCAAGGTTATTTTGTTTTGTTGAATCTGTCCTAATATTTTAGTGAAAGACAAATATTCAGGATCATCTCAGTAACTAGGAGGATTGCTTTTGGTCATGTGCATTCAGTTCTAAAATAAATGCGTATGTGGTATGTAGTGAGGCACTGTAACAGAAATTCAAATTTTCCAAAGGTAAGATGACCTGTTGCTGTTCTGTGATTTAGTGCTAGGCACAATGTGATTTAAAGGGATATTCAACATCAAACTCGAAAGTAATTGCAAAGTAAATAATACAAGACACCACAAAAAATACTCAGTGTTCCAGTAACAAAAAATTGGCAGCAGTAGCATTTCCATAAAAACCAGTATAACACCTTTCTATTCAAGTAGCAAAGAAAAGTGCAATTTAGAAGATATATGAGGTACCTTGGTAGAGAACACTTAATCCTATGTGCTCCCAGAGTTAAATATGAATAAAATAAGACATTATTTGAGTCTTTTTGTCCTATTGGTATGAATGGAGTAGAGTTAAGTAATGCTGCATTTAAGCTGTTTAGTTTGAATACTGCTTTTTACATACTCATTATTTGTAGGTGTGATACTTGTTTTCAGTAAAATGGTTTTGATTCGCTTCTAAATGCTTTGTAAATAGGCTGTTTAAGTAGGGCACCAGTGCTGTAAATTGCTACTAACCAAAATAAGTCAGCACCGGTAGGGCATGCTCTGTAGCACAGGCAAGTAGGTTCTTGGGAGATGCCTACATGATACTAGCACTGGCTAGTACTTCTGTTGCTGCCCTAGATAGGGTATTTTCTCAGTGTTTATTGTTGTCAGCCATCATCTTTTTATTTATCTAATTTGCAGCTGGAGTTACTAACAGTTATTTTGGGTTGTTATGAACTAGTCCTAAGTTAACAAATATTTTAAAGGCTCATCATTTTGTGCACTGGAAGTTCACACCTGACTCATTCTGGAAGCATCAAACTCAGTAATAAGTAAATGTGGAGTAGTTTCCCCATCTCCTTTCTGGCAAATAAAAGTCTAAGTCACATGGATATTTTGTTTTCAGAGTTTCAGTGTGTCTGAATTGTGTTTTTTGTAGGTAAATCCATGTTACAAGTGAAAACACTTCATGATGACATGTCATACTACTGGAAGATCTGGCGTACTCATAGTAGTCTTAAGTATCTTCAGTAACGGGAAATTCAGGTTAGGTATAAGGAGGAGGTTCTTACTGTGAGGGTGGTGAGGCACTGTAACAGGCTGCCCAAGGATGTTGTGACTGCTTCATCCCTGGAAGTGTTCAAGGCAAGGTAATAAAGTAATAAATATTGTGTAACCCACTGCGCCTCTTGATATTCACAGCTCACTTAATTTCTTGGTGTTTCTCTTTTTTGGGAGGATTTCCTTTGTGTTTACCTTTGTTTGAATATTTCTTTCTCAAATTTTTCAGCATGATTTTCTTTCTCTTCAATTGAATGTCCTACCTTCAAGTCAGCACCTTTTAAAACTGCTTTATTAATCCAGTAACATCTCTTTTCTGTCTCCATTTTTTTCTGAGATAGTATCACTCAGACAAGTTTAGAATTTAAAAACAGATTGATTCTAATAATTTAATCTTTTTTCATTTCTTCCTATAATATGACAAAACACTGCTTACAGATGGTCAGTGAATTTTATATTCTTTTTATGTAAATATTGATACCACAGTTACAGAAGGCACTGGAAAGCAGAGGCTTGCAGAAATGGCTGCTCTTACTTTTTTCCCCCCCCTCTTTTAAGAGGTAATTGTAACATTTTATTTATTTCTTTATTTACTTATTTATTTTTCAATTAGTAAACGCATACCATTGCAATCCACCCAAGTATTGCTGTTCCTGAAGAGAACTTTGGTTTGGTTGAGATGAGGACTCAGTCCAACTAAAGTTCCATCTGCAAAACTTTTATATCCTTTCAAGAGATTAAAATAAAGCCATAGAGAATATGGTAGACAGAAGGAAGCTAGGATAGGAGGAGAGGGAAGAAGAATGATGATATTTTTTAGAGATACATGTTGACTTAGTGACATTGCATATCTGTATCTGAGCTGTTGCTCAGGACTGTTATTTACTAAATAGGCAGTAAAATAAAGTGGGATTGTGGGATGTTGAGCCTGTTGCTTTAGGTTGAGAATATTTTGTAAATAGGCTCAATCCACTTCCTCCTTTACTTTCTCCAGAGAAGAATCAACTAGTAGCATTTGATGTGTTCATATTTTTTTGGGGGGGGAGGGTGTTTGTTTGTTTGTTTTTGTTTTGGGTTTTTGCTTGTTTGTTTTAGTATCTACAAAAGCAAGAGGAACAAATAAATATGTATTGAACTCTGTAGAGGAAGCTGCACATAGAATGTATTTTCCAATTTTGGGCAACTGGAATGTGCAGGATTGGCCAGAAATACATATATCTTGCATATATGTGTATCTTGCACATGTATGTTCATACGTCTTGCATTGTACTAACATCGCTGTAACCATTCAGAGCAAAGATCTGGGATAGTTCACTGAAAATCAATGTAAGCTCTAAGACGCGTGCTGCTTAATAGCAAACATGTAAGAATGTTTTAAGAATGATGAAGACATAATTGTTATGGCCTTGCAGGAAGTAATAGTATGATCTCATCATAAATCTGGTGGTGACATTTGCTAGAATGTGGGTTAGTCTTTAAGAATAATTCGTGAAGCCCTCACATAACTTGAAACAGGATTGTAAAACCAAAGAAAATAGTCCAAAATTGTTGGGCAGGAGATTGGATGATCTCATAGTGTCTTCCTGTCATAAACTATATAAATTAATAAGGGAAATGTGGTTTTGTTTTAATTAGTTTGTTGTTGAAACTTGCCCAATTGCAATTTTCTTGAGAATTCAGGCCTGAAATTTAAATCAAACCGTTATTAGTTTGACTGAAAATGTCATGAAGAATTTTAACACCCAGTAGTAGATTTTAACTTGAACTGTCTCCTTATTTATTGGCTTTTGCTTGTCAACTATATTTGTTGTTATTAGTAACTTTTTATTAGAGGCTCATTTATGCAGTTTGGATTTTCCTTTTGGACAAATCTTCTAGTTGTAGGCAGAAAGGTGCTTTGATGTAAAGACAGCTTCCCTGGCAAGGTAGTTACTGAAAGTGATCATCTGGAGCCATTCAGAGTTGGCCCAAATAGAATGCTGGTGGAGTATCTCCGTTTACCAGTTGCAAACATTTCAGCAGAGGTTGTTTTCAGTGAAAATCCTTTTACTGGTAAGACCTGATCTTTGGGTTTCCTTTCTGTCCTTTTCTTTTGGTTGTATTTATATAGTAGGAGTTACCAAATGTATGGATTTTTTTTTAATTGTTGATACATATGGGGCAGACAGTCATTACCCATTCAGGCAAATTTGAACTCTTAGTGGACTCTTTTTTTTTTGGGGGGGGGGTGTCAAGAAGTTATAGATCAATTACAGTCATTCAGCAACTTTTTCTTTTTTTTTTTTTTCTGAAGGTAAGTTGAGTACCTCTAATTTCATAAATACATAAACTGAATTTTCATTATCTATTGTTATAATACTTTGCAAAACGTATTTTAGACGAATGTTTATATGACCTTCTAGCTGTGATATGGGTGTGAGGGAATTGGATAGTTTTTTTTTTCTTTTGAAAAAGTTTTTTTTTAAATAATCAATTACTCGATTAGCATTTGTTTGTGATGACTTGCAAACAATTTATGTGGGTCATCTAAAATTAGTGGTAGCACAACTTTACATGTAACAGCATTGCATCATGACTTTAATTACTTTAGGGAGAGAGTATTGCAAAAGATTTTTCAGGAAGTTAGAATCATAGATTATTATATTAGAAGGAACCGTTCTGGGTTTTCTAGCTGAACCCTATGATTAAAATATAATTTATTTTGATTAGAGCTTTTTTCTTTTTTTTTTTTAAAAAACAAACCAAAACTAAACTTTAAATAATGCTGTGGGCTTTATATGTGTTTTAAGGCAACTGGGAGGAGGTGGAGGGGATGGACCAAAAAACAAACAAACTCTGAATGTATTCAGTTGTGAAACTTTTGAGGAAGAAAATCTGTAGATCAGTTAGAAGTTTCTGACAGTTTATAGTTTTTCTACAGATATTACTGGGCTTCAGAGCCCAAGTTCTTCATCCTTCAGTAGTATGATGTTTATAATCATCAGATGTCAGAATTTCAAATTGTGTGATTTTGTCACTTCATAGTAGTATAATTCAGAAAAAAATCTGTATACGGGAGGAGTTCAAGAAAACCTAAACTACTTGCAATATTGGAGCCATTCTGGAAGAGTTCAATTAATAGGTAATTGATATGTATTTTTCCAGCTGTGTTTTATCATGCTGCTTTTTCAGGCATGGATTTTATTTCTCCATAACATTTAAACTATGCATCCTTTCTCTTTCATTTCTTAATGGAAAATAAAGAACAAAATCAACACCACAGGATAAAAGTCTGTGCACCTGATACTAATATAAATGGCTTTTGTCTGAAATGTTAAATAACTCGAATAATAGTACAACAACTTGTAGTTTACATGATACTTGCTGTTAAAGTAAGACAAAAAATAGCGATCCAGGATTTCAGGAATTTATTTAACTTTTGGTTCCCCACCTGTGGCAGGAGTGTTTGAACTAGATGATCTTAAGGTCCTTTCCAACCTGAACCATTGTATGAATACTGGACTGTAAATGCATCTTTCTAATGGGCTTTGTTGACTGTTATATTCAACTTTTAAATAAAACCCCCACTATTTTAGCTGAGAACTTTTAAAAATTACATTTAGTCATGCGAAATGCTGTTTCCTTCTTAGACCTGCCTCTCCATGATTTCACTATTGTGTAATGTGCTGTAGAGGCTGAATCTGTGTTGAACTATGCCAGCCTTGAGAAATCACTCATAGGGCCATTTGATTTACCCTGTCAGCAGCTGTCCAGGGTTTAAAGGTGGTTTCATCATCTGCATTGTTGAAGGGAGCTGAAGAACTGGATCATCAGCTTGCTAGGGCTGAAAGGGGGAGATCCTGTCTCTTTCTGTTCTCCACCATTCAGCTTTGCATTCCTTCTGGTTGTGCTTCTCTGTCCTTGTGGCGTGCTGACTGAACTCAGTAAACCTCAGTAAATTACCAAGAGAAACCAAGGAAACAGCTTTCTGCCAGATGCTCAGTTATATTGTTAAAGGGTATGAGAAATACCAAGTCCAATGCAGTGGTAGAAGAGGGCACTTGGGAGCAGAAGGAGCAAGGAACGAGGGTGGAGTTGCAAAATAAGAAGGAAGAAGAGAAGGGAGATTGGGTCCTCTTTCAATAGGAGCAAGCCGTTAGTTCAGCTAAGCTTTAAAAAGTAAATTCATCCTTCCAGTGCTTTGAATTTGGTATTGTCACAATGCTTTATCTTATTTGAATTAGATTTTTAAGTCTAAGGTTAGTTAGGTTTATCAGACATTTGAGAGTATCTGCTACCATGCTTAAGTGCATTGTAAAATTGGTAAAAGTACTAATTCAGTGTTGCTGATGGAGAATCATAGAGTCATAGAATGGTTTGGGCTGGAAAGGGCCCTAGATGAAAAATCATCTAGCTTCAAAGCCCCTGCGGTGGGCAGGGGTGCCTCATCCTGGACCATGTTCTAAGGCTCTGTTCAACCTGGCCTTGAACACTGCCAGGGATGGAGCATTCACAACTTCCCTGGTCAGCCTGTTCCAGTACCTCACCACCCTCACAGTAAAGAATTTCTTCCTTATATCTAACCTGAACTTCCCCTTCTTAAGTTTAAACCCATCGCCCCTTGTCCTGTGGCTACAGTCCCTGATTAAGAGCCCCTCTCTGGCATCCTTGTAGGCCCCCCTCAGATACTGGAAGGCTGCTGTGAGGACTCCATGCAGCCTTCTCTGCCTGTCGTCATACAGGAGGTACTCCAGCCCTCTCATCATCCTCATGACCCTCCTCTGGACTAGTTCCAACAGCTCCATGTCTTTCTTTTCTTGAGGACACCGGAACTGCATGCAGTACTCCAAGCTGCGTTTCATGAGAGCAGAGATATGATTCCCATGAGCTGACCTCAGAGTGAAATTGATTATATTATTTTTTCTTCCCACCAAATGTTCACCTTTGTTTTTATAAAAGAACATTTTCTCCTCAGCAGAGTGTGTATCTGGCCTGTGTCCCAACACTGCAAACCTTACACAAAGAAGGGTTTTAAGAGCAGCATTGTAATACCTGCTAAATAAATGTATTCATTGTACGTAAATGTTGTTGACACAGTTGTCAGTTTAGAGGCTTTTGAATGTTTTTCTGATTAATAACATAGTTCAGAAACACAGAACAGAGTCTGTGGACCAAAATTTAACATGTTTTATGGCATAGCATGAACACTTATGTAATGTATGTTCTCAGTCTTCTGGCTTTGGGTTTGGGTACTTTTTAAATCAGATTTCCTGCAGAAAAAAAAATACTTAGAACTCATAAGGACAAATGTAAAGTAAGCTCTTTGCCAAGCCTCCAGGGTGAGGTGTTGCTTAGAAGTCTTTTTGTTCAGTTACCGTGTTCAAACTGATCAGTGATTCATTAGTGACTGTATCTTTTAGTTATTTTGCCATTTTTTTCCAAAGGGAAGGAGGTGTAGAATGCCCATAATTATTTTGGAATACAATTAACAGGTTTATTTTATTCATCAAATTACATTACAATGAAAATACTTCTGTGTTACCAAGACAAAATAGCCTAGCACTCCTGTGCAATGAGCTCCTCTGTGCAATTCACCCTTGTTTGCTGTCATTTCTGCAGCTTATTTGTGACTATGCTATACTGAGTAATACACTGAATTAAAACAAATACCTGTTTTTACAGACACTCATTTGGCATGATAGTGTAACTCAGGAGTGGCACAGCCACGTCACACATAAGGTAAAATGATCAGGCAAGTACCATCTTAAAAGCAACTTTACCATGATATTACACATGCATTTTGCTTAGAGAAAAGGAGTTGCATGAATTTTAATTGTTGACATCTCCCTCTTGAGCTTTCAGAAGAGATCTGGTGTGCCATATATTACTGTCAGAGTTGGCAGCTTTAAGCTTGAGCCTTGTGATATTGCAGCAAGTTTTGTGTGTATATACATACAGTTCTGCTGAGACTATGTAGAATTTTGGGTGGGAGGGGAGAAGTTGCATTGTTCAGTAATGATGCATACATGGAAATAATGTTTTGGCTCACTTGGCTACATTAAAGTACTACTTCAGTTTTTGTGATCCGGTTCAGTTCTTTTCCATTCCTATGGACTTGTATTACAGGCAGTGTGTTGAAATGAGGTGTGTTTTGGTGGCCAAGGTAAGTGAACTTGAGAAGGGTAATTGTTACTGTCCTAGGAGTTAAAACGTAACATAAGTAATGTAAGTCTAAATGAAGATAACTGATATGAGCAAAGAGGGGCCAGGCAATCTGCAGTGTGCTCTTTTGTAGTGGGTTGACTTTGGCCACCAGGTTCCCACCAAAGCCACTTTATTGCTCCCCTTTCTCAGCTGGTCTAGTGAGAAAATATGATGAAAGGCTTGTGGATTGAGATAAGGACAGGAAGAGACCATTCGGGAATTACCATCACAGGCAAAACAGTTTGGACTTTGGGAAATGAATTTATTGCCAGTCAAACCAGAGCAGGGTAATGAGAAACAAGACACATTTTAAGAATGCTTTCACCTAACCCTTCCCTCCTTCCTGTGCACAACTTGACTCCTTATTTCTCTGACTCTCCCTTGAGTGGCACAGAGGTACAAGAAATGGAGGTTGCATTTGGTTTATCACATGTTGTCTCTGCTGTTCCTTCCTTCTCACACTCTTCCCTTGCTCCAGCATGGGCTCCTCTTCCACAGGCTCTCTGAGGAGCTTGTTCTGGTGCAGGCTTCCCAGGGGGTCACAGTCTCCTTCAGGCATCTCTCTGCTCTGGTGCAGTGTCCTTCATGGGCTGCAGATAGATATCTGCTCCAGCATGGACCTCCGTGGGCTGCAGGGGCACAGCCTGCTTCACCATGGTCTGCACCAGGCATTGCAGAGGAATCTCTGCTTCTGTGCATGCAGCATCTCCTCCCTTCCTTCTTCATTGGCAGGAGTGAAGAAGGTATCTGTAGAGTTGTTACTCTCACATATTCCCACTCCTCTCTCTGCTATCGTGAAGCAGTTTTTATTCCTTCTTAAACATGTTATTCCAGAGGCACCACCACTGTTGCTGATGGGGTTGGCCAGGGGTGGGTCTGCCCTGGAGCTGGCTGGCATTGACTGTCAGACAAAGGGGAAGCTTCTGGCATCTTTTTAGAGATCCCAGCCCTGTAGATCTCCCCACTATTAAAACCTTCCCACCTACAGCCAATACATCTTTGCCCATGTGCACTGAGGTGCACTGGCTCACAGAGGGGATTTTTTTTATTTTTTTTATGTTTCAAACACCCCATGTTTCACTTTCCAGTATCTTTTTTTGATTTTTTTATTTTGTGTGTGCGTGTGTGCATGTGTGTTTACTGCTTGTTTGTTAGAATAACTCCAACCTTTGAACATGGTTCAGACAATAACCTTTGCAGTGCAGCAGCATACACATCCAATTTCCTATCTTCGGAAGCCTATCTGAAAAAAATTAGACATTTTTGTCCACTCAGTAGATGGTTGATTGCTTTGTGTACCAATTTGTACCAATTTTGTTGATTGCTGTGTGGTTTCAAATAAGTTTAATATGAAATTAACTTATTTTTATCTTCTTTTGATCTAAAGAGGTTTGACAGATGTAGTGCTGGTTCCCACACCTCTTGTGCTGGACAGTATTATCTTACTTGTTATGCTGTCCTAACTCTGTATCCATGTTTTGTATTCTCGTAAATGATTTCTGCCTCAAAATTAAAATATATTTTAGATCTGTATCGGAGAGTCAGGCTTTGGTCCAGTAGTGGGACATTCACTTGCTGCAATAATGCAGAAGGCCTTTTTATACTGCAAAGGTAAGTAAGGATTGTTGATGGCAATGCAGTCATGCAAACAGGAAGCTGGAATGTCCAGCAAGTCTTGATCTTTTACCCTCAACAGGTGACATTTAGATACAGGACCATGCATGTAAGACAGAGAAAAGCAGTTTGCCCACAGTACAGATTTCATATAGTTGAGACTCATGCTCATTACCAGGACCTTTTAAAAATATTTTTTTTTGTTTGCTAAATACAGCTTAAAAAGAGAGAGAATAGAAACAATTTTAAGCATGTTCTGATACAGGAAATTGCGTCTAAATTCAGCTGCTAAGATTTTGCATTTAAAGCTTTAGTTCTTTTAGAAATCATTGTCTGGAGCCCATTGCAGACTATTGCAAATAGATCAGCCTGGGAGTTTGGTATTTTACTCTTGAGATCCTGCCTCAGTAGAAGGGATCCAGTATACAAAAGCTATTTTATCTGCACTACTGTACTTTTACCTGTGATATTAAATATGCTGCTTCAAATAAAAATCTTCAGAGTTCTTCCTAGAAATGTCATGTATTACTACCAGGTTTCCAATAATCTGAATTCATAAGAAAATGGGGTATTCTTTAATTACTATCCAAAAATATGAAGAAGCTTAGGAGGACACTGAAAAATATCTTTATAGCCTGTTAATCTAAAAGTAGGTATGTGTCATACTGCAATATTTTCATAAAATAATAGTAGTGGGGAAAGTTTTGAGAGTAAGAGCAAAGGAAATGTAAAACTTAACTCTTCAGTGATTAAATCAAGCTTTGGACTGTTCTCCCAACAGAGATCAACCTGCACATAATTACCCTGCCTTCTGTAATACTTCTAAACCTTTATAGATAAAATACAATTTTTTAAAATACTGAAGACAGAAATAAGAGAAATTAGCCTGTTATATAGTTCAAATACATGTGCTGTTAAAAAAAAAGAACTGTTTCCTGCTGGTTAGAATGTATCTGCATAATAGTTGCCTAAAATATATGGGTTCATTTAGTTGTGAACAATGTAACATCTGTGAAACATGATTCTTAAAATACGTGCTGTATTCAATGGTTATAGCACTAGTCAGTCGTATACAGGATGTTACTCTACCCTCCTCCACCCACTTCTTTAAATAATATAATTAAAAATTTGTGAAAGTAAAAAGTTCATATCGAGCTGTTGAAGTAAATTAACTCTATTCCTGAATGCCTTTGCTGAGACTTAATCATAAGCGGGGCATAAAACATGCCACAAAAATTGTTAATGTGTTTTAATCTAACATCATGAAAACTGTGGTTTTAAAGTACCAGGTTGGTGTAGGCATTTGGCCAGCTTAACCAGTGTCTCAATCTTACTAAAAGGTATCAGCTGAATTTTCATGTTTCTAATATAGTGTATTGTCTGTTCACACTGCCTGTTTGAAAACTGGAATGTTTTCACACAGTTAGAGTACCTGTGAGTCTATGGAGATCTTGGTTTGCCTTATGGCATTGTTGATTCAGTGGATTCTGTGCTAGACCCAGCGTTATTGTTATCCAGTACCATGAATTCAGTTTGGATGGCAGCCAACTAAAAAACTGCTTCAGCTGACTTTGATCCAGAACAGGAAAGCTTCCATCTGGCTGCTTTATAAAGTGGGAGAGGTCCTCTGTGCGGCTGGTTTGGCACCATCTGTCTCCTGTGTCAGTGCCCCGTCAGGACTAGTGGTAATAAAGCAGCCTGGATTCATCAGGCTTACAAGGCTCTGTGTAGAAGCACAGTCAAAGCTATCAGTCTTCTGTTCATACCACACTATACTGATGAAGACTTGACGACTGGTAATCATATCAGTTCCAAAAAGTGAGAGAGTGTAGTGCCCCTTAGAAACATTTAGGTAGGAAAAGACTCTAAAGATCATTGAGTCTGTCTATTAATGTAACACTGCCTAGTCCAGCACTAAACCATGTTCCCAGGTGCCACATCTACACATCTAAATATCTTCAGGGATGGTCACTCAAACACTTCCCTGTGCAGCCTGCTCCAATGCTTCATAGCCTTTTTGGTGAAGAATTTTTTCCTAATATCCAATCCAAACCTTCCCTGAGGCTACCTAAGGCCATTTCCTGTTGTCCTATCACTTGTTATTTCTGAAGAGAGCCCAATACCCACCTTGCTACAACACTGTTTAGGATAGCTATAGAGAACGATAATGCCTCCTCTCAGCTTCCTTTTCTCCAGATTAAACCACCCCAGTTCCTCGTAAGACTTGTGCTCCAGACCCTTCAGCAGCTTCATTGCCCCTTCTTTGGATGCACTCCAGCACATCTGTGTCTGTTTTGGAGTGAGGGGCCCAGAACTGAGCACAGGATTTGAGGTGCGGCCTCACCAGTGCTAAGTACGGTGGGGTGATCCTTCTGGCCACACTACTTCTGATGTATGACAGGATGCCATTAGCCTTTTTGTCAGCTGGCACATACCATAACAATTATTTCAAATGCATATAATGATTTCTCTGTGTTTTTGTTGGGTTTTTTTTTCCCCAAACCTGTATTTTTTCACACTTCTTTTGTTTCTTCTTTCTTTCATATAACTCCACCTGAGTGAAATTTGAGGTACCAGTTTTATGGTGTTAATCTGACAGGTCAAAGGAATTTCAGGGTGTGTTTGAGCTCATTTGCAAAATTTTTAGCAAAGTTTAGTATTTGGATATTTCTCATCCATGTCTGAATAAGCTGTAGAAGAACATGTTAATAGATTGATGGGTATAATGAGGTTGTATGTAACCGGTGTTTGCAGGTTGGTAAAGTTGCTGCTTGTTTTGAAGAACATTCCTAGTCAATAGCTCTTTGGTCTTTGCTCTAAACCAAAAAAAAGTGGTATTCTTTGTTTTCCAAATCAGTTTTTGTATTTTGTTATATATTTCCTGGCAACTGTCATTTGACTGAAATTTCATCACCGTTTTAATGCAAAGAAGTCCTTATTAGTCACAGGAAATGGATTCTGTGTGCATCATTACCTTCATTACCATAGGAAGAAAGAATGGGTGCTTGTGTTAATAATTTAAGAATATGTATACTCTGTGTGAAGGACCTGTGCTCAATTGTGTTGGGTGTTTTTAATTTTTTTTTTCTGAGTTTTGGTATTTCTGAAGAAGTTGAGGATTACTGTTAGGATTGGGGTAACCTCAGCAGCACACCAAATAGAATCAGACATGGACAACCTTGAAACAGTGCTCATTTACTTATATTTTGTATGTGCAGGAATATAATGATAATTCATTACTTTATCCATACTGTTTCCAGCAACGGAGAGGACTTTTACGGAACAGCCAACAAACTATAAGTAGATACTTGCTTTCAGTGTCCTTAAGATGTCTTTGTGCTATACCGATGGTCATAAAATTGCAGTGGTCCTTCATTTCCTCACACTTCTACTCCAACTTCCACAAAGTTGGGACTGTCTTCCAGAGTATCAGGACTATTAAACAGGCCTTAAAAATGGCCTGTAAAGGAAAAAGAATGCCCTACATTATATTGTTCTGTTCCTGGAATGAGATTAATAAGTTTCTTCTTGACACGCTTGAGAGGTGGGCCAGTGTCAACCTTGTGAAGTTCAACAAAGTGAAGTGCAAGGTCCTACACTTGGGTCGGGACAATCCCAGGCACAGCTACAGGTTGGGCAAAGAAGAAATTCAGAGCAGCCTTGCAGAAAATGACTCGGGGGTGTTAGTTGGTGGGAAACTGAACATGAGCCAGCTTCAGTGTGCGCTCATAGCCCATATAGCCAACCTTATCCTGGGCTGCATCAAAAGAAGCATGACCAGCAGGTTGAAGGAGGTGATCCTGCCTCTCTACCAATAGCTGTCTCAATAAAATAATATTTGCATACAATGAATACATTTATTTAGCAGGTATTACAATGCTGCTCTTAAAACCCTTCTGTGTAAGGTTTGCAGTGTTGGGACACAGGCCAGATACACACTCTGCTGAGGAGAAAATGTTCTTTAATGAAAACAAAGGTGAACATTTGGTGGGAAGAAAAAAGTGATATAATCAATTTCACTCTGAGGTCAACTCATGGGAATCATATCTCTGCTCTCATGAAACGCAGCTTGGAGTACAGCATCCAGCTCTGGTGTCCTCATGAAAAGGATATGGAGCTGTTGAAACAAGTCCAGAGGAGGGCCATGCGGATGATAAAAGGGGAGTGGAGCATGTCCCATGTGAAAACAGACTGAAAAAGTTGGGGCTGTTCAGCCTGGAGGAGAGAGGGCTGCATGGAGACCTCATAGCGGCCTTCCAGTATCTGAAGGGAGCTTAGAAGGATGCTGGAGAGGAACTCTTCATTAGGGATGGTAGTGATAGAACAAGGGCTGTGGGTTTAAACTTAAAGAGGGAAAGTTCAGATTAGGTGTAAGGATGAAATTCTGTACTGTGAAGGTGGTGAGGCACTGGAACAGATTGCCCAAAGAAGGGGTAAATGCTCCATCTGTGGCAGTGTTCAAGGCCAAGTTGCACAGAGCCTTGGATGACATGGTTTAGTGTGAAGGGGGTTGGAATTGGATGGTCTTAATGATCTTTTGAATTGTTACCATTCTGTGAATCTTATTTTTTTGTTGCCCTCTAGAATTTGTATCCCAGTTAGAAGAGTAGGGCTTCATGATGAATTAAAGGTGTGAATTTCTTCAGTAATATATTAATAGCCTGAGCAGCGAAAAGAAGTGAACATTAGTGTGTACTGTAGAGCTGCTGCTAATAATAGAGACCCTTCTTGCATTGGGTGCCTTGAGAAGAAAGATTTGGTTTTTCAGTACCTTGACAGACGGATGATTACAACATTTGGACTGCAAGAGGGTTTTCTGGTACCACAAGGGAAAGTAGGAGAAGGCTTGAAATGGCAACTCTGTTTATAGACACTAGTAACAAGAAAGAAATGCTGAGGAGAAAGATGCCTGTGTGTTTAAAACAGCAAATGAACTGGAATAGTGCATGAAATCCATAGGGATTTAGGGCTCACACCAAGGGCATCTTGAGTGACTTATGTCCCTCTGCTTGCAGGTTGTTATGTGTGTTTAGCTCTGTATGTTCATAAAATGTTAGTTTTAGACTGCAAGCCTCAATATGCCACCCAGTAATCTGAGTGACAAATGCCACAGAATACTATGTGCTGCTGGAAGACAGCAAAAGGGCATTACAAATGACTTTGCAGTAGAAACAATTTCCTAAGTGAAGTTGTTCAGATAATACAACAAATGGTCTCATGCTACTGAGGAATGTCAGATCTGTTTTACACATTTTTCCCAGACCTTTCATCTTGACTAAGCCTTGTTGATGGAGAGCTCTTCCTGGCTTGTCATCTGACCATTATTTTAGTGCTGAACATACAAATAAAAGTAGAGCGAGCTGTTCTACTTTCTCCTCTGCATCCTCTCTCTAATCTTGGTTGACCTGTAATGTTTCAAAGGGAGCCCAAGTTACAGGGGTCTTCAGAAGTGAACTTTACATTGTGAAGAAAGACAATTTTTCATACCTTGTTGCGTAACTGAAATACAGCATAGTAATATAAATGTAATGGAGCAAACTGAGTAGAAGATATGGTAATCAACATTTCTGTTGACTGTCCTGGGGTATAAATGAACCAGATGTCAAAGGACTGTTGACCAAAGCTTCAATTTCTGATCAGCAGTTCCTTTTTTTTGTTTTCCACTTGTGATACTTGATGCAGTTGGGTATACTGAGAACTTCATATAGGCTTGGCATCCAACTTGAATGAACAAATAGAATCATAGAATAGTTAGGGTTGGAAAGGATCTAAAGATCATCAAGTTCCAACCCCCCTGCCATGGGCAGGGACACCTCACACTAAACCATGTCACCCAAGGCTTCGTCCAACCTGGCCTTGAACACTGCCAGGGATGGAGCATTCACAAACTCCCTGGGCAACATATTCCAGTACCTCACTACCCTAACAATACAGAATTTCTTCCTTAGATCCAATCTGAACCTCCCCTGTTTAAGTTTTAACCTCTTACCCCTTGTCCTATCACTACAGTCCCTAATGAAGAGTCCCTCTCCAGCATCACTATAAGCCTGCTTCAGATACTGGAAGGCTGCTATGAGGTCCCCACTCAGCGTTCTCTTCTCCAGGCTGAACAGCCCCAACTTTCTCAGCTGTCTTCATATGGGAGGTGCTCCAGCCTCCTGATCATCCTCGTGGCCCTCCTCTGGACTTGTTCCAACAATTCCATGTCCTTTTTATGTTGAGGACACCAGAACTGCACACAATACTGCAAGTGAGGTCTCACAAGAGCAGAGTAGAGGGGCAGGATCACCTCCTTTGACCTGCTGGTCATGCTTCTTTTGATGCAGGCCAGGATGCGGTTGGCTTTCTGGGCTGCAAGCACACACTGTCTGCTCATGTCCATTTTCTCATTGACCAACACCCCCAAGTCCTTCTCCGCAGGACTACCATGGATTTCCTTTCTGCCCAACCTGTAGCTGTGCCTGGGATTGCCCTGACCCAGGTGTAGGACCTTGCACTTGGCATGGTTAAACTTCATGAGGTTGGCATCAGCCCACCTCATAAGCGTATCAAGGCCCCTCTGGATAGCATTCCTTCCATCCAGCATATCAACTGAACTACACAGCTTGGTGTCATTGGCAATCTTGCTGAGGGCGCACTCAATTCCACTGCCCATGTCACCGACAAAGCTGTTGAACAAGACCAGTCCCAACACTGATCCCTGAGGGACACCACTCGTTACCAGTCTCAAGCTGGACATTGGGCTGTTGACCACAACTCTTTGCGTGCGACCATCCAGCCAGTTCTTTATGCACTGAGTGGTCCACCTATCAGACTGGTGTCTCTCCAATTTAGAGACAAGGATGGTGTGTGGGACAGTGTCAGACACTTTGCATAAGTCCAGGTAGATGACATCAACTGCTCCACCCCTGTCCATCAGTTCCATAGCCCTGTCATAGAAGGCCACCAAGTTGGTCAGGCAGGATTTCCTCTTAGTGAAGCCATGCTGGCTGTCACCAAACACCTTGTTGTTTTTCATGTGCCCTAGCATGCCTTCCAAGAGAATCTGCTCCAAAGTAGAAGATACTGTGTGCTTTTCCACATTGGACCTAATTTAGGTTAGGTTTTAATAAACTTGGACTGTGAATATATGCTTTTGAGATGATATATAAAGGACAAGAGACTTTTTTAAGTTTGAAGATTGTGTAAGAAGGGAATTAATTTCATATAGTCTTGTCTTTGTAAATACATCAAGTACTCCATAATTCTGTATGAGATTAATTTTTGTTAAATGATTGAATATTTTTTCAGAAATGGTAAAAGATTTCCACCAGCATGTGAGGTCTGCCCAGGCAAATGCTCCAAGTCCACGCAAAAGAAGCATCTAAATTAAAAACATACAGTGTATCAAATTTGCACAGATACATGATTTTTTTTGCTTCATAACAACTAATGGAAGGAATGGACAGATTTTGATGATGTTGTGTTTTCTTATATGAATTAAACCATAAATTATTTTAAGAGTGTTTTTGTTTATTTGTTTGGGGATTTTTTTAGTGTGTCATACTTAGATAATTTCCTTAGATAATAATCTCATTTGAAATTTAATGTCTAAACTGTATAGGCTAAAAACATAAACCAGAAGGCAAAATTACCAGAAATGCAGATCACTGTTTTGTTTCATATAGATTCTTCTCTATATGTGTGGAGCTGTACCTAAGTAATGGGACTGTGTTGGTCCAAAGTACAGACAGGCAAAAAGCCCACAAACCCCCAAGATTATCAAAAGGTGACATTGCTTATGTCTTCTTTCCTATCACTCCTTCCTCTGTTTACCCCTGACACCTGAAAGTGAGAAACATGGGAAGTGGCATATTGATTACCACGTTACCATATTCTAGTACTAGGTTGCTTTTTGAGCTTTGTACTTGTATTTAATACTTCCCAGGGATTTTTTTTGAATTAAAAGATCAAAAGGAGTGCTGCACATCTTGAGTTCAGGTTATCAGAGATGTACTCATACTTGACTAGCTAAGCTCAAGATGTGGGTGGAGGTTAAGATTTTGTTTGCTGATTTTGTGGGAGGGGGAGTATACTGCAAGAGGACAGGAAAAAAAAAGTTTTTTAAACAACTCACTTTTAGCAAGAATGTTTTAATACATTAATTAAAATTGACACTTTTTCTACAGCTTCTGGAAAGACATAAGAACACTGAAAGCATGGTAGAGCTGCTTGAACTGTATCAAATGGAAGATGAAGCCTACGGTAATCTTGCAGAAGCTACCACAGAGCTTTACCAGTACTTACTACAGCCATTCCGAGATATGAGGGAACTTGCAATGCTTAGAAGACAGCAGATAAAGGTATGATTAAAGTAACTAACTTCCTATTAATGGAGAAATCATAGTCTTTACTCACTATTTGTTACTGTTGTTATGCAGTGTATGCAGTGATGCTTTCTCCAGTAGTTGTTGACCCTGTGTTTCTGGTTTCTTCACTCTTCTGCTTTTGAAGAGTGAGAATGTCTCTTGATTTTACACCTGTTTATCTTGCTGTGTTTGGTGGTTCAGAGTCATTGTTGAATTTGATAGCTGAAACTTGAAATTACATGATTACTGGGAATATTGACTAAAATATAAAATAGAGACATAGGTACACTATCTGTACTATTGTTACTTTTTAAAAAAGTTTACACAGGAAGTTACTCTTTCTTTTCGTTTTCTGAGATAATCTGATTAGGCATGAAAAGTAAGTAGCTTTTCATCTAATGTTGTGAAATACTTAAATATGGAAGTCTATTAGAAGCATATAATTCTTTTCAAAATTTAACAGTATATTTTCCTAAGAGCTAAAAAAATGTAGAGCTGGCTGAAGAATACTGCATTTTGGTAAAACCATTTTATAACACATATGTTTGTTTTATTTTAAAATAATTCTAATTTTAAATACTTAACCAAAATAACAAATGCCACCTCCTTTATTGCATCTAAGAAGTACTTTTGTTAAAGTCGTTATCTCTTGTGCAAATTATAAAGACTCTATCCCTCTAATTCTCTAATATATGTGTTGTAACATAAAAGCTAAAAAGGGTCTGTTTTGTTTTCAAATGTCAGTTTATCTCAGCTTGGCACCCATTCAGTTAGCCAACATTGTTATTAATGGTTTCAATTTTAAAAAGACAGCTTTTTTTTTCCCTCTGGTTTTGATTATAGGATGAGGAAGGGAGGCAAGAGGATTTGTGATTCAAAAACTAGTTTTATTTTGAGCTATTGCTGTGTCCCTAAAGTAATTTTTTTCAAATCATTCAGCAATCTGAAAGTAACTCAGTGAGGTAATGTGATGGTATTTGAACTAGAAGTGCTTAATTATAAATGCTGCTGCATAGAGAATTGGAATGAGTATTTTTTCAAATGTATTATACGGCTGAAGGTCGTGAACACTATAATTAATGTAAAGCCTTCTTTAAAGTATGATATAGTTCCCATTTTATTTGGATTTGTCACATAGGAAGAGATAATTTTGGTTCTTTTTTCTTCTTACAAGCAGGTAAAGGTAAATAAATTGAGCAGTGAATATGAATTGGTTTTTGTTTTTTGGTTTTGTTCGGATGTTTGGGTTTTTTAACCTCAATGATCTCTTGTATTTCAATTTAAAAATAACCTATTTTCTACTTTTCCTGAAAGAATAACCTTGGTAACTTTCAGGGACATGTTTTTGTGGTTGATTATTTTAGTTGCACATAGCTGAATCAAATGTACATTAAGTTCTTTCCCTAACTTGGCAATTTTTGAGTTATAAAACTTGGTCATCTGTATTATGTGGTAAAGATGCCATCTCTTGTTTTTCATTTCATTGTTTGAGAGAAAGCAGTACTTGTATCTATGATGACAAAATATATATTACTCTGGGTAGCTAGGGTGGAAAAATTACTTTATAAATAGAACTTGCGCATGAAATGGTTTGTGTTAACTTGCTGCATATGTTTTTCTGGCAGGCTTAATAATGGAACAAAGATCCTTGGGTTTCAGTAAACCGTAATGGCTGGGGTCAGCTCCATTTTCATGCATAATATGAGTATTTCTCATATTTACTACCTCAGTGAAATAGGAGCTGTGACCGTATATTGTTTATGTATGAAGAGTGACAGGAGAAAGATAAAGTTTGGATCTAGGGCAGGGTAAGGAATTAAAAAACATGCAGAATGGATTAATAAAATGAAAAAAATAAATTACAAGGATAATTAAGCTTGAATACAAATACTAGGGTTTAGTCAGGGTTGCATATGCCTTCTGTAATTTTACATTTTTAGACCTGTAGGTGCAGTTGTGTTCACTGGCCTAATAGCGAGAAAGAAATCACCTTGCTGCTTTGAATTTTCTGGTCTTATAATTGTGGACAGTACTTCACACTCACGTTGAATAGGCAATTAATTTGATCAAGCTCTAGGTGAAATCAGGGAGAGGTTTTCTTTTTTTCATGCTGCCTTTTTTTTTTAATGTCTTTGGTACCATGCTACAGAGAAATGTGTGATAAATTGTTTCATAACATGTATGTAGATGCCAGTAAAACTTTGACATGAGCATTTTCAAGTGTCTGAACTGGACTAGATTTGCTTAACTGAGAACTGACAGTATCTTGATACAAGTGAGAGATTACAGTTATCATTACCTCTCAATTAATCTTCAGAAATGGAACATTAAAATGTTCTTATATATTAAAAGCACTATTAGCTTCATCACATACATATTCATTATTTTTGGACATGTTAATTCAGTTGGATATGAGGTGTTTTTAAGCACTTGAAAAACACTAATGTTATGGTCTAGCACTGGAAATAAGAGATGGGAGCAGCATATACCTTCATAATTAATTAAACTTTTTTTTTCTTCATTAAATCATAGAATGCTTTATTATAATGTGCTTCCTTTTCAAAGAGATACTGATATTATTGAAAATATAACTCTGTGTCAACTGTATGTGGATTTATTTATTGGTTTTATACTTGATGGTGAATTGCAGTAGTGTACCTTATAACTAATTTGACTTTATGTAAAATGAAATACTTAGAAATAAATTATGACCTTGGATTTGGAGAAGGCTGAGGTTCTTAACGACTTCTTTACCTCAGTCTTCATTGGCAAATGCTCCTACCACACCACCTAAGTCTTGGAAAGCAGATGGAGGGACTGTGAGAATGAAGACCTTAGGCCTAGTGTAGGGAAGATTAGGTTCAAGACCATCTTAACCTGAATGTGCACAAGTCAATGATGGGATCTGATGAAATCCATCCGTGGGTCCTGAAGGAGCTGGCGAATTAAGTTGCTAAGGCACTGTCCATCATATTTGAAAAATCATGGCAGTCAGGTGGAGTTCCTAACAACTGGAAAAAAAGAAATGCAACCCCCATTTTCAAGAAGGGGAAAGTGGATGACCCAGGGACTTACAGACCAGTCAGTCTCACCTCTGTGCCTGGCAGGATCTTGGAACAGATTCCCCTGGAAACCATGTTAAGGCAAATTTAAAACAATAAGGTGCTTGGTGACAGCCAGCATGGCTTCACTAAGAGGAAATCCTGCCTGACCAATTTGGTGGCCTTCTATGATGGACAGGGGTAGAGCAGCTGACATCATCTACCTGGACTTATGCAAAGTGTCTGACACTGTCGCGCACAACATCATTGTCTCTAAACTGGAGAGACATCAATTTGATAGGTGGACCACTCGGTGGATAAAGAACTGGATGGATGGCTGCAAGCAAAGAGTTGTGGTCAACAGCCCAATGTCCAGCTGGAGACTGGTAACGAGTGGTGTCCCTCAGGGATCAGTGTTGGGACTGGTCTGTTGGTTCAACATCTTTGTCGCTGACACGGACAGTGGGATTGAGTGTGCCCTCAGCAAGTTTGCCAATGACACCAAGCTGTGTGTTTCAGTTGATAACACTAGAGGAAAGGAATGCCATCCAGAGGGACCTTGTTACGCTTATGTGGTGGGCTGATGCCAGCCTTATGAAGTTTAACCATGCCAAGTGCAAGGTCCTACACTTGGATTGGAGCAATCCCAGGCACAGCTACAGGTTGGGCAAAAAGGAAATCCATGGTAGTCCTGCAGAGAAGGACTTGGGGGTGTTGGTCAATGAGAAAATGAACATGTGCCAGCTGCAATGTGCACTCACAGCCCTAAAATCAGCCATATTCTGGCCTGCATCAAAAGGAGCATGACCAGCAGGTCAAAGGAGGTGATCCTGCCCCTCTACTCTGCTCTTGTGAGACCTCACTTGGAGTATTGTGTGCAGTTCTGGTGTGCTCAACATAAAAAGGACATGGAACTGTTAGAACAAGTCCAGAGGAGGGCCACGAGGATGATCAGGGGACTGGAGCACCTCCCATATGAAGACAGGCTGAGAATGTTGGGGCTGTTCAGCCTGGAGAAGAGAAGGCTGCATGGAGACCTCATAGCAGCCTTCCAGTATCTGAAGGGGACTTGTAGGGATGCTGGGGAGGGACTCCTCATTAGGGACTGTAGTGACAGGACAAGGGGTAAGAGGTTAAAACTTAATCAGGGGAAGTTTAGATTGGATATAAGGAAGAAGTTCTTTACTGTAAGAGTGGTGAGGCTCCCTGGAAAGGGTTGCCTGAGGAAGCTGTAAATGCTCCATCTGTGGCAGTGTTAAAGGCCAGGGTGGACAGAGCCTTGGATGGCATGGTTTAGTGTGAGGTGTCCCTGCCCATGGCAGGGGGGTTGGAACTAGATGATCTTGAGGTCCTTTCCAGTCCTAACTATTCTATGATTCTATGTATTGAACATTTTAGATACTGGTTTTAAAAAGTATTTTGATGAACTACGAAGCAAGCTTACAGGAGAAGATAAATCTAGTGGTGAGGATAGCTAGCAAAATAGAATTACTTTAAAAAATACTTAGAGAATACTTTGAATAAAGTCTCACAATCAGCTGAATTATGTTTTGGGGAAGGGGCATGGATGTCAATGCTTCAAACTCTAATCTGTAGTGTTGCTTTCATACATCGGATGAGTTAGGTGTTACTAAATCAATGTTTTTATTAGTGGCTCTTGAATAACTGATGTCTTAGCTGATTTTTAAACTGTGCTTTTAATAATAGTTTTGAGTTCATGGTGGTCTTGCAGTTAAAAACATGAGAACAAGGCTACACAAGGCACATAGGAGAACACAAAAGCAGCACTCATTAAAATGTTATAGATTAATTGCATGGTAATCAGCTCAATTTAATTCCTCTCAGTTTTGCAACTCACACTCTCTAGTATAGTGACTTGCAGAAAACAAGGTGACAAAAAACTGCCTGATAAAAAACCTTAAGATAGCATTCAGTGGAGTGACTGAAATATTTCAAAGAGTTCTTAAATTGCTTTTACTATATGTGTAGTTGAAGATGTGTCCTAGCATCATCAGAAATGATAGTTGAATAAACTTGACTTTTGAAAAACATGCAGAGTATGGAAGAAATGGTAATACAAATTTATGCAAAATGTCTGGATTTGCAAATTAAGGTTATAAACATCGCTGAAAATACTGCTTTCTTTTTTTGAGAAACTGGTATAGTATGCTGAATTACGCTGTGATAGTCTTTATAGTCTCAAAGTCTGTTTCAGAAGGTTTGTATGCCGGTTTGTTTACATTCTGAACTATAAATCCACGAAACTATTGTATGAACTCAGCAAAATATTTTGCCTACTTAAAATTAGGGGTTTGTGGGCTTTCTGAAAAAATAGTGTTCTAAAGAGGCCACCATCTATGTAAGGCAGGCTGTGGTAGTTTGAATCGGTGAGGAGACTGAACTCTTACTGTGAGGTTGCTGATTAGAAAATTGTGGCATGTATCTGATCACTTAAATTTGCCTGTCTGCAAAGTGAAATGCTTTAACTTGATTTAGCACTTCAGCTCACTTTCTTAAACTAGTTTTCAGATAACTAGCAGAATATATCTTGTAAATTTTTTTCTTTTTCTTAAAAAAAAAAGCTTTCTTTTTGAAAGTGAACTTTTTTTAGCCTGGAGGTCAGCCAATGAAGCAGAAGTGTAAATAAAGGTTCCATGATATACACATGGATAAATAAGGAAGGTATAATGCAGAGTGCACAGTTTAGCTTAATTCTGTAAATTACCGTGATAAAATACTTTAAGTTAGTAGTTTGAATGTCTGGGAAAAAAAAAAAAACCAATGGAATAATCTCAGTCATTCCTCCTACTCTTGCTATAGCCTTACTCTTCTATGATTTTTCTCTTCTGAATACTTAATTTTTCAGTATTCTTCATAGTTCTGGAAAAAAAATTCACCACTGCTCTTTGCAGTACAATGATGTTATTGTTCAGTCTTCTTTCTGTATGTCCTAACATCTTGTCTGCTTTTTTGTTTGTTACTTCCTTTACAATCTTTATTTAATTGTGTATGTCATTCTCCTGTGTTTTGATTGATAATCAAAACCCCTGTTGTCTGTACTGCTAGTCACAGGTTCCAGATATTTTCAGGAATCTAGACCATCCAGTCTTAAGTTAGTTTGCATGTATTAACATTAAAGTCCGTGTCAGTATTCATTAGGATAAACCAAATAAATCTCTAAAGCCCTTTTTACACCTGAGTGCTTTAACTTCATATATCTGGGGCTGTACATCTGGAATTATATTTTGAGAAATAGTGCTGGGAACATAGTTAAAATGTGTAAGACTAACTTTGAGAAATCCCTGAATAGATTGTGCATATTTGCTGGCTACTACATCCAGAAGGCTGGTTTTGGACTTAGTTGTTTGGCCTCCTGGAATGTTTCAAAGTAACATAGTTGAGTGAGCTGAAACACTCCTTTATGTCTGAAGCTATTCCTTTTTGTATATTGCCTCTGCCATCTGTAGTACTCCCTCAAATTACTTTCTTTTGTTCTTATAATTAATTGACCAGATGTTATAATATCTCATGTTTTTTCTCCTTTTCTGCTTCTTACAAGACCTTTTAAAAGAGAGATAATAAAGGGAGCTGGAGAGATGTCACAGATCTCTGCCTAAGTTATAATGTGGTCTGGCCTAAGTGTTTTTCTGTCAAGTCTTGTCTCAGCTGTCTTCAGAAAGAACCTGGAAAGTATTAAAGACCCTTAAGGACTATTTCTTTATACAGAAGATGTATACTATATAAAACTTAAAAATCCTATAGTCGCAGGCCTGTTTTTTCTGTCTTCTCACAATAAACTTACTCTACACTCTTCAAAACTTAACAACAATCTGTGAATTTTTCTAGAGAAGTATGTTTCCAGTAGAAAAGCCTTGCCTCTCTGCTTCATTCTCACCTGTTCACAGGCTAGATGAGACACTTCTTTTCAGTTTGTGTCCTCTGAAGAGCTTGTTTTCCTCCAGAAATATGTCCATGTGGTGTAGAAATGCATTCTTTTATGTTCCATTATGCTGTAGCAATAGTTGATGGAAATATGTTTACACGGTATGTTGAAGTTAATGGCTCTGCTGTTTCTTCTTGCATGCTTTACAACAACTACTTTTGTGAAAGCCATCATAATTTTCCTAGTTGCAAAGTATTATCTGAAGTAAAGTTTGCAAAACATGAAAATGTACAAAAGCAAGTTTCTTCATCACAGAAAAAAATTCAGTTAGTTTTATCACGAGGCTTGGATTCTTCTCAAAGAGAATATATTTTTAGGAAAAATAGCTGGAATGCTTTTTTTTGAGAAAGTGGTTATTAGAAGAGAAAATGTAGATTTGGTTATGTTGATCTAGTTGTGAAAAGAGAGGGTTTTTAGTCAGGTCATACTTTCTCCAGAACTTTGAGTCCAAATCAAGAACTTCCAGGCCAAAAAGTGAGTTTGAGAAAATGTTAGAGAAATTAAAAGCCTGTTAGATTAGACAACTGTATCAGAGTTTCTTAATTTTTAACTAAAACAAATTTTCACTGAATCAAAAATAGATACCATGTTTGTAAGAAGTGCCAATTAGATGAAAACAATTTTTCTTTCCTCACTATCCATTTCAATTCTTTGGTGCCTTCTCTTAGTCATATTTAGCATGACAATGGTAATTTAAAAAATACATTTCTGTTTAGTCTGTAAAGTGACCTGTGCTCTTTTATGGACTATACAAGCAAAAGCTGCTGGCATCGTAAAGGCATGCAGTGAGCAAAATGAAGCATAGATGTGTTATGCATGCATTGCAAACAGTAATGGAATGCAGAAGGAAAAAAGAGCTTCCTTTAATTCCATGAGAGTATTGTCTTATATCAAAGTGGTTAATTATTGAATGCAATATAGAAAACAAAGTCTTCAAAACTCATGAGCCTGCTCATGTTGCTCTTGAATGGTCCACATGTGTTTCCCTTTTCTTTTTAAAATTCTTAGGTAGGGAAAACTGAGTGGTCATTTCCAGTATGAAGGTACTGTAGATGTGGAGGAAAGCTGCTGTATATTCTTAACCTGTTACCTCCAGGGGCAGGTTCCTGGTCTTTCTTCCCCAGCTTTTCTCCCTATTACACCTGTGGTCTTATCTTAGTTGAACTACCTTCTCCTCACCCCCATGGTCTTGCTTTCTAGTTCCGATGATAATATACAACTCTAAATAGTGTAAATGTATCCAAATTATGTTACTTAAATTGAATATTATGATTTAATATATATTTGCATATATTTGCTGTCATGGCATGTTAAGTGAACTGGAACATAATGCTTATACAGCCATTTGGAAAGTGGGACCTTGTATATTTTACCACTGTCTCAGTTGTTCATCTTTGGTTTTGCCTTGTGACTGTTTGTCCTGCTCCACAAGGATGACAAGCATAAATTTCATTAATTTTCTAGGTAGGTGGCACTTCAAAACTGGTAATTCTTCTCTCAAGTGGTCAGTGACTGTCAGCTTTATACTCATTATGTGGCTATTGTTTTTTTTCATGTTTCCTCAGAGTGTGTCAGATACATGACCAAAAGTGACTGTATGCTGTTTGTCTTTCAGTTTGTCACAGTTATTTCATTTTGATTATAAAGAATGATAATGATTACCTTTTGAAAGGTTGCTAGCAGTGTTTATTTTGCACTGTTTTTTTTTTTGAGGGGGTGGGTTTTTTTTGTCTATCGTTTGGGTTTTTTGTTAATAATTGTGATTTTCTTTGTTGCATTTCTTGATGGAGAGATTGAATGCGATAGAACATACTGGCTGGAGGGGAGGAGGTTGCTTTTCCCATGGGGAGCACTGTAACACATTCAGGTCAGTGGAGAGGTTCTTAGAGGCCACAGGGTGTGTATGTCAGGCAAGACCAGAAAAGTAAGCTTGGAGAGAAGCAGGGAGCAGCAGACACCTAGACCCCAGAGACTACAATTTCCAAGGTAAGAAAGAGGACTCTTAAAGTTTGCTGCCACTCAGAAAGTTATTGGCAAAAGTGGGAAGGACTTGTCTTCAAGAACACAGTGGGGTCTGTGTTCATAGAGTACCTTTCTGGAGTCTCCATCTGACACATCTACTTTCTCTAAAATTGGATCCTCTTCATAAAGTGAAATATTAAAGCATCTTGATTGATTTTCCTCTTCCTTGCATGAGAATATCTCTGGCTGCTCTGCGTGAAAGACTACCTATATTTGTAATACGCAGTGCCAAGCTCCTGACTGACGTGCTAATAGGTACTTAACTTCCATGAATTTTATTTTTAATTAATTTGATTCCTACTGCCCTGTGAATGGTCTGAGATTACTCCTGCTGGCAGGAAATGGCCACAGGGTGTTAACTAGGCTATCCAAAGATACCTGTGGTTGAAGACTACTCCTTAAGGAACCAGCAAGGGACCCTGGGTCTTCAGAGCATTTGCAGCTCTTGATTATTTTTGAACTTTCTCATTCTGAGTTCATCATCCTGAACCTTGATTGCCTCTTGCTGGCAAAGCTGTGAAATGGTTGTTGAAACAAGTATTCTGGCCTAACTGCTTTAAATGAGAAAGGAACAAGCTTTTCAGCTTAGGGTTTGTCCTCAGCTCCTAGCTAGCCACGTTTTTTAAGGAACCAGCTTTTTCACCTGTTAAAGGCTGTTCTCCACAGGCACATAAATTCTGACTTGACCTGTTCCCTTTGAAACAATGAGAACCTCCTCTCTTGTCATGGTTTAACCCTGGCTGGCAGGGTTAAACTAAGTAATACTGGCAGATACTAAGCAGTACCCAGCTGCTTGCTTGCTTCAGTCTGTGAGATGGGGGAGAGAATGGGAAGGCTAAAAATAAGAAAACTCACAGGCTGAGATAAAGACAGTTTAATAGGTTAAGCAAAAGCCATGTGTGCAAGCAAAGCAAAATAAGGAATTACTTCCCATTCATCACTTCCATCACCAGGCAGGTGTTCAGCCATCCGTAGGACAGCAGGGTCTCTATGACATGTAATGTTTACTCAGAAAAACAAGTGCCATAACTCCAAATGTTGCCCCTTCCTTGTTCCTACAGCTTTATGTGCTGAGCACAATGCTACATGGTGTGGAATATCCCTTGGGTCAGTTGGGGTAAGCTGTCCCAGCTGTGTCCCCTTCCAGCTTCTTGTGCCACCCCCCCAGCCTTCTCGCTGGCGGGGTGGCATGAGAAGCAGAAAGGCCTTGGCTCTGTGGAAGCACACCTCAGCAGTAACTGAAACACCCCTGTATTACCAGTAGTGTGCTTCACAAATCCAAAACATAGCTCTATCCCAACTGCTATGAAGAATATTATCACAGCTAAAACCAGCACATCCCTCCTTCGTCATTTTATGGCTTCAGAACCAGAAAGATGCAAAGTCCAGACATGAACCTTAGCAGTCTTTGTACTTCATCTTTGTAATAGAAGACACTGTAGAAGAATCATAATATCTTCATGTTCATGGTCAATAATTCTGAAGAGTTCACCTGTCTTGCCAGATAACAAGCTGTTTACACATAGGCCATAAGACTGCTAAGCATCAGGGCAGGTCAGCTCAGGCAGCATTTGGGATATACACCTGTCCCGTGTATCTTATGGAGGCTCCTTTCAGACTTCTGTTAAGCATGCTACTGTTGCTGCAGGTTTAAGGCATGATCTTGGTCTGTTCTTGTTCATGCAAACTACCTGGGGGTCTCCTTTCAGACAGTAGTTGTTTGTAGGGTATGCTGCTTGGTGTCTTCTAAATGTGACTGTGTACATGAACAGATGGATAAAGGGCAAGCATACATCAGTAATTCTACCAGGTTGAACTGGTTTATCCTCATAAACACAACCCTGTCATCTTCCTTGTTTCCCCAGTTTCTAAAGCTTTGCAAGATCATGACCATCTACTTCCAGCTATGCATAGATGTGCATACTTGCATAGGAAATGGTAAAGCAAAAGCTTCTTGGGGTTTTGGGTTTTTTTTATGCCTTTCTGCATGCATACCCTGAGTATGAATGATGGCATGGATGACATACTTGGGATTGCAGTTAATGAAAAGGTGCTTCCCTTTTTTGTTACTTGTAGATACTTGTTCTAGGAACAAAGATACAATTGTATTATGCTGTCCTAAATCTCTGTAGCTTGCACCATGTGTGAATAATGTTTTGGCAGGCAAAACTTTATGAAGAAATATTACTTCAAGGCTTCTTACTCTCTTAGAAATGATACATACAAGAAGTTACTTCCATTATTCAGTGACCCTGTGTCAATTTCAGTGTCAAATCATCCCCTCGTTACCAAGGAATAGAAAAGCAAAGAGTTTTAACTGTATTGGTTTTTGTCCTTCTTCTCAAAGGAGCTTACTGTTAAAGAGTAGTGTGTAAATGGAAAGCATTAACTTCACCAGTCATCATTCACTAGTATGTACATAGTTTGACATTTATTTGGAAACTGTTGTCTGTTGACTCGTAAGTATTCTATGTGGGAATCACAGAATCATAAAATTCTTTAGGTTGGAAAAGACCTTTCAGATCATCATGGCACATATGCGCTCTGTTGAATTATGTGTGTTAAAGCCTATCTAGTAAAATTATTCTTCACTTACTATTTGTCCACATTTTTATTTTGCCTATTCTCTTTTGAAGGTTTTTGGAAATATGTAAGAACTATATCAAAATACCTTATTAAACTACTTTAGGAATTTTTCAGCAAATTAAGAATGACTTAGAAGGCATCTATGTGTTTTTACTTGTAAAAATTGCCTTTCTAAGATGTAGGATAAGAGGCTGTGCAGGTATCCTGAACAGTCAGTTAAAAACCTACTGTCCATAGCATAACTATACAGTGGAATGGCTCTCTGAGACCAAACAGAAGATTTGTGAAATCAAGCTTAGTATTTGAGGCACTAGAACTTCACATTAACATATCTGGGGGCATAAAAGATGATAAGCATGGGGAGTTTTGTATATACTAGTGAGATGTCTTCTTGATTGATGAAAAATATTGAGAATTAATTGGCTTTGGTGTTACAGGAGCAGGCTGAAATATGTAGTTGCTTAGAAGCGTAGTCTGTTGTCTGTGGTGGGACTATACAATAGCTTTTAAAAACTAAAAAAAAACTAGTTTGGGGAGAGAAAGTTAGATTTTTAATATTTTTGAAAAGAAACTAAATCTTTTACTGGTGTCAGATAATTTCCACTTCAAAATTAAATTGCCTTGCTCTTGTCAATGAAAAGATACTTGGATTCCCAGGTGCTAGAAAATGTGTTTTAAAAAGTAATCTATAACAAAGAAAAACTACCAAATTGTTGATTATTACCATTATCCCAACACATCCCCTGTTTCTAGTTTCATTGTGACTGGAGAGCATTCGTTTACTTCAGAATGAAATATTGCAGGCTGGAAGAAAGCCTGGGGGAAACATGCTCATTATCTTAAGGTAATAAGATATTTAACAAAAAAGATACTGACAAATCAGATGTGCATTTAAGGTTTTGGTGCTTCCAGTAACAATAGCAATGAAACTGTATATTTACTTTTTCAACAGAAAGTGACTTCAAAGGGGCTTTTTTTCTGTTAAATAGAAGTCAGTAGTTTTCTCTATCTGCTGCGCCCTCCCACCCCCTTGGCCCTCTTTTTTTATCTTAGCCATCCTGAAACTGGTCCCTGTTGACAAAATAGCAACAATTAATTGTGTAGCTAATTGTGGACTGATTCTTTTCAGATCTCGATAGAGAATGACTACCTAGGACCTAGAAGAATTGAGAGTCTGCAGAAAGAAGATGCTGACTGGCAAAGAAAAGCTCACATGGCTGTGCTTTCTATTCAAGATCTTACAGTTAAATACTTTGAAATAACGGCTAAAACACAGAAAGGTAGTTACAGTCTACTGTCCATCAAATGAGAGATCTTTAAAAATTTATTTCATGTTTAGCATGTTCTGTATTGTACTGTGATTTTTTTTTCATCAGTGTTCCATGAAGAAAATGCAGTTGTCATTACCATTTGTTTTTACTTCTGTGTCAATTCAAATCTTTCACCAAATAAGCCTTTTCAAAACATCATCAGAAGTGAGCAGAGTAGAAATCTTACATAAAAGTTTCATAATCACTTTCTCAATGTGATTGTGTTAGCTGCACAGTACCTTTGCAAAGAATTTAGGGAGAATAGAATCCTAATGAATTCTGTTCTTTATACTGGATATGGCAGACGACCACAGTAAGTGCTTATTACTTTTCATTATGTTTCCTTTTTCTGTCTCCCCTGCCTTTCGGTACTTTTTTTTTCCTTAGCTCTAAATACGAAACAACAGCTCAGTCGGTGAAAACTGCTCTGTTCTGAAGTCTTGGATATAACCTTGGGATTTTTATGCCTGAAGAATGCTGTTTTACTAAAGAGTTGGTGCAGTAAAACCAGGTCATATGACTTGTCACATATATCGGCACTCTGACCCTTGTACCATTTGCCAGTTTATTCGAGCAAACACAAGTGAGAATGTGGTTCCCTGTTACCTCTTCTAGTAGTTTGGCTGCAGATTACCAGTCTCACAGTCTTCCATGCCTGACTGTGGGTTCCTGTTTCTTTCTTTGCCTTGGTGGTAGTAATTGTACAGCCAGATGAGCTATACCCCTGGGAGAAAGTCTTCTTTGATGGGTTTCCTGTCATCTCACTGCATGACTGCTAGATCTGCCTCAAGAGAAGCAGTCACTGCAAAATGGTTCCTTTCAATGAAAACCCAAGTTAAGCATAACATGAAACTCTTATTTTGAAAAGTGACTAAACCAGTTCAGGCATGTTAGAATGAGTTTAATTAGGGCAAATTCTAAATGTATTTAGTCAGTTTGGTTCCATTTTTTACTTTGACAAAGGCAGCAAATAAAATACTCCACTGGTTGAACTTGTATTTACAGTTACCTTTTTTTTTTTTCTTTTTGGTTCGCATACTTATTTTTTGTGGGGAAAACTGCTGAGAAATAGAATGTCTGGAGGCTGTTTATAGCCATAGAACTTTGGTATACAGGTTGCTTGCCTGGGAGTTTTTTTGGCCCCCTGATGATCACAGGGTGGTCTTATGTACCAAAATACTAACAGATGGCAGAGGAAAACCACATGAGAACATAGAAGTATTTTTTATTACCTGTCAACAGCATTTAATGTCTTCTAGCACCTGGGGACTGAACGCTACCGATTTGACTGTGTGACTTACATGGCTTTAGTTTTGCAAAGCTAAGTGTACAGTATCATGTGATTGTTCTATATACTAAAAGCAGTGACAATCTCATGTGTGTCAGCTTAGATGTCCGGGGCTCAAGAAAGAAAATCTGAACCAGGCAAAGGACTCTTGCTACTCTGAAGGCTTCCTGAGAAGATTATTCTTATATTAAGAACAGATTATAATTTGTTTAGTAATTTTGTGAAGCAACCTTTATTTTGAGTTAAAGATAGCTGTTATTTAATTTAAATTTAGTATTTTCACAGAGTTGCACTTGGTCAAGCTGAAATGTTTGTTTTAAACTGTAATTCTTTTCACTCTGCAGATCTGTTTAAATTTATAACTGCACTATAAAAGTTATTAAGGAAAACTGGAGATATCAGTAGCTGATGATTGGCCCTTTTAGAAGAAGGGGAGAATTTGGGATACAGTTTAAGACCACATGGTAGCATTAATGAGATATTTTTATTATGTTAGGAATTCTGAACCAGTGGTTTAAGTTTTCAGTCTGTGTGTTCAGAATGGTCCCTCTTGGATAACAAAAAATCAGAATTGTAATGATAAAAGAGTCAACAAATAGCTAACTGCAGTGTATATGAATCCTAAGAGTACTTATATCCTGGATTTGAAAATTAGTACTCCATGGAATAACTACTCCCAGCTAAGAAAACTTTGAATGCTCCTGGGTACAAATGTGTGCATTGCCTCTGCAGTAGGATCACTGGTGATCTCAGGA
Organism: Melopsittacus undulatus; assembly: GCF_012275295.1. NCBI lineage: Eukaryota > Metazoa > Chordata > Aves > Psittaciformes > Psittaculidae > Melopsittacus > Melopsittacus undulatus. The sequence continues at coordinate 24,492,096 of NC_047557.1, read as the reverse complement.
GTAGACTGGTAAGCTGTCTGTCTTTTCTTCCCTCTGTAGCTGTGTATGATCGAATGCGAGCAGACCAGAAGAAGTTTGGTAAAGCAGCATGGGCAGCAGCAGTGGAACGTATGGAAAAACTTCAGTATGCAGTTTCTAAGGAGACTTTGCAGTTGATGCGTGCAAAAGAAATCTGTTTGGAGCAGAAGAAGCATGCGCTGAAAGAGGAGGTAATTGTTTGTACTAACAAATAGAAAAATAAAACACACAGAAAACCCCAAACCTTAAAGAATGTTGATGTACTTAAAAATAAACAAAAAACCCAAACAACCCCAACAAAACCCAGAGCTGAAAGTAATTTTTTTTTTCAGTTTTTAATAATAGAAGTCTGTATTTGAACTTCTATTACACTTTACCATGTTAGATGAAGTTGCAGTATAGGTGTGGTGGGTTTTATGCCACTTATATTTTCTGTTCACCTTTTTCTGGTTAGTTAACCATTAAGACAGTTCTTACTGTCAATGTTTACAGATGTCTACTGAGATGAATAAAATTAAGTGAAGGGATAGGACAGAAATCTGCTGCTATGTAATCTCCATGCGTTAGCTCTTGAGCCATAACCACCTTTTCAGAATAGTTCTAACATTCCAAATGGAAGGTGTCTGAACATTAGTAAATATATAGATGTTGTACTGTTGTACTATACTCTCTTTGTCTCTACTTACACTAATTATTAAGGCAATCTTCCTGTGGGGGTTGTGCTAGCTACAGCTTTTTTGAGGAAAGAGTGCATGCATTAAACTGTGTTTAAATATCTCAGCAGAAAAAAAAATATTTACTGGGTTTTATGACACCTCCTAAAAAAGCTACAAATCCTCTTTTAATATTTGCTTTCATACAGATATTTGGTGCTAAGAACTTTTTTTGTTGTACTAATGTTAATTTACATTCTGTCCAGTCAGTGGTTTGTTTTTAGAGCACTTTTCAAATGTTTTAGCAAAATTTGACTAAAACAGTTGCTCTGTTGTGAGAAGGTTATCCAGAGAACTCAAGATTTTAATGCTGTATAGACTGGTAGGTTTGTAAGCCTGATAGACTACGTGCCTATCTTAGGAGCTTCTGTAAAAGACAGCTTGATCTGCGAGGAAGAGAGAATACCTGCAAAATCCAGACCATGGAAAAAAGAAGTTTGCTCCATTTCAATGTTCTTCAGAATTCGAAGGCCAGGAACTGAAACCTAAGTTTATCAGGCTGCTGCCATTTTTATCTTGATGAGAGAACAAGGAGTACTAACTGGAAACACCATATTGAAGATGTTAGCATATTTATAGGAGCCACATGTCATCTTTTCTGTAGTACATCTTATTTTTCTCCCAGTGGAAACCTTCCGTGAATTTTATTGAATGAGATCTCAGTCTGGTAAATAAGTGTTTGTTTAGATGTACAAAAGCATTAGGGGCTGCGCAGGAAAAAGGAGAGGTTTGTTGTAGTATACAACAGGTGATAGGCTCTGAACTGAGAGTTTGGGGCTTTTTGAGGATGGAGAAATGAGAAGCATCTGAGGGGCATGCATGGGCATAGTGGTTTGGTATGGTGTATTGTTTGGCAGGGTATGGAGAGCTGTGGATCAAAACATGATGTTGGGGAGATACGAGGACCAGGTTCTATTGTTGCTTTCAGAACGTAAAAGCTGAAGTATGCAAAGTTGAATGTGACAAATGTGACTGGGATACCATATTGGAGAAGAAGAGTTGCATTCTGAGAGAATGAAAGAAAAAAAACCAACAAAACCTTTTCTAGCAGACGATTTAGCTACTATTTTCTAGGCATAGAAGATAAACCCAGGATATTTCTTTCAAAAGACCAGAATGCTTGAGAAACTAATTTATCAGGATTTGAGTTGAGGATTAAGACAGAAAGAACAACATTTCAGAACATAGACCAGGTTTGACTGTTTATGAGGACACTCGGTGTTCAGCAGGTTGTCTATGAAATTTTGAACATTTACTCTTGGAAAAGAAAAAAAGTTTATACAAACGAGCGATACACCCTTTTCAAGAGGAAAAGATCTTTCTTTTAGTGTCTGATATTTTCCTGATTGCCCAGGATGCTAACTGTATCTTCGCTTTTTTAGTATTTTGTCCTGTAGTATCATGGCCTGACTATAATTGACTCCTCATACTTAATAGGTTGGAGGAATACTTTTGTTAAACAAGTTGCAAGATATGAGTGAGAGCCTGCCTTTTGTCAGTGGTCAGAGTGCTCCATGTTTCCCTTAAAATAATTTAGAAATTCTTTAAATTATTTTCTGTTGGTTTTGAGGATGAGTTCCTGTATTCACACTGAAAGACTTGGGTTTTTCTTCTGAATTTTACTCCCTTCTGAGATTTCTGTCAGCAGTAGTGATGAATTAAAATGAATACTTGAACTGGAAAACAGTCCGGATTCACACAGGGTGGATTGAAACATGGCTTTGAATTCCATCTGACAGTAACAGATTACTTAATGTAATAATAGTTATTCATATATATTGCTAGGAAAAAGTAGTACAAATTTTTACCATGAACTGCAAGTTAATTACTGTGTAAATGATAGCAGATGAGAATGACCATGTTCTTATAATCTGGCCATAGCAATGTGATTGAACCACCAATGCAGCAGAGTACTACAGCAGCAGATGCTCTCCAATCTGTCAGTCAGGTATTTCCAGCAAAAAGATAAGTGTTAGTGTCACCGTACATGGAGTTGTGAGATTTCTTCATCTTTCTCCCACACGTTTCTGGTCACCAAAGAACGATTGATTCTAATTGGAGCAGTTACAGACAGGACTGCTACAGTGATGACAGGAATGGCAAACCTGCGTTCCCAGAGAAGTTGTTCTGACAAATAAAATGAAGGCTGAGATAATAGAAAATTGCTTTTCATAAAAATACTAAAGGGAATAAATGCTAGTCAAGAGTAATACGTGTTGTTGTTCAGTACTGGCACATGAACAAATGGTATTATCTGATTGTGAATACACTGGAAATCTGGAAGATGTTTCCTGGCAGTTAGGAGGGAGTATCTGGAACAGACTTCCAGTGGGAGTAATGAACACAGATTTTTGTGGAAGCTTTTTGTTTTGTTTTTGTTTTTACAAAAGCAGAAAAAGAACAACAACAATAACATGGAGATTATTTTAAGAACACACATTGTGAAAGCAGTTCATTTTAGATTTGTCTGGAAGTATTCTGTGACGGTGGAAAGCTGGATTTGATGGCACTCACTTCTGTATTTCATGTTTAACTATGTTTCTATTAATTTTGTCATCTGTCCCTTTAGCATGTGTGCTCATAGTTCCTGTCAGAGGCTTTCTGTATTAACATATCTTAGTAACCACACGTGGGTTTACAGATGATGTATTTCTTCCTTAGAACTATTAAGAAATTTAAGTCCCTGCTTAAGTTCTTCACTTAAGGGTTAGGCAGACTTAGTTACTTGCTTGAGTTAATGCAGGAAGTTGTGGCATAGCAGGAAATTGAACTCTGATCATCCCAGTTCTAGTTCTTTGTCCAGCTGCAGAGTGCTTATTCCCTGTAACATTCCCATGTTAAAGTTGTGTTTCTTTCACTAGCTGATCAGCCTGACAGCTACCAAGGAGGCAGTAAATTACTAGTATAGATTAGATAGCAACTTGTAACATTAAGAATTGAACCACTCTTAAATTTTTAACAAGAAATGTCGAAGTTTTCCTGAGAATGATGATACTGTTTTGAGTTACTGTGCGTATATAATATCTCACATAAAGTTTTAACATAAATTATTGAAATTGAAAGTTCTTATTTTTCTTTTTCAAGAGGGGCTATTATTTGATTAGGAATCTTTGAGAGACATCTGAAAATATTAAAATCCCATTGCTGTTGCACCTGAAATTTGAATATAGTGGTAGTGTACACCTAAAAAAGACCAGATAGCCGGCAGCATCTGGAATGTATGCTTGTAGGGCTAAGATCTGGTTGTAAGATGGGTCCTTTATCAGGCAGACACCAGTGCAGTGGAATGAAATACTGAGCTGCTATAACTTGATAAGCTGATACTTTTGAAGATGGCATGTTTATGTCTCTATTCTGTCTTTATACAAAATCTTTGGACTTAAATTTGGAAACATTTTGATTTTTAGGAAAAATAAAAAATAAAGTAAGTTTGAGTGAGTTTCACAGTTCACTGCCAAAGCAAGTTGTGGTAGAAGTTCGAATGATGTTGCCTTAATTTAAACAAACAAAACCAACACAAAAAGAGAAAACCACAGGCAAAACAAATAAAGAAAAAACCAAAATCCCCACAAACCTGCTACATTTTGTTGCTATAGTATTTTTTTTTTTACAATGAGAAAACTCTTTGGAAATGCCAAAACCCAGAATAACCCTGCCTTACCAATGAACATTATCAGTTCTATATGGAAAAACTGGCATATTCAAGAGCCAGTCTTTTGTCCTGAAAGCTAGCCTCCAATTCACTCCAAATATGCCATCATTATATCATTTACTATTCTGGTCACAATTAGTAACTTAATATGGATGCAGAGTAATGGAATGGCATAACAAGACATTTTGGTGTCACACTGGACTGAAACATACATTATTGATTGAAAGACTTATGATACTAACTTAAGGACTTACTGAGCCTTTCACATTAATAATTGATACACTAAAAAAATGCAGTCAGTAAATACACAATATAGTAGACGAAATTTTTCAAATTGACATTACAAGAATTGATTCACAGGTCTTTTGTCTATTCATCTTACATGAAAAGAAACGTAATATACAGAACTGTTTCCTTAGTTTTTAGTTGAGCTGTGAAATTCCTCTTCTGAATGGGTAATGATACAGGTTCTGAAAGCATACATGCTATGAAAAAAGGGATAGGACAAATTTATGAAGTAAAATCCAGTATATCTATTCTGTATAAAGGGCAGCAGTGTGGCTTAAGCTGTGCTGCAGGCAGTGCTGGAGGCTGGTGAGGTTTCACCAGGAGGCATCCCTGCACTGCCTCCTATGTTTCATTTATGTTTCTGGCCATTTGTGGTTAACCTTTGTCCAAAACTGGGCAATGAGTAAGATGGATCTTTGGTTTAGTTCAGTAGAGGTATCCTTCTGGTTTAGTATAGTTATATTTAAAAATATGGAAAAAATGTCAGGTATTAAAGATGTCTGAAAGTGTGTGGTTGATCAAAACCTTATCCTCTTGATGTGTTCAATTTTAATATGTTACATTTAGTGTACGAGACTCATGTGGTTTTGTTGTTTCTTTTTGTTTGTTTGGTTTTGTGTTTTCTTTTTCTTTCCTTTCATTTAGATGCAGAGCCTGAAAGGTGGTACAGAAGCCATAGCCCATTTGGATCAGTTAGAAGCTGACTATTACGATCTACAGCTTCAACTGTATGAAGTGCAGTTTGAGATCTTGAAATGTGAAGAGCTGCTGTTGACAGCACAACTTGAAAGCATCAGAAGACTGATGTCAGGTGCTGCTTTGTGCATTTTAATTAAGATGTAATCTGCAAAAATATATTTCTGTTCGCAAAAGTCTAGTAAAGCCTGTGGGAATGAAATGAGAACAGACCATATGAAAAGTATTAAGAGGACTTTTAACATAGGTACTGTTAAAATTTATACCCATACATAAGACAAACGGATACAGAAGTTTTAGTCTGGTTCTCATTGCCTATGTTGGAAATAAGCATTTAAGATATTATGTAAGGTTTGGAAAACTAAGTTCAGAGACGGGGAAATTTCTTAATTACTGGACTTGTCTCACTAAAAATTTGCATTGATATTATTAATTTCTTTGAAGTGATTAATTTTAAAAGGTATTCCTGCAAATCAGAGTCCTTCAGCTAACCTTTGAAGCTTGTTGTATTGCCATCTCACTAATTTAGAGCAGAGATGCATACCTTAAGTTTCCAAAACCCACTACACCTTGTGTACTTAACAAACTATAGAAATAGTACAGGTAAATTGTATAGCTTTTTTGAATGCAGTTCTGTCCTGTGTCCAGTTCTACCTTTCTGTAGTTAATGTTTTTATTCACACAAGCTGTTTTACTGTTTAGTGCATATGGCTTGCATGGCAACTTTTGTAATGGATAGAAAAGTCCCTTGAGAGATTTGAAGCTGGATTGCATTGTTAATTAATTGCCTGTGAAAAAAGAGGAAACATAGGTATCATGGATTCTTCTCACTGTTATATGAATCTCCTCCTTTTAGGCTTGTGATGGCAACAACTGTAACTGCATGTATGGAAGATAATGACTGAAAACTTTTTAAATTACTTAAAGAAATGTGGCAGTTTTGACCAGATGTTTCTGTGGAGAGCTAGTTAGTGCTTCAGACATAGTTTTTGTACTTGGGAAATCAGATGTTTAATTTTGGTACTGAAGACACAGTATAGTTTGCTTACCTATGTACCCAGGAGGCTATGAAGGAATGTGTATGAAAATCCTTTCTCTTCGATGCAGTGAGTGTAAAACCTAAGGGCCCTCAGAGATTAAGCCTGCTGTAAAACATCATAGGTTATGACTTGTCACTAATGTTTTCTCCAGAAATTTAAAAAACAAAATCCCCAACCCCAAACAAAAAACCCAGCTCCACAACCTGACCTAAAATAAACAACCCCCCTAGTGAGCTAAGCAACCAACCTTCTGCTCCCCTCATGGCAACAAAATAGTTTTGTTCTGGATTTTGTTCTGTTTTAAATTTGTAAGGTATTCTTTAAGAATAAATTCAGAATTGGGTTGTTTTGTTTTGTTTTCCCTTATTAAAGACAGCTGTGTTAGAAGGAATTCCTGTTTTTAACAACTCTTAATTAATATCCCATAGAACAGACAAGGAAAAGCACAGTTCTTAAATGTGTGTAAATCTTGCTCAGAGGATGAAATTACCTCTTTGGACTTTACTTTGGTAGAGGGGATAGAACAACTAATATGAGGAGTGTGACGCTGAGGTGGCTACACCTTTTCAAGTCTGCACCAAATCTGAATGAAAGCATTGCCATGTTTTTTTAAGCTCAGTTGGTAACTCAGAACCACACAGCACTTTGCTACCCCTTGCCTTTTCTCTGCCTCAGGGTGGGGTGGGGAGGAGAATCAAAAGAATGTAAACCCCATGGGTTGAGATAAGAACAGTCCAATAACTACAGTATAATAACTATTACTACTCATATACTACTACTATATAACTATTGCTACTACTAATAATGATAAGGGAAGTAACAAGGGGAGAGAATACAAAACTTAAAGGGGAAAGGGGAAAAAAAACAACAATAAAGAGCAATGATGCACAATACAGTTCCTCACCACCTGCTGACCAATGCCCAGCCCAGCCCAAGCAGTCATCTGCCCTTCCAGGTGACTCCCCCCAATTTACATACTGTGCATGATGTGCTGTGGTATGGAATATCCCTTTGGCTAGTTTGGGTCAGGTGTCCTGTCTCTTCTCCCTCCTGACTTCCTGTGCCCTTCCACACTGGCAGAGCATGAGACTGAAAAATCCTTGATTGGAGAAGGTGTTACTTAGCAGCAACTGAAACATCAGTTTTATCAGTATTGTTCTCAAACTAAAGCTGAAACACAGCACTGCACCAGCTACTAAGGGGAAAAATAACTATTACATCTGAAGCCAGGGCAAGCATCTAAAACATATAGTGATCTCTTAATATGTGTTGCTTCTTGTGCTGTCAAAGAGAAAAAAATAGTCTGTTGCATCTTCTGTTGCCCTTCCTTTTTAAAGTGTGCTTACAGTCAGTAAAGTAATAGCATTTTAAATGTACACATCTGTCTTGGTGATTTGTAGACACTGTTGCTGTCCTTTACTCTTGAACCATATTTGGCTCTGTAGAGATATTTCAGAGAGTTCTGGATGCTGTTTTGATTTGAGGGACATCAGCAGTACTGCTAATGAAGTCCTAACATAATCTTTTGAGAGCATGATTTGATTTGACTGCCAGTTGGTTGTAAGCTAGAAGAAAAACATTTTATTTTGCAAATTCAGCATGTTGGATCTGAAAAAGTATCAAATAATAATAGATTGACATATCATAAATAATAGTAGTGTTACTTTACTGTCATTAAGCAAACACACTGAAATTAGGGAGATGTGAATTTATTAGGTTAAAATTTTAAAGGATCTTACCCTATCCATATGAACTATCCGTACATCCTTATAAGATGGTTTTGTGGTAAGATGCACCTGTAAACTCCTATCTTTAAAATTTTGTGAAAGTGTTCTGAAACAAAATTTCCATGTAATTACAGTTGAGCCTGAGGTCCCAAGGTGGGTTCTAGTGACTTCGGCAGTTTTATGTATGGATAAAACTGCTTTGTTTTCATTTAGCTTTTATTTTTAAACTGAGCACTGAAGTAAAGAGTCCAGTAGAGCAGGTCTTCTTAGTTTTTATTTTAAGGTTGATATAGTGCTGTGCTTTCTTTTCTGGTCCTGCCATGTCTCCTGAGTTGAAATTTACATGGCAGTCACAATTTTTGTTACAGACTGTACACACAAATACTGTGAATTGACAATAGCTTTTAAAATGGAAAGTGTGGTGAGGACAGCTCTTCCACATAATGTAGTAGCAGACATAGGAGGAAACTACAGTCTTGCTGAAAGTAGTTATTAAGTTAAAATGAGGTTTGGTGGTGCTGCAGAGTATGTATTCGATAGTCATGCCAGTCTGTGTCAGCCATAATGCATATCCTGCTTGGTTTATTACAAAAATATCCAACTTGGTGTAGTGAGTAAGGAACGAGAGGCCTTTGCTGCTTCTTTATTCCAACATTCTGCAAGGATTTATAATTGTCACTCTTTCCTTCTTGGCAAGAGATGAGAAGGCAGCATTCAGAGATGAGCTCAGTGTTACACCACATGCTTCACTCAGGAGGCTAAAAATCATGAGTGTTGACAAAACTATTGGTAATTACCTCCTTTTCAGGCTTTCAATTTTTAAAGGATTGCCTTGATGTTACCTTCCTTCTGCTACCTCTGAGCAGATGCAGTAAATGGGAGGTCAGAATTCTAAGAGTGGTTTTGGTCTTTTGTTGTCTGATTCCCCTTTCACAAAATTAATAGTTGACAGAGGTAGGATAAACTCATGTTAAAGACTTAAGAAAGAGCCTGTGTATCCTGAACTTTATAGTGAAACCCAAAGGGTATTACTGCACATCTTGGGTCCATTGGCAAGAGACCCAGAGACATATATGGACATTGTAATCAAGTTAGACTGCAGACACAAGTGTACATTACAGTTGTATTTGGGCTTTTTTGATGCCCTGAGCTTACCTGTATAGCAGACTGTGCTTCATTGGTATTGATTCCTGTTCTTCATAAACAGTGCTTTGCTGTTTAGTGCTTTTCCTCTGACCTTTTGATTTTTTGATAAACCTCTGAAAGGACTATAGCATTCCTCTATATTAAGTCTTGCAACTCAGTAGGAGGATTGTTGTTGAGCAAAACAAAATGTTAATCAAACACAGACTATTGATTTGACTTTTTCATTGCTGACATTTTAAAACAGAGAAGAGAGATGAAGTGGTATATTATGACACTTTCGAAAGTATGGAAGCCATGCTTGAAAAAGAGGATACGGCAACATCTATATACTTGCAAAAAGAAGAGCTGCAAAAGTTACAACAAAAAATTCGCCAGCTGGAAGCAAGGCGTGGACGTATTTCAGCTAAGAAAGCCTACCTCAGAAACAAGAAGGTATTATTAAATTGCAAATTTCTAGCATAATTAGCAAATTTAATAAAACTTAAAAGATTTCATTTCAGATACAACTTCCAAGTCTACTAGAATTTTCATGGATTATATTTACCACTTAGTAGATGTTGTTTTACACAGTATCAGACACAGTAGCATGTACTATTAAACTGATATTTAAGTTGCAGTTTACCTTTTAGTTTTAAAGGAATCTTTAATTACTTTGGAGGCAACAAATAAATTTCTTTCTACTGCCTAATGAGAATAATGTGGAAAGTATATGCTAGAATGAGTGTTTCTACAGAGAGTAGTTTTATATATATTTGCAGAAGAGAATTTTCAAGGTTGCTTTCTCACTAATGAGCTCTATTTTAATTTTCTTCCCTCATCCTTTTAAACTTGCATCATGTGTGATTGATACTCTATGTTCAGCAGATATACATGAAATACGGTATATATTCTTAATTTTTAAACCAAGGTGTGCTGCTTGGGACCACTCAACTTTTTCATGTGTTACATGATGGGGATGTTGTGCAGAAAATCGTGTTAATATAGCTAATGTTTTGAAGTTGTGTGTATGTGTATGTAAATATGTTCATTCCTTTTTTTTCCAGAATTACTCATTTATTATTCCCTAGCAGTTTGTGGTTACATCAGTATCATAGAATCATAGGTTAGAGTTGGAAAGGACCTTAAGATCACCTAGTTCCGACCTCCCTGCCATGTGCAGGGACACCTCACACTAGACCATGTTGCCCAAGGCTGTGTCCAACTTGGCCCTGAGCACTGCCAAGGAGCATTTACCACTTCTTTGGGCAGCCCATTCCAGTGCCTCACCACCCTCACAGTGAAGAACTTCCTTATATCTGACCTAAACCTCCTCTGTTTAAGTTTAAACCCATTACCCCTTGTCCTATCACTACAGTCCCCAATGAATAGTCTCTCCAACAACTTTGTAGGCCCCCATCAGATACTGGAAGGCTGCTATGAGGTCTCCACGCAGCCTTCTCTTCTCCAGGCCAAACAGTACAAATTTTCTGAGCCTATCTTCATACGGGAGGTGCTCCAGCTCCCTTACTGTCCGTGTGGCCTCCTCTGAACTTGCATTATTAATGGATGAGATAGCTTAATGAGTAGAATAGATCAAAGTTTTGAGGGAGCATTGTAATCCTGGTTATGAAATAAGTATACTATAGGTTATACTATATATGCTTATGAAATAGGTATACTGTAGGTTATACTATAATCTATGTTTATGCAGAAGTCTCAGTTGAGACTTTATTGTAGATGGGGGTCTGGGGCTGGTGTAGTTCTATGTTCTCAGTCTTGTGCCCTGATGTAGGAGATGACCCCTTTACATAGATACTTCTAGTAGGTTGAGGATAAAGCCTTCAGGTTTTGCCTCCCCTTCATAATTAGTATAATCTATTTCTGTGCTTCAGTCTGAAGCATAACAGCAAACAAAACAGTAGTAGATGTATTTTGTATTTTGGATTCTTTTGTATTTCTTCGGTCAGTGTCCTGTTTCTAATGAACACGTTACAGAGAAGACTGCAAATAAATTATCATAAAATAAATGTCTCTTGTTAGCCAGTTATGGGGGGTAGCTTGCTCAGAGTCACTGAGTTTCTTTTATGTGAGTTTGTAAAATGAGTAAGTACCAAGAAGCTGGGCTTTTTAGTACTTCAAGGAACAGATCCTGTCATTAACATAGGTTACCTTATAATACTTACGCTCTTTTCTCCCGAATATGAAAAACACTGCTGACATTTTTCAGAGTACACAGCCCTGTTTTCAGAGCAACAGCTCTGTTGTTCCTTAATTTTGGGAGGTAACAAGTTAAGAAGCAATCTGAAGCAGGAATAGAGATTTTTAGTATGCCTTGTTATCTGTATAGTGAACTAGTCACCTTTGCTTGGCTTACTTGTTTAAAGGTTATGCTGTGATAAAATATCTTGTTTAAACCGAAGGAATTAGTTCTGTGCTGTAACATTAGTTGCAGCCTGTGCACTGAGACATGATACAAAGTCGTATGTGGCAGTATTGCCCATTGGTCTGTGTACGGGAGTAATACAGTCAGGTGTGCTCAACATTGTGCTGCAAGAACATGGCTATACTGTTTTCAGGACCTGAGGCAGTGTCTTCAAATGGAACTTCACTGCTGGAAATCACAGCATGGGCATCACAGCACTCTCACAACTAGTTCCAGTTCTGCTGATTCCATTGTGCAGCATGGCATTATCTGCAATTGAGTGCTGCAGTGAGATACTTAGCTTTCAACTTCTAAAGAAATCACGGATTAGAATAATGTGTATTTAAACTTGCAGAGGGAAATAAAAGATTTTTATTTGAGCAAAAAGAATAGGCAGAATCTGGTGTTATACCATTTTGTGGTACTTGTTGGGCAGAAAAGAACACAGCCACTTTGATGGATATTTGTTAGAGGTGGTTACTGTAGCTGCACTTGCTATTGCCAAGAAATTCAGAGCTCTACTAAGTTTACTAGTAATTACTTGAAAATCAACTCTTGTGGCTTTGATTCAGACATAAACAAGCTTTTTTCTTGAGTGACCATTCTAGTGATGTTGCAAAACATTGTTAATGAACACTATTTATAGTGCCCGATGCTGGGAGTTGTACTTTACAAAACTGGGAGGAAAAAAGGGTTCTTGCTCTGAAGTGCTTGCAGTTTAATATAGAACCAAAGATACAGATAGGATGCAAAAGTAGACTCTACATAGTGAAAATGAGCATAGTGGTGATTGAATGCTAAGTGGAAAAAAGAATGTTTTGAGGTGCATTTTGGAAAGTACATATCGTGGTAAAATTCTCAAAGTCTGTCTGTCTTGGTTAAGAAACTTTTATTGTTGAACTGTGATGAGGTCTACTTAATACCTTTCAGATTCTGTTCCTGTTCGTGCTTGTTTCAGCAAAGTATCTTAAAACAGACCTGTATGCAAGGTCCTGTTTTGGACTGGGTTGGTGAGGCTTTGGTGGGTTTTTTGTATTTTTTTTTTCCCTTCCCCAACCCCCCTGTTGTTTGGGTTTTTTTGTTGTTGTTTTATTTGGTTTTTTTGTTTTGTGTTTTTTTACCTTACCAGTTTTGTATTTAAAAACGAAGAAAGCTGTGCATCAAGTAGTATATATCACGGTCCTATGATATACTTACAAATTACAGTCCTTGCTTGTTACTGAGATTTGGCAAATGAGGATTGCCTTAGGAGAATGCCTCCTTTCTAGCACAGATACCATCATTAAGAAAACAGTAGGAAATGATTCTCTGTCATCAGTTTGTATTTTTTGGTTGTTTTATCATCTGGGTATTTGAAAACATTTTCAATTGAGATAATACAGTGAAAGGGAATCAATTACTCTGTGTAGAATAAGGCTAAGTGTAATACAAGTATAAACATCTATGACTATAGTCTTTATTAATCTTGTTTTTCAGAAGTTCCTTCCCTGGTTTTGCAGGTGGTGCTTTAATTTTTTATTGATGATGTCAAATAATTGTGTCAAGCCTTTATTTAGAAATATTTGCTAAATGTTTGTTAGAAGGCTCATTCAGTTGTGATTCTGAATATTTGAGACAGGAATTTTTAAATATATGGTTTTAGAGAGGTTGATGTTCTTTCACTCTACTACCATGAGTAGAAACCCTTGATGCTTATGATTTTTCATACAAAACTATTCGCCTTTTTAAGCAGTCATTTCCTGATGTTCTTTTCTGTTGATGACAGTGAGTTAGTAATTACAAAATGGAGTTGAAATAGTGATCTCAGTACTTATTTCTTGAAAGCTACTTACGTTTTTTTTCATACAGGATTTTGCTTTTATTATCCCAGTCTACCCCCTGCTGGCTGTACAGTAGTATTAATTAGGTTGTCATATGGAACAAGTAGCTGGGTTTTTTTAGGGAGTTATATTTGCAATAAAGAGTTAAGGTAAAAAAGATAGTATAAAAGGTGTCTAGAAAAATATTTTTGAAAAAATAGAGTTATGAAGAAATTGAATTATTTCACATCCAGGAAAGTTATTCCTTATTGCGAGCGGACTGGGAGAAGCAACTGTTTCGTGAAGTTGGGATATGTTCATAATATGTGCTTTGATCTAGGAAGTTTCTTAATATGCAGGTGTGTCCATTTAATAGGACCCCTTCACTATTTTGCAAACGTGCAGTTTAAAGCATAGCCCATGCCAAAATAGGTAGATACAGTGACAGCTAGCATAGGGTTACTTGGTATGCTTTCATATTACTGTTACTACTACTGCATCAACAGTAACTTAATGGCATAACTACCCAGAAGGTCTATAGTATAGTAAAATTCTGCACATACTGAGCTTACTAAATGCTTAACTTGCATAATTTTCAATATGAAAGCAAAGCTCACTGGCACTAATGTATTATAATACTAATGTAGATTTCTTCTATATATATTACATGTTTCTAGTCTTAAAAGAAGTAGCTTATCCAGTGAGGAGGGTTGAAATGGTTCCTTAGCTCTCCCTTTTTTGTTTTCAATAGATGTAAAATTTGATACTATGAAATCAGTTAAAAGATTGAAAGAAATGAACATCATTCTTGATGCTGTCTCACACGGATACAGTTGAGCAACATCTTTCTTGAAGTGGGGCTCTCACTGGACATAATGCTCTCGTTTACCCAATGCTGAGAATGAAGGGAAAGCACTTCATCTATTCAGCAGGCTATATTCCTGCTCATTTAGTCTGTTATGATGCTTTCTTTTTTTGCCAGAGTTAGTTGGTTTATGTTCAACTTGTCATCTGCCATAATTATCCAGATAATTTTCTTTAATGCTGCTACCTGGCTGGGTTTTTAATTCATCCTTGTTTGCAAGTAGAACCTTGTATTTGTCCCTGTGAAATTACCACCCTTTTTTTTTAACATTTCTGTAATTAGTTAAGATGATTCAGATTTCTAATCCTGTACTGTAATAAGTTTTCAGCCCCTCCTAGTCTTTTTTATTATTTCAAGAGATTTAATTACATTAATGCAAGTTGTTTATTAGTACAAAGTCAGCATCAAATATGTTTCGTTTTGGTTTATCCTCTTTACATGCTTAAAATAGCTTTCATTATTGCTCTTCATCCGAAAGATTTAAATACTGATTTTAAAGAAAAAATGTTTTATAAAAGTCTGCCTCCCAAGTACTTATGAGTCAGAAACTCACAAACCAAACTTAACATATATTTTTCTCATTATTTTATACCTTTTTTATATCTCATGACATATATTAATCATTATTTTAGCAGACAGTTGAACTTAGCACATAAATGGGGAATAAATTATAAAGTTAAATCAGTGGTAATATTATGAAAAGTCTTTCAGATCCTCTTATAATATCCTGAAGCTATTCCTTTGTCTTTGAAATGCATTAGCTTTTCCAGCTGTATTAAGTCAGAACTTTTTGTCATAAAAAAACCCAAATTCCACAAACAAATACAAAACACAACAGTGTTTATCTATGCGTATACATCTCTGATCAAGCTAGGACAGTATTTCCACAGAAACTTACTCTCTTTTTTGTTACCTGTATATGGTAGCAGCATTAATAGTCTTAATGTTCAGCAGCTGTCATGGTTTAAGCCCAGACAGTAACTCAGAACCACACAGCTATTTGCTCATCCCTTCCTCATCCCTTCGGCTCCTGGCAGGATAGGGAGGAGAATCGAAAGAGTGTAAACCTCACTAGTTGAGATAAGAACAGTCCAGCAACTAAAGTGTAATATAAAACTTATTACTACTAATAATAATTATAATAGTGATAAGGGAAGTAACAAGGGGAGAGATACAAAACTAAAAAGGAAAAGGGAAAAAAACCCCCAATAAACACAAGTGATGCACAATACAATTGCTCACCTCCCACTGACCAATACCCAGCCTGACCCGAGCTGTGATCTAGGCCTTCCAGGTTAACTCTCTCCAGTTACAACGTTATGACATGCTGTGGTATTGGATACCCCTTTGGCTAGTTTGGGTCAGTTACATGTCTCTCCTCCCTCCCAGCTTCCCATGCCCCTCCGCTTTAGCAGAGCATGAGACTGAAAGCATTACTTAGCAGCAACTGAAACATCAGTGTGTTATCAGCACTGTTCTCAGACTAAAGTCGAATACACAGCACTGCACCAGCTACTAAGGAGAAAAATAACTGCGACAGCTGAACCCAGGACATTCAAGACAGCACAATATTTCTGCCCTATGTGGGAACACTGGCTAGTCATCTGTGTGATCTCAGTATGTCTGTAGTCTGCTTGTAGGAGAATGTAGCTTCAAAGTGTATTTCCAGATGTCCAACATGTGATTTATTTTTTTTTTCCCAACTCTCCCCTCATTTTTTTGTTTTTTTGGGTTTTTTGCCACTACATGGCTGATAATTCTGTCAGCTGCCCAAAGCCATGCTTTCAATGGCAATGCTATTACCTGTTTTCACCCAGCAAGTCAAGCTGAGTGATGCCTGGGAAGTCCATCATTTTGGTGTTATAGCTTCAGTTGCATTCCAGGCTGCTTCCTTAACACTGTCCGCTCTTACACACCTGTTAGATCTGTTTCTAACTAGACAATCTGACTTTGTTCTGCTTCTGTGTGGTGTTTGTACTAGGCATAATCTCATTGCCCATACTGTCCGATTTACTGGGCCTCAGTATTCTTCTTCAAGTTTTCAAGTTTCCAGAGTCTTGTCACTACTCCAGATTCCTATTTACTTTCCTCTTCTTTGTAACTGACACATAATTCAGGTCTTTTTGTTATCTACCTGAAGTTCGAGTGTCATCCTGTTTCTTGTCATCTGTTGTAATATGGCTTGTTTTTTGTTGTGATTTTTTTAACCTCTTCATACTTGCAGGCAGTGCAATAAATAGCTTTTTTTTTTTTTAAACTGGAAGTATTACAGATGTGAACTTGGAGAGCCTGGTTTTGCAGGCATAAAATTTTAACAACTTTATTAGTGTTGGTGCTTGCAGATTGTACATGTAAAAGATAAACTGACATTTGTAAATGAGAATCTGTCCCATTGCATAAGCAAATATGTAGTGTGTTTGAGAGTTAGTTATTATCCATTTATGCAAATACATGGAGTTACACAGGATTTTAAGAAGTATTTGACAAATCAGTGTTTTTTGCTACTTTTATACTGGTATTGTAGAATAGAGTTTCAAGCAGCTGTTATTTTTGTATGTTTTTTGACAGATAAATAATAGGTTTGAGTTTGAGTTGCTTTGGTTTTAATATTTTTGGTTTATTGTAAGTTAAATTAGCTTGCTTAAATTAGCTCATTTGAGATAGCACTAGGAAGTAGAAAAATAAAAATTACAAAGTCTATTTGGTAAGTATATTATATGCAGTAAATCAATACTAGAAATTCATATTTTATAGATAACCTTTTATGTCTCTGCAGGAGATCTGTATCGCAAAGCATAATGAAAAGATCCAGCAGCGTCACCAGAGTGAGGAAGAATACAAAATGCACCATACTGTTCAGCTAGTAAGTTTGAGTTTTTCTGCTGTTGAAATTAGCATTTAGGTAGTAGCTTGTGTTCCTCATTATACATTAATTAGGAGAGTATTCACAGTGATAGCTGTTTTAAAAAGATAATGTGTGTCCCCGACCTTTGCACCATGGATTTCTGTATCATATTATGCTGGTAAGCGGCTGTACAATAGCACTGTTAGGATGACGTTGAACCCAAGCAATAAGGAAGTTTTTTAATGGTAGGTTCATAATATAAGTGATTACTGCTAGGGTTAGGTTGCATTCTTATTTATAAACAAAACCAAACACAATCAAACAAGCAAATCCCCAAAAGAAGCAAACAGATCAACCCCCTTGAGTCTGAGAATACTTCAGGAAAAGTTTGATCAGATTGCATATGGAACATTGAAATGTCTTGGTAGAAGTATCCTTTCTTCTTGGTACAGTCTTTTCTTTGTGCTTCTGTTTTAACTTTTCTCTCCCATTGCTGTTACTTTCTTTTCACCATACTCTTCTATTCCTCTTCACCTTTTCATGTTTCCTGTCCTTACTCTTTTTAGACACGTTCTCCTCATCCTGTCCCCGATGTATCTATATTTACTTCCTTCCAAATCACAGGGTTGGCTCCTTATGAAGGACATCAGGCCACTAGTTGACTTCTGAAAATGGCAGGCAGGCAGACATTGCTTTTGTGTTGATTTAATTACAATAAAAGGCAAAAGTGATGAGTTTTGATGATAAAAGATTAGCTTTTAGAAGTAATATTAAATGCTGTGAGTAGTTTAAGAATTTAAACTGCTGTTTCTGCTTAAGGTTTATTCTGTATAGTCACCTACTCTATCACTTTTCCTGGTAACTTCTGAACTTAAATACAGTGACTTTTGCCGTTTGACAGTTAGCAGTCACTTCCAATAAATGTGACTGAAGAGTAGTATTATGTTTCAAAGATGTAGAAACTTTGCTGAAGTGTGAAAATGCATGACTAGTTAAAGGAGTTAGATCCAAATGTGTGTTTTCACTGAGGTAATATCCCTAAATAAGAAATAATCGTGTTAGGAAGGAAAAATTGCAAGGAAGAGCTTCAACAGTACATTTAAGTAAGATTGCAGAAAAATTAAGCTAGATTAAATAATGACAGCTGAAGCTAGTTAGAAATTTTTCATTTACTGTTGTAAATTCTAATGAGAATATTTACTTAATTTCCTCAATATTGTATTTAAAACTTTGTGGCAGTGAGTTCTGTGATTTCTTTCACTGTGAAAATCTTAATGTGGTATCTTAACATAAAAGGGCAACCTTGCACTTTGTGCTGTCATTTTGTTCTTGAAATGAGAGAAAATGGATACTGGTTTGTTGTCTGGCTAATTTATACTATTTTAATCTAAGCAGTCTTTTTTCAGTATAATATTCTGTCACATCTCTAGTTATTTCTCATCTTTCAAGGTAAGAAACCTTCAGGTGTTCCAATTCCAGATGGAAATTTTTCTTTACAGAGCTTTTCATGTTTTTGAAGTTATGAATCATGAAATGCATTATATTTTGTAAGGGGAAGACAAAGGCCAATTTTGGAAGTTCAGAAAATGTGTTTATTTAAGAAGTAGTTTGTTAGGTAGTTATTAGTAGAAGAGTTATTTTAATTCATTTTTTGGTGATGCTAAATGTAGCAGTGGATGTAATATTTACATGCTTTCTATGTATTTCCTCAGAAGCGAGATCAGTTACAAGATGAAGAGGAAAGAAAGAGCTCCTGGGTTAGTCAGGAACGACAGAAAACACTGGACAGACTTCGCACGTTTAAACAGGTAATAGAAGAAGAGTGTGCTTTTCTACGAGCTCCTTTTGCAGAAGAAATTTTTACTTACTCCACTCATTCCAGGACTGAACTGTGTAATTAACTATTCTTTTTCATGTTAACTGTTTGATTCATATTTACAAGAAAATATGACATTGGTGGTAATGAGTATCTACATCTTGCAACAAGACACTTCGGAAACTTTCCTAAAAGAAGTATAATCTAACTGTATTTCCCACTACCACTGATTGCTAGAATACCTGCCAGTGCTTGCCCCTTCCTACTACAATGGAAGTATCAGAAAATGAGTAGAAAGTAGAATGAAGGGGAATGAATAAGAAAAGGGATTAAAGTGCAGTAAAATAGAGATTGTATTAATTAGTGAAGACTTTTTTTTGTTTTGCTGAATACATTAAAAAATACAGGTATGAGAAATTTCTTCACTTAGCAGTACTTTGCTCAGCAGTATGGTTTCTGTATCCTTATTGTTTGCAAGACTTTTGAATTGCATAGCTTCTGTAAATTAGAACAGCTGTTAATGAGTTGACTTAACGTATAAGCATATTTATAGTGTTATGATCTCTATTGCTATAGGCTTGCCACAATTGTTTGTGAAAGGTATTAGAACTGTCCTTCAGAAGCATCTTAATTTTTTGCATAGAAATGGCTATGGATGAAACTAATATGAAAGGACAGATAGTGAGGCAGAAGTTTAGTTCTTAAAATACTTTGTAAAGACACCAAATGTTTGATGTTTTCCAGACATAAATTTTTAGGCAATATGCTTCACATCTAAGGCCAGTGTATTGGGTCAGAGAGGACTTTGTTGCAGAGTGAGCCATTGGCCAGTTTTACAAAAGGAAAGCAAGAGGGATTTTAATTTCAGTTTTCAGAAAAAAATAGTTTTGAATGTACATTCTGGTTCTTCATGAAATCCTAGCTCTAGCCTATGTATATCCCAGACCAGTCTTGTAAATTGTGGCTTAACCAAGAATAAAACTTAAGAAAATGCATAATTTTTGCATAAAGGTGAGGATGTATTTGTTTTTACATGAAGAGTAAAATGCATGAAAGTAGCAGATGAATTCTACTTGTCAGAAAGGCAAACCACGACAACAGGTACTTAGAGTCTAGAACAGTACTTGCATATTAGTTGCATACTTCTCTAACTGTCAATAACTTACCCATTTTAGCGGTACCCTGGGCAAGTAATACTTAAATCAACCAGACTCCGGCTAGCTCATGCAAGAAGAAAATGTGCGGCCAGCTCAGCATCCTGCGTTGATCAGCCTCAATCTTTGCCAGTAGCCATACAAATCAAAGAGAAAAGTGAAGAGGTGGAATCAGAAAATGCAGTTCGGCCATTGCAAGTGCAGGAATTCACAAGCTTAGAACAACTTCGAGATACTCCATTACTTCCTGATGGTCTTAACTCTGAACTGCCTCCTGTTAGTATTTCTCCACTCACCAGTAATGAGGTTGAACCAGAGATTGTTACTGTAGTACCAATTCCACCCCCTTTGCCTCCACCACCACCTCCACCTCCACCTTTGCCCTCCAAGGAAGATGCTACAGCAAAACCCTTAGAGAAAAGTGACAACTTTGTTAAATGTCAGAGTGAGGAGAAGGGAGTCCAGCACTCTTCTGGTGTCCCACCAGCATATCTGTTTGACAGCAGTCAGCTAGTCAGTGCCAAGAAGAAGCTTAAGAAGACTGGTGATCTAGAAGGTTTACAGAGGAGAAGAGGTAACATTAACATTTCTGTATATTTAGTTGTAATGCACATCAGTTCCATTTTTTAATTGCTTTGAGGAAAGGTGTATACTGTGATTTATTGATAGGTATTAATGGGAAAGTTATTGGATCCTTTTTAGTTGACAGACGTTAGCAACTGAAACAAATGATAGGACTTTTAGGACATAGTGCTGTATACTTGTTCAGTTAGACAGAATACACTTGTGAAACTGACTTTACAATATACCATGTTAGACTAGCTAGAAAATGGAGCTAAGCATTGTCTAAAAGAATCTTTTCCTATCTAGCTTACAGCTAGCTCTACAAATACTATATGCTTCACCTAAGGGGGCGCTACTTGTTTTTAACTGTTTATCCTTTACCCCGTATATAAAATGGGGAGAATGGCAGCCACGTTTGAACAAAATAATCCTGGTGTTGTAGTGAAACATGCTATATTGGAGCAAAGTTTTTAATTGAAAATCAGAGATGGGATTTTCAGAAATGCTCAGCCAAACTATTTTACTGCAAGTCACTGAGAAAAAGTACCTCGAGTTAGGCTTGATTCACGCTGCAATAATATGGCTGCGATAACATTTTATCAAAAATTCCACCTGGCTCTATCAATTACATCTACAGAAAACGTCCCTTCACTGACATTTTCCCTCATCCAGATAAAATCAAAACTAGAACTGTCTTCATTAAGACAGAAACTAGAGTGTTTCCCCTAGAATTGTCCTTAAATGACTGAAAATCCTTGAAAGCAACTGCACAGTTACAGAATTCTTAAGCTCTTAGGAATTTTGCAGGTAACAGGTAGAGTCTTGAGTTCATTATCAATTTTGATGCTGCTGCGCTCCATCTTCCTTTTTCAATAGTCCTATTGTTTATTTTTCTGATATCCATTTTATCTTGCAATTTTATATAAAGCATGTAGTGTGTCTGCAATTTGATCTACATCATAAAATGACAAATATAAGATCAAATTGTATCCTCTCGAGAGTATTGTTAATGTCTGCAGCAGCACTTTACCTGCTGCTCTGTGTTCCTCAAGATGTTCAAGTCTGTAAGTGGTTTCAGAAGTTTGTTTCTGTACAATAGATGGTTGGTCTACAGTCCTTCCTTCTTCCTTTAAATGTGCAATCTTGTTTTCTCTTATTTCTCTTTTCCTTGTGTCTGTTCCAACTGTCCTGGCCATTAGTCTGATGGACAAAACTCACTCATAAATGCAAAATAGATTAAAAAAATGTATTCCAAGATGTACAAAAAAGAACTGGAGATGGATATTCATTTACTGATTGGTGTGTGGTAGTGTATGTGAGCATTTCAGACTGCTGGTAGTTCATTGTAGTGCATTTTCTTGGGTAGAGATCTTATCCACTGGTAGTTTTTCAAAGAGCCAAAGCTCTTTCAAAGATTTTTATTTCTGCAAAGAACTGTTTTCAAGTTGGTGATAATGGAAAGACTTGGGATAAAGTATTCACTCCGTTTTCATTAATTACAAAGTAAGGCATATAGGAAAAATACATAGGAATGCTGTGACTCTGTGCTAATTCATACATGACTCCAGAGGAGCAGGAATTGCATGCTGTTGCAGTTGGCTGTACTGCTGCTTCCTTCACTGACATGTAGTAATAGTCATACAGTAGGTAAAATCCACCACAAAATGCAAGTACTGAGAATGGACTACACAGTCCGATACTTAGGATACGTACTCATTACCTGTTTCAAAGTGAAGAAGGCTAATCTGATAAGCATTTTGACTGTGTTGGATTCATTGCAGCTGTTTTGAATTTCTTACCTACAAACAGGAAAGCCATCTGTCTCAAAAGGTTTTACTAATTCATTCATAGAAGTTAGGTGGTTTCAGAAACTGTAATTGTCCATATAAACCAGTTTTGACCTTGTAATAGGGAAGATAAACTTGGAGGCTAAAGCAATATTGAAGCTACCATTATACTGACAGTATGGAACTATTAACATTAGTAGTACTACTTTTTGGTCCATAGGAAATATAAATGAAGACTGATAAAATTTAATAGAAATAATACTGAAGGTCTTTTGATTTACTGCAGTGAGTTCCCCGATGGATGAAGTGCTGGCTTCCTTGAAACGTGGCAGCTTTCACTTAAGAAAGGTTGAGCAAAGAAGTCTCCCACCTTTTCCTGATGAAGATGATAGCAATAACATCTTGGCACAGATAAGGAAAGGGGTGAAACTGAAGAAAGTGCAGAAAGATGTTTTGAGAGAGTCCTTTACAATTCTGCCTGATACTGACCCCCTGACAAGGAGCATCCATGAAGCATTGCGACGGATTAAGGAAGCATCACCTGAATCCGAGGATGAAGAGGAGAGTTTGCCTTGCACAGACTGGGAAAATTAACCTGTAAATAATCTACCTTTAAAAAAAATACTTCTTCAACACATTTTATATAACAATACAGGCTAAACCTCAGGTTCTTCACTGTAGGAGACTTAGTATGAATGTGACTAAACTGTCTGACGTCAAATGTGGTAAAAATATGCACATACGAATTTAGTATCACTGACTTTTAAAAGAATTTAAGGTTTATAGAAAGAAAACCTTTTTTTAGGCAACATCTTATCCTTTTCTTGTTTGAATACTTTTGCTGTGGACAGGAGTAGTCCTAGGAAAAGCTCTATTTTATTTAGTAAATTCAAAGGGACTGTTTGCATCATACCAAAAATCTTTTAAGTAAAAAAGCAGCACAATCACTCTTGGACAGACCTTGTACTTATTTTGTAATTACTTCTGATCTTGTAAAAAATTAGCGTGTTTATCACTTCAGACTGAATAGCTTTTAGTGAGGATAGTTAGATTTGACTCTTGAACACACTGGAATCTCTTTGGTTACCCTGTGTGACTGACTCTTTGATAGCTTGGTTTCAGTCTGTAAGCTCTCTGACTTAATTGAATTTCCAGACTATAAACAGTAAATATAAAAAAAATTATCTATACTTCTGCTACTCATACAAATGAACTTTCATTATATGAAGAGACAGTGCTTGAAAGTACATGTAGTAGACTTCAGCAGATGAAATTAATGATTTCAGAAAAATCAGAAATTAGCAAGAGATTATCTGCAAAATTACGGCTTCATCAGTAGCATGAACAGATTCCTGATTACTACAACAGTGTACACCACTATTGTTCTGCAATGGTTCTTTTCTGCTACTAGCATGTGGATGAATTTAAGTCTTAGTGAAAGCTCCTACTAGACTTAAAACTTGTAGAAAAGATATGAAAATCAGCAAAGAATTTTAAAATATTTTTAGAAATTTAAGGCTATTTCAAGAGTGTGGAAGATAAATAATTATAATCCTTGCAACACAGTTAGCAGTAGGAAAAAGATAACCTTTTTGGATATTCTACCCTGGTTAGTTATTACCATAGCTGGAGAGTGAGTATTGATGAAGTGCTGAAGCTGTTTAAAAAGTGAAAGTGACTTAGCACATACTCTGCAGAATGTCATTGTGATTATGAAATACCATGTCTCAAATTGTTCTATTGGTATGCTATTTTCAAATAATACTACTTAAAGATTTTTAAAAGGCGAATCAGTGTTGCCTTTATTTCCTCATGAACTGGCCATTGGTCACACTAATGATTTACAAATGTTTAATTATGGCAAGCCAATCCTTTTCTATACCAAATGTACTGCTGCTTTTTGGAGTTGAAAATCCAGGAGCAGGGGTACACTTAACTCTTGCTAAAAGTCAAAGTAAAAATAGTTTTGATTGGAAGTCACTTTTTTCTTCACTTGCATACTGTGAACTCCCACTACCTTCAGAAATCAAGTGACAGCTATAAAAGACATGCCTTGCAATTGATTTGGCTTTCTCAGTGCAATTATTCTCTATTCATTTCCTAGATAACTGAGCAAGTTTAAACTTTGTGATTTGACTTAATGATTTTATTAAATCTGAGTTATTCTTGGATCTTGTTGCATTGTTTAGCAAGAATACTCTTCAATACGAGGGGTCTCTAAGAAGAAAAAAAAATGGGGGAAGATTTTTCCAAGAATAAATTTAAATGTTTTTAATCTAATTAATGGGGTGGGCATCCCTAACATTTTCCATTGGAAGTATGTCCTCTTAGAAGTCTTACATGTACATTGTCATACAATATAAATAGATGTTTTCATCTGCTATCCTTTGCAGCCCCATAGAAGCAGCTCACAGTGCACATGCCCCTTGGTATTGTACTCACATCTGGGACCTGTTTTCTCTTAACAGTGTTGTATTTTATTATGGAAACAGTCCTGTTTTCATGAGATGAGACTATTTCACAGATAGTACAGATTGTGATTGAAAAATGGTCATACAAAATAGTTAACACTCAGAAAGGGAAAATAGCTCCCTGCTGTGGAAGCAAGTGAAATAATCTGGGAGAACTGAGATTGAGACAAAGCCCTCATGAAATTCAGATGAATAAAGACTTTTCACATAGATACTTGCTTGAACATACAAACTGGTTACCCAGAATTTATTACACAAGAGTAAAATCTAATGAAAGGGTGTTGTAGAAGTTGCAGAATAGTATTTTTTCTATAGGGTCATCCATTTAATACCAAGCTTTAAGATTGACTTACTGTTTCTTAACTGTAAGCTCTGCATATCCAAAAATTAGTTGCATAGAGATTTTAGGTTAAAAAGTTATACAAAAGTGTATTGGTATGTTACAGACTATATTTAATACATGTACATCCTTATAGGCTAAATGTAATGCAGTTATTTGCCTTAGTCATGAAGGCTAAATCTGATCTAATGTTTATCAAGTGCCAAAAAGTGTCTCGATGTATGTGCAAGAAGTATGAACAGTGCCCACTGAAGCGGTTTCATTAATTATTGAACTTTGAAGACAAGCTAAAAGTAACTGATTCCAGCAGGAAATGTAGTCATCTCTTGTATTATATTTATGAGTTAACTTCTACCTAATGTTATGAGTAATTTGTTTTTGAGAGCAGTTCCTTCCTTATGGGCACTCTAAAAACCATGCACAAAAATGTTGAGGCATTCTGTGTATTGGAAGTACAGCTGAACAAGCAGTATAAAGATGCAGTACCTTCTGTATGAAAAATTGGAAGATCACTGGTTGTCAGAAGATACCAGAAAGTATCACAAGCCTATCTGTGTGTGTGTACATAATGGTACGCATAAATAACTATAGTACATTAAAGGGTACTGTAAGCAATGTGAAACCTGGGCTTCTAGGAATGACAGACAAAGTAATGGAGAAGCAGCGAGTTTTTTTTTCTCCCCAGTCTTCTAATGCAGTATTTTGGGCCTCTTAAAACTCTAATCTGCATTCACTGCCAAAAATACAGAAGGCAAAAAAAGACCTGGTCATGCTCTGTGTGTTCTGGCTCTGGATTTAAGTGTGTCATTACCCTGGGAGCAGAGAGTCAAGGCTTTTGAAGATACTGCTCAGTACTGCATGTTGGAATTGCCTAATATGTTGATCAGACAGTGTTTGGACAGCCATTTAGCTTTTCAGATGTTCTTTTTTCTTTTTTCCCCTAACAGGTGATTCACAGCTACTGACCTGAGAGGAGAAACCCCCATTGAAGATTACTTTTCCTCATCGTTTTTGAAAATTCACAGCCAGCAGTTATGGCTGTCAATTCCACAGGAGGCATTCTTTGGCAAACAATTCAGTATATGGAAAAAATAGCCTGAAATGTTAATTTTTGAGTCACTACTTTTTGTTTGTTTGGTTGGGTTGTTTTTTTTGTTTGTTTGTTTGTTTGTTTTGTTTTTTGGTTGTGTTTGGGGGTTTTTAATTCAAAAAATTCTGGTTTGGACAGAAAGCTGTTTAGATGTGTATTTTATAGGATCGAGAATGCCCAATTCTTAAGCACATTTTATATTTACGTAAGTAATGTGTAGCCAGTTAAGTGGGGGGAGCATATTGAGTATATATGAGAACATACTCAAGAATACTTGCTGTTAGAGTAACTTCGGGATTCAGCCAAGACATCAAACTAGCTATAAAATGTTCCCTTCATCTGCCTTGAAATCCAGCTAAATATCTCCTTGCAGAGAAGGTGTAGCAGTGTGATGTTCCAGAAAGAGCAGAATTCCTAGTTGCACTACAGTAGCTGAAATTCAGTAACACACAACTTAAAACTTTTTTTCTTCTTCATTTTCGAAGTCAGTGTGAAAAGTAACAAATGACACAGCACAATATGGAGTAAGAGTTGAATTCAGTACATATTCAAGCGTGTGTTTATTTCCAACATGGTACATTTAGCAAGACATTGCAGCACCTTTTTAGAAGTTCATTTGTGATCTGACACCTTTTTAAAGTACATCTTCTTGCTTTTTTTTAATAATAATATTTAGTTATGCTGAACCAAGGTAGTTATATTATTTGTTATAAGAAGCAGTATTTTGTAATTTCATACTTAAAATTATTTTTCTTTTTTGATTTAAAATGGGTTTTGATTAGTCTAAGCAGCCTTCTTTAAAAAAGATCAAAGCGTTTAAACATACTGATGATTCACTTGTGAAAATCATGCTTCTCTTGCTATTTTCATTATTCCCTTTAGTAGCTTCAGAAATGTTTGCATTCCATACCCAAAGGCTGATGGGCTGAAAAAAAAAAAGTTCCCTTTTTTCTTTTTTTTTTAACAAGAATTACAACTTTCTCTGTGGTGAATGCTTAGAAGTATTCCTAAACTTCATGACTAATGGCTGCAGGCAGCTATTCTTACACTACCACAGTACTAAGAGGTAGGTCAGTACAGAGATACAAATAACCCTGTACCATCTATAAACTCCATGTGATGGTCAGTCCATTACAATTTTAAGAAAACTGAATTTTCTGTAGCATTTTATTTTTACTACCATGACATATGCTGTGTTTGAGAAATACACAGTACCTATCCTTCGTGTAGTGTGGTCCATTCACTGTTCTTGTGACAGACACACTATTATGCAGGTTTGGGGGTTTTTAAGTGGAGTTATATATTGCTGCTGTCATGTAATGGAACATGTACTGTGTTAATAATAGAAGATTTCATGTCTTGCCATATAGTTTATATAAAGAGGAAGAGGAGAGCTTACCTTAGCAATAGGCTATGTAACCTAAAGGAACCTTAGCTCCTGGACCCCTCAGTTTTTTTGCTGTGGCTGTCCTGAAATTGAAGCTCTATCAGATATCTTGAAAGGATGTCACTTTACCCTTGCTCTCACAGGCATTTACTTAATGTTGTTGCCTTATTTATGAAGTTAATGAACATTCATTTTCAAAGCACCTGTGAGCAGCGTTCTGTAGAATTGTATGGATTTTGCTGTATTAGTCATCAGGTCTGTATTTCTCTGTACTGAGATCAGCTCTATGAAGCACATGATGCTGGCTTTCCAAGGACCTAAACCTACATGATTTGTTTTTCTTAAACTGCTATGAACCCCGAGTTACATGGCATGGTTCCAGGCTGTCTAATACCCTGTTCGTGCAGCAATAACAGCACTTTCAAGGTTCATCATAATCATTTGACATTGCCTCTACTGCAAGCTGTGGTGTTTCTGCTCAAGTCACACCACCCATTAAAACCAAGGCGATAAATAATCTTTTGGCTGTAGCATAAAGCAGAACTATGATGCAGAACTGTAATTCAGATTATATGGGTCATCTGAAAGTCAGTGCTACATTAACAGTGTTGATTGAGCAACTTTAATGTCTATCTTTTCCTGTCTTCCAGGCTTCAGTTTCTTTTCTTTAGGCTACACATATGAGACACTAGCAAAATTATGAGGGGAGGAAAAATAGTGTCATTTTAAAGTATAGGTGCAGTGGTCCTCTTGCACAACATTTGTGTCTGCAGTTTAACACTGTTGTTATTTATGTGATTAGCTCCATGCTGTACTGTACCACAATTTTCAGATTCATTTGCCATGTGATCTGTCATCTTTGCCTTGAAAAATGTGTGCATGATTGAAAAGAATAACTGTCCTTAATATGTTTTATATTTAGCTGAAATCTCAGATTCCTGTAATAGCTTAGTATATAGAGTTCTTATAAGAACGTGTATTTTATACGCACACAAAAGTAGTTGTTATGCTAAGCATAGCAGTTTATATCAGTTGAAAACTGCCATCTTCAATGTGGAAAGTAAATGTTTTTTTTCCACATACTGCTAAAAAAACCAAACACCAAACCTGTATTTTAATCCTCCATGAGTCACTAGATGTCACAATTTCACAAAATTCTCCACTTTGATAGAAAAACTGTGAATATTATCCATAAAACTTCGCATCTTCTGTAATATCAAATTTTGTAGTGGAATGGCTACAGCAGCAAATGGGGAAATTTAAGAATATTCACAAGAAACTCATGGAAACTATTGACAGTCCTGCATTGCAATTGGTTCTCCTATAGTTCAGAAATGCTGTGTTGGTCCTTGAGAAATCTTAGAAAGCATCACTATCACTACATTAAAAACACATAAACTTATGCAAAGGAAAGAGAGCCTCCATAAAAAGACTTTTCTGTCTATTACTGGTATTTTTCATTTGTGGCTGGACTTTATTGTTGTGGCTGCGTTGTTCTGTTGCTAGTCACTTAAGCAGTTTGTCAGTGTTCGGGCTTTTTCCATTTTTAGAAACTGCTTTCTCTGCTCCAATTAAAACTGTTCTATTATAGTGTAACTGATCCAGCAAGATAAAAAATGTTTATTGTATAAATGCTTATATTAGGACTGAAAAATCTTCTATGAGTGGGAACAAGAAACAAAGTATTTCTACTAAAATAACCAAAATACAAGGTAAACAGCAATAGTCTTCGATCAGAAATGGAATCTGCATCAACATGAATTTGATGCTGTCATTCACAGAGATTCCAGATCCTTTACAAGTGACCAATAGTCTTATTTTATTCACTTTACTATGTTTTGATATATTAGTTAAGTTACCTATCTAGGGTAGATGAAGGCTTGGGGATTTTTTTTAAATGTCACTTCTGAGTTTTTGGGGTTTTTTTTGTTTGTTTGTTGTTTTTGGTTTTTTGTTTTTTAAGTCTGATGTCTGCATCCTACACCAGACACCTGTAAAACCAATTAGTATAATTATATACTGTGTTTTTTGTGGCTGCATTGGGGATAGAATTCAACATACTTCACGTTATTTGTAAAGAATCATTTTGAGTATAAGCACTATATTCTGTAATGTTTAATATTAATGACAGGTGCATTAGTGAAGATGCAACTTACTGAGGAGACAAACTTTTGTCGGTTAACGTTACCTTTATTCCATTTGTTGCACTGAATTTCAAGAGTGTAATTTGTAAATCAAGTTTTTTCACGTGTGTAATCAGATTTTTTTCTTTGCAATGCTTATGCAATTAAATTACCTAGATATATTTCTGGTAATTATTCCATAAGCATGGACAATATGTTATGTTTAGCACGACAGAATTCATGTTAAGAACACGCGAAGCTTCTTGCAGAGAAAAGGAATAAACAGAAGCACCTTATTGGGAGAGCGCGTTGCATGATATCAGTGCTACTGGAGCTGACAGGCAGTAGGTCATCCTCAACTTGACTGCAAATTGCTCTTTGGTGTAATAAGCACATTGATGTACTGCTAGCAGTGCTGTAAAAAAGTACAGCAATGGCTATTTTTAACCTATAAATATACTGTAATTTAAACTTTTCCTACAGAATGAATTTATATTTAATTGCTAATATGCCTACTACATAAGTACGTAAAATTAGAATTTTTAGGAGGTTCAAGGGTGGGTGGGCATGCCAGTATATTTTGGGGAGGGGCTGTTGTATATACGGTTCTTTGCACTTCCCGTTCAGTTTGACGACTTAATCCAAAACTCCCAGCTCTGACTGTGGTGAATCTGCAACCTGACATTTATGTATTTTTATTGTGATTCAGGTCGTCTGTATTCTGTGGCCCACAGCTTCAGAGTTTGACAGAAAAGGTCATCTTTCCATTCTCAAATGTGAATGCTCTGATGTACCTCTAATATGGAAAATGACCAGGCAATGGATTTTACTCTGCTGAGTCTCCAATGTTATTCTAGAGTATTATCGAAAGCTGATACCCAAGGCTGTTAACCAATAGTGTGTCCACTTGGAACAAGTGAAAAGGATGATGGCTGTTTTGGTGAAGACAGTCTAAACTCTGCAGAGATTTTATTCCAGAGACTGTCACCTATTTGATACTTAGTTTTGCCATAGACTGGCTTGATTTTCAGATTTAGAAACATATTTTTTATTACAAAATGTTGGGGATATTCGCTTAACATCTCCCAGTGTGTTACTGTGGTTGTTGTATGTTTTGAATTTAATCTTCAGTATGTACAAATACATCATCATAAGATGAAAGCTTAAGAAATACAGATGGCTGCAGGTTGTCTTGCATGAGTGAAGCCAGTGAAGTTTAATGAAACTAATTTTTTTGTTAAGCCTATTGAATATGTAAGAAATAATCAAAAGAAAACCAATTTGCCATTCACTAGCTTTGTGCAATA
The DNA here is from genome assembly GCF_012275295.1 of Melopsittacus undulatus. NCBI lineage: Eukaryota > Metazoa > Chordata > Aves > Psittaciformes > Psittaculidae > Melopsittacus > Melopsittacus undulatus. The sequence continues at coordinate 24,460,867 of NC_047557.1, read as the reverse complement.
TTATCAGTAGAATCAAACACTACTAGCACATTGTGCTTGGCTTTAAGAAAGTTCTTTAACTCCATTATATTCAAAAGAACATATTCAATGCGTATTTTATTGTAAATGACTGCAAAGTTACTATGCCTAAAATTGCTCAATGTTATAAACTATTAAGCAACAAGTATGTTTAAAAAAAAAGGTAAAAAACTAAACAAACATTTCTGTCAATACCTAAAAACAAAAAAAGTTTTAACTGTCTGCTTTTCGGTCTTTTTTTCTTTAGTGCAGCTTTTCTGCAATGCAAGTTTATTGCTGTGTACTTCATGTTTTTTATTATCATGACTCAGAAATGTAAACCTGTACTCACCTTTCTGTACATGCGATGTAACATCATACTCACAATTTTGGTGCTTTAAAATTATTCCTTTTTTCCTTTATTAAAGGATATTTATTTGACCACTGTCTGGTTTTAACTTTGAATATGTACTAACATGAAAAAAAAATATTTTTAGTAGTTTAGTTCCCATGGGAAAAACAATCATACCTAGTTCATCTGGTTTCCATTGTTATTCTTTGAACTCCTCAAGCTGCCTGTCATTGCTTCATGGCAGATGGTTGTGCCTAAGCTATGTTGCAGCAGGGAGTAATTATATTTGGGTAACATCCTTGTAACTAAATCACATAATATAGGTATTGTAGAAGAAGCTTAAGTAATGCAGGATAGTTTTGCTGAAATACAAATCACATACACTTCCCATCCTTAAAAACAAAATCACTATGAAGAAGGTTAAAAATTAAACCCAGAAATATTAAGAGCTTAGTTCCCTTACTACAATCTTCTACCCTTTCACAGATAGCCCATGGCAATGCCATTACAAGGAGAGAGCAAGGTTCCACCTGCAGTCACTTAAAAAGTCAAGTGAGGATCATGGAAAAGCTCAAATCATAAACATGCAGCTTCTCTACTATTTGCTTTTTTTGGTATATGTACACTATATTTGAAAAGCAAAGCTGACTGTAAATGAAGATACTGTAGAAGTACCTTTATGAGTGTTTTTAAGTTGTTCTGTTTTGTTTTCTGGGGGAGGGGGCATACCCCAAAATAGACAACTGATCATGTCCCAGACTAGAGTTGCCAGCTGCTTGTTTTTCTCTATAGCCATTCTGTGTTACTTATCTACATAAATCTTATGCAACAAATACGTTTGTGTTGTGTATCTTTATTTTCTAACTGGTGTTTCTGGTACAAGAACTAGAGTGTAGGTAAGTCAGTGCAGGCACGTTCTGTGCCTGTACTGACTCACATTTTAACATAATCAAAAAAATAAAGGGGTGTATTTCTGGAGCAGGAACTTTTTAGTGCAATTATAATCCTGAGAAAACAAGAAAAAGGTATGTCATTTCTAGTAACAAAGTTAAAGAGGTGGTGGTGTTTTCATACAAACCTACCTGCCACTTGTCTTAACCAAAATCTAAGGCGTGTCTCAGGTTTTCCAGTGGTGTTTTTCACTTCTAGTGATAACTGCAGAGGTTGTGAATTTTGGGTTTTGGCAGAGCATGTTGAACAAGTAGGAAATGTGTATCAAAATAAGCAAGTTCTTTATCACCACTGGCCTTTCCTGCAAGAGAAGGGTTGTGATTTTAGCTGTGCCCTCCGCAGCATGTGTGACCCTGGTGGGGGTGCCTTCACGTGTCCTGCACTGCAGGACAAACTCCTGTTGGAAGACTGTTTGCTGCCATCAGCTGGTGTCTACTTTGGCATTGCAGAAAAGCGGCTTCTCTTTTATGACTGTGGGTATTCCTGCAGGTTGGAAGTATATTCAATGCATGCACCAGAACTGAAAATCAGTGAGTATATCTGCAGGCGTGCTTTGAAGGTGGTGATCTGCTACTGAGTAAGACCTGAATGTTTTACAGCACATAGAAGACGGGAGAAGGGTAGAACCATTTTTTCTTTTTTCATGTTCATTACGAGTCAGATCAAAAACTATGTTGTGAATAAGTATTCAGTGGCAACAGCCCTTCTCAAAGCTGTAGAAATAAAACACCTCCTCTTTCTCACAGAAACCATTACCTGATTTCTGTTGTATTTGTTTCTGTTTTACCACTTAATACTCAGCAGAGGTGATGGAGAGAAGGGAGAGAAGTAAAAATAAAAAGTGAGTCTGACAGGTCTTTTTTTCCAAACCTGTGAACTGTTCCTTACCTCTGCAGCTCTTACTGCTGCTTCCTATCATAGGGAGAAACCCCTTTTACAGGGCTTACTCTTCCTGCCATAGGAGTGAGCTTACAGAAGTCCTGCAGCACCTCTGAATCATACCAGCAAAGCCTGGGCTTCATGCTTATATCATGGATCACTTAGCTAGGTCTAGTGCTATAGTAGTGTTCTGCCACTCTGTTTTTACTCTTCTGGTGGGCGGGATGTAATAAACCTGATGATAAAACAGCCTCTAAACATTAGATGTCCCCTTTGCACCTCAGTCTCTCATACTTTCTCTAAACTGTATTCAGATCTTCACCACTGAAATGCTGACCGTTCAGATGTTCATCAGCTCGAAGACAGCACATCTCTGGGCAGGTGGATAAAAACAGGCAACGATTCCTATCTGCTGTTACAACTGCTGCCTGTCTGCGTTAGTGTCAGGCTTCACTCTCTCCTCATTAATCACAAAACTCTGGGGAAAAACCCAAACCAAACCAAAAACTACATTCAGGATCACTCTCTCCGTCTGCTGCCTCTGTACCTACCTATTTGTGTGCTGTCTGTGGGATGTTTGTTGGAGACACTTGTGCCACAGGCAAATTGCCTGTATCACCTTTTTTTTTCACTCTTTCTCCTCACCAGGAAGAGAGTAGATTTGACTTCCCTAAGCCATCTCAATATGCCCCATATCGCTTATATAAAGCCAAGCACATTCATGGTCTTTCAAACAGAATTCATTGTTTACTTCATGCTTTTATCTTAAACAACTTCTCTAATTTGCATCACACTCCCCTCATATATTAATGTTTAAAAGTCACAGAAATAAGAAAAATCGAAGAGCCATGCAATTCATACAAAGCATTTATATTAACTATACTTCCTCAGTATTTAATTTTAATCCCATCAGATTTCAGTAGGCATGTACCCGAGCTCTTAGCATACAAAATCATCAATGCATGCTCAAACTGCCATGCATGTTAACTACACAATGTAAACAACACAACAGACACGTTATGAATCAACTTCATATGACGCATCATAAAGCGATGGCCTTTTTTTATCCCCACACTCACTTGCTGTGAGTAAAATGACTGTTGGAGTGGACAGAGTCTGGCAAAAACAATTTGACAAAGAAGGCATTGTACACTGCTCTTGGTTTCAAATGTTCACATGTTGAAAACAAGAACTGGCATTAAAAAATAAAATCAGCAATATAAAAAATATTTTAAAATCACACTTTTTTTTTTTTTTTTTTTTTTTTTTTCCTGGAGAACATATACCTGTGTCATTCCCATAATAGTTTCCTGAAGGTTTCTACTGATGGAAGGTCACCTCCTCTCCAAGGGATCCACTGCAGTGCCTACTGGTTGAAGGCTTCTCATAGCTAGTATCATCACCGCTAGCGCACACGTTCATTCTTCTCCTGCCCACTACCACTGCATGAACGGGTTGTTTCCACCAGCTCTGCCGCAGCGGTTTGTGCATCCCGCATCCCGCATCCCCTGCTCTGTCACGCAGCTTTACCTAAACCGCGCTCAGGGGCGCCTGGTGGCGCTGCCGAGGTCTGACCCTTCCTGGGCCACCCCTCTGGTGCTCATGGGCAGCACTGACCGGATGCAGCAAAGCGGCACGCTCGTGAGCGACACTGGGGAGCGTGTCTGCTCCTGCTCAACCCACTCGGGGAAGTGATGGGAGGAGTGCGGGACTGGCCTCAGTCAAAGGCAGCAGTAGTTAAACACTGCTGCCCGATAGGGCAAAATTCTGCTCATGTCTGTCATCTTCATTAAAATGAACCAAGCCCTCTGCTGTAAAACAAACCCCAAAACCATTGTGTCTACTCGGGCTATGTTTTCAGGGAGAACATAGCCCAGCACGGCCTACAGGGGCTTGCTTTGCTTCGGTTTGTGCACAAACTAACATCTATCACAACTAAAATGCATTTAAATACTCAAAAATAGATACAATTCCAAGTCGATGCTATGTCCCATTTCACAGAAAAAAAGCCCTTCATATCTTTGGCTTTTAATCTCAATTCACAATAAGAAGCTTTAAACAGAAACTCTGTGTTTCAGCCAGCACTTGTCAAGACTGCTCTGTCAGCCATCTGGGATAAACCTGGATTCTGCTTCCAGCAATCAGCTGCCCAACAGATCTGAAGTTGCCTTTTGAGGCCCAGACACAGGAACCTGCTGCAGTTCTTAGTGGGTACTCAAGGTTTCAGGGATGGTCCTGAGCAAGACATTGTCAGTACCAGCCTGGTTAAGTGACTAAATGTATCATTTGGCTCCTGCCCCTTTTGGAGCTCACCTAGTGGAAGGAGCCTAGCTGTTTCATGAAGGGGCACTACGATGCTGTCAGCCCATCAACAGGTCACTGAAACAGCAGTCCTTCATAAAACCTCCTAACATTCTGAAATACTGTAGATTAGAATTTCTTCACTTCTGTCAACACCTTTCAGCTGATAAATGCCTGATCCCTTGACACAGCACTCACCAGGTAACTGTTTTCCAAGTAGCTACGCCCTGGCTTCTATTCAATGTATGACACACAGTTATGCTTATGGGGGCCATGAAAGCCAGCTTACAACTTCCGCAAGTAGCAGCTCCCTCTTCTGGTGCAGCACTTCAAAAGAGAGACTTGAAATGTCATGTCCAGGGGTGGATGATCTGTTTCCTTGAATCCTATAATAAGCCTTCTGCTCTAAAAGGGCTACCGAGGAGACATACTGTTAGGACATACCAAGAGTCCTTGGTGCGGTTGCTTGGTCACCCACAGGGCTGACTCCTGCTGTATCCCGAGGCCTTCATTACCTCTGGGTTTTATTTTTAGACACTATGTCCTTGTTACAGCTTCATTACTGCAATTGGGTGCAAATGCCACGATACCCTTAAAAGCCCTTGAACCTACAGCACAGTTGGTACCTGCCTGTCCCACCGGGCCACACAGGTAAGCCTTGCAGGTAGCTTTCCCAGTCTGGCTCAGTGTCCTGCACACTGCAGCAGTGGAACAGAGCTCTGCTCTCATCTTTGTACTGCTGCTCTAAGGGAAGTTTCCTAATGTTGCTGTAATTCCTTTGCAAAAGATCTGTCTCCTCTAGCTGATGGCAGAAATCCTCTGGCTAGATGATAATGTTTGCTGCCCAGTATATGATCCCTTTGTTTTAGCAAGACAATCACCTCACTTTCTTCTGCAAACAGCCTGCCAATCCTGAAATATTATTATATATTGACTTGAGGAGTTACACACGCCTTAGAGGAATTCTGTTTCTGCAGCGCAGTCATCATCAATAAAGAGCACACAGACTCCTTTCTTCTGAAAATATTTTCATTGCTCTCTGCTTTAGCCAGCTTTGATTCAAAATACTTCCTTGTGGCATGCTTCAGTTAATACTTGCCTGGAACATCCCTGATGCTTCCTCATTGCCTATTCTCTTGGCATCTTTGGCTGGCTGACTCCTCCGCTGAGGCTAAGAGATATTCACGCACAATAGACAGCACCCTATACCTGCAGGTATCTTCTGTGTCGTTTTTGTTTGGGTTGCTGATGTGCCTGCCCAGTGAGCAGGACACTGGATATTTATGTGTCTTATTCCAAAAGCAGTTCAGGACTGTATTACATTCATTATAAATGTGGGCTTGGCTGCTCCATGTTATGCAGGTCAAAACAACATAGATGGAAAAAGGGAAAAATACAAGAACTATAAGATAAAACAAGCATTGACTTGAGGGTTCAACTGGTAACAATTGCCACCCCAAATAAAGCTTTCATATTTTCTTTTCTTTCAAAGAGGTGGTGGAAAGGTGCTTACATCAACCCAGCACTTAGCCTGCGTCTTTAAGACCTGCAGAATTACAGTTCCTCTGTTTTCTTCCCCTGCAAGCATATCTCCAAACATCTCTGGAGCAAAGAAGTTCAACTGGTAGTGACAGAGCTGTGGTTTGAACCAGCAGCTTCTGAACAAAGGGCAACAAATCCTTCAGGTCTGCTTCTGGGACAGATACTGAGGGCAGCAAGTGCAGCCGCGACTGGGCTGGCTTCCACGCTGCTAGCAGGGTTTAGCATGGAGCCTCAGCAGCAGGGACTTTGTGCAGGGTGCTCACCCTAGGTACAATCTGAGTCACTGAATACACTATTACCCTGCCTCCTCTCACTAAGTTGACATCAAATAGAGAGCTGTGCCTTTCACTGATAGATTTCTGGTTCCTATTGCTGCAGATTCCTCAGAAATAACACTGCTGGAATTACAAAACCAAGTGTATTCATATGCACAAAAAGCAGATTTGATCTTTACATTTCCAACCACAGGTAAGGGCTGTGATGTCTCTCTTTGCAGGGAAGTACAAGATCATTTTGCTTCCCACTTCTTTCATTTTGTTTAAATTCCTGTCATCATTTAACAAACTATAATCCAGAATCAGGATTTCCAAGTTCTTGTTCCCTCTCTGAAAATCTTATGCTTGCAAATACCTGCATGACTGTATTTAACTCAAAAAGGGGAAATCCATACATACAGATTGTACTTAAACATACCTTGTCAGTGTAGCTCTTCCCTTCCCCTTAGCACATGCATGCTCGTATTGTTTCGAAGGTCATGGGCTCTGCCTTCTTCTTGATCTACTAGGAAAAGAATTCTTCATCTTCAAGAATTACCAGTCACAGAAATGCAAGTTCTCTTCCAAGACAACTTCTAGGTTCCTACTTTCAATCTAGTGGAAGCAAAAGCAGCTGACACTGCTGGGGCCATACAGTGAGATGAGACTTGGATGAGAGCAGATGAACATCCCCAGAGCAGGGATGGACAAGGTCTGAAACTGCTTCTAAGTTAAAAGAAAAATCCCCAAATCCACCTCAGAACTTTGTTACACAGACACCACAGGTGACAGGAATTGATGGCAGGAAAAAACAGGGAGTGTTGTCAAACACTACCGATACTGAACCTCTGGAGTTGTGAAAAGGCTGAAAGGACCTGAAGGGGTTTGCAGACTGTCAGGATGTCGGCTGTGTTCATGACACACACACCTAATGCTGACCTTGGGAAGCCTATAGCAACCAGAGCAGAGTTTTGGGGCAAGCCAGGTGTGTTCAGTATTATCAGGCTGTGAGTGCCTAAGGAAAGCAAAATCCCTTTTAATGAACGTTTCCTACCTGCTGCACAGCTCAGGTGGTCTGTCCTTTGCTGTGCAAACTATTCCTGCCTATGTAGAGTTACACATAAAGGAATCTTGTTGACAACTCTGCACTTCCCCCCAGATCGGAAACATCTTTGATGGTTGCTCCTTCTGCCCATGCCTGTGTCTGAAAATGACACAGGCTGCCAGATGCACTGTTACAGCTGAGCTTTGCTTGTGCAGGACCTGGCAATGAGGGAGAAAGCAGGTACAAATTAAGCTTCTGTTTCTTTGGTCCTAGAATGAGCTGCCAGGGGCAGTACTGCAGAGGCAGTACGGGCAGCTACAGGTCCCTGAGAGGTTGTGGAGGGCAAGCTACGAGACCCCATATGGTTCTGTCTATAGAGGTATTGTGATATAAACACTGGCACCTGCTTTCTGACTATGTTGCATAGCCAGAAGAGTGGACGTGAGCCAAACTGACTTCAGGATCTAACACAAAACTCTGTTCTTTGTTCCCAAACATTTAACATAATGGGGAAAACTAATCCTACTTTTCTGAAATAAGTGGAGTGAAACAAGGGACTAATGCTACTAAGCAAAAATACAGATTTTTAAGAATATGTTATTCGTTCATGTGTTCTGCTTAGCACCATTTAGAAGTAGTGCACACATGCAACGCTACTAAGAATATGTAAACAAGACAAATGGAACATTGCTTTGCAGAGCCAGGTCCGTTTCCTGAAGAAAACCTGATGTATAGGGGGGCACTTCACTGACATGTCCAGTTAGTGAGGCTGAAATCTCCTCATTTGGATGGAATTTCTTGATGTTCCTTGTCTTTAACTGTGATCTGACATCTCAGATCTAATCTCTAATCAGATTTATCTCTGGCCTCAAGATCCATGATTTCTGCAGTCAACCAAATTAAGTGGTTTTACGGACATCCACAGTTCTGCAGAGAATTAAGATCTGCACCACTTTTCCATTCTTCTCTCCATGCAGTTATTTCTGAAAACAGGCTTTGATTTTGACTTTTGAATGCAGTGTTCATAAAGCGACCCTCAGTATAGAATATAAAAGAAGACAGAACAAATTGAGGGTTAGCCTCTTACTGAAGGTAAACCTGAAGTTAATCCCTAACTGGTAGAAAAATGAGCAGAAATCAGAAATCTTTCATAACTGACAAGACACATCCCAAAGTATTAATTTTTAATTGATGCATTGTTGATTCTTGTGTGGTTTTCTTTAAAGGAATTATCCTGGGAATGCCACCGACAGCATTAAAGAATACTTGTTAGTATTACATCTGGTTTAGCCCTTTATTTATTTTTATTTTACCTGAAAATGTATTTTCTCAGAGACCTTTTAACAGCATTTCTGCATTATCAGTTCATTTTCTCCTCCTCTTTCCTGGATATATTACCCAGGAAAAGGAATTCCCAGTCTGTAACAGACACATTCACATGTTTTACTTTGTCCACATAGAAAAATGCAATTTCTGGATCATTGAGGCATATGGATCATGAACAAGACATTCCAAAAACTAACTATCCAAATGGGGATATAATTACAAAAATCTTTTATGTCAAAGTCAGGATTTCACAACATAACACACTAATAATGCAAAATCCAGTAGCACCTGAAAGATTAAGGTAGCTGCTGCTATCACTTGCACACACTTGCAAAAGAGTTAAGAAAAAAATAAACAGTAGAAGTACATTCTCCAGCGAACAGCAAGTGTATTTCAAAATAAAAAATTGCATTCTTGAGTTTTCTTTTTATTTTCTTTGTTTGGTTTGGTTTTTTTTTGTGGGGTATGTGTTAGGCTTTTGGTAATTCCGCCTTCTTTTTTTACAACACTGTAGTTGTCATATAAGAAGTTACACACAATGTGACTGCTCTCCTCTACAGTGCAAGTTCATGGTCATGTTTTCAGGCTATAGTACTCAAACACTGTTAACTCCTATATATATTCCCACAGATGTATAGTATCTGTCTCTAAGAAAGTAATGTTCCAAGTGGGCAAACTTCCATTGTAAAACAGAAGTGAAGAGTCTACAGTAGGTATAGCCACCTAAGTATGAACTTTAGATTGCAATTTCCAAACACTCACCTACTGTACATAAACATTAAAAATAGTCTTAGCAATAGGACTTTATTTATATGTGCACTTGTGTCCACCTTATCCCACATTTACGTTTGGCAACTATTTGGGAATTCAAAGGTGCTGTCCTCCATAACTGTATTATTAAAATAAAATAAAAAAAAAATTAAGCATTTCTACTCTATGAGTAAAGAAATTCTCAAATATCAATTTCCAATTTTAAATTTAATTTCAATAGGAAAATATTAAAAATGTGCACATCTAAATTTTTCCATGTTCTGTATATACATATGTGTGTGTACGTATACATAGAAATACTCATGTACCACACATAGTCACAAAATTTAAGTGGAAATATTTCTGTCCACTATTTTCCCACATGTAAATGACATAGTATCCTTAAAAAGTCAATAATAATATCATTAAAAATAATATTACATTTATTCCATCATTAACGTTTTGTGGTTTTATTCTTTCTTCATCCTTATTATGTCCACTGAGCATCAACAGGCCAGATTCTCCCTGTACTTCCACAGATGTCAGGACAACTGAATCTTACTGACATTCAGTTGTCGTAACACAAGGACACATCAAGGACACATCCGGTTTACAGCAGCTAAAGTGACAGGAGAATCAGGCCAAAACATCCCCAATAAAATTAAAAAAATGGTAGTATCTGCTCATCTGGACATGATGAAGATAAACACACCACTGTGTAAAATCCACCGAATGCAAAACATGTAGCTCACCACAAAGTAAGTTTTCAACCAGCAGCACGCTGAACCAAGCTCCCCCCACCCTTTTAATAAATAAAATACATGAGAAAATACCCCCAAAATATGGAGAAAACTTAAACATTGTCTACATTACATACTGTATAATACACAACGGTTTAGCATTTGACCTAAACCATTTTCCTGACTAGTCAGGGGAGACCTGAAAAATCACTGGTAAAGAAATTAACCCCAGTATTTTAGAAATAAAGCATGTATTTCTAACAAAAATGAGAACCTGTGTGTGTTACATGGTGTATATACACACAGTACACACATGAAAACAAACTTATATTTTCTAGTTTTGAATAGTAGTCTCTAAGTGAAGAAGATTGTGTTGTACAAATTTAATAAGCAGCTAGATTTCATGTTTAACATTCAAATTAATCTGGGGAGCAAACAAAGGTCCATGCATCCTTTGACCCTGAAGTCTGACATTCATTCATACATTTTAAAAAAGCCTTCTTCAGCATTACAAGCAGTTCATGGTGAGAATGTACTTTGATGCCAGATGCATGACACTTGGCTTACCTTTCAAAGAGGTTTTTGTTTTTTAAATAAATCTATTATATAAAGACATGTGTGTTTGCCAAAAGTCTGTTAAAATTACATCAAAACAACTTTAAAACCTGCTCACTGAGAATAATTGAATTCAATTTCCTGTTTTTATACATTTAGTTAACAGTTCAGAATATTGCCTGGTGTGTTTTCAATTAAGATGTGATATGAAGACCATAAAAGAGTAAACATGTCTCCATTTCAGTCTGCTATGACAACAAAACTTCTACAAGCAGCTTTCTTGGTTGGACAAGTTCAGTGTACGAGCAATTCCTTGCAATAGCTCTATGCCTTTAAAGCAATCTGTAATAAAACTACTTTCCATAAGCCATTATTCACAAAACCTGAAATTCATGAGGCATTCCAAAAAAGTATCCTGCAGAACAGGGTAACAGTTAATTTGAACATACATATGTGATATATGTATCAAGGCCAGAAAACAAATAACTACCTATTCCTTGTTATCTGTGCATGTGAAATTTTACACTTAAAATTCTCAGGGGGTTTTTGCCTTTTTCCCTTTTTTCTTTTCCCTTTCTTCTGGGGACTCACCTTCCATCACTGGTTGGCTTCAAAATACAGTTAAGTGGAAGATAGCATCTCACTGTAATTACATGGAATTCATATGAGAAATTAAACCTTACATTGGACAATATTGCAGAACACCAGAGTAAGCTCCATAAACAAATACCATATCTTTCAGTATATATATATATATATGTGTGTGTACATATATATATATGTTAAAAAAAAAATCCAGACCAACCAACCAAAAAACCCCCCAAAGAAGAACTTTATACAAGCAGTTATCATTTTCAATTAAAGATGCAACTCTCTCTCACTCCTGGCAAGAATAAATTGGTAATGGCACTGCTTCTCCACAGTGCAAAGTATCCTGAGAAATTATTAAAAACAACAAAATAAAGGGCTGTCATCACTAAGTTCTTGCACAAAACACAGCGATTAAATATCTTAAATAAATAAAACAGCAGACAACCTATATTCTATCACAAAAAGGGGAAGTGACCTGGGACACTGCTAGTCCTTCCACAACTCATAATTATAAAAGGATTGCATTCAATTACTGTTAGTATCTTTCAAGGTATCTGTGGCCAATGATGTACAAGGAGGTAATCTGTAATTCAAGTTTTTTTGTTGTACTTTTTCTAAATTGTGATACTGCTAAATAAGTTCTAAATTTTATGTTGAAATATGACTCAAATTTAAAACAAGCCCTCTCAGAGGAGCAATTTCTAATTTTGTGCAACTTTGATGCAGAGCCCAACACAGTCCTATGAAGAGAGACAGTGCATCTTTAAACTGATTGGCACTGAAAACCCATTTTCTTTAGCTGCATTCTATTAGCTTGGCCAGGTTATCTCGTAACTCTGATAGTTCAAATATTTTTCCATCAAGAATTTCTAAAAGTGTCTTCAAGTTATTGCGAAATGCTTCTTGCTCATTCTGACTTTTCTCCAGACGTTGCTCTAGATCAGACAGCTGGCCTTCCAGGTCTTTGTTTCGAATTTCTACTTCCTTCAGAGAAAATACATAACATGTTAATTGTGTTGTCTGCAAAGAGAAAGCAGTTTCACCTCCTGCTGGTATTCGTGTGCTGGTTTTGTCAACGGTGTTCTAAAACAATTTCCAACCCTTTATAGTTTCCACTAAGCCAAAACTAGAACCCAAATAGTTATTATGATCACATACATACTGCCAGTTCTTCCATTGTTTCAGTAATTCATCTGAAGGTCAGAAACTTTTGAAGAAGGATAAAATTTAGTCAGTAAACAATGTAAGTAATATACTTACTCTGGTAAGTTATTGCTTCTGTCATTCTGAAATGTACCACCTACTGTAAACAGCTTCTCAAAGGTTTACTTAAGTTCAGGTATTCCCCAATTTAGACTACATGAATTACTCAAGGAGACAGTTCCCATTAAAATATTTCATACAGAAACCCATCCAGTATGCTGCTTTATGGATGGAGGAGTACTGCTTTATTCCTGTCCCACATTACACGCCTTTTCACCCTGATAATTAAGACAGAAACATCAGCTAGCAAGACTGATGTCAAGGTGACACCAACTGTGACAAATTTAAATCAGCAAGTGTAAGCTGAACATGTTGTCTTGCTGCACAGTGCCCCAGAGCAACCCCTGCAAGTGCTGGCCCCACAGCAGCGCATCTGTGGGAGCAGGAAAGCATGAGAGACAAGCTGTTCCCATACAGTAGGTAGGGAGACAAGGTGGTGCTGTGTTACACACAGGTGAAAAGATCTGATCCTGAACAGGCCCAGATCTATCCCAGAGCCTGACTAGGGATGGAGGTCCTGGCAATCCACCTCTGTGTAGACCAGGTGCTCTCACTTCTATCCGATGATTAATTGGGCTGTCATATGGGTCTGGAACAACATATTGTCATTTGTCCCATACATTGCATATCTCATAAATTAATGCTAAACTTTCTAATTTCTGTTATGAGAAACACTTTCACAGGCAGCCGATGGAGAGTGTTTTCAGTAAACCATATGCCCTGTGGAGCCATTCTTTGGAAAAGTGCATGGTGAATTCATCTACTTACATACATTACATATATTAACATTTTTTCAATACCACTTTCCTCAACAATGGCTTTGTGTCACAAAGCTTTAATGGACCTGCTCTGAGTTTTTACAACAACTAGTTCCACAGAGCCATAGGAAGTGTGATTTGGAAGCAGCCACTGTGCCAAGTGCAAGGGACTCCTTTTTTTGCCCTCCCATTCTCCCACTGGTTTGTTTGGTTATGATTCTTCTGTCTCCCTTCAAAGCTAACAAACATATTCATGTTTATACTGGAAAGATCTCAGCTAACCATAAGAAACATCCTGACGGATACAGCCAAGAGTAGCTAATATAAAATGGCAGCCTTGTGTCAATGTCTGTGGCCCAAGATATGTTTCCACCCATGAGGAGTCTGATGGCAGCATCAACTGGCTGCTGCATCCCTGGCCAGTGAAGGGATGGAGTGATATGGCCAGTGCTCAGTTTTGGCTCCCAGTCTCTGGAATGGTGGAGAGCTCTGAGGCCCCTGCAGTGGTGCAGGTGAAGAAGGCAGATCCTTGAGAACCTGATCTCCCTGTACCTCTGGCTGCTTATGCAACCAAGGGTTATGTCCAAGCTGAACTGCAATACCCCCTTACTTCTTGTGTTTAAATGGGCAAGTCAAAAATTACAGAGTTTTGGGCACTGGTCTTGGACACCACAGGTGGGAGAAGGAATTACCACTTGCTGCCCAGACCAAGAGAAGAATTAGTTTAAACTGTTTAACACTGGCAATATAGTTACCAAAGCACTAAAGGAAGTTAACTGAAAAGAGTATTTGTAGGAGCAATTAAAATGTATGTATGCTTACACAGTGATTTGCTACCCCATTCCTGCTACAAATTATATTGTAAGCTGATTATAACTGATTATAACTGATTATAACCCAGCCATTCCCTCTGATGTTTTTTTTTCACTTAGCCTACTCCTGCAGTCCAAACTGAGTACTGACAAGTACTACCTAGTATAATGCCTGCATGGCTTCAAAACCCTCTGAGACCAAGTGACTGCAGTACAGGACTAAAAGGGAAATTTATAGTCCTCTCAGCTCTGCAGGAATAACACAGTCCTCTCTAGCTCACACAAAACCAACTGCTGTTTGTCAATGTTTACTCAGATGTTCTGCATCTCCTGTCACTGCTCCTCTTATACTCATCAAATGTGTGTACTCTAGAAACAATCTTTGCCACTGTTCTTACCCCAGACATCATCATCATGGCTTGACTTTGCAAACGAAGATTTGGGAAGGGTTTTACCCACGCTTACTACAAGCGCGCTGATGGCTGAAAAGGCCAACGTGGGATAGACAAATCCAGTTGCAAAATGCAACCCCAGACATAATTAATTTCTATAAGCAGACAAGCCAGTGATGAAAGGTACCACTTTGGAACAAATGAACAGATACATATATGGCTCTATTTTGTGATATTTGGGCCTGAAGAGTATCCCACTGGCCTGTACCTAATGCTGAAGATCATCTTTCAGGTCCTCCTCAGACACTTTTAAACTGAGGTATTGTTCCGCTGTGAGCTGTTAGGGTGATGGCACCCAGGTAAAACCAAAAGCTTTGTGTCAGATGTAGGCGCTTCCACCCATATTCAGCCACAGACTAACTCTCCTCTCCATTGCTAGTCCTTGCCCTGCATGTCTTCAAAGAAGAGGTCCATTCTTTTGTTCAAACTTCCAGTTTGCATATTTTATTTACATTCCATTCTTGACATCTCTTTCCTAATCCATATACACTTAGCTTCCCCAACATTTCCTCAGACAGACTTTTTCCACACTTCCTCCTGTTTTATTTTCCTTAACTGATGCTTAACATATTTGTAGGGGAAGCAGAATCAACTTAACGTGATGTAGGGGAAGCAGAATCAACTGAAATACACCAGGAACTGTTGCTTTTAACTTCTGGAAAATGCTTCTTCCCAAATTTTACATTTGATCCTTACACTTTTTTACTCTAATATTAATGATATTTTTTTTTTAATAGTAGTGCATTACAAGTTCATGTCCAGCTCATGTGCAGTTTCCTATTACAAACAAGTCTACATCTGGAAGAAGTGGAGAGGTGTCCATGTAATGTACTCTGTTCCCTAGTTGGGTCATTTCACTTTATTTGCAGCTAATCTCATCTAACTATAAACTGATTCTTTTGATACATTCAGACCCTTTGCAGAGTGTATTTGGCCGTTTTTAAAAGCTCTTCTTACAGCAGATGCAATAATTTCTCAAACACTGTTTTCTTTTATAAATGAAATAAGTTATTAACAAGTTATTGTTTGTTGTTTGCACTGTAATCATCTTCTGTTGAATTCAGCACAAGGATCTGAATAAGATATTCAAACCATATACAACAGCTATATTTGGGAATCAGCCATAGTAATAAAGATATCCTGACTTACTGTTAGAGTCATACTGATCATGATTCATTGAACGCCTTCTCTACATTGCTAATGGAATTACTAAATAACAAGGCCCCAGTACGTACCTTTCACAGTGATAATATATTGCTTTTCATTGGAATTTGCCAACTGGATTTCTAATTCATTCTCTGGTATGAGTGCATTAGAAATGCAACACACCTTGAAATCATAATTCCTTGGTATAGCACATTTTTCATACAGACTATATTCCAAATTATTTTAGTGTTACCTAATCGATTTGCAGGCACAAGAGGGAAAAAAATACAGCACAGTAAAAAAAGAGCACAGACTCTGGAGACAATTACCCTGAAAACAGATGATGAGACACCTAAGTGAACAGATGTGAGGTGGTTTGTCTGGAGGTACAGAAGAAAACACCATCTCACTGATGTCACAGTTGTAGGGTGGCTCAGAGTAGGCTGGTGTAACCGAAGCAGGACAACTACAGCAAAGCAAACACTCCAGATATCTTAGACAGGCTGCATCAGGTCAGTAACAAACTTTAAGCTTAAGAAAGGCAAATTTTAACTGAGATCCTAAGTGAGCTTTAAATTTACATGAATTGAAGGATACAGACCTATTTTCAGAAACTCATCACCTACAACATGACATATGGGCATATATGGACATATATAGACAATATATCCATACTAAAGATGTGCCAAAGGAAGCTACTGACTTTATAAAATTTTAATAAAAACTTTTCATTTTCTAATCTTCAAACTTCTACTAGTCTTTCATAAATCTGTTTGCTAAGGATAGCTCATTCCTGGCTCAATATTATTTTTCATATGATCCTATATTGAAATTATTGCATATGCTACTGCTAGAACAATTTCCAACTTTCATTATAATCTCCCTTTTGAGTCTCTCAGATAAGTACTTTTTCAGCTGAAAATTCCCATTTTCAGCCTAAAGCCAGCAACAATTTTTTGAATAGTGGAACAGGCAAGCCCAGGTGTATTCAAAGCAATCCTTAAACATTGTTTAAAGTAATAGCATACTTTTTCCTAGTAATTTGACTTGAACAGGGAAAAATGAACAAAATCATTTTCTTCTTATGTGGTTTACTCTGTAGGCTAAAATGAGATTGAAGGAAGTTCCTATTCATGTTAACACATTTCAAAGAATAACTACTTAATTTTTAAGCTGTGGCTAATCTGATACGGCATTATTTAGGTCGTGCCACAGAACAGCAAGGGTTGCATTTCAGCACTTCAGATTTGGAGCTATTTAATACCTGAGTTTGCACTCCTATTTAAATTCTGAAGTCTAACTTCAGAATTTAGCCCATCTAAGCTCACCGTGGTTCACCGTGCATATGTGCCGACTGGTCAGCCCAGCAACAGAAAGAGGTAGCACAGGAGAATGTACTAAGGGCACACTGATTCTGGTAAAGCTGATGTACCTGGCTTCACACAGTAAAGAAACAATTCACAAAACCCAATAAAACCACTGTGTTTCTAAGTAATTCCAAGAAAATGTCAAAGTGTGTTTTTAAAGACCGTACTACACATGAAGCCTTCAACCTTTACTTTCTCAGGGCATGTTTAAAAGCTGAATAAACTCATCCCATATATATATCATCATCCAAGCTGATGATATACAGCCTGACGGTTCCAGTGGCACACAAGACCTACAGGAAGACACTCCAATGAAAATGAGACCAGAACTGCCCAGGACATGTATTGTTGAAAGACGTGCTAGCCTGAGAGTACTCTGTGGACTTGTAAATGAAATATGGGTCTGTTCCCTCAAGTACAAGTAACTTCATACAGAAGGCAGAAATTTTGATACAAATTCCTACATACAAAAAGCCTACCACTTTGCAATGCAGTCTAACTTACATATTTATCTGGCACCTTCAGTGAATATACCACAAGTTGCTGATGTCAGCTGCTCACTTAATGATCATTTTTTTCTTTCTCTCCAAATTAAGACGATACAGTATAGCTCACCTGTAACTTCTGGGTCAGAGAATCCCTCTGTGCCTGCAGCTCTCTGGCATTGTCGATTTCTTGTTTCAATCCTTCTATTTCCTAAGGGAGAAGAAACAACCTTGCTAGTGATACCTTACCTGTCTTGGCTGCAGGTAAGCTGGCTGTCGCTTCTTCTCCTGAGCAAGCCATTGCAATGATAACAAAACTGGCAGTTGGCTACTGCCCATCACAGCACATGTTTAAGCCCTGCTCTCAATACTCATGAATCACAGTCCCAAATCAGTGATTCCTTTGTGAATAAATAACATTTTCTTTTGTAAAAGTCCAAGTTTTTCTTTCTCACACAAGAGATCTGAAATATTTTTCTCCTGGAAAATTAAGGGTCCTTGGAATTAAGAGAAACAATATTATACTTTAAATCCTATTAGAATCTACCCTACTTTTTTTTGTTTGTTTGTTTTCCAAGAGAAAGATCCAGTTTTCACCTGTGACCTGCACATTATGTCACTAGCAGCAGCACTGGGCATCAAAAAAATGACATTGATGTCATAAAAAGAGTCTAAAAGAAATGGTATTTTTAATTTGGCAAGAAGAAAGTAAGAAGATATAAAAATAACAAATACAGATAAAATAATGAGTGGAAGAGAAACCTTTCCTTAACTTAGGAGACAAGAATAAAACAGTTAATGAAACTAGAATGTATAACTTAAAACTGTTAAGTACTTCTCCCAGGAAGGACATATTCACCTTCCAGAACTCCCTGCAGTAAATTCTCTTTGTAGCCAACAGCTCAGCATAATTCAAAAGTGAATGGGCACCATAATGGGAAACATTACCAACTTGAGGCTAATCTCTTAAGTATGAAGTAGTTTGGAAAAGGTTTTGTTCCATTTTGGGAGGATATTCTGTAGTTACTGTGCCTCAAGGCACCCCTGAGGGCTCAAGGGATCTTGTCTTATAGGGACAAATAATCCTTTGTACACAGATTCTTCCACCTCCTTTTTACCATCCATAAAGAAGCAATTCTTGACCACTGCCACAAATCTCCTTTCCTCTAGGACTCATGCCAGTGCAGGTACTACTCCAATTCCTTGTATTTTCTTCCTGCTGGTCCTGCCAAAGGCAGATGCCACAGGAAGCATCATCAAGTTTCAGGCCAGGGGTCTGGCATGTGTTTAAGGGCTCATCTTGGGGAACAAAGTCACCTATATTAACATAGCCTGAAAAACAGACTGGCCTGAAAAAGGTATTGATCTGTTACTTGTTCCAAACCCTACTGTCCAGAAAAAAGAAAGCATCCTTATGACAGCTTCCCTTCTTAGTGAATTTGGATTGCATCAGAGTGATGACTGCTCTGTGGAAACCACTTATGATCTACCCCTGCAAACAAATATGCTTGGTAAAAGCAAACTGGAAAACATAATGGGATTTTTTTTTTTTCAGATACCTAGTTCTATACATGAAAAAATATTAACCATTTCAGAAATATTAACAGCTGCAAAAAATTTTACTTGATCAACTGGAAAAGATTCACTTTGTAACATCTAAATAAATATAGTAATTACCAGCCATCACAAGCTTAATATCGAAAGCCTTAGAAATGACATAACAGAAAAGCCACAAATAAATGTTAGAAAATACCTCTTCTTTTTTCTTCAGCGTAGATTCTAGCTCCTGTATTGTCTGGTTTAATTCTGTCTTATGTGTGTGGACTGCATTGGCTTGACTGCTCACACACTCTAGCTCAGTAACCTGTTGAAATAAGTAACACATACAGAATAATTTCAACAAATTCAAGGTACTATTACTTTGCACCAATAGCTGCATGTGAAATATACCCTGCCTTTTTGGTGACTTATGTTGATTAAAATGGTGAAGGTATTCTAGGAAGTTAGCATAAAATTTCTTAACAAATTGTTTAGTACAAAATAATTGACATGACTTCTTGGAAACAATAAATTTATTACACTGCAGGCTGAAAATAACATTAATTAAAATTATACTTCCTAATTATTGTAAATTTTATGACAGAAACTGAATTACCATTTCAGGAATAGTAGTGGCTAGGCAATTAAGCACGGATCTGCCTAACCTCTCTGACACTTTTTAATGTTGCACCACCTGAATCAACTAAGCCACAATGCTCACCCGCTTCCTAGCAAGCCAATTAACTTTTCACAGCCTCAATTTCTGACTCGGCATCAACAGTGTAATAGCAAATACTCAGCCACCAACATACAGCTGCCAGCTTCTTACTTTCTCTAGTCTCAGAACTCATCTCTCAGTCTCAATGCCAACAACTAATGACACAATTTGGATTTCACATTTCCTCTTTATCATCAGGCAGCAAACACTCTCCATCTGCCTTTGGATAAGTCAAGATACCTAACAGTGGTATGCCCTCTTTATTTTACTTTTAATTGAAGAAATGTTAATATCCTGTCATTCACAGATAAACAGTTGTCGAAAAATAGCTTCTGCATCAATGAAATAAAAGCCATGCAGCTAGACTCCACAGAGGAAAGTCTGAGTACTTCTCAAATTACAAATCAAAATATGATTGAACTCTCACATTGCATGTCTGCGTGGATGTAAGCACTAAGACTTTTTTGTTTAAGAACAATCTGTTAAAATATTAAAAATACTATTTAAATCAATAACTTTTTTCCCCCCAGAAGATATGAGCCTGTCAATCTTAGTACAACGTTTTTCAACAAAACTGCACCATCTGCCTATGGTAACTTCTTTGTACAAAGTGCTAACCAATTCTGCAATGAAAACCTATGGGTCTCCATTTAACTTTCTTGGACAACTAGCCCTTAGACAGAGGGGCATGCTTTCTCATGATAATGTTATTTCTTAGATAAAAGAACACCTTGAGGAATCAAGGTTTGTGCCCTCCAGCACCAATGTACTTTAACTAGTGAAACCACTGTGATGCCAGTAATTTCAGATTCTGAACTATCTGTAGGCTCTAAAGGTAGATTGCTGAGTGAAGTCAAAGGAAAGCCAAGATGAAACACAAGAAAATTGGAACAAAATCCCTGTCAACTTCTTTCGAAGTCACAGGGCCTGAACTTCCCCTCTGTAACAACCATGACGATGCTAGTTTCTTCTACTGGAAAACTGTAGACATTTTGCACAATTTCTATAAATGGAGAGAACTGAGATTACAGCAAATTCTTGTGAGGGGTTAAGAGGAATGTGCGATGAGAATATAGCTTGGTAACATGACACCCAACAACTCACCCCAAAGAATTACCTTCTGGAATCGTCCCAAAAGAAGTATCAGTGCAAGCAATGGTAGTTTGATCAGCTTTATATCCCACTGAGCATTACAACTGAAGTCTTATTAGAAAATTTTCTCAATTTGCTTCTACACAAGGATGTATCTATTTGGATTCCTGTCACTGTTACTGATTTTGTCTGTTATAAGTATTCACCACTACAATTACACAAACACAAGCAGAATTGGAACATCATGACTACATGGTGGCTGAATCTAGATACAGCAAGAGTTAGAGGTACAGTAATTTAGGCTTGAAGGGGGCCCTGGTGGTCATCTGACTGAGACCTCCAGCTCTAAATAGGGCCAATTTTGAGGTCAAATTTGGTTGCTTAGAGTCCTGCTTAGTCAAGAACCCTTCACTACATAGCAGAGCTGCCACAGTTTCACCCAGATTCCTGTATTTCTGACACTGTGGGTTTATGCTGAGCTTTAGCCCATTACTAAGTTTTGCTGGAGCTGTCAAACACACCCTGCCCACATTCACCCCTTCTGATATTTAATTCCTTAAACATTTCCAAGCTTTTCTGCTAAGTCTTGAATTGGAGGTGGAAGCCCCTGTGAACCCAGATCCTAGAGGGATTAGGAGGTCAGGCCATCTCCCACCTATTGTGAAAGACTGGAACGTTGTATGGGAACCTCCAAGAAGGTCAATCTCTCTTTTAAAGTTGTCTGATTCAGCAAAGCCACTGGCTTTTACAAAGCACTCAAACAGCAAATACTCATTTACAAAGTTTAAGAGCTTCAACTGCAGAGACAGAAGAACACCTAGTCTCCAAACCACCTCTGTCCTAGCACCTAGTGCCTTGGAAGCAAGTGTGAAGATGTGTCTCATCCTGTTACTAAGAAAGTGCTTGGATCCCCACGGCTTCCTAGCTGAGGAAACACACAGAGAGGATGCATGTATTGCTGCAAGCTTGGAATCCAAGGAGGTTGGTGGACTGAACTCCATTGGATGGAATGTTACTGCTCATGGCTGCCTGTATTGCCACTGGCTGAAAACACCTTTTGCAACAGCCCCACCAACTACATGGCTCATGTGAATGCTTCCAAGTATGCTCTGGTCCATACTAACTCAAGACACCTATTAGAACTGCTTAGACAAACAACTAGTTTTGCTCGAGCAGAGCAGGAAGTGTGCTCACCCTTCTGCTGTCTTCTTGCCAAAAGATCAAGCTAGTGTCAGAAGGGCAATTAATTGCCAACACTAAAAGGGCTGTGATGTCTTACTCTGGTCCTGCTTTACTAACATCTGCCTTTTACTGCTTATGCAGGAAAACAATGCATTGCTCAACTGCCTTGCTTCCTGTTTGTTGAAGAATCAGTGAGTTGGAAAAAAAAGAAGAAATGAAATTAAAAAAATGGGGTTACTTTAACTGAAACCTTATTTAAATGTCCATTCCTACGGAGATCTGAAAAGATGGCAAATTATCTTCTTGACTGTACCTATAAAAAAGAAAATCATACTGTGACCCTTTAAAAAAATCTGTAGAGTAAGATGGGTTAGAAAATGGTGCAATGCAAGGAATATGTGATTGAAAACAGAAATAACAGAAGACAAAGCTCTAGACAATAATCTGGATAGTGTTTACTTGCTCTCTTTCCTCTTTTCAAATTGATCTTATTTTTCTTGTGACTAGTGGTCCAAGTAACATTAAAAGTAACTGTTAATGCATTATGCACAGAAGGGGACATAAAGGGAAGCTCCTTGACCCTCACTCCTGCTGTTTGCAGGGACATCTCTTCATGTTTCATGTTTAAGAGCAAGCCTCAATCAATCATTCAACCCTTCACACATTAAGACTGAGCAATGTACCTGTGACGAAGCCTTGTTTTCAGTACAAAATACAGACTGAAAAAACAGTCTTTGAACAATAACTGATTAAAAAAAGTTTTTCTATTTTGCTATCCTAAGACTGCACTGACTTGTATATGTGAAAAAAAGGCAATACTGTGGCTTCATATTTGAGACTAAAAAGAAAAAAACCCAATGTTTTTAGCCACTGCTTCTTTATTATGCATTTACCATGAAGGTAAGGATTGCATGTAGGGAAAAAAATTCTGAAACGGATTTTCAGTGACTATTTAATGAGCTAACTCTTCTAGTATATGGCTGGTATTATATTTAACTACATACTTCAATGAGAAATGCATTAGCTGAAATAAGACAGCAAGACAACTTGTTCCTGCAGAGCTTTCACAGCAGAGGCCATTCTGGTGTTTTCTGGAAATTTTAATATAGGGTAAACAATGTATAAATACAGGAGGAAGCCAGGCAGAAGTTTCCATTGGAGCACACTGTTAGCACACACTGGGCTGCTGTGAAGACTGGAGGAATTAAGCTTTGGGCCACTTAACACAACGAGGAGTGAGCCTTGATGTGAGCTTAAAATACTTGATGTGAGCTTAAAATACTGGCTGTCCAAAGCTTTAAAGGACTGAAGAATCTCTCAAAGAAAATAAATCAAATCACAAAGAATCCAAGAGAGATGCATCAAATCCCAATACAGAGAACTGCTCCACAAGCAAAGACTTCAGTTAGTCAGAGACAAAGAAGTGAGAATGACAGCAGTATTTTGAGCTATCACCTTCCCCAAGCAATTACTGAATGAATGAATCTGCACTGTTTGCTGCAGGTTGATTGTTTTTCAAATCACTTTCTTGAGATAAATTTGTACACTTCTGTTCTCAAGCAACAACAGTATTTATGCAGCATCTTAAATTTAGTACCAACAGATCATGAAATTCCTTTTAAACTTCATACAGGAGTTACCTCAACTTCTACAGAAATGCAAAGAAAGATTAGAACATAGCATCATAAATCATTTAGGCTGGAAAAGACCCTTGAGATCATCAAATCCAACTCTTATGCTGGCACTGACAAGTCCACCACTAAACCATAATCACTGAGGGTTTCATCTACATCTTTTATTTAAACCACTTCCCTGGGCAGCCTGTTCCAATGCTTGACAACCATTTCAGCGAAGAAACTTTTTCCTAAGATCCAATCAAAACCTCTCCATGCAAAATTTGAGGGCATTTCCCCTTGTCCTGTTGTTTGTTACTTGGGAAAAGAGACCAGCCACCACCTTACTCCATCCTCCTTTCAGGTAGTTGCAAAGGATAAGGTCCCCCTGAGCCTTTTCTTCTCCAGATGAAACAACCCCAGTTCCCTCAGCTGCTCCTCATCACACTTGCACTCCAGACCCTTCACCAGCTTTGTTTCCCTTCTCTGGCCCTGCTCCCACACCTCAATGTCTCTCTTGTCATGAGGGGCCCAGAAATGAACACAGGATTTGAGGTGCAGCTTCACCACTGCCCAGTACAAGTGGATGGTCACTGCCCCAGCCCTGCTGGCCACACTATTGCTGATACAGGCCAGGATGACGTTTGGCCTTCTTTGTTGTCTGGGCACAAGCTGGATCATGTTCAGCTCCATCAATCAGCACCCCCAGGTGCTTTTCCATGAGCAGTTTTCCAGCCACTCTTCCCCAAGCCTGGAGCATTGCATGGGGTTGTTGTGACCCAAGTGCAGCACGCAACACTTTGCCTGGTTGACCCTCATACCACTGGCCACAGCCCATTGATCCAGCCTGCCCAGATCCCCCTGCAGGGTCTTCCTCCCCTCCAGCAGACCAATACTCCCACACAGTGTGGTGTCATCTGCAAATTTACACGATTCCCTCATCCAGATCATTCATAAAGACATTAAACAGAACTGGCCCCAATACTGAGGCCTGGGGAACACCACTTGTAACCAGCTGCCAACTGGATTCAAGTCCATTCACCAGCAGTCTTTGGACTCAGCCATGCAGCCATATTTTTAACCACATTACCAACATATTTTCAGTGTAACTGTACACTGTGCACACCTGGCACTATTAATTTGTTGTTTCCTAAAGGTATTTTACCCCTTCTATTTAGTGTAGAATTCAATATCCAAGGTCTACAAGCCTGGGCTATGGTGCAGAACATGCAGAGTGCTCACTTGCAAGACTAAACTGAAGTATTAATTATGTATTTTTAGCTGATTGAATTACATCCTAAATGGATCATAACTATGACCGTGATAATATTGTTCCATCAATAATTCAAAATGAACTTCTTACAATGAAAAAAGAGCCCTTTGCTTTCCACATTGAGAAGTGATGTTGCACAGCTCAGCAAAAACAGAGTAACTGCATAAAGTTTCACATAACATATGCAGAAGAAGCATCTCAATTCTTTATGGTGGACAGTAAAATACAAGAGACCATGCAACAATCCAAGCATAAAAGTAATTCCAGCACTGCTTTCAAGAATAAAAAAACTTTGGAAGGATTTCTGGTGCTGAGAAATGTGAAAACACAGAAAACAAGGAAAATCTCTTTTCAAGGTTGCTGCTGAAAGAACAAAAAGTACACCACCATATTATTCATATACAGTACTTCTGACAGCAAATTAATTATTGTAGTTTTCCAAGATTTACCCATAGATAAAATAATAGCCTGGGGGCAGGGAGAGTTTTGTGTATTACCAACAATATATTACTTTTTTCATCAGGAAAACAATTAAAGATTTTGCTGAAAGGGACACATTTTTCTCTGTGGGCACTGATGCCTCAAGCCGTGGAAATTTCAAAATGTTTTCCACAGTTATTCATTTCTACAGAGATGAAACAGGAATAATCCATCATCTGCTTGCTTACTGTGAAGGAAGTAATAAAACTGCAGTAGGAATAGTTGAAAATATGGGAAATGTAGCAAAATTGATGCTTTGAGCTTCAACCATTATTTGCAACTGATACAGCTAATACTAACTTCAGGGGGCACACCTTTCTCTGCAATCTAATGAGCAAACACTTCTTCCAGGTATCTGGCCAGTCCATGAAATACATGCATAGCACAGATAAGTCATCCTTTAATCCTGAGGATTTAAATCCAGTAATTTCCTTATTATTCAGAGGAGTTTTGGAATTACAGAACATGCTCCATGCTACAAAGCTGTCACTACATAAAGATTTTGCAGCATGCCTCTATGAAGTTTGTTTTTTATAACTTGCAGTTAAGTGGATCTTTAAATTTTCTTAGGTTCCTTAGAAAGATGAAGATGGGGATGAAAGGCCTTGCTGTAAAAACTTTTTTTGACTTTCCCAGATGACAGTAGTTTGGTTGGTACCTTGTTTTGGGTTTGGTTTTGAGTTTTTTTCCAAATTACAATCTTGTGATTTTCAATGAAAGTGAATTCCCAGAAAAAAAAAACAACAATGAAATAGTTTTTGGTCCTAAATGCAAAGCTGCTCTAAAACCAAATCAAGACAAATGGAAAAAGACAGAAAAGACTTGACTTCAGTTCACCATATATTAAAAAAAGCCAAAATCATGTTTTGATTTCAGGAACAGGACATGATTCACCTGCCATGTCTGAAAAAAGACCATCTTTCTTAGTAAATTGTAATTATTAACGAAGGGTTGAATGCTGATGAAGGCCAGATGTGAATTAGGAAAGGTAGCTGAGAAATCCCAAAGTCCTGTCCTAGGAAAATGCTCTAATAATCTCAAATCATGACTGACACCATACACCATTTCAAAAATAATATGGAACTTGTGATAGCTGAAATTGATGTTGAAGAAGCAAGAATATACATCTGATAAAAAAAGACATATTTCCTGAAATAACATGCTTGTATTTTCTTTTGGTATCCCCTAATACAACAGTGCAAAGAAAGTGGTCAGACTCTGCAATTGTTTCACAAGCATTTTTAAAATGTTGCTTTGGATTTCTATTTTTATTATAAACTAGTTCCACTGTGAGAAGGATAACTAACCGTACCCAGATAATTACAGCCTGTTCAGAAACAAACTCTGTCTTAAGGCAGTATCACAATTTGAAAAATAAAAACCAGTCACTAATTCCCCCGTGTCTTCTAAAAACTAAATTATCAAAGTTAGAACAAATTAGCCTTTCCAAATCTTACTGTGTCATATAAAACCCTAATACTCCCTAGACATCTCTTTTGAACATGTAGTCAGTATTCAACATTGTGACCTCCACTTAGGCAAGAGCTGCCCCTTTTTTGCCTTTTCAGGAGTTTCTAGTGCAACAAGTTTGCTTGCAATTCCAGATGAAAGGATAGTATATGTAAATATATATACTCACTTGGCCCTTGGCATACACATTTCTTTCAAATAAATCCATAGACAAATACTAGCAAAATTATAATCCCACTGTCTTGATCATATTGCCAAGCTAATGATTTCTACCCTGCAAAATGCTCATCTATTTTCATTACAAATGAATGGTACTGAACTTCTATCTAGCCACACACTAATTACAGTATTTTAAGAAGGAAGTTATACTTGGATAGCTTCAATCGAAACAAATTGAAGTTTGGATTGTTCATTGGTGGTAGGAGGAACACAGTTTTAAAGGGAGGATAACAAGAGAAAAGCATCACATAAAAAAGCTACACTGCCAATACAGTTTTGGATCAAAACTGCATTCTTAAGTTTCCTCCCACCACACTTTGCATTACCTTCTTTTGTATTTCCACTTTTAGATAATGTCCTTCTTCATGATACCAAACAGTTATTCTTGGTAGTCTCACAGTGGTCCCAGTAACACTTCTCAACCAGCATGAAGGCCACAACATGAGCTCTGATTTAGCAAGCAACTTCATCACATCTACATGTTCAAAATTTAGTTTTGGTTATTCAGTTATTAATGCAGCTTGTGGAAACATGGAGGTGACTGGTAAAGGGTCTGCGAAGATTTTCTACAGATAATCTGAGAAGATAGCTTATACAGTATTCCATACTTCCTCTGGACTTTAATAACTGCTTTTATAGGTTGCAGTTTTCTTTAAGTAGCACGGAAATAGCCTAATAAAATGACCATGGTTTTAACTCTGTATGCTCATGCATTTTCTTAATATCTAGTTTAAAATTTCTTTTAACAGCAGTGAAAGGTGTCAGGTGGTTTTGATAACTACATAATATATCCGCATACTTATTTCATTCATTGTATAAAAGAAGCAGATTATAATAGGCTAATTTTATCATATTCTTAGGAACTCCTGGTAAAATAACAAGCTAGAACTCAAGAGTTTACCTTTCTGTTCTTTCAGGAATACCCAAAAGCTTGATCATTTCCCTTCATCTCTTTTTATCTTAGGTTTCTTTTTCTGCAGATGTATAATCTTCAAGGACTGCTGCTCTTATTATTATGCACTAGTGTTATTAGTCTGTGCTATTACCCAGTGTCATAGGATGATTTACTTTAGCAGTTAGCATGGAAGAAAAAAAAATCAATCATTATCATTTTTAACATACCAAAGACTTTGGGTTACTTTCCATAATTCATATCACCATTCAATCCTTTCTTTTTTGTGGCATCAGGATTAACATTATTACCAATGCTATTCTATTTGTCTGAAGGAGACAATTTCAGGGTTTTTCCTTCTGATACTGAGCTATTCTAAACTCATGAATCCCTTTTAACTTCCAAAAGCTATGCAAGGTGTGTAGGAGTGCTCCCCAACCTCATTTACAGGAAATCCTTGTTAAGTTGCTGCTGAGCAGATAAGAGGAGAGAAGGCTGAGAGCTCCAAGTTAAGCTCTTGACTGGGCATCACATCTTCCAAAATCATTATCTCTTTGTATTTGAGAGGGAAAAATCCACAAACTCATTTAGCAAACTTCTGAAAAATATGTCTGACAAAGTATCAAAGTACAGTACTTTGACAAGCTTGCAATGTATCAGAAGAGAGCACAAAATTTTAATTTATTGAGAACTTTGCGAACTTTGCACTCAGTCACACTGAATCTGTATTCTGCTTTGTCTCAGCTCTAGGGATTACTAATGCGGAGAAAAGATGGAGAAAGGAAGATAGGAGCCTCGAGAAAGCAACTAAATATAGGTTAGTATGAAAAAAAAGGACTAATAGATAAGTAAATTTTATACTTACACAGAAAAGGCAAATAGTAAATGAAATTAATTTTAAAAAGTGCAATCAAAATCAAAGGGGCATTCTAGCTTTTCTTCTGTGTTTTCAAAAGTGTAATTAATGTGATACACAGAAAAACTATTCCAAACAAATTCAAAAACAATTATAGAAAAAATTCTTAAAAGAATTTAGAACAACTTAAAAAACAATGTTTACAACAAATACTGCATAAGATGAAGGGCCCAGTTTACCACAGTGAATGAAAAAACAGAAGATTAAAAAATGAGATATAAAATCAAAGGACGTTTATAAATAAAACATGACAAAGTTCAAACTGTGGAAAAAGGCACCATAGGAAGTCAACTAGTAAGACAGTTTTAGCAATATTTTTTTTTAATATAAAAGGGAAACTATTTATGTAAATAAGGCTATTTTATACAAAGAACAAACTAAAGACAGAAACAACAATGCAAAGTTTACTAATCAATATGCATTCCTTCCCCATATACACCATACTTGACAGAGCATATGCATCTGCTATAGCTTGCAGATAGATGACTCAGGCACCAAAACTTGAATCTAAACCTGAAGCACATCAGGAGTGAATACCACAGTTACATTATAACCACTTAATATATTATTAAATTGATCCAAATGTCAGCAGTACCATTCTTGATTTTGGTTTGTTTTATACAAGACTAATCCTGTAAGTGAGCATATCCCTCCAATGCATATACATCTAAACACATTCTTTTTCTCCAACAACTTCTCCAAAACAACTACATTGCCATTGTTCACATCATATGACTAGAAGTATGGCTAGAGGACTATCTATACGCTATTTTATGGAGAAAGACAAGCACTTACCTCTGCAAATTCAACTCAACACCTTAGTTTTCTTAAGACTGAGACACTTATTTCACATGCTTTTGTGTCTCCAAAAATTATAAGAAAAAAATATGACTATCTTAGACTTATAACTTCTACACAGTCTAATATGAGACGAATCTGGTCTGATGAACATTTTTTCTTTTTTATCAACTGCAGCTACATGTTTGTATTGAGCTTAACAGATAAACTGAACAGAAAGATTCACACAACACACTGATTTAACACTCTGTGTTACCACATATACCATAACCAACAGCCTCCAGATCTGCCATTTCAACATCCCATTTTTGATCTGTGCCAAAAAGAAGCATCTATCTTGCGCCTTCTTTTTGAAAGAGGCACTATTTCAATTTGGAAGATCAGTTTTGAGCATGAAGGTTACAAGAGCTCTTGTATCATACCATATGATAACAGATTGAAATTGATGATTTTTTTACATGATCTCCAAACTTTTGCCTAAAGAGTTATTGGGCTAGCCATGTCATAATTTTTCTAAAAGCAATTCCAACAGAGGGCAGTACTTTTGATGCACTACCTTGTAATCTACAGGTATGTCTAGAGAGACAAAGGCACTGAGTGTTCCTGTATTCTATGTGAGATATCAACAACTTCATAGGTCACAGATTATAGAAACATTTAACAAAGGCATACAAATGGCAATCAAAAGAGCATAGGGTAGATGACCCCATACTAAAAGATTTTGCATACCCTCAGAAATACAGAATAATTGCAGGAAATCTGCTGGGTAAAGGTTATGAAAAACTCATCAGCTATTAATGAATGTAGCTATAGAAACTGGGTTACCACTTCTGCTAACTGCTGCATCATAGAAAAGCAAAGTGACATGCTAAAATTTTTTTGTATTCATTAACTGTTTTCCACTAACAGATTCTAAACGAGAGTTGACTAAGAGTGAGAGTAGCATCAAGAAAAAGGGATCTTTGCCTCTCTTGGCCAGCTGGGACTCCCCATGGTAAATGCAGCTGCTGTTGCTGTGTGTTACTTTTCTTTCTTAGGTAAGGACTATATTGTCTCAGCTTTTCTCTTTATTTTTTGTTCATTTTGCAACAAAAGCTGTTAAAAAGTTATATTAGGCAGAATGCTACCTTATCATGTCTGCATTTTATAGCAATGAGTTCTTCACTGTAAAGCCTATCTGGCTATCTACCTGAATATCTGCATGCTAGTAATTACAGCACCAGGATGTAATTTCAATAGTTTTATCATTAATGACTTACCATCTACTCACAAACCTGGAGCACAGGTCAGAACTCCCACCCTTCCAAAGGAGAAGCTTAAATGACATGACAAAGTGAAACGTCTCCCTCTGTACAAACACACAGGACAAGCTTGAGCCTGACTGAAAAATTTCTGAAGCAAAGCAGTTTTGTCAGCAACTGCCAATTTCTTGAAATAAAAGCACTTTGCAAAAAGCATCATATTTAATTCTACTTCATGCGTTTTATCTAGCCAGCTATGGCACACACAGTTACAGTCCTTCAGAAATTGTTGTTCTTCCCTATCAGATAATTTGGCTGGGACTTCAGGATCCTCGCTTGTAAAAGTCAGTCTATGCATAGGATAGCATCAACAACCTGCCATGATCCCAGGTTTCTCAAAGATCCAGCACAGTGTGAAAGAACCCTTCGCAATTTACATGATATGGCTAATTCTAATTGCCATACCTCATTTCATATAGCTGAGTACAACATAAAAAACAAAATTAAAAGTTCTGCCATGTTTGCTACTTGACCTTTCCCTTCCTCTCAGCATATTCATGAAACCTCTTTTTATGCAAGAAAGCAATGGGTTTTGTTGGTTTTGGTTTTATTTTCTTAACAGAGTACATCTCCTTGGTATTTTTCTAAGTCAATTAATATTAAAAAAAGTAATCCAGTTTTATCGAAGACATCTTTACTCCATACATGTGCTAATCTTGCCATCACTTTGCACAAAAATGCATCCTAAGTTATGATTACAAATTCATATGGATAAAAGTGAATAGATTATACAGTGTATAAAGAGTTACATGTGAAAAGATAAATAAAAATATTGTATACTTGCTTTCATAATGCAGCCTTCAACCCTGTATACTTTATTCCTACTTCAAACACTGTCTTTCCTTCCCACATGGTGCACTAATATCTGGTTTGCTAAATTACCTCTGCAAAATTTACAGTGGACAGTCCCTCCTGTTTAAAAGTGGGAGCAGAACTCTTAACTGTGTTTAATGATCTTGAACCTTCAGTTTCTTTAGGTGCAGGGATGAGAAAAAACTGCTTTTATTGCACATGGAAACTACAGAGGGGTATTTTTAACTTACAGATCTGACGTCAAATATATGTGGCTTAAATGCAAGAGGGACTGAAGCATAATTCTGTGGAGAAGGTCCTGAAACAGATGTGATGGCATCAAATGCAGAGTGAAAGCTGGCAAACATGGGATAAGACAGCTCTTCCTGCCTGCAACAATACCCTTTGCAGAAAAATAACTGCTACAAAGGAAAAAATTTCCCAGTGAAAGAACCATGTGTGCTTTAAAGTAACCATTAATTTCTGTCTCAAAGATTAACCTGAAACCACAACAATAAATTTATTTGTTTTACTTGAAAATGAGTGAATACAGTCACCAGTACTTCTACCTCAAGGATACTGGCCATTTGCCTTGAGTTACTTACCCGCTTATGAAGACGTTCTGCTTCCTCCTGATACGCAGCAAGTTGTTGTTTCCATTGTTTTACATTGGCAGTGGACTCCAGCAGGGCTGCTGTGAGCTTGGCGTTATTACCCTTGAGTGTGGCCAGCTCTGCCTCCCAATGCTTGCTGATTGTTGAACTGCACAGACAGAATGAGAATGGTCAGAGCCCCCAAATCTCTTTAATTATTTTTAATTAAAAATGTCTTATATTTTTTCAAAGTATCTAGGAAAATAGAATTATGCAAAAATCCTATGAGTAAGTGTGCAAATGAGAATCTAAATGCTCAAATCATCAAAACTGCTTTATTCCTAAAATATAGGTATATCCTTATTGGAAAACAACCTCTACCCTCCCAGTCCAACAGGATAACTTTTTTAGTAAAATGTCAAGGATGATGGAATTCACATCAGCTTCCCAAAAGCAACAGCATGCAATTCTAGAATATGTATATGATTAATCACTATTTTAATATATACCTATTGAGTGAAAGTGCCCTTTTAATGTACTACTTTATGAAATGTACTGTAGAAAAAGATCTGTCACCAACTTGATTAAAGAGAGCTAATGTAGTTCTTTGGAACTACAGCTTAGTTGTCTTAATGCAAGCCTTTTACTTCTTTATTAAATATCATATTTAATTTGTACTTGCAAACTCACAGATCTTGAATTTCAATACCATAATACTATTAATATGCCTCTCCTCAGTTATATCAGCAAAGAGACTAAAGATCAAGGAGCATAAAGATATTACTGCTTTATTGCAAAGAAGAAGATGATGTTGGGGTTTACTGAAATAGCCTATGGAGGAACAATCCTTGCCTACAATTTAGTTATTCTCTGAATAAACACAGGGCTTTAATTTTCACAGGTAATTAGCTTGCCATTATCCACAGACCCCATCCTTGCACTCAGTATTCAAGAGAAAAACATCTAAGACACAGCAGATCAATGTATTGGTATGCAAATGTCTCATTAAGGCTTACTTGTATAATGCTAACAGCATGTGAGGTGCACACCTATATGGAAAATACACATAGGAAATAATTTTGTCTCATTAGATTGCTGTTGAAGGCACAACTGAAAACCAAAGATCTGTAACTCTGGTCAAAATTCTTTTGTATATAGCTTTGTGATGAATTATAACAATTTATTATAATTATTATAATAAATACAATTTAATAGGCTTATTTAGAAATACTAGCATTTATAGGCTTAACTTTGTACATATGAAAGAAGAAACATTCTGCCACCATTTTGTCCACTGAGTTCCTTTTTTCTACTTCACACATACACACAGCCCACCCCACCAAAGCATATTTCAAAAACATTATGACTCCTATAAATGCTCCTCAAGTATTCAAAATCAAGCAGCTACCAAGAAACATTCATTATCAATTCAGATCACATCTACTGCTTCACTAATACATGATGTCCGATTCTTCCAGCATGTTCTGGGGATGCTGCTTCATCGCCTTCAACAAGAATACAAGTTTCTTTGGAAAAAGACTATGGGTATTGTTCAAACTGATCTAGCATTTAATGATCTATTCAACTAACTAGAATTTCACCAACAGAACTTTTAAATTTTAAGTTACTAAACTAAAATAATGATAAACCTACATCATCTGGAATACTGACTCACATATTAAAGACGATAAGAAGAAAATTCGGTAATGATGTCTGCTTTTACATCTCTATAATCAGATTTATATTTCACTTCACAGTAGTGCAGCAGATCAACAAATTCTGTAAAAACTATGTCAAGTAAAACTTAGTTCATTATCATATATAACTACTCCTTGATATTCTGATCTGCCAAGCACCCATTCCAGCCATTTTGGCAAGTAAGTAGCTCCACTTAGTAGTCCTGCTATGGCAGGACTAGTCACAAATTTTGTGTGACACCTTATACATGCTTACAAAATGTGGCTTCCCACTCATCTTTCTCCACAGGAGAAATATACACACAAGATTTTATACTGATGTAACACAGCAGATTTAAATTTTTGTATCTGTTTGATCACTTAATATCCTAATTTAATATGCAAACAGGGAAGCAAATTATTTTTTTTTCAACGTAATAACATGCATACACCCTCAATGATAAAAGTAAACTTTTCAGACACTAAGATCCCAGGGGACAGATTCTCAAATAGTGTTGAGTAATAATGAAAAGGGTATTTGTGGCATGTTTCATGTTCATCTTTGGCCAGTTCCCTTACTACCCTCCCAAGAAAACAGTCAGGAGCTCTTAAGTTACTGCTTGTATACTGCAATGTCAGCATTATATATGAAGCATGCACTTTCTATTACTGCTATGGCTATCCTGGTTCAAAAGCTAGAAGGTTTCTTTGGAGATGGCTATTTTTCTATTGGTTGTTTTCAGTAGGAATCCACCAGTATTATTTCTCAATTGTACTTTTTACCTTTAAGAGACCTACACAGTTGGCACGAACATGTTCATTGTAATGCAGATATTATTTGTTTGTAGCATACAGTTTTTTTCTACATATAGAAAGAGATTCTACTATGGCTCCATGTTACTTATATTAGCCCAGTTCTTTATCTGATAATACACAATGACTTAGCAACTGTTTAGACTTACCCCCTTTCTTCTTACAAAACTACACTTTCTCTGAAATAAACGTAACCATGTGATGTGTATCATAGCACAAAACATAACTAGAACCAAAGATGTAAATATTTTGTTTCATAAGGTCATAATTTGATTAAAATAGCCCATAACCAACCCTAGCACTTCTGACCTACTTTTCTTGAGTACTTTATTGACAAACTAAAAATAAAATAAATATAACCAAAATTACACTTTGTGGATTATTTTGGTTAAAATTGGATTTATTTGGATTTAGAGTAATTATTTTAGGAGCAGACAAAAGAACACCTACAGCAGGCTGTTTTTAAGCTATACTGCATTGGTTCAGATTTATCAGTACTTCAAGAAGAAATGCTGAGAAACACATGGTTCAGACACAATGAGAATACTCTCTCAGAAGATGCTGAGGCTAATACCTGGGGGGGGGGGGAACGCACATGGAAGCTGAAGGACACAAGTGGAAAATTCAAAAGGCTCACAACTGCAAGAGCCTAGGGCCAGAATTTTGATGGTGCAACAGTTGCACTATAGTCCCTCAGCATAGATGTGGAAGGGCTGCATACACTCTTTCTCTCCAAGATCTTTTACTTAATACCTGTCTGAAAGGTTTCTTGCCACAAGGAATTGATTTTGCCCTTGATGCATTAGTTTCTGTCATAGGAAATTACACTCACAGCTCTGTCAGGCTGTCTTAACAGCTGTAAACATCTAAACAAAACTCAAATAATTCCTCAAGTGTTCTGGAATTATTTGCTCTAGGAAGCACATGAAATACTAACACTTGGTGATCACAGAGATCCAAGCTACAATGTTAACTTCTAGCAGAACACCTTTCAGTTTCGCCCTGCAGTGCAAAGAGCAAGCGCTCTATGTATGCTCTGGGGGACACAGGCAGTTCTATGGTGCAATACATGCTTTGTTTTCTTCTAAAAGCCATCCATTCTTTTGCTGGCAGTGCCACAATTCTAACACTTAGTTCTTCAGACCTCTAAGAATTAACACTGGCACACTCGAAGTTTCAAGATGGCCTTTCAGAAGAAGTCATCCTTAACACTCCTGCTTGTTGCCCATTTCTCAGTGTGAAAAGCTGCACCAAACCTCTCTAACAGAGAACAAAGCCTGGTCATTTCCGTTGTGAAACTTATGAACATCTGAGAATAGGAGAACAAGCTGTTTTGCATACATCACTACAACATTAGTGCCAAGTACAAGAGGGAGAATGGGCCTTTAATGGATAATAGCAAAATAGGGGTTTTATTGGATCAGCTGATCATGCTATACAAAGAAATGCTGTCGTAACAGAGGTTTAGGTCTGATTGCACAGAAAATTATCTTTACAATGGCAGCTGCTGACAGGATCATAAGTGCTTGTTACTGAGCAAAAGGTCAAACTCTCTTGAACATCTGACCATTGGTGCCAGCCACAGTATCTGGTGCATGTGTTAACTTCAGACACATCCACAGTCAGAACACACATGGTGATCCACCATCAAGGCAAATGATTCAGAGTTATATATTTAACATCTACGGCATCCAGTAATTCAGTCACACTCCTAGAACGACTACTGGCTGGTATCATACAGCCTAACTTTGACACCTCCTGAAAACTAAAGTAGGAGTCAATGATCACCCATATTTTAAGGTGCGTTGACCAATCAACATCAGGCCAATCTCCTTTCTCACTGGGGATTAGTTACAACCCCAGTAAGTCACTGAGAAATAGCTTTGCTATCTGTCCATCTGTGACCTGAATAGAGTGCCAGAGGCTATAAATGCATGATTATCTTTCTCTGCAAAGTAGGTCACTTTAGGAAAATTAATCCGAAAAGCTCCAGTCACCATGTGTAGCCAGTTAGAGAAAGCTTGCAAAGGCAGGGGGCGGGGAGGACACATTAATGAGCTGCATTCAGAATGAAGTTATTTTGAGAGATGCCTTCATGAAACAAAAGCTGTTAAAATCAAAAGATGTTTTCTGCTTTTTGAAACAGCATTGCTTATACATTGTTTGCCAGGTTGTATGCAGCACCAACACTGTAAAATATGGTTTAATCTTTATTTCAGATTTATAGAAATACGTGCAGAATTCTGCTTTATTAATATTTTATGGGTTTTAATATTGGACTCATTGCATAAAATTTATTTTTTTTCTTACTACAACATAGTCATGGTTTCAGAGAAATACAGTTACTCATGAGCACATACTTTTTCTTCTCCAGCTGTCACTGTGATCTGCATTCCAGGTTTATGGTGAGCAGTGCTGTCTTGGGATAGAAAAAATGAGGAGGAATTCAGCTGAGAATGGAGTACTTCCACTATAAAATTTGGCATCTGGTATAGTAAATCCATAAGACTTGACAAATATGAGCAGAGCCCTTGTAGCTGCTGCCTAATTTATAAATAGTGGCATGGGCTGGAAGCAGCCCAAGAGTCTGGTGGAGTGAGCATTACCAATCAGCGGGAGAAGCAAGTCAACCAGCTGGTAACCACCCATTAGCTGTGCTGGCAGCAAGGGGCAATCCTTTCTGACAGCCTTGCCAGAGAGCCTTACGGAGCAGCTCTTCATGCTTAAAGAAGCAAAGAGGGATTGTGCATGATCTGGTTTTGTTACAGTAGTATCCCAGAGCTCTAGTGAACTCAAGTATTGTAGCTTCTTCTCTTTGTTTGGGTTTATGTATTTGGGTTGGAATTCTGCACATGATCCTTACGAAATCATCCATATGAAATATGCTTTGGATAATGCTGAGGTCCCAGGCTGAAAGGGACAGATCCCAGCAATGGGCTACACTTGCTATTGCCCACATTAGAATGATGTCACTGTCGTATCAGGTGGAAAGGTTGACTCTGCTGACGAGAGAATGAGAGCAGCATCCCTCAAGGTATTCCTTCAAACTCACAAGAATCCTGCTATCATTTATACTGAGAATGAGAGTTAAGCTCCTCACTTCATGTCCTGGTTTAGAAGACATTTTAAAACAGAATTTGGGGAGTTTCACCCCTTTTCAGAGATTTCAAAAACATCTTCCATGCCCATCTATTAAATGTGTAAAATTACTTCATGACAGAAAAGATTTAAACATGATGATTTTAGAGTTTGTCCTGCTGCTAGTCTGAAGTATGCCCTTAGTAATGATAGGCAAGTTTCTCCCTCTTTTTTGAACATTCATAGCAAAATTGAAATCAGAAACATTTAATTATACTAATTAAGTAAATTTAATTATACTAATGATATACTAAAATGAGTGGGAACTGAAGAAAAAGCAGTGGAGTGGATCAGGTCCTATCACACCATTCCAGAGAGGCAAAAAAGAGATATTTTGAGTTGTTCTGGCATTTTAGTATTCATACAAAGCTGTCTGCCTTTACAGGTGCAGTGGATTCAGCTATTCGGAAGACTTTGAACTTAAGGGACACAGTCATCTACAGCATAGTTACATAACTAAAGACCAGCAAAGAGAGGAAACTATGGCAAGAATGAGAGCTTCTGCTAGAAGAAAACTTTGGAAACTACAACAAAAAATGCCTCTTTACAGCTATTGCTGATTGTCTGATCTGTATTTGTGAATAACTGGACACATATAAAAGGAAGTCTTACCGATAAACTGGAATTTATTAAGAAAGAGTAAATCCTCTCAAAATTATAATCAAGAGATAATTACCAGGAAATTGCTTTGAGTTAAATATTTTGAGGGAGGCCAATGAAAAACTAATTAATATTCAAAGAGATCCTTATCTTTAATTAGAGTATTCAAAAGAATTTTTAGCAAAGGAGGATAGGTCCCCTGGGGAGAGAAGTAGGCACATTAATGGAGCATGAAAGATCTGTTCTTTCCTTTGGGATAAGGAATACCTACATGATCTCACTGGAGTTACATCAGCACAAAACCAGGGAAACATAGTTGTGAATCAGCTCTTTAGATTGATTAAATGACAAATTTGATCATAGCAAAAAAGGTGAAGGAGGCCCATGAAGTATATCATACTTTAAGAAAGGTGACTAATGACAAAGCCACGCAGAGCTATTGGGAAGTGAGAAAGGCTGAAATCAGCAGGTGAGAGCATAACTTTCCTGAGAGCCTATCATTCTCTACAGATGTTGAAGGTTTCTCCCATTCCAGGATATTCTGTTGTATATTGCACACCACTTTCCTCAACCCAGAGCTACAATTTGCTTGAACTCCCAATTTCTATGTCAGCATAGCAGACAGAAATGCAGAAGCTTTTTTTTCTGCAAATTTGGGCTTAGAGGTGCTTGCTATGGAGCTATTGAAGATTTCTCTTTCAAGGTGTTTCATATACGGTATTTCACTTGTGTTCAGCCTTTCAGTTTGACCATGCCCTTAGATTCTGAATCACCTGAAGTACCTAAAAGTACAAAAGTTGTCCTTCCAGTTCTGTTACAGGCAGTCCTGTTCCTAGGCATTTCTTGAGCGATGCTTTATCAGCTCACTGAGGAAGGGTCAGTACCTTTGCAGACTAGACAGATGACCAAAGAGGTAGACTAATGGTACAGACTCTTTCCACTATACAGCAGACAACTATACAACGCAAATTGGTGGCTATATCCTATTCAGACACAACCTTCATTCATCACAGGCAGGGCTGATATAAACCACGACACAGACCGCCTTTCAAGCTTATCACTGAGGAATAGACTGGGTAATAAATCCTTCTTAAGGAAGGCAAATTTCACATACTTATTTTCTATGGTAACCCAGCATGGTATTCCTGTAGGAAATAAAGCCAGAGAAAAAAATGCCCAAGTATGGTGGCATTCACTGCTTAGGGAAACACTAAGCCAACAGCAACAGCAGAGCTCCTGAAAAGCACTCCATGGATGCAGAAGACTGTGTATGAACACAAAATTAATGCTTCAGCTATGATCCTTATCAACTGGGGCTTAGATCTCAGTCCTGACCCAAGCTGAAGTGGAGAACAAAGAGAAAAGTCACTCTTCTCCACAAGAAACAATGATGTTTCCAAGCTTCTTATATTGTCTGCTAGCTTACGCTTTATGTATTTACATAGGTGTCATTTAGACTCTTGTTTCTTACTAAACTTACACTGTTAATAACAGTTTCATGCATGTCTTTTGTACACTGTAACACAATGAAAAAGACATGCATTTAACTTGAATCATCACAGTAGCACCAAGAAAACCCCTATTTTAATTGAAGAGGCTCAAGTTTAATTTTAATTTAATTCTTCTAAAAAGAGAGTATATAGTAAAGAGACAATACGTTATCTCTTCATGAAGGCCACAGATCATAAACCAAGATAAGTAACTCTGTCTTATCACTTTCAGCCCCTTGCAAGAGCAAGTATAGCAAACCTCGCAGACCTAACATTAATCAGATCCTCTGAAAAATTAAAAAACATTTGTCCTTTCTCCTTTATTAAAACTGCTTATTGGTATCACTGGAAGTAGTTAAATCTTGCACCTATAATTTACCTCATATTTTTCACGACTGATACCTGGTAAGTTTTTTCAGTGCATTAAACACTACACTAATTCCTTGCTGTGCTGTGGTGCTGAAAACTCAAAATGTTCCACAAACTACATTTTCAAAACCAGCCTAAGTTATTTAGCCACTTAGGTCCCATTTTCTAAAATTACTAGGTATTTGATTCCAAAAAAAGTTAAACTGACTTGGGCTCCTTATGGTACTTAGTCACTTTCTGAAAGCAATTGGATGATGTGGCTATTGGCAAGTCATACCAGAACACAGTGACCCTGACACTAAAATTATCTAAATTAGGAACACTTTCATTCTGAAATTCTTGTTCACCCAAGAATTTAAAACAGTTTAACTGCAAGTTCATACTTCGTATGTGGATGGATTAATTTTGCTGAGGTCCCTGGCGAGACGGAACCCTCTGTTTCTTTAAAAAATTCTACCTATAACTGTTGTGTGCATTGAACCAACCTACACTCTGTCAGCAATGTAGCAGAAATGTATTCAGCCACCATACACTTCTCTCAGCTGGTCTCTCCCTTATTGAGTGCTATTCTGATTTTAAGTGTTTCACTGAACTGTGCTCTCAGCTGCACCTCAGTGAGTTTGAGGAATTTCCCTAGCTTCACCACAGATCATTGTAGTAGTAAGGACAAAGAAAAACTCTTTTACCAGTGACCACATCTCCGCCACTAAGCTCCGAGCTTCTGAAGGCCACAGGGGCTTGGGGGTTCATACTCTCTGAATACTGCCCTGGTCCATCTCAGCTGGCCAGATCCCAAGCACAGTTTGCACACAGTCAAATTTAGCACCCTTCCATCTCTACAGCCTTCCAAGGCTCGATGTGATCTGCAACCCTCCCATGCCCATCTATAACACTTCTGGGCACACAACGCCTATTGGTGCTTTTGTGCAAGGAGAACAATTCTGGTGGGTGGCAATGCAGCCCTCAATCATTGTAGGTATGTGAAACTTGAAAAGGACTCCATACACAACAGCAACCATGTTTTACAGCTGCAAGGACACTGCACGGACACAGAAGAGATCAGCCTCATTGCTGTAACAAGTGGAAATGGTTCAGCCCACAGCTCGCATCAGCAAGGCTCATTTTTTTAGCTGTATAGATTTGTCCCATGAGGCTGCTGCTGTTACAGGTTGATTCTATGGAGCTCAACTGAGATTCTCAGCTTTGCAACAACAGAGTGAGGACAGTAAGAGTTATGCTCTGAGCAACTGCAGACACATACAAGCACTGAGGTGGCTGAAGGGACCTTTCCTAACCCTGTAAATCTGACATACACCACATGCAAGGTGTGGAGGTCCTCAGCGCAAGCCCCTGTCTGCGTTTCCAGGTACTGTCAGCTTTACCTAGAGTGTAGTTGCCTCTGCTGAAGACAGAGGAGCTGTTATGAGTGGCTGAATGTGCAAGATTTGTAGGTCCCTATTTTAGATCTGAGTTGAACCTTCTGTTAGTGATATCACACAATAGGTCAGCTTCTAAGATACCTTAATGCTGGTTTCTGTGCTACTTTTCCATAGCAAAAAGTGAACTCAGCAGAGCAATCATTAAAGCTGCAGGGCCTCACAACTCCACTGCCAGCAACAGAAATATATTCTATAGAATGACCTACAGAAATAAGTGATTAGGCAGTTACATAAAGATTCTGAGTTATGATTATTTGGCCTCTACCCAGTTAGTGCATTAGGTTATCTTATAATATCAGCTACTGGTGCAATTAATTTTTGCATTACCGTTGCCAGTTTGCTTATCCCAGGTGAATATAATGACATACATTAATCACACAGCACAGGAGATGAACTGTCAGTTTACATGCTGACAACAAAATAATTTTATTCCATTAAGAAACTATACTGGAGCATGGCAAATTTAATTAAGTTTCATTTATCTCCTGTGATAACCATACAATTATATGAGTCAACAGTCTGTATATAAAGCTCAAACTAAACCATTAATGGAGCTGTCAGAAATATTCTGAAAAAGAAGCAGTAAGTCACATGAACTATATGATCACATTAAAGCATTTATTGACTGTATAGGTGTGAATAAGTTCTAAGTAAGCTGCAGCACTTACAAGTGGATACTGCAGCTCATGTTTCTTTTCCATCCTAGCTTTTAAAGTGAATAGAAGCATTAAATTTGCCTTGTTTAAACCAAATTTGAATCCAAGGAAAGACTAATTTTCTTGCACTATGTTGATCCTAGAGTCAAATTTACTAAAAAGAGATTAAATGGATGGAAAAAAGATTAAACTTCATACATGAGAAGTCTCTGATACTGGCATTTTTTTTTATGAACTACAGGTTAACATTCAGAGGAAGCAGTCCCTATATATGTTTCTCTGCCTCCCCTATTATAAAAAAATACTATTTTTTAAGAACCCCCCCCCAACACGACGCCTTACTTTATTCATTGATAGCTGCTACTTCTTATTTGTTCAGTCTAGAGTAAATAACCTCAGTTTCCCCTCAGCTTCTCTTCATCATACATCAGATGATTTGGCTCAAAAACTCAGCTGGAAGTTAAAAATATAATAATTTATAGACCTATTCTTCCCAATTCAACACTTAATTGGTGCAACAGTTTCAGAGAAGCACATAAAACTTGGTTTCTCACTGTTCTCCCCACCTCATCTTACTTAACTTGTCCAAACCCAAAAGGGATGCCAGAGTATGAAACGGCACATGAATTTTGCTAGTTGTGCTTTTACAGACAGCAGAACAGGTGTTGAGCTCCCATCCTTTCACAAGGCTATGCCTAGGTGCTACAATGCTGTTTCAGTGTATTTATTTTCTAATACTGTGAGCTGTATTTCACTTTCCCTAATAAGACACCTAGACTAGAAAAAGGGTAGACAAACAGCATGATGTGAAGATGTTTTAAAGTCAGCTTTCCTGAGACTCCCACTATGCTGAACCTCCCACTATGTCCAGCACCAAGGATCTCTAAGGTACTAAAGCAGAATTAAACAGTGTTGTCCTGTAATTACATTAAGTCTAAAATTTCAGAGTATTTCATAGATAAAGTGAACAGTTACATCACAGTCAAACACAGTGATCAGTTAGATCACACTTTTGGCATGTGGGAAACTATTTTAGCTATCCTCTTAAAATTCAGGGCAGCCGAATATATTGCCTACATGAAAAAGCATTTGGCTTCAAACAACAACACTATCTTATTTCTATCCTATTTTCACTGTAGTCAGGGAAAAAAAAAAACAAACTTTATTCTTTTTCCTTTGGCAAACTACAGATTTGAGTAACTCACTCTAATTCAGTCAATTTAGGTTTCGGTTTAGGTTGGGGATTTTTTGTTTGAGCCACGTTGCTTAAATAAAATTACTCCTTAATTTCATACATTGTTGCAGTCTGCCAGAAAAATGGTTTTCACTATTCTAACTTTAATTTAGAAATCACATACTTTGCATTTCATGATAGGAAGGCAGAACATCATTACACCATAGTGCCACAGAATAAAATCTGCAATGGCAACAATCCCCACAATAGAAATTCATCACAACAGATGGAACACACGTAATGTTTTATTATTGTGTACTTGAGACAACAGAGTCCTAGACAACCTGGATATTTTATTTCAGCACCTTCACCCAGCTTCAGCTTCCGTCATTTGCCAAATGTCTTAAGAGCTGATTAAAAAAACCCTCTTACAGTCTACTTCATTGCTGATTTGTGCCAACCCAATTCATTACAGACAAAGCTTGATGGCTGTTTGGTGTCACTGAAATACTTTTATGATGCTTACGAATTACCATTTTTCCACATCTCACCAAAGTGCTATTCAGCAACAAATGTTTTGTTTGTTCAAAACTCTGATCACAACAAACCACTTTCTGCCTGTACGACAAAATGTCACTGGCATCTGCAGTGATATTAAATGAACTCAGAAGATCTGATTCTTTAGGTACAGAAAGCTTCCCGAAAGCGTAAAGCGGATGGAAAACTACAGGAAATGTTGATCTCTATTTTCTTGTGTTTCCCATTTTACCCTTCAAGCTCTTACCTCAAGAAGAGAATATACCAACAAGATACTCTGCTTCTGTGTTTACACGTGCTCACCTCTAACGTCTATCCATGCAGGAAGTAGATTGATGCTATTGAAGTTCCACTGCAAGGGTTTTGCATACTACAACACAATGGAAAATAATCAATAGCCCACAGTTATGTTTCGTGACACAACTTGTTCAGGTGGAGCCTGAATACTCTTTTCACATTCAGACACATTCTGAAATGGCTTACAATAAAGCAACTTTGGACTTCTACTTGATCAGTGAGCTCTTACTCTGGTCTTCCAGGGGCTTACACAATCTGGACAAGGAACCATGA
The DNA here is from genome assembly GCF_012275295.1 of Melopsittacus undulatus. Classification (NCBI taxonomy): domain Eukaryota; kingdom Metazoa; phylum Chordata; class Aves; order Psittaciformes; family Psittaculidae; genus Melopsittacus; species Melopsittacus undulatus. The sequence continues at coordinate 24,415,961 of NC_047557.1, read as the reverse complement.
CCTGGAGACTAGGGATTCCTGATGAAAATGCCCACCACATAAAACTTAAGGCTGGACCTGGTGAAGAGGGCTTAGTGGATGAAACCCATCTTCCCTAAATTTAGATGTTTAAAAGCTAAGAGAGGTTAAATATCCTGGTTCATCTTACCAGTGTTAGGTGCCTGTCTAGGAGGAAATGCATGGGGCACTTTGGAAGCCCCTCAGGCAGAATTTTTCTGACCTCAGTGTCACATGGATGTAGCAGAGCTTGCTGGTTCTCCCCATGAGGATGCAGGCCACAGAAGTTGCCAAAGGAATTCCTGCCTTAACTAGGTTTACTTGTAATATCTATTTCTAAGTAAGAGAGAAATCTTTAGTAATCTTAATTAATCTGAAAAAAAGACACACTCCAAAGAGTACCATATTAGTAAAACAGCATGGATCTTTTGGATAAGACTTATAGCGAAGCTTTTCACTTCATGTGAGAATTAAGAGGTCGTCTGTCTTGGCTCTGAATCTCTTGCAGGTGTACAGAATGATCCCTCACAGAATAGACAGCTACACAGCTGATGAATTTCAGCCAGCTCTATAACAGACAAATGCTAGAAAAAATAACTTTGATGAAAACCATTTTTTGCCTAAGAAACTCATTTAAATATGAAATAATTCCCTGAAAAAAAATAGTAAGTCAGTAATCATGCTATGTATTTTTAATATGGATTTCTAAACTGCTTTGCCAAACTTTAGGTTTTAAATATTCTTTTAAGGAGTAGACAGAGATAACCCATTTGGCTAAATCCTATCAATAAATACGTAATACCAGCAACTGGCTTAATCAAGTTCTGCGTAGTTTCTCTGCAACATGCAGACAACTGCATGTTGTCTCTGAACTGGAGAATCAACAGAGTACAGTTAATTCCTAAGCTACATGCACCTTAGAGCGAGCGTCCGATCCTCCATTCTGTGTGACCACTGGAGAAGCCTGTACCAGTTGCTCAAGGCACAGCTGTTAATTGCAGTTGCTAATTCTGAAGCATCAGAGGGGTAACAAAAAATAAGATCTGCAGTCACATCCTAAACTGTGCTTCTTTTCAATCAAAACAGTATTTGGGATAGCAAACATGAGTAGTACATGTATCTCATGATCTACTACTACAAACAAAATAACACAGGAGGCAGAGTAACTTGTTGGTATGAGTAAGCGAAGGACTAAATATGCATCCATCAGATGTATTCAGAGGATTCACCTTCATTAAAATGAACTCAATTACAGTCTTCTCCCCCCTACTTTCTTGAAAAAAATACTTCCTTCAAGTATTCCACTGGGTTTGGACCTGCTGCCTAAAAACTTCTCATATGTCCTTTGTTTTAGGATAAAGCAGACAGGTGAGATACAGCAACACAGAGATCTTTCAAAAAGAGCAAGGAGCAGGCCAAGCAGACACTATACCTGGCACAGATTGCCTAGTCCAACCTCCCTGCCATGGATGTTCTTCACTAGGAGAGGCTGCAGAAAGCACCATCTAACCCAGACTTAAACGCTTACAGGGAGGGGGCATCCACAACTTCTCTAAGAAACAAGTTTTGGTGTCTCATCACCCTCACTAAAAAATCTGAGTGAAGATATTCAAGTACTTGAGCAATTTAACAACTGAAGGTATTTCTTAATTAAAAACAGACTTTACAAATGTAAAGTGAAGGGGGCAAGTTTACATGGACTAAAAGAGTAAGGCTGTATTTTGAGAATAAGTTGCTGCTATGAGTTAAAACATTCTGGTACATTAAAACACATTTTAATGTACCAAAATTCCACAAGTTTTCTCTTGCTGAGTTTTCTAAAGCTGATTTTTAGCTGTGAACTTTGAACTCAGAACTCTTCAGCAACACTTCAATTTCCTTTCTTTCTAACTAATATAACAGAGGCTTTCTTCCATTACTGGAATGTGTGGAAGTTACACAAGTTCATCCATGTTTTGTATACTGATTTTAGAAACGAATCTGAAGTTGACAAGAAGTGAATTTTGAGATGAGTAAAATACACAAGAATTGAAATAAAGATAGTGATGCAGATTCTTCTGCAGAACACTCAAAAGTCACCTGAAGGCCACAAATCTTCAGTTCTGTTTAATGTACTTTCTCTAAAAAAACATTACATTTTCAGTAAATTCTGTGTGGATGGAAACATGTACCCTGAAACCCATGTGTGGACTATTCCCCATTTTCACAGAACCAGCTTATAACTACAAAGTCTATTTAGATGAAGAAAGCAGTAAATAAACAAATTTGGAAAAGTTGCTACCATTTGTCTCCCCATATAGATGGTTGCATAAGCATTATATTCTGCATTGGTAAAGATAAGTGGACTAAGTCTTGCATTTTAAATGAAGCAGCTACACACAAGGTACTGTATGACACTCTTAACCTGAGAACACACTGCCCTGGCCAAGTCTTGATACAAATAGTTAAAATTCCAGGCTCTGAAAAAGCCCTCAGTCTCCACATCAAGAATTAATCTCAGGCTGAATTACAGAATCAACCAGACTGGAAAAGACCTTTAGCATCATCAAATCCAGGTATTACTCCAGGACTGCCAAAACCACCACTAAACCATGTCACTAAGGGCCTTACCTACATGATTTTGGACACTTCCAGGGATGGTGATTCAACCACTTCCCTTGGGAAGCCTGCTCTAATGCCTGACTACCCTTTTGGCGAAGTAAGTTTTCCTAATATCCAGTCTAAGCCTCCCTTGGCACAGCTTGAGGCCATTTCCCCTTGTCCTGTCGTTTCTGACTTGGGAGAAGAGACCAGCCACCTCCTCACTCCATCCTCCTTTCAGGCAGTTGTAGAGAGCAAAAAGGTTCCCCCTCAGCCTTCTCCACACTGAACAACCCCAGTTCCCTCAGCTGCTCCTCATCACACTTGCACTCCAGACCCTTCACCAGCTTTGTTTCCCTTCTCTGGCCCTGCTCCCACACCTCAATGTCTCTCTTGTCGTGAGGGGCCCAGAAATGAACACAGGATTTGAGGTGCAGCCTCACCACTGCCCAGTACAAGTGGATGGTCACTGCCCCAGCCCTGCTGGCCACACTATTGCTGATACAGGCCAGGATGACGTTTGGCCTTCTTTGTTGTCTGGGCACAAGCTGGATCATGTTCAGCTCCATCAATCAGCACCCCCAGGTGCTTTTCCATGAGCAGTTTTCCAGCCACTCTTCCCCAAGCCTGGAGCATTGCATGGGATTGTTGTGGCCCAAATGCAGCATGCAACACTTCGCCTTGATGAATCTCATACCATTGGCCACAGCTCATTGATCCAGCCTGCCCAGATCCCCCTGCAGGGACTTCCTCCCCTCCAGCAGATCAACACTCCCACACAGCGTGGTGTCATCTGCAAATTTACTGGTCATGCACTTGATTTCCTCATCCAGATTATCAATGAAGATATTAAACAACTCTGGCACTACCACTGAGCCCTGAAGGACACCACTAGTGACCGGTCACCAACGAGATTTGACACTATTTACCAACACCCCTTTTGGGCTCTGCCATCTTTTTGACTCAGCGAAAAATACTCCTGTCCAGGCCATAAGCAGCCAGATTGTCCAGGAGAATGCTGTGGGAAATGGTGTCAAAAACTTTACTGAAGTCCACATAGACAATGTCCACAGCCCTTCTCTCATCAACCAGGCGGGTCACCTTGTTATAGGAGGAGACTGGGGTCATCAAGCAGAACCTGAAGGTATAGGCATGAATGCGTCACACTACCTTGGTTGTGAAATACTTCCACGTGTCAAGTTTCTTAACCAATGGGAAAGAGATAGTGAAGTCTGAGTGATCAGACTTTGTGAAAAATATGTTTGTCCTACAAACATCGCCTCTGTTTCCCCCCACCAAAGGCTTTCATTTTCAAAGGTCATGATTATTAGAAAATTGATTTGAGTCTCAGGGGATCAATAGCTATGTGGGTTTATTTTTTCCCTGGTAACTTCAGGTGTTATTGGCTTTCTGCTTCTTGTTTCTTTAGTAGGTGGCTGAAAAATGGTAAATAATACACTGAGGCTTCCAGTCCAAACAGGGCATGACATTTGCAGTTTTATTTAGCCACAGATGATTTTAAAATGAAAAGTAGTGATACAAAGTGGCTATTTCCTCTCAAAATTTTTCATTGTTTTTTTCTGATGAGTAGTGCATTGTAACCTGCAGCATTTCTTTTGTGTCTGTTCTCTTTGATACTAATGGCACCTCTCAGTTTTTTTTTGGGGGGAGGGGGGAAAGTTTGAAAAGATGAAAAGACACTGTAGTTGGAAATGCTGACCTAATTTCAGCAAGATTTACCCAGAGAGATCTCTGGTGTATTAAAGGCAACACCATGGAGTCCTTCTCTGTGACTGGTGTTCAGTCTGCAGCTTATCCCTACGTACTGATTGAAAGATACGATGACACTCACTGATGGAAGTAGGAGTAAAGAAAACATGAGGTATCGATTGCCTGCGTAAGATAGTCTGTAACTATAATTCTTCTTCTTGAAAGGATTATTGCATGTTTGATCTTACAACTCACAAAACAGCATATTCTAAATCTTATATGTACCAATTATACCATAAAACAAACCTCACAGGCACTGCCCACAATTTTGAACAAGCATACACCCTGGTATAAGAATGCATAATAGAATAAAGATAATAGCTCCCCCATGGATGACTAAAAATGACCAAAGTCACTGCAAGCTAACAGTAGACTGCTAAAATGAATAACATGTTTTAGAGAACTGTATTCTTGAAAATGCCTAAAAAAATAATGATTGTGAATTAATTGATGGAACCAAAAAACCTTGGAAAACATTCATCCTGCTGAATCTGATTCAGTATTAAATATCATATATCCTGATTCACAGACCCAATGCTTACAACTGCTTAAGTATTAACAGTCTTTAAATCTCAGTCATACTTTGGATAGCCTGCACATTATTAATGTATTTTACAAAATAAAAGTTCATTCCTTAAGCAAGATAGTTCCTTCCCTCCCCCCTCATTTTTACTGGGCTTTTTTTATTTATGTATGTGGTTAAAGGAGGAAAAATTACATAGGACAAATAGTATGGTTTTTGTTTGGTTTTAATAAAGTTGCATTATGATTACATTCCTTTTCTAAGAAGGTACTTAAGAGTTATGTTTCAAGAATGCTCACTTTTTTCTGAGGACAGTATTTATATAATCTAATTTGAAACACCCAGGTCATGTTGCCTGAATTGCCTCTTGGAGCTCTCACTAAATAAACGGCAGGAAGAAGATAATTGACATGCTCCAAACTAAAATGTGCTTAGATGCACAAGGGAGATGGTGAAATTACTCTCTTAAGTATTCTGGCTCTCATCCATTCCCATAGCCATTAAAATTACTTCAATTAGTTTGAGTTTCTTCATTTTGAAGACCTAAGCAACACAAACACCAAGACCATTCTTTCAATAGCAGACACAATTCAACTCCACCTCTCCTCCCATTACCAGAGATATCTTTTGAAAATATCACAGGGTGAGCCGTACTGTGCTGTTTGACATGCTACTGGTTTAAAACTATGTAGTGATTTACCATGTATTCCAAACACACTTTAAAGAATTTTCAGAATTATCAGTCCAGAAAGTCAGAGACATGAAAAAATTACATGAACACAAGGTAATTTTCCTTTCAAATTAATAATTTCCTACCAAGAACTTTTATTTTGAAGGACAGCCTAATTGAACTAGATCCTGGCAGCTTAGGCAGAAATGCAGGAGTGTGGGGAAGCAGCAGAAATTGTGTCAGGGAGGGGTGAGCAATACCTGCCTGTGTGCTAGTTCCAGAGACCACCAGACTCTTGCTGGTGGAGCACAAGAGACTGAGGAACAGCAGAGCTGCACCCTCCACAACATCAAAGAGATGTTGGTTGAGGTGAAGTCAAGACCTACATCTAAGCTGCTGTTTCAACCAGTCCTTTGCTTACACTGACAGCAGGAACATATTACCTTTGAGTTTCTTTTCTAAGTGCTCCTCAAGAAATAACAATCTTTTCTCAACAGACTAATTGAATTTACCAGAGCTTCTTCAGTGTGCCTTAAATTGTCACAGGTCATTAAAGTACTGTGCAATGTGAAGACAGTTACTGCCTTTGATGTTATAGAGAAACCTTTTTAAAAGCCTGGCTTTATCAGTCCCTGTTCTAGAAGGTTTTCAAAACCCAACTGGGTAAAGCTTTGTGCAGCCTGGTGTGATTTCATAGCTGATCTCTGAGCAGGAACTCGGGTTGAAGAGCTCCTGAGCTTCCTCAGAAGAAAAAATTATCCTATGATCAGGTTAGATAACATTCCAAAACAGAACAAACAAACAAAAAGTAATACGCACCCCTAGGACTATTTGGGAAGGAAGTTGTGCATAACCCTACCAAAAAAACCCACCCAAAATCAAGGACTGAGTATAAATTCAAATTACAAAGCACCACAAAAACAACTCAGAACTTTTCCTTCAAGCCAACTGAACAGTTCAGCATGATTCCAAATGTACCTTTACTGTAATATAACTAACGTATTTAAGGTTGTAGAAGTAAGTAGTTTTAATACACAAAGTGAAAAATCTACTAAACAGATTTCTGCATACAACTTTTAATAGAAACTCGGTGAAGGAACACGAGCTAGCAGCAAGATTTTTGTTTTTTTCTTTGTTGTACAGTATTGGATTTACATGCAGCATCATTAAATGGTAAGATATTTAGACAATAACATACCTAAGATATTAACATCATTTGAAGTAAATCCATTTTCACTAATGCAATGAGTCAAAATTCCCTATTAAAAATTTGCTTCAATACAAAAATAGGAATTTTAACGAACGAGCAACAAACACACATATATATATTGTCTGATCAAAACATCATGTAATTGAAAATCCAAGTTTATGTATTACAAGGAAAAAATGAGGTAACAGGGTTAAGTAATGGTTGACAGAAAATTGAAGACTTCCAAGATTTGTCCCAGAAGAATCCTCTTACATTTTGTTTCTGAAAGTGTATTTAATCAACCTTGTTAAGGTGCCAAATATGGAATAAAGCTTGTTATAAACAAATATATTCTCTCTTCAACGGGCAAAGAACAGGTTCACCAGTTACCAAAAGCTCCAAGCAGTAGCTGCAGAGTTCACTAAATACATTATTCAGTTTTAACATTGGAATTATATTATGAAGATGAGTAAGTTTAGTACACTGTTTCTCTGGGCTCACTCAGATAACCAGAAATTGTATACTATGCACCATCAGGATTAAAAATTTTATTTAAAAACCAGTCACATCAGAAGTAGTAAAAAAAAATGTTCACAGCTTCTCTCCAGACCTCATTTTATGATCAACAGTTTTCAGTTTGGAAAAAGAAATAATAATCACAACTCAAAGAATGTGGAAAGTGTTTTTTTAAGAAAGGAAGATGTCTTAAGAATAAAAAGACATACTTCTTTTAGTCTTAGTTATTTTAAATATTAGATCTGATTAACTAGCTTCTATCAGAGAAACAAGCCTTCCTGGACTTGCTATCATTCAGGAAAGGTCTGATCAGTGTGTCAGCCAAGACTTTCAAAAATTCTAATGCCAGGCTTAGGCTTCATTTGTTCTGGCAGCATTACTCATGAGAGTAGTGCTCAGGCTGTATTGTATTTTAGGATGTGGGAGTTCCCAAGTACTATTACTTCATAATTCAACAATAACCATCATAGATGGTAAAAAAAAAAGCAAGATGTTTAATTACAAGAATTTATCTTCTGTGCAAGGTTTGTAACTGAAATATCCTTATCTCTCAAGTAGCTGACCAGAGGAACACTGCTTGTAAACAGACTTCTACTTCATGCTAAGGGAATATGAATAGTATTTTAGACATATACTGGAGAATTTACATTTCAATGCTTACAATTATTTACTGGAATAATGAGAAATTTGTGTTCTAATAACAAAACTCTGGTGACTTAAGTAATACTGGCTTTCAGCTTCTAGGTACAAGTAGTCAGAAAATAACAAAAAATACCAGTGTAGTCTACACTTAACTCTGTGGAAGTAACAGGCCACATCAACTTACACCAAGACATAAACAGCACAGAGAACATTTGCAGAAGAGGACATATCTGGCCAGTGAAGATATGTTACAAGAAAATCAAACTAAACATTTTTCAGACGTGCAGATTAAAAATGACAACTAGTAAGATGCAGTCTTAAGTATGACCTCCACACCAGTGATGTCTGGTCTTGTAAACTCCTGTCTGACCCTTCCAGTTCATACAAGGACATGAAAACCCTTTACCTGTATAACTGTTCTGACAGATGCTCCTTCAAACCTTTAACTTGGTTGTCTGCCACAGACACCTGCCCTCAGTTGAGCCTGGCAATCCCCTCAGCAGCAACTCACTTCCCAGCTCACCAGCCACCTTCATAGCTGCCCCATAGCTGCCTGGGCCTCTGTCGTGCAGCCCCTCACATGCCTTCACTGAGGACCACTCTTTTTTGGTTCTTTACAGGGTAAGTATGTACTGACAGTGCCAGAGCACAATACAACTCTCCTATTCATGGAAGAAATTAACTCCTTTGGTAGTGTTATTTCAGTGAAGCATAGGCAGCTTCAGTGACTCTGAGAGTATAAATGTATAATGTATAAAGCACTGCCACAAACAAGACAACATTCGAATGCCCTTCCCGTGTTACCCTCCTCACCCGGAAGCATTGGCTAAAGTTCACTTTTGTCCAAAAGCAGGGTGCAGGAGGAAGAGTCTCAGTGATAGGCAGGAGTTACCAGGGTGCACAAGGAAAGGGCTCAGTTCAGCAACTCCTCTCCATCATCCACGGAGTGCCACCAACAGACAGCATCATCAGAAGGGCAGAGAATAAGAAGCACAGTCCCTTTCTGTTCCCAACACATGAAAAGCCCAGGGAGTCTCCATATATTGGGGTGTATGGTTTTAAATTTAAGTCTTTTTTCTTTTTCCTTTAAATAAGGCAAGCAGATTGCCTGCACAGAGCACGCCTTCAGCCAGCACAAGCAGCTATGTATGTCTACCAAGTTGCCAATTTAGTATTATGAAATATCTCTACAAAACATCCCCACTTAATCTGGACTAACATAATCCTGAGAGCTTCACTTTCCATCTCTTTCATGCATGTGTTTCATGCATCTTTATTTCTTTATAATAAATAAATAACCTTTTTTATTTATAATAAAAAACATAACTAGTCAAAAATCTAATTTATTTCAAAGCTTTTTAAAAAGTTGCATTTTCTTCAGCAATAGCTCACTAACAGACCTGAAGCTACCATAAGCAACACAAAACTCTGGTCTTTTCAGAATCATCATGAAAAATGACCCTCAAAATGCAGAATTATTGTAGGAAAACAAATTTGAGCTAGTGGTATAACAGGATAAGAAACTAAAACCAGGCACTCACACTGCATACAAGAAGTAGACAGAAAAATGCAAAACACATGAAAGATTCATAACCTCTGTCATACACCACCAAAAATTACAACTGGGTTGTTTCAAAGCAAATCTTTAGTCATGCTCAATGCAGAGGAAAGCTTACTTACTACACTGACATAAGAGAAAACATTTACAGATGCGGAATGACGGGAGATCTTGCAATTATTATTTAAAAAAAGGAAAAAAAAACCCAAAACAAACAACACTACTCATGTGGACTTCATCACAATGCCTTTCCACAAAAAACACTGATGGAGAATTTCAACACACAAATAATTCAAATTAACTCACTACAGAACACTGACAAATGTGCAACACTTGCAATTCTTAAACATGCACACAGCACTCTTACAAAGGACCATTTCTCCTAGAACATTTAAGAGATGCACTAATGACAGCTGAAGTATAAAAATAAACACAATCACTCTGTTAAAAAAAATAATGCAAAATTGTAACTTTCTCATTTTAGAATGTATATTATTTCCAGATATGTTTAGTATTATCCTCTTACAAAAACCAAGAAGTCCTGCATAATTCCATCTCTGCTCATTCTGAATTGCATGACATACCTGAAGTTGTAGTAATCCCCAGTCTTTGATCAAGAGCTCTTAAAACTCTATTTAAACTGAATTAGGCAATGTTTAAAAAAATATATCTAGTATTTCTAGCTCTGTTCTAAGCTTATCAAATGTTTCAGTTAATTTTCCACAGTCTCAATACATTGTGCTTCATTGAGAGTGCCCCATTTACAACAATTTCTGATAGGTGAGATCCATCTTAACTCATTATTTGTATAGTTAAAGTCCTATATAATTAAATAGAGTCTTTGCTTTCTTAAAGAACAGAGCACAGCACTCCTAATGCAACAAAATGTAATTCAGTCCGAAGCAGAACTACAATTCTCTTGTATTTCAGAAGAAGTTGAAAAATGTTTTCAACTGTCATGATAACTGTTAAGTTAGAGGCTGCTTTAAACTTCTGAATTCAGAAGTGCTGTAAGAGACTCTTCTCTTCCAACAGCTCACCAAAGAACATCCAGTCCTATCAGACATTTAAGGAATGTGTGCAAAACTGATTTAATTCGAATATTCTATGAAGCAGTTAATTTTACTAAGATCTCAGACACAGAAATGCTTCCTGTTAAAGGGACATCTACACTACTCAGTGTTCAAGGGCTCATGTTAAGGTGTTTAAACTCTGAATTAATATTCCCCGAATCTTATTCCAAAATATTTTCCATACCTGCTTTTTTCTTAAAACAAAAAAAAATATTGTGCAAATGTAAAAGACAGTTCATTTTTGGTGGGGAGGTTGGGTTTGGTGGTTTGGGAGTTTTTTCATGCAAAATGGGAGAAGGTCCCTTTAACAAGGAAGGAGACAGGTATCACTTAATCAGGATGTGGGAATGGAATCTGTACCTATGGGTAAATGGCAATGCGTTCTGGGTTGGTTCAGCCCTTGGTTCTGAGTTCTGCGTCACTTCTGGCATCACTCGCTCATCATCTGTCCCGTTAATACTTTCCGGCGTTAAAGGAGACTGAATATCCCCTCCAGCTGATTCCTTAAGTAAAACAAAAAAACACATTAAAATTACAAACAGCCCTGCTCAGGAGAGCTATGTGCATGTAAGGGCCAACATGAATTCTCAAACGATACACAAATTTAGGTTCAGCTTTCCAGCATTTCTCATGGCAGTATTTCACCACATGAATTTTAGAAGTAGTTTATTAACATAACATTCACATTATCTTGTACAAAACACAACTGACCTATGAATTATTTGCAAGTATTCTTGTATTGCTTATTACAGCGCTCTCTCTCTTACCTGGTATTACATTCTGCCTTTATCCTGCTACACAGTGCATGACTACTGACACCCAGGATTCTTGTCTTTTATTTTATATTCTAATATGGTGAAACAAACAATTCTAATATTTGTTTCAAAAATCTTTCATATTGTTTATTAACCAAAGTGACATGAGAAGGGCCACTGGTGGTGCATCCACTGTTTCACACATGAGCCATCTGTAAAGAACGCTTGCTCAGCGAAGCCCCTGAGAAAGTTTTGCGGGCACATTAGTGGCTTAGTTCTTGCTGGCTGTGGTATTGTCTGTGAAGGAGAACAACCCGGCTACACCCAGACAGCTTCCACTACTGCTATGTAACTGCACACATGAAAAACTTAATGGTTGTCCCCCAGCAAAGGGCACTCCTGGGGATTTAATCACGCTTCCCCACTCCTATATGTACATTTGTGTTTTGGCCAACAAACACCATTTGCTAATTTTTTAGTCACTGAAAATTATTTATTTTTTATTCAAACAAAGTACAGCCTTGTAGCCCACATTCTAGTTTAGAACATTATAGGCTTTTCAGTCCCTGCATGTGGTTTAATTTTAGTGTTTTCTTTCCTATTCTATTCTTTTTCAAGTAATGGGTTTTGCAGGAGATCAGTCACATAAGCTAAGCAGCTCATCTTAATTTTCAAATGTCTTAGCAGGATTTCAGTAACCAAGTGACAACATTTAACTCTGAAATAGAAGAGCTTCATGAATAGAGTTCAATGAATGTCACAGAGGGGTGTCTATACAGCAGAGGACTGGCTGAATTACAGAATTTCCATAAGTTAAACATCTTCAGCCAGCCTTCTACCACCTGCATGGGAACTAGATAAACTGCTATTTAATGTTACTAAGCTTAAGCACAAGCAGTCCCTGAAGTCAAGAGCTCCTCTCCCCAGCTCTTTGACACTCTGCATAGGAAACTGAAGAACAGCAATCTCAGATGGAACTGCAAAGTATCTGAAGGTCATCATGATCATACAAGATCAGGGTTTAATTCTGAACCTCCGCTTGTAGCCTTTAGTTAGTTTAAAAGGATAAAGCCTTCTGAAAGCCAGTACTGAAGCCAATCCTCCATCTGTAGGAGATGTCCTTGACTTTGAGACTTAATTAGGTGGAAAAACCCAGTTCTTTTAAAGAATATAAGATCATCACTTTCCACACCTTTCTGGAGTCCCTCAACCAAAAAAATGTTGTTGTTCAATGTTTTCATTGCACTTTAAATTACAATAAGCCTTTGCAGCACAACAATTGTCAAAATTTTGCATTTATTCTGCCACATTTTTCATACAGTGAGAGATACGTATCTGACTCTACAATATGAATTAGTGGGTGATACAACATTTTAATACTGACTTCAAGTTATATTTTATTTAGCATTCGTGCACATGCACCAGTGTCTCCATTAGTAAATTCTTACTGATTAAAAAGCAGAAATAATTAGCTCACACTGATTTAATTCCACAGATAAAAACCCTTATTTATAACATAAATATAGTGGTTTTATGATATGAATGAAAACTGTTACCTACTTTCAGAAAGCTTGCTATTTTACACTCAAAACTAGTAAGTGTTAATACTTTAAAAGTCAACATTTTTACAGAACATTTTACTGAACTGAAACTGAATTGAAATTAAGTGTGAAGAGAGCAGTAAGCAAGATAACCCAGCAAATAAATTATTCTACACAAATTATATGGTTTTGCCTATTATTATCCTTCACAGGATAGACATTTGACAAACAATTTCTACTGACACTGAATGAAAGGCTTTATGGACCCAGGAGTTTCTCTTATTTCCTCCTCCCAAACTACACTAAGTATTCTGAAAAATACATACCTCTCTACGAAAAAAACACACTCTACAAAATCTAGATGGCTTGTATCTTTAAGTTTGAATTCCTGCACCACCATTATTAGATACATAAAGCCAAAGCCTACTTATTAAAATGTTTTGAGTATGAATAAATAAAAAATAGTTCAGTAGGAGAAAAACAAATGTGCAAGTTCCAACTAGACTTATTTTTCTGTACAGCACTCTCATAGACTTCTAATTTGAATGCAACTGAAGTGAAAAACGTTAATGCAGACAATCATAGTCTATGTAATACCTGAGGGCTCACTGCCTGCAAATCCAAGAGGGGCTGATTTTGTATGTACAAGAGAAGCATCAGATTCTAGGATGTGTTTCTTCCACCAGTAATAAAGGTTAATTAGTGCTCTCAGACACTCACAACTATCCTTGCCTGATAAATAATTTATGTGCAAGGAAATATAATGAAATTGACTACAAATAAAGCACCAAAGACAACAGAAAGCCACTCACACTGGACAATTGTTTTACAAATGTTTAAAAAGAATGTCTTCCCATTTTAGTCAGAGGAAAAGAATTTTAGAAAGACTTTTGTGAGATGTTCATATGTAATGAAGTTTTTATTCCTTACCACTGTAGTTTCACACATCCACTCCAGACTTCACAGAGCTGGGGAAAAAACTGCGGTCAGCTTAAGAAGAGATTTTCATCCTTCCCTTCTAGCTGAGGTAGCAGGTTAATTTAGTTCTAACATTCAACGGTATAGAAACGATATTGAAAAACATAGCTCTTAAATTGAAAATGACAAGTCTTCCTATAAATCAGTGATGTATTTTAATGCCTGATAATTCTCAGCCATGACAGTTACAAATAGGTTTTTAATACATTTGAAAAGAAAGGATTAACAGCTCTCCTGTGGTACCACTGTTGTATTATATATAGGTTTTCTGGAGAATATTGAACTTTAAGTCACTCACCAGTCGTGGAGTTACACACGCTCTTGAGGATTAGTATTTTTCCACATGATGAGTAGGCAAGACATGAGAGTCTGGCTCAGGTATATTTTGCTATTTAAGAGTTTGTCAGAGATCTGCACTGCCTAATGGAGCTCTGACCCTACTAATAGGTATACAGGACTTCAGTGATGCCAAGCAGTATAAAAATGACAGTGCACACAGTATATAAACTAAATATAACATAGGGGAATTCATCAAAAAATGCCTCAATTTTAAAATCTTACAAACAAAATGCATACACTCACAAAAGAGTCTCTACAGTAAAACAAAGGTCTTCACAGCACAGACCAAGCCACCTTTTAATGGTGTCTAAATAGAGAACAGAATAAAAGGAGTAGGTCATTCCAAAATCATGAACACACCAATTCCAGCTTGCTTTCCTACTATGTATTATACTGCTTTCTCATTAAGTATTCCATACACTTCCCTGGCTGCTGTTCATGGTTCTTCTCTGTGCAGTACTGACTGGCAATGGTGTAAGTCTGCCAGCTACTGATTCAGATACAATAACAATTATGAGAAATGTTTGTTCCAGCACAGAAATTCACATAACATCCCAGAAAGTTACTTTTTCAACAAGCTTTTTAAGCAAACTTTGGACTTCTACAAAGAAAAAGCCAACAGGTTTTTTTGCCATGACCATTTTGCCAAAACCAACCCAATTCTTGCACTAAAAAATTATGTGATCCTGCAATTTTTCAGGCAACAGCTATTCCTTATAGTCTGCATAAAAAGGGATCAGAATTGCAGATAAGACTATTTTGAGTAAATCAGTCACCACACAATATCAAATATTAACAGAAGTCTTAATCTGAAAAGACCAGGGTTAAAAGCAATATCTGAGGACAGATTCTTGCTTAGAGAAAAAGAACTGAAGTTCAAAAATTCATTTGCTTGCAAGACTGATAGAGTGAGACTGCAGACCACACAAACTGCTCTATTTGGTTCTACACTTTCACCAAGTTAAAGTTTGTTTAAAAAAGAAAAGAAAACAAAACGAAACAACAAGAGGGGGAATACACACAGTTTTCAGGCTATTGCTTCCTGTGAGCTCAGTGAACTCCAGATCAAACTGTTGCTTTTAGTGCATAGGCAAGTTTGTAACTGAAAATAGACTATGGGTGGCTTGTCACTGTAACAGCCATGAGTTCCTGATCTAAGCAAATTAATTCCCTATATTGTAAGATGGGTCTGGGAAATAGGAGGTGGCACAGCAGGAGAATCAGTATTTTAGTTTTATATAAATAAGGTAAGAGCATTGTAAAGCTTTATTACCTAAGGCTGAGTTGAAGGGACACCAGATGGAGGTACCTATGTGCATAGGTGGTCTCAGAAGTAAACAGTCTCCAGACATATCAGATAAAGTGTGTACTATTATACAAAGCCATTTTCATACAGACAGGTTCGAAGTACAAGTTCTGACACAGAAACAATACATTCCTCATTTCAAGAAAGCATCAGACAATATCTCTCTTTTAATTTGTTGGTCCAGGCCACCATCTTTCTGTGGACAAGTGAAGGTCTTTTTACATTTAAGGTAAATGGTGATTTTATGTATTATCTAATATTCTGGGGAAATAAAGCGAAGCCTGTTGGTAAATAGGAGGAGAACAGGCAGTATTAAAGAAACAGTAAGAATGCAGAGTTTAGAATTAGCAGCATTATAGCTTAAGGGAAAAAGAATTCCTACTATTGAGTAACCACAAATCCAGCTATGTATTGCTTTCTTTCTACTGTGTGTTACACACACACAAAAGCCAAACAATATATGCTGTCAGATGAAATAGAATATTCAAAAAATACTCGACCCTGAGCTACTACTTATAGGCCATTGAGGCATCTTTCTGGTGGAAATGCCTAGAAAAACAGTACCAGTATTTTGCTAAAGCTCCTAACACCTTAGAGAAGCAGCCTAACTTCAGTGGACCTTAGATAAGACTGTTCTTAAGTTTTAGGATAGCTAACTCAAGCAAGTACTTGAGCTACAAATACATACTCTATTTCTGAGATACTTCTATTGTTATGTCTAGTTTTATATTCCTTCCCAATTTCACAACTTTTTGCAGAACATTCAGAATTGAAACTCACACATACCAGTAGTATATGCAATGAACAGCAAACGCCCTACACAGGGTTTTGTTACACTATTATTTGTTGTAGAGATATTTTAATAAAGATCAATCTGTAGGGACATACTGACTGCAGAAAAAAGCACATGTACTTCTCTTAAAATTGCGTAGCAGAGAGGGTAGCCAGTGCACCATATCTGGTAATTAACTGATAAATAATAACAGCATTTATTTTAGAGCAGTACCAAGAGAAATAAAACATTTTGTTTGACACGTATGTTTTGCCAGTCTCCAGGTAGGAGAGCGACTGACACTTGTAGCTGAGTTACCATTATATATCTCACTACTTGCACACTACCTCCCAGTGCCTTTCTGTGAAAGATACCTAAAAGAGCCAGACTCCTGTGAAGTCTTAACTAGCCCCTGAAAATGTCTCTCTCCTTCCTCTTTTACTCTCCCTCTCTGTAAAGGATCATTAGGCAAAAGATAAAGAAGAGCTGTAAATGACTGAGAAAGGCAACACCTGAATTATCTGCCTTGCAGCCACTCTTTGGCAGCTGGTCAAAATAACAGCAAGTGGTCCTCTGTATGGCTCAAGGATCCTGCTTCCCTTCCTGCTACCAAGCACCCATCTTCCCCCAGTCATAAACCTCAGAATGAGCCCCAGTGCTATGAAGTGCTACAGTTTGCTATGAAGCCATTGTCTTTCATCTGCTCCAGAGTTCCTGATTCAAGTCCCTTCTCTCTGAGGAAGTAATGAGAAGCTTCGAGTATGTGAAGAATATTATGCTGATGTGCCGGCACTTGCACTAACTGTATCCTTCTGAATAATATGCTAACTTACCAGCACAGTGAAAAGTTAAGCCCTGAATGTAAAATTATTCCTAAGTGTGCAGTAATTAAATTGCAGCTCTCAATATGCATTACAGAATCACTCAAGGTAACATTTCTGTAACTGCCTACAGTATAAAATGTTAGGTTCCATGTATAAAAGGAAATCTGTCCAGAATACTAATACTAATAGCTCATATACTTTAAGAGAAAGCTTTAACCATGGGCAGCTGCCAGATGAAAGCATCTTGTCTCTAAGTAGTTCAAGTTCATGTCCAAACCAAACACTAATTCACTCCATTCTACAATGTTGGATTTACCTTCTGAGTCTAGAATATTAATAAACATGTCAGAAGAGAAGCAGAGTAATTGTTTTGCCTATAATATTGAGTAACTAGAGGCCTAGCTGAAGCACTTCACTGTTTCTAAAGGCAAGTATATATTATAGGTTGTAACACTGAAATACCTGCTTCCATTATCTCCGTGTTTATTTATGGAATTTATCAGAAAGTGAGATACAGCCAAGGAAACTAATAAAAAAGGCCTTACTTTTATCCTATCACAGCAATGCAAGGAGTTAGTCATTAACAGCGAAGCCAACCTAGTACTTGGGCAAAATGCCTACTGCAAAACAACAGGAGGTTGGTTCACTGGGTGTATTCTTGTGGTTTCCACTGACTTCTCTTGGAAAGACACCAAATGTAGCTTCCTGGTGGAAATAAAACTATTTGTATAGTATGTTACAAATAGCCTGCCATCTTTGTTCCATCAAAGATCAGGAGCATATTACTGTGTAAAGCACCCAACAGATGCACTGATTCAATGAATTAAGACTCCCCAGAAAAAAGACTCAGCTGCTTTAATCCTACTCAACTCAGTAACCCCTGCTGTAGTTTTAATGCTGCTTCATCCTCCAAGAGAAGGAATTACCTTTGTCTTCGCTATTGGTTAAAACAAATAGCTACACACAGAGACAGAAACACTGGAGAGGAGGGGAGAGCAGAAATGGAGGGGCATAAAAGCCCCATGCAATTGCTTTTTTCAAAGCAAATTCAACACACTGCACAATACTACACAGTAGGAAATAAAAAGAGTTTGTTGTTTTAACTTCGATTTTTGTTGTAATAATTCTTCTGTGAAAGTCCTTTACAGTGCACCACCTGAAGTTTTATAGATACAGTACGGAACAAACACAAAGGTGTTCACTATAGATTTACTTACATAACTGCTCACCATGTTTACTCATTTTCTGGGTGAAGCTCAAAGAAAGGAATAGGAGTAAACAAAAGGCAAATTTTATTTTAAAACAAGTCCCCCTGACACTTCTGTAGCGTATGTTAAATGTATTCTTAGACTTCTTGACACTTCCAGCTGACTGTTGAGAGTATTCATGGTAACTGAGAAGTATCCCATCCAATTTTAGTACAACATCTGTGTGTACGGTACAATACAGTAAGTAGCACAGACATGGAGTACAAGGCTTCAATCAGGCAACAAGACTCACTTGAGAGGGTGTACTTGTTAGCTCCATCTTTTCTTGGGATTTTTCCTTTGCTAGTCGTGCAGCTTCTTTGAATTCCTGAAATTTTTCAGCAAACTGAAGATACATATTTAAAAAAAAAAAAAGAAAAAAGAGAAAGAGTAGGTGTGAAGTAGTACTTTACATGCAGAACAGAATGCTGCACTTAACATTTTACAAAGTCAAATTCTGTCAGCAGAACTTTTTAGTTTTCTCATTATATACTCATTTAAGTGAGTTGCACAGTGATGTCACTTTCAGACATAATGCACACTGTTTGTATGTCATGAAAATTATGATGTAATGAAGTTTGATCTGCTGCTCATAATGTTAAAAACCTTCACCACAGACATGGCTAGTAAGTAATAAGCTGCCTTACACACATGATTTCAGACTTAGGTTTTACACCCTTCCTGACAATAAAGGATCTGGTTTGAAGCCTACTGTGGTCATTATTAGCCTAGAGTTTTCAAAGGCTTCATTCTTTCATGACTGAAATACTGATTTTTCCTCAGATTTTAACAGCATTTATAATTTCAATAGCTGTTTATGGAAGCAGCAACAGGAATATTGAGTGAAGTTCATTTCTCGATTGTTTATTCACATCAATCAAGTTAAAGAACAGATTCACTGAACTAAACACTTGTATATACTAAGTTGAAGAATTGCATATTGAACTGCCATATGAAGCTTGATTTCTATGGTGCTGGTACCTCTTCCAATAAATAACTAAATCAGCCATTTGGAAAAAAATTCACCCTTAAACTTGAGAGATTAAATCACTTTATTAAGAATGGGGGTTAATTTCTCTGGCTAGAAGAAAGTTTTGCTTCATAGATCTCAGCTTGATACTACACTAATTGCTATAATAGCCAAGCATTAGTTTTTGTTTCTTACTGCTTTTATACAGAACATTATCTTCTTATGATCAGCTTAAGACTGAAATCATTCTGCAAAAACACTGGAAGCTTCACAAACAGCTTCTAAAACTCCCTAGCAGCAGTATATAAAGAAATTCATTTGCACTCAATGCATTTACAAGGCATGAAGGCTACCCTTTGTGTGACTCATCTTTCCAGCTTTCTTCAATCAGAACTTCACTCGCCATGCAAGACCTAAAGAACCTTACTGTCTTTAAACTTCTGGTAGGCTATGAGTATTTGAGGAAATATAAATTCTCTCTATTTGTATGCTACATTTCACCTGTCAGGTTATTTAAAACCATGCATTTCCTCAAAGTCTAATCCAGCACCAAAACATGTCTCAGAACATGATAAAATTGGCAACAGATCACCAGAACTAAATGATACTTATTTAGAGACTTGTACATAGACCTCAAAATCTGATGGGTAACCTATCAAATCAGCTTTAAGACCAGAGGAGTGATGAATGGAAAACATGATGCTGAGGTTTAGAATAAATGGCTGAAAACAGACAAGGCAGTAAATACGATTTTCTGTATCACAATGGTGGAAACTGTAAAAAATATTAAGACAGACAAATGGATACTGTTCTAAGAAGAGCCAACATGACTAATGTAGTGGAAACTTTCACAAATTTACTGGAACTCCTTGAGACAGCCAGGCGATGTATAATAGCAATCTCTTGATAAAATTCCTGAGTAATGAAGATGAGATCTCACAGTATAAAAGGAAAACTTTTCTGGAGGACCAGTATTTTAAGAAGAAGATAACAAGTTGTACAGGGAGATTACAGGAGGCTCTTACAACTATTTATAACGGCGTTTTTCCCATTTAGCATATTCTTAAATTATAAAGAATAAATCAGATCAACTAATTCAAAGTGGAAAGACAGACAGCAAACCTGAAAAGAGTATTTCTTATTACACATCAATACTATCAAAAGTAGAGACTTATATTCTCAATGACAAAGTCGTCTCATTTTTTTTCTGAAAATCATGGGATATTCTGTTCCTCCTACTGCACAGCAAGAGGGACTCTGTTACAAATCCTGTGAAAGGAATATTCTTCAACACAGAAAACATATTTCATCACAGACTGCTGATAGAACAATCTGTAGGTGAACTTTTGGTCTAACTTATTGAGAAAAGGTCTAATGAAAATAAATCAATTTCATGTAAAACCAGTATGCAATAAAATTAAATATCTGAGTGCCATTATTTTTCTATAAAATAATCTCACTCCACTAATTATCAATCACAATAATTGCACAAAAAGAGGTTATCACTGTTGCACCCTACTCTAGTAATTAGCGTAGGAGGACAAAAGCACATTAACCAGAAGCGAATATCCAGTTTATTCTATCTGCTCTATTTGCTTCATTAAAATGTTGGAATCAGTCACAGACTAGACTAATTTTTTTTTTTTTTTATTGCAGGCTGTCTTTTGCTCCCTGGAACTTGAAATATTGTATTGGGGCCTAGAGACACTGCTGCAAAAAATATTGCATACAACAGGGTTGTTCACTTAAGGGTTTTGGTAAATCAAATACAGAAAAGAAGTTAAGGCAACTTTTAGAAGTAAGTTGTTTTGGAACAAATCCACTAATACAGTTTATTTGTTAACCCTGTTATTAATATCCAGTAGTGCCTTCAGCCCTCAATCAGATTTCATGTTCTACAGTGCTAGGTGTACCACCAAAGAGTGCTCTGGTAAACCTGACTATGATGCCAGTGAACAGAAATGAGTTTATAATCTGAGCAGAGAGACAAGACAAGAAAAAGAACACAGATAAGATTTTTCTAAAGCTACACAGCAGATCCAGGGTTTCCAATTTAGGTTTTCTGATTCCAAGACCAACGTATCTACCAACTCCAGTGACTGTAATGTAAAGAAATTTCCTTTCTCCATCAAATATGGTTTTTAATTTTAAAATAACATAAAAAGTTTTACCTTTATGAATTTTTGTAGTAACAATCAGCAATTTCAATTCACATCAGTACTGAGATATCATAATATACTACAGCATCATATTAAGGTATAATAGAACAGGAACAGTCTGCTGAAAAGGTCTTGAAGATTCATTACCATAAGCTCCATAAAAGGTCTGTGACTTGGCATTTTTCTCAATAGATTTGCGTATTCTTTGTAAAACACAGCAGTCTGAGTAACTACTAATCAAAACTGCATTTAGGATAAAATATTTACTGTAGCTTTTCACGTATTTTTTTCAAGAGCAATATAGTTTTAAGCCAAAGCCATACTTAAAACTCTTAGACATCCGTTTGAAGGCAGTATAGAATAGGACTGTAATTAAGAAGGCAGGTAGAACCACATGGAGAGAGCAAGAAAAGAGTCAAGAAAAGGACAGATAAAAAACCAAAAATATTTTCACTGGCAAGGATAACCTAGTGTTTAAAGTCAGTCAAACACAGTGCACATGACTACCTTATGATACTCTGCCTCCAAAGAAGCATTCTGTGGTACAGAAAAACAAGCTAGTCAACGGAATAAGTTAAACTAAATTAGTCTTTATTCTAAATCCACTGAAATACTGAGAAATGTTATTACTACATTGGCAAGCAAGTGCCTCTGGGACATACAAACCAATATAAGTGACAAAGTTTCCAAGTTCACTGATGCAATAACAGGCACACAAAAGCACACATGGTATTAATATCATCCAAAATTTCCTGTATTTGTGTTACTTTGTGGAAATGAAAGCTATCTGATTATGAAAGAAAAATAAATCTTACAACTTAATATTTGTTCAAAAAAAGTACTGGTTCTTATTTTAAGGTTTTTCTAACAGGTTTATGCTTATCCTTGGTTAAGTGGCAACTTCTCAAAAGGGCAGGTATGAATTTTCATTTGGGTGGGGTTTGGTTTGGGTTTTTGTTTTGTTGGGGTTTTTATGTATTGTTTTGTGATGAGCCTTTTGGTTGGATTTTGTTGTTTTGGTTTCTTTTTATATAACAAGCCAATCTATTTCTTACTTAAATCTGTACTACGCATTTATTACAGTTGGGTTTCCAGACCTTTTGTATACTTCGAAGATGAAAATTCTCTGCTAAATGTAGAGAAATGTTCTTAAACTGAACTGAAATTCCTCATCTAGAGAAAAATTGACACCAGCTTGTATAGGTTTCTAGACTCACCTACTGCAGTAGTATTAATAGCAATAGGCATTGTAGAAAGGGTGCTCTGGGGAACTATACCACCAGTTTGAGAAACAGGGGTTACTCCTTTCCTTGGAATAAGTACCTCCCTCTGCATAAGCAGAGCAGAAAAAAACCCTCACGGACAGCACACAGTTTCTTTGGTAAACATTCCAACTTTTGCATTCCAATAAGAAAATGTAGTTTTTCTTTTATGCTGAATGTATTTCACACTAGCTTTATTTTAAGCCTGAAGATGTTGAAATATCTGTAATTTAACGCACTACGTAGTAGGAAAGTGAATGTGGCTTAAAAGACAAAAATGCATCTGAAGACTACCAGCATTTTATTTCCATAGGAGCTCTAAATACAGAAGAAAAGCTGAACTGTTTCATCCTTCAAATTCTGTCATGAAAAACTGTAATGGAAAAACAACTTCAGAAAAAAGAGAAACCTAACAAATCAGTAATTATAAGAGTTAACAACATACATTGTGTTGGCTTATATCTCCCACATTCTCTCCATCAATTAAAAGAAAATTTGCAGGTATCACACTTTGTCTTGTCTTTTTACACTATAAGAATCAATACAGAACAATTTTTGTAAATTATTTTTTAATAACAACAACAGTAAAATTAGTTTTAAATAATAACAGTAGCAAGTACTGACTCAAGATACACTGGGCAGGAATCAAGTATTCTTAAGCTGCTTGATTAGCTGAACAGTTGCCACTGGTCATACTTACTTTTGAAAGATGATGTTCAGACGAAAATCCCAAGCCATAGACTGTATTCGCCCTGCTGTCTGCCCACTGACCAAACTTCTGGGATGTTTTAGTAAATGTCATGTTGGGGGTGATGGTGCTATTTATTATTGCCTGAAAAAATAGTAACGGTTGTAAGAGAAAGGTTTTTTTGTTTTTTTATTCAAAGACTACTCAAAATGGAAAAAGCCAACACTCTAGTCAAGTATCTGTGTATACTGAATGAGACACACACTGTGAACTAAGGGAGCAGTTTTCTAACTCAATGACAGCTAAAATTACAGAAGTGTATTTTCACATACATTCTGTAAAAGCAGCAAAAGCTGGAGGGGTGGGGGGGCACCTGTTTGCAACTGCAAGCAGTCATATAACAGCAGGTCTAAAAGAAGAGCTTTAAAGCATCTGCATAAGCTAATGAGATCAGAATAGAACTGTCAAAGTCCATTTTTATCTCACAAATGTATTTCTTTGTCCACTAATGAAACACCTCTCAAGCTGCAGTTTAAGCAGCACTGTTGCATTCCCCCACCCCCTCTGCATATGCAGTCCTCACTTTGTGGAAAATACACAATGAAACAATGAGGACAATTTCTTTTTAAGTTTCTGTACTAAAAGAATCTGGTTTTCATTTATATACACACAGGCATGCCTAATAGTGACAGGGTCATAAACCAACTACAGAAGAAGAGCTGCTCTTAGAATCATTTTTCGTCTCTTTCTTGTTTTATACAGGATGGCAGAAGCACATCCTGCAGCATACAACTTCTACTAACATACACAAAATCGGCAACTACTAGATGATATGCTGGCTCCACTAAAAGCAGCTAAAGTTTTACCACAGATTTCAACAGTATTTCCATCACATTAAAGTTTGTAGAAGTGTTCAAGGCCAGGCTGGATGGGGACGGAGCAACCTGGTCTAGTGTAAGGCGTCCCTGCCCATGGCAGGAGGCTGGAACTATATTATTTTCAAGGTTCCTTCCAACCCAAATCATTATAGGATTCTGTGGTATATTATTCTAAATCTACAACATAGAACTGTCCAGCTGAATTAAATGATGCCAGTATAGAGCCTGGTGGAAGCCCAGAACAGAGCTGTGCAAATTCACTTCATCTCTCTTGTTGCAGCAACTGTCAGAAGTAATGTGCTGGAAACCAAGTACCCTGTGGACAGTGTATAAAATCGTATTCCTCCCAGCTCAAGCTCTAGCTGTGTTGTGTAGTTTGCTTAAGCCCTAGGTTCCATCCATTGCTAATTAATTTGAATATGCATTAAGATTTCACTGTGTGCATTATGTCATGGATGTAACTCCCTTAATGCAGATGACTTTGAGGTTAGGGACTTATGAGCTCCAAGCAACAAGCAAATTGCAAGCTTCCAGGAGTGACAATGGCATATCTGGTTGCAAATTGAAAAACCATGGAGCAAGAAACCCTGGAGAACCAACCAGCTTTTGCTGAGACTGGTCACTGCTTCAAGCTGACCACATGGCTGGCTGCACAAAAGAGAACCCAAAAGAAGCTGCCTTAACCAGACTGGGCTATATTTTGACAGCAGTCTACATTTAGGCTGGGTTACAATGACTGTCAACTTGCTTCCTTGAAATGGAGAAAGGCTGGGGAAAAAAAAAAAACAAAAAAACAAAAACAAAAAACAAACCCCCAACTTTTTAAAAATTGTTATAGTAGTTAATGAGAAAGAGTTGATGTGATTCTTTCCTTTATTTTCCAGGAGAGAAAAACCAGGAGGCTCCACTCCAGCAGACAATATTAATCCAAGGACAGCAAGTTTCTCACTGGGAAAACTAAATTCAGATGCCAGTGATATAAAACAAAAGTATTTTTTCACTGGACTTACTAATTTCACAAAGAAATAAGGCTTTCAATCCTCTCTGAATTAAAAGCACTATTATGCTGGATCTCTCATGTGCTAAACTAATTATGCTTTTAAAAAGTGCAGTGCTGTAGCATACTACAGATACAGTCAGTTTCAGGTACTTCTATAAAATTTTAGGTATGAACCCTTCATATCTTCATCTTAAATATTAAACTTTTATTTTTAAAATTAAAATTTATAATTAAGCTTGTCTTGCCTACTCAAATAGGTACTACTTTAACTGTTCACCTCTACGCCAGATTTCATTGTACAGTTACCAGTATAACAAATGTCAAATATTTCATCAACTTTGAAGAATGCTATTAGTATAAATGCGCAAGAACCAGAACAGAGTCAATCTGACAGGCAGACACTTAGCTTTTGAAGAAAACTGATTTTGT
Source organism: Melopsittacus undulatus (assembly GCF_012275295.1). Lineage (NCBI taxonomy): Eukaryota > Metazoa > Chordata > Aves > Psittaciformes > Psittaculidae > Melopsittacus > Melopsittacus undulatus. The sequence continues at coordinate 24,390,295 of NC_047557.1, read as the reverse complement.
TATCTTTAGATTTTGCTGGAATTATAAAACAGTTTTCATGTTTTCCTTTCATATTAGTTTAGCTATGAGAAAATAGGGCATGTGTCTCAGCTGTTCATTTTACTGACTGCAAACTCAACTGCTGCAAGATATACAGCAGTGGTCAAATATGATTTTTATCTTGTGCTAAAATTGACAGTGTTGATAATTAAGACACACAGTATTTTTTTTTAACTTCTTCAAAGGAAGACCACTGAAGACCTGTGCATACAGGCCTTACCTAAAGCCTGTATTTAGCATTAAACAGGTTATCACTTTAACAAGTGACTGGTTTATTTTACAACAGTCATTAAAATGCAAAGTTGATCAACTGCAGTAACACTGATGGAAGATTTGGCTCAGAAATCACATATACAAAGCTCATGCAACCTACAGATTGGAAAACTTCTCTTTTACAGAATTTTCTCTTGCTTTAGACTGGCACACATTATTAGGTTGGGGGTTTTTTTCTACCTTGCATCTGTGAAAAAATTACCAGAGCATTAACTAATACTGCATGAACGACATTACTTGATCTTCTTTCTTTTCTGAGTGACTGCCTGAGACTGAACAGAAAAGATAGCGGGATTCTGCGAATAATGCAACTGGTCTGTCTGCAGCATTACTGGGGAAATAATGGAAGCTTCCTTCCATCACCTAGTAGGAGTACTAAACCACATTTTTGCAAGGAGCTATGAAATGACTATGTAATTAAGGAGAACTGAAAGCCTTAGCAACTGCTTAATGCTGTCATGTCATATCGTATAAGAAATTTTACTTTTCAGGCTTTCTCTTGATTCCTGGAGTGGCAGGAGAAGAAGGCTACATGGCCCCTAATTCTGTTAGATTTTTTGTGTCAGGACCTCCCTGCTATGGGCAAAAGGGATTCAAATATTCTGTATGACTATAAAATTTGGCATGTACACTGAACGCCTTGCAGTTCTGGAACATTTTCAGGATTCAAGTCAGAGGGAGCTGCATCTTTTCTTGTGAAAGGTATTTTAAGAGAAGACTGTAGCATCAGAAAACGTTACACAGAATGCATTAAAAATGAAGAACTTACTTCTATTGGACCTATCTTGTTTGAATCTTGTTCGCAAACCCATTGATACGGAGTAAGGAAAAAAAAACCTCTCTCAAAATATACCAAAGACCCCCACAAACAAATTCAAATGGAAATCTGCAATGTACAATAGCATCCTTCAGAGGTAACTGAAGATCATGTCTTCAACATGTCCCGTTTTCAACAAGAGAGATTTCATAACTTTCAGACACCTAGCAGGGAATTTAATTTAGTCCAGCAATCCTACTGGAACCCACTCACCTAAAGAGAGAGAAGGGTGTGAGAAAGAAATAGGACTATCACTCAAATCTAAAGTATCTCTCTCTCAAACTTTCCTTACTGCAGTGTAAGTGAACAGTTGTGTAAGCTCCCATCACTTCCTGACTTAATGTGCAGCACCTCCACTGCTGTAACTGAGTAGCCACATTGATGCCATTCTCTCCACCACGCAGACCCACAGGGTACTGTGAATGCCACTAGCACCAAGGTATACAAAAAAACCTGGTTGCGCCTACTCCCTCCAAAGGAGGGGCATGACAGGTTCAAAACCCAGTACGGGTCGACAGGAGTTTTTGGCCACTGGTAATGTTTATTTGAGGCATTGTTGATGTAAAATTTGTCTCTCAAAGAACCCACAAAAAGTATCTTTATTAAGTTTCATTTCAAAGCTTAAAATGGAGAATTAAATTGTATAGCTTATGTCTGTCCAGTTAACAATATAAGGCATTGCAAGCTCCGATGCCAACAGTGTTACTGGCACCCAGCTGTATGCCATGTAAAAGAGACACTTGTCTAGATGTACTCCTATCTTAGAAGTGCTTTATCTTTACATTTAGCTCTTTGTACATACTACATTGTGTATGTGCAGACATGTAAAAAAAAAGATGGGGTTTCAATAAAAAAAAAGTAAAATAATAATTTCAGAATTATGTTTAAAACCACCTTAAAATTCTTCCATGGGTCTCCCTGCTATATATCTGTGTGTTTCAGAGCAGTGTTGTGTTGTCTAAAAAAATGGGTCTTTCTTAATCCTGACTGGGATTGTAGATCTTAGTCAGACATCTAACACTTGGATGAAAACAGGACTGCAGCAATCATAGAGTAAATAAAAGTGATAGATTGCATTACCAGTACACCTCGCCAACAGTATTGTAATTGTGAAGGAAATGCTGCAGTAGATAAAAGAACAAACAAGTAGATGAACAATTGCTTGACAATTTAACTCAGCAGCCACTTTGTAGGAGTTGCAGCACTGGTCAAAGGCAGAGGAACCCCAGCGGGTACCAGAATCAGGATATCAGTTAAGGTACTACAGATTACCACTGGTAGTCTTGATTTCTTGATTTGGAGCATTTAGCTCCAATCCCAAAGTCTTTATTTGCAAAAAGTCACACAAAGATATTTTAATTATTTGACAGAAGTAAAAGATTAATTTGAAGGAAGACTAGGAAGGGAAGAAACAAAGATTTAAATTTAGAAGAATGATGGCAGGCTGTGATACTACAGTCTCAGTCATTTAAAGTAGTATCATATAGAGATCTTTTGACTATGCAATCTACTTCTATATACTCCTTTATGATAGAAATTCTCCTTCATCGTTTAAAATAGCAATACTCTGGATATTTTTTAAACCAACTTTCAATAAACAACAAAATCTCTGTGAATATTGCTATGCTCTAATGAAGTATTTCACGCCAAACATCATGAACTGATGCATCTCCAGATGTTGCAAATGAAAATCTCCTGAAAGAATTACAATTTTTAATTATATTCTGTGTATCTTCAATGACTTATTGCAGAGCTTTTCTGATATACTGTTTGTAAAGTTACTGGTTTTACACCTACTTGGGATAGAAACCAAGCAATAGTCACATATTTTCTCCATGTCAAATTAATTTTCTAGACAAGGTTTCTTACATCAACAGCTCAACATATTATCCTTCCTAATTTAAAAAAAAAAAAAAGAAAAAAAAACAAGAAAAACTTTCCCCCCAAAGGACAAGCTGAAACCAACTGAGTTCTAGTAAAAGCTTACCATGGAGAGCTTTATTAGGAAGGAATCCTCACAGTCTCTACAGCACAAATTGGAATATTACATAACAAAGGATTTACTAAGTGATTATGGGCACCAAACAGATGTCCTTCATAATGCTGAAGCCAGTGATATTGATAGAACATTGAATGTGGGGATGAAAGGAGACGAAAACAGGTTTTTGTAACTGCACTTGTACTTTCCAGGGCATCTCACAGGGAATGTCTTTTTAGACTGCTCATAATATTAATTTAGTAACTGGTCATCCCTTAAATTCAGCAGATACATCAAATTAAATATGAACTCATGGAAAATAACGTTTTCAAATAAACATTCAGAAAATGCAATGAAGCAATGTTATCATTTTAACATGTCACTAATCTGTTACTCAGATAATGACAGCGCATTTGAAAAGCTACATGAAGAACATTAGTCTAGAAAAGAAATTAAAAAATTGATGAAGCAAACAGGCTTTCATAAATAAAACTTACCTTTGCACCATCCAAACTGATTATCCTGTAGACATTCCTTGTGCTGTCATAGAAGTAGGACACAGTAACAGCATGCTTGCTGGTGGGAACCCAGTTCTTCTTAGTGTTTGGGTCAATCTGGAAGACATGAGCTCGGGTGCTGAAGATAGGTTGTTCCCTGAAGGATAAAGTAAAAGTAATGAATCTAATCTGTACATAACAACATTGCACATGAGTTATCTGACAGTTGTGCCCACTGGGATGTCCACATTTCATTTTGCAAGCTAATTTCTTTCCTACGAGCACCTGTATGTGTTGCTGCATAGAGCGAGTAACTACATTTACATATGTAAGCAAATTGAAAACCTTCTAACACAAAAATCAGCACCCAGCTTTACAGTCAGATAAAGACAGACATCTCAACAGAGATTCAGCCCTTTCCCATCATCTTTCCCAAGCTTTCATCCTCCATATCTATACTTTTAAACTAACTGGCACTAAAGTTACATCATTACAGTGCAAAAGGTAGATGACATTAAACCCCAATCTTCTCTAAAATCTTGCAATACTCTATTATTCTAACCAATTTTAGGGCATAATCTGAAACTAAACTGTCCAATTCATTGCAATTACTCTGAAACTAACATTAATTATGGCCAGGAATATGTGTTGTGGAACCCTCACTCTTTGTATCTTCACAACCTGAATATCTTCATAGCAACACTAAGTATGCGTAACATATGTAGTACAAAGTTAACTGCTTTAGCAAATTAAAGTGACTACTGTACTTCAGAATTTACAACTTTACAGAAATCTACAAATACTTTAGTGTAACTGAAATGGTTTTCAGTTTAAATTTAGTCACATTTTAGAGACAAAGGGATTGCTGTAATCTTCAAAGAATGCTGCTATCAAACCCAAAGATATTAAGTCCCAGAACTTTGATTTAACTTTTTAGTTTTTTGGAACTCTCTTTGTTTTCCCCATTTCCAGGATGTAAAGAAACTCTCACTGACATTATTTCCAGTTCTGGTGTCCTCAACTTAAAAAGCACATGGAACTGTTGGAGCAAGTCCAGAGGAGGGCCACGAGGATGATCAGGGGACTGGAGCACCTCCCACATGAAGAAAGGCTGAGAAAGCTGGGGCTGTTCAGCCTAGAGAAGAGAAGGCTGCGTGGAGACCTCATAGCAGCCTTCCAGTATCTGAAGGGGGCCCACAAGGATGTGGGCAGCCTTCCAGCTTCATAGCTGCCTTCCAGTATCTGAAGGGGGCCTATAAGGACACCAGAGAGGGACTCTTTATTAGGCACTGTTGTGACTGGACAAAGGATAATGGGTTCAAGCTTAAACAGGGGAAGTTTAGGTTAGATATACGGAAGAAGTTATTTACTGTTAGGGTGGTGAGGTACTGGAATGGGTTGCCCAAGGAAGTTGTGAATGCTCCATCCCTGGCAGTGTTCAAGGCCAGGTTGGACAGAGCCTTGGGTGGCATGGTTTAGTGTGAGGTGTCCCTGCCTATGGCAGGGGGGTTGGAACTAGATGATCTTAAGGTCCTTTCCAACCCTAACTATGCTATGATTCTATGATACAATTATTTTTTCAGCTAAACTTTAGTTGTTGTCTTCAATATAAATACATTCTTGTGTTTACCTCCCAATTAAGCATACCTAAATGTGACACTCTCTTCTGTCACAGTACAGTACATCATAATACTGGGTATAATATACCATAGGTTAGGATTTCAATATATTAAAGGTAGGTGGAAACTATGCAACTAAAACAAGCAGGAGTGTCAGTAAAACCTTATTTTTCAGCCCCAAGCTGCTGCTTTCCCGCATTGTCAAGACAAAAATCTTCCATAGCCTCAGCTAAACATCCTCAATGTGTTTGATGGGATGGCCTCATATCCCTGTTGAATCCTCAGCAGTGTTACTCAAAGAGAAGCCAGAGCACTTTGCAGAGCATATTTTGGGATCAAGCACAGATATTATAGTAAGGTATGGAACAGCAAAAATTAAGCTTACTTACACTTTTTCAATTGTTTCTGATAAGATTAGATTTAGTCTTTTCTTTCCGTGTTTTAACTGAAACTATCATTTTGGTGAATGGCAAGCTGTCTACACGGAAAAAAACACAGCTCTCTTTGTTAAACTGGTTGCATAAATCGTGATTTCGCCAGATTACTGGAGTAATTAGGTTTTTTTCCTGACAAAGATGCTAAACTTCAGATGTCTGTAGAATTAGACCAATGCTTTGTGACATTTGATGATGAACATTTGATTATTTCTGTGAACAAATTCAAGTTATGCACCTTATGTCTACAGGACTAAATGCTTTACAGAATCAGTCACTGATGTGCCACTCAAGTGCTTTGAAGCTGCTGTACAATTAGGCCAGCTGTACTTTTCTGTGGCAACACACTATAGAACTACTTACATTTCAGATTTGCTAAAACAGTCATAAACAAACAAAAGGTAATATATAAAACACATAAAAGATTTGTAACTTCAGATAATCAATCGCTACTCAAAAGTTTTGTTCTTCCACTATCCACACAGGAGATAATGCCCTCCTACTCTGAAAGTTTCAACTAATTAAATTGAAGTAATATTGGTTATAGGAGTATTAGTATTAGTTAAATAAGAAAGTAGTTCCCTTTTTGCCTTGCAAAGTACTCAGACAATACACATATAAAAATTATATTGTATTTTATAAAATATATATACATTTAAAAATATCTACTTTTGCCTATAGAGTTCAGAGAAGCAAAAAACAGCCTTAAATAAGGAAAAAAAAAATCCTGTAAAAAAAAAAATCTTATCAATTTTGTACTCTTCCCTCTTTACTCCTCCTTTGTTGAGCTTTCTCTTGTTGTTCTTTCATTACCAGAAACTATTTAGTATTCATTAAAGACACTAATAGGTGCTAAGACAAGAACTCTTTACTAATTACATAGAGAGTAATTAATTTTTTTCAGAAATGTCCTGATGCTGAACAAAACAAGTAAAAACTAACAGGAATACCATAGTAACTTAGTTTGACTATTAGAAATGTCTGCTCAGGCGTGGCAGAAACATTAAGGCCAATACACTGCTGCTCTTCACTGGCCTGAACTGCAACATCACAGTGGTCAAATACAAACTAAAGAGAAGTAAATGCTATGTCCTCCTGGACCTGAGTGGCAATGTGAGGACTAAAGAAGAATGGTAAGTACCACTTAGCCAGGTAGAGTCACAATAATTTTTTCATCACTGATACAGAAATCCACTCATTGATATATGATCAGTCCTAGGATAGGCTTAGGAGAAAAACCTACCTATTCTTTGACGTGTCTGGTACTTCTACTTCAACGCTACTGCTGAAGACTTCCTTCCTCTTATTTCTTTCCCCACACTATGGTTTACCATGACTCCAAGTTATTTTCACTGCCATATCTACAACTTCTCAAAGCTTTAATTCTATTGCTTCAGTTACTGTAAAGAGGCCACTAAAAAGAAGGTAAGAACTTCAACATTAGTTGATGTTTCTACTTGCCTCCCCTAATGGTGTGTTAATGATGCTAAAAAAAACTTTTAAAAAATAACACACACATCCTGCCATTCCCCTGCATTCTGGGCTAAACTGACAGTTTTCGTAGGAAGGGTGCTGCACTGTGTGGGACCAGGTCAGCAATTTTCCCCAACCAGCAGGACAAAAGCAGAAAAGCAGGTCCAGTGTGATGGGGTCCTCCTACTCAGCTCATCTTTGATAACTATAAAGCATCTACTGAGTAAAAACACTCAGTCCATGAGCATGAGCATTTATGTCAATCATTTCAGCAATTTCTATTTCCCTGATACGGATCTTAAAAGCTCCAAAGTGCATTATCCAGACTTACTGGTTTTGATGCTCCTGGAGTACAAACACAAGACTGTTTTCAAGTCAAGCTCAACAAAATGTGCCTTGGCGGTGCTTTTTATTGCTTTTGCAAATTGAAAATGGAGCAAGATCCCACCCTTCAGATTTCAGACTCAGTTTCAGAGGAAGACAATGCCCTGCACATTAAAAACCAGGACAATATCCCTGTTCTCAGAAATAGAGCACAACTATGCTCCACTTTCCCAGTCCACAGTGCGGGCTAGACTTAAGAGTGTGCTGCTCTCAGATCATTACAAGCCACATGGCAGCCTGCATACTCAGCACACACACTCTGCCAGTCCTAAGGACTCCAAACATCCTCAGCAGGCATCACATACATGTTCTTAAATGTGGTAATTCTGCACAGCAAGTTCTGAGCTTCTATAGTATTTGCCATTCAAGGCAACTTCTCCCCATATCAGCCAACATGAATCACCTTCATGATGATCTCTCAGGCATTTGCTGATTATCCTCAGATTCAGGACAGGACAAAGACCCTTCTGCTTTTTCACAATGACAGCATACTAAGACTAGAGCCTTCCCCCCATGCCCTGCTATACTTCTAAAAAATACTCTCTCTAGGTGTTTTTAAAGCTGCAACAAACTTTGGTTACTTTAAGCAGCTTGAGGAGGAGAGATATTTCTGAAAAGAAATACAGTGACTAACAGTGCAGCTGTAGTCAGAACTAATTTGTCAATATGGCATCCAAATGCAGCCAGTGATTTCTCAGAAGTCTGAACCAACAAGACCTGCAAATACAGTTCAAAGCAACAGAAAGCCACAGAATTCTCCTTACTCCTGAAAGTGCTATGAAGTCTGACAAACACTGTATATGGTACCTTGTGGGACAGTATTGTGCAACATTGGTTTTATGTTGTATGGGAACTGTTCTGAAGTAAAATCTTTTTCTGGAGAGAAAGTGACTGACAACTGCATCTTGAAATAAAAATTAAACTTATTAAGTACCTGAACAAAACACACTCAACACATTTACAAAATGAGTACCTCATAAGATTTTTCTTTCCACATTACATACATTTAATGTCTCAAAGCAATCTTTCAAATAGCTAAAAAAAAAAAAAGGAAGTTACAATCAAGCAACCAGATCAAAATCTTTCCCATACCACCAGCAGTTTATCTATTTTTACATATACATTCTTAGACCTACTTTTGCTACTGTATTTTTGGGTTTAAGTCAGATTTACCCATGGTCTGCAAAAGCTTAGGAAGTCATTCCCAAAAACCTTGGTAAGTTTTCTGTATTCAGTTAAAAGTTAACATATATATTGGCCTAATTGCCTATTATTCAGTGGCTTACTTCTCAGAAGATGTTCTATGGCTATGTAACACTGCACAGAGCACTGCCTTCAAGCTTTCTGCCAAGCTCTTTCGTTCCCATTGAACAATGAGCTTTTAGTATCCAATCTTTAGCCACTTCTAACTTGGAATACCATCACAAATTATGCCATCAATTTTTCAGTATTTGAAGGGAGAAAAGATTCCTCTGTGACTATCAGGAGCTGAACACTTGCTATTTCAACAAGCACTTATTTCCACCTGACTTTTTATTTCCATAAAACTCTCAGAAATCTATTATCTTTGAAATGTTAGTGTTCCGGTAAGGACTAGCTGAAATTTCAGAGGTATGCAGACAGGAGGGGGGACAGTTGCACTGTATCTGCATACCTTAAAGCTCTAGGCTCTAAGGAAAAAAAAAAAATCTTAACATTTTACTATGGGCTAAGAAATATATGCAATACACATGTATACAGCTGGGTGCAAAGAATGTAGTTTAATACAAGCTAGGCTAAATTTGATGCTATGAGGAGACAGAACTCTAATGAAGTCAGCAATTACAGACTTTCACTGGTAGAAAAATCATCTACTTATGCTTATTTGTACCAATAAATAAAAGCGCCTGCACGACACAGGAGACAAGTCAAGAAAGCAGGTAACTTCAAAATGTAGGGCAGCAAACATTTCTGAAATCGATTCCTTCTGACAACATTTTGGCATATCCACTGATGCGGATGGCATCCTTATGAGCATGTAATTCTATAAAAATAGTCTATTCAGGAAGAAAATGAACAACTCTGTAGGTGCCAATCTCAGCTAAATGCTCAGGAAGCCCACACGTAAGACCTTCCAGAGGAAGAGAGAGAAGAAAGGCAGAGGAGTATCCTGCAAGCAGGCACTGTAAGACAACTGTAGACAGCACTTAAAATTTATTGTCCTCATATAAAATCACAAGAGCTAGGATTACCATACCTTGGGAAATAAGGCTCTTGCTATTAAACAAAACAAACAAAACACAAAACCCAAAAATCATGATTATGAAGAGCAATGAGAAAGTTCATTTAAATCCACTGCTCTTCTGCCAGAGCTTCCCATTCAGAAGAGACCAGTGAAGGATATTGCTAGCAGTAAACTTTATAATAGTGAAGAGTTTCTTCCATAGCACAGATTTAAAATTAATTGTAGCATTGCACAGAGACTACAGTCTCACAAATTCAGCAGCATCTAAACCATGGAAGCTGGCAGAGTTGCAAGCACAGGAGCCAGTGACATGTGGTGTCCCTCAGGGATCAGTGTTGGGGCCAGTCCTGTTCAACATCTTCGTCAGTGAGACAGACAGTGGGGGGTTGGAACTAGATGATCTTGAGGTCCTTTCCAATCCTAACTATTCTATGATTCTATGATTGAGTGCACCCTCAGCAAGTTTGTTGATGACACCAAGCTGTGTGGTTCTGTTGATACACTGGAGGGAAGGAATGCCATCCAGAGGGACCTTGACACGCTTGTGAGGTGGGCTGATGCCAGCCTTATGAAGTTTGGGTCAGAGCAATCCCAGGCACTGCTACAGGTTGTGGGAAAAAGTGATTCAGAGCAGCCCTGTGGAGAAGGCCTTAGGGTGCTGATAGACAAGAAACTGAACAGAGGCACAGAGGAGGACCACAGAAACTATCAGAGGGACAGAACACCTCTCCTGTACAGAAACGTTGGGAGAGTTGGGTTCGTTCAGTGAGGACAAGAGAAAGCTCCACTAGCAGCCTGCTAGTACCTAAGGGGAGTGTATAAGAAAGATTGAGGCAGACTTTTTAGTTGTGTGCGTTGTAGCAGGGCAAGGTGGTTTTAAACTAAAAGAGAGCAGATTGGCATTTTTACTACAAGGGTGGTAAAATACTGGAGAGGAGAGGTGCTAGATACCCCATCCCTGGAAACATTCAAGGACAGGTTAGACAGGTCTCCGAGCAACCTGACCTAGTTGCACCATAGAATCATCTAGGCTGGAAAAGATCAATTCCAATTCAAACTGTTCTATGATTCTATGTCCCAAGCAGCAGAGCTGCAGTGTGCACTCACAGCCCAGAAAGCCAAATGTATCCTGGGCTGCATCAAAAGGAACGTGACCAGCAGGTAAAAGGAGGTGATCCTGCCCCTCTACTCTGCTCTCGTCAGACCCCACTTGGAGTATTGTGTGCAGTTCTGGTGTCCTCAACATAAAAACGACATGGAACTGTTGGAACAAGTCCAGAGGAGGGCCACGAGGATGATCAGGGGACTGGAGCACCTCCTGTATGAAGAAAGGCTGAGAAAGTTGGAGCTGTTCAGCCTGGAGAAGAGAAGGCTGCATGGAGACCTCAGAGCAGCCTTCCAGTATCTGAAGGGAGCCTACACAAAGCTGGAGAGCAACCGTAGAGACAGGACAAGGGCTAATTGATTAAAACTTAAACAGGGGAATTTTAGATTGGATACAAGGAAGAAGTTATTTACTGTTAGGGTGGTGAGGCACTAGTATAGGTTGTCCAAAGAAGTTGTGAATGCTCCATCCCCACTGTGTTCAAGGCCAGGCTGGACAGAGCATTGGGCAATATGATCTAGTGGAAGGCATCCCCGCGTATTGCAGGCGGGTTGAGAAACTAGATCATAAGGTCCTTTCCAACCAAAACCATTCTATGATTTTGACATGCCCCTGATCAGTGTTTTCACATACATACACACACATATATCCACCTCAAAAATACTACAAATTCTATTAATAATAAAATTGGTCACTAATACAGTTAGCTTACTTTGAGTACATCAAGAAAACAGATTCTGTCCTCCTTATCTTTCATCAGGAACAATCCAGTGGCAGTCTTCCTTGGCCATCACCATATCACAAGGAAAATGTAAATGCACTAAGCAGCCAAAATTGCCCTTTGTCTCATTTATCTTTAGATGCCTAACATCAAGTGAGTAAGGCTTACTCACAATTACTTCACAATTACTCACAATTACTTCAAATTAATGAGGTTGATGGAATAAATTATTTTGGTAGGTCAGTGTTAACTTCACTGCAGATGTTTAAAATTTTTTCTTTTCTTAATTTCTAGAGAAAATTTGAGATACCAGCAGAGGAGACTGAAGTGCATTCATTAGTCGCATTACTTTTCCTCAGAATACAGTGAAAATCAAAATGACAATGTGCTCTTGTTTTCCTTCAAGCAAGCAATGATCATATTCATCCATGATAGAGTGAAATCAAATGGGTCTTACTAGGTATGTTCAATGTGCAGATCAACAGCAAAACCTCATGTTTTGCTTTATCACCAACTGAAGAAAGCAAAAGCTGAAACATGAAAATGTGTAACATTCTTCAGAGAAAGAAAGGACACTGCACAGGGTTCTGCACTATAATTTGGCTTACTTAGATGTGTCAGAATTACACCTGTGGATCAGGCATTTCATCCTGCTATTTAGGTAGTATCTCATTAGCTGCTTGTCCCTGCCATGCTTGGACATCTGTTAGAAGTCCGCCTCCTAACTGCACAGAACAGCTTGCAGCTTAGCACTGCTCTTTTCTGGGGCTCCCAAGGATGGTAAAGGCACTCCCATTGAGCTCTAACAAGCAAAGTCAACATGCCTTGAAAGTTCTGATTAACAAAGAACACAATGAATCACATTTGCTAGCTAATATGAAAACTCCTGTATTTGGAATAAAAAAGATACAACTTAAAATTAAGGCTTATATTCTAGAGCAAGGGACAAAAAGCAAAACAACTCTTGAATTTTTGGCATAATGGCAATGAAAATGAAGCTGCTTGCACTAAGGGGTAATGTTAACCTGATTAAAAACTAAAGGAAGAAAAACAGACAAAACACTGTGTTTTCTTTCACTTCTATAACTCCGTAGATTTTTAAGAAATGTCTGTTCCCCAGTGCCTTCAGCTATCATATGCTGCTCAAGTTCTGCAGGCAGGCAACCAGCCCAAGTGTTAAAGGAAACACCTACATCAAGAATTTATCACTGACTATAAAGGTTCCTCCAATAGCTGCACAAAGGTCTCTCTAAGATTTTCCCTTTTTGTCCTTCCACATAACCTTCAAAAGCTCATTTTCAAACCATGACTCAAGTGAGAGCTTTAGGAGTCAGAGGAGATAACAAAAAGTGTATTAGAAGCACTCAGCTTTATCTTCACACTTTTCACTTCAGTTCATTATGCCATTCCAGGGATATAAGCATCTTCAGAATTCTTCTAGGAAAAGAAGGGATTATCCCTCTAAATCATGCAAGTAAGTGGACAAAGGTATTTCTGAACTTTTACCTTAAATTTGCTTTTAAATTAGAAGATTAGAGAAAACTAATAATCAGCTTGTAATGACGTAAGCGCAGTCAAACTATATTAGGCTGAATTTTCAGTTAGATATTTACCTATAGTGAAAATATTGCATAATAATAATAGTAAAAATTAATACCAAGTTGTATTATATTCCTGGATTTTGCTCTGCTCAAAAATTCTTGTGAAGGAAGTCCACACAGGAGTTCTTCTATCTTTACGTTAAGTTCAAGATCCACAGCTATGCTCCCCATCTAGCCACTGAAAGTGTTAACCAGAAGTAAACAGAAAAACAACTGAATGTCAGGTTCTGTTCTGTGAACAAAGAACCCTGGAATGACAGGCTAACAAGACACTTCTGAAAGTAGTCTAGATGTTAACATTTCTGCAACAACCCTCACATACAGTAAACTAAGCTAAGCTGCAGCTGGAATAAGAAAAAGGCAAGCAATGGTCTAAAAATACTAATTTCCTTTAATTCTACAGCATGGAAAAGCAACTTTGCCACACTCACAACACAAACAGAAATGGGAGGAATGAAGCCTACACAGCACAATGTAGTAAAGGAAGAAATAATGTCATTCATACCTGTCAGGAAAAAAGTTTAGAAAGGATCAAAAGGTATTGATAACCAGATTTTCATTTCTCTACTTTCTTGATATTCTCTGTATAGAGGTAAACTTTTCTTTACAACCTACATCTACAACCAATGGAGTTGATGTGCCAGTCATTTTAAGGGAGAACATAAAGCAGCTTAACTGTTCAGCTTGAACTTCTACTGTTATTTAGCACAGCAATTTAACAGTGCTAAATAACAGTCATAACAATATGCATCATCAGTTAATTCTTGAGTTTAAACAGACATTTTCTAGACAGAGTCCTCAGGTCACTATCTATAGCTTCAGTATCATTACAAGGTCTACAGTTTTAAAGGAAAAAAAACCCAAACAAGCAAAAAACAAAACCCACCCAACAGAAAAGAAACAAAGAAGACCCCTATAGCAGCAGAACATGCATAGCTGTCCAAATACAGAAGCAGAGAGGGTGAGAGAACAAAATTGCTCTGGGGTCTAGAGATGCTGCTGGTAAGCAAGAGCCTATTCTCTGCTTTACAAGCCGGCCCAGCAGTACTCTCCTTTTCAGAGGCATGGAAGAGGAGGATGAGGAGGATGAGGAGGAAGGCTCCAGGTGGAACATGATTTCCAATCTACTGCAAACTCCAGAACTGAAGTCTGTTCCCATCCCATCTGTTTTCCTGGCCATGTCTCACGGACACCCTTAAATTAGTTCATGGTCTCTTTGAGATCTGAACTTCAGTAGTTTCCTTGCAAAACAATTCTCAGTTTGTGAGAAGGGCTGTTAATGCCATTCACAAATAACTAATTAGACTAATTGATGCTGAGTGAACAAGGTGAGAATTAAGCCAAATTGGATGAGGCCACTTAGGTGCTCTTGCTGAGGCACAGATGAATTAAAACAAAACACTGCAAGAATATGAAGACTCTTTGATGCTAATCATATTGTTTGTTGGGATACAAGGGTCATAAGACAGCAGTGGTAGAAGTGCCACACAGAGTAACACATTCAAACAATTGACAGACAAATTCCTTGCTTTGTTCCAAAATGAAAGCATGAGACTGTCCAAAAATTAACACCCTCTGTTGTAAATTTTGGTTAGATCAATTTAGTTGCTATAATGAAATCCTTCAGCAGTGTTGATAAGTGTCACTGCACAGCTAACACAGAAAGAAGGAACCAAGAACAGAGGACTGGCACGAAGACAAGCAGTCATGAAGAGCACTGAAATAATAAGTAGTAATCCTACATTAGCTTAAGTTCCCTAAAACATGGCAGAGTTCAATAAACATGTAAATGCAGTATTTTCTAATTTGACATTCAATGTGATTTTGTGCACTCCATCAAGTCTCATCATTGCTTGTGACAAGAATGTCTGTTTTGATGGCTGTATTTCACAGGTATGAGCCAACAGAGACAAAGCTGGGGCATTTGACAAGAGAGAGATGAAAATTCTGGAACCTAAAAAAAAAGCAACAGAAGAAAGACAAAAATCACAGAATTAATTCATCATGTGTTTCCACTGAGATAATCATCAATTACATAGTAAACAGTGATGCTATTTAAAAATTAGGGGGTTTTATATTATTAGGTTTTATTTTTCCAATTATCTTTGAGAGGCAACACTCAACTAATGCTAGTCATAACTTTGTGATTTTAAAGACAAGATCTCTCAGCAATTTGCTGACAACAAACAACGAATACCTATCTTTGTTTATTATGAGACACTTGGAATTCATTTTAAATGATTTTCTGTAGCAAAATAAGGTTTCCTCACTCAGCACCAGAGTCTTTAGCAACTCCTCCTTCTAATGCTTCTTACCAGTCTTTCATCACTTTACTGGCTTCAAACTTCCATTTGTTTCCTTGTAGGTCTTCATACAGAAAAGATCACACCTCCTTAACGCTTCTCACCCCATCAACCAAGTCTACCCTACCTTCTTCTAGATTTCCAAATCTGTAATTTCAACATGACTTTTATATGCAAAAATGCTTTTAATTTTTGTAGGCCTGGCACTAGTCACTCCTTTCATTAAAGCCCCTTATTTAACAGCCAGTATCAGAACTTACATATGGAGCAAGCAGAATGAACCAAGCTGAAGAAACATGCATTTCTTCACTATCCCCATCAACTAATCTTCAAACAATCTGTAATCCCATCCAGACTGCTACAGCAAGCAGTTTCAAAAAGAATCACTGGTCCACATCACAAGATGAGAATTGCATTATTTCATTTGTATCGAGGAACTGAATTAGACTCCTAGAAAGGTAAACAACTTAATTCTGTATTCAGAAGTAGCAAATGAATTTGAATCATCCCACTGAACACTGTAGGAATTATAAAGTCTCTTTAATTCACTCTGAGCATGCCACTACCATGCCAGCAAGTCCCTCCTTCTGATAACTTGCAGCCTAGTAAACACTATTGAATTTTGAAAGCAGTGGTTGCATTTGTATTGAGCTGTAACTGCAAATGACAGATCTCAGTTTTCCTGTTTACACCACACACGCCAAAAACACTGAGGCTCCTCCAAAAGTGAGACACACAAATATCATTCCTCACAGCCCTCTGCTCACCAGATCACCTATAGGCATTCCTAGGCCAGCTCCAAATCCCGTTTCCCCCAATGACGTGCCTTGCACTGTAAGGCAACTTCCCACCTTAACAGTGAGAGTCACAAAAAGAATGCAAACCATAATCCATTTTCAAACATATCAGTATGACCACACACTGTGCACGTAGCAAACAGTGGTGCCTTGTACAGCCGTCTACAAACGCTGAGGTGAAAATAGGTACACAGGTCTGCACAACAAATGTCAACAAAGGTATTGCGCCAAGTGCTGTGCCTTGGGGATGAGCCCCCACAGCTGGAGAGTAATGGCCATACCTGGTCTAGGCTGTCTCACGGATAAGCATCTCATAAGGATGACTGTGCTGGAAACACAATGGTTGCATCAGTACTACCCTTGCATATTGCTATCCAAATAATGTAAATAAACATTTCTTCACTGATGGCTCATGCACTTGCTCTGATTGCGCTGGTGGAGGCTGATAAAGACAAATTAATGTGTTACAGTACAGTAATTAGATTATCAACCACTTTGCAAAGCATACTTCAAAATACGGCTTTTACTGTAGAAAGGTAACCACAATGACTGGAGTTCTAACCCCAAGTTAGCAGGTACCTATCAGGGATTTACCTAGATGGACTTTACTTGTTGGAAGTGTAATTACAAGGGGAAAAAAAAATCAGATCTCAGGAAACCAGCTAGCATTTTGACAAATTGAGAAGCAAAATGAATGCCATACTGTTGGTGCAGAGGTGCTGGCTCAAATGCCTGTGTGACAGAAAACTGGTATTTTCTTGCCTATTTCAATGGAATTGGAATTGCCTATATCAGAGGCCTATATTTAATAGTTCAATAAAATATTCAAGCAATAAATGCATGCTACTACTGTTACAAAGCATCTAATCAAAGACCTGGAATGAGTGCTTGTTAAAAGCTATTTATTTTTTCAGTATGACTTTTTTATCAAGAGTAACAATTTTCCTTACATGGTATTGGAATGAACTGGTAGGGTTCAATGCATTCAAAACCTATGCACGACCCAAGAACTAA
Organism: Melopsittacus undulatus; assembly: GCF_012275295.1. Taxonomy (NCBI): domain Eukaryota; kingdom Metazoa; phylum Chordata; class Aves; order Psittaciformes; family Psittaculidae; genus Melopsittacus; species Melopsittacus undulatus. The sequence goes on along the minus strand of NC_047557.1, from coordinate 24,373,016 downwards.
AAAAACCTCACTCACCCCCTCTTTTGCATAAGTATCAGAATAGGTATTATATGTAAGAAGTCAAGCCCTAATGTTTCTGCTTCCATGAAATAAACAGTGGACAGAAACAAGCAGGTTTATTTGCAATGCAAGAATTCTGTAAGTAGCTAAGCCAGTTTTAAATAAAGCTGTACTTAAAAACATTTCACTCATGCATGCTAAACATAGACATGGTACAGTCTTCCCGAACTGAGGTGCACTTAGGTGCGCACCAGTTTACTTCCAAAAGAGATTAACTGAAGCATCAAATACAAGTCCATGTAGCAGAACCTACCATTCCCCATTGTAATAGGTTTTGTTGTTAGAAACAGAATACATACCAGGACATACAGCTGCTTAGCTTAGTAAACAGAATGCCTCAAGTAAGAAGTACTAATACCATACTTAACCGCATAAAAACCTCAGTGTTCACAAGGAAATGAAGAGGAACAGTTCTTCAGGAAGATGAATACATACATACAAGACAAAACTATTTAGAACGAAACTTTGCCAATTGAACTCTGAAGCATCAGTTTTAATTGTTACTTAACTGGCTCTATGTGAAGTTTGATCATGACCACTGATTTTCCGAACATTCAGTATATAAGCGTATTAGTTTGTAAGCATAATGGCATCTGAAACCAGAATTTTTGCCATTTTTCTAATGGCCTTCATTAAGGCATCAGGTGACATACGCAGATCACCATGCCTGTCAAGTGTCAATGAAGAAGATTAACTGCTTCTGTGCTACTATGGTTAGTGTTATTTCTCATTCAATATAAGCTTCTCATGGAAGTATACTAGGTGCATTTTCCAAACATGAAAGATGAAACTCCACTTTGTGGAATTTCACACTTTGTGACCACAACCAGTGATACTAATCATAAACTGTGCTTTGTCATCAAGTTCTTAACAGCAACACACAGTCATGCACTCTGCCAAAAAAAAACGGTATTCATACCAGGCAGCATTCAGTGACCTGGTGTCAAAAAATCAGTTCACCTACCAATATCTGAACTCATCATTATATCCCTCTTTCCTACTATTTCTCCTCTACAATGAGGAAGTTAAGAGGACTTGTACAGGGTGAAGACAAAAGTCTGTATCTTAGTAACTGGGTAAATTCCATTTATATTCTGAGGGAAAAGTACTTCAGAAAAGCACTCTTACATGCAAGTTGCAGATCATCAAGCCAGCATTTTTTAGGACCTAAATATACTAACGAGGATTTGTTCAAAGCCATATAGAACATCAAATCAAATGTTTGTTCCAGGTTCCCACTACAGAAATAGTTCCCAAAGTTGCACAACTGTTTGTATGGCTGGATTTTGTAAAACCATTTCAAACTTGAACATGGTGTTGACAGTTACTATTCTTCCTTGACAAAATCCTTCCGCCAGTGTTCAACTACTCTTTTCCAAATGGTTTCAGAAACATATGCAACATCCTACACATTGGCTTTAAGTGACAATAAAGTCCTCTGAATAAGCAATGTTTTGAGTTTTACAAAAACAATAGCCAGCTGCAGAAGCAGCAAGAAAAGTCAAGCAAGATAGTAGGTAACCTTTAAAGATCTAGACTTGGGTCCTATATGTAAAGGCTGAGTTAGTGCAGGTGATTTGAGGATTGCTGTGGATCCTTGACAGCAGTAAAATTCTCCAAATCTAAGATTTGATAAGCAAGATTCTTCAAATCTAGGATTTATGGTTATTACTAAGGAGAAGAAGGGAAGGATTGTTCAAAAGTATTTTCATGCTAAGTAAAACTGCTCTTTGTAAATACTGTTGGGGAAAGAGCAAATTGTTTTCCTTTTTCCGAGAACTTCACTCCAGAATAATACTGACTCTCAAATCCTCATAATTATAAAAGTCACAGATGTTATAGAAAAGGTCCCTACAATGCCCTTCAAATCCATCCCAGTAACAGAACTATCCCAGTAATTATCATAGCTTTTGTTCTAATCCGATTTTAAAAACTCGTAACTCAGGTGGATAAAAAAGGAGGATTTTTACTTTTTTTTTTACGTATCTCACATTTAAGGACACCAAATACATAATTATAATTAAAAATTATCTCAGATCTTGAGTGGCCTGTCAAGATTTCTTGTAATAGAACAGGCAGCATTTACATTCAGATGTGAACTAAATTAGGGAATCCAGAGTTTAGTGCCCATATTTCAGAGAAATCCCATCAAAATGGATCATTACTTAACCATGTGTTTCAGCACCTTTTTCCAGAAAACTTCCCAAAGATCCTGGGAGTCTTACTACTGTGCATAGCCAGGCATGTTGCCACTAACTGTGCAGTGCTTCTGAAGACCCAAGCCTACCTAGGACTCAAATCAGCAGGATACCTCCTATTCCTAAGCACTGCCAGTCATCTCCTGGTAGGAATCCAGTTCCTACGGATGTCCAGACGCGGAGAGCTCAGGATGACTGGGCTGTAGCCTTGCTAAAGGACACAGGAAATCCTACATTTTGTAAAAGAACAAGAACTGGCATGGGAGGGACATGTATACATGTATGTGTATATAGGTTTATCTGTATATACACATATGTATATGTGGATGTTGAAAAGGCACTTGGAAATCAATATTCAGAAGCTGAAAGCAAGTTAATCTGTGTGAAATGGTTCCTGTCTAATTGCAGGCTTTTAGTCACACACAAGTCAGTGAAGAATATTCCCAGTGCAAAAGTACAAGTTTTCAGTTTCAAAAGTCAACTGGCCAAATAGCTGTTTAGGACCTCAGTTACTGCATGTAATGTTTTGAGACGAGAGCTACACAGCATATATTATTCCATATGGTTATTTTGTTGGGATGGAAAACAATTCATACTCTAAGAAGCCCTGACATTGCTGCATACTCCACAGTAAGGCTTATGCTGGAGAAAACTCTGGTTTCTCCAGTATCACACAATAACATTCTTTTACATTTATTGCAAGCTGGGGCTAGCAGGCTGTTGGAAATAAGCAGGCACAAGAAGTAGAAATTATGAGAATATACATCAAGGATCATTTATTCCACCAACACTTCACTGCAAAGGGTTGACCATTTAAAGCTCATTCTTCAGTTTTCAAAACTCAAGGAAGATCTCATTATATGCCTGCTACAAGAATAGCTCCAAGATTAACTATGGATTCAAGGTTATAGCATACTCTTTACAAAATAAGGCATTTAAAAGCATTTGAAAAAAAGCCAAATTCTAACCTCTGACATTACCTATTATGTTTCTTACTATGAAAGACACTACAGAAACGGGAATAAAATGACATTTCTTCAACAAGCTAAGACTCAACCTAGTGGATAGTCTCAAAAAAACCTTTTCTGATGAGCTTCAAAACTGAGGAGCAAATTCACACAGCAATAACTCTGTGTCTGGATCTTTTTCAACACTTCCCTCCAGAACATCAGACACTGCTGTAGCAAAAGAGATGTCTATCCTACTTGTAATGATATTTCCCTACTACCAACCCTGTATTTGTAGCCATGCAGTCAGCCATGTTACAGTACTGATGTGGCTCACTGCAGAAATGCTTTTACTGCAGCAGACAACAGGCGAAAGCACCCCCATCTTCTGTTGTTCCCACTTTTTGGTGGCAAGCTCAGTGAAAACATGATGTAAATGTTGACAAAGGTTGACAACCACAGAGATTGACTAACCACTGCCTGTGAATCAGTTGTATGTGTATGGAGGAAGAAGAAGAAGAAAAAGAAAACCCTGAGAGGAACTATGCATTTCAAGTTCTTCCCTCTTGATTCAGGTAAAAGCCATGAGTCAAAACGAAAAAAAAAAAAAAACAACAAAACGCAAAAATCATTATTAGATACTGTAAATGTCAATATATGCTCATATCTGGCAATCTAGCATCATCTATTACATGTTTAAACAGTGTCTCCCTGGACAAATTTTTTTAACAATGACTGGCATCCACACTACTTGCCACCAGAGAAGCGTGTCAGAATGCAGTGTTGCCAGAAGCATATTTGTGATGCCGTTCCAGAAAATCAATACACTATTCAAACACAGTTCCATTACTTTGCAGAACAGAGCAGATGACATTAATAGCACTATCAGGGCTCTCTGTAGATAGAACAGAGCCCAGCACTGCATAGTGCAAGGCCTAGGTGGAGTAACACCACAGCTCCCACTAGCCTCCTCTCCCCTCTAGCCTTCTTGTCCTGAACACAGTACTAGTACTGGGGGCTCTCACACAGCCCAGCCTTGGAAAAAAACAAAAATACTTGCAACAGAATGGGGAAAAGAAACCTGTTACCAAAATTAGATCTAAAAACAGATTTTTCATAGCACACTGCTTCCATACCCACTGCATCTTACTTTTAAGATGGAATACATCTGAAGAGCCTCACAGAGAGAACAGCACAAAACCCTGAACCAGAAAGCATACTCTTGCACATTTATTTATTTTTTTTTTACAGAAGGCTTTCACTTAAGCAGGGCTTTTAAATATGGATTTAGAAATACCATACTATCTTGGGGGGGGGGGGGGGGGGGGGGGGAAAGTACTAAGTACTCCAGTTTTGGAGTTTTAAAACAATACAGAATACTCTGTCCATTTGTCCATTGTTACAGTTCTCTGTTACTAAGACTATAACCACACACGTGGGGAGGACTGAGATTTTCTTTAGTGCAGGACTGTCCCAGATATAAAGAGCATGCTGTTAAGACACAAGCACACTTAATTTTTCTGTGCATATATATATACGTTTACTAACATGAGTTCCATTCCAAATCCTGTCTCAGCCTCACTGGGTATCTCTATACGACACTAAATCCCTTGCTAAGTGCCTCTTAAACTGTAACTTCCGGATTAGAAAAACCATCAGCTCTTGATAACTACTTAAGGCCTCAAGAGCTTAAAAATTAAAGATACCTAGAAAAGTAGAACCAACTTTTAATCTCTATGAAATGTTTGTATTGTCTAGATGGTCTCTGATCTGGAATACACTGGAAAAGCATAGGCTTAGCTAAAATGATGTCCTGGGCACCTATACTAATGAGACACTACTAGTAAATTAGTCTTTCATCATGAGATAACGCTCTTCTTTTTGTAGTAGACTAACACATGGCCACAGATTTAGAAAGCTGTGATGTAAAGAATGTTCAGCTTTAAATAAAATTGCAGTCTTAGGAGACAATCATGAATTGAATAATTAATCAAGACTAGATGCTTTCCAATAAAATTATCATTAAAATGATATCTGATTTCTACTTAGTGCACTTACTAACTAGCAGGCAGAAACACTCTAATGTTGGTTAGATGTCATTGCCTCCCCTGATTACAAGTGTTGGCCTGTTACAGGATTTCATTCTACTGCAATCTCTGTGGCTTCGAGACTGTGTATTTCTTCAAGTATTGGCTTGACAACTGGTTATGAGTCCTGCAAAATAACAGGAATTGTGGTAGGACAAGCACTGTTTGGGAGAGAGAAATTACAAGAACACACACACAAAGCATTCATCTGACGTTTGTCTTGAGACACTGAGAATAACAGTAATCTCTAATATGATGAGTGTGAAGGTCTTAAACGTTTCTTTTCAGCAGAACTACGATTTCGCTAAAAGTGCTGGTCTATATAGCCTATAAAATGCATTGAAATACTGAAAGATCAATCGCAACCTTAAGCCATTACAAATACCTCCACTAGATCAGCATGGAAATCATCCCCTGTGGGTCTGGGACACTCGTTTATGTGCTGCCAGGCCAGAAGAGCTGGTTTTGATTTTTCGTGCTTATTTCACAGTCATAAAATTACTGTGACAGAAGATAATTTAAGCATGTAGAGGTCTCCACACATTGCTGCTTAACAAGGTAGTTCACTAACTATTTCAAGCTGATTTACATACAGTCCATCTGTCTACGTATTTATACCTTACTATTTTTTTCCAGATAATTATAGTGTTATCTATAGTAACTGATGTTGATCTGGTTTTGTTACACTCTCCACACTGTTACAGCAGACAGCATGAACTACTCTGCTGCCACTGCTTTCACACAATAAGCATCTCATTTTACCCCTGAGACAGCAAGATGGCCAGGAATTGCAGTAACACTGAACTACTGCCAAGAAGCTACACCTTCTGCTCTATTATCTGCAATATTTCTGTGTCAGAGGAGCTGAGGGACTGTTGCTAAGACAAAGAGAAAGCTATCATTAAGCCTTGTGGGAAGGAGAAAGACAGGTTAAAGAACCTAAGTCAGGTCAAATTCAGTGATCAACAATGCCTACGGCTCCTAACAACTTAATAGTGTTTATCTCTGGCTATCCAGCTAGAGAAAGAAAACTGAAAAGTTTGAGGAGAAGAGCAGAGTTTGGAAACACCTAAAAATGCAAGTCAACAGGCAGCAAACCAAAACCAATTTCCACAGCAGTATCTCTCTATCCCATATGTTCAAACAGTATAAACTTCATATTTTTAGATTTTAAAGCTTCAAAAGAGCTTTGTAAGAAGACATTACATCCTACAGTTTAGAATTAACATGATTTGTCAATTCCCCTATAACTATAATACCCTCTCTTCAAAATGGGACCCTGTATGCTGAATGCTTTAACTAAATGCTAGTGACTAGCTCCCCATCCTTCAAAAAGGGTAACGCCTAGGAATGGGTCAATCAGGAAAAGATATTTTCCCAACTGCCAGAAATGAAAATTAAATACTTATTTCTAAGCAATTACAATGCTAATAAGAACACCCTAAAATACTCATCTTCCACAATATTCTCCAGCCAGCTTAAGAACTTAGTATTCTAATTCCACCATCTAAAACTGACACATATCATAACCACCTTTATGAAGATAACATACTAAATATAGTCCAACAAAACTGAAGGGAAGCTGAAGTCTTTACAGAGACACCTTGATTAACATGACATGACAGAGACAAGCATATCTTACAGCAGCTTTTACCCTGTAAGTCATCGTCATTCAGGAAGAGTGAAGGGAAAATCTAGTAAGACAAATTTGGATACTTGTCCACAGCCCAGAAGGTCATAAGGGAAAGTACTTATAGAGAGACAACCCACTAATAAACCAGGAATTAATCCAAGAGATTAAGTTTAACAGGGCACCAGTTTCTCACCCCTGCCAGGATTCATGGCTGTGCAGGTAGCGTGAAGTGTATTCATTTCAGCCTAAGCAGTCCACAGCTGCAAACCTCTAACTCCCCTGCCCCAGCTAAAAGTAAAAGCAGTACCAATGACAAGTAAAAATACAGAGACAGTTTGCAGCTTTAGCATGGGATTTATCTGGTCAATGAACACAGCAATCTAGATTACCAGTATACATCTTGATTAGATTTACTTAAGATGCATTTCTTGAGAATTTTTAATGTAATCAAACCTCTGCTTAAAGAAGACTCTGAAGTTCTGACAAATTCTGTATTTCTAAATACTGGGAGTACAAGATAGTTGTTATAAAGCAGGGCAGAACATACTGAGGTCATCTTCAACAGGCACATAAAAATCTGTATGTTCCTGTTAAAGTACACCATATTTCATGTGATCAGCCACATAGATAGGTCTGCACAAATAAATGGTTGTACTACTCAACAGTGACTATTGATAACAACTTGTCTCTATGCAACAGGGATGAGAAACTACAAGAGATAAGACTGGCAGCTAGAGAAAAAAGAGTGGACATCCTATGTGTCTGATCTATACAATCCTAAAGGCTTGATTCATCTACCTCCTCCTATGAGGTAGGAGACACCCACAGACATTAAGAACGCAGCACCAAGAGGAGAGCCTCCTGAGCTGCTGTTGCCTATAATACCACCTTCTAGTTTTAAGTTTCTCAAAACAAGTATTTAACAGCAGCACTGGCCTTGAGACCTGTCATCACATCTTGGTATGCAGCACATACACACTACATAATTAACTGGCCTGCCTGTTGATATCTGATGTGCCGAGTAGGCTGAACTACACTGGCAGAACTCTGAATTCTTCACTATAACAAATGACACTAAGAAAGCCACTGCTGGTTTGGCAAGCCAGTTCCTCTCCCCCATGCCAAGTTTTCTGACCATTAGAATAGGTAAACGCTCCATCAAGCAGGTACTACAAGCTGGCTATACAATCTTACACAGGCCAACAGTACCAAACACTGAATACAGTACACAGACCATTGTGTGGCCAGGTACACAGACTATCAACCATTTTGTAACTTGCTTCTAGAGCACTCAATTCTAAGAATTCAGTAGAGTTATCTGCAGATTATTTTCACAGTGACAGTGTTAAGAGTCCTGTAAACCTTGGTCTACAAATACTCCAAAATCCATGGGCAACTGCATTTAGATGTTTATACAAAATATCTATTGTGTCAGGAGCTGTGCTCTGAGCATGAGCAAATACCTGAAGTTTAATGGCAGATCCACAGAGCTGGTGCTGGCCCAGGCTTGTATGTGCTCACTCACATACTTACATTTCTAAGGTTTTGTCCACCTTGTCAGAAGACAATCTGCAAAGGAACTCTATACTGCAATGTGCACTAAGAGCCTCTAAAAGTCTTCACCAGTGAGTTTTGTCCTCCTGACCTCAATGTGCCTAGATACTACCCAAGTCAACACATCAACAACTCTGGTATTTAGGATTATTTGAATTCCCTCTACAGATACTGATTTGTACTATTCATTAAGAAGCTATGGCTCTAAAATACCAATAATAACGGAGATGATGAAATGGGGAGTATTTTTTTCTTCTTCCTCCACCCCTGTCAGGTTTTTGCTTTACTCCTCTTAATCAGTTCTCTCTGTATTTGTAATATATTTGTAATATGACACTTAACTGACATATCTACAAACACAGTAGTGATTTTATATAAATAAGAGATTTTTCTATTATTTGAATTTTAAGACGTGCAAAATTCCATATCTACTTACCAGTTTTAAGAATATATCCCCAAAATATTTTAATACCATTTAGCCTTTTGGCAGGTTTTTGAAACACATTATCACTTTCTTGCATATGTAGATAGCTGCAAGTTTAGGTTTATTTGGCTTGTCTGGTTTGGGGTTTTTTTGTTGTTTTCTTAGGGCTTTTTTAACAGAAGGGAAGGCAACAGGAAAATACAAGCTAGCTTAAGAAGCTGTTCCTTCCTACATCTTGTAGGCTGAATACCAGCGTCTAGGACAGAGCAAAGGATGCAGCTGCTATCACCCCACACACAGATAAGTTAATAAATTGGATAATTCCATGTGCTAACGTGATAAATGTGATAATTCCAGGCCTTAACAGCCTGAGGAAAGCTACAATTCTCAATTCCTTATAAATATACTAATTTCACATTCGAATTCCCAAATTTCTTTTAACTTTTATACTCTGGACTATGCCATAAAGCCCCAGAAAAAGAGCATTTTGTTAGCTCATTAAAAGTCTGTATCCACCTTGCAGTTAGCCAAATCACAGCAGGTTTCTGTTGCTTTTGAACATGGAGGAGTTTCAATCCCACTATCAGACAAGCCCGGTAGTAGGGAGGGCTTTTTCATCTCACTATACAAATTAATAAGGATAAAAGTTTTTAAAGTTTTCACGGATATCTATATCATTTTTTAAATCTATTAATTTAGATGCGATTGTATTCCTTTTTAAAGATTTTATTCCTTCTCATCTCCTTAAAACCTCAAGAGGACGTCCCAGTTTACTAGGGGACCTGCTGTAGAGCGCATTCCCTCACTGCGAAATTCACACGTTGCTTTACAGTCTCTGAAAACTCCGGGGGAGTTAAACCGAGCATTCGCTGGCTCTTAAGTTTCACCCTGTCACGCTGAGCTTAAAGCAGTCGTTTTCAGCTCTGACTGTCCAGTACCTATCCCCGAGAAATCTCCTCAGGGCCGGGATCTGGAAGCCAACATCTTCCCACGATCCGCTGTGCTACGGCAGAGGCAACCCTCTGCAGACCGCGCTGCGCCCTCACGGAGCACACCGCACCTCTGCCACCGGTATGATGCACAGCATCGGCCGCGGCACGATTCCTGTTCCTTGCGTTCCCCGCCTCTAACACGTCTCGTCTCCGTGCGCCCTCAGCAGCGCCCGCCGCCTCAACAGCGGCCACATCCATCCCCCTCCCCGGCACCAGCCCAGCAACCCCCAGCAAGATCCTTACCCCATGGCGGCAGGCGGCGCCGAGCGCCGGCGGTGCCGCGTCCCCGGGGCGCTCCTGGCCGCGCCGGCAGCTCCGCAGCCCCGTGGCGGCGGGCCGCTGTGCTAGGCGAACCGCCCCGTGCAGGCCCGGGGGGCCGCGCCGCCGGCTGGCAGCTGCCGGGCCGAGCGGGGCTGCCCGCGCCCTAGGGAGCGCCCCCCGCGGGCCGGGCTCCCATGGCTGTCGGCCCCGCCGGGCACCCGCAGGCAGCGGCTCCGGCCCCCGGGCGACTGGTGGCGATGGCTCCGGGGGCAGACGGGTTTCCTCCTGCGGGCGGACGCGGAGGAGCTCGCCTTCTCGGCGAGGGGCTGGCGGCAGCTGCGGCGCTTCTGGCCGGGACGAGAGCGACCGCCGAGGGCTCTATACGGCTCAGAGGCAGAGCGGGATAGGGCAAGCGGTGCGCGCAGGACTCCAAGCCGCCGCTCCCCCTAGCAGCCCTACCGGCAGCGCGGCGGGCACCGGTGCATTTTCCCGAGACAGCACAGCGAACCGCGGCACCGGCATGGGACTCCCGGCGTGAGGCGGCGGGTGGCGGTCTGCGGCCGCCGCGCTCCCCCAATTCGCTTGCCCGCCCACCCCCGGTTGCGGAGGTGCTGGGCGCCGCTCCTCCTTCCCGCGGCGGCGGCTCCGCGCCTCGCCGTCACGCCTTCTTCTGCAGCGAGCGGGCGGGCATCGTCCTGGGGCGCGGCGGGTCGGGGTCTACTAGCGGGAGGGGCTGTCGCCGCCGAGCCCGCGCTGCTCTGCGGCGGGGCCGCGGACTCAGCCCCGCCGTGCGGACGGAGTAAGGGAAGAAACGAGCGCCGCGTCAGGCGGTGCGTGGTTGCTCCGGCTCCTCTGAGCCGCGGCCGCTGCCTGCTCACCTTCCCCGCCCTGCCTCACACCTCCGCCACCGCCCGCCCGTCCTCTCGCGGTAGGCAGACGCAACCCGCGCCTCTGTCCCTCTTCTCCTTGGTGAAGGGAAGAGCAGAGCAAAGCAGGGCCGGGCCGAGCCGCACGTCCGCGCCCTGCCCTACAGAGCGCTGCGGCCCCACACAGCTGGCTAGCCCCCTCTCCCGACGACACCTGCCCGTTCTGCCTCCATCCTCCTCCCGGGGAGCTTTAAATAGTATACGTCACCGCGCCTCCCTACGCACTCACGTCACGCACCTCTCCCGGCACTGACGTCACCGGGGTGCGGAGGATGATGTCAGAGTGTTCCACGCTACCGGAAGCTCTTCTATAATAGGGAAAGGCGGCGGAGGGGGTGCTCGAGCCAGGCGCTGAGCGGACGCCTCCGTGCACCGCCTCCTCCCGCCCCCGCCCCCTGCGGCGCCATCTCCACGGCAACGCTGCGCGCTCCCTCTGCCGCGCCCCGCGCCGCCCGCGCCCGGTGGTGTGGCCTGCGGCGGGGGCGCGCCGCGGGCGAGGGCGCGCTCTGGAATGCGGCAGCAGTCGGGTCCTCAGCCGGCGGAGGAGCGGGCAGGCCTCCCTGTTTGAGCACACGGGGCATCGCCCTGCCTCACACACACCTCAAACCGGACAGCGTTACCGGCCAAACAGGGAGGAAACCCAGACGCCATTCCAGCATTGCCCCACCAGACTCCAGCACGCCTGTGCTAGCAGGATTGCAGAGAAAGAGCACCGTACGCTCTCCAGACCACGTTTTGGCTCAGTGCGTCAATAGTGCCATGCCTGCAGAGAGCATGTGCTGCTGCTTCTAAGTCGAATAGCCTCAGCTCCTGCACCACCTTGCTGGGCACTTGCCTCATCTAGGGTTCATCAAATACTTCGCTAACTCACCACGATTTCCTGAGTTTATAAATCTCAGGTATAACTGCTCCTAGGCAATGCCAACAGCAGTGGAATACCCGAGGGGGGAACACACAGCACAGCTCCTCATGACTCCTGGGACCACTTTCAGTATTTTCATGGTATTTTCTTGCTTAAGTGATCTAGTTGCCACCAGTGGTGCATTGAAACCATAATGAGCATAAGAAGGGGATATCAGTAAGATTGGCTTGATGACAAACAACATAAAAATGGAAGAAGACCCAAGTTTCACCAATGGATGTTAAGGCATTACAAAACACAGCAAAACCCACAATGGAACGTTAACAGGTGTTGCTTTAACAAAAGGTAGTTTGTCCTTTCATAAGATCTCTACTACCAGGAAGAGGCTGGAAACAGCAACAGGATTTACCCAACTGTCTGATCTTCTCAAAGTACAGGCAGACTTTTTCAAACGTTATTTGAATTCACACCTTCACATGCTTTTACAGACCCATGCTGTCTGAACATTTTAACTTACAAAAGTAATAAGCTATAGGAAGAGTGAAGATGATAGATTGAATGTCAAAGGAAACCTCCAAACAAAGCCAAGCATAAATCATTCCAAGGAGCAGCAGCAAGGCAGACGGCCTCACAAGGGAGAAAATAGAAGCTTCTTCAGTTTCCCATTTCTCACAACCTAAATAAAAGCTACAAAAACATCAGACTGAGTGGCAACAGTTTAAGGTTTGTTGTGGGCAATGCTCAGAACATGCCTAGTTATGATGAGGCTGCATTTCTTTTCTTGACTGCACTGTCATTGCTTGGTTTGGCTTCACATGCTAACTCTGAAATATATGAAGCTCTATGTATTTTCCACTAAAAATCAAATTAAATGTACAGCCTTCTATCAATGAAACTGAGGCAGTCCCCAGTGTTGGTGGGAGAAAGATGAAGATCCACAACAGTTCTTTCTTCCATATGATGAGTGATAAGAGTGAGGGAGACTACAACCACAAATTAAGCAGACAAGGCAAGCATAAACAACATACAGCTTATAGATACATGCCTTGATGTCAAGTGGCTAGGAGCCTAGATTCATTAGCTTCTCAAAGTCTCCCATGACATTTTGCATGCAGTAATGGCAGCTCGAGAGCAAAGAAACTAAGGCTCTAAATCCACATATGAGTAACTCTGTTGCATCAGTTTTGTTCTGTCAGCTCAAACTCACACACTAATGCAAATGCTTTAGTATTTCACTCCATCCGCAGTATTTTGTTGAGCTATCACAGAGATGACTCCATCTGTCTGCCTTTCAACTTGTTCTCATATTTGTCTTGCATGAAGTATGTTTTCCTACCGTATGGGTGCAAAACCAGAAATCCCAGAGATTGAAGATAAAAAATATAAAAGAAACCAAACACACACTGAGCCCTTGGGGAAAAGATTGCAGGCTCACTTGAGAATCAGAGGTGTGAACAGATTCACAGAAAGAAACACTGCTGGCTTCAGAACAACCCTGCATGGGATACCAGGAGTACCAGGAGTGCCTTTACTGACTTGTGAAATGCCCTATATGTTTTGTGCTCCTCTATAAGTAATAAAATATGAGTGCTGGCATAGATAAGATCCCCACGTAGGAGAACAGAGCTGCAAGGACAAAGAAAGCATCACTCCAAGTAAAACTAATGTATTTATCTCTTCTTAAATCTTCATTTAAACAGTGTTAACTGCTTATTACAGTTAAGTGTAGAAGCTCCACATAATTGATTACTTCCATATTTACTGACACTGTGCCTCTAGGTCTGACAGCCTTATCTAAGCCTCAAGCTTTGTCTCAATTATGCCCTTTTACATTTTTTATCAGTTTCCAGGTTGATTCAGTTGAGTTAACATTATTTGTCCTGTGGGAAAAGCCTTTGTTTATGATTGCCAGGCTTACTGAAATCTATCTTGCCATTCCCAAATTAATATATAATCCAAACCCAAGGTGACATATGTCAGCTAAGGCTGAACTGAACACTCAGATACAAAGAAAGCAAGCTAAGCGATTAAATCATAGACATTAACAGGACAAAAATTACACAATCACCTTACTTAGAAGACTCAAGTAATATAACATGGAGAAATTTAATAGTGATGACAAGAAGTTCAGCTCTAAATTGGTTGTTTTGTTTTGGGTTTTTTCTTTATTTTAAAACACTTTTTTGTCTAGAGCACTCTGACAGAGGCAGTCTTGAGCTGTAGCGCAATCCTAATGGAAACTACCAGCAGGTCATTGGCTGTTACTGTGCAAAGGTACCAAGCTGTGCCATAGTCGAAATAGACGGATGGCTTCAGGTAGGGCAAAGCACAGGGTGATGCAGGAGGACTGATGTTTGCTGCTCTGAAGTAGCATATTCCTGGCATTATTATTCATAGTAAATGAATGAGCTGCCAAACCCTGTCTTAACACCACTGCCCTGAATGGCCAAACAGCTGGGGCAACACATCTAAAATTGGCAGCAGTATCAATACTGCTGGAAGGAATGTTGGGTTGAACCTCCAACTCCTGCCTTTGCATGGCAGAAACTCTGAGGTTTTGGCCTCTTTGTGGAAACTGACATCTGTTGGTGGCAGTAAACTTGGTTAGTAAGTTTTGGCCAAAACACTCTGGCTAGCTGGACAGCTTTCAGCAAACCACTGGCCCCAACTTCCCCAGACCTTGCGGTATCAGGAGTAAGAGAGTACCAGGCACTGCAACCCTCTCTTATCATCCGTTCCTTTATTGTGGAAGATCTGAGACTTTCGTGGGCAGTGAGCAAGTGGATAGCAAGGAAGTGTATGTAAACTTTGCTCACTGAGAGAAAAAGAAATAATAACCCAAAGTTGTACTGGAAAGCTTCTAAACAGATTTGGGCTTTCTGGGCTGAGTGGACACTGACGGCTCCGTTTAGTTACCAGGCTCCTCCAAATCGTCCTCTACAGGGCCCCTCTCAACCCATTCACCACCCAGTACGGACTGATGTGACAGGCTGCCCTGAACCACACACAGGACCTTGCACTTGGCCTTGTTAGACTTCTCAAGGCTTGCATGGCCCCACTCCCCAAGGCTGTTCAGGTGCCTCTGGGTGGAATCCCTCCCCTCCAGCGTAATCAGCTCCAGCCTTCAGCTGGGTGTCATCTGCACACTTGCTGAGGATGCACTTGATTCCACTGTCTCTGTCAGCAGCAGTGGCCCATGCAGGGACCCGTGAAGGCCACCTCTCATTCATAGTTTCCACTTAGAAATTGAGCCGCTGTTCAGAGGCACCTGGAGATGAGCAAGGTTCATGGTGGTGCTTCTCGGGGAAAGCTCAAAGGCAGGAGACTATGAGGGGTCCTGCTAGATGCTGCTGCGATCCCGAGATGCTCAGGGTTTGGAGCTTGGCTTTGCTTCATTGACCGGGACAAAGCCAAGGCATGCTTGGCTCAGACAGACAGGCCTCGTTCCCCTGCAATGGCTTTTGGGAAGCAGGCAGCCAGTTTCCCAAAAAGAAGATCAACACTGTCCTGTGTCCCAGCCACAGCCACAACGCTCGGGGCTGGAGGAGTCAGACTGCTGTTGTAGGGAAGTGCCAGAGAAAAGTTCTGAGGGCTGTGACTGCAGGATGACAGGCCCCGTTCCTCAGGTGTGGAGGTGCCTGCAGGAGGATGCAGCACGGACAGGGCTGTCAGCGTGGTCTCTGTCCCTGGCACCCCACTTTGCACGTCGTTAGGACAGGAGTCCTGGATGGTGGCTAAAGGACATCTCTGCCCCAGGGTTGAAAGGGGGAGGGAGGGAGGCTGGAGAGCATGCCCTGCAGCGCCTTGGTGCTCTGTTCTTCACTGCCTTCCCACGAAGGCGAGCAGCCGCGCTCTCAGAGCCTCCAGGTCGTAGCCCCGGACGGGTGCCTCTGCCAGGCCTGCCGGGCGCTCCCCCGCATCCTGCCGGGCGGGGGCGCCGGAGCGCCCTGGGGCTGCATCAGCCGGCGGCCGTCGGAGGCGGCCCGCAGAGCCCCTGCTCCTCCTCGCGGGTCCGGGAGTACTGGGCCTTGGGCGCAGGTGGTTGCGCCCCAGCGGGGACCTGCTGCGCAGGTGCGCCCTGGTCACGGGCCTCGGCGGGCGGGCGGACGGGCTCACCACGTACTCCTGGTAGTCGTCGTCCGCCCGCACCGTGTGCAGGACGCGGTCGAAAGGCCTCCTGCAGAGGGGGCACACCGCTCTCCTGACGGCCCACTGCTGGATGCAGCCGAAGCAGAAGCTGTGCAGGCACCCGTCCACGTAGGCCGCATCGCTGATGTTACTCATGCAGATGGTGCACAGGACGTCTGCCACTGCTTCCTGCCTCCCTGCCCGCTCCAGCCGGCTGCTGCCAGCCGTCATGGCAGAGCTGCTCTGCTGCAGGCCCTCCTCAGGACCCGGCACCATCTCCTGCAGGGAGAGAAGTTCAGGGCTTTCCTGGTGCTAGCAATGGAAACGGAGAGGAAGACCCAGAAAGCGGTGGGACAGGGGGTAAAGGGCCTCCCAAAGTGGGCTGAGAAGTGGCAGCAGAAGCAGCCCCCCTGGGACTGTTGCAGATTATTTCAAGTTTTACTGGATCCTTTTACATTTTGTGTTTGATTTCAGAAGCAGTTATCTATAGGAGCATCTTGAGGAAGTTAGACTCTACTTCAGCATGGGATGCTGTGTTAGCTTAGAAATCAGAAGCTGTGTAGCTTGAAGTCCCTGTTCTCTGTGACATGCTAGCTTTAGTCCTTACTCTCTAGAGCATAACCAAAGCACCTAGGGTCTACTGTATCTAGAATCATAGAATAGTTAGGGTTGGAGAGGACCCTAAGATCATCTACTTCCAACCCCCCTGCAATGGGCAGGGACACCCCACACTAAACTGTATCACCCAAGGCTTCATATAGGATGAGTTACGTGACAGCCTGGCAAGGCAGAAATCTGGCCAGCCAACGTGGAAACAAAACTTACTTTTAAGGTGGACGGCAGTAAACTGCCTTCATTATAATACTGAAAAACGTACCCACAGATCGAGAAGACCCCTGCCCAAGTGAAGACCGTTCCCCCATGCAAGCGTAGTTGCAAAAGAGAATGACATTGCAGATATTATAATGGTATGCACATCACCAACCAATAATTGTACCAGGGACTGTACTACCTTGTAATTTGTGTGTAAAAATGTAAGGATGAAATTGGCATTGGGCCTGCTTGATTTGTGGAAATTCCAGCTAGCACCCAGCACTGCAATAAAGATATGCCTGCTTCTTAATGCTACATTGGTGTTAAGGAGTTTTGTTCTCCTGACTTTGGGTGACAGGACCGCCAGCCCCAAGGGCTGCCCTCCCGCCCAGCCTGGCCCCCTCAGCTCCCCTCAGAGACGCTGCCCAGAGTCCCCCACTCCTCTGCCTCTCCCAGACAACCCACACAACTGGAGCTGGAACTGGGTACCTGAAGGAGGTGGTCAGGAAATGCAGAGGAAGTGGCCAAGAGTCCTCAGTCCTGCCCACTGCCACAGACAGCTGCGTGTGGGACACAGAGCCCCCCAGCCGCACAAAGCTCTGCACAAAAGCAGCGCTCCAAAGCAGGTCCACAGTCCTGGTGGAGCTTACACGCTGTGCGTGTGCACTCCAGCAGCCCTGAACCAAAGGTGCAGAAGCACAGCCTGTGGCTGCAGGGTAACGCTGAGGGTGGGGCCATCACAGAAGCCCTCAGAGTGACATCACCGCATTCTCTGAGGCTGGCCCCCAACTTGGCAAATGGCAGTAATGCAGGAGAGAGTCCTCGGTGACATCCTCGACGACAAGGGAGTGCCCTGATGCAGAGGCAGTTGGGGAAGGACTCACTCCTTTTCTGCCATGCAAAAGCCCACGGCTTGGTCCAGAAGGGACTCCTGGATATCATCCTGTCCATCCCCCCTGCTCCAGCAGGGCCATCTGGAGCCAGCTGCCCAGGACCATGTCCAGGTGGCTTTTGTAGATCTCCAAGGATGGAGACTTGAGTAGCTCCCTGGCCACCCTCTACTGTTGCTCCATCAGCCTCACAGTAAACAAGTGTTTCCGCATATTCGGGGGAACCTCTTGTGTTCCTGTTTGTGCTCACTGCCTCCTGTCACTGGGCGCTAGTGGCAAGAGCCCAGGTCGGCCTTCTTTACACTCTCCCTCCAGGCAGTTGGACACCTTGATGTGTTGTTACCTGCTGAGGCTTCTCTTGTCTAGGCTGAGCAGCCTCAGTTCTCTCCTTCCTCGATCATCTGGCAACACCCCTCTTAATGCAGCCCAGGAGACCGTTGACCCTCTTTGCCACCAAGGCACATTGGTGGCTCGGTTTCCATTTAGTGTTCGTCAGGACTCCCAGATCCTTTGCCGTAAAGTTACCTTTGTGCCAGTTCGGCAGCCCCCATCCTATCCTGGGGCATGGGCTTACACTTCCTCAGGCGCAGGACCTGATGATGTTCCCTTCCTCCCATTTCTCCGGCCCATCGAGGTCCCTCTTAATGGCAGTGTAAGCTCTTGTGTCTCAGCCACTCCCCCCAGTTTTTGTCATCAGAAACTTGCTGAGGATACAGTCTGCCCCATCATCCAGCTAAGTACTGGAGATGTTGGAAAACAGTGGATCCAGCAATGATCCCAGGGTACACTGCTGGTGAACCAACCTCCAACTCCTGCCTTTGCATGGCAGAAACTCTGAGGCTTTGGCCTCTTTGTGGAAACTGACATCTGTTGGTGGCAGTAAACTTGGTTAGTAAGTTTTGGCCAAAACACTCTGGCTAGCTGGACAGCTTTCAGCAAACCACTGCCCCCACCTTCCCCAAACCTTGCGGTATCAGGAGTAAGAGAGTACCAGGCACTGCAACCCTCTCTTATCATCCGTTCCTTTATTGTGGAAGATCTGAGACTTTCGTGGGCAGTGAGCAAGTGGATAGCAAGGAAGTGTATGTAAACTTTGCTCACTGAGAGAAAAAGAAATAATAACCCAAAGTTGAACTGGAAAGCTTCTAAACAGATTTGGGCTTTCTGGGCTGAGTGGACACTGACGGCTCCGTTTAGTTACCAGGCTCCTCCAAATCGTCCTCTACAGGGCCCCTCTCAACCCATTCACCACCCAGTACGGACTGATGTGACAGGCTGCCCTGAACCACACACAGGACCTTGCATTTGGCCTTGTTAGACTTCTCAAGGCTTGCATGGCCCCACTCCCCAAGGCTGTCCAGGTGCCTCTGGGTGGAATCCCTCCCCTCCAGCGTAATCAGCTCCAGCCTTCAGCTGGGTGTCATCTGCACACTTGCTGAGGATGCACTTGATTCCACTGTCTCTGTCAGCAGCAGTGGCCCATGCAGGGACCCGTGAAGGCCACCTCTCATTCATAGTTTCCACTTAGAAATTGAGCCGCTGTTCAGAGGCACCTGGAGATGAGCAAGGTTCATGGTGGTGCTTCTCGGGGAAAGCTCAAAGGCAGGAGACTATGAGGGGTCCTGCTAGATGCTGCTGCGATCCCGAGATGCTCAGGGTTTGGAGCTTGGCTTTGCTTCATTGACCGGGACAAAGCCAAGGCATGCTTGGCTCAGACAGACAGGCCTCGTTCCTCTGTAATGGCTTCTTCCTGGTAGTTGTACACCTTGATTTGTTACACGCTGAGCTTTCCATTTAGGCAACCCGCAGCCTATACTGGTGCATGGGTTTGCTCCTCCACATGTGCCTGACTTTTCATTTCTACTACTTGATAATGCTTCTTTCCTTCCATTTCTGCAGCTCATCAAGATCCTTCTGGATGATAGTATGACCTCTTGTGCATCACCCTCTCCTCCCTTCTTTGTGTCATTAGAAAGAAGCACCTCTTAGTTCTGCATTTTGTCTAACCTTCCATGGTACCTCTGTTTTCTCCATGCAAAAACAGGTCTGTACTTAGTGATTGTAGACTGGTTAAGAGGTAACATGCACGTAAGAGAGAAGGTAATCTCAGTTGCCCAGTCAAAGCACTGAAAAGATTTGACTTTCAATTCCTTGTTCAGTTTTAGTCAGCACATTCAAAAGAAAGGAATTCTAGCTGCACCAAAACCAGAAAGAAGCTCTAGGTATGTTTAAGGAACCTCACAGCTGTTATTTGAGAGTGTTAAAGCAAAAGCTGGCTTGTTTGATTTATCAAACTAAAATCCATTACTATTATGCTCTCCAAATATTTTGGATGAGGTAAACACAAGCAATGGAGCAAAAAGCTATTAAAAGGCAAAAGGATAAATGAGTAAAGCTTGATATTTTTTCTGGCACCCTAGAGTTGTTGATCTTCAATGAGCCGGTAGCTTCAAGAGTAGCTTTCCAAAACAAGAGCCTGGTGCAAAAGAAACTGAAAAGTTATCATGGGTGGCATCTATCACTGCCTGCATGTGGGAGGAGGTTAAGATATGTGAAAGGATGGAGAAACATCCTTCCTCTGGCACCTCAGACCCTGCAGACACCACTTTCTGGAGGGCTCTGTGCTGAGCTACTGCTGCTGCTCCCTTAAATCACCTGCATGGTTTAATACCAAATGAGTGTAAATTCCCAAATCCCTGAGTTAACTGAGGATGTTTATTGCCTTTGGACATGAGGGAGCCAGCACCTCCCACTTCCTTCACTTCTCATCCATTGCTGCTATTTAGTGTCTCTTCCTTCCTCCTACTCCTTTATGCATTTTTCTTGCCCTGTCTAATCACCAACCTCCCTCCCCACACACATGCTTCTTTCAGTGAGTGGGATCACTTTTCCATCATTTCCCTTGCAGTATCTGCATTTAATTTATAAATGGAAAAAAGAGGGGAAGAGAATAAGTGGCATCCTTTTCCATCAGTCCAGGGTTTCAGGGTGCATTTTTATCAGTCCAGAAGAATCTTCACTGTCATATCAGGTGGACCTGGAGGGATTCCAAAAGAATTTACAATCACAAATTTTTCTCCTGGAATAGATGAAGAAACATAAGTGTTGCCTTATATTCAAGTAAATGCGGTACTCTCAAACTAAGACTAGGTTTGATTTTGAAAGCAACTGTATGACATAATTCCCTGAGATGCCTTATGGTCCAATATTTCCAGCTCTGTCCTGTTGCCAATGAATGCTAGTTTTCTGGCACCCACTTTCAACATTTCATTGTCCTATCCCCAGAAATAGATCACACATCTCCCACACAGCTCTCTGGCATTAAACCCCTACAGGAATTTTTTGAAGATGCTGAGTCCTGAGTAACACTTTAATATCTTAGCCAGGTTTATCAGTGGCTCTAATTTGCTCCAGTGCTTTTTCTGACCATATAGGAAGTGCACCTTATGCCAAGAGACAGATTTCTGTCAGCTTGTAATTTCTGATTATTCCACGTTTGTCTAGATACTCAGCTTTGCTTCCCAAAAGCCTTGCTGGAAATTTTGCAGTTTCAGATGAAGATGATAAAAATATTGTAAAAAAGCAGCATATTTTTTTTTTTTACTTTTGAATTTTGAAACATAGCAGTAATGGTGTGTGTTTGGAACCTCCATAACAGCATTCCTTTCTTGGCAAAACTGTACTAGTACACAGTGAGTCTTCTTTTCTAGTGTGTGCTCTGTGAATCACACTGATAAAAAATCTTTTTCAGTCATATTTACATTATAGACAGTATGGTCTGTGTTTTCAGAAAGAGTAGGTCATAGCAATCATATGGCATTTTTCTTTTTGATCATTGCTGCCAACCAGACCAATGTGATTTCTAGTTGAAACAGCAAATTCCAAACATCACCCATGCTTTCTGTATCCATTATTTCTATCTTTGAAATAATAGGTTATTTTTCTTATTTCTCAGGGTCTGAAAGTTTGTAGTGTACAAAGCACTCATTCACTAGTGAATATGAGATTGCCTTAGAAAAACTAGCTTCTTTACTTTGAAGTTCTTTCTTCCTACTTATCTTCTAAAAGTTCCCATAGATGTTCTAACAGTAGAATCAATAGAATCTGTGAATATTAGAAGAAAACAATCTCCTGTCTGACTTTTCCTTCTTAGAAATGAGTTTTTCTGAGACTCTGAAAGCCTCATGTTTGGAGAAAATTATGCTTTATTTCTGTAAATCTTTCTATAGAGAATATACAGAATTTCCAACTCCTTCCACAGAGTTTCCATGTGCCTGGACCTCAGCTGCTGCTAAGAATAAAGTCCTAATATACACAAAGGCTTTTTTCCTGTATGAGAAAAATTTGACCAAGGTTTGAGAAGCATTAACATCTTCATGCTATGAAGTACAAAACTGAAATGTGGTCATGAACAGTCTCAATATCCGTTTGTTTTCCCCATCCCTCCTCTCCCCTCCCCCCTGCAATTTTGATTTTCTTCTATTCCTCTGCAGGTTTTTTCCAATTTACAAAGTGATAAACTTGAAGGAAAAGAGAAAAATCACACACACTTGGGAATTCACTTACAAATCTCTGAAGATTGCTCCAGTGCCATTCTGCAGCTCATGCTGAATAGAGAAGAAAGGTTTCAGACTGGAACAAGCTTGACAAAAAGTCACAGCAGGTTTTCACATGTGAAAACAAGAAGTCCAAGGAGAAACCATGACTATGGACCAGAGAGAGAAATGGCAGACAAAGAAGTAGGAAGCAGTGTATTGAAAATGAGATTAGATAACAGATAAGAAAGAGACCAGATAAAGACCTGGGGCTAAAACCCGGTGAGAGAAGTTAGAGAAAGGTATCAGACAGGGAAATGGGTTGAAAAAAAGCACTAGGATGGGTAAAATCTAAGCTGGAGGGTAGAAGGGAAGCTTCAGACTGGTAGGGCAGTGAATAGAGATGTCTGATTTTATAAGCAGGAACTGGCAGTCAAAGATAATATAGACTTGAAGACTTAAAAGAAGAGAGCATGAAGTGGGGTGTGAATGAGTGGACAGAACTGCTCCATACTGGCAGATGAAACTGGACGGGAGTGTGCTCAGCTGGGCAAGTGTTTGCTCCAGATGCAGGTAAAAGACCCAGCATGTCATTCCTCTGCTGTCAGAACACAGCTGGGAAACCCACAGCCTCCAACTGCATTTCCCCCGTGCCCAGTGCTGGCTGTGTAATGGTGGCAAACTATAAATCATACTAGTTATTCTGAGTAGCCGAGTGACTCCTTCCTGCTTGTGGCCATTTGGGACAATATGATGCCATAGGTTGGGATTTGGCTTTTATGGTGAAGATTCTTTAAGGACATTCAGAGATTGCACTGAAACATTCTATCATTAGGCTCTCAAAGATTAGAAATTCCACAGATGAGGATGCACAGGAAAATTTTGGAACTTCCCTGCACATATATATATATATGTTGTGATAAAGTAATGATGACTGTAGCTATTTTTTGCACAAAATTAACACCTCATCCAATGGATAAGATGGATATGCTTGGAAGAGCATCTGCAGTGAAGGAAAACCTCTCTCAAGAAAGCCTTGTGTTTTGCGTTAGCTGGAATGTATGCATTTTCTAGTGGAAACTTAGGTCTATACTGCGTGGAACGAAAGACTTGTATTATCATAGAATCATAGAATGGTTACAGTTGGAAAGGACCTAAAGATCATCTAGTTCCAACCCACCTGTCATGGGCAAGGGTGCCTCACACTATACCATGTCACTCAAGTCACCATCCAACCTGGCCTTGAACACAGCAGGGATGGAGCATTCATAACTTCCTCGAGAAACCTGTTCCAGTGCCTCTGCACTCTCACAGTGAGGATTTTCTTCCTTATATGTAACCTAAGTCTCCCTGTTTAAATTTAAACCCATTACCCTTTGTCCTATCACTACAGTCCCTGATGATATGCTAGAGGGAGGGAATGCCATTCAGAGGGACCTTGACACACTTGTGAGGTGGGCTGATGCCAACCTCATGAAGTTTAACCATGCCAAGTGCAAGGTCCTACACCTGGGTCGGAGCAATCCCAGGCACAGCTACAGGTTGGGCAAAAAGGAAATTCATGGTAGTCCTGCAGAGAAGGACTTGGGGGTGTTGGTCAATGAGAAAATGAACATGAGCCAGCTGCAGTGTGTGCTTACAGCCCAGAAAGCCAACCGTATCCTGGGCTGCATCAAAAGAAGCGTGACCAGCAGATTGAAGGAGATGATCCTGCCTCTCTGCTCTCGTGAGACCTCACTTGGAGTATTGTGTGCAGTTTTGGTGTCCTCAACATAAAAAGGACATGGAACTGTTGGAGCAAGTCCAGAGGAGGTCCACGAGGATGATCAGGGGGTTGGAGCACCTCCCATATGAAGATAGGCTGAGAAAGTTGGGGCTGTTCAGCCTGGAGAAGAGAAGGCTGCGTGGAGACCTCATAGCAGCCTTCCAGTATCTCAAGGGGGCCTACAGGGATGCTGGAGAGGGACTATTCATTAGGGACTGTAGTGATAGGACAAGGGGTAACGGGTTGAAACTTAAACAGCAGAGGTTTAGATTGGATATAAGGAAGAAATTCTTTACTGTGAGGGTGGTGAGTTACTGGAATGGGCTGCCCAGGGAGGTAGTGAATGCTCCATCCCTGGCAGTGTTCAAGGCCAGGTTGGATGAAGCCTTGGGTGATATGGTTTAGTGTGAGGTGTCCCTGCCCATGGCAGGGGGTTGGAACTTGATGATCTTAAGGTCCTTTCCAACCCTAACTATTCTATGATTCTATGAAGAGTCCCTTTCCAGCATCCTTGTAGGCCCCCTTCAGATACTGGAAGGCTGCTATGAGGTCTCCACACAGCCTTCTCTTCTCCAGGCTGAGCAGCCCCAACTTTCTCAGACTGTCGTCATATGGGAGGTGCTCCAGATGATCCTCATGGCCCTCCTCTGGACTTGTTCCAACAGTTCCGTGTTCTTCTTCTGTTGAGGACAGCAGAACTGTACACAATACTCCAAGTTGGATCTCACAAGAGCAGAGTAGAGGGGCAGGATCACCTCCTTCAACCTCCAGGTCATGCTTCTTTTATAAAGGCTGGAAGAAGTGCTGAGATAGGGGAATCCTAAGATTAAAAATTTGTTTCTGGTTGGGTAATTAGTGTTAATTCTTATTATTAATGTAATTAGTGGTAATATACCGTAATCACATTGCTAGTGCAACCTAAGGGTTAGCAAAGCACGGGACTTAACGCTTATGAAAAGTTAGCTATATTTGTAACTCTTAAGATAAGGTCAGCCAAGCCAAGGAGAGATTGAGCCCGCGCAAAAGAACAGAACAGGTTGAAACCAGTTTTGTGGTCTGGACACGATCCAAGGAGCAACTGAGCCTGCGCGAGACCAAACGGTTGCTTGCGATGACAAAGAGGAGCCGTTAGCCTTCATCCCCACAACCCCCTACAACCCCTACCAAAAGGCACTGTGCAAGTGTGGTGGGACAAGTTTTATGGAAATATTAATTATCATACAAAGTGGGGACAGGTTATGAATATGTATAGGCAATCTCATGATTATGTAACCACAATGCTATATATATTTTGAGGACAAATGGCTGCCGTGTGCATGACTTTGGTGGCATGACCCCCATGCCACCCAGCGCTGAATAAACATACCTACTTTATAATCTTATTGACTGATAAGTTGTAAAGTCCTTTCTCCGCACGTCAATTTGGCAAGCCAGGCAGGAGGATCTCTGCTGAGCTGTGGGATCAACTGTGGGATGGACACCCCTAGGTGTGCCCTGAGAACATTCCTCAGAGGAGCCTCTGCTCCTGGCCACTTACCACGGGAACAGACAAGAACCTTCTGAAGTCGCAGATAAACAGTATGTTTTAGGGAAAGAGAAAGGCCTATAAGTCATTGGAGATGTCCCACAACTGGCTGGGGTGCTGATAACCCATGCAGAGATGTCTGGCATATGGCATCCTTCTGCTATGGAAGGAGGGTACCCAGAAGGTTGAGGGTTTTGCTGACTCACAGAGCAGTTGCTAGCGATCCTGGGGGTAGATTGAGCAAATCTGAGGTAACCACTGCATCCTAGTGTTGGGAGCCAGGACAGACCTGCTAATGACTGTATAAGAAGCAGACGAAGGGTAAGCAGACCTCCCAGAATTATAATACTTTTAAAAATCTTGGCAGGTGTTGGAAGGATACTAACTGGAGTGATGATTTATCTGTAGATGCCCAGGTATTTCATGGTATGTTGTGTCACTTCATGTTATTTCGTGCTGTGTCATTTTGTGTTATTTTGTGTTATTTTATATTATTTCAGGTGTTACTTCATGTTAAAATGTTTGCATGCATGTGTGTTTGAAACACAGCCTGGCTGTGAAGAGGGTGGAGTCCTAATCAGTAGCTCTGTTTGAAAGGTTGTGGATGTCTTGGCATATGAGATAGACTTCAATTCTAAACGTCAGGGTTTCAACTAATCGCTGAATTGGCAGGACCGAGAGGGTCAATCCTTCGTTGGTTTGGACTCGAACCCTGGGAATACTTAAATGAAGGAGGAGGCTGGAGGAGATTAGGGGAGAGGAGATATTATTTAAAGGGTGTGTATGTGACACCCGCAGGGCAGATAGCGGCCCTGGACTGGGAACAACCTTTCCCAGATACCCTCCAGAACCCTCGTATTAATGGACACATAGGGGTTATCCCTTGGTTTGTGTGTGGGCTTACTAATAGATTACGTGGAGAAAATTGGCATTCGGCATGGGTTCTGCTGAAATGTAAATCTTGCAACAGAAGGTGGTATTGTTTATCTGAAAGATGGAAACCTGAGTATCCCAAGTATTTCCTGGAGCCTCCAAGATTTTGACCAGGAAAGGGCCCAACAGGAGGCTGAGATAGTGAAATTTGTATGTGGAAAAAAAATGAATCCCAGAGGTTTGGGATGTTTGGGAAGAGGATTGGGAAGAGATTGTAAAAAAACCTATAAAGAAGTTCAAATCAGGTTAAAGTAAAACATAACAATTGATAGGAGGCTACTCAGAAAATGGGTAATACCCAGGATAAAACTATTTTAAAGAAAAGTCCTCTTGCTTGCACACTGGAAAGATATTGCTGGAGCTGGAGGGACACAGAATAAGAAAACCCTCATTAAGCATCATAACAAGTGGTGGCCATTATAGAAACTCGAGGATGGGGCCAAGTGGCCCCTGCATGGGTCAATAGGTTACAATACAATCCTGCAATTAATGTTGTTTTTAAGGAGAGAGGAAAAATGGGATGAGGTATGATATGCTCTTCACCCTCCGGAATCATCCAGAGTGGCAAAGGGACTGTGAAATAGTGCTGCCACAGGACCCTATAGTACTCGCCCTTGAGTGAGAAAATAACAAGGAGCTTAAAGGTAAACAGAGGCAGTGTTGCTCTGTGGAGACAGTGTTCTCACAGGAGAATGAATATTTGGTACCTGAGTTCTGAATAACTCTGACAGATACAGCAAGGCTGTGAGAGGCCTGAGGAAGCTTAAGCAAGCAAGATAAGAAGAAGCTGGAATTCACTGAGTTATGAGAACTGTGGACTGTTGGCAAGCTTTCGAGGTCAAGTTCTCATACCTGTGCTTAACCAATTATATGTTAGTCACTAAGGGTCTTCAAGACAAGTATCCAATCATGATATGCCAAATTGCTGTAGGTGTGTGTAAGCAATAATATATAAGGAGTTAATGCTTTGCAATAAATAGCTTTTTGTCTGATCATATTGATCTCTGACTGAGTCCATTCCGCAGCATTTCTCGGCATGTAGTATTGGACAACGATGTACTAGAATAAAGAAAACTCACCGAGCATCAGAACAGGATTTAACTAATCTGCTTAAGCCTCCCCCTTGATCACAGGAACAGGATGTAGACTCGGACAGAACTACCACTCCCCCAGGCAGTCCTGTGTCCTCCCAAATGAGGAAAAAGTCAGCCCTAACAGTTTTGCAGGCTCCCCTTCGACAGGCAGTAGGATAGGATAGCAGAACAATGTTAATAAGGTACCTTTTTTCAACTACTGATTTAGAAGCCTGGAGAAGAGTTGCCAAGGACTACAGGAATGATCCAGTAAGCGTAACCAAACATTTTACATTTATTTAAAAACTACACAACCCCGATTGGAATGACATGTGGTTATTGCTAGACTATATGACTAAAACAGAGAAACAATTAATTCTAAAAACTGCAGGGAATTTGGCTGAAGACCATTATAAGACTATGGGGGAGATGTCGAAGTTTATCTCCCTCTTCAAGACCCAAAATGGGATGCAAACAGGTCTGCACATATGGAGAGACTACAGGCATACCAAGGATGGATTGCAAAGGGAATGGAAAGAGTCATTCAAAAAGTATAAATTGGTCTACACTGTATGCAATCAGACAAGGTCCTTTTGAGTCACCATCTGAATTCCTGGATTGATTGAGGGACATAATGCGCTGTAACACACTGCTAGTGGATCAGAGATAGGAATACAACAATTAGTCTCCTTGTTTTGGGCCAATCTACAGGAGATATTAGACATAAGTTTCAAAAGCTACATCCTGTAGAAGGAAGGAACCTAGAGATGTTACTAGATGAAGCATGGAGAGTGTTTAGTAACAGGAGGATTATGGACGGGGAAAGAGAAGGGTGGTAGTGGTAGTCAGAGAAGAGGAAGAGAGAAAACCCAGAAAAGGACTACCTTGGTTGAGTAGGGATCACTGTGCATTGTGCAAGAAATTTGGCCACTGGAAAGATAATTGTCTGGAAAGGTGGGAAAATAAAAGAAGAGGCAGAACAATCAGAAGGGGAGAATAGTGGCCCATATAAATAAAAATTGACGAGCACCTGGGGAATCCACTGTAGCGGACCCACTGGTTATAATAGAGCTAGGGAAGGAACAAAAAGGGGTGAAGTTTCTAGTGGCCACAGAAGCAACCTATTCGGTCTTAAACCAAGCCTTGATGCCCCTGGGGGATGATTATATTATGGTAAAAGGGGCAACTGGCCAAAGTGAAAAGGCATATTTTTGCAAACCACTGGAGTATAAACTGGGAAAACAGTGGGGCATTCATCAGATTTTATATATGCCCACCTCCCCAAAGTCACTTTTGGAAGGGGACTTATTAGAACAATTGAATGCCATAATTAAGTTCGAAAAGGGAGAGATTACTCTGGAGGTAAATGAACAACAATATATCCAAATAATGAGTTTATCACTAGCTAATGTCCCTACAGGAGGAGGAATCATCGAAGAAGTTACAAACCAGGTATACCCTGGGGTTTGGACCACTGAGACACCTGGGAAAGCGAAAAATGCTCCACCTGTTGAGGTCAAATTTAAGGAAGGAAGACAGCTGATAAGAATTAGAAGGTACCCCTTGAGGAAAGAGGACAGGGAAGGAATTCAGCCAATAATAGTGAAATTTTTACAACAGGGATTACTAAAAGAGCGTGAATCTGATTTTAACACTCCCATATTACCTGTCCATAAACCCAACAGGTCCTACTGGGTGATCCAAGACCTCTGGACTATAAATAAGATCACCAAAGATCTCTATCCAGTAGTGGCAAACCCATACACCTTACTAACCACATTGACACCCAAGCTCACCTGGTTTACTGTTTTAAATTTGAAGGATGCCTTCTTTTGCCTCCCTTTCCACAAAGCCAGCCAGAAAATATTTACATTCCAATGGGAAAATCCCAAAAGTGGATGGAAAACCCAACTTACCTGGACAGGGATCCCACAAGGATTAAAAAACAGCCCTACTATATTTGGCAACCAGCTTGCCAAAGATTTAGAGTCCTGGGAAACTCCATCTGAGGAAGGAAAACTTCTACATTACATGGATGACATCTTAATTGTGACTAAAAAAGACACTTGTATAACCTGGACCGTAAATCTGTTGAATTTTCTGGGACTCCAAGCATATAGGGTCTCCCAGACAAAGGTCCAAATAGTGCAGCGCCAAGTAATCTACCTGGGCTATGAAATAAGCACTGGGCAAACAGCTTTGAGACAGGCCCAGAAAGAGGCAATATGACAAAGCCTAAGGCCACAGACAGTGAAGGAGTTATGAACCTTCCTGGGGATGACTGGATGGTGCCGCTTATGGATCTATAATTATGGACTGTTTGTCAGACTCCTATATGCATTGACAACTACAGACCAGAAACACCTTAAATGGGACAAAGAGACCATACAGTCCTTTGAGTTCTTAAAGAAGGCTTTGATGTCAGCCCCAGCCTTAGGACTCCCAGATGTAAGTCATTTCTCCTCTCACGAAAAGCAGGGGATCGTTCTGGGAATACTAGCACAAGATTTAGGTCCATATCATCGGGTGGTTGCCTATTTCTCCAAACAATTGAATGCGACCAGAAAGGGCTGGCCTGGATGCCTACATGCGATCACAACCACAGTATTAAACATCCAAGAGGCCCAAAAATTTACTCTAGGCCAGAGAATAACTGTATTGGTATCTCATGCCGTATCTGCAGTACTGGAAGTAAAAGGCAGGCACTGGCTCTCCCCACAAAGATTCCTGAAATAACCAGGCCACCCTGGTAGAGAAAGATGATGTAGAAATTGTGGTCACTAACATTGTCAATCCAGCCTCTTTCCTCACTGGAAACACAGGAGAACTGGTACACCATGACTGCCTAGAAACCATTGAAGCAAAATATTCAAGCTGCTCAGACCTGAAAGATAGTCCTATGGAGAACTGGTTCACAGATGGAAGCAGCTATGTCTTAAGCAGCAAGAGACATGCTGGATATGCCATTACCACCAGCCAGAAGGTAATAGAATCAGGACCTTTACCCGTGAATACCTTGGCACAAAAGGCAGAAATAATTGCCCTGGCCCAAGGCAAGGCTGTGAATATCTACACAGGCTCAAAATATGCCTTTGGGATCGCACATGCACATGGAGAAATTTGGAAAGAGAGAGGATTATTAAACACATGGGGCAAGAACATTAAACATGCAGAAGAAATTCTGAAACTGCTGGAGGCAGTCCAACTGCCTGAAAAGGTGGCGATCATGCACATCAAAGCACACTAGAAAGTGAACTCAGAGTTAGAGAAGGGAAGTGAGCTGGCGGACAGAGAGGCAAAACAGGCAGCCAAAATAGAGATAAAGGTGGAAGGAGCTTTAATCCCTGATGGATGAATTCTCCTAGAGGGTAGGCTAAAATATACCAAAGAAGATCTAAAGCTTGTCACAGACCTGGAAGGATCCTATAGTCAGGGGGGGTGGGCTTTCACCCCACAGGGAAAATTAATTGTTCCCTCCTATTTAACATGGTCTTTGGTTGAGGAGGAACATAGAAAGGGGCACTGGGGGGCAGAGGCCCTATACAAGCACCTTATTAGACAAATTATAGCTAGATTTATACACCACTGTGAGAGAAGTAACTCAACAATGTGATCTCTGCCTTCAGACTAATCCCAAGAATATGTCCAGACTCAAAATAGGCAAAACTGGGAAGGGCAATGGACCTGCACAACAATGGCAAATTGACTTTACTGAACTCCCCAGAAAAAGGGGGTATCGATACTTACTGGTACTAATTGATACATTTTCAGGTTGGCCAGAGGCATTCCCTAGCAGGACAGCCAAGGCTCGGGAGGTAGCTAGGATATTAATACAAGAAATAATGCCATGTTTTGGAGTTCCAGCAGCTATATCCTCTGATAGAGGACCACATTTTGTTTCAAAAATAGTACAAAAAATTAGCCACCATCTACGTATTGATTGGCAACTCCATACCCCATGTCACCCTCAGTCGAGTGGCCAACTGGAAAAGATGAATCATTTAATTAAACAACAAATTGTAAAACTGGGACAAGAAAACAATTTGACTTGGGCTCAGTCCCTTCCTTTGGCTCTCCTGCACATACTAACTAGGCTGAGAACAAATGAAGGAATGAGCCCTTTCGAAATCTTGTATGGGTGACCCTAAAAAAATTCAAAAGGGAATGTCCACACAAGTAGGGGACAAAATCACGAACTCCTACATGGTGGCATTAGGAAAACAACTTAAGAAAATCGAAAAACATGTGGTTGGGACTCAGAGTAGGTGTTTAGATAGGCCTGTACATAATATACAACCCAGGGACTATATATATATAAAGTCTCTTACAGAAAAAGCTTTGTAACCACAGTGCAAAGGACCATTCCAGGTACTCCTCACCTCCTTTATGGCAATCAAGATTAAAGAGCAGAGAGCCTGGATTCATCACACCAGAGCGAAGAAAGCGCCTAAGTCCCCAGGGAGGGTCACACAAGTCCAACAAGGAAAACTTACTTTATTACAATGTTGATTATGAGCCTAATAGGAAGAATTGATGCTTGGGAAAAAAATAGATTCCTGCAATTACATGGTAAGATCACGAAAGCCATGAATTGCTCCAACTGCTGGATCTGTTCACACCTACCCACAAATGAGGAGCAAGGTCATCCTGTGGTGGCTACCATTTTTCCTAATTCCCCTATGATAATAACAGCCTTTAATAACCTGTCCATATCCAATTACACTGATATACCTGAAGGGAATCTAGCATGGTGAATAGATCTAAGCCTATTATGGAATGAGACTGAAGGAGTGCCCTGTGTCCAGAAGTGCTACCTGGACACTGTCACAGCAAATAAGGGAGGAAATGAAACAGACAAGAGATGTGAGGAGGAATATTTTGTTGGAGCTTACCCTAATTGTACCTCTTACATCTCTTATGGAAGTGCAAACATGTGGAATAGAAACCAAACCTGAAGAAATTCCACAAATACTCCCAAAGGCTGACCAGTTCCTGTAGGCTGAGGCTGGTACTGGATTTGTGGGATGTGGGGATATAAAATACTACCCCTGTGATGGACTGGCCAGTGTGCTATAGGCACCATACCTCCCAACATTACTACTGTGAAAAATCTGACCAGTTTAAACATACCTGGCTTATTAAGAACTTATATGAAACCAGTAGCCTATTTGATAAGAGAGAAACAAACAACTAATCCCTTAGTGACAAAACCAACTAGCTTCTATATAGCTTTGCAAGATGGTTTATCCCATGGTTAGGAGTGAGCGAGTTAGAAAAGACGCTAGTGAATATCTCTGCTACCATGGGAATTATCAATAACGCCAAAGCTGACGCACTCATGGCCCTGCAGAAAGAAATCTCTTCCCTAGAAAAGATGACATTCCAGAATAGGATAGGATTATATTTGCTTTTCGCCAAGGAAGGGGGTCTATGCACAGTTATTAATGAACATTGTTGCACCTACATTAATCAGAATAAAAGAATTGGAAAAGAACTCTCTCTAATTTGGGAAAAAACACAAAATTTTACATGAAGAGGCCCAAGATGACACATTTTGGGGTTTCGGGGACCTAATAGAAAAATTAACTTCCTTGTTACTGAATTTGGCATGGTTGAAACAGTTGTTTGTTACAATAATTGTGATTATATTTTTATCCACAGTTTCTTTTATAACAGCCTGATGTGCCTTATGGTGCTGTCACAATACAAGAGACTACTACAGCGAATGGAAAAAGAATCAACTATGATGAGAACTTGAGTCTAATAGATATTTTGAAAAATGCTAGATAAGGGATCTTTATATTAGGTATCATATGTTAGAATTAGAAGGAGTAAAATAATTTACTAACTTACTAGAAAAGGGAGGACTGAGATAGGGGAATCCTAAGATTTAAAACTTGTTTCTGGTTGGGTAATTAGTCTTAATTCATATTATTAACGTAATTAGTGATAATATACTTTAATCACATTGCTAGTGCAACCTAAGGGTTAGCAAAGCACGGGACTTAACGCTTATGAAAAGTTAGCTATATTTGTAACTCTTAAGATAAGGTCAGCCAAGCCAAGGAGAGATTGAGCCCGCGCAAAAGAACAGAACAGGTTGAAACCAGTTTTGTGGTCTGGACACGATCCAAGGAGCAACTGAGCCTGCACGAGACCAAACGGTTGCTTGCGATGACAAAGAGGAGCCGTTAGCCTTCATCCCCACAACCCCCTACAACCCCTACCAAAAGGCACTGTGCAAGTGTGGTGGGACAAGTTTTATGGAAATATTAATTATCATACAAAGTGGGGACAGGTTATGAATATGTATAGGCAATCTCATGATTATGTAACCACAATGCTATATATATTTAGAGAACAAATGGCTGCCTTGTGCATGACTTTAGTGAGATGACCCCCATGCCACCCAGAGCCAAATAAACATACCTACTTTACAACCTTATGGACTGATTGGTTGTAAAGTCCTTTTTCCACATGTCAGTGCTGCAGAAGTAGATTTTAAGTAGAAGAAGCATGAAATGAAAAAGAGAGTGACTTTATAGTTAAGTAGCTGGATTCTGTTCAGAGGAACTTAACTCCCCCTTGCTACATTACCTGTGTAATTCTTGCTTAGGGATAACTTTAAAGTTGGCATGTATGCACTCCATCTTCTGGGAGATGTGAGATGTGAGGAAGGCTAACCAATGGGACTGGCAACAGGACTGACCCTGAGAAGCACCATGGGGGACCAGTCGCCAGCCAGATGCAGCCCTCGAGGCAGCAGCACACCTCTCCCTGGGCCTGTGTACGGGCAGACATTTAGCCTTGTCTGCCCATTGTATTCTCAGTCAAAAGTGCTCAAACTAGTGCAGACTGCCAGGAAAGAGCATGCTGAACCCCCTTTACTAAGTATTTACCTGACAGCCTGCTTGGTATTAATGTTAGCCATGTAAATGGTGACACTCTGTGACAGGTCAGCTGACCAGGGTGGTCGTTCAAAAATCACAACTGGCTGCAGTTCCTGGGAGATGCCATAGGGAAGAAGCCCTCCTGCTCTGGGCACCTTGCTTTCTACTGCAGTTAGCCCTTTAACTTTAGACAACAGAGCCACTGACTTCATCACCTAGATAAGCCTTGGGAAGCTTCCTAGTGTAAATCAATGTCTTTGACTTATGGGGAGTGCCATAAAGGGCACAACTCACACTCTGAGAAATGAGCAGCCCCAGCCTCTCCTGACAGAAACCACCTGTGCCACTGCCCCAGCCACCCTTTCTAGCGAAAATGATGGTGATGGACCAAGCCAGAGGATGTTGTGTGTGAAAAGAAGGGTGGGAGGAAGGCTAGGCACCAAATTGCTGTTGTCAACAGGTGCCTCATGCGACAGTGTCATGCGCAAGTCCATGTCCTGCCTCAGAACAACTACCAGGTCCTCCTGGTCAGCCCATTGGCAGAGTGCTCAGAGGGGCAGCCACTCGGCCCTCAGGAGGCACTGCCTGGCCCTCAGGAGGCAGCAAGATGCTCCTGTCCACAGCTGTACATACACTGTGAGCACCCACTCCTGCTTCAGCACTGGAAAAGGCAGTGGTTTGGCAAGATTTCATTAGTGAGCTGTGTCTGTCCTCTTACAAGGGAGAGCAGTGCACTCTCTCCTCAGCCACAAGATATGAGCATGGGTGGACTTTGGAAATTACAGTCTTTGGAAATCATTGCAGCTTACATGACTTAACTGCTTCTCTAGGAGATGTATATTTTCATTACTTTTTGCTGTGCAAAGACTCTTCCTGTAATTTTGATTACCCTTTGTGCAATGAAACCACACAGACTTCGCTCACACCCCCACCACAACAAATATGAGAGAATTTCGCATCAAAGTAGCATCTGCAGATGTATAATAACACTAGTAAGGAAGAATACCAGTATTAGCTTTGGCCTTTTTTGTGGAAACTGATATCTGTTGGTGGCAGTAAACTTGGTTAGTAAGTTTTGGCCAAAACACTCTGGCTAGCTGGACAGCTTTCAGCAAACCACTGCCCCCACCTTCCCCAAACCTTGCGGTATCAGGAGTAAGAGAGTACCAGGCACTGCAACCCTCTCTTATCATCCGTTCCTTTATTGTGGAAGATCTGAGACTTTCGTGGGCAGTGAGCAAGTGGATAGCAAGGAAGTGTATGTAAACTTTGCTCACTGAGAGAAAAAGAAATAATAACCCAAAGTTGTACTGGAAAGCTTCTAAACAGATTTGGGCTTTCTGGGCTGAGTGGACACTGACGGCTCCGTTTAGTTACCAGGCTCCTCCAAATCGTCCTCTACAGGGCCCCTCTCAACCCATTCACCACCCAGTACGGACTGATGTGACAGGCTGCCCTGAACCACACACAGGACCTTGCACTTGGCCTTGTTAGACTTCTCAAGGCTTGCATGGCCCCACTCCCCAAGGCTGTTCAGGTGCCTCTGGGTGGAATCCCTCCCCTCCAGCGTAATCAGCTCCAGCCTTCAGCTGGGTGTCATCTGCACACTTGCTGAGGATGCACTTGATTCCACTGTCTCTGTCAGCAGCAGTGGCCCATGCAGGGACCCGTGAAGGCCACCTCTCATTCATAGTTTCCACTTAGAAATTGAGCCGCTGTTCAGAGGCACCTGGAGATGAGCAAGGTTCATGGTGGTGCTTCTCGGGGAAAGCTCAAAGGCAGGAGACTATGAGGGGTCCTGCTAGATGCTGCTGCGATCCCGAGATGCTCAGGGTTTGGAGCTTGGCTTTGCTTCATTGACCGGGACAAAGCCAAGGCATGCTTGGCTCAGACAGACAGGCCTCGTTCCCCTGCAATGGCTTTTGGGAAGCAGGCAGCCAGTTTCCCAAAAAGAAGATCAACACTGTCCTGTGTCCCAGCCACAGCCACAACGCTCGGGGCTGGAGGAGTCAGACTGCTGTTGTAGGGAAGTGCCAGAGAAAAGTTCTGAGGGCTGTGACTGCAGGATGACAGGCCCCGTTCCTCAGGTGTGGAGGTGCCTGCAGGAGGATGCAGCACGGACAGGGCTGTCAGCGTGGTCTCTGTCCCTGGCACCCCACTTTGCACGTCGTTAGGACAGGAGTCCTGGATGGTGGCTAAAGGACATCTCTGCCCCAGGGTTGAAAGGGGGAGGGAGGGAGGCTGGAGAGCATGCCCTGCAGCGCCTTGGTGCTCTGTTCTTCACTGCCTTCCCACGAAGGCGAGCAGCCGCGCTCTCAGAGCCTCCAGGTCGTAGCCCCGGACGGGTGCCTCTGCCAGGCCTGCCGGGCGCTCCCCCGCATCCTGCCGGGCGGGGGCGCCGGAGCGCCCTGGGGCTGCATCAGCCGGCGGCCGTCGGAGGCGGCCCGCAGAGCCCCTGCTCCTCCTCGCGGGTCCGGGAGTACTGGGCCTTGGGCGCAGGTGGTTGCGCCCCAGCGGGGACCTGCTGCGCAGGTGCGCCCTGGTCACGGGCCTCGGCGGGCGGGCGGACGGGCTCACCACGTACTCCTGGTAGTCGTCGTCCGCCCGCACCGTGTGCAGGACGCGGTCGAAAGGCCTCCTGCAGAGGGGGCACACCGCTCTCCTGACGGCCCACTGCTGGATGCAGCCGAAGCAGAAGCTGTGCAGGCACCCGTCCACGTAGGCCGCATCGCTGATGTTACTCATGCAGATGGTGCACAGGACGTCTGCCACTGCTTCCTGCCTCCCTGCCCACTCCAGCCGGCTGCTGCCAGCCGTCATGGCAGAGCTGCTCTGCTGCAGGCCCTCCTCAGGACCCGGCACCATCTCCTGCAGGGAGAGAAGTTCAGGGCTTTCCTGGTGCTAGCAATGGAAACGGAGAGGAAGACCCAGAAAGCGGTGGGACAGGGGGTAAAGGGCCTCCCAAAGTGGGCTGAGAAGTGGCAGCAGAAGCAGCCCCCCTGGGACTGTTGCAGATTATTTCAAGTTTTACTGGATCCTTTTACATTTTGTGTTTGATTTCAGAAGCAGTTATCTATAGGAGCATCTTGAGGAAGTTAGACTCTACTTCAGCATGGGATGCTGTGTTAGCTTAGAAATCAGAAGCTGTGTAGCTTGAAGTCCCTGTTCTCTGTGACATGCTAGCTTTAGTCCTTACTCTCTAGAGCATAACCAAAGCACCTAGGGTCTACTGTATCTAGAATCATAGAATAGTTAGGGTTGGAGAGGACCCTAAGATCATCTACTTCCAACCCCCCTGCAATGGGCAGGGACACCCCACACTAAACTGTATCACCCAAGGCTTCATATAGGATGAGTTACGTGACAGCCTGGCAAGGCAGAAATCTGGCCAGCCAACGTGGAAACAAAACTTACTTTTAAGGTGGACGGCAGTAAACTGCCTTCATTATAATACTGAAAAACGTACCCACAGATCGAGAAGACCCCTGCCCAAGTGAAGACCGTTCCCCCATGCAAGCGTAGTTGCAAAAGAGAATGACATTGCAGATATTATAATGGTATGCACATCACCAACCAATAATTGTACCAGGGACTGTACTACCTTGTAATTTGTGTGTAAAAATGTAAGGATGAAATTGGCATTGGGCCTGCTTGATTTGTGGAAATTCCAGCTAGCACCCAGCACTGCAATAAAGATATGCCTGCTTCTTAATGCTACATTGGTGTTAAGGAGTTTTGTTCTCCTGACTTTGGGTGACAGGACCGCCAGCCCCAAGGGCTGCCCTCCCGCCCAGCCTGGCCCCCTCAGCTCCCCTCAGAGACGCTGCCCAGAGTCCCCCACTCCTCTGCCTCTCCCAGACAACCCACACAACTGGAGCTGGAACTGGGTACCTGAAGGAGGTGGTCAGGAAATGCAGAGGAAGTGGCCAAGAGTCCTCAGTCCTGCCCACTGCCACAGACAGCTGCGTGTGGGACACAGAGCCCCCCAGCCGCACAAAGCTCTGCACAAAAGCAGCGCTCCAAAGCAGGTCCACAGTCCTGGTGGAGCTTACACGCTGTGCGTGTGCACTCCAGCAGCCCTGAACCAAAGGTGCAGAAGCACAGCCTGTGGCTGCAGGGTAACGCTGAGGGTGGGGCCATCACAGAAGCCCTCAGAGTGACATCACCGCATTCTCTGAGGCTGGCCCCCAACTTGGCAAATGGCAGTAATGCAGGAGAGAGTCCTCGGTGACATCCTCGACGACAAGGGAGTGCCCTGATGCAGAGGCAGTTGGGGAAGGACTCACTCCTTTTCTGCCATGCAAAAGCCCACGGCTTGGTCCAGAAGGGACTCCTGGATATCATCCTGTCCATCCCCCCTGCTCCAGCAGGGCCATCTGGAGCCAGCTGCCCAGGACCATGTCCAGGTGGCTTTTGTAGATCTCCAAGGATGGAGACTTGAGTAGCTCCCTGGCCACCCTCTACTGTTGCTCCATCAGCCTCACAGTAAACAAGTGTTTCCGCATATTCGGGGGAACCTCTTGTGTTCCTGTTTGTGCTCACTGCCTCCTGTCACTGGGCGCTAGTGGCAAGAGCCCAGGTCGGCCTTCTTTACACTCTCCCTCCAGGCAGTTGGACACCTTGATGTGTTGTTACCTGCTGAGGCTTCTCTTGTCTAGGCTGAGCAGCCTCAGTTCTCTCCTTCCTCGATCATCTGGCAACACCCCTCTTAATGCAGCCCAGGAGACCGTTGACCCTCTTTGCCACCAAGGCACATTGGTGGCTCGGTTTCCATTTAGTGTTCGTCAGGACTCCCAGATCCTTTGCCGTAAAGTTACCTTTGTGCCAGTTCGGCAGCCCCCATCCTATCCTGGGGCATGGGCTTACACTTCCTCAGGCGCAGGACCTGATGATGTTCCCTTCCTCCCATTTCTCCGGCCCATCGAGGTCCCTCTTAATGGCAGTGTAAGCTCTTGTGTCTCAGCCACTCCCCCCAGTTTTTGTCATCAGAAACTTGCTGAGGATACAGTCTGCCCCATCATCCAGCTAAGTACTGGAGATGTTGGAAAACAGTGGATCCAGCAATGATCCCAGGGTACACTGCTGGTGAACCAACCTCCAACTCCTGCCTTTGCATGGCAGAAACTCTGAGGTTTTGGTCTTTCAGATCTCATCACAAGAGAAAATATATTTACTATTACCCAAGCAGTGCTACCAAAATGCTACGAGCAGTTTGAGAAACAAAAGTTACTCGTTTAAATATCTTGGCACTTTGGCATTTTAAATACAAATACATCTTTTTATTTATACTATTTTTATTACAAAATTCCAAACTGTAATTAACATACTAGAAATTCGAGTTGCAAGTATGCTCTCTTCTGAAACAGAGTCTCCCAGACATCATAAAACTTGCTGTCACGAACAGAGGACTTCTGCTGAGCAATGTATCATATACTTTGGTATAGCTTTCAATTCACTATACTACAGATGTTAGCTTTCTGCCAGGTCTTTTGACTTGAGGCTCCCTATGTCCAGCATCTGGGCATTCCTTGCATATCAATTGATCCATTGGCTAATTAAAAGAAGATGAAACTTCATATATATCTGCCCCTCTAGCAGGCAGATACAGGAATTCTGAATTGGGCCAGAAAATTTTCAGTTTTGTAGCCCAATGTAAAGTTTGCAAATGCTTCATACCACCCACGATACTTTTGGGAAGGAAACTGGGGTAGAAAGAACAAGAGCTATGTTCTCTAAAGTACAAGATTAAGTACTGGAGGGAACAATGCACATTTGTAAAGCACTGATTCTTTATTTTCACACTTTGCTGAAGAAGCGTACCGTAATCCTTGTTTAAAGTCCTGTGTTTTCCAAGATTTCTAAGATTTTGCTCTTCTTGTGATGATACTCTGTAATGTGATGACTACACTGTGCTCAGAAAAAGCACCTTTTAATACCTTGGCCAGTAAGTTATCTGTAATATTCTTTTCTAGATACACATGATATAGTCACCTTAATATTAGAGTGCAAGATACAGTCAGCTGCATTCAATATAATTAGAATTCATATAATAAAAGGACATCAATACATAGTTGTATAAAGAGGAAGTAATGAAAACCACAGCATACTACTACTACTACCTAAAGGTGTAGAGTTAAAGCTTCCATGGCAACTTTAACATTGCATTTCTTGCATTTTGTGATTGCAAAAGCTCAGCTTCACTGTCGCTTTAATACAGTACTTTACGCTAAATACTTTTACCAATAGAAAGATTATTTTGAAACCTGCAATTTCTAGGGCTCCTAACACTAACCCAGTTTGTGCAGCAACATTATAAATTATTCAGAAGAAACACTACTAAATTATAGCTCACCACAAAACCTCAACTTGCCTCAAGCTGGTGTGATGTATTACGGGTATGTGGTAGCCTCTTCACAGATAAGATCCTAGCAAGTTCCCTTTGGAGCCCTGTTTCATTTCTTCTGCTGCAGTGGCTGAAAAACTACATGGCCTGAAAAGTGCCACATTATAGCAAGAGGAATATGTCTGCAAATATAAAACAGGAAAAAATATTTATTCAAATTACAACTCATTTAAGAACCAAGTGTACTTGGGAAAAAAGCTGGTTGTGAGGAAAAGCAATGCTGTGGACTACTGCTGCATTAGACAGAATTGTTTCAGTCTCAAACCTGCAACTTTTGATTAGATTTGGTAACTAAAAATGCATTTTAAAATGAAAGTCACTTTTGTAGGTTACTTGTAACATAAATGCCAGCACCTTGAGAGAGCGGAAGGTGGGTTTGTGAAGCCAAAGTACATGGTTTCTATTCTTCTTGGGCTGCTTTACTGAAATGCTGAGTAAAAATTGTCTTCAGTTACTCTTATTGTAAGGATTTGTAGAAAACCCTGAAGAAAACACTTTTACACATATTTTGAAGTTTAAGGTCATCTTTAAACTCATTAACAAAAATGTTTGTATTTCTTGAGTAAAAACTCTTAAACACAGGTACATTTTATTTCAAAGTTTTTATGGTACATGAAAATGGTCCTTGTTCTGCTAAATGTCTTTGAAATCTGGCAAACTCTACAATAGCTTTTGTGTAAGGAGACTTGTAATACCCAGAATAGTAATATCTTGAATAATCTGCTCCAGGGAGATAAGATTAAGGAATTTCTTAGTTGACAGGCACATATATTTGCCAGCAAAGCCACTACTTAAATACTTAATGCTCAGGAACTGAGATATCAGGCAAACCCATAAAAAACTTCACTGACTGGTTTAGGACTTGGGGAACTTGAATATCCTCCCAATGGATTAAAACAAAACCAGTTTTGTAAACTTGTGCAGAATTAACTGACATCATCCACTGTTTTCAAACAAAATTCATTACCCTTATATTTATTTTAGAAGTTTTCTTTATTCGCACAAAAGAGAAAGTAGTAAAATGTAGTAAGACCCAGAACTTAGACCTTCTTTTAAAAAAAGTTGTATTTAAAGGAGTTTAATTATGAAATTTACAAAACAAAATAGCACTGAAGTAATGAACTTACTAGCAAATATACTCATTAACCTAGTCAGTGCTCATTTATCACAACAGCCTTCTCATCAAAAACAAATAGTGTATTTTCAGTAATACAAAATTGCACAGTAAAAACAACACATCTGAAAAAGATGGAGGGATCATTCATATGTAGACAAGGGTTTAGATCATCCTAAATAAAGATAACTGTAAACATATTTTTTGCTATAAATCAGCAGTTATTTTATAATTTTAAGTAAGAATTTCATAGATACAACATATATGTTTGCATAGTTACTTAACATTTTCATATCAGTGCCCATGATGCACTAATTACATTTAATAAATTATGTAGTTTCTCATATGTGTACATATATAAAATTAGCATATTGTACTTCATAAATATACCAACTGATCTCTCTCTTAAAAAAGCTCTAAAGCAAGCTTGTAAAGGCATACATGAACATCACTGAACCTGGCTGAACGTGGAACATAAGAATTAGGATGCTGCAAAAATACTGCCTTGTTTAATTAAGAAAATTATTAATTTTTCCATCAGTATTTACTTGTTAAACTTTTGAATCTTGCTTTTAATGCAGTGGATATTTACAGGGACACCTGCCAACTTTCAGCAATTTATTTGTGCCTTTTTAATATTGTTTCTTAATGTATATCTAATTTAAGTTCTTTGTATTATTATTAAAATATTGTATTGTTTTCCTGAGAAAAGCTGCTTTTTGCTTGGTTTATAGAATTTATTTTAGACCTAAGTCTCTGGTTTGGCTTCAATCCCAGAATATCTTGATTTCTAAACAGGCTGCAAAGCATGTCAAATAGGCATCATTATTAAAAAGCTGCAGTCTTCACTGTGGATTCTGCACCATATTAATCCCTGTTATAACTCCATTTATTTCACTGGAGTTACATTTCTTATTTTAATATACTTGCCATGTTTGGTCTCAGTATAAAATAAGAAAATGGCATACTTAAAATGAAGCACTGTACTGACAGAATCTCATTATTTCAGACCTGG
This sequence comes from Melopsittacus undulatus, assembly GCF_012275295.1. Lineage (NCBI taxonomy): Eukaryota > Metazoa > Chordata > Aves > Psittaciformes > Psittaculidae > Melopsittacus > Melopsittacus undulatus. The sequence continues at coordinate 24,329,988 of NC_047557.1, read as the reverse complement.
TGCTGGAGACTAATAACAGCATAAATGACCATATATTACAGCTGGTTGTGAAACTGTTTCAAGTAAGTTCAGTAATTTCCCAGTACAGAAAGGATGAATTTGTGAGTCCATGTGTTTAAACACTCTTAATCAGGTAACACTTTTAAAAGCAGCAGTATCAAATGCTCTTTCATAAGTCTGTTTGCTATGGCAAAGCACATTCTAAACATACACCTATCACTGTTCCCAGAGGCCTTCTCTGGTGCCAAGAGACAGAGAAAAAAACTGGAAGCTTTTTTTAAGATTAGATTAATGTTTCCACACAGGCACTGGAGTTTTCCTTCATTTTTCCTCCTTGAACTACTGAACATTGAGTTGCTTTGACCAAAATTTCCAGCACTATTTACTTTCAGACAGCAACTATACCTTGAGAACTTCAATTCTGAAAGTTTCCATAAAATTGCAAGTAGCACCAAACAAGAACTTCCATGTTGCATGATTGTTTCCATCCTATGAAAGAGATTGCAGCTGGTTTCTCAGAGACCTCTTGGAAGTCACACTCTTTCCTGTCTGTCAGAATTAAATATTGTTTATAGAGTCTGAATTCAGCCTCTGCTTCTATTGCAGATCATAAATTTCTTTCATTGATCATTCGGTTCCATTGTTGTTGCCCCAATAAATTAGTTTTACCAAATGTTTTGTTACAATAAATACACAATTTTTATTCTAAACCGGTATTTCTCTTTGGAGGTAGAAACACAATACCAGTCCTAAACATAGGATGGTTTTGTTTTTTTGGGAGGGGTGGGGGGGAATCTGGTGGAATCTCTAGTGCTAGGTCTCAAATTCCTTGCTGTACACTTGCTGAGTATCTTTTGACCAGTGGTCTGATTCTTTGCTTTCATGACTAAAACTGTAAGTAAGGCTTTGCAAGTCTTTCCTGAAAGAAGAAAATCTAACCTGTTAACTTTGCAAGATCACAGTCAGGGTCAGGAAGTAAGAAGGCACATACTGGAAAAAACAAAACAAAACAAAAACATAACAGTGTGGAGACAGTGTTCTCACAGGAGAATGGATATTTGGTACATGAGCTCTGAATAACTCCGAGGGATACAGCAAGGCCGTGGGAGGCCTGAGGAAGCCTAAGCAAGCAAGATAAGAAGAAGCTGGAATTCACTGAGTCCTGAGAGCTGTGGACTGTTGGCAAGCGTTCGAGGTCAAGTTCTCACACCTGTGCTTAACCAAATATGTTAGTCACTAAGGGTCTTCAAGACAAGTATCCAATCATGATATGCCAAATTGCTGTTGCAATAAATGGCTTTGCAATAAATGGCTTTTTGTCTGATCACATTGATCTCTGACTGAGTCCGTTCCGCGGCAAATGGCGCCAAAACAGGGACACTCTATAAGTTCACATTGAAACGGAAGAGGGTGTGAATCGCCGTGCCGTGAAGAAATCGGCTGGAATCGATCTGGCTGGACCAAGATCGGGAGGCAGAAGCCTCAGAGGAGGGAATCCTTGGATCGGAGCCTTGTGAGCCCGGAAGACACTGTGCAGTGCAAATAAGGTGAGCAGCCGGACAGTTGGAAGGGAGCTTAAGCATGGGAAAACAGTTAAGTAAAGAAGAAGTAGTACTTAAGCTCTTCCAACATATCCTCTCTGTGAGAGGGACAGACTATGATGAAGCTATGCTAAAAAGATTGTTGCTCTGGAGTAAGGAGAAAGAGTTAATTGTGGGAGTCGGCGAAGCCTTTCATCTTGAGACTTGGGAAAAAATTACTAAGGAAGAAGCCTCTGATTTATGGATGTTTTCAGTCCTTTTTAAGGTGAAGGGAGCAACATTTAAAGAGACAGTCTTAAAGTTAATGTTGAAATGGTCGAAGACACGTTACCCAGAGATTGATGAGTCTACCGGATTTGAGATATCCTTGTGGAATGGGGCAGGAGTTAAGCTGTGGAATGCAGCCATGAAAGGCAATGATACTGCGAAATGTTTGTTAGTAATTTGGAGAACTGTTTTAGAGACGTTAAAGTCAAAAAATGAGATTACGGAGAGCAGCGCCCCCCACCCACCCCCCCCAGCCCTCCCTCCTGAATCTCTGCCGGTTGCCGCTATGGCTGCGAAGATTGAAGTTGGGGATGAAGATGATCCTTTTGATTCAGGTCCTGTTGACCCCGAGAAGGAGCCTGTGCACGTTCATCAGTTTGCTGTTGCTGCTCCTGAGATTCTGATGCCTGATAATGCTAATGCTGACCTGGATGGTGCTTTTGGCCTGGAGCCTATTCATCCAGAAAAGAAGCCTGATTTATATCCCCCAGATCCTCATGATAAATGGGCAGCTGTAAAGGGAGAAGTGAGATGGGTGGGGGATGCAGATGTATTGCATGGTTTCCTTGTGGTGTATATGCTGGTTCAAAACCCGCAGTGGGAAAAACTCTTGTATGCTCTTAGCAGGGGTATCGGGTAGAATGTGTCAGACCATGGAGTTGGGACCCCATATACAACCCCTTTTGATACAGTCTCTCTGTGATACTCATATACTAGAAGTTGGTAAATATAAGTATGTCCATGTTTCTATCGACCCTTGGAAACCTTTAGAGGTATTGCTGGCAACTTCTTCCGATATAGGCTGGCCACCTGTATCAGAACGAGTGTGCATTTTAGTCAGTATAAAAGCCCAAGCCTCATGCGATGTGAGGGAGGCAGAGCCTCTGCGGGGACGCCTGCTAAGGTTGAGCCTGCCACCCCACACTGTGATGATGCTTCTCGGGGCTGGTTTCCTGATAGTCTTTACAGGGTCCTTGTGCCACGTCCTGTATGTGGAACTGTGCAGTGGGAGCAATGATTGTCTGGATTTTGTGTTTCAAATACTGTAGTTGTGTGGAGTGTGCTTGTGGGATCCCATGCGTGTGTGTGTGTGTGTCTGATGAGAGCAGACAGTGTTCTGTATATTTTTTGTTGTCAGGTTCATGTAAAAGTTTTAACAGGTAGCAGTTCAACATTTTGGGCAAGAAAGGGTTAATGCAAAAGTGCAGCAGGTATTTATGGTTGCTGCTGCTGAGAGGGCTGCTGCCAATAGGCCGGTGATTTTAGCTGTGCAAAGCAGGGTGAGTGACTTTGAAAAAAAAAAAAAAAAAAGAAAAAGGGGAGTGTAATGATGGAGCAAACTCCTTGACTGTTAACACTGTGCAGTCTATTTCTGCAGCTGCTTCACATTCCTTTTGCATCAGAATGCTTCTGCTTTAAGGAATCGCTTTAACCTGTCTACTTCTCAAGAACTCATAACCTGGGAGAGGGGGTATATTTCTGTCCTCCTACCTACAGGTCCATGGTGGCTACCTGCAAAGTTTGTCAAGCCTTGCCATGAGTGGGACAGATGAGTGGAAGAACTCGATGCATCAGCTACAGGAGCTGACTGTGAAAACCCCAAGCAGAATGAGATAGAGAGAAACAAATGATTGCAAAACATTGCTTGGGGGCAACTGAAAAGTAACAGCTTGAATATGTGTGCTTGTAAAGTAGCTATTATTAGAGGTTGTGATTTTGTGTATAAAACCACCTGTATTTACTAGCCAGTTGCTAATAAGAGACTATACCTTGTATTGTATGGATTTGTCACTTGTAAAAGAGATGTTAGAACATTCAAATTTGCAGCAGCTGCTAGAAAATGCTAAGGCAAAAGCTAGAAAGATTCTAGTATGATGGTACTGTTACAAAGCAGGAACAAATTAAGAGGGTGGGAGAACTCCACTGGTAAGAAGTTTCTTTGGTTAGTCCGTTGCTGTCATCAGCATCTTCAACATGCTGCTGCACTCTAATAGTTACTCTGCTAATGTAAATCTGTGTGTGCTTTGCTGTAGTAGTGACTTGTTACTGGGTGAAGCAGGTGAAACTCTGCATTGACAACAAGGTGCAAGGACTGAGATTGACCAAATGCCTGCTACCACAGTCAAGGGCAAGACTGGGTTGGCCTCTGTGTTTGCCACCAAGAAGAACCTTTAGCTCCGCTGCTGGCTGCAACCAGCAGGTGTGGAGCAGTGGAGATACATGCCATGCCAGACCTTGATGTGAGGGATGGCCTCCGCTGTTATCAGAGAGCCATACAGGAGAAAAAGGGTAGGCCCAGCTGTGTACAGCCATCAACAGGACCATACTGGCTGCCAGCGAAAAGTACAAAGCCGCAGAACTCAACAACATAAAGAAACAGCAATGGTAGAAATCTTTGTAAAATCTTTGTAATATCTATTTTATTATGCGTGACCATGGGTAATGGACAAGTATACTGAGCACATCTGTTAAATCCCCATTATTCCAACTTGTTACATGGTGTGTAGGATTCACTGGTATGCCACATGTTATAAAGGTTCAAGTGACTTCAAATCAGACTAATCTTACTGAAATAATGCTGCCTAGAGTAGTGGGTTGTTATGTTACACAAGTCAAGCAGTGACAGAGCAGACAAACCAAATTGTAAAAAACTTCTAGTAAAACTAAAAAGGGGGAGATGTGGAGACAGTGTTCTCACAGGAGAATGGATATTTGGTACATGAGCTCTGAATAACTCCGAGGGATACAGCAAGGCCGTGGGAGGCCTGAGGAAGCCTAAGCAAGCAAGATAAGAAGAAGCTGGAATTCACTGAGTCCTGAGAGCTGTGGACTGTTGGCAAGCGTTCGAGGTCAAGTTCTCACACCTGTGCTTAACCAAATATGTGTTAGTCACTAAGGGTCTTCAAGACAAGTATCCAATCATGATATGCCAAATTGCTGTAGGTGTGTGTGAGCAATAATATATAAGGAGTTAATGCTTTGCAATAAATGGCTTTTTGTCTGATCACATTGATCTCTGACTGAGTCCGTTCAGCGGCATAACAGCTCTCAGTACATCAAAGCACAGATATTTGTCTCAGAAGGCTGTCATGGATTTGTAATGTGTCAGGTTATTTCAGGTGCCTCACTGAAATGCGCAGCTATTTTGACAAGTGGTTGCAGATAGAACATGGAGAATAAGTCCTGAAGAGTGAACAGTCTGCCAAAAACCCCCACAATTCGATTTAGCTCTAGGTTAAAGCAGAAACAAAGTATCAGGGTGCCTTGTGCCAAGGAATGGAGGGAAAGGATATAAGGAAAAACATAGCAACACAAGTTACTTTATTCAGGTAAACACATTGCTAATTTTTTTTTTCTTTTCACTGTATAAAAAATATTGATGCTTAATACACTGCTATAAACACTGCCTGCTACCAGGTATATCGACTGAATTAGGTTGCATTTATTGTAGGCCCATGGTAAATGTGAGAAACCTAGAAGAATTATGTATTATTGGTTAATGGGTAAATTATGGCAAGAAAAGTGGCAAATGGTATGGAGAATACCATGTGAATGGGCCAAACTGAGAACTCCAGCCACTGGGAGTTGCATCACTGGCTTTTAACAGGTAAGATGCAAATTTCTGCCTTGAGCAAAACTGGGCTGAGTTCCAGATGAAAACTGAAGTCCTTTATAACTGGGCACTGGTAGGATTCTCTTGAAACTAAAGACCTATTCATCCTCTGTGCAAGCTCTCTTGGGATTGAATTCCTTCACAGGGAAGAACTCTTCCTTCCTCCCAGTACATCTTATTTAAATTCGCTATCAACACCCCACAAGCAACTCACAATGGACTTTTAAAAGTTTGTAAATCATATCCATTACCCCAGCCCTAATCATAGCTGTGCACTGATCGCAGATCACAGCCAAGAGGGTGACGTTCTCGGGATAATTCTTTGTTATGCACAAACTTGCCTTTAGTAACCCTTCTGCAGTCTGACTACAACAGGACCCTTCAGCTTCATCTCTCTTCTACTCCTAACCCCTGAAGTGGCCATGTTGCCCTTACACCCAGAGAACCCAAACTGTGGCACAGATAAAAATTGTCTCAGAAAATAACAGGATTGGCAGCCCATGACTCCCCATGGCAGCCTATCTGCAGCCCCTTTTCACCTAGATCCCTAGGCTTTGTCTCTTTGAACCTTAATGCTAGGAGTCCATGGAGATTTAACAGCAGACAGCCCCAAATATGCCACAGATCAAAGAAATCCCCAGAGATCTCCTTCTGCAGCCCAGACCTTCCCTCAACAGCCCAAATCAGCTAAACCCCTAGGAACCACCCTTTCCTCACCTTAAATGTGCTCATGACCGTAACCCCAAGTGAACCCAAACAAGGTCCTGACTGAAGTTTTCCAGGGTAATTCTTATGCAGACCAAACTGTCTCCAGGCAGCCCCTTCACAGACAGTTTCCCTAGGAACTCTCTCTCTTCTAATCCTAAAACTGCCCAGAACCCATTTTCTGCAGCCCAAACCTTCCTTTGACAGTTTATTTACAGTCCGACTCCACCTAGACCCCTAGGCTTTCACTCTCTGAGCTCAAACCCTACCCTTACCCCAGCCATGTGCTGGGACCTCATATAAATAAAAAATAAATAATACTAAAATAACAATAAAAAAGGCCAAGATAAAGAACTATTAAGAGAAACTTGTTTTGTAGCTAAACATACCTTCAGCACTGCCTTTGCAGCTTCACTCCATATATACCACCAGGGTTTGTCTCTCAAATATAATGCTGACCATAGCCATGGGCTGACCCTTGTACAAGGATCGCAAGCCATGGCCAAGATTGAGAAAGTTCTGAGATAAGGATTCTTTTTGCAACCCAAACCATTCCTCACCAGTCCATCTGCAGCCCTGCTCTTCCTGGCCCACTGTGCTTTGTCTCTTTCTTACCAATTAAGTCTATCTATGGGTGGCCAGAGCCTTAAGCATGATGACTTGGCCTGTGCTCAGCAAGCCCTCAAGTCAAGATCTGAGGTGAGGGTGACCCAATTTACAGCCTCCCTCTCAAAGAGGGAAGCTTCAACAGTGTGTCAGTATGTGCACAGACTCATTATTTCAGCACCTGCTCAGTGCCAAGAGTTCACTTATGGGAACTGTCATTCTCTAGAGGGGGGAATCAAATCCTGAATTCTGGATCTGTCAAGGTGCAAGCATTTTAACCCATTCACGACTCAGGGTTTATCCCAGCACACCTACAATCTCTGGTGGCCATTCCTAACTTTTACTCAAGTTATCTTTTATAATATTCAAAATTTACCTTTTATCATATTTACACTGTTTATTCAGCATTAGCTTTCTGACACACGTCTGAAGAGTAGGTCAGTACAAGCGGACAGGAACTTTACAAAGCAAAACACCCACACTGTTGGCCATGGCCACAACTGGTGGTCAGCGGGGCACTGTAACCTCAGCACGGTGAAGCCGCCAGAGCTTGCGCAGACAAGCCACTTCCGAGCCACGATAGGTGGGACAGAGAACACACACGCCGTGAGCCCGGGCTTTCGGTTTCACCCTTAATGGGACGCGACGAAGAAGCCGCCAACTCACAAGAGCCAGTCGGTGTCTCCGCAGCCTGGCACACCTGCGCAGGACGGGGGAGGCCGCTGCCCACCCTCACAGCCCCGCGCCCCAGCACGACGGAAGGCTGTGGCCACCGGCAGCATGTGCGTACGCCGCTGGTGCTCCGCCGTGCCACCAGAGGGAGCGAGCGCCGGCAGAGGCGGTGTGGGGCGGAAAGGAGCATAGCGAACAGGACACTTGACGGCGGCTGCGTATCCGGGTTAAAAGGCTACGCGCAACCGCAGTTGTCTTCGCCCGCTTCCGGCTGGCGCTGCCTTGGAGGGGTTGAGGTCCGGGTGTTTTCGGTGTTGGTTACCTCCGCCGTATCACCGAGTAAGTCTCCTGGAGGTGCGTGGGGGTGTCCTTTTTCTGTGGCGAGAGGTGCCGGGGGGTTGGAACTCGAGGGCCAGAGGGTAGCTGCAGACGCCTCCCGCGGGGACCGGAGCCATCGGGCGCTATTGCTGGGGGGCTGGCGGGGCTCCGGCCCCTGCGGGAGCGGCGACCACGCTTGGGCTTGACTGCACGGAAGTGTACCGGCGTTCACTTGTGTGCTTCCTTCAAAAGCCTGCGTTTATTTGGAAACAGACCCCACTGCGACGGGTGTGCCTGAATTGTAACGTTTATGGAGCTTTGTCTGGAGCCTGAGAGGTTCTGGCCTCGTTGCCTCTGCCGAGGGGCGCGGTAAATGCCGGTACGCTACTGTGGAACAGCAGCGTTGCTACATGGGTTTGGTTTTGGTTTGCGAAGGTAACTTCTGCTTGGTGTTTGCAGCTTCAAAGACTAAAACGAACGTGTTACTTCTGTAATTCAGTCTTGAATTCTGGTGTACGGTTGTGTTACTCATCAACTACCTACATAAGCTGCTTACATGTGTGATGCTGAGAGTGCCAGGGTAGCCCAGAGGTCAGTGGGATGTGTTAATACTTGGTACATTGGCTCTTTAGTAGAAATGTCATGCAGTTCGGTTTCTGTTCTTCAGCAGAACTGAAAGTAAACATCCTCAAAATAGCTTTCATTAATACACAATACTTCCCTGCTCCCCTTTCTCCCACTTCCTCTCACCCCTGCAAAAAAACAACCAAACAAAACAACCAAAAAAACCCCTCCAAAACAAAGCAAAACAAAACAAAAAAAAGCCACGAAAACCAAACAACAAAACCCAACCAAAACTGAGAGCATTAGTCTTGACAGTTTTTTTTTGGAGCTAGTACAGTAGTGTCCGTGTAGGTAGTACTAGGTCTTCAGTAGTGTGGAAATGAGGTAAAACCTGAACAAATAAATGCCTTGGTATTTACTTGCCAGTGTTCTATTGTAATGCTGCCTGCAGTGACGGTGAACAGCTGTCTGAGGAGGTTAAAATCTGGCCGCACTCCATAGTGGTAGGGGAAGGATGACTTCAGGGTTGTGGTAATGCTGGAAACTTACTACAATAAAGTTAGGACTTTAAAGTAAATGTTAACAAAATAATAACTGATAACAAAATAACTTTTTATTTCAGTGTATGAGAATGCCTATTAATGTAGCTGCTAATGCAAGTTTTATATTTATATATACTTATTTTGGTAATTGAGAGACTGTAAAGGTAATATTTTAATTTTATTTCAGACTTAGACTACTGTGTGATGATAGCATTTCCACGCCGAGGCATGGACCTATCAGCACTTTTTCCAATTGCTTTGCTGTAGCATTGGTTTGATAAAAAGTTTTTAATGTAATAATCAGGAAAATACTGCTGTAACTTCTAACAGTTACAGTTAAAAGTTGTGTGAAAAAACTTATCTTGTATTTGAATCCCTGTATGACTAATTCATATGCAGAGTATTGAGATCAGTCATGTACAACTGCTTGTCAGTGATGCATATTCTTTGCAGGACTCTTATTTAAGAGTTAAAGCATATCTTAAATAAGTGTATGTGCTTATTTAAGCATATTCATATTCCTGTGGTGTGGCCCAGTGTTTATTTCCCTGTATTGTGAATCTCATTGTGGAATGTTTGAAGCAAGAAACATATACCACTGCAATATGTTACATTTCCTTGAGATGAAAACTCTTACGTCATGTAATTTTTCTAAAATTAAAATGGAGGGGAGCAAATATAATTCACTTTTAAACATAAAGTGCATAGTACTTGTAAAATGTAAGAGCATATAGTATTTTTATTTAGTGTCCTGTCCAGAAAGGAAATAAAACTAGCCTACAATCACAATTCTTTTCAGCAATCTCTGAATATATATCCTAGCTTATTTGGATTTTTAAACCAAGTATTTGGAAGGTAACTAGTATTTCTTGTTGTCTAATTTCTTTTTATTTTTTCCCCCCCTTTAAGTATAGGTAAAAAGGTACATATGCACTTCAAATGGAAAGGAACATGTTCCCAAATCACTCCAGCTTGGGTTGTCCATCCTTCCCTCCAAAACATCAACAACGGAGTAATTTCTTCAATAAGATTCCTCTGAATATGCTACCCACTTTTGTCTCTCAGCAACATCTTATTGAGACTCAGTTTAATTTTCAGAATGCAGTGTAAGTACAGTAAAGTTTTGATAGGTATTGGCTTCAGACTGTCTTTTGAAAGAAATATTTCTGTTTATGAAGCATGTTTTTCACTGGCTTTGACATTAATCTGCATTCAACTTTAAAATATAGGAAGGTGTCATGTAAAATAGAGCTATGTAATTTCTGTTGGTGACCTGCAAGTTTTAAGGGTCTTTTGCATTGTGCATAATGCATGAAATGCCATTGCACTGTTTAGAGTTAATAATCCACGCTTTAGTTTTAGACATCTTTAATTGTATTTGTTTACTGGGGGAACCAGGGAGGAGGCGAGAAAAGGCTAGACTTGAAGACACTATAGTCTTCTTTAAGTTCTTAAAAATAACAGTACCTTAATTTGTTTGCTAACCTCTTCTTACACTTGTGCTTTGAAGAATGACCTGTTTTTTTAAATGAAATATATATATACTGAAGTATCTCTTTGTTTGAATAGAAAAGGCAGATGTACTGCTTCAAAGAAAAAAAAATAACAGGACTTGCTGAGTTTAACATTCATCTAAGAAAAACTACCAACCCATAAAAAACACCTTAGTTATATGAATAATTGTTACTGACTGTAATATTTTCAGGGCTGTTTTGAATGGTAACCTTGCAAGTAGTCAAGATGCTACACTGCAGCCAGTGGCTTATGTAACTGGCAGTCCAGTACATGTGTCTGATGCCCCCATGTCATCCCGAGGAAGAAAGTAAGTTCTTTGTGTGTGTCATTAATTGCAGTTGTAATGTGCCCTTGGTGAAGCTCATCTCTTATCAACTTCTCATCAACTTGATTGTTGTTAGAAATTGCAGTACTGAATAGTTTTTTTTGATGGGCCATGTCATGGCCCTTCAAAGCATTCACATACCTGTTTTTGAGAATTTTGATATTAAATGCCTTAGTATGTATTGTTTTTCTTTTTCAACAGCTGTAGCCTTATAGAATTGTGATTTTTGTGTTTTATTTTAATACTATAGTAGACTGTAGTCTGTATGTGTTAGCAAATTGAGTGTTGTCTTCCTGTTAATTTGTCAGGTTAAGAGTAAGAGTGCACCTTCAGTATTTTGTGGAAATTGTGATGTTTTTCTGGACACTAGATACACTAGATACTAATCCTGATTGTCTGAATTGTGTTGCCTTTTTTTTTTTTTTTTCAAAATACCAAGTCCTAAATTCAAGTCATATGTAAGTTCCTTTTAAAAAGAAGAATTTTACTTAGTCATATTTTTCTACTTTTCAAAAAACTAAGCTTACTTGAATTTACATATCTTCCTTTGTTACTTCAGTTACAACAGAGGAATTTCAGATGAATGTACAGTTTTACTTTTAACATTCCAGAAAAAAGAAAAATGGTTTCTTATCAGTTCAGAAATAGTAGCTGATATGTGTTTGTAGGAATTTCCTCTTGACCAGTTTGGTTTATGGAAAGTTATGCTGTGTTAGGAGATTTGCAGTCAATTAGCAAATCCTTAGATCTTGAGTGGACTCTTAAGATATTTTTGGTGAACATGAGTTCATGCAAGTTCTTCTCAGCCAAAATAGGTTGAAACATTGTTATGTCTTGATTTAATGTTGCATTATGAGTTCTTTTAAGATTGTGGGTAGATATTGTTATCCGAAATTCTCTTAGAGTTGAAAACTGAAATGATGACTTGAGTTCTATTCAGTTAAATGCTACTTTTCCAGGTCTCAAAGCTACTTTGATGCTGGCTTTTTTAACTACAAGAAATGACCATAAGTTTATTCACACTTTATTCATTGTTCATAGAATCATAGAATAGTTAGGGTTGGAAAGGACCATAAGATCATCTAATTCCAACCCCCCCTGCCATAGGCAGGGACACCTTGCACTAAACCATGCCACCCAGGGTCTGTCCAACCTAGCCTTGAACACTGCCAGGGATGGAGTGTTCACAACTTCCCAGGGCAACCCATTCCAGTGCCTCACCCACCTAACAGTAAAGAACTTCTTCCTTATATCAAATCTAAACTTCCCCTGATTAAGTTTTAACCCATTACCCATTGTCCTATCACTACAGTCCCTAATGAAGAGTCCCTCTCCAGCATCCTCTTAGGCCCTCTTTAGATACTGGAAGGCTGCTATGAGGTCTCCACGCAGCCTTCTCTTCTCCAGGCTGAACAGCCCCAACTTTCTCAGCCTGTCTTCATATGGGAGGTGCTCCAGTCCCCTGCTTATGAATGTCCTCACTTATTCTTACTGTGGATGTGCCACAGTATTCAACACTGGCCACTTTCTATACAAATTCTTAATGAAGAGTTCAGATTCCAAGGGGTTGTATTTAAGATCACTTCTAAGATATCTCTTCTAGTGCATTTGAATTCTATGAGAAATTACTTAATAAGGAGATACAGACTACTCTCTGATAATGAGGCATGATGTTTATGACTGTGTAGCTTAATACAATCATTAATTAGATTTGTCAAATAATAATTTTTTTTTTCCCAGATTACACAGTTAACTGTCTGTACAATCTAAGAAACAGACTAATGCTACATTTTGAATGGCTATTGCAATGTTTCTGTTCCTCCCCTCCCCACTACTGAACTTATTTTATTCATCACTGGGTATTCAGAACTCAAGAAACTTCTCACTGCAGTTGCATTGATTTAAAACAAAAGTACCCTTACATAGTCTGTGCTTATCTTTGTTAAAAAAAAAAAAGTATGTTATCAGTGAAATAGTATGACTAACTTTTGCAGTTGTATATTCTTTCTTCCCATACCACATTTATTTCATCTAATGTCTAGCATGAGCACGCCTTTTGTTCTGTAGAATACTTGCTTTTAATAGTCACATAATTAAGCAGTGGTGTTTTTAGTTTGTAGCAACTGTCTTTTAATCGTAACTTGGAGCTTGCAAACTAGAGGAATTACTGTCTCCCCCTTTTGTGTTTTTGCTGGGGGGTGTTTTGTTTGGTTTGCATTTGGTTTTTGTTTGTTTGCTTTTTAGGAGACTAAGTGAACAGAGTGTTCCGTATAATGTCAAGCGGCATCGATTGCATTCACATCATTCTGAAACAGCTGTAGTTAACCAAGCAGTGCTTTTACCAGAAGAACGTAGATACTGTTTTCCAGGATCAGTTCAATCTCCACTCTTTCATGCACATCACGTCCCAGATTTAGCTGGATGTGTACCTCGGATTCGGTATACTTTGTTTCCAGAACCTACAGAAACCACTCTCCCTGTGGCCAAAGATAAGGTAGTATCTTTGTATGTCTGTGCCTTGCATCTGCCTTCTGGGTAGGCAGGGTTCAATATCAATAAGGAATATCAGTGAACATGGCTGCCACTATGGTACTATGTAGCCTTCCTGTGTGCTTGGATTTGGAGCATATTTTGGGGGTAGGGGATTGTTTAGTTTTAATACTAATGTCAGGAAACCTGTATGTTTTGCTCCAAGAAGTAGAAATTGGAGGAAAGGTCCATTTGTCACCTGACTGGGGTAGTGAGAATACTGATGAAAAAAGGCCACCCTAGTAATGTCAGAGAAGCCTGTTTTGAGTAAATAGGGTATTGGGCCTGTAAAGAAGTTTTGTGTAATAGAAAAGAGGATGTCTTATTTAGGTGGACAGTGGAGTTGCTACTGTGATTTTTGTTTTTTTTTTAGTAAAAAAAACCAAAACATGACTCATGAGTCTTCATACTTCTGCTGCACCAACATGACAGATTTTTTTAGTATAAAATGCCTGTTGATTACAGCATATAAGTGCCGTGAAAGAGAAACAACTAATATCTCCTTCCACCAAAGATCTGACATCTACCACATCTTCAGTAGTTTCTGTGGGATTAAAAAAAAAAAAAAAAGCTAACTTTAATCAGTTTTAATATTTATTTTTCTCCTTGTTGCTGGTAGGCAAACTGTTGATGTTAAAATCAGCAGATACTGCTTATTCCTTGAAAGGTTGCAGATGTTAATAATGCAGAAAATATTTTCTGTGGGTAGACACTTTTTAACAGATTGAAGAAATTTAAATTTAAAATCTTTGCAGGAATTTCTTTTGGGGGTTGTTCAATATGAATTCCAGTGCAGTTTAACTCTAGACAATGTAACAGGTCATGCAAAATACAGTCTTCTGTATTTCATGTAATTACATCTCTGTCAGGAAAGGATGTTAATTTTTCTGTACCTTTACTTTTTGAATATGTGTATCTAGTTAAGTCAGCAGGTTTTGGAGTTATTTCAAGCATGTCAGCAACAGACCTGTGATTTGCACAAAAAAGAGGTCTGCAGAACACAACTCCAGAGAGAAATTCAGCGACTTTTTCCAAGTATGTTTTGAATTTGGTTACTATCAATTTGAATGTTCTATAGGTTTGTGGTTCTTCCTTCTTCTTGAACTATGATGCGCCACATCAGTTTTTATTCTGTGATTCCTCTATTACAGACAGCAGACTCTTTTTGGTTGGGTCCTCCCTGAACGGGTTTGGCACTCGTAGCAGTGATGGTGACTTGTGCCTGGTGGTGAAGGAAGAACCAGTAAGTAACATAAAACTAAATGAAGTATCTTTTTAAAATGTCTGTGCTTTTATAAGGCTGGATTCTAAAATGTGAAACAAATGCTCATATCCTTTTGGTTAAATAACTTATTTTTGCATTTATAATACCTATGAACTGTGGGACAAAGAATGTTGCAGATATGAATTTAATCCTCTAAACCCTTTAGGCCAACAAAACATTTAAAAAATAAGCATTACCTTTGCTCTGTGAGGGGAAAACACACAGCAAAACGGGGAAGTAAATAGCCTAGAATCGTGAAGAAAATTTAGAGAATGTTGCCTCATTTTAGATGCAGGAAAAACTCCTTGTAAGGTTTGTTGTTTTTTTTTTATTTCATTGTTTAGATTCATAAACAGTAATTTTAGTGAGCAGGCGTAAATACGGATTTGATATACAAAATATCTGAAGTATTTTTGAGTGGAAATGTTTGAGTTGAGTTTATGTTGAGGAAAAGATGTAACAAAATGTAAAGAAAGCATAATTTTGAAAAAATAGAAGTATCATTGCAAAGGAAGGAAAGGACATTTTTGTGTAAGTGGGGCTATGTTTTCATAAAATTCTGTAATTTGTGAATGTCTGATAGTAGCTTTGCATATCAAATACGAATTTTCTCTGTGGTTTTTGCCACACTAAAGGTAGTTGTAGACTATGGGATGGTTTGGTATATGTGTTCATGTCTTACTCTGAGAATTAATTTTATTTGAAAAATAAAGGGTGATTACTTGGAACATTTAAATGAGAGATACTGTAATTTTAATACCATATTCCAGATAAATCAGAAGACCGAAGCAAGAAACATACTCAGCTCAGTCCAGAAACTCTTCAGTACTAGCCTTTGTAAGTTCCTGGCTACAGTGAGGTGGTAAGATTACTGGCAATTCTGAAAGAGATATTGATGCATAGTTGTAACTAATGTATGTAATTGAATCTAACCTAGCTTCTAATCACAGTATTGTTTGGAGAAAAGCTGTAAGTGTTTAGTAATGCTACCTGTCTTGGTGCTGATGGAGAGTAATCAAAAAACCGTAACAGTTGCCTTGCAAATTAGTGGACTTCAAGAATGGATAGCATCTAAAATGACTGTTGAATTGTGGACCATGGTGGGATGTGAGGGCATGAGCTGAGAAGCAAATTTCTGTTAGGGACACCTCTGTCAGTGAACTCCTGCTTCTTTAGGTTGCAGTGCTTTCCTGGGAACAATGCTCTTAAGAATTTTTAAAATGTCACTCAGAGCAGACTGTGTAGAATTGAGTAGGGTGGGGGATAGGGGACCTTAATACTGGTGAAATAATTAACATAGCTGCCTTGTGAAAAAAATACTAAATGTTGACAGTACCAGTGCATATAGGCAAAACAGGTCAATTAATAATTCTTGTAAGTTCTTGTTTTGGGCAGTTGCTGACTTAAATGTGAATACCATTAACTTCAAAGCAGCTTTTGTACCATCCTTGTGGAATTAAAAAAGACCCTGTCATTTATTGATATAAGTGACTTCCCTCCCCTTACTTCTCAGACTTGTGGTATGTACTTTAATGCAACTCCTTATATTGCTGTTCTGAACTATCCTGCAATGGTAAAAGGAAGGGACAAACAGTAAGTTTAAATGCAGACTTCAGAATTTCTTTAGTGTCAAATGTGCATACCCGGATCTCGGCAGCTTACTTGGAGACTTGACAGATCCATTATAGAATGGGTAGCTGATAGTTAATGGCTTATTACTGTTGTATATTGATGTTTACATTAGGAAGTCCAGAACTTGGTCTGGGTCATTCTGGTGCTTTCTGAGAAGTACAGTGATAAAATAGTTGTGTTTTCATTAATCAGAAAGAGAGTGTCTACATAAGCTTACTTGTTTGCCAAGAGGCTGTATTCTGCAACAACGCGTTAGACAAAATCAAGTTTGTTTGCTGGGGAATATGAGTATTGGAAAGACATGTTTATGTGTGAGTGATCTCTGAAGGTTTTTTATTTATGCCATTGCTCATTTCTAATGCTTTTTTTGATGTTTTTTGATAATTATCTGTTTCTTGCAAGTGGCTTTGGTCAGCTTCATTTAATCAAAATGTTCTTTGGAAAGTAAGGCAGGGCAAAACAGTATTAATATTACTGCTCTTGTCAGACTGTCCTAGTTGTGGGTATGTAGATCCAGAACCTCTTGGATCATCTCTTCATAATCTTAACATGGGCAGGAACTCTTACATCTAGTCATCTGTCAGTGTGTTTGTGTATACGTGCTCTGTGGACATAGCTTATAGATGTTACCTGAAAATGTTCATCTGATTCAAAAATAAAAGGTTTTGCCATTAGGTCTTTCCATTTGGATTTAGTTCATTTACAGACTGTATCTCAACTGTGCTAAGGTTCATGCCTTTTGCTCGAATTTATATGTGACCTACAGGCTCTGCTTTTCTTTGCTTTTCCATTGCTTTCTTGGGTGCATTTCTTATTCAGGATCATGTGGACTACTAAATATACCCTGAGATATAATTAAGAGTAGGGAAATTGCAGGTGATACGACTGAGAGAACAGTTTCAGGGAGCTTAGTGCAAAGGTGTATTTGGTGGAACTGCATGACTCTGTCACACCTTAGTATGTTTGGGTTTGGATGGTCTGGTGTTAAGCCTATGTGTCAGTAATGTGTAGATAATCACCTGAGACACAGTACTGTGATTGTATGTTTATTGCATGTCCTATCACCATTAAAGCAAAAGGCAAATAAAGCTTACATTTGGAAAGTGTTACAATTCAATAAGGTATGTATTTCTTGGTATGTACTTAGTAAGTCAGATAAACAGTTTTTAAAAGGAAGTTTTAAGCATAATCAGTGCATAGTAAAGAAAGCTGTATTAATTATTTATCAGTAAAATATATAATTTAACTGTAAGCAAATTAAGCACAATTAAAAATTATGTGGCTGATCATGTGCCCATTGGTGTAATGTAGTGCTGGGCACAAGTCTCCGCCTCCCTTCTCTTTGAACCTTAATTGCAACTATTCATGACTTCTGTTACAGGTACTGCTCAGTGAAAGCACTGTAGAGCTGCATCCCCTATATTCAAATTTCTTGAATATGCTTCCCACAGAAAAATCTTCCACTTACGTTTTTCTCTAATATTTAGTAATTATTTTTCAACACACATTTTCCTAGATTGTATTTTTGCTGCTGTTGCTAAAGCTTGCTTAGTTTAGCACAATCCTCCTGAGAATATTTTTACTAAATTTAATAAGCTACTATTTGCTAGAAGTCAGTCAGTGTGACTCCACTTTAGGATCTTTTTTTTTAAGATCAGCATCTTACTTGAAGCTTAATTGCATATTTTTCTCCTTTCAGCAACTTACATTGAGAGACCTCAGCTGATTCGGGCAAAAGTGCCAATAGTGAGGTTCAGGGATAAAGTCAGGCAAGTATTCTGTTCAAAACAATTTTTTAGATTATGATGCGGTGAAGTATTCTGTATGTGTGCTGTCCATGTGAGCAGTACCACTGAAGTCATGGTTTATCTGTGTTGTCCTATGGTTTTATTATATTGCAAATTTGTACACTTGCTGTGCAGTGGCAGTCAGCTGACTTCCTTGGTGGCATGAAACACCTCTCATGGTTGAGATGCTGTTAAGTTTGTGATGTGAATTAGCAGCAGTGCATCACACTTCTATGGGTTATTTGTACACAATGGACTCCAGCTGACAAATAGTTTATGATAAAAGAATGGTGGGAAGAGAACTGTTGTGGAAGGTAATTGTGCTGTTTTGTAAACATACCTGTTGAGAGACTTAAGGACTAATTCAGTGTTTACACACAACAGTAAACTAGTTTCTTGTGATTGTGTTCTTGATTTAAAAAATTGTTTATTTTACAATAGTATATTCTGTTGTCTTCTAGGGAAGTATTCTGCATTTAACAAAGCAGTATTGCATGTTCTGTTCAGTATGACTTTTTTTAGGAGGTGGGAGGAATTGAGAGAAGTGGATGTGTTGTATATTACCGTATTCATTGTATCTTCATTACAAAGACATGAAAATGAGTTATCAAGAGGGATGTACAAGGACAGAGAACAATTTTATTTCTTATTGTATGTGATAAAAGTATCTGACAGAGGAAAAAGTTGTGCAAAGCACTGAAGTTGGTTGGAAGTCTGAATAATATTTAAATCTCCCTATATTTATGGGCTTAGATTTACAAGGCTTACATGTATCACCTTCATGTAATTATGTAGTTTGGCTGTTCATTGTAAATAGGACTTTGAAGAACTCTCTTGTAGCTGTCTCATCCAGTCTATACGCTTCTAAAATTTTCAGCCCCATCTGTCTTTAAAAAACAAATAATCTCACTTTTCTGACCTCTCTTTATAAAAGCATATCACAATATGCTTTAAGATGATACACCTTTATCAGGACAGAAGCCCTGGGGTGATAAAACTGAAAGTGTCATGTTCACAATTCAAACTAATAAATATCATCTGTTTAAGCTTTTCTTGCATCTGAGATTATGTAACACTTGTTAGGATTTTTCTTTATACTTTCAGTTAGGTCTGTTTCTGTATTTACTTTTGTATACTTGCTTACCTTTTAAAAATTTGTATAATTTTTATCTTCTTTCTCATTTAATAATACAAATGCTGTTTCTCCCACACTTTCTGAAACTACTGAACTTGTCAAGCCAAAGTTTGGATTATATAGCTATATATACTATGTAATGTGCACATGAAGTGATAAATTCCTGATACGAATACTGAATAAGTCATGGGTTTGTAGTAATTTTAGATTGGAGAATAAACTTTAAAAAGAAGCCTTAAGTATGGAAGTGGTTATTACAGCTATCAGCCAGTCAGTTTCATGTCCATTGTGGAAAGGCAATGGAACAGGCTGCTCTGGAGCTCATGACCAAGCATGAAAAAAAAAAAAAAAGGTCATCAGGAGTAGTCAGCAAGGGTTCACCAAGGTGAAATCTTGCTTGACCAATCTAAGACTTTTATGATGACATGACAGGGGAGAGCAGTGGACGTTATCTGCCTTGACTTCAGCAAGGCTTTTGACACTGTCTCCCATAACGTCTTCATAGGTAAGCTTAGGAAATGGGGTTAGAAGAATGAACAGTGAGGTGGATTGAAAGCTGGCTGAATGAAAGAGTTCAGAGGGTTACGATCGGCAGAACAGAATCCAGTTGGAGGCCTGTAGTTAGGGATTAGGCCTGTAGTTACTGATTCCCAGGGATCAGTAGTGGGCCCAGTTTATCAATGCCCTGAATTTTAGATTGGTTGTTTTTTTTTTTTTTCCTGATGAGATGAAGCTGAGAGCAGCAGCTGATGCACCTGGAGGCTGTGCTGCCATTCAGCAGGACCTTGATTGGCTGGAGAATTAAACAGAGAGAAACTTAAGGAGGTTCAACAATGGCAACTGTAGGGCACTGCACCTGGGGAGGAAGAGCCCCAAGGACCAGGACAGATGGTGCTGACCTGCTGTAGAGCAATTCAGCTGAGATGGGCCTGGGAGTGTTGGTGGATGACAAGTTGATTATGAGCCATCAGTGTGCCCTAGCAGGCAGGAGGGCCAAGTGTAACGTGGGGTGCATGGGGAGGAGTGTGGCCAGCAGGTTGAGGTAGGTGATCCTCCCTCTCTACATGACCCTTGTGAGGCCACATCTGTGTCCAGTTCTGGGCTCCTCAGCACAAGACAGACAAGGAGCTGCTGGAGAGAGTCCAGTGAAGGGCCACAGGGATGATCAGGGCTCTGGAGCATCTGTCTTATGAGGAGAGACTGCAGGAGCCGGGTCTGTTTAGCTGAGAGGAGTCTGAGAGGGGTTCTCATTAATGCATATAGATATATCAAAGGTGGGTGTCAGGAGGGTGGTGCAAGGCTCTTGTCAGTGGTACCCAGTGACAGGATTAGGAGCAATGGCCATAAAAACCACAAGAAGTTTCACCTCAACACAAGGAAGAACTTTACATTGAGTGGGGCAGAGCGCTGGAACAGGCTGCCCATGGAGGTTGTGGAGTCTCCCTCTGTGGAGACATTCAAATCCCACCTGGATGTGTTCCTGTGTAACCTGCTTTAGGTGACCTTGCCTTTGTATGGGGGTGGGCTTTAGGCTGCATGATCTCAGAGGTACTTCCCAACCCCATCAATCTGTTTCTGCATTTGTAGTCCATACTATGGTCACTTGCAGAAAAAAAAAAAAAAACCCCAAACCAAACAAACAAAAAAACAAACACAAAAAAACAACAAAAGCAAAACAAAAAAACAACCCCCCAAAAACCCCAAAAAACAGAAAAACCGAACACAAACAAACAAACAAAATCCAACAAAAATCCAGCTGGTAACAGTCATGATATTCATATGCCTTATGGACAGGATTTAAAGAATTCTTTATTTCCTACTAAATCAATGTATAATCGGCTTAAACTAGAAACTGGCCATTACATTTTTTTTCAGAAGGAAAAACCCACAGTACTATTCACCATCTGGTTTCCTGCATTGTTTTTCTGGAAGAGAGGAGCAGTGGGAAATGACATGACTTTGGGTTGAGTTGTAGTGTTTTGGGTTTTTTTGGGTAGAAGGGACTGTTGTTGGTTTGGAGTAGGGTTTTTTTTTTCTGGGGCGGGGGTGTATGAGTTGGTTTGATTTGTTTGGTTTCCCCCCTACACCTCTTTCCAGTTGTCTTTATGTTACTTAACCTGCCAGCTCACCTGTGTTTTGTCTCTTTATGCAATTATCAGTCTCCTAATTTCTTACTGGCCTTTGTCTTTCATAGACTTGTATACATATACATGTATGCTTATTCCATTTTTTACAGTGGTTTTGAAAGTGGGTTGGATATTCAGTACCCTAAGCTTGTTTTAGCCAAAACCAGAAACTAAACATGAGAAGCTCTCTGTAAAAGCCAGATTTGATGCCTGGCTGCTGGGAGAAGATGGTAGAATTCAATGGGTGGTGTCTCTGCATCTGGATACAGCGTGTTGCCAATGGTCCATATATTCCAGAAAATTGCCATTTCTCACTTGATTTAGTGAATGAGAAAGCATTCAGTTTGTGTTTGTTTTCCTTTTTAATCTTAAAGGGGTTTTCCTAGTGCTGTAACATAAGGAAGATCCATTGTACCTAAAGACATATCTTGAATGCAGATTCTGCTGCCAGACAAGCCTTTGATTAATTAACAAGATTTCTGTACTACAGAGGATGCAAAAGCTGCTTTGTCTGCCACATTTGATGTGCAGTTGACACTTTTTTCTCTCCTGCAGTGCTTTTAGTAGAACTTGAGTCCCAACAGTACAACATCTTTGCCTGCCATAATTGTAACATCTATTAAATATGCATATTAAAGTACAAAATAACTGCAATGGAACTTCCTTAATCAGTATCTAGTAAATAGTAATCTTGTCAATTTGGGTTAATTGGAATTACACATGCAGCCTAACATTTTTCTTTATATTTGCACATACAACTAATATTATTACTGGTGTTTATGCTTGTTTTTACAGATGTCAAACAGTAGCTCTAGGTTGTTTATTTCCTGTTCTATTATGTACTGTGCTCTTAAAAAATCTAAAAGTCATGCTTGGTATTAATTCATGTTTAAAATTATGTAGTTTTTTTGATGCAAAGAACAACTTACTATATTTAATGGTATAAAAAAACTTTCATGGGCATCAAATTATTAATTTATCCAGTATTAATAAATTCAATATAATAATTCAATAAAATGTAAAGGCGTATTCCAACAAGCAAATACTATGTTAATGAGTCTCGGATATGTAAAATGGAAATAGCTGTACATTGCAAATAGCTACTTCTTTGTCAATAATAGGCTACTCTTGTTGGGAGATACAGTGTTGCTGTAGCTTACTGCCTATGAATTTAATATCTGTTTTTTTAGTATTGTGAGTCATTAAGCTCTAGATATGGTATGAAATTCAAACTTATTGCGATATAAATAAAGCAGGGAGTGCTTGTTTGCCTATTTCTTACTTGCTGTTAACAGCATGAAACAGTTACAAAAACTGTTTTATCACAAAACATGCAGTGTTTACTAATAAACATTTTTAATTTTAAAGTACTTGCTGATTATCTCTGAAAATCATTGCAAAAAAGAGAGTCTTACTGTTTGACCTCTTACAGTTCTCTATCACAGTTCATCAGCATGTTTTTCTAAACTAATACCTCAGAATCATTCCTGGCTTCAAAACTTGTCCATAGTAAATCATGTAGTGCATGTCTAGTTTGTAGAAAGGTTTGTTAAAAATCAAAATTTGGCATATTAAGTTATCCAAACTTTTTTTGTAAACCAACAACTATATTTTTTTCTAAAAGTGGAATTCAAGTACTATAACAAAAAACAGAGTAGAAATCACAGCATCAAAACTTGAAGACAGTTTCTAGAGTACCATCGTAAAGTTATATTAATTCGCCTCTACCACTAAGCAGGTAATAGATACTCTGAAATTTAATACAATGATCTCATTCTTTTTTTTTAATACTTCCCAACAGCTGTGTAGAGTTTGACTTGAATGTAAACAGTGTTGTGGGAATAAGAAATACATTCCTTCTGAGAACCTATGCATACAGTAAGTTTTTAATATATTTTCTTGTTTCTATAAATTTTGCTTTTTGAAATTATATTTTGGTATTAATAGACTATTAAAACTCAGTTGACTATATTAGATTACTATATATATAAAATTACCTAATTGGCTGCGTCGGATAGTTTCAAGATACATTCTTGTCGCTTATCTAAATAAATAGAGAAAACCAATATATGTTTTTAATTGAATATTACAATATTCAGAAGGTAACAAAGATGCTTCATATTAAGGTCTACATTTATACTACAAAGGTGCTTCAGTACTCTGCTGGTAACAGATTACTATGCTAATGATTATTTAGTGGTATAATCTCCAGTTCTTTTATTGCCTTACAGCCATAGGTAGGATGTATAGCTGACAGCTAGCTGTGTCTGTATGCTGTTACAGAGTCTTTTCCTTGGAAAATCTGAATTACTGCTTCAGTTTTTATACTGGCCCAAAACCCAACTGGATTGTGTCTCCTCTGGAGTTTGCATTTTAGGGAGAGATTGTGAAACAGATTTCTGAAGGAGAAGTAATAAATACAGCACTCTTACTCAGCACCACAATGTCATTTGGCATTAATACCTAAGCAGTGGACCTCAGGGTAGTTCTTCTAGGCCATTTGCAGTTCTTCCTTTACCACCTTCTTCAGCCCTTGCATACTTCCATTTAGGGTAGAATGTGATTAGTAGAAGTTACCCTTACTAGTTAACTTTCACTAATATTTCAGTCAGAGTAGTTTCAGTGTTCTACATTCACATTACTAGGAGAGTCTGCAACTTGTCCTGGATCAGCTGGTTAACTGTGATTTTTTTTTTATGTATTCAGGAAGGCATATGCCTGGAAAAGGATTTCCTCCCAAGAATAAAAATGTTATGGAAATGTCCCTTATTCCTCTCAGCAAATCACTGTAGGACAGAAAACTTTCCAGCTGTGAAAAGAGCAGTGGAAGGGATCCTCGTGTCCCACTTTTTCTTCTGTTCTGCCTTGCTGTCCACTTTTATGAGGCCAATAATTATTTTTTATAAATTTATAATTTATATATAATTAGCAATTTAGTTAATTTTATCCACAGATAATGCAGGTAGATTAAGGAGAGCTAGAAACTGAAGTCTGTGCTGTTGTATTACCAGTTTTCTGCCTAAGGAGTCATGTCTGCAACTGAATTAAACTGTCCAGTTCTGGGCTTCTCAGCACAAGAAAGACAAGGAGCTACTGGCGAGGGTCCAGCAGAGGGCCACAAGGATGATCAGGGGTTGGAGCATCTCTCTTGTGAGGAGAAACTGTGGGAGCTGGACCTGTTTAATCATAAATTAAATTTACCCTAGGATGGTGAGCGACATCTCCCTGCAACAGACTGCTACTTTAATTAAAAGGGTGTCGATATTCCTCAGAAGTTCAGAAGATCATACCTGAAATATGTCTGTATTTATGTCTTTCCTCATGAAAGCATATATCTTGATTTGATGATTTCTTGCATCTAACATCGCATCATGCCATTGAAGCCAAGGCAAATTTAAAATTAATGTTTGTACACAGGGGTTACTGCTTTCATGGATCTTGAGGAAAACTTAAGAATAAGCTCTGTGTCTTCCAGCTGGGAGAGTTCTTTTCCCTGCCCTTAAGGTTTTTTGAACCTAAAAAACCCAACAATTAGTTGTAATCTGTCCTGGCTGGAAGTTAATTAGGAAAATTAGTATAATGAACTGGACAGAACTTAAAAGTCGAATGTAACACTGCTACATTGACTGATGCATCCAGTTTTGTCTTAGCTGCAAGTTACCTGGCATACCCCTTGTAATGTGTCTGTTTTCAAATGGGAATATTTTCCGATTTTTAGAAGGTGCGTAGTGGTTGTAGAGCAACTAAATAAATTCTGTAGAATGATTGAAAAAAGATAACTTTAGAATAAAAAATACTGTGTTGATCAAGTAGAAACAAACATTGATCGCTGCCTAGTTAAATGTGGGTATTTTTTTGATGTCTTTATTCTACTTGCAGTGGAAGATCGAGTTCGTCCATTAGTACTTGTTATTAAGAAGTGGGCAAGTTTTCATAACATAAATGATGCCAGTCGTGGTACTTTAAGCAGCTATAGTCTCGTGTTGATGGTTTTGCACTATTTACAGAGTAAGTATATATGTTTTGGGTTTTTTTTACATGTTGAAACTTCCCTTTTTAAGTCCATATTTATATACTTCTCCTGTTCAATAAAGTTAAACACTGTCAGGAGTCATCTTCCACACAGACAAATATGGAGGTAATGTGGGTTTACGCCATTTCCTTAATGCTGCAAGTTGACCTGTACTCTGAAGGCAGAGTTGCCAGCTTTTGAAAGGGTGAAAAATAAAAAGTCAATGTACCTGCAGGATACTGTATAACTTGTGTTTCTTTTAAAACTCAAGTTCTAGTTAACAAAAATCTGCTTTTTAAGAAAGGGAAAAACCTAAACATAATTTGGGGGGGTTTGTTTTGTCAGGTTTCATTTGGGAATTTCTAAGAAAATTCAAAGGGATAGCAAATGCTGTGGGGTCACTTTTCTGTCATCCTTTGAAGGACTGAACATGGAAGACAATGTCCTCAATGATGCATGGGAGTACAGAATGCACTACCATGGGATTATATTTTTCCACTGATTAGTGTCTTCTGTAAGGTGACAGATGTCAAAGACCATTGTATGCCAGCCCAGAACTTGGGATATTTGCCTGTCAGTGGCAGTATCTTTTCTTGCAACTTTGGTATATTGAAATATTGAGCATCTCTGTGAAGCTGGAGAGCTTTACCTGGGGAAATTCAACAAACCCATGCAGTCCAGAAATGTTTTCAAGGAATAGACTGAAACAAGCTGATAGAATGCTGATCACAGAATGATTAGGTTGGAAGGGTCCTCAAAGATCATCTAGTTCTAACTACCCCTACTATTGGCAGAGACACCTTCCACTAGACCAGGTTGCTGCTCAAAAGCCTGTTCAGCCTGGCTTATCCCCGTCTTTCCTCCTTGCATTAGAGGAAGTCCACGTTTGTGATTTTTGTGGTTTACAATTCTTGCTTAAGACTTAAGGCATCATTTAATAGATTATTTAGCTTAGCATGAGTTTTTTGTTTTACTGTGAGACAGGCAGCTTTAGAAAGGAGCACAAGGAAACCCCAGAGGTGAACATCTTGTGGTGTAGCATGTCTGTAGAAATATTTTATTAATTCCTGTTAGTTTTGTAGTGTAAACTGTCTATTTTGCTGCTTATATTTATTTTACATCTTTATTTTAACTTCTTTGTAACATGCTGATTATTTTTGTTCGTGTCATTATAATGACAACCGGTTCTTAACATGTTATGGTCATACCTTTAGACAAATTGCATAGGCTCTTATTTTGGATCTTTCCTCTTTGTTGGTTTGTGTAGATTTTATTTTTTTTTGTTTGGTTGGGGGTTTTTTGTTTGGTTTTGTTGAGGGGTTTTTGGGGGTTTTGTTGTTGGTTGTTTTTTTGTTTTTTTTACTTGGATAGAAGCAATGTTTAGCTCTTCTGACAGCTTGTTTTGCCTGGAAAGTAGATACTAGCCATAGAGTGGATAGCCAACTATTTATGAGTCTCGAGATTGTGCTACACCCACTCTGTACTAGGGTGGAAAGCCTTACATGATAGTTGACTTAAGCTGATGGCTTGCTTTCAGCTTGAGCAGCGTATGTGTGGCAGCGGGACCTAGAAGGGCATTTTGTGTATTTGGGATACAGTTGGTTTGATTGCTTCTGAATTCTTTGATGCCCATACTTGCGCTTTTTGTTAATGTTACCAATCATGAGGACATAAGGTAGTCTACTTAATGACTGTGCTGGGTTTTTTTTCTCTTCATCTGCTATGGTGGAATTCCATGGATTGTTTCTGCGGAAAGAAAAAAAAATGTGGCCAAGTCTGTGGTCTGAAACCATACTATGAGTGATGAAGTACTTCAGTGTACTTCAGTGTACTTCAATGAAGTGCTTCAATGTAGATCCTCAATACACATTAGGGGAAGAGGGGAATCAAAAAAAAAATGTTGATTTGGAGGAGATGAAAATACAATGAACTTTAAAAATGCCAAAGTGATTCTGGATGTGAAGATTTCTGTGCAAAAGTGGAGCATGAGCAGAAGAGAAGAATCTTACATAGTAAAGGTACATCTAGGCATTAGTGACCATCTTAACAGTGACTTGGCAAGCATTTGGTAATGTTTCACATTTAATGGAAATAGGATTTTTCACTTGGAAATTTATTCTCCAGATCTGTTTTCATTGTATCACAGTTACTCTGGAGACTTGTATTGGGTGCTGTGTGCAGTCATGGATAGCCAATTACTGAACTGTGCGTTAAAGTAATGCACAAAAGGGAAGCAAGTAGGAGTTACAAGGAAGTATAAATGTGTGGGCTTACCAGAATGTTAACAACCCTGCAAGCATGAGGGCATTTGCTGTAGTTATTTGTGGCAGCTGCCACAGCTGTCTGGTGAAGGGGAAAAAAAATTCAAATAATCCTTTTCATTCTAAACTGTCATCAGTCAGCTGCCTGGGAAGGATCAGCAGTCTGCAAACCAAAGAGGAGCCTTTTACCTGTGCCTTTGTCAGCCTTTTGTGATAAAAAAGACTGAAGCGTGGCTCTGGATGTATATCTGGCAGCAACTAATTAGATTCTTACTTGTGCAGATTCTAACTTGTAGTTGTTGAGTTGTTTTGTTTTGCTTTTTTTTATATTTCTGCTACATGCATGTGATCCTGCTGAGAGTAGCTTGTGTCCTAGTCATAGAATTTCTAATAGTAGAATTTCTAACAGAGATAGATAATAGATATATATATAAAAATAATAGAGATGTATATATAGATAGATAGATAGATATAGATATATATAGATAATAGAGATATTACTGGTGAGGGTAAACAAAATAAAACTAAAAGCTTCCTTTTGCAGAAAATAGTGTCCCTGTCTTTACTAGGCAAATTTCTTTCCTTTGCTACTTAATCCATTTCCATGTTCTTATACTTGTGGATGTTTTTGGACCTAGAATTAGTGTGTTATGAGTTTATTTTGCAGATAGGTCAGTGTCTTGTACATGAACTTCCCTCCAGGTAACAGGTCCAACTGTCTTGTACAGTAAGAAAATAAAAATTCATGTGGCAAATGCTAGTGGTAGGTGATAAGTTTTACCCTTAATTCCATCCTCTTAGTATAGCATACAGACCAAGATAAAATGTCTTGATTGCTTGTATTGCTCAGAGGTTTTTTCCTTTTATTTTAGTGTGGCAGAGAACTGGAAATCATCCAAGATGCTTCAGAAATAAGATGCTCTTGCATATTTTTTAACACCCACAAACAAAATAAAAATATTAAAGCAGCTGCAATCATATTCTGAGCAATCCCACTAGCTAATATAATATACTCTTTGAAGATAACCTAAGCACATTCTGAAAATGCTGTCGTTCTGTTTCTAAGTCCCTATGGAAAAAGGATCTGTAACATCTCTTCCCCTATGACACTCTGTCTTAAGGGTGAATTAAGTCCCAGGTCAAAATCCTGTGTGCTGAACTTAATCATCATTCTTCCCAGTGAATAATGTAGACCAATTTTTTAAAAAACAAACACAAACGTGCTGATAACATGTTAAAGTTTTAATATGAGGAGTGCTCTAACAGTTCTGTAGCTGCTCTAAGGCTTGAGTGGGATGTGAATACTTTGGGATTTGTTTCTGTCGATCTGTAGGACCACCTAACCTGCGAGACAGGGACTGTGTTTTTTTTTTCTCTCTTTGTTCTTCATATCCCTATTAAGTGTGCAATAGATGCTCTCCCCATTCACAACTTTTATGAAAGTTAAAACAGTTCATTCTGTGTTTGTTAGTATCATTAATATATGCCTAATCTTTGTAACCTGTTTGCCATTTAGTAGACCAGTTAATATAGACTTTTTATGTGTTTTGAGGGGATTTTGCTAGCAATGCCTACTATGTATGTCAGGCATTTTATCTTTAGGTTACTTATGACAGGATGTAATACTTTGCAGCTGAAGAATGATGTGTGCTTTTGCAGTATCTGGAGACTTCGTATGCTGTGATAGAATCATACTGTGTTAGACATTCAGAAAAAAAAATGAGTAAAGCTCTTTTTTTTTTCTTTGGGGAATCTAAATGACTTTCTTCTAGTGATGGTGTACCCAGCTGCTGTAGAATTTTTCATGTCTTCTACAAATAGCAGTATTTGAGTAACAGCTCCCCTCAGCTGAATTAACTCTTCGTACTCCCATATACAAAATATAATAATAGAAAGATTTGCTGAATAACTTTTACTTTACAACATGCATAAAATAGATAGATCTTAAGGTCCTTTCCAACGCTAACCATTCTGTGATTCTATGTTTTTAAAATGGAATTTCAGTCCAACCTTTTGATGTAGCTGATACAATACTGTTTCCTGTTGATTACTTGAATCACAGCAGCTTTATCATTATTTTTTTTTATAGCACTTCCTGAACCTGTCCTTCCATCTCTCCAAAAAATTTACCCAGTAAGTGTTTCTTATGAATTTACTGTATCACATGTGTATGAAACTGCTTATCTAAAATATATGAATTCTTGAGTATTGCTAGTGGATTAAGTTACTACACACAATCTGTAAGCCTTATCATTGATACACTGAATATAACTATGAAAAAGGCTATTGCTGCTTTTGATAATTTATTTAGTGAAAACAGCCTGTTATATATGAGAAGATTTCACATGCAGTTGAAAATTAGTGCTAATGAGAACCACTGACCTAGTTCTCTTTATGCTGGCCTGAAAATATCCCTGGGTCATCGGTAACTTTGATTCTTATTTCATAATACATGAAGTAACATTTTTCCATCCAACTGTGGTGTTCCAGAATCCCATACCTTTCCACAGCTGTTGAGTTGCCTGATATTTCTGAGTGCAGCGAATGATTGTTTACTAATGTTTACTAAAGAGACCTTTGAGACCTCACAAAATTGGACTTTGGTCCAACAAGAAAACACCTGGTGGTACTTTGCTGTTATGTGCAGATCATACCCTGTTGATCTCCAGGGAACTCTTTGAATCGGTATGCTTTGATCCTCTGCAGAATTAGACTCTTAATTAGTGACACTTAATCTAAGGAAGATTACCTAGAAATAAGAGCTAGCATCTTAAATATTTGTCTGGAAATAAAAAAGAGCTGTTGCTGAATAGTTCAGTGCTGTAACTTACAGAAATTTCTTAGTTCTTTCCTCCTTACCTTTCCTGTCATATGCCACTTCTAAAATTTTTCTTTATATACAGTTTCCATAGTTCAGTGTCCCTGCCTATGTTGTTTTTTGCTGTTGCTGATAATTGTGCTGAGGTAGTATCAGAAAGCCATTCTTTCTTTGCATATATTTCCTGTAATGCTGAAATGGGAATATTTGATGACACTGTACATCAGGGAGGAGATATGTGGTGTCAGCCATTTTGGGTAATTAGGATAATCAAATGCAGAAGAAAGCTTTGAGCTATAGTACTCCAGTTTTATTTCTGTTTTGTAAACCTACATAGGCATACCTGTACTAAATCTTTATGGTCTTTATATTTTCCTCTGATTCTTTTACCATATGAAATACCTTCTTATTTCTTCATTGTTAGTACTCAAAAGCATTTAAAGCTGTTCTTCATTTCTTGTACACTTGGCTTTATCTGATGGGTTTTCTGAATTGCTAAATATACTAATTATGTTTGCTTAAATCTCATATGCTGTAATATTTTAAGTTTTGTGCAGCATATGATTAAAAGAAAGCAACTTTAAGAACTGGTAACTTTTTACTTCTTTGTTAAAATAATGCAAATATTTATATTTGTGTTTTTTACTTGTATACAGGTCTTCAGAGTACTATATAAAATGACTTAAATGATTAATGCAAGTATACAATACCATAAGCTGAAAAATCTAATGAATTTGTACTAAATGCAAGGGTTTATCTTGTGTCATATGAAAGTGGTAAATCACTTGCAGGTTCCTGTGTTTCTGGAATGTTGTAAGAATAGCATTTTTTACCCTTTTCAAAGTAGGGGTTTTTTTTCTGTTGTTAATTATCTTGCCTTTGGACTAAATTTTCTAGGATTGCTAATAAAATAAGAATAATATTTTATACATGGTTACCATAAAGCCAAATCAAAACTATGGATTAATATTTTTTTTAATTGTGTTAGAAATTGGGAGGTACATATTCCTAATGGAAACAACTGACCAAAAATAATTGAATTGTCAAAGTTACAATTTCTTAATACTGATACAGCAAAGAATTTTAAAGAGAAATGACAAATATGCTAAAGCAATTCTGGTCTTGTTACTTGCAGCAATAATTACAAAGCACGGACATTAAGGCTTCTGAAATGTTTTGCCTGTGTATTTGCCAGAGGTCAAAGCTTACAGAGAATGTTGCTTTTACTTATCAATCTTGACCTTAAGGACATTTTATTTATGATTTATATATTGATCACAACTATTTAATTTCCATTAGTGTTTGTAGAGCATTTGAATAATAAGAAAGCAAATCAACAGTTACAGTAATAGCAAAAGACAATATAGCAAATAGAGGTTGTAGTAAAACTTAATAGCAAAAAAGGAAAACGCATGTGTGCCCGTGTATATGTGCTTACATCCAGAAAACAACAAAGAACAGAAGGATATCAAATATGATTTTCAATACTTTTTCAGTAAGACTTGTTAGCAGTTGATGAAATAGACATTCTCCCCAAGCTTGTAATACTGCTAAAGAAAATAGATTATTTATTATTCTGAGCATAGTATCCCAAAGTCTAACTTTCTAGCTCCTCAGGATGCCATCCTCTCTAGTTTTAGTAGACATCTGTTGTAGTAACTGAATTGCATTTCTTGTATTGTATGGAGCTCAGCAGCCCTTGGTCTTGTTCCTTGCTTTTGTGTCCATTTCCTCGTGAGTTGTTATGCTGCTAATACTAAGTTCAGTTTTTGTGGCTCTTCTACAACTTCTGTGGGAATGGGCAAGGAGTGACTTTCACTCTAATACCTGTCTGATTAACTGTATATACTGTGTAAGTACAACTGTTTCTTTTTATGATCTTTCTATGCTCCATATCTACTTTTCATGTTTGTCTGTATGTTTTTGGTTTGTTGGATTGTAAGCTGTTAAATTCGGAGCTCTGCTAACTGTAATATTTTATATGTAAAGTTATATGATGTGAGAACAAGACTTGAAACTTTTTCTAAGTCAGAAGAATAGGTTTTTTTTCCAAGAACGTATTGCTCAAGGTTCCAGGAAGTTTTGCTAGAATTGGCAAAATAGGATGGGAATACCAAACTTTCCAGTCCTACTGGTTTAATTGCGTATCATACTTTTTTCAGAGGAAGCACTGCCAGCTGTGAATGTGGAAATAATAGTACAGTGTATAGTACTTCCAGTGATTTTCTAGTACTATTAAGTTTGAGTTGTGCCTGAAACTACTCTTTAAATGAAGTGCAAGGGAAGATATAATAATGACTGAATAGGTCCCTACATTTAAATAGTTATATTTATTGTGTGAATGTAAAGCTTGCTCTTGTGTATCTTGGGTTCATTTTCCTTGAAATATACAACATTGCTGTAAATGTAGCATGAGGCTTTAAACATTGTTCCTCTAGCAAGAGAAGATACAGTCTCCTTCATGCACCCCAGTCTTTTAGAAGAGCCTGAAGCATACAGTGGACACCTAAACAGTATAGCAGATCTAAACCCATGCTAATTTATTCTTGTGTAGATGCCTTTTTTAAGCTGGTGACTGTGACTTATGTTTATAGAAAATCTGACCTTTTCTCTCCCCTTTCCACTTCCCCAAGAAAAGCATACTTCAGCTTAAATGCTGCATTCTGTATATTCAGGATATTTTGGATAACTAATTTCTTTTTTATTCTTACAGATAGGTTGTCTAGAGGAGGTGCTGTTGCAGTCCTTGAACTCATTAAGTGGGAGGATGCAGGTTCATATTGGAGCTATTGGGTTTCATATCCAATTTTAACTCTATGCTGTGGGCAAAATCAGTCAGGCTTTCCTTTTGGATTGTTTCGGTTCCACAGTTATGGGACCTTGGTGATAGCTGCATTAGCTTTACCTACCCTACCTCAGCTGTGGCCATCTCAGTGCAGGCTACCTTATTCAGCTTCTGCCTATGTGTTTTTACTAGCATGTACATGCAAGTTCAGTTCAAAGATTCTCAGTTAAAATTCTTAGGCAAATAGAGGCAAGGTATAGTCTCACGCACTCCTATGAAAGATGATTCTGCCTGAGTTCAAGGAAAATAACTAGCATCCAACAGAGGAGTACAAGAGAAAGTGTCCTTTGCTTACAAGTTGTCCTTGATTTCTAATAAGCAAATGACAGGCATCTCTTTTACTGTGGCTTGGGGAGGGAGGGGGTGTGTATATCTATTCTCTGATTTTATTTTGGCAGGAATCTTTTGATCCTACTATGCAGTTGCATCATATTCATGAGGCTCCACGTACCATTCCTCCATACACCTCAAAAAATGGATCAAGCCTTGGAGAATTGCTAATAGGCTTCTTCAAATATTATGCCACTGAATTTGAGTAAGTAAAAGCTCATCTTAGTGTTTTAGAATATGCAAAGCTTTGATTCCTTCTATTCAATATATCAGCACTTTATACCTCTTGAGAGAATATTAGTAATGCAGGAGTGATAATTAACATGGAGGAAATGGGTGAAAGGATTGAAAGGGCAACTGGAATGTCCTTTCATCATAAAGACTCTCTGACATCTTTTGCTTAGCCACACATCCTATTTTCTAAAATAGCTGCTGGAAGTTAGAGAGCTTTATCCTTTAGAATAGCTGGGTTTTGTTATATTACACTATTCTAAAACTGCCTAGCCATGTGTGAGAAAGGTCTAGTCATCTTATAGTGATAGTTTAAGGTATAGATTATGGTATGAATTACTAATGAATTATTAGTGTCTGCACTTGTCGTCTTCAGCCCAGGTCAATGGAAGTAACTGACCAGGAGGTAAATCACTAGGCCACACCTAGAGAAGGACTCTCCTATATACAGTTGGCTTGCTGACCCTTGTTGGTTTGCTAGAATCTGAGCTCAATTTTGGCATCTGGACTTTCTTGTAGAAGAGAAGGAGAAGCGGAAGTTGTGAGGGCATCTGAGAAAGCTGTGTATTACAAACATTCTTCCAAACTGTGACTTGCGAATTTTTTATAAAAATGCTTGTATAAAATATCAAATGGTCATATTCCAATAAGGTTAAAGATCTTCTGAAGAACTTGTTTGAGGCAGTTGGTTCATACATGTTACTGTCCTGTGTATGTGCCTCATAACCATTTCCTGGAAGGAGAACAAAATGTGTAACTACTAGATACGCATTATAATTTTTGAAGTGTTCCTATTTTAGTTAATGTTAGAAATGATCATTAAATTCTTAAAGCATCCTCATATGGAATATATAATCTAAATCCATATGGCCTGTGGCAATTCACGTAGTAATTGCACTCTGTGCATGCTTATGCCTGATTCTGAGAGGTTTTCACATAAAGGGTTTTTCTTCAGTCTCTGCAGATAAGGGAATGGTCTTTCGTCATAAAAGTTTCTCCTGAGTACCTGCCTTTTCAGCTGGCAAGGTGCTGTTTGCTAAATAGGTAAATTAGAAGACATGGCTGGAAGATAATCAAGTTGGACTAGAAGCTGGAAGATATGTTGGACTAGATGCATCCTTTACTACTTGTCTGTACAACAGCCTGTTATCTTCTCATATGTGAAAGTAAATATCTTTTCCATTCTAAAAAGTATGAAGAGTAAACAGGCTGCCATATCAGTACTTGAACTGATGGTAATTTCTGAGCATTATCTTTCCTGATGTTCATAAGGAAAAAATATCGCCTAATCAGAGAAGAACAGGGGAGCTTCTGGTTAAAACCAAGTTTGAAAAAATGTTGCCCTCAAGGGCTGAAAAGATTCTTTTAAAACAACCAAAAAAAAAATCTGGCTTGTTAAGTACCTGTTAAGTATTTAAACCTTTGACCTGTGATACTCTGTTTAAAAAAATTAGTAAATAATACCCATTAGAATTCCTGTGTTAAAAATGTTACATGGCTGAGAAGTCTGTCAGGAAATGATGCACCTAATGCAGCAACCTATATTATTTTTAACACTTTCTGCTACAGAAATAGAACATAGTCAGGTGTACTGCTTACTTAACCATCTGTGTATACCTGATAACTATAAATCCTGTCTGAAAGGAGTAGGATGTGTCTCAAAGATAAGAGAAGTCTGTATGGTTTCATAAAACCTAGTAACTGGCTGGAGAAGAGAAACTCAGATTAATGACCAAGTGGGAAAAAGGTGGGCAGAACATGGTGTGTAAACATTTGTGAGTTTGTCTGTGATAGCCAGCAAATGAGACAAGTACAGAGTCATGCAGTCCACAGCTGATGGAAATGTTATAGGTGGGAATGAGGATAAGACTTAAATACACATAACACAGGTTCTGCCTTTTATGGAGGAACTAGTATTTTACTCCTGAATGTGTTACATAATTCTTTGCTATAATCAGTACTTTTTTTCAGCATTTTCTTTCCCTGCAGAATATTTACTAATTTACAGAAATTTTGAGATAATACTTTAGATACTGCCTGTTAAGTTACATTTAATTAGAATAGAATCATAGAATAGTTAGGGTTGGAAAGGACCTTAATATCATCTAGTTCCAACCCCCTGCCATGGGCAGGGACACCTCACGCTAAGCCATGTCATTAACCTGTACTGTGACAGTGAACTTCCATTATTGAACTGTAATGTGTTTGATGAAAAGATTACTAAGGAGAATACTACTACAGTTTTCATGAAAGTGACTTCTGTAGTTTCCTGTCTATGGAGTAAGACACAACACAGTCACATTTGATACACAGGATCTGATTTGGTGGAAGAAGAGCATGTAGTGAAGAATGATCAGATCATTTGTGAAGACTGTCATTTTGCACAGAGCCAGTCATTGATGCCACTTGCCTGGAATGCTTAACTCATCAACTGTTTTACATGTTCTGGTCAGAAAGATGAAGGGAAGATAGAGATGTTTTTTTTAAAACATGGTTTAAACATAAAAGGGGTTGTTTTAAACTTCCGCCTTATTCTAGCAAAGGCCAGTAGGTATTTCAGTGTAGATTCTGTGTTTTATTTTATGAAATGAGTAATATTTAAGGGCAGGATAAGCCCAAAGAGCAGAGCACAAAGGAAGAAAGAAGGGCCTTGCATGCTGTGCAGCCATGAATAAGTTCATCTCCTTGTGCTCTGTTTATTTTTGTTTTTTCTTCATGCTTTTAACCTGCTTTGTTTATTTAGACTACAAGCTGTTTCAAAAAATTGATGATTACTATGTATTATCATACAGGGCCCATTCCATAGTCCTGTTCTGGGGTTTTCAGTGTGTCCCTAGGAAGCAATTTGTATTCTCCTTCATAAGTTACTGGAAATGTGGTTTGGAAATTACTGCATATACTAGGCTTACTACGTATGGCAAAGCTTGAATTGCTGACATTTATAATTAGCTTACCATAAGTATCCAAGTCTGCAGAATGTTTCTCATGATACAGCTGGCTAGAAATATGCTTATAACTCCATTCTAAATTTAAGTATTTCAAACTATCAAAGATCTGCTGATCACAGTGAATGTGACCACGTGAAAAAATGTATGGAGGTGTTCTCAAAATTAGGTATTTGGAAACTGGTCCATGTTTACCAGGCCCTCTGAAAAGAGTGTCTGATTTCATTCCTGTGAGTGAAGGCAGCAGGTTTTCACTTGGCTGTCTCTTTACAAAGCGAGACCTTGAAGCAAAGCCTTGCTCCCCTGAAGTTACTGCTGGGGAGCCTAGAGACTGTCCATTGGGACTGTACTTCTCTTCAGTGTGTTATTTCAATTTATGTATCAGTTGTTTAAGATCACTCCATGATTAAGTTGTATTTGGAGGACATGATAAAAGATTGGGTACACCCCATGGCAGGGAGGTGGAACTAGATGATCTTAAGGTCCTTTCCAAACCTAACTATTGCATGATTATTATGACAAAATTTAAAATATGGTTGCTCATGGCTGTCTTCACAGTAGAATTGGTCAGGAAACAAAAGAATAATTTTTTTATTAGTATACTGAATTAAATATGCTGGCAATCTGTACCCATTTTAGTGTGTTTATGCAAGTGGCTTCGGCTTTTGAGAACGCTCTGGAAAGATAAGCCTTTTAATCTATTTGTGGGGTATTCATACACAGTTACACCTGGAAAAGCCTTGTCTTTTTCTTTTAAATTCTTGATTTCTCCATGAGAAGCACATACTTGCTGCAGGCAGTGACACGAGAAATAACTAATAATTGAAAT
The DNA here is from genome assembly GCF_012275295.1 of Melopsittacus undulatus. Lineage (NCBI taxonomy): Eukaryota > Metazoa > Chordata > Aves > Psittaciformes > Psittaculidae > Melopsittacus > Melopsittacus undulatus. The sequence goes on along the minus strand of NC_047557.1, from coordinate 24,292,576 downwards.
AGCTGTTTAAATGGTTATTGTTAACTTATGGACTGAAAGTGTGTATGCAGAGAGTATTTGCTCTGTGCTTTATCGTGGTTTAAGCTGAACCCAGGACATGCTGACACCAACAAAGTTGTTTTGTGCAACCCAAAATGGTTAAAATGTGTGTACAAATAATTTGCTATTGTCAATTCATTTCTAATTCAGGCAGATTTTAGTACCAAGACAAGGCTAGTGAAGGTTTAATGAGGCTATTAGATAAAGTAGTTGGTTTCAAGTTTATATTAAAAGCTAATTAGATAGCTAAAAATGACACTTTATTTGTTGTTGTCACTGATTAAGCCAATGTATTATAAATGTATTTATTTTTTGCTGAGATATCAGGCCAAGTATAACCTAGAGAAAAAGAAGTCAAGAGAAGAATTACATGTTCAAAGTGAAACAATATTGACTGGTTTAACCAAACACAAATAACTTCATTGTATGTCTTTCTCTAAGTGCCCTTCCTCTTTCTACCCCCACCTCTCCTCCCTGGCGTGGAGCTCTGTGATTTTTAAAAAAGCTTTCAGAAAAGGCAGTCAGCTTCTGTTCATGACCAGTGTTCAGGAGCTGCAGTTAAAGGTTCTTTGATGCTCTATTCGAACACTTTTTTCTCTTTAGCCTTTGTTTGGGTTTGTTTTTTGTAGGTTTTTTTGAGCAGTTAATCTGAATTTCTTATTAAGTTTATGTTGATGATAGTTTATTAAAAAGACATGATAGGGAAGTATTTGGTGCTTCACAATGCCTCTTCTGCAAGTAGTCTACTATGAGAATTAAGGAGAGTGTTGGGTTAGAATGAAAGTGTTAGTTTTCATTGAATACCAGAAATGATCATATCCTGTACTACTTTTCTGAAGAATGTATGAAATTTACACACTACCGTAAATGTAAATAATCTGAGGTATCCTAAGACATACTTCATGTGCTGTGTCCTGCACCTTTTTGAAATAGGCCCTATTCATATTCTTAAATAGAAAAATAATGTACACGTTCTACAGAAGTGCAGTTATTCAAACAGCTGACTTTTGTAAGTGGTTTTAATCATGAGTTGTATCTAGGATAATCTGTACAATTTACAAGCATGGATTTTTAGCTGATGTAAAATGCCTGGTCACCACCAACATAATGAAGTTATGACAGCTGGTCCTCGGCCTGAAGAGCACAGAGTTCTTCCAAACATAAGTGATGAATTACAGGCTGTATTTTGATTTACAATCGAGATTTACTGCAGGGGGTTGATGCACACAGCCAAGCTCCTTTCTTTGCATTATGCCAAAAGATTGATTCAGTCAGATCATGTCAGGTATATATAACATCAGTACCGCTAGCAGTATGTTGTCTGGCTATTTCAGAGCACCATTTAGTGAGGGCATTTGGTGACACGTAACTGGTGATTGAAATGTTTCACTGGCATGGTATTTCTCTGGTTTAGTTAAGAGCAGCTGAAAACTGGCTGGGTAGGTAAGAACATAAAACTGCAAGTGGTTGCTTTGGCTTCTGTTACCTTTGGTGTATTGATGGGCCAAGCATCATAAAAATGATAAAGATGCTTGGCACATGGTGAAGATTGCCTTGTAAGCAGCGTGCTGTTCCTAAGTGTGATAATTTTCTATGGTTCTGTTATTCTAAAACTCTGTGCAGAAAACGGTAGAATATCTTCAGACATATATTTGAATATATTTGAGTTCTGCTGTTGTAGGAGGTCTAAAATTCATATCTAAAATTTCAGTATCGGAAAGCATTAGTGCGTTACAATACTAGGTTCCTTGCACCAGGAATTCTGTAAGCAAGCTACCTTTATATGGTTTTACACTTTTTAATATCTTCTTAATAGAATGCAGTATGTGACTTCATCTGCACTTGAACTCTTTGTTTCTTTTCTCCCTACAGATAGATTTTAGGCTGTAATTTTTTTAACTTAGAAATAAATGTAGGTGTCCATATTAGAATTGACGCTATTTTTTGGAAAAGTTGCTCTGTTGTGACTATATAATACCTGTGATGTTCTTGTTTACAGATGTTTTTGTAAATAATCTTTTGTTTGGAAATTTATTTCCTAGCCATTATACCTTGCTCATATGGTGAGTTATAAAGATAAGACTGTCACACTAAGTTACTGGTAATTATAAAGAACTGTGTTATCCAGGCTTATGATATAGCCATTTGATATTTTTTTAATTTAAACTGATATTAATTTAAAATCAAGAGTTAAAAGTTCCGTAAATTGTTTTTCTTTTCCATAGTTGGAGCAATCAAGTGATTTCAGTTCGTGAGGCCAAAGCTATTCTCAGACCTGATGATAGTGAATGGAGAAACAGATTTATTTGTATAGAAGGTAAAATGAAAGCTGCATTACCATTTTTAACTGTTAAGACAATAAATGCATATATCTGTCAGTTAAACTTTACCTTGGTTATGTTTTAATAATGCAAACATAATATATTTATGTAGAAAATTAAATAACCAGTGTAAACCGTTCTGGAAACAGTCCCACCAAAAACATTTGAGAAGGAAGCTTTTAGTTCTATAGCGTTTAAAAATAGTTCTCCTGACCTTTTCTTCAAGAGCACTCATTACCCTGTTACTTTTGGAACAGGGATTAGGACTTTGACAAGGAATGTCCTCTATGACAGTAGTATACGTTTTCCTGCTCTGCAAACATAGTCATCAGTTTTGCCAAAATTAAGCTTTTGAAAAATTGTAGCAGGCACATACTCAGATTCACTCTTTAAGAATATTCTTTGTTCTAGAAATGCTCTGGCATCCCAAGTCCTAGCAGTGACTAGATTATGTGTATGTTGATCCCCTTATGGCTACTATTTTTGTCTGGCTTATGAATGTGCAGTTTCTGCAGAGACTGTATGATGAGTTCCAGAACTGGAGGGTAAACCCAGCCTAAGTTTTGGAGTTCAGTCTTGTTAGTTAAGTGCTGGCTGAACTGGGCTGTAGCACAGCTAACCTGCTTCATGTGATCTTGATGGCTTTTCAACTGCTCTGGGAATCTACATAGAGAAGCTGAACAGTTAGCACACATAAGAGATAAAGCTTGGACCAAGGAAATTCAGTTGTTAGGAAAACAAAAAAAGTAGAAAGGAAGGAACTGAGAGGTGCTGTGTAACTGGAAACAACACAAAGAATGATAATCGGAGCACAACAGGGGAAGGATAAAAAACCAAGGTAGAATGGGAGCAGAATTAGGTGATTTAGTACACTGGGTAAAGAGCTGAGTTTTGAAATAGGAGAGATGGCCTGGATTCTGGCCTTAAATAAATGCAGGCTATTAGGATCAGGTTGAAGTTTTAGGATAATGTTTGGGATATGTCCCACCCCCAGCAGTGCTGAAGGCCAGGTTGGACAGGGCTTTAAGCAACCTGGTCTAGTAGAAGGTGTCCCTGCCCATGGTGGGGGGGGTGGGGGGTGGAATGAGATGATCTTTAAGGTTCCTTCCAACCCAAACCTTTTTATGATTCTGTGACAAAAAGAAGGGGAGCAAACTACCAGTCATAAGGGAAAAAAATAGTACACTGAAAGATGACTGCATGCTTGACTGCAGTCTCAGAGTTGAAAAATGTGAGAATTGGAGTATCTGCACAGCTGAAATGATTCAGGAGAGCATAGTGCAGGCTTTGGCAAGGCTCTGGTCTGAATGTGGGAGGTGATAATGCTGGGCAGCTGTGTCTGCTACTATCACATGATGCTGATCCACTGTGTTGTGGGGGGAGCTGTGTGTTTTAAGCTCTTAATTTTTTAATGAAATTACAAAGTGGTTCAGTATTTAGGTTTTCTTTCTGAAGGTTGGAAATAGAATATCAGTATCGAAAATTAGGCACTTTAGAATTTTTATTCAATGGGCTTGTTTACATACAGTTCTTAATAAAAAGTGTGTTTTGCATTTGAGCTATCCAAAAAGCAAAATTATCTAGAAGGTGGTGCACCTGATTCCTTCTTTTAACAATGCTTCAAGACTGAATTGAGAGTGGTTTTTAGCCTCACATACTAAGCTTTTACTTCTAAATTGGAAGGGAAAAAATAATTTCCTATTTAGTCTTGAAGTACACTTCATGCTTTTACAGCTGTTAAGCTAAACTAGTTTAACATATTGTGTAGATAAAATTCTGTGCACTTTGAGAAGAAGCTTTTAAAAGCTAGCTAAACATGTTATCATATTATGTTTTCCAAGTCTTTGCCAGATTTTCCATTTAGCAGATTAAAATTTCAGTTATTGGTATTACTACATATATTAATATTTGAAATATAGTTGTTTATAGCTTACACAAGTCTGTGCCTGTGGATTGCTATAATTCGTCATGTAGCACTGTATTTAGGCTCCCTCAAAGAAAAAACTGTGCTCTGTTTTTATTTGCGTTAAGGCTTATTTCTGTGGTTCTGTGTCCCTTAAGGACTTTCATGCATTCTAGCAATGTGAAATATACCATGTTTCTTAAGCAGTTCTTTAGTAAGGCAAAAAAAAAACTCTAAAATCTGTTTTGTAGTGGATTGTAATGTGTAGTCCCTGCTTTACAAATTTTTTAGAATCTATTGCTTGAAAGTCAGAAACTCTATCAGTAGCAAGGAGTACTTTTGTAATCTTTCAATTAAAAAAAAAGTTCCAAAGTACTAATGATGTTGGCAAAAAGAAAAAATGGGGGTGGGGGAAATATTGCATAAATGTGTGTCTAAAGTATGTTAGAAGTCACAAATTGTTAATTTATGAATGGAAACCGTAGAATGGGGCTGAACTGATAAAACCTATTTTTACAGTAGTTGATACATCTTATAGAAAAATTTATAATAAATAGTTTACTGTATATCCTTGTATTTCACTAAGAAGCTGTTGAATGAGATGAATCTGAAGTGAACAGTTCCAAGAGGCATGTGTAGTAAATTTCAAAACATTTTAATATGCAAAATCATATTCTGCTGTGTCAACGGAGACTATTAAACAGTAACAAACAATTACTGATGCATATGTTTACCACAGTAGAAGTATGCTTCAATAGATATAATAGCCTAACTTTATTATGGATTACGTACCATGGGAGCATCCAGGGTGCAGGGCTTGGTTTTTGGTTGGTTTGGGGTTTCTTTTCCCATTAATGTTATGTAGAAATAAAGATTGAGAAGCAAAGTGAAATCAACCACTGAAAGCACTCTTGTGAAGCAGCAATATGTTGACCCTTATGGGTTTTGTCTGAATAGTGAAGACAGCCTAGCTGTAGATTTCATTAACATTTTCAGTATTTGTGGTTTATCTTGCAGAGCCATTTGATAGGACAAACACTGCTAGAGCTGTACATGAAAAACAGAAGTTTGATTTAATCAGAGGTCAATTTCTGAAGGTAAATACTGCATCTTGTTTAATTTTTACAGTCACTTTGGTTTTCAAGGTAGTTAGACAAATGCTAGCATTGAGCCTGCTTGTTTCTGATGTTTGTTTTAAGAATATTTCTAGGTTTTATACTATATATAAATAGAAATGTGTTTTTTTAAAAACAGCTGGAAAATTGTTTACTAAGAGTAATGGCAGACATTAAGCATCAGGCTTAAGTCCATAAGGAATGACAGTTGCTTAAAACTGCAATTGTAGGATTAATATCGTGCACTTTTTCTTAAAGAAGCCTAAGGAATCTGTTTGTCTCATTGTCCTTGAGAGATTATTCTTCCTGTGGTTTTCATTGTACACAGTGGTTTAAGTGTATTCTGCATAAAGACAGGAGGGTCACTGCAGTTATTTGCAGGTTCATGGCCTTTAGATGTGTCTTGGAATTCACACTAGAATATAGCAGAAAATTGAAATAACCAATTTTAAAGCCAATTAAGTTCTGGAAATGTCAGTGCATAACATTTTGTATCAGGAAATTTGACATGTATGAATTTGCAACAATTATTTTGCAGTCAAAATATCAATGTGATGCTTAAATAATGTTACAATCTAAGTCTCCACAAATCCACTCTTGAAAAGCTGTACGTTCCTCAATAGTTCATTGCATTTTGTATACCTTTTGGGGTTTTTTCTTTCCTGGGAAAAAAACAAAAACAACAACCAAGCCACAAAAAACACTCAAACCCCTTTCTTTTTTTCACGAAGGGTAAAATACCAACCTTGTATTTGTGGATCTATGAGGCTTACTGCTTACAATCGTATCTAAGTACTAATGGCAGAGATTTTTTTTTTCTTTGCCTTTTAAAACTTTGTACTTTTTTCCCTGCAGTCTTGGCATTTATTACGAAACAAGAAAGACCTGAACTGTGTATTACCTTTAAGAGCAGCCACACTGAAAAAATAAACAACTTCTTTCTCTTTCTTCTTACTGGCTCCTGCTGAAAAAATATCAAAATCAAGAGGCAGTTACCCCATGGGTAGTTGTGTTATAATGTGTTTTTCCTTGTAAACTTCAAGAAAATATTTATAGGAAAGATTATGTATTTCATTATTGTTGATACAGCTGGTCATTAAAAGACACGTTTTCTGAAAATTCTTGTGTTGTCTATTTCTGGAAGAAACTCACAGCAAACCAGAAGGTTTTAAGGAAAGTATGGGAATATAAACATTAATTCAGACATTTTTAACCATGAAATAAAGATCTTTAGAGCTAGACAGTGTGTATCTGACCATATCGTTAAGGCACTGCACATAGTATGTGCTTCTTGATGAAGAAACATTCCATGCTTTGCATTTGCTTAATTGCAGTAAGCACTTCTGCTCAACTTGGCACTTTCTAGTTTTAAAAGCTTCCCTTTAACATGAAATAACAAGAAACATTTTCTGAAAATCAAGCTAGATTTGGGTTTGTGGTGTTCTAGATAACATAAACTGTAATCTAAACTGGAATTTTAATCAACAGTTCTACTGCTAAGAAGTTGAAATAAAAAAGGACAGATCAATATACATAAATGCTTCATATTCACACAGAGTAGCCAAGATCCTTTTTAATGCTTAGTTTTAAATATTTGAATCAGTAGTAATATCTGCTGTGGAAAACAAAAAAAAAATCACAAAAAGAAAACCATGACACCCCACAGTCCTACCTCTGCTACACTGAACTGGGCTTCTATTCTGATTTTGTGTAAGTGTTTTAAAGTTGGTCAGGTTCTGTAAATTGAATTTCAATAAATAACCTTAAATTTTAGCTTTTCCAAAAAGGTTGTGAACCTTTGTTTTTTAGACCTCCTGAAGCACAATTTATGCTTCTCATGTATTTCTTATTAAAGACCAATTAATTGTTAAAACTGTACTTATAATTTATTTTTTTAAGCTTAATATTTTGTATGGTGTAAAATTAAATAAAATTTATATATTGAAGATACATTTTATTTTTCAGTATTTATACTGCTTATTTAAAGTATTACCTATAATAAGGTAGAAAAGGAAATGGTCTGTAAAGCCCCTGTTGCAAATCATAAACTTCTCTGTGTGTATTCTGCATTGTGTCTGGGTAGAGGTAAATGTTGCATCCATTGCTGTCTCTAAAGAGATTGTGAAAACCCTTATAACTGTGTAAAATGACAAACACTATCTTGTGCAAACTTGTAAAGTTCAATTTATTTAAAGTTTTATAATTTAGAAGGTGGAGAAATTACATTTTCCTGCTGTGACGTTACTTATTACATACTTCATCATGATCTAATCTAGGTAAGATTTTGGCTTGCTTCTTAAATGAGCTTCCTTCTGGAATTTAAATTCATTTTTAATCTGACTCTAGCACTCCAATAAAATGTTCTCCCTCCATGTGACTGTTTCCCTTAACTGCCCTTCCTCTGTATAGGTTGGTAGACTTGATCTCTGTGAAACATTCACTTTGATCTGCTTTATGTAAAATGGAAGCACAAGGTTTTAGTGCAGCGTGATGTCTGGATTCAGAGGTCATACAAGCCATAGGTGGATTCTGGGGAGAGGGAAGGCTGCCCTATTTTTTAAAAAGGTACTGGCTACCTGTCTGGAAAACTTAAAAATTACCAATGCAGGCTAACTAAGAAGGACATACATATTTAAATTTGCCAAAAGTGTATTTCAGGTGAGCTGGACATGCAGTACCAAACTTTAAGCATGTCTGTCTTATGAGTTTGCATTGCATCACCTAATGTGTGAGTATCTCACACCTTGAATTATGTCTTTATGTTTGAAACTGCTTCTTCCTAACTTAAAATGGACCGTTGAAAAGATTGCAGTACCACTGTGCAACTCCGTAAAAATTGACACACCAGCTCAGTGATTTTTTCAACATGATCATGATCTGTAACCAAGGTGTCCCATGTCTTGCAAAGGAATCTTTTTGTGTTTGTTGTTTTGGGTTTTTTCTTCCTCAAGATTGTGAACTTCTGGTAGGCTACATCAGTAATTAGAAATATAAAGTCTAGATGGTAGTTTTCCCTAATTGTTTAGCATCAAGTCTGTTTGCTGCATCCTCTTAATAATGGGAAACTCCCTGGTAAGTTACTGTGTTACCTAAGCAAGGTACAAGGTGGTTTAGGTTATAGAGGAAGAGGCTGGTGGCAGGAGCACAGAAAGTGGCAGTGCTGTTGCATGTTATTAAAAAATCTGAGAGTTCTGGAAAATAAACCTCACCAGATAGTGCATTGTATTGTTTTCCTGTCAAGGCAAACAAGAGCAGCAAAACTTTCTGTGGGTGAACATAATGATATTTCTTAAATGGTAGGCTGCAACTTTTGTCAGAGCAATTCAAATAAAATACCACAAAATAAATGGTTTTGGGGAAGTGAGTAGGAGCTGAACTTTCACTAACTTTGGATTCAGTTTTGTGTAGTCTGAAGTTCAGAGATTTAATGACCTGGATTTTGATCTACTCTGGGCCCACATCCAGAGCAAGAAATCCACTAATGGCTGTCATTAATCTTAGTGTTAGTGTGAAGTTTTCCCTTCTCAACTTCAAAATAAAGGCATTCACACACCTATCCTTTGGCACACACAATAGCAAGAATATTTTTTTCCTGAGACCTTTGGTAAAAGGTATTTTTCATGACTGACCAAGCTTTCAGCACGTGTGCAAGACGCTAACTTAGAATGGTATGGGTTGGAAGGGATCTTAAAGACCATCTAATTCCACATTCCTGCCATGGGCAGGGACACAGAAACTTCTTTGAGGCTTCTTACTGCCTTGAAATAAAAATGCTTTTCTTCAGCTCTATTATCTTAGGTTTAAATTTGACTGCTCATCTTGGCATTGGATTTGCCTTTTATTTCTCACTTTATATAATGTCATAAACTACTACATTCTCATCTAGGATTTCAGGAACAGTCTTTAGTTCTCTAGCAGTGCTTTTAATTAACAGGCTCAGAGGTGTATGGGAGGACTAATCATTAGCAAGAACTTTCCATTCAGTAACACTAGCACCAGAACTGTCATAAGTCATATACTGTGAAACTTGAAGTTTCTGTTCTAGCCCTTTTGCTTTCACTTCTAAATGTGATTTTGTAAGTGTACTCTCTGTACCTTAAGGTGTTCTGAGAGTGTGAGAGGTTATTTTTAAGAAATTCTTTGTGAAGAATTCAATATAAACCAATTTCAAGGCTCAAATTATGGGCTGACATGGTTGTTAGGGAGAAATGGGCGGCCATGGTAAAAGGATGTAAGATGATTTGTAGATAACCTGAATTTAGCATTTGTCAATACCATCCCAAATGCTTATTTCAGACCAATGATTTACTTGAACTTGGGTCACTGGGCTCCATTCACAGTATACTTGGTGTTAAATTTGAATTCATCAGAGAATGTCACTCTGTATTTAATGTCCTATACTGGCTCTGAGCTGTCTTGTGTATTTTGTAGTGTTTGTTTTTGTTAAATTTGTCTTGTTTTTCACTAATCCTTATGTATTTTGATATAAATCCTTCCCTCACTGATTTTATAGTATATTGTTTGTAGAAAGAGGATGAAATAACACACTATTTTGGTCAACTTATGGGACAAATTAAATTATGAGAAGTAGAGAAGGGAAGGCACTAGGTCTAGACATAATTTATTCTGGTAAAAGGATGCTTGCATTCCTCTTGTGCTGAAGGCATCTTCCACTAGACCAGGTTGCTCAAAGCCCCGGCTAACCTGGGCTTTGTAGAAAATTGTAATGCTGGTCTTTCACATATAAAGAATGTGAAGTCCTCTATGTTAATTTTCATTGCGCTGTCTACACTGTCTCTGTGCTCATGATAAAATACAATAAAATAAAATAGTAAGTTAGTATCTGTTTCAAGTAGAATTGTAGAATCATAGAATAGTTAGGGTTGGAAAGGACCTTAAGATCATCAAGTTCCAACGCCCCCTGCCATGGTCAGGGATGCCTCCCACTAAAGCATGTAACCCAAGGCTCTGTCCAACCTGGCCTTGAACACTGCCAGGGATGGAGCATTCACAACTTCCTCGGGCAACCCATTCCAGTACCTCACCACCCTCACAGTAAAGAACTTCTTCCTTATATCCAATGTAAACTTCCCCTGATTAAGTTTTAACCCATTACCCCTTGTCTTATCACTACAGTTCCTAATTGAAGAGTCCCTCTCCAGCATCCTCTCAGGTCCCCTTCAGATACTGGAAGGCTGCTATGAGGTCTCCACACAGCCTTCTCTTCTCCAGGCTGAACAGCTCCAACTTTCTCAGCCTGTCTTCATATGGGAGGTGCTCCAGTCCCCTGGTCATCCTCATGGCCCTCCTCTGGACTTGCTCCAACAGTTCCATGTCCTTTTTATGTTGAGGACACCAGAACTGCACACAATACTCCAAGTGAGGTCTCACAAGGGCAGAGTAGAGAGGCAGGATCACCTCCTTCGACCTGCTGGTCACGCTCCTTTTGATGCAGCTCAGGATACGGTTGCTTTCTGGGCTTCGAGCACACACTGCAGCTGGCTCATGTTCATTTTCTCATTGACCAACACCTCCAAGTCCTTCTCCGCAGGGCTGCTCTGAATCTTTTCTCTGCCCAACCTGTAGCTGTGCCTGGGATTTCTCTGATCCAGGTGTAGAACCTTGCACTTGTCATGGTTAAACTTCATGAGGTTGGCATCAGCCCACCTCACAAGTGTGTCAAGGTCCCTCTGAATGGCATTCCTTCCCTCCAGCGTATCAACCGAACCACACAGCTTGGTGTCATTGGCAAACTTGCTGAGGGTGCACTCAATCCCACTGTCCATGTCACAAACAAAGACGTTAAACAAGACCGGTCCCAACACCGATCCCTGAGGGACACCACTTGTTATGGGTCTCCAGCAGCACATTCAGCCATTGACCATAACTCTTTGCATGCAGCCATCCAGTCAGTTCTTTATCCACTAAGTGATCCATGTATCAAATTGATGTCTCTCCAATTTAGAGACAATGATGTAGTGTGGGACAGTGTCAAACACTTTGCACAAGTCCGGGTAGATGACATCAACTGTACTGCACCTGTCCATCATTTCCATAGCCCCATCATAGAACGGAAATACACTTCTTCGAGAAATTGTGTTCTAACTTCATGAACTATGTACCTCAGTGGGTAGGAAAAGAGAGCAAGCAGCTTTCATCTGTAATCACTCTTAGGAAATATTTTACCTCAACTGAATCTCTCCATAGATTTTTATTTAGCATTGCAGAGAGAGTTTGTACTCAGAAATACCTGCTTGGGTGTTTCTGTACTTGTACTCCCATAGACACCTGGAAGAGTTTGATTTATTACCAGCTATTTATTTGAAGAACAAAAAAACAAGGGGGGGTGTATATTATAGTTATACTGTGTTTACAATATTTCAACCTGAAATAACTTAGAATTTCTTTATTTAGAATCAGAGTTTTGATGGCTCTACTCCTTTTCTAGAAAACCTCATTACTTTAGCTAGTACAGGTTGGAAATGTTTCCATTTTATCCATGAAAAGCAGTGCATTTTGTGTGGAATAAAGTGTAAGCATGTCTTAACCTAAACCCTACATGGTAATGTAGTTTGTATTTGCTTTAAATTAAAATTAGTTCAAATACACTCAAAGAAGACATTTGAAATGTTCTGTGATTTAGCACACCAACAAATATTTGGGTACAGATATGTTCCATGTGTTGTTAAAAACTACAGTGCATCTGATACCTCTTACCATATGGTATCGTTAAAGGTATGTATCCTAGGCTTATCCCCTAGTAATTACAATTATGAAATCATATTTGACTCCTCTAGCTCAAATCTGAGGTACTCTGTGTGTGTTCCTGGGTGGAACTTGCTTTTAAATGTACTAAATGCACTTTTTCTTGGGGCCACGAGAGCAGCCCTTCTGCTTCATCTATGCCATCCCCCCTCCAGGTTTGCTAGAGGTGGCCTGGAAAGGTCTTATGGGTCCCCTTCCTCCCTGCCGCTGCCCAGCTGCCCTGTCTGTGCTGTAACACAACCACAGTGGCAGTGCTGGGCAGGTGAAGGGGGTGAGCAGCCAGATTGATGGACGTCAGGTTTTGCCACGTGTCCTGGCACCCGGTTGGTGCTAGGACCCAGGGTAGGATCAGCAGCAACTCAGCGCTGTAACTTCGCTGCCTTCTATTTAAAGACTGCCCTGAGTCAGGAGAAGCGAGAGCTGCTGGGGATGACAGTTGGTTCAGGCAACCCTGGGGAGGACAGGGTCGAGGGTAAAAATCACCGGCGAGGGCCTGAGCTGGGAAGGATATGGAGCGGAACCGCAGCGCCGAGTGTGACAGGGCGTCTGAGACCTCCTCCTTCATAGGGGATGAAGAAGAGGGAGAAGAAGAGGAGGAGGAGGAAGAAGAAGAAGAGGAGGAGGAGGAGGAAGAGTCTGTGGACCCAGAGGAAGCTGAGGAGCTGACTAACAGGTACTGTTAGTACCCCAGGGACTCACAGCCTTGGGAGGGCTGGCAATTGCACCCCAAAATATGAGCCCGGGGAAGATGCTAGGACTGGGGCGCAGTGCTGGTTCTAATGCCTTTCCACCTTCTCTTCCCCAGCTGCTGTGGGGAGTTGGGGGGAGAGAAGGGGTTGTCTGTTTATTGGGTTTTTTTAGTTGGGTACAGCTGTAATTGAGTTTTGTGCAATAAGTGTCTGCCCTGAGTTCCCTTCGGGCTTTTCTATTTAAAGATCCTCTGGCGTGCCAGCTAAAGTGGCATCTCCCTCTACTCCTCCCTCTCTGGCTGTTTGTCACATATCAATCTTAAATGCTCTGCAGATTAGCTTGTCAGGGAGAAAATGGTCAAAGATTACAATGGTACATTGAATTTTTTCCTTTTGACGCCCATTCTTCCTTCCCATTTGTCCCTCCCTCTTGTCTCTTCCTCCCAAAAAAGGAAAAACCTTCTGTATGTCTCTCTGCACTGCCGGTTACAATTTGTGTGGCTGATTTTTGGGTGAAATGAGAAATATTTTACCACTTTTTTCCTTCCTTTTTTTCCCCTTAAGCTTTGCACAAAACAGTTTGTTGTCCTAGTACTGCGGTCCTACCATCAGGGAAATAACAAGTGAGGCCATGGCTGGCCACCCAGCGCATGGCCTTGGTCCTGCTCAGAGCAGGAGCCGTTTGCAACCTGATCCACACAGACAGAGCCTTCTGGCTGTGCCAGCGCTGTTGGGTTCAGACAGAGACCATGAGGCCTGAAAGTGCCTGACACGTCGGGTCGTGAGATCTCGTCTTGAGTACAGCCTGTTGGGTTTGGGTGGATGCTGTAGGCAGAACCAAAGACATTACTGTTGTCAGGCTTAGGTATCTCCAGGAACCCTTTCTTTGAGAGAGATTTGGGTCATACAGTACCTGAAACCTCACTGCTGTGGAGCCGTCCTGCATTTACAAACTGCTCTTGGTGTATCAGTTCAAAGCACATTCTGACATTACTGTAAGTTACTGGGAGAAAAAAGATGGCAATAGAAAGGTGTGGGGTCTCTGCACAGCCTAACCCACCCCAGGTGCTGTGGGAATGAAAACCAAACAGGGAAACACAGCCCAGGACAGTAGGAAAACCTCCTTGCAGAGGGAATAGAGAGCTGTTTTTCCAGAGAAAACACTAGGACACCCCCAGTATGTAACGCTGTGTTTCTCCAGGGGTGGATGCTGTCTCTTCAGTCCCATACTGGCAGAGAGGGGTGATGTACTGAAAAACACTGCTTGAGTATGGGTGCAACTCCATGAGAAAACCCGTTGAAGACGCTGGAGCAGAGCTACTCGTTGCAGGCAGCTAAAACACAACAGTGTGGGCTCTGCAATTAAATGTGAATAATAAAACTCAAATTGTGAAACATGAGTGGGAGTGGCTGACTTTCCCCTTAAACAGGGGGAAATCTACGGAGCCTCACAGTTATTTACTGCTCGTGCTAGGACAGCTTCTCCATGGGTGCCTCTTAACAGCTCCCTGCAGCTGGATCTTGCTGCTGGCTATCAGTCTGCACAGTGCAAACACGAGCACTACATCTCACTGCTTAATTAAAACAGCAACCATTCCCTTTAGCTCTCAGTTATATTAAGCACTGCAGAGTTTATGTCTATCCTTAACTGCCTTACTCATAAGAGAGACCAGAGTCTACCAGAGATGTTTTTAACATCTGTGGTCAGTGGTAACTTTAAATCCATTTGAATAGTTTAATTAGGTTAAAGGTAATGTAAAGTTTGGGTTTGGCACAGATATGGTGACTGCACCGGGTGCTCAGCGGTGGCTCAGTGAGGTTAAATAAAACTGACTCTTCAACTGCTTAAATCTTGTTGTTGCAAATGTCAGGCGGCTGTTGAGATTAAGGACTTCTCCTGCGCCAAGCGCCTGGGCAGGGCTCCTGGGAGGTGCTGGCTAACCAAGAGCAGCTGGTCAGAGCCCCTGGGACACTCTCAGGCTGGAAGCTAATTATTTGTTGACAAACAGGTTTGCAAGCCGCTGTTGCAGGACGGATCTCTGTGTCTGCCTGTGTGCCTTGATACGCAGCGCAGGGGAGGTGTGGCCGATGTGCAAACTTGCCTGAAGACAGCCTGTCCTAGACTCTGCCGTCACTGCTTTATTTTTAACGACCCCAAGCTCTCCGCTGCTTCTGTCTCTCTTCTGTGTGCGCAGTTGGACAGCACCTGCTTGTGCAGCATTGCAGTGAGTGGGAAATTCCCCATTGGCTCCTATCTCCACCTTTCAAGCATGCTAAATAGCCTCGTACCTATTTTAGAAGAGAGTTACGCAGCTAGATGGCTCACCCAAGGTCAGCAAGTGCTGGTGTGAAAGAAACAAAAGAGCCGTCTTGTTCCCCTGGGACACCAACCCCTGAGCTCTGACCAACCCCTGAGCTCTGACCAACCCCACTTTGCTTCCACACCAGTCCCTCTGCAGCAGCAAAGGGAATAAAACTGGATCCAAGTCTATGACTTGGCCCCAGGTTATGATACATGCATGTAAAAAGCAGAAAAGTTTTGTTTTCACGTCTTTCTTATCATTTTTGGTGTAATTTTAAAATAATTTAGTTTTTATTCAAGTAATGAGACTGATGTGCAGCATCAGCACCTATTATAAAGATGTGATAAGGCATCATATCCTTGTCCGTATAAATCACTCACTGATCTTCAGGGGGTTCATGCAATATTTTCTTGCCTTTGGGTGTTTTACTGTCTGAGAAGGATTGTGGCAGGTGTCTTTTGTTTCTAGCTCCATATAGAATTGATTGTCTAAAGAGGGAAAATATTTTGAAAGCATGTACTGTGTGTTTTAAGATAAACATGAGTATGAATTAATAGGTTTTATTTTTTATATTGATAGACATGAGAATTAAGCCTAGCTATACAGAAATAGTTTACTGGTTAACTGGTTTGCATACCCACTGGAATATCTGTGTCTCTAACTGATGGTTGAGACGATCTGACACAGTTCTCTCTCTCAGATGGCTCCCAAATGGTTTCCTTTTTCAGTGGGAAGGTCTCTGGATGTATATGTGTGTAGGGCTTATGTAAAAATGGCTCTGCAGCCAATTTATATGTGTTTCAAGGAAGCTGGTTTACCTGGAATGAGTATGGGACTCATTTCATGATGACCTAGGGCCAGTGAATGGAGAGAAAATCCTAGAGTTCTGTATTATTATCATCATCATCATGTTTTTGTTTATTGAAACAGTACTTCCACAAGAAGATCATAGGTATGGAAGCTTTAGAGCTAAGTCTACCTGTAGGTGAAATGGATGAGACGGCAAGCACAGTGAAGGGGACTGCTGGCCACCTAGGGGATGCTGCAGCACCCAAGAGAGCAAAGTGATAGAATGATAGCAGATGGGATGGTGAGAAGGCAAGTGCTGTGCATTTGTCTTCCCTAGGAAAAGTTTTCCATACCCTCCTCACAGCAGAGAAAGATGCAAGGAAAGGGGATGTGTGGGTTTTAGTTTCCTAGATGGGATGCGGCAGCACCTGCCTTGGGCCGGGAGGAAGGCTGCAGGTGCTGGTGCAGGGAATGCGAGAGCAGAGGGAAGTGGAGGCTTCCCTTTGCCCTGCACATGCTGTCTCCAGCACAGTGGGGCAGAGGCTCCAGCAGAAGGGCACAGGGAGCAGCTGGGTGTGGTGGAATGTTGAGATGGGTTTGCTGCAGCTGGCCACCCCACCAAGCACCCCAGGCCCTGCTGGCACTGGTGACCAGGACCTCTATGTCTTGTGTCTCAGCAGCCCTTTAGATTATATTAACTGAGTCCTTGATAGAGGTCTACCTTGCAGTTTGGGTCTGAAATTACACACTTCAAGGAGTTCCCAATTACATCTCAAAATGATTAAATCACCATTAAGAAGTCTCGCACATGGACTTAAGCGTTTGTTCAATACCTGTGCTCCTTCCACAGCCTGTATGGTGGAAAATCCAGAATGCAGGAGCAAGCCAGACCTCTGGGGCACAGAGGTGCTGTGGGGTCTCAAGCAACATCTGAAGTTGCAACCAGCAATGCCACTGGGCCATGCCATGAGCTGATGTCTGGAAGAAGAGACCAGCACCCCAGCAAATTTTTCTTCCCAGACATTTACAAGGATCGGGCATGGAACAAAGTGTGTGAGAGAGGCCCATCTCCTGGATCCCAGCTACTCTTAATAAAAATCAACTTTATATCAGAGTGAGCAGCTCTCTTATGGCTTTTAGGGGATTGTTCATTTGAACTTGGACAGATGCGTGTTGCCAGAAGGAGCATCAGAAGGAAGTTAGCAGTAGGCTAACAAATTAAAGGCTGGATTTAAAATAGTGATTTTCTCTAGCTTCTTGTTCTCTTACCCTGAAGATGGACAAGCTGTAGCACTAGTAAATGCAGAGCAATAGACAGAGACCTTGCTGAACGTACTGATTGCTGTTGGGGGAAAGGAGCAGCATGGTAAGGCAGAAGCTGCAGGAATTTACAGAACCACAAACACAAAAAAAACAAATATTTCCTTCAGCTGGGAAGGCAAGCTGGCCAATACCAGTGTCCACCCCCCTGCACTGAGCCAGCAGGGGTGAAGTAGGAGCCTTCAGCGAATGAGAGATTTGTCATTGCAGGTCGCTGCCAAGGCCTGACATGTCAATCATTTTATCTGCGTTGTTTTCAGCTTGCGAGGAGCAAGCAGCAGCAAGTTTTGGTGGCACTAGCAGTGATGAGGTCTGATGTGCAGAAAGCGAAGGGAGGCTCAGGGGGATTTTAGAAAGCTGGTAGTGTCGGTGCTTCTTGCAGGCAGTGGTGGTGTAGCACAGATGGACAGACCTCACTCAGCATATCTGAATGTGGCTGCCGTGGCAGATGGGGAGGTGAAAACTCCTCCCTGGTACAATACATAAGGGAGCCTGTGCCCAGCCTGCCAGTCTGGACTAGAAACCTGTAATCCCCATGGACATGGCACAGAAGTCATAGTGAGAAGCAGAGACCTGCGAGAAGCAGGGGAGACGATAAGAAAAATCAGGTTCTGAGCCTTTAAAAAGCAAAGAACCAGCTGTCAGTGTCTCCAAGAATTAATAGAAGGTTTGTATCAGTGCCCTAGCAGTGAACAAGCTGACAGCACATGTGTTGGCAGGACTGGGTGTGAACTGTCTGCTTGGAAAACAGGTAGCACTGGCTCTTATCCCTGGATGTCAGTGGCTTTGTATCTGCATCTATGGATCTGAAACATGGCAATGGCAGACACCTCACTGACTAGAAAGGGGTCTTTCAGTTACTACTGTGCAACATGCAGATTGTGTATAAAACTAGGGCACCATTTGAAAGTATATTGCAGGGAAATGATTAACTTATGTGTCTTTCCTTCCTGCCTTAAAGATATAAAGCACCATCTCATTGCAGTGTAGAGGAATATGGATTGTGACTGCAACATTGGAAATGAGACAATGTTGTGACTATGTCAAGCTTTTTCCATAGGCAGGGCCAGGGCAGCCCATTTTTACTCACTATTAGCTGAAGTGGGAGTGCTGCTCCGTTCTGCTTGGGGTTTTATTTAATAACACCAGGTAGTGCAGAAAAATAGGTTTAAGTAAGACCTGAAAGCTTCCTTAGTACTGCCTTATTTTATTTATTCTATTTTTATTTTGCTATGCTTCAATCAATCTAACACCAAGTCATGACACTGGCAAAGGAAAAGCTATCAGCAAAATTGGTATAGATTTGTTTGCCTTACCTCTTCCTCTAACATGTAAATTTTACCTTATGGAGCTAGCCTTGTGAGAGAGTACTGCACCAAGCAGATAATCCACTGAACGTTCTGGGGTTTGTATTTGTTTAAGGGTTGATTGGTTTTGTGTGCTTTGCTTGGCTAAGATGTGATTATTTAATATTGTAGTGTCAGAATCTCTTTGAACTGTGGGCTTTATTCCAAGCTCCCTTGCTGCTCATGATCTCCAGGCCAGCCCAGTCACCACAGTTGGCTTTATACCCCATCACTGGAAGATGATACGACAGCCTGGTCAGGCTGCTGTCCCACAGGATGACCTCAGTCTTCAGTTAGTCCTGAGGACATCAGGGAAAATCCATGGGAACATAAAGCCATCGGTCCCAATGTCAGGATTATCTTTCTGTTTACAATCAATACTGAGCAGTTTTGCTGAGTGCCCTTCACAAGAGCTTGGCGGAGTTTGCTTGATGAAGTGATTATGGCTTTCCTCAGGGTTCCCTCTTCTCCTTCAAAGACATCTGCCTTCTGCCAGGTGCTTTGTGCCTTCCAGAGCTGTGCTGACTGCTCCTTAGGGGTGTCCCCTGCCTCTGCATCCTGCAGGCACCTCTGGCACCCACGTGGTGCTGGGTCGCAGCCTGTGGCAGTTGGTCAGGTGGGTCCTGCTTCTCTGAGCGCATGGTCAGAGGCCAGAATTCTTCAGCCTTGCTGAAGAGGTGCTTTACCCAGATGAGCTGGAAAGTGGTCCTTGCCCTGTTCAGTGGAAGGAGGATGTCATGTGGCCATAGGTTTACACTGTTCTATGGGATTAACAGACTTCACCACTTGCTGTACTGAAGCCTCTGTCTTTGCCAGCAGATGCTCTGCCTTTTGTTCCACCAGCTACTAAGATGGTTTCCTGAAATAAACTACTGTCTACTCAAGAAATACTAGGGTTGAGTGTTTTGATTACCTTTTCTATGCTTTTTTGTCGTAACTATTGCAACCTTAAATTAAATTTAAAAATAGCATAGTATTATGTCTTTTAATTGCTTTTACTATTCTTTAAGCTCTTATTTCCAAGACCATTTTTTTCTAGGTTCCCTGAAAATGTTTCTCTTGCCTTTTTTTAAAGTGAGATATATTTGTTTGCTGCACGTGATAGTGAATTGATTCTCATAATATCTAAAATTAGGTCTATGAAACATTGTTAATTTATTTTGGGAAGGGCTCAGTATATTTTTGTTGTTGAATATATTGCAAATTACTTAAACTATGTAGAGTGCTTAGAGGATGAAACCCTAGAATATCTAGAGGATAGATTCTCTACTCCTTTGAGCATTGCAGAATCATTTACACTTTGGCAAAGCAAGTGTGGGTGCTATTAAAGCACTGACAGTATCTTGTAAGTGTTTAATGCAAAATTTAAATTATACTGTAAGATAACCACGCACTGGAGAATAGCCCCAGAATCAGTTCAATCTTACTTTGGCAAAACAAGGTCATATGAAAGACTGCTTTTCCTGCATTGTCGAGAGATTTAAACACCTCCCTTTCATTGAATTAACCTTGCAACATGCAGCTTTACAAAAATTTATCTAAAAAACATTTGTCAAATGAAATACGACTTCGCTTATGCTTGTGTTTCAAAATTTATTCACATTAAGTATTTTTACATCTTCAAAAAGTATTTCTGTTTACTGTAGTAATTTGTTGTGTTTTTACAGCTTTGTTTTTCTCTTTTGTTCTTTTTGGTTTTAGTTTAAAAGATGTTATCCAAAGTGAAGATGTGAAACCCAAGCTGCAGTACATCATGACTAACCCTTCCTTTTCAATGGTAACAGTTCAAAGTGAAGACAGTGGGATAACCTGGGAAACCAGCTCGAGCAGGTGTTCTACTCCCTGGGCCTCAGAAACTAGTACAACTTCCGATCTTTACAGCATGGAAAGTTCACCAGTAGGTTCTCCTCCAGGAAAAGTTATCTTTATTATGGATGAAGGTAAGATTGTTCGGAAAAGGAAGCACAAACCTTCAAATAGGGCACCGATGGCTATGAGCCTGAAAGGAGGCCAGGGCAATAAAAAACGTGACTCTTCTGGAGTGCAGAGGCAAGAACCAAGAACTGTTCTAGGAGATGTGCAGGCCTCCGTGTTGAATGTTGAGCAGGTGGAAGCACAAGATACAGATGAGGAAATGGATGACAAAGAAGATGCAGAGGACATCGTAGAAGAGCCAGTAAAACGTGCTCCAATAAGATCAATATTTAGAGAGAGTAGACTGAGAAAAGTAGGGCCAATCCTTGGAGGGCCAGTACAAGCTAGAATCCAGCTGTTCAACGCAATTTTTGGAGGGACTGTGCCAGACACTGAAGCATTGGAGAAAACCAGAATCCAGAGAAGCAGCTCATTTTCTGGAGATTCTGAACAGTTCCTTGAAACATCAGTAAAAGAAAGATTGCGGAAGTTTCGTTCACTTTCAGAAGCAAAACCTCCTAAACCTTTTCAGAGAATAAGAAGCAGGAATCTTGAAACACCATCGGAGAGAAGAAGGGCGCAAAGACAACAACCCACAGCACATGCAAATCAAAGCTATTCTTCACCAACAAGGCCTCTTGAAAAGCGGCTTACTGCTAAAGATGATGTTTCACCTGAAAATATTAAACCCACTAAAATGAAAGATAAACCAAGCAGGTTTTCAAGCTTTGGTGCAGAAAAAACTCTTCAACATGAAGAAAGAAAAGACTCTGAGAAGTCTGGAGAGAGAGACTTGCTGAAGTCCTGCCCTCCTGAAGAAGACAGGAAGCCGCAAGATCATTCACCTGTGGCCAAAATACCAGAGCAAACAACTTCCATTTCATTACAGTCTGGTGAGAAATCAGAGAAACAAGTGCCTCTTCCCTCAACTGAAAATGCGAACAAGAAACCAGACCAATCCCTGCTAAAAGCATCAGATCATCTGAATGAACCAAAGGAGCAGGAACTTCAGCCCAGTTCTGTACCACAGTCTGTTTCAGATGATTTTGTGGATGAATTATGTAGGCAAAGTACCCAGCATATTTTGCCTACTGCATCTGTGTCAGGACATCCTGAGGGGGAAGCACAGAAGTCAGCAGTTGAGTCTCACTTACCTAGTGCTCCATCAGCTAAATCCAAATATTCCACTCTGTCTGAAACAAGACAGGAGGATGTTATTCCTCAGTCACCAGAAACTGCACAATCTGAATCTGAACAAGTATTATTACCACATTCTGCAGAAGAAACAAAGAAACAAACAGAGTGTCCTTCAGCAACAACTGCACTGTCAGAAACAGAGCCTTCAGGTTTATCGTATTCCACTAAAAAGAAAGAGGATCAAAAGACCTCACCAGTGGAGACCCAAAATATTCCCATAGAGAAGCAAACAAAGTCTGAACAAGACTTTTCATCCTCTCTTCAGAAAATAGAGGAGGAAAGAATCAAACTAAACCCACCTATTCCTGAAAATATAGATTCTAAATACGTTGGCATTTCATATCCTGTTCACACAGAAATAGAAGAAACTCAGAAAACTCCAGCTACAAATAAAGCAGTAGATTTGGATCACCCCGACTTTTCCACTGAAAAAAACAAACAAGCAGAGAATGTGCAAATGGAGATGAAGCGTCCAGATTTCTCATATTTCAGCAAAAAAACTGGGGAATCAGAGAGAGCACAGATGGAAACAGAACATCCAGACTTCTCTTTTCCCGAGAAAGAAACAGCAGAATTGGAGAGTGTGCAGATGGAGGTGGAGCATCCTGACTTTTCTTTTTCCAGAGAAGAAATGGAGAAATCGGAAAGTACACAACTAGAGACAGAGCACCCAGATTTCTCATGTTCCAGAGAAGAAACAGTGGAATCAGAGAATTCACAGCTGGAGACAGAGCATCCAGACTTTTCTTTTTCCAGGGAAGAAATAGGGGATTTGGAAAAGGTACAGCTGGAGACAGTGCACCCAGATTTCTCATATTCCAGAGGAGAAACAGCGGAATCAGAGAGTTCACAGCTGGAAACAGAGCATCCAGACTTTTCTTTTTCCAGGGAAGAAATGGAGAAATCAGAAAGTACACAACTCGAGACAGAGCACACAGATTTCTTGCATTCCAGAGAAGAAACAGTGGAATCAGAGAGTTCACAGCTGGAGATGGAGCATTCAGACTTCTCTTTTTCCAGGGAAGAAATAGAGGATTTGGAAAAGGTACAGGTGGAGACAGAACACCCAGATTTCTCATATTCCAGCAAAGAAATTGCAGAATCAGAAAGTGGACAACTGAAGATGGGGCACCCAGATTTCCCATATTCCAGAGAAGAAATGGAAGAATTGGAGAATGCACAGATAGAGACGCGTCATCCAGGCTTTTCTTTTTCCAGGGAAGAAGAGGAAAAATCAGAAAGTGCACAGCCAGAAATGAAACACCAGGAGTTTTTATTTTCTGGGGGAGAAACAGAGAAAGAAAAATCTGTTCCTTTTGAACAGAAACAGCCAGAATCTTATTCCCCTGAAGAAGCAGAGCAAGAAGAATCAGTGCAGCTGGCACAGGTATCTTCAGATTTATCATGTTTGATGGAAGAAGCAGAGAAAGAAAACACTGCAGAAATCCAACTGGTACATTCAGATATATTTGATTCCAACAGAAAAGCTGAGACACAGAAAACTGGATATATGGAAACAACACATTTGGATTTACCGTATCCCACGAACAAATCAAAGCGGCGAGAACTGGCAGAAGCAGATTTGGACAATTCTCGTGCATCATATTTTGGTGATAAAGGAGAACACCTGCAGCCTGTACAGCAAGATTCACAGCCTAGAGGTAAGCTGTATTCCTGTGCCAAGGGAGTGCAAGGAGAAACTGCTCAACTGCACTCAGAGCATCTAGTATTGTCACATTCTACTGGAAAAGAACAGCGACATAAAACCACACAGCTGAGGGCAGAACAGCCAGAGATACCATATTCCACTGGCAAAACAGAACAGGAAATACTGCAACCAATGCTGGAACAAGGAGATCCACCATATTCCCAGGGAGAAACAGCACAGGAAACTGTACAAAGAGACTCAGAAGGTCCGGAGCCATCATGTTTCTTTAGTAAAGAGCAGCAACATGAAAATGTGCAACTAGCTTCAGAAAATCAGGGCTTCTCATTTACCACTGGAAAAGTAAAGCAAGAAGGAGTGGAGATAGGATCTTTGGGGTCCTCTCATATGACTGACAGCACAAAGCCCTGGGAAATGGCACAGACGGAGCAGGAGGAGTTGCTTCCCTCCTGTTCTACGGCTGGTAGTCAGCAACAAGAAACACCACTGGATGTGGTCCAGCCAGATATATCATACTCCTCTGGCAGAATGGAACAACAAAATATAGTACAAAGAAAGCTGGAACAGCAGGAAACAGTCGAACAAAAAGCTATGCAAATGGAAATGGAGTATTCAGATTTGTCAGAAACTTGGCAGAAAGAAGAGCCACAGGTCATATACCAAATTACTTTGGCACAGCAAGAAATAGCTGAACCAGAGTTAGTGCATCCATCTTTGCCATATATTTTCGGTGAAAAAATACAAGAAGAAATGCAAACAGAGCCAGCGTATCAGGAACAGACATTTTATGTAAGTACAGAAATGCAGGAGGAAATGACATCAGAGCAACCGTTTCCTTCACATTTTACTGGCAAAACAGAGCAACAAGAAATAGTACATCCAGAGCTGGAGCAAACATTTTTGCCATCATCCAGTGGAAAAGAAGCTCCATTGGAAATGGGAATGAGCTCAGAATATCTAGATTTGTCATACAGCTCAAGCAAAGCTGAAAAACAAGAAAAAATGTCGAAACATCCGACCTTACCATTTCATTTGAAGCAACAAGAAACTGCACCACTGATGATGGAACATCCAGATTTTTCATGCAACAGTGGTGAAACAAAACCAGGCAACATCACAGAGCCTGAGTGGGGACAATCAGAGCTCTCACACTCCAAGAGAAAAACACAATCAGAACATTTGGATTCACTGGGAACCCTGGGTGAAGAAGTACAAGAAGAAAGAATGGAAGTGGAATCTGAATACCCAGTTTTGTCATGTTCTGATAGCCAAAGAAACCAGCAAGAAACTTCACAACTGGATTCAAAATATCCAGACTTATTATTTTCCTTTAGTAAAGCCCAGGAGCAAGAAGCTCGAGAGTTTGAGTCTAAACATCAAGAACTGCCTAAAGTGGCCAGAAAAAGAGCTTCTCCTGCAACAGCACAAATAGACTCAAAATATCCAGATCTGACATACTCCCATGGCAAACCAAATGATCCAGAAATTGCAGCATGGGAAATTAAGCATCCTGATTTGTCGCATACCACTGATGAGACAAGCCAACAAGAAGTAGTACTGTTGGATCAGAAACAGAGAAACATTTCTGTTGGCAGAGAAAAGCAGAAGCAAACCACAACACAACAGTCAGAGCAAGAAAAGTTATCACATACTCTTGGTAAAATAGAACAATTAAAACATGCCCAGAAAGACTTGGAACAACCAGATATATCATTTTCCATTGACAGGTCTGACAATGAAATGGCATCACAAGAGGCAGAGCACACTGATGTGATATATCCTCTGAACAACACAGAGGTACAACAAAGAGTACAAGAAACAGAGCAAACCTACCCCTTTGGAAAAGCAAATAAAACAGTTCAGCCAGAAGTGGAAATTCCACATTTGGCCCATTCTGTGGGTTTGGCAAAAGAGGAATTGGCAGAACCAGGGCAGGGAGGTCCTGACTTGCCGTATTCCCTTTCCAAAGCAGGACTGCAAACTGCGCAGGTGAAACATGAACAGCCTATTCCCTCGACATGTTCCCTCGACAAAGAGCAGGAAATTACTCAGCTGGGGTTGGAACAGCCAGATGCATTCTATGTTCTTGACAAAACACAGCAACTCCCACCTGCCCAGCTGGAGGTGGGCCATGCAGACTTGGCATCCCCTGCTGACACAGTGGGGCTGCAAGGGATGGAGCGTACAGCCTTGGCATGCCCTAACGAGGGACAGTTTGTCAGCAGAGCAGAGCATTCAGGAGCTGCAGAAGAGAAACTAGGAGCCCCAGATGCATCATCTCATAGTGGGAAAGTGGAGCAAAGTGAAAGGGCAAAACCACAGCTGAGGCATCCTGATTTATCGTATTTCATTGATAAAACACAAACGCAAGAAGCTACACAACTGGTGTTAGGAAAGCCAGATATATCACCTTGTCCAGGCAAAACAGAACAAACACAAACTGCACAAGAGCAGCAGCCTGGCCTCTTGCATTCTTTCAAAAAAGGTGAACAAGGCAAAAAAGCACAGCCAGAACTGGGACATTCACAGTTATCTTACGCTGTTAGTGAAGCAGAACAAGAAACTGCACACTCGAAATCAAGCTGTTCAGATTTATCTGCTGGCAGATTAGAACACCATAAAATCATAGAATCAGAGACAGAAATAATGGATTTATCATGTTCAATTGATGAAACACAGCAACATCAAATTGCTGAAGTAGATTTGGAGTATACAGATTTATTGCATTCCACTGGTACTGAACAACAAGAAGAAAATATTCAATCAGAGCGGGACCAGCCAGGTGGTTTTTCATCATCTCTGAGCAGAGAAGAGCAATGGGAAGATGGAGGAAAGCAGGCAGAACACCATGAGCTGCAGTGCTCTATGGGGAAAACAGAAGGCCTGGGAAATTCTCAAGCAAGATCAAAATATACAGATTTGTCTGTTGGCAGAGCAGAACCTCATAAAACGACACAGGCAGAATTGAAAGGACATGATATGCTGCAGCCTTTTGTCCAAACAAAACCATCATGGGCTGCCCCACTGGAGTCTGAACATCCAGATATCTCAGATGCCAAGCCAAAAGTACAGAACCCTGATTTGTCCTCTCCTGTTATTGAAGAAAAACGACATACACAACCAGAGATCAAACAGGAGAGGCAAAGCTATACATTATACCCAGAAGAAACAGGACGACTGAAATTGCAACAGCCAATGTTTTCAAGTTCTCATGGCACAGCAGAACAACCATATAGGACCCCACTGGAAGGGGAATTACCAGAATTCTTGTATTCCTCTGGCAAAAAAGATCAACAAGAAATGGCAAAACAAGAGTTGGAGCATTCAGATTTATCATATTCCACTCATAAACCACAGCAACAAGAAACCACACAACTTGGGTTAGGACAACCAGAGTTACCATCTTATCCTGGGAATACAGAACAACCACGAACTGTTCAAATGGAAGCAGAGCATCAGGGCTTGCCACATTTCACTGGCAAAACAGAACAGCAAGGAACAGCACAAACAGAGCTTGGGCATCCATATTTGTCATATTCTAGTGACAAAATAGAGCAACCAGCAGCTACACAGTGGAAATCAGAGCAACCTGTAAGACCCCATCCCATTGGAAAAACAAAGCAACAAGGTATAGCACATCCAGAGTGGGAATTTCCCAGTTCATCATATTCTACTTGTGAAACACTGTCACAAGAAGCAACACAAATGGGCTTAGAACAACAAGATTTAACATACACCTTTGGTAAAACAGATGAAATCCAAATTGAGCAAGGTGAACTGAAACATACAAGCTCATTGCATTTTTCTGGCAAAAGAGAACAAGAAATGGTATCAACAGAATTGTGGCATCCAGAGCTATCTTATCCTGTTAGAGGAACAGAAGAGAAAGCTACACATCAGAAATCAAACTATCCAGATGTGTCATATTCTATTGGTCAACAGGAGTGCCATGAAATTGAGCAACCAAAGGTGGAAGAAATGGATATATCCTATCCAGCTGGCAATTCAGAGCACTCGAAACCTTGTCAAGAAGTACTGCAACAGCAAGAGCTTTTGGAGTCCTTTAGCAAAGTAGAGGAAAAGAGAATGGCCCAGTCTGACTTTTTGCAGTCCCTTGGTGAAGAAAAGCAAAAACCAGCTTCACAGCTAGACTTAGTGCAACCAGGTTTGTCACATTTCCTTGCCAAACCAGAAGAACAGGAAACCACACAAGGAGGGTTTGTACCTTCTGATCTTTCATATTCCACAGGAAAATCAGAGCAGTCACAACCAGGACTAAAATCAGAATGTCCAGATTTCTCATATTCTCTTGGCAAGGAAGAAACTCATGGAATGAAACCACCAGATTTATTTTACTCCTATGGCAAAGAAGAGCAACCACATACTGCCCAGCTGGAACATCCAAAGACACCATATTTCACAGGTAAAACAGAGCAGAGGGATGGGGCCCAAACTGAACTGCAGAGCATTAATTTGCAGTACTCTGTTGTTGAAACAGAGCAACCAGAAGAAACTTCTGTATCACATACCTCTGGCAGCATTAAAGAGCTCGAAACTGCAAAACTTGACTTTGAGCGATCAGATTTATTAAGTTCTACTGACAAAGTAGAAAAGCATGAAATGGCCCTACTGAGAGCAGGACATTCAGAGAAGCAAGACAGTGGGCCTACTTCATCTCTAACTGCTCAGCTGGGAACTGAACAACAAGATTTCTCCTTTTACACTGAGGAAGCAGAGAGTCAAAAAATTCATCTGTATTCATCTCTTACTGAACAGACAGTGTCTTTGGGTGTTTCACATTCTGTCTCTGAAACAAAACCAGAAGCAAGTCCAAAGTCTTCATCTGTAACTGGAGGCCTGTCTCCCAAACACTTAGATTTATCTTACACCCATTGTAAAACAGAGCAGTCAGAAACTGCTCAGCCTGAATCAGGCTTCTTCTTTGCAAGAAGAGAAACAGAGAATATAAAAAATGAACAACATTTGCCTTTGGCTGCACATTCAGAGGCTGAGCATGTAAATTTACCTGAAATGGAGAAAGCACAGACTCCACATTACTTCCATACATCTATGGAAATAGAATCTGAACAGTTAAATTTACCATACTCTACAGATAAAACAGAAACTCTAGAAAGTCAAGATTATATAACTGTACCTTCAAAAATGGAGTCTGGACCTCCAGTTCCATTTTATTCAGCTCAAGAAACATCCCAGCAAGAAATTCCACCTTATTCAAAACCAGCCTCTGAGTATTTGGTTCCCACATTGTCCCTTGCTGAACAAGAGAAGCAAAGCATGCAGCCAGTTATTTCACAGTCTGCACAATTAGAGTATAAACATGTAATTCCACCACATGATGAAAAAGAATTGCAGAAAACTCTGCTCTATTCACCTAAACCATCAAGCCTGCAGACAGTGCAGTTGGAGAATACATCTCTAACACACACAAAAGGCCAAGATGAGCAACAACCTCAAGATAGTTTGTTGGACCCAAAATATTTGTCATCAGAGCAGCTAATAAATCCCCCTGAATTCCCTACTGAGCAAGATAAGCAAGAAATTCAACCTGATGTGCGGACAGTGCCAAGGTTGGTGACAGCAAAGTCAAACGTAACTGCTGTAGCAGACAAGCAAGCAGTGATATCAGAGTCATTTGTACCTTTTCAAACATCACCTGAAAAGTCAGTATCAGTGGCTTTCACTGATGATGAAGAGAAACAAACTATTCCATCTTTATCTGATGTAGTAGGCATGCTTGGAAAGCAATCTAACACAGTTTCAGGCATTTATACTGAAGGAGAATATAGACATGAAATGCAACAATATTTTGCAGACCAAAAGCATGCGTCCTTAGAGCATCTGGGAGCTGCTTCATCAGATCTTGTGAATGAAACTGTGACACATAAAACTCAACATTATTATGAGGGAAGCCTTTCTTCAGCAGAGAGGAAGTCCATTAGCTCTAGTTCTGATGAAAAGCAGGAGCCAGATACTCCATCCTTTGCACTAGCTTACTGGCTGGCAGAAGAGTTGAAGGCTCGCTCAATTAGTCCAGTAAGAGCTGCAGAAATAGACAGGAGAGAAGATCAGCTCTCTCCAAATGAAACTTCTGATCTTGGTTTGAAACAATTCCCAGCTGGAAGTTGCACAGAACTTACAGTTCATGGTGCTACAAAGAATACAGGACATATGTTTAGAGTTTCTAGTTCAGTGTCAGGTGCAATTTCCTCTGGAATGTCCTCAGACACTAATCACAGAACACAGAAATATGATCTACCATTTCTGGTAGGAGATAATCCAGCTCCAGATAAAGTTCTAGAGCATGAAAATAGTGCTGGAAACCCAGCAAAAATGGAAGCAATGAAACATCCAGAGGCAGATATTGTATCTGAAGTGCCTGAACATTACCTGAAAGGAGAAGAGGAAGAAACAGAGCAAGCAAGTGTTTTAGAAGGCAGTTGGCATGCTCCAGAGACTACTGAACAAAAAGATTTATTCAATATCATTTCAGAAGGTTATGAAATACTCAATATTCATGTTCCTACACATATTTCTTCTGTGGATCAAGAAGAAAGTAAATACATGCCAGATAAACTAGAATACTTAGAAACAAATCCTTCATTTAAAAGAAAAGTGGCTGATGATAGCCATAGAGCCCAAGCTTCTGGAGCAACCACAGAAGTTTCAGAAAGTTCAGCGTTGGGAAAACCTGCAAGCCATGAGCTAAAAGAATTGGTAAAAAATGATGATGTTGAAGAAACTGAAGAAACACAAGAAAATCCCATGTTGCCAGAAAACAATGATTATGCAGTGTTGGATCCTAATAATGGTATGGCTGATATGGATTATTTTGAAAAATATACTTTGATTGATGACAAATCTCCAATTAAGCCACATTTTGAAAGACCAAGATCTTTGTTTCCTGTGACAGAAGATCCTAATGAAGCTGTGGAAGAAACCACGTCTTTTAAGGAAAGCACTAAGGGAGATACTTTGGAAGAGGAGTTTTCCTTACTTGAGGATCTGGATGAAGTCTTCTATGGTACAACGAAAGGAGAAAGCAAAATTCAGTCTTATGCAGATGTTTCAAGTCCTTTACCTCTACAGAAATCAAATGATACTAGCAGCAAAAGTGCTACAACTTTAGAAGATGAACGGAAGTCACCAGGGACCCCGCTCTTCGATTCAGAAGAAGGGGTGCTAGAGAGATCTCTGTTGTTCCCTACCACTGTTGCTGCAGTTAATCCAGAGCTTCTAGAGGAGCCGCCTGCTCTGTCATTTTTATATAAGGACCTCTATGCAGAAGCAGTAGGAGAAAAGACAAAGGATGAGACTCCCTCTGATGAGGAAAGTGGTAATTCTAATGCATCTTTCCCTAGTAGAAATTCAGACACAGATGATGGAACAGGAATATATTTTGAAAAATACATACTTAAAGATGAAATTCCAAGCAAGGCCACAGGACCTGAAAAAGATCAGATGCCAGAGGATGAATCCTTTAGTGGAGGAATTTCAGTTCAGATTCCTGAGGACAAACAAAAACAGGGTCCTGGTAATTCTGAGCATGTCAGAACTGAGGTTCTGCCTGAAACAAGTGTTGTGGAGAGAGGGAAAGTCCAGCTTGACAGTGACATTAAAGCAACAATTTGCAAACCAATGCATGCCATTCCTTTTGGAAGGAATGTAGTTCTTTCAGGTGCAAGAACTGACATGAGTGAACAAAGAGAAGAAGAAAATGTACCTGTAGAAACAACTGAGGAGCTGCCAGAGCAATCAAGTCAAGTGTATGATCAACCAGCAGATTATCAGGGAGCTACATATCAAGAAGCTGGTAATAAGCAGCATCAACAGCACAACATAACAGCAGTTCCTCAAATGGAAAAACATGTCCCATATGTCAGGGCTCCTGTTGAAGATAGTGAAGATGATCAATACACTCAAGAAAATCTTTCCTGTGTCCCTACCATTCAGCAAACAGAGAAGCCAGACATTCAGCAAAGAGAGGAGCAACACCCTGACGTTTATGAAGATCTTGCTGAGTCAATGGACTATGATGTAATTACACAAGAAGAACTTCTGCAAGATGAAATATCATCTCAATTAACACATGAAGAGCTATTGTTTGAAGACAGGGACTCCTTTGAGCATGCTGGTGATAGTTATGAATTTGTTGATGAACCAGAGGAAAGAACACCTGTTGAACTTGAAGATTCAGGCTTTGTGGTGATGTATCCTGAAAAATCAGCAACAAGCATTCCTCAAGTTGAAAGCCCACAAAGAGAACTAAAGAAAGTGCAAGCAGACACATATTGTTACCACTGCAAATATCCAATATCTGCTATTGACAAGCTTTTTGGAGAACATAAAGACCATGAGGTTACAACACTAGATGATGCTGCAGCCAAGATGAAGGTAAAAATTAATTTGGGTGAGGGAAGGAGATACTGAGGCAAATTTCTCCAGACCTCCTGTGTTTTCAGGGCAGAAATTTTAGAGAGCAGTTCAGAGTCTAAGTCACAATATCTACAAAACAAAAACTGTTCCTAAAGATGTGTTAGAGAACTTGAAGGGAGACTATCCTATTAAGGTATTCTCAAGAGTCCTAAGATTGGTAAGTTGGTATTTTTATTTGTTCAGAAATTTGAATGACTTTGTTTATATGTAGCTGTTACCAGACTTCCCACCTTTTAGCCTTCTCACCTGTGTAAGTTTGTTCTGGTTTCTGTGTGTAGGGGGAGAAAAAGTGTTGTTTTTATGAGAAGATAATTTTAGTAAACACCATTCTTTTCACCTGACAAGGTAGAGAAACCTCCATATATGGGGGTGTCGTGGTTTAAACCAAGTCCACACACAGCTCATTCACTCACTCCCCCACCTCACTCCCCCAACTCCTGGAGAGTTAGGAAGGAGAATCCAAAGAATGTAGCCCCCACGGATTGAGATAGGCACAGTTTAATAACTAAGGCATAACACAAATCACTACTGCTACTACTACTACAAATAATAATGATAAAGCCAATAACAAGTGAAGAGAATACAACACCTCACCAGCCACCGACCCATAACTCACCCCACCCTCCCCGACCAAGCACCGACCGATACCTCCTCCATCCCCCCAGAGCTCCAGCCCTTCTGGGTCTCTCCCGGCTACATCCTGGGTATGATGTGCTATGGTATGGAATACCTCTTTGGCTAGCCTGGGTCAGGTGTCCTGTCTCTCCTTCCTCCTGGCCTCCCCTCCTCCCTGGCAGAGCATGAGCTCAGAAAAGGCCTCGGACAAACCAAACATTTGAGCAGCAACTCAAAACATACTTGCTACCAGCAACCATTCTCAGCCCGAAAGTCAAACCACAGCACTGCACCGGCTACCAAGAAGGAGAAAAATGACTGCTACTGCTCAAACCAGGATGGAGCCATTATCATCATAAATATTCCCTGTCCTAGTTACTTGTATTGGTTGCTCAGAGATGTTAGATAAGTTACACAGTTCTGTTGAAACACCATCCTCATTTGCTGTTCAGTTCATGTTCTTTTCTGCCAATAGTGTTTTAGCTGTAGCACAGGTGAGACAAAACCTATTTCTTTCCCCTATCTCTAAGCTCTACCACTCTAAAAGACAGGCAAAATACCCTCCATTTCAATAGCCTTGTCCTTTGCTATAAATATTAGTGAAAATGCTTTCATTCCTGCAAAGCTATTCTTCATTAAATAGCAGTTCTTGTGAAAACAGTGTGCATGTGATATTTCACTTTTCCCGTATCAGATTCGTTCAGGTACAAATATACAAATGTTCCTTTCTTGTTTACCAGCTATTTAATTTCACCCCAGTATCTGAAAAGTGAGGTCTCTTTCCTGACACGTTTGGTTGATGGTAACACAGATTTTTGTATAATTTCACTAAAATTACAGAAGGGCTTGTATCGATAGTATTTATGTTATCTTTATGTTCATTCATGTGTAAAAAATATGAATTCAAAACAGGAGGAGTCAATGTGGCAGTTTCAAATAACCATATTTACAAGCTGTATCCATGACAGCAGAGTTGCCTTTTATATATGGCCATTCATGCTTGACTTAGAAGTGATAATTAGCCACTGGTAAGTCAGTAATAAAGTCACAGGCCTAGCCACCCCTCGAATGTACCTGCATTGTAGTGAGTCAAGTTAAGCTGCAAATAAACATCCCATGATATCTCTTCCTGGCTGTGGAGCACAGCCAGTACTAAAGCTGGCCACAACACAGGTTCGGCTTCACGTGATTTCCAGCACTCAGGGCTCAGGTTACTCTGAGATGGTATTTGTACATTTCTTGTTACTTCTGTTCATGATTACTGAGAAAACATAAAGATAACAAAATACTCGTCAACTGAATTTTAACTGTAGGATTATAGCTTTGCAGTAAATGAAATGAGTTATGATGACATCTGTCAGATTTTATAGGTTATCTTGACAAACAGAAGTTTGCCTCTGAACCTTGGTGATTAGCCCTAAGTATTTATAAAGTGAGGTTCCAGTTGTACAGTTCAATGTGACATTTATAATTAATGGAACCTCATCTGCTAGTTTTCAACAGACCTAGCTGTAGAAGTTTGCCATAATAAGAAGCTGTTACCAAAGAAGTTAACCTTCCTTGTACATTTATGCCAGCTAGTTAAACAAAAGTATTCTTATAAATCATAAATTGCACCTGAGCAGATGGCCAGCTTGCTTTCACAAAAGGTCAAGAAGGACTAAGAAAAAGTTCAGAGTCATCTCTAATAATTGTTGTACTATGGACTGCTTTTCTTTATGCATCTAATTCAACCACAGATTCTGGTGGGTTCTGGTTTATAGGCAATGTCTTTAAAATTCTGATTAAAAAAAACATAATCTAGCCTCATAATTACCTGCATTATCTTCTTGTTTATGTTCCTGTGATCTCTTGAGGACCCTCATGAGGCTCTGAAGCACCCTTAGTCTCTAGCACAGCTGCACTGGAATTTGTAACTTTCAACAACTTGTATTGACATTCAGCACCTTGTTGAACTGAGCTCACTTTTTTTGGTTTGGAAACAGTTTTGTGACTGTTCCAGCTGCTATTTCTGTGCTTGTCTTTGTAGCCAGGGCGATACTTGAACTTAATTTAGCAATTGTTCCGATGGCTGGCTCACGGCAAAGTGAAAATACTCACCTAAAAAAAGTTGCATGTAAAAGTTTATAAAATAACATGCTTATGTTACTGAAATATTTTAAATTTCAGGACCAGTTAAGTGAATTGCTAATAGCACTGGAAGAAAAGTCAATGAAGATTGAAGAGTTTGTGGGTGATATTGAATCGCTATTTAACTCTGTTGAGGTAAGTCCAGTGATTATCACACTCATTTTCTTTCCTTCTACAAAATTACTTCTAAAAATATGCTTGCCTTGTTTTGGAATGTCATTGTTTCCACTAAAATGAGTTGTTTCTCCAGTCCTCAGATTGGCTTCTCCCACTGGAAAGTGTTATCTTCAGGGGAAGAAAAAGATTGCTTTCTTTTGCATGTTATTGCAAAGTAGAATATGTGACTGCCAACCACTGGGGGAAAAAGTTCCATTAATTTTGTTTATGCTTATAAAAAACTCACATTGCTTGTGTCTTCATTCAGAATACTGTGTGAAGCATTTAAATGAGTTGCCCAATGTCTGAAGTTGTTAATGCTCAAGTTCTTAAGCCTAGAGGACTGTATTAATTTCTGTCTAAAGTACCGATTTTTAGCTATTTTATAGTCAGACTTCCTGACTCAGTGCTTAAATACAGAAGTTTAATTTTAAACAGTAACAGTAAAAAACCCCAAACCAAACAAAAACTGAAAAAACAAAACAAAACAAAATCTGTCATTGTTTTTCATGTACTTCTCTAGTGTTATTTCTTCCAGATGAGATGCTTACAGAAATAATGTTCTCTTATTGCCAGGATGCCAGAAAGCGTCTGGTGGATGGCTCATGTATGGCTAATTGAGAATTGCTGTGTATTTGTCAAATGTTGTAATTTTATTCTGCAGATCAATTTACATCTGTTTTTATTTTGCAGGAAAATTGTAAGAAAAATGCAGAGTTATTAGAAAAGCAGAATGAAGAGATGCTTAAGAAAATGGTAGCACAGTATGATGAGAAATCAGAGAACTTTGAGGAAGTGAAGAAGATGAAAATGGAGTACCTCTATGAGCAGATGGTTAACTTCCAGCAAACTGTTGATGCAGCAAAGGAAACTTTGGAGACAACAGTAAAAGAAATGGAAGAGCTCGATGGATTTGTTTTCCTAAATGTAAGTAAAAATGGCTTTCATACTGTAGCTTTTGTGATACTAGTTAGGAAATCACTTTTACCATACCTAGACTAAGAATGAATTGTTTCCCTTCCTTTTTATTTTTAAATATAGCTAGATCCTGCAAGCTCAGCTATTCCACTCTGAAATGGAGAGATCATTTGCTTTTGTCATGTGAAGGCTCAGAAAGAATTGCAAAGATGATGCACAGGATGAAAATTTGACTTGTGCCATTAAAATGGTTCTTTTTAGTGAAGAGAGGCTGAGAGATGGATTGATAATTTATATAGAATTAATTTTCAACTGAGGAGTATGAAATGTTAGAGTAAAAGGTACTTTATGAAAAAAAAAATAAGGTGAATCAGGAAAGTGTAATTGAAGGGCTTGTTTGAAGCAGAGTTGTTGGGTTGTGGGGTTTGTGTGGTTTACTGAGGCTGTGATAAATGCTGAATGCTGAAAAACAGGGAGTGGCTGTGTGGTGCTTAGCTGCTGGTGAGGGTTAAACCATGGCAATGGGTGAGGTGTAGGAATGTGCATTTGAAGTGCATGTCTGTTATAGTCCTTTCCGGACATAAAAACTACTCCTTGTGAATCTGCATGACTGTAATTACCTAGTTCATACAGTCACAAGCTGGTTTCAGAGGGTGTTGCTGGTTAACCATCAATGGCCTGATCCTCCAGGATTATTCCTGTGCTGCAAGGCTTGTCCTGGCACTTTCGCGTCTAAAAGTCTTCTCAGCAGTCTCGAAGGGGATGGGACTTCTGTGATTATAATCTTCTCCTGTTACAGAATTACCACACAGTCTGGAAGTTGCAGAGAAACTGTGCTGGGAAGAAATTAAAAATTAAAATTACTGTCTAAAGACTGATTATTCATGCAAAATAAAACTGCTTTCCAAGTACAAGCCCCCAGCCCATATACCAGCAGTACCAGAAATGGTGGAGCAATATTGTGCTTTCTCCTCTGCTCCAAGCTGCATAATGTCTTAGTATCTTGTAATCAAGTGAATGTTGTGGTAGATCAGCTGTTTTGGGGTGGATGAAAAGTATAGCTTATTTTCCTGAACTTTGTGAGGTACTGGATCAGTGGTTTGGCAAAAAGATAATTTTGTATTCTAAAATTCTTTTTTTGGTTGTTATCATTATTAGATTCCCAGTCTGTTTCTGTCAGTGATAAAGGGCATAAACTTTTCTGTCCATGAGCCAGAAAATGTTAGCTGAAGTTTCATGGAGCATGGAAGAAACTCTCACTCCATGAGTATAAATCTCACCCAACTTCTATTAGTAAAAAGTTCTGATGGAGATTTCAGACAGAATTTGAATTGAAGTGTTCTTAATGTGCAGGTGATTTCTTCCCTGTAAAAGCCTTGGTTTAAGAAGGTATTTGACCATACTCCCATCTTTAAACCTGAATATTGAATATTGACCCCTCAGGATCTTAAAACCAGATTTAGACTCTAATAGCCTGCTGAGCCAGAGCTTTGAAGTGGAATATTCTTAAGGATTCAAATTTTCTGCTGGCATGAATAAGCAGCATCACAGACACCATCAAATCAATATACCTGTGTGCATTTTATGCACGGCGAGAGAAGCAAGACTGTTTGATGAGTGGTTCTTCAACATTTTCAGGGTTTTGAAAACTGTTAATAAATTTTCTTTTTCCTTCTCTAGTCATCTAAAGAATTAAATAAAAGGTATATTAAATATGGGTTAACTGCACTGTAGTGAGTATTAGGCCTAGCACGCTGGATGCTTCATTTAGTATTTGCGAGCTTTGAAAACACATTGCTAATATAGTTTTTATGGGTTTTATACTTGTTGCTGTAACTGACTAGTTTTGAAGCATTTTGCATGTGTTCTGCAATACATGAATTAAACAAATAGCATTTTTAAATGCCAGCTCTATTTTAAATCTCCACACAGATATTTTTAATAAGATTTTCCTTATAGTTATTATACACAACTATACTAAAACCAGTTCTGGCCGTGCTTCCATCTCTTACACATCAGTGTTGTGTTCTTTTTTCACTAGACTGGTTCTGTATTACCTGGTCTCTGGAAGGTTATAATGCAAAATGTCATTCAAAAGGCTGGGGTTGTTGGACTGTATTTCTGAGTACAATTTCAGGGAAAAAAAAAATAAAAAATTAAGTAGCTTTCCAAGTCTTACCAGGACTATGGACTGATGTTTTCACACACCTCTTCCTTGACACAGCCTGATTCAGGATGTTTGCCACACAAGGATGATGCCTCATCACAGCTGCATCCTGGCCCACCTTCACAAACCAGTAAATGCATACAGTCACAAACACCTTTCTGCAATGTGTGATTTCCTCAAGGGAGTCATTTTGGTAAGGCACATCCTTTATCAGAAAATATAAGCCTGTATTTCACCAGTAAGTTTTCCAAGGTGAACTACAGATATTCAGACAGGCTGGCTCCAGGCTGCTCCTATGCAAGCCTCTAAATCTGCTTTTCTGACATCACCACCACTGACTTTGCCCAAAGGTCCTGAGTATTGTACAGTGCCTATCAGACATGTCCTTGTCATTGCTGCCTCAGCCATCACAGCAATATATGTGATGACATGGACTGGGGTATAACAATGACACAAGGGTTCCAGTTTGCAGTCAACTTACAAACCCAGGTCAGTGGTCTGAAAAGAATGTGCCAAACACCCCTTGATAGTTTCTATTAATCTGCAGAATTAGGGCTATAAATTTGGTCTCTCCTGTTGTAAATCAAAATCTGTGAGTCTAGCCACATATATCTGCATGTAGTTTATTGCATAAGAATAGAGCAGGCATAATGGGACAAAACAATTTTCCAAAGCTTTCTGTATACTTGGTCTTTACTTGTTTACTGACACACTAAACGTAGGTTTATTCTGGTTTGTGCATGGTAATTATTTTGCTTTGAGAATACCTGACCTGCTAAAAACCACTAAGAATAAAACTATATAACAATGCATGTTTTTCTAATGAAAGTGTATTTTATATTTGTTATGCTTTATTAAGATTATGCAGAATCAATTACTTCAGTGTGAAAAAAAAGGGGGGAAAGGTAATATTCAGTGGCCTTGAAAAAAATAATCTTTCATTTCCTTGAAGCTGCTTCTGCCTCACAGTTAAAAATATGTTGGTTTTTCTTCCTATAGTGAACTCAGCAAATATGGGCTAATTAAGTGAGATCTATCTTCCTCCTCATGTGTTTTTTTCACTTGTCACAAGCAGCTGCTTTACATTACATGTTTGGAGTCAGCTGCTGTAATTTAGCTCCAAAGTTTGTAACCTTTAAAGGCAGTAAGTCCATGTTAGTAAGTCCTAAGCCCCATGCTCCTGGAAGTCTTGCTGTGAACTTCAAATCCTGACATTCTCATGGGTTAAGCACATACAGATCATATGCACAGCACTTTGACTGTGCTCATGATCTGAAATCACAGTATGCTCTAAATGTTCAAAATCAAGAAAACAGCTTCTCGTTGCATGTGGTCCTCAAGTTCATGGGAAATACTTGAGTATGTTGCATGGTCTTTGTTCTGGCCTTTGGAAAACTATGTGGTGTTACAAAGAATCTATACAAACAGCTATGTGTTTTCTTCCAAATAGGTTACTTTGCGCAATGGATACCACCCTCTCCTTAGAAAAGTTGCCCAGTGCTTTTTCCCTGTTTGAGCACTACGCAGATAGTCCAGGACAAAGCAACCAGGACTCCTTAAAACATGTGGCTGGTAAGAATCTCTGAATATCATCTTTACAAAAACTAACATTTTGGCAACGCTTTGGAAATTTGAGGAAGCTAAAAACAGAATCTATTTGAGAAGTATAAATTTGCAAACCATGTAATTAGCAATCAGAGTTGAATGTAAAATGAAGTCTAATTGTGCACAAGTGTTTGGCTTATAGTAGGACACAGCAGCAGAGAGAGAAGTGCTAAACTGGGGGATTCTTGCATCATATCAGACTACCAGCAGGTCTCTATCTGTGAATCTCCTCCGGCTAAAGTTATTGCTATTCACTTGCAGATGGGGATAGAAGAGCCTGTCCTAGAGTATCCTGAGCTCTCTTCCTCCAAGGGGGGCTGCACCAGCATCACTTGTGTAGGGAGGAGAGCAAGGGGTTGACTGATGGCCGAGGTTCCTGGGAGGCACATGAGGCACATGTCCCCCACAGGATACGA
The DNA here is from genome assembly GCF_012275295.1 of Melopsittacus undulatus. Lineage (NCBI taxonomy): Eukaryota > Metazoa > Chordata > Aves > Psittaciformes > Psittaculidae > Melopsittacus > Melopsittacus undulatus. The sequence continues at coordinate 24,252,748 of NC_047557.1, read as the reverse complement.
AGGGAAAGTGAAAACTGTCCCTGCTTCTGAGGACAGCTATGAAAACTGCACATGATAAAGAAGTTTATTCATCTCTATCTGATATTTTGTGTCCTATCTGTGTGGGCTGCCTGCTCTGCCTGTACATACACCTATAGAAATTATCTGTATCTTGACTGCTGTCAGTGAAGTGCTTGTCAGCAACAATTTGTGGATGCATTTTCCTCACAACAGGGTCTCTCTCCAGTGTTTCTTTCTCAAGAGAATGTTTGCATCCTGCTGCCCAGCTTTTTCACCTCCCATTCACTGCCACATGCATCATCGCCATCACAGTCCACTCTGGCTTTTCTAGTGAAGCCTCTTTCTCACGTGTTTGGTCCCCGAGCACTGGAAGTAGATTATCAATTTCCCTAAAGTACTTTGTTTCCTGTCTGGATTTTCAGGTGCATAATGGGATATTGGCTAAGTGCTCTCTTGTACAGACTCTCCAGTGTCTCATAAGAGCTGAGTGCACTCAGGAGTGTCACTTTGAGAGATCCTCTCTCTTCTCCACATCACTGCATTTATTAGACCTGAATATTTCTGAGGCCTTAACGACCTCATCAGATTTGTATGAATTTGTGTGCAGCACTTCAGCCTTCTCAGGTGAAGTTGGTCAGGCACTTCTGCAAGCAACGTTACCTTGGTGTCATTCTGGGGGAAAATCAGATTAAAAGATCTTTTTTGTAACCCACTGTTGGTCAGAGTTAACTTAGTGGTGCACACGTGCAATGTGTCCTTGTTTAGTTCTAAAACCTACTCTTGCAGTCCCATGGGTGCAAACATTCTTTCCCTCTGGGGTGCTGCTGATGGGCAAGGTCACCCAGGAGGACATAAACATTTTGCTATGCTATTTCCTTTCCTCACAAGTCACTCCAGCATGTTTTTCTCTAAGCTGCTGAGATCACTTTTCAGTTTGATTTGCATTAGCCAATGTGTCTGCTGAACACCACCAAATGGCTCTAGACCAGTTTGACAAACTGGAAATGAATGACTGTCCACTACAAAGCAATCTTTGAAATGCCCCATCCTTCATACTTTCTTCTCTTTCTCTTTCTAAGTACTTGGTTTTCATTCCTCACTTCCATCACCAAGTATCCCCATTGTTATTGTGATTTTTAGTTTGTTGAACAATAGACAATTTTGAGGTTTTTTTCTCCTCCAAGATTACACCTTTACTGAAGGCAAACAGAGGTAAATGCCTACGCAAAACTTTATTTTGACTCAAACACCTTGAGTCCATCATTTATCACATACTGGAGGTAAATGTCAGACACTCTCAGAATATTTTCTGACTGAAGCCATTTGATGAAATACATGTGAATTTGCCATTTCTCCAGTGCACACATTTTGCTTTCAAAAAGTATAGACTTTTACTGAACAATTTCACAGATCTTTGTTTTCACCACTCTAGAAACATCTTTCTTCCAAAGACTCCATTTCCAAATGTTCCATATCCACTAACGAAAAGTTATTTTCCCTCAAATCCTTCCTCTTTTCATGTAAACCATCCCCATTAACAAGTGCATAAACAAAAAAAGACCTTTCAGAGTGTCGTTGAGCATACTAGAACCCAAGTTTTGACACAAGAAGAGTGGGAATAATTTAAAAATGGAAAAATTGTTATTTCCAAAGCTTGTCATGAGTCCTGCCCTTTTATATCAGAAGGCCAGGACCTTTGTCGATTGTAACAATCTTCCATTAGTGTCGCAGAGGAAAGTAACTACTCTCTTTCTGCAATCCACACAGCCAAAGAAACGTTATTACTCATTACATTGGAAAGGAGTAAATATCCATAAAACATTTGGGATTATTTTTTTTTCTGGGGTCTGTTAGGTGGCATGAAGGAAAAACTTCCTTACAGCATAGTGCTTCAATGAAAAATGAACTGATGAGAAATCATCACACTTTTCTGTTGAAAAACATGATTTATTCAAACTCGTGGTGCAAATATTTCTTTGACTAAACTCAATTTACAAAGGAATCAGCACTTTGATAACAAATAAATGTTCTATTTCTGAATAGTTCAACTCTTTGCTTTGAAATCATTTGCCTTCCAAAGTTTGCTTCATACTATGAAAAAGAAAATTAGAAATCAAATGTTTCTCAAGGTAACCAAACTGAATTTTGATCTATAAGTTTGGGGTTTTTTTCTTTTTTCTGCAGAACTTTCATTCATTAACATAGCTTCTGTTCCGATTTGGCATAATAATAAATCTTGCACTTGTGGGGTTTCTGTGATCTTACATAGCGGTTTCTAGGCAACCCCACAGAAAAAAAAAAAAAAAAAGCTGGTTTCCCCACCGGGTCTGCTGAAAAGAAGCCTTCCTAAAGACAATCAATTTTTAAATTGACCAACTCTAGAAAGTCAAAAGACAAAATGCAGCCTGTTTTTAGCAATAAGAAGGATAATTTTTATTTCAATGGGAAACAGATGTAATCCTACTGTACTGGTAGCTCTCTGTATAAATCATAAGGAAACAGTCAGCATCTGCATTTGCCTTGTTTGTGCCACAGGGGATCATCATCATTACTGTGAAGATAACTGAAAAAAGTGAAAGCTTTCTGCTGAGATTCTGAGAATTCATGCAATATGGAAATTTACTGGGTGAAGAAATAGAACCATGTATTTTCATTCCCTGCAATCACTCTAACAATGAACATCTTTTAGGGCTTTTTGTTTCTTTCCTCCCCTCCCTCTTTCTTACACCATAATAGCAGAGGGGAACAATATCTCATCTGGAATAGATCTGTGCCAATCAGAAGATAAAGTTTATATGAGATCTCTGGAGCCTTGGAGGTCTTTGAGATGTGAGGGGTGCTTCTAGTTGTCCTATGGGTTTCATGTGCTTGGGCAGAGTTCAGGTGCAACTGTGCACCAAGGATTCTCCATCCAATGGGTGTGTGAGCAAAATGACCATGACAGACAGGAGCACCTAGCTGTGCATCTGTGGTAGGAGTCCACCTCTGGGCAGACATGGACCCAAGGCCACAGGAAGCCTCCTGCTCCCCTGTGCTGTTGAGCCTTGCTTTGCACATCTCTGCTGCTGTCAGTGTCAGTGGATTTGACACACTGCATTAAACCCTTCCAGGTCCTTTGTAGTAGGTCCTTTCCCTTTCCCACTGTTCTGGGATCAGAGACATACATCTGTCTCTGAAGGAACCTTTCTTGTTCTTCAAGTTTTCCATCACTGAGCTATCCCATGTTCTTCGCTACAAACAAGTGCTTGCAGTCTCTGGTTTCATGGGCATCCTCTTCATACTGTGTCCTATTCTCTGGTGCCTGTGCTGCAAGGTAAGTTCACATAATGGAGAAGACGGTCATCCAAAGGAGCCTGCATTAGGCTTCAGCGTCTTCTGTACTTTCCAAGGAGGTGGCCTGAGTTTATCAGGAGTCTCTTAGGGTTTCATCAGCACATGTACCTCAAAGCGGAGCTCAGAGCTGGAGAGCTCTCCCTGTGACTGAAGAGAGCAGATCTCTTGGAGAAAGCAGAGGGGTTGCTGGAGCTATATGGCAGTTCTGTGTCCCCAGGATTACCACAGCCCTGGGAGCCTCCTTCCTGAAGGCTGGAAATGAACAGCCATGCAATGACTCATCTGCACGTTAGCCCTGCCCCATGGGGAAGAACCCCAAGAGCTGGCCAAGTTATGGGCACAGGCTTTGTGCTGGGTGCAGGGGCTGCTAGTACTAAGAATGGATCTTATTTTGTCCAGACTGCCAGGGAAATCCACAGATTCCAACATAGAACGATTACTTTATTTTGTTCCTTGTTTAGGGGGACCTGTTGCTCTAAAACTGAACCAATATTCCATATTTCATGTGCTTTCTGTAATTGCTCTATGGAAATAAGCAACCTGAGTGAAAATAAGTTACCAGGTTGCCTCACAAACCTCTAGGTATTTTGGCTGAAAATGCGGGAGTTTGAATAACAATGAGAGACTTTCCTTCTTAGCCCCACAGACACCGACTGTCATACCTCAGGAACCAAACTCAGCCACCAGCACCTCAATTGCTGTCTACTGGGCTGTGAACGATGGGGATGCCATTGACTGCTTCCAGGTCTACTGTATGGAGGAGCTGCAAGCCAGCAAAGATGCAGGGGGTGAGTAAGATCTTGCCCTCATGACAGCAGGAGTCTGGGGTCAGCAGAGAGGAGGCCAAGCTGCAGGGGAGGGCCCAGGACATGGAAAGAAAAGGCACTGTGAAGACCTCATGTGTATAACTAAGGGTGGGTGACAGTGGAGGAGAGTGGACATAAATGCCACTTCTGCCCCTCCTTTCTGTCCCCCAGAATGCAAGATAAATATCATGATCTGTATAGTGCAGGGCAGTTGTTTGCAGAGAAGCAGTAACATCACTGTTGAGGTGTCCTTTTATTAAAGTGGCCTGACCTTCAGTGAGGATATGTCCATGCTGCCCCGTGGATGCTCATGGGGACTAATAATAGAGCTCCCAAAGGCATGGACTTCATTCAGTTTTTAGGGCCCTGCAGGTACTTTGGGAGTGTGTCCTAATAAAAAATATCAGGAAAAGCTAACTAGTATTTCCATATTTGACAAAGATTTTTTTTTCAAAATGACATTCAAATATTTCAGATGTTAAATATGAAATTGAGAAATGGGATTAAATTATTCAATAATGAATAAGATCAGACTGATCATAAAGTCCTTATAAGCAACTGGCTCTGCACAGATCCATGGGTGTCTTTGTGTATGTGGGTTTGTGTGTACTGTGTGCTAACGGCTTTTTCTAGTATCTAATTTATAGCTAGGGGCTATGAAGTCCATTTTGAGAAATTATTACATTATAAAGCAGGTTCATAACCAGGGTTCATAACTGCTGAATGCATGTCCCAAATTTTCAATCTAGTCCTCAGTAGAACTGAGAGCCATAATCTCCCCTTCCCATCAATGGCATTTGAGTGCACTCAACTCAAACTGTCAAAACTGAGTCAGGGTAAATGCTTTCTGGATTTGTTTTTAAACAAACTGTTTTTCACATGTTATTTGAGAGGCACAGTCATAGTCCCCAGCAGTGCAACATGAGTGTAATGTCCTCTGTGTGTGTATGTTCTCCTAGCTTTGGTGGAAGAGTACAGAGTGACAGTGAAGGAGAGCCACTGCATTTTGGAGGACCTGGAGCCAGATCACTGCTACAGTGTGTGGGTCATGGCTGTGAATGGCACAGGATGCAGCTTACCCAGTGAAAAAGCCATTTTCAAAACAGGTATGTGTGTATTTTGGCATTTGATTGTTATAAGCATCACATCCTTTCAGAAGTCCAGATCAGTTCTTCCGAAACAGAATAAGCTGCTTTCATTTAGCCCATCTGGCAAATAGCAGGCAACTTATGGTCATTTCTCTTTTTTTTGCTAAGAGATAGTACGTAATTGCAGCTAGAAGGAAAATTGCGGGCATTCAGATTTGAAGACATGTTCAGTCTCAGGCCTCGTGACAAGGGCACTGGGCAAGCACATTATGAATTTGAGTTTGAGTGCACTGCAACACTCTGAGAAAGGCACCCAGCTACTCCCTGCTGCTGCTTCTCCTGTGAAAGATGTAGATGACAGCTGCATGTCTTGCCTCTCTGCCACCCTCCCAAATACATCTATGTTGCACTGATTTACATGATTAACTTTTCAAGAGAAGGCCTGCTTTACTGAGCTTACACACTGCATCTAGCTCAGTGGGGCGCAAATCTCAGGTGTGGCTGAGAGGCTCTGCTGCTGTTTAAGTGTTATAAATTAAGATGAGTAATCAGACACATACTGCTTATGAGCTTCATTTGACTGATTAATTTTTTGAGCTTTAATATCTTTAATAATTTGTATTGACAAAACTATTGCATCTCTTGAGTTACAAGCAAGGTGAAGCATCTTGTGTCTGAGGCCCTCTTGACAGATAATTTTTTTAGAGCTATGGTGTTAAAACAATCATTCTGTTCTTGCAGTCACAAAATACAGACAAGGGTATTTAACAATTTCATAATGAAATAATTTTGTATGAGACTGATGAAACTACTTGGCAGCAACCAAGCCTTTTTCTTAATCCACTAGATTTCAAATTTGTCGATAATTCTCTTTGATATTCAATTTACTATTCATAGCTTTAGCAAATATTATTTTCCAGAGAATTCAAAGCAGAAATTCAAAATTTATGGCCCCAACAATTTAATTGTCAGCATGGTGCAGAATTCCTGTGAAATGGTCAAACAATAAAGAGTTATTACTAGCTAATAAATCATGATTTCAAAAGGGGTTCTCACCTCTCTAAAGCTGCTATTTATAAGAACTGTCTTCACCTTTTGGTATCAGGCTCACCATTCTTTTTCCCAAAACTGAAGCTTTCTGAAGTTGTTGATTTCCTTAAGTCTTTGATGCGTTCCTTTGGCCTGTTTCTTTAAGAAAACAAATAAACCAGATCAAACAAAGGCTCACTAAACACCTTCCTTCAAGCTGAGCTGAACTCCCTCTGGAGTGCACTGAGCTTCAAATGGACCTGCAGGACACTGCTAAGCACTGACTGATGCAAAACCCCTGCATGCTGTTATCACAGAGGATGGAAAGATGAGCACTAGAAGTGGAAGGAAGTTCTTCCATATGAGCCCAGCTACTTTGATATAAAGTTAGAATACTTTGATTCTTCAAGTAACCCAATGAAATCAGAAGCAATAATTCAGAGTGTATTTTTAGTAGTTCAGATCAGAAGTTGGCACATACTAGAAAGTAAGTTGATGGTTTATACAGTTACAGGAATGTACACATTAATAGCCCCTGTAAGGTTTCTGTGTTGGGATTGCACCCATGGAGGCAGCAGTGGGCCTGGGAAGCTGTGGAGAATTCAGGCAGGTTCTGCTGCAACATCGCCCCAGCACCTCCTGTCTCCGGTTTCTCCACCTCCCAAACTCACAGCTTGTCCTCCCCTCCCCTGGGGAACATGCTGGTTTGCAGAAGTATTTTCCCTGAGGGAATGATGCCCGAGGCAGCAAGTATCCCTCTTCCCCCTGCCCCATCCTGTTCATCCCAAACTGATCTCCAGATGAAGGCTCTTTGCAAATCTAGAAACATTGTTTAAACAATCCAGGCACAGTAACAACTTCCGGTGTGCTCCCTCCATCCACTCTTTAGACAGATAATTAAAAATTTTAAAAAAAGAAAATAGAGCTTCATGGCTTGGACATCCTGATTGCTCATACATAAATGGCGTATGTGTTTAGTTGCTGAATGCAGTTATTAGAGGATTTAGCTATTAATTTTTTTTTATTCTCTAGGAACAGATGCATTTAAAACCAGACAGTAATTAAATATTTCAGAAAATAATGAAGTGACTGTTTCTAAGGGAGGTGCGCAGATGTATTGCCAGATGAGAATCTATTCCATGGAATCATTGTTCTACTGAATACCTACCTAGGATGTCTGTTCCTGCAGTTAAACAAGTACATCTTAACCTGAACAGCTAAACTAAATCATGAAATCATTATGTACTTCTGGGTGGTTTTCTTTTTCTGCTGAAAACAAATTATTTTGCTTATAAAACAGAATGTACCCGGAATGCTTGTTGCAGTTCTATAAGAGGATGTTGTCATAAAATTGCCTAATTTCTGCTTTTGTCTTCTGCCTCCTGTTTGGAACCCTATCTCTGTAAGAGCAAGATAGCATTCCATGACCTTTACTTAATTAATAACCTTTCTTTTAAGAGTTGGCATTAAGACTGTTTATATGAGTTTCAACAACAGGTTTTTAAGGTTTGTTTATGTTGGTTTTCCCTGTAAAGGGAAAGTGAGTACATCTAATGCATTTTCAGCTTACAATGTCGGATGTGCAGTTTCATACATTACCTTTAGATTACTTGCATTCAGTGCATTATTTTACACTCCATTTTCTGTCTTGTAGTTTGTCCTGTAATTCTTAATCTGAGGCTCTAAAAGAGAAATGACAGGAGCAAATTTTAGAATTGCAAAAACAAACAGGACATAATTAGACAGAAAATCAGCATCTGCCTGTCAGTTCTGCAGCAGCACATTTGTTTCTGATGCAGCTCAAGCAGAATCTGCTGAAGACATGATTGAGGTGATGCAGGGAGAGCTGAAAGCAGTACTGCCTTGGTGCTCTGCTCATTAAAGATTGGCAGAAATAAGGAAAATGTATTTGAAGAAATGCATAAAAATCTACACAGGCATTCTAAAGATGTGCAGAAATGCACAAATATTCACAGTGACTTTCCCAGTAGGGTTTTGTTTTTTTTCCCCTCTGCCTTTGAAACACAAACAAGCAGAAGATCATTGCTGAATGGGCAAAACTAACTATTCCATGGGGTTTTGGGGGGAGATGACTCTTCCTTTCCCTCGCCAGCATCCTCCTCCAGCTGCTGGTGCCCTCCTTGTGATATGGCTAACCTGTCCCTGTGTCTCCAGCGCCCGCAGTCCCCACCATCAAGGCCGAGGACTGCACCGTGTGCTGGGACACTGCCACTGTCCGCTGGTGCGCTGGCTCGCCGTCGGTGGAGTCCTTTACCCTGGAGTACTGCCGACAGCACTCGCCAGAAGGAGAGGGTCTCAGGTCAGTGCTGTGGTCAGATTAGGCAGCTGCTAATGAGTGTCCCCTGGACCATGGGTCATTACACAGGAGATTATTCTGCCTTCAACCGGGCAAGGACAAAATCTGCTTCTGCATGCTGAGGAATTTACAAGACAAACACTAATCTGTGAGATTAGGCTGAGACATAAAAATGCTTTCTTTTCATTCTGCTTAACCAGGCAATCCCTTTCATTTGGAGCCAAACCCCTGGGGACAGTGCTCTGTCTGCAATCATCCAGAAGCTGCAGGGCTGTGCTGCCAGGGAATCAAGCGCTGTCCCACAGCTGCCCCGGCCCCAGGCAGGACAGGAGAAAGCAGCTGAGCTCCATGGAAAGGAGTGAGATGGAGGAGCCTGACCCAGTTTGCTCCCTGCCTTGTGGTGAAAAAGATAGGATCCTGCTTGGGGCATAGTGAGGGTGATGTGGGTGTCCCAGTAACTGGTGACCCGTCTGCACTGGCTGGATGTGCAGGCAGATGGCTCCCAAAGCACCCCTGAGCTCAGCGCTGCCAGGCTGTGCAGGCATGCCACAGGGGGCAAAGAGCAACCCAAAGAGCAGCTTTGAGATTGGGGGTGCTGTCTGCTTCTGCCAGACCCTCTCTGGTTTCCCCTAAGCTAAGTCTGTGCTGTATAGAGAAGAGGGGGAGGAGGGACATAGGCACCACTGAGCCATGAAACCGTCCACTATGTTGAACTGCAGAGAGAATCGTGGTGCTCTGTATGTTCTCAGAGATACTGGTTTGTTTAAAAAGAATGACAGCAACATTCCAGCAAAAGTACAGTTGCAAAGGTCTGAGATGCTCTGGGAAGCAGGGGGTGACTTGTAGTACTGCTGTGGAAGAGCCAAAGCCCAGCTGAGTTTGTCTTCTTCACCTCCCAGGGACTGTGATTAAGATCTTCACTCAGGGGCTAGTTTTTATCTAAATCATGGAGATGTGGCAGAGAGGGAAGAGTTCCACCTCCTGCAGTCAGAATTAGTTAAGTGAAATAAGGGTTCACAGGTTTCGGTAGACAACTACAAGAGTGAAATTATGAGTGTGCTGCTCCACACAAAAGTGGGCTAAAAACTGGAATAAATTCTGCAAGGTGCGGAGACCTTTTTTTCGCACAGTATCAGCATGCTGCATTGATGCAAACAAGAAGAGGTCTTACTCAGCTCTCCTGGCTCTTGGAGAGCAGCCATGACCTGTTTCATACATATTTCATGAGGTCATCAGGTCCCTGTCAACCTGCCAAAGTTGCTATTGGTCAGGGATAATGTAGCTTGTCCCAAAACCTGTGCTGCATGTTTGTCCTTGAGTTTCTTTGCTGTTAAATGGAATTGCCTCTTTTTCTCAAAACTGAACCAGAAAGTGTGCCTGTTTCTGCAATCTGTGAGTGAAATGTCGATAGCACCAGAAAGTTTGCTTGTGTGGAGATAACTGTGGCAGAAAGCTGCCAGAACTGACCCATTCCCTTTCTCAAGTGACCTTGTGTGAAATCTAACATGTTCATAATTATACTGAGTCACATTTGACTTTTTGTCTTCTCTGTGGGCAGAACTTTGCCTTTTATTACAACAAGCATAAAAAATTCCCATGGGATAAAATAAAAATTTTCTCAGGATTGCTGTAATTTAAATTCTGTATTTGTAGAAGGACTCTGACCTCTTTTTACAGTGCCAAAGACCATCTTTTACCATTTCTTCTTCCTCAAAGTAATGCCCCTCTTTCGTTTTTCAAAAGCAACACCCTGAGATCAACCTGGAAAGCTTCTGAAATGGCACAAGATGTTACAGTGATGGAGAATTTTTTTTTTTTTTTTTTAGATTTCTATTTTTTTTTTGCTTAAAGCCAAGGGAAGAGAAGAGCCTGCTGGTAGATGGGGCATACAGGCTGTATTGTTTCCATCCAAGGCCACCAGTGTGCAAGTTAGGACTAGAAATCAATTCCTTATGTAGCTGACATAGAGAGAAGCTGCCTCCTGGAAATACTTGTAGGGAGCTTAGTGTTCCTATGTCTAGTACCTGTAGCAGGTAGCACCTGTATCTTTATGCACACCTAGCATTTTCTGGGGCCTGGAAATGCTGTAATTTCTCCTGGTCACTTTCCTTGAAGGCTTTGAGTTTGTCCTTCACAGGTTTCCTGAGCAACATGCATCTTGGGGACCAGCCAAATATGGAGCCCTTCAACAGGCACCCTTGCCTCACATGCTTGTGGCAGCCCTGTAGCTGAGCTATTTCCCAATGCTTGGATGGGAGTTCAGACATATTTCTCAGCAACCCTGGAAACTTCATACAGCTGCAGCAGGGGCATGGCATAAAAGCAGATGTCAGAGAAGGACATCTAAGGGTAGTCCTGGAGAAAGTGGCATGGTTCCACCCCGCAAAGCCACTTTCACAGGTGTCCTTCTGGGAATTCACCCAAGGCAAAGGGCACTGCCAAGGGAGCAGGCAGGGAGAAATGCCCCAATTGAACAGGAGAGGAGTGTGAAGCCCCTCATATGGGCTGCAGCATGTCACAGAATCACAGGATAGTTGAGTTGGAAGGGAGCTTTGGAGTCATCTGGTCCAGCACCTTACTCAAGCAGGGCCACCTAGAGCTGATTGCCCAGGCAGTTTTGAATATCTCCAAGGAGGTCTCTGGAGCAATCCTGGAGCAGCCCCCAGTACCCAAGGAGTGAGTTTGAAGCACATATTGAAATAAACCATAATCAAAAGTTTCTTTCAAAACACCATGTTTTCCTTGCTGGGTTCTCTCTCTCCTTGTCAGCTTGCCACCTGAAAGACATGGATTCACAGAAAATTATCTGAAATCTTCTACAACAATAGGTCTCTGGCCTTCTGTACTTTTAAATCTCCTTCCCAGGTTGATTCTTTTTCCACAATCTCTGAAATGTTTCTTTCCATTTCCAGAGCTCTGCTATTTTCTTGCTGTTCAGCCTCCTTGTGTTGAGAAGTCAATGGAGCTGTGGGTGGAAGATGGAAAACCGTGAGAAATGTAGTCCAGGGATTAGGTATATGTGCTGTTCAAATGGAAACCATGTACCACATCATGACAGGGGGGCAGAAATTAGTATAGGATGTGGTGAGCTCATAAAAGTGGAGGTGACTGACTGTCATCCCCTCTGCCAGTGAGAGGATGGCACTTGTTGCAACTGGAATTTTCTGTCTACATACACAGCAAGTCCAAGCAAGGCTGGAAAAAAGAGAGCCAGCCTCCCTCCTGTTGTGTGCACACGTGACTGTCCTCCCAGCTCAGGAAATGAGGTATGGAAAATAGGAAATCTTCTTCCCCCTTTTCCTCCTCCCCTCCCTCAGTCCCTCTGCTGGGCTTACTGTCTCAGATAGCAGTGAGGACCATTGTAGGCGGTTCTTTGGTGATCCAGAGATGGAACAAGGGAGGAAAATGGAAGCATGTGTCACAGCTGGGAGTGGACTGAGAGCTACTTGTTCTTTATTTTTGGCTTCAACGCCTTCTTTTCAGCTCATGGTGCACCTCTTCTGTGTGCTTCTGCATGTATCTTGAGAAGTTTAAATACTTTCAGCTCTAACTCCACATTGATGGTAGCAGCACAGGTCTGGAGGTGCTGTTTCAGTGGGATCTTGGGGGTGGAAATGACAATTACAGCACAGAGGGCGTTCTGAATCACTGTGAGGCATATCATTTGCTGAGTTCATGCAATATTAAAAAATATCCTCTAGATATTGTTTCCTTTAAATAAATGAGGATGCTGATGAGAGAAACATGCATCAAAACACAGCATCAGATTTCCCTAAAACCACGGAAATCATAAATTTAATAAACAATTGCTATTATAATATTCCTTTGCAATTTAAAGGTGAACAAACATGTAACTTCTTTCTGTTCTGCTTTGAATAGCACATACCTGAAATTTGGAGACCTCATCTTGAGACTTAGATTACTCTTAGAAAGAGAGACATTAATAAGACATACTTAAAATGTTTAACTTCAAATGTTTTTTAATTTCTGTGCACTGAATTTTGTATCATGATACCAAGAAATTGTGGGGACAGTGCAAATTGCATTGTATCATGATGCCAAGTCATTGTGGGGATATTTAGGCTGAGGACCATGATGCCTCATACTTTGATAATAACATCATTACATTTCCAATCATCTATGAAGCAGGCAAATGTATATAAAGTAGAAAATAGCTGACATTAGAAATGCTGTAGGTGGCTTTCTTTCTTTCATGACCAAAATTACACAGTTCAATACTTAAGGTGAGCTTAAGTAAGGTCTAACTGCAAGGCTTGTTACAAGAACTCGGAAATGAAACAGGCTTACCCTACCTCATTCAGGATGCATTTTTCCTTCCCTTCTCCTACACATGATCTGTTTGCTGTAAGCTAAGCACTAATCATACTTTCTCCTCATCCTTGTTTTTTTAACACTGATTGCAGGATCAGCCTGAACCATGACAAACCAAAATGACTGCTGAAGAGCCCTCAGTATTTACTTTCACCCTTCTCCCTGTCTTCAAAACAGAAAATGAGGGTACAGATAGCAAGACCTGTTTCCTCTTTACACACAGCCTCTTGTGTGCTTGGATGTGGCTCAGAGTATAGCAGATGAAATTTCTTCTTGTTGGCATATTCTGTTTCATTAGTTGGCAGCAGCAGGATTGTTTTTTAAGCCTTAATCATAGCTAAAATTGATAGTCTCTTATTCTTAGGCAGCTTAGAGCTCGCTAAAATAGATTACCAAGCAGAGAATGCTATTTGAAAATCTGATCACTGTTTTACTGGCGAGGTCTGCTTAATGTCCTGACTTTTTTGTTTCACTACTACAACTGAAAAGAGGCATGCTCTTGCTCTCAGTTTTAAGCATGAAACCAAATTCTGATGTGGAGAATTTCAGACTTGAAAGAGACCCAAGTCTGGACTTTGATAGGTGACCCTATTCTGCAATTGGCTGGACCCAAAATCTCTGAATACTCAGGCTCCGGGATGCAGACTGCAGAATATGAATACCCCAGTTCTACTCGTTACACCAGAATGTATCTGTCTACTTGGATTTATTAAAGACTTTTTGTTTTATTAGTTAATAATCAGTTAGAAAGCACATAGTGAAAAGGAAGGTCTAATTTCTTTGGAAAGATACTGACTTACACAGCATTTTCCAGAAGAGAGAGCCATATGGAGGGCATCACTGTGCTTAAGACATGTTGATATACATGTTCCCACAAACAGCTTCTGACAATAGCTTAGAGTATCCTCCCTTTATCTCACTTGTAACTATTTGCTCAAAACTTCTTTCTGGTGATCCATGCTTCAGATTCACATCAAAGATGTCAGGATGGTGCTTTAAGGAGCAGATCGTGTGAGAGCTGTCTATGAAGCCTAGGCAAATTTCTTCAAAGCCTAGGTGCAGTTTTCCGCTTCCTCTACTTCCATCCCAGTTTTCCTTTCTCTAACTTCTGTTACATAGGCCTTCTTGCTCTGTTCTCATCTTGTATTTTTCTTTGTGATTCATCTTTCTTTTTTCTCTTTTCTCCTGTAGTCAGACAAGCCTTTTTGCTCTTTCTAGTCTAAAGGTTCTCATCAGGCAGCTCCTCAGGTTCCACCTCTTCCATGAACCTTTCAGTAAGAACCGACCAGCCTGCCAAACTCTCAGTGCCTTGCTGAAGTTCTCTCATGGTCAGGACTTTCATTAGTCTTGGAGGTGAAGTAAACCCTTCAATTGCTGCTGTGTTTGGCTAAACCACTTGTTTTTACCACATCAGTCCCAGCATTAACGTAACACATTCCCCAGAGGTGGCATGGCCCCGCACTGATGGCACAAGAGCCCCAAACTCTCTGGAATTTTTTCAGATTGAACAAGATAAATCACAGGAGAACCCATTGCTTTTTCTCAATGCTTTCAGTCATTTTAATCTCAGATGTTAGTGCAAGAATACCTGTTACAGACTAATAATGATGATGCGCCAGTCTTTCCCCACAATGCCATCCTCTTAGTCATAGAGGTCTATGTAGTGTTAGCAGGAATTTGGTGTGTGTAAGGCTGTGGGATTTTACCTTTTCTGTGAGAAATGCAGCAGAGGCAGGCATGTGAAAAGTCCTGATGGATGAGCACTGATTATTCTTCAGATTGTACTGCTCTCTGGTGGGACACATGCAGAAAAACAATCACTGCAAATGAATAGGAGGGATATGATCTGACTGTCTGCCTTACTTTCTCTGGGGTCACAGTAATTAGTGCTGGGAAAGGTAATTTGTTCAATCTAGTTTATGTTAGAGACATTATCTGCAGGAGGGTGGCCATCCTGGGCTCCACTGTCAAGCCTGAGGTTAAAAGTGCCTTGCATGCTCTCCAAAAAACTCCTCCTGGTCATGAATTTAAACACTTGCCTTGAAGATTCCTATAAGCATTTCTGAGAGGAAATTACCTACTTTATATAGGTAAATAGTCTTTACCTGCAGGCATACAATGCAGAGGGTATATTGCTGTCAGGATCCAGTGTATGAGAACCTTTTAAGCCAATCTTTCATACTCCTGACAATATAGAAAATAAAATTGGCATCTTCCTAGTCATCCAAAGTACTTTCACTGGCACTTCAAAGCGCATGTGAAGCAGACTTGAGTGGGTGCTGACTCTCGCTTTCCTGCAGTGTGTCAAGACATCAGCACTGAGGATGTGAGGCTGGAACTTTTGCGGCACCACAAAGGGGAGACTTAGTCAAAGGAGGGCACTGTGCAGAGGCAGTTCCCCTGCTGATGGCTCTTACAAAACCAGCCTGTTAGAGTGCATGGCATTGTGAGGGAGACAGAGATGAGGCTTTGTTGATGAACAATTTGTGAGCAGAGAGTCCATAATAAGTGCAAGGTTTCTGTGTGGTTTCAGATAAGGGTATCCATTGGTTTGGATCTGGAGCATTTGCCCAGACAGTACAAACACAGCATGTGCATTCACTATCATGCAACTGAATTAATTAAAAGGGTTTTTCTTTCTTTAGAAGTTTTTTTTCATTTTGTAAAGCAGACTTTTCACAGGAGGCAGATGAGAATTTGTTTCTGTGCTGCTTGCATTTTATGTGATGATTTACACTGCAAAATGAACATAAAGTGAGCGTTACACAGAATGACTGCACTGAGTGAGAATGTGGTACAGGCAAAAAGGCCTGAAAATTTGTCAGGCAGAGTAAGGAGGATCCCCCAAGTAAAATGCCAAAGCTCCTGCATAACCCACTTGTTTGTGAAAAAAGTGTTTGCTTTTCTGATTTGGAGTTTTCTGTGGTGCCTGTTGTTTCAGTAGGCAACAATACTATTAGGTGTCCTGGCTCTTTGCACAAGTTAGTCTTTCCTGGTTTGGATATATAATACATCTTCATATATGAAAATCTTCAAAATTTGCAGATCTTTTGCTGGAATAAAGAAGCCTGAACTGAAAGTATCCCTGGAACCCAATGTGAACTATTTCTTCTACTTGAGAGCTGTCAACCCATTTGGGACAAGTGAGCAAAGTGAAGCAGCTCTCATCTCAACTAAAGGTAGATCACCATTTTCTGATATGATACAAAAACAATGGGATGGAGGGGCAAAGCACCCAAAGATAGCATTTTCCTCCAGAAGCCATACCTGAACTTTATGATATGGAGTGAGCAAGTTTTTAACATAAAAGTGACTGTACTTCATCTGCTTAAAATTAGCACAGTTAGGGACTACTTCAGTTGAAATTTTTGTTATATTTATGTAAAAGTAAAACTGATGCAACCTCCAACCAACTGATGTGACCAGGCTTAGCAAAAATATTGAATTCTGTCAGAAATATGAAATTATTAAATATTGTTTAGGGGTCTCAGTTTGCTTGAGTTTGGCAGAGTTCATTCTGATAAAAGATGCCATGATCTTAAAAAAGCCCCTCACAGTTAAAACCTTATGGACTTTAGGTTTCAGGGACGAGGAAGCATGCAGAGCAGTTTTTAATGTAATGGATTGTTTAAACTTCAAGGTTTCCAGATAAATAGTGATAAATAGTGTTAAATCATGTATGGTTCCGCCAAACCAGTCTCAAAACTCAAATTTGCTATTTTGAAAAAGCAATTGATTGAGAGTTATTCAAACTTCTCACATACTGAGAAACTGGTTTATCACCTTGCTACATTTCTGAATATTGGACTGCCATCTCAATCAGACACAACCTGGAAGACCTTGCATTTACACCAAATTTTCTGTCACTCCTACCTGCCAGCAGGCACAACTCTGTCCTACTAAGATGGCAATAACTGTTCATTTTATGATTCATCTCATATTAACATGGCCAGCCTCTTAGAACTGGTGTTTCTTTGTCACTAATGATTCCAGGAACTCGATTTCACCTGCTAAGTAACACAGCCCATCCAGCTTTGCAAATCTCCTCTAATGCAACAGTGATCCGCCTTCCTGAAAAAGCCAAATTCACTGGGTGAGTAGCAGCATGATGAGCAGGATCACCCTGTGGGGTTCAGGATGAGCCCCTCACTCTTATTTATGCCTTAGGTTTCTTTCATATGGCACTAGCTAATTTTATAGAACTGAATTGTTTCAGTCATGCAGCCCCTGGACTTTATGTGATTGACCCCCACTTCAAAGATATTGCAGTAGCATTGAGGTAGATGGTGGGAAGAGTTCAGTGTTGCCAGAAAGTCAAAGGCAGTGGTACCTCCTGAGACTTCTGGGTTTGCCTCAGTCCATGGTGACTGTTTAATCCTTCAGAGCACTTCAGCCTCAAAGCAATTTGTTGCTGCCTCAAGAAGGCCAGATTTGTGGGCCTATTTTTCAATATATTGTGGCTGAAAGTAATCCATCTTCCATACTTTGTTCCTCTAGTGAGGACATTATTGGTAATGTTCTCCAAAGCATTTGTGGCTTTGGAGAACTAGGAAATACTCCTGGGATACGCTTAGAAGAGGAGTACCAGATTAACTCCATCCATTGCAAACAGGATGTTTTTAATTTATTTTTTCTTAACATATTGATATCAGTCCCATCACAAGCACATGTTCCCTTGTGTAAGTTGTGCCATGCTGATATGGCTTCTTAAAAGGTAATGAGCTATTACTGTCTTATGAACTATTTTTACTGCTACAGTTGAACACACACAAGATGTTTGTCACTGTGTCTACTTTAAATAATCATACTTTCTAGTTTGAACAAGCTTTCTAAATTTGAGATCCATTTTTTGCCTCCAAAGTCATCTTTTCCATCTTTTGCTTGCTTGTCATGGTTTACCCTGAGTTATATGAAGCCAAGTCCTGTTTTCATATAATTTTGGGTTAATTTGTACGGTTTTACTCCTTAAGATGACTCCATCTCAGTGCAAAGATTAAATTACTCTCAGTGACAACATTCAAGTCTTTCATAAACCCCTGCAGTCAGAAGAACACAATGAAATCTATTAGTAATTCTAGATGATGCTGCATGACATGACTGAAAGAAATATCAAACCAATATGGTTGGTCCACTGGCACATTCACTTTACTGTATGTCCCTTCCACAAACAGGTTTCCTTCAGTCCTGGGTGAGCTGCTGCCTGCTCAGGGACATCATTACTGGGAAATCATTGTCTCTGGCTGCAGAAGGTACAGGATTGGGATTTGTTACAAGGCAATATCACAGAGCAGCATCCTGGGGATGAGTGATATTTCTTGGTGCATGCGGTGCTGTCCTACACAAACCAGGTAAAGCTAAGTCAGTCTAGCTGCTTGAGAAGTTACTTGTTGTTCACATAAATAAAGCTAGCCAGCTTCAAGGATCATGAGCAGAAAGGATTGTTCTGTTTTCTTTCTGCAAATTTGGGTAATAAGAAAAGGATACTTGGGTGACACTGGGTTTAGTGTGTGATGTCCCTGCCCATGGCAGGGGAGAACTTAGTGATCTTAAGGTCCTTTCCAACCCTAACTATTCTATATTTCTAAGATACTAGAAAGGAGCTTTATACCTCCTCTTAATTAAAATAAAATAAAAAAATCTTATATAGTAACTTAAAAAATAAAATTAATCACAAATTAATTAGACCACATTAATAAAGACCACTTTACCACCCCTCACCCATTCAGTGAATAAAATTTAAAAAACTAATTTGCCACTGCTTCGTCATTCCAGATTCATATCCTGAACTGCTTCACAAAATCCTACCAAGTGTATTTATTTCCATAAATGCAGTCTTTTAGAATCTATTTCCACCTTCAGGAGATGTCAAACCTCCTCAGGGAATGCCTTCTCTTGCCTTGTTCTGCACAGTGATAGGCAGTCAGCAGTCACCGTGGCAGGACTGCAGGACCACTGCGGTGGTGTAGGTAGTCTTCATCAGGCCAGTGCCTGCTCGGAGGTTTGTGAGACATAACCCTGTTAATTGTTTAAAAATGCTTTTGATTCAAAATAAGTGGTTCTTTTTAGTGTGAAATCATATAGATGCATGAACATAACTAGCTAAATGAAACATCTGAGATACAAAAGGTTTTGCCAAAGCAGAGTTCATGTTTAAATCCCCACAAAGATATGTAATAAGAAAGATATAGATGAATATGATTACAGCAAGTCTGCTTTTACCATAAGAGTCCAAAGATGCCCAGTGAAATGGCAGACAGAGCTTTGAAGCAATGCCGCATTCTCTTTGCTTACATGCTGAGCAAAATGCTGTTGCCACATGATAGGCTGCTTGATGTGTCCACCTGTTAATAGGTGGGAATTAAGCTGTAGGTTATTTCTGGCAAATTGCCATTAAGAGGCTCACTGTATTCTGGTTTCCATTTTCCCACAGCTTTCTTTATAGATTTCTTCACAGTGGTGTGATGAGCGATGTTCGTGTGACAGAACACCCAGCCAGGATTGGCATCCTGTTGGATTACAGTGGCAGCAGACTGTTATTCTTCAATGCAGAGAGAGGACTCGTGCTGTTCACCGTCAGGCACAAATTCACTGATGCTGCTCACCCAGCCTTTGCCCTGGAGAAGGCTGGAGTGCTTACTCTGTGCACAGGCATGGAGCTGCCAGAGTTTGTGAAGCACAGCTAATCCCCTCCTTCACACTCTCAGGAAAGCTGTCAATTACAGTGTCAGGGGACAGGGAGGGGAAGAGGGGTGCCAGGGCAGGATGTCCAGTTTTCACTGATGAATACTACACACACAGCTCTCCCCAGCATCATCAGTAATTGTAGTTAGTACTCGGCCACATAATCACCCTGAGCCTGGCAAGAAAATTGTGTCCTTCAGATAAAGGAGCACCTAGTGATATACACAGCAGTACTTTTAAGGGGATAAACAAGTGTTGTTAGATATAAACATGAAGCAGGGGAAATGTACTTTCCCTGTGAAAATAATGATACTGCTAGCTGTCTTTTTAAAGTGTATGATGAGCCTGCGTATGAAATAAATGCATTTCTCACTGCAATATGTATGAAAGCCATCATTTCATCATTTGCCAGGACAGTCAAAGGTGGTGTTTGAAAACTGTGCAAAGATTTCAACAACTGAAACATTCTGCTGGTTAATATATTTTGTGTTATTGTTTGCCAACCTTTTAAATGCACAAGTTAAGAAAACTTGGAAACTTAGAAACCTTCATGTTTATAAAATGGTATGTCCCAGCCTGGTCTTCATATCAGTCATACAAAGCGTGAGTTTACAACACCTACCTGCACACAGCAGACTAACAGACAGTAACCTAACTGTGTCAGCAAGTATCTGTACCTGTGAATACCTACTCAGGAAACACATGTATGAGGAAAGTTAAGAGTAGTGGTAAAAGTCTTCCTCTATGTTTTTCAACCTCAGTTTGTTGGGTAAGTGGTTTTGATGGCGCTGCCACATGGGACCTTAGAGAACAGACAAATTACCAGCGACTTGTGTGGATCACTCTTTTTCCATCGTTGGTTTTTACCTTTACACTCACAGATTTGATGCTCCTAATGTCAGGCTTCTGGACATTTTCCTGTGTCTGCCCTGCTTTCTCTTTTTATTTAAACTACCATTGGCATCAATCACAGCAGCAAGGTGCAGTGTTTCAGGGCTATCAAAACAGGCAGGCTGAAAATGGTTGACTTCACAGAGGAATAGGATGCTGATTTTTCCCCTTGGCTTTCTCAAAACATTTTTCTAAGTAGTTCACACATAGGTGGTACAGCACTCTTCTTGCCTGCCCCAGGGCTGAATGCACAAATGCCAGTGGTGCTGAAGAGCTCCAGTGAAATGGGGGGAAATTAATCTTAAGGCAGGCAGGCAATGCTTTTCATGCTGTGCCTGCTCTGGAGATTACTGCCGCAGGGGAACTGCGCTCCTGGACTTATTTCTGAGCTCAGCTGAAGAGCTGTACTCTCCGAAGTAAAGCAGATTTCAGGATCCTTATGGAGACAGTTTGCTTCTAACAAGAGGATTTAAATGAGCTACAGGAAAGCTTCTGCTTTTTATGCTGAGAAGAGGTGCCTGCTGCTGCTGTTTAATTTATGATTTAACACCACCAAGGCATGTGCTTGCTGCTTCAGCCTGCTATATGCTTCATGTCCTAAAGAAGTCACACTCCACACTGTTGTATCAGACTCAGGTGAAATGGTTCAGGCAAGATAAACAAGATCCTGTGACCATTTATTTTAAGCCAGAGCTCTTTTCTGGCATTTCAATTAAAGAGTGCCAGTTCTGAGTCCTTGCCAGGGAGAGAGTGGAATGAAAAAGCAGGGTACTGCCCTGTTGGCTCAAGTGAGTGTTTTGTAGAGGTGTGGAGGATGGTGAGAAAAATGTCCAGGATTAGCTTGGAAAGGAAGACAGAAAGGGTATTGGGGTAGCATTAGCATGAAGGCTGAGGAGGAGAAGGCAGAAAGCTCACTCAAGCTGGAAGCTCACACAGAGCAGATGGTGGTAAACTAAGAGGCAGGTCAGTGGTGCTGGCAGGGTGCATTCCTCAGGCTCCCATAGCCAGTGAGCTCACCTCAGGTTTGGTTACCTCCAGAGCTTAATGTGGTGTTTTAAACTAAACCTAAAAATATCCCAGCACTGGGGCAATTTTATCTGCATTCTCCTCACTTTGGTTACTGCTAACCCAATGTGGGATTGTTTCATGGGTACAAACATGATGTATTGCCAAGGGAACAGTAAGAAGGTAAGCAAAATGACATGAAATTATTTAGGTGGCTTTTTTCAATGAAGGAAAGAAGCAACTACCTTGCTGAAGGCAACCGTGTATTAGTAAATAGTGGTTTTAACATGAAAAGTGAAAGCTTTGTCTGTTGTAATGCATTATCACTCAGGCACTACTACAACATTTGAGCTTGACAAAATGTTCTTATTAGAGGCATCTCATCCTTAGAAATATTTGGTTCATTTTGAAAAGCTGCCTAACTCTTTTTTTCTTGATAATTGTTGTATAAGATTCAGTTTTAGGTTGGGCAGCATCAAAAATTGTATTTACTGTTTATGTGAAAGCTGGATAAATTATTTTAAATTGAAAATGTCACTCAAAGAGCCAAAACAGAATTCATGTGAATGTCTAAATCTAGCCTGCATTAATCTATTTGCAATGAAGAAATGCCAAGGGAGAATATCCTGTTCAGAGAGATGACACAGAGTGCACACTGAACAAAAAACAATATACAAGAGTTAAGATTCAGTACAGAAAGAAAATTCATATTAGTGAGGAAGCGGATCCTGAAAGCCACCGTTAAGCTGCTAAGACTTACAAAACATGGTGTAAACTCTGATGCCCTTGGAAAGCCAAGAGGTACATCTGCTATGATCTTTCAAATGCCTTGTGGACATGAAGTGGCACTAAGGTCAGAAATCCACTTTCCTGAAGGTATCTGTCTATAGAGGCTTGAATTTACAGTGTGATCCATATGACTTTGCATTCATGTGAACTGAGATTTCAAGGTTTGTTTCATTAATTTTTTTTCTGGCCATCCATAGTTTGTAGCCATATATACTACAGAGAAAGACAAAAACCTCCCAGTCACTGTATTTTTCTTGTGCTTCATGAATTTAGAATTTAGAAATACCTCAGAAACAGTGTGACTTATTTTTCAGCAATGTATGTCAGTTAGCTTGGCTGATAGTAACTAAGACTTTATGCAAATGCTGACAGGCTTGTGTGGTATGTGTAGAGAGTCTGGTCATCAGTCCATGTTTAGATCTACACAGAAATTTATTCTAAGGGTTACACAAAGAACTGTAAAAAAATTAGCCAGTAATATTTATTTTCACTCCCCAAAAGGCAAAAGTACAAAAGCTGATGCTTAACACTGTAAATATTGTTAATAAACATTTGGACTGAGCAGAAACACATTGCATTAAAAGGAACAATTTCATTTCAGCAGGTTTCAGTTAAGCTCATAAACCCTTCCACACTGAGACAAGAACATAGGCCTGACTGTGAGAAACATTAATTTCTACTGTCAAAATGGTGCTGAACTGGGATATTGCTAGTATTGATCCACAAACCTCACTTAGGTCTTTCTGCTCCAGAGACAGTTTAATGTTTCCACACGTCAGGCAGAGGAAATTGGCAATGTGTCTGCAAACCACAGCTTGTGTGGTGCACGTGTATGCAGGCACAACTTTGGTTTTCCACTAGCTCCTTTAGAAAGGGAAATGTCACTGAAATATAATGGTTTGTACTGAAAATGGTCTAGTGACACCTTATTTTAGAAATAGGTACATTAAACTCCACACATACACTGCTGTGGAACTTAATTACATGTTATCACTAAACCTGTTATCACTAAGACATAGACCCAGTAAGGCACATTACCACTAAATTGTTGCTAAAGCCACAGTACTGGGATATTGTCTGTGATATCCATGTGAAATATCATTTCTATTAGCACTGCAGGGTTTTCAATAGATACACAAAGATGGATTTAAGAATGTGAAATTATGATTTTTTTAATAATCCTCATTTCAGCATAATAAATAGGACTTCTGCAGTGTTGAGGTTTAAATTGGATTTGAAAAATCACATTCTGTGGCAGAATCACAATTCCAGTACTGTCATTTTGCTGATGGACTCAGTAGCTATCAAGAAACTCGGTACGCTCAAATAGTCACACAACTATCAAGGAAGTGATAGCATCTCCTACACTTCCAGCCTTGTGCTGTGGAAGAGAGACTGAACTCAAAAACTTTGAGTTTGTCCAATTATATGCCATAGTGGAAAATACCATTGCTGACCAGAGACCACTCCACAGCACAGTACCTGGAAGCTAGTGTGGCTTTTAATGCTGGGGCTAGCAAAAGGAGACCTGTATCTGAGCATCACTTCATATAACCTAGCCTTCTAAAGTTGTAAAAGTCTATCATCCCACATCACTTCATAAGCCTGGCTCAGAAGGCACAACTCTTATTTTCATATTCACCACAGAGAACTACATTTTGCAGTAAAATTAACAGAGATTAATTTACCTAATTCTGTAGCTGTCTTTTAGATACATGTCTGTATGCTTTCTGGTATCTTTTAAAACAAAAGAAAAATACAGAAAAAATTGTAACTGCAGAATGAGAAAGACAACAAAAGAAAATTGCTGAAAAAATATAGCTCTAAAATGACAAAAAAAAAGTAGCAAATACAAATAAACTCCTATTACATTGTAACAATAGTGGGAGGTTTGCTCCTGCTCCAACAGAATCCACTATTGTTGATGTCCCACACTGGCTACCAGTATCATTATCTTTACACATTAAGGCTATTTTTATAAAATCTATATTATTAAAAATACTACATTCAAGATGTGCCACTAGCACTATAAATTACTATTAAATGACTTGAGAAGTAATCTATATCAATATTTAACATACCAAGTGAGGGGTTTCCTTTCAAAGCAAAGAGAATGTGTTAAAAGTTTTCTGTGGTCCAGGCACAGCAGACCTATACAGAATCACATATTAATAGCTTGCCCAGATACAGAAAAAGCATTACTTTCTGGAGTACAGAAGCATAGTTTGAAAGTTAAACCAGGACTTAAGCTCTCTGTGTCACCCAGTTAAGAAAGCTCAAGTTTAAAGTTGCATTTTTTAGTTCGGGGCCATATATTTCTATTTATGCTTCTGCAATAGAAACTGATGCTATGTTCTGCAATTGCAATGCAGCAAGACTCAGATTTGCTGCATGGCACTGCAGTTATTTCTGCACACATTCAGTAAGTTCACTGGAGCCTGAATGAGTTGGGCTTGCTGATCACATGTGGCTCATTTGGGCAGTTAAAGAGCAATAAATGAGACAGTTTCTCAAAGTGCAGGATTCCCAGAATACCTGCATATCCATTGTGTGAAAATGCCACCAGCTTTTCTTCTAGTTATTCTTCCACAGCTGCTGCATACTGGGAATACCCACAGAAGGACCATAACTGTTAGAGTGCACCCAAAGAGTATTTCTGCTTCAAGAAACATTCATGCTAGAAGAGCTGACTTTGCACCTTAATCATGCTTGATCTTCTGCTTGAGTTAACAGGACAAATGCAGGTAGGTCACATTCACTTTATTAGAAAAAAAAACAATCAAAAAACCTCAAAAGAAGTTCTCCAGTTACTGAACTGAGTACCATGTGGTTGCACTCTACTGTAAAGAAGCATTTTTTGTTTTTCTACCGAATTCTTGCCTTCTAATTCTTAATCTTTAAAAAAGCCAGATCTCTGCAAACAGCAAAACAAGGTACAAGAAATCCCAAGTAGTTATACAGAGCTCTGTCTTAGTAATTCACTTTTAGATTGTTCATTTTGAAACAAGAGTAGAAATAATTTAGGGTCTTCACATTAGTGAAACTCTTCCCTTAACTAGTATAGTTTTGATCTTGAGTTAAACACATTGGCTTTAACCTTCCAAACTTAAGAGTATTCTGACCATTATAGATAAGTATCTGTTTTAAGGTAGCACACATGCTCTGGGCATATACCACCTTGAAACTGCAAGGCAGCTCTACTATCTGCAGTGCAGTGGTTATGAAAGCCATTAAAGATTATGAAGTAATGGTTGCAGGAAAAGGCATTGTGGCTGTAACATTTAAGAGAATGCTAACAAAATAGAAAACCCATGACTGGCACCACCTATGTGTAGACAACAGGGTGTTAGCACAGGAAAGCAAAAGCATGGAGATGTTATAGAGTCTTCACACAACAAAGGTGTGAATGCTAACTTTTACGCACAAAGAAAGGAGCAAATATGCAAGAAATATATGCTGGATGTTAGGACCAGGGTCTTACTTTGTCAACCTGTAACAGATGTGTAATGGCGTGTTTAACTCGTCTTTTCAATGTACAATTAACCAGACTGTATATGAAACCAATGGATTGCTTATGCGCAGACTCGCAGCACTGAAATGAATCCAGAATGACAGTTCCCACGCTATGGCTTGACGTAGTCTGGTTCCCTGGATACCCCCCGCACTTGAGAGCTGTGGAACAGCTGTCCTTGATTCACCACTAGCTTCAGCTGAGGCTTCCAGTCTGCTTTGTAGAAAAAAGAGAATTAAACCAACACACACAAGGCTAACCATAAGAGGAAAGGCAGATGCTGCAAGCAGGACCAGTTTCGTCAGGACTGCCACCAAGGGAGCTGCTGAAAAGGACCATGATGCTGGAGGCAGTTGTACTTTCTTAGTCCCAAAGAGGTGCAGCAGAGTAAACTGTGAAACCACTCCTCTCAGCCCATGGCTTCTATAGTTAAAGGAACAAAAAGACAGTCATGACAAAGGGCAAGTTTCAAATCAGGTGACAGAAAGAGTACAGAATATGCTGGCACATGAAAGAGCTGTTCTTCATGAAGCAGTAACTCCTAACCACAGCCAAAAATGGTAGCTGTGGTGTGCACTCACCTTACAACAATTTTCAACAGCTATGTAATTCTGGAAGAGTACAATTATTGTTCTGCAAGTATTACTGAAATTTGCACAGTCCATCTTTGACAAATAGCCTGGGTTTTTGTTTGTTTTTTTGGGGGGTTTTTTGTTGTTTTTTTTGTGTTTTTTTTTTTTAATTAAAAACTGCTTCATATATAAGTTCTTCACTTTCTGTATTCAGCCAGGACTCTGTAGTCTCTGAGGTGTGGAAGGTACTTGTACCATGAATCCATGCCAGATCTAGTACAGCAGAGTACACAATATATCATCCCCCCTCAGTGATGCCTCCTTGGCTACCAAAGCCTGTTTGGTTGGCTCACCACTGTGGTAAGTCACCTGATAGCTTGTTGAATACTTCTTTCCTGAATTACCCAGTATGTGATTACTTCTTACTTTTAAAATGTTTAGACTCTGCTGGTATTGTCCTTGCACCCACCAAGAGTAACTTCTATAACCAGTACATACAACAGCTACAATAAGCAAGCTAGCAGCCATAGCAAGTATCATGTTTTCCTCTCATTTTTCCTGCAGCCTATAGTGACACACTGAATTCTGGTTTTGCAAGTGTCTAATCCAGTGACTGCAGGAGTGTAAGAAGTGCTCTCACTTTCTCCTACTTTAGTCTACAGAGTCAAAGTCTGCATGTACGTGAGTACATCATACAAGTATGGCTTCACAAGAAGGACTGGCAAATTTTTAAAACACTTTTTTTCTCTGATCTCACTCCTGGAATGACTCTGGTGCCCCCAGTAAGTATTAGGGCAGTTTTATGCCAGCACACTAGTTTTCATAGCTGAGGTTGAGAGGAAAGGTATTTCATTATCAGAAAAATGGGCTGTGTAGAACCAGTGGAGAACAGCAGAAGACAGGGCAACACTTCTGAGTCACATAATTGCAAGTTACCCATTAACTCGAATGACATGGGTCTATATCTTTCATTATATACCCTGCTTTACAAAACAGTGCCATTCTCTCTTGAATCCCAAACACTTAAAAGATCGGTGCTCTGATCTTCACTGTGTTCCCACGAACGTGAACACCCGCCCCGTCAGAGCCTCCAGGTCGTAGCCCCGGACGGGTGCCTCTGCCAGGCCTGCCGGGCGCTCCCCCGCATCCTGCCGGGCGGGGGCGCCGGAGCGCCCTGGGGCTGCATCAGCCGGCGGCCGTCGGAGGCGGCCCGCAGAGCCCCTGCTCCTCCTCGCGGGTCCGGGAGTACTGGGCCTTGGGCGCAGGTGGTTGCGCCCCAGCGGGGACCTGCTGCGCAGGTGCGCCCTGGTCACGGGCCTCGGCGGGCGGGCGGACGGGCTCACCACGTACTCCTGGTAGTCGTCGTCCGCCCGCACCGTGTGCAGGACGCGGTCGAAAGGCCTCCTGCAGAGGGGGCACACCGCTCTCCTGACGGCCCACTGCTGGATGCAGCCGAAGCAGAAGCTGTGCAGGCACCCGTCCACGTAGGCCGCATCGCTGATGTTACTCATGCAGATGGTGCACAGGACGTCTGCCACTGCTTCCTGCCTCCCTGCCCGCTCCAGCCGGCTGCTGCCAGCCGTCATGGCAGAGCTGCTCTGCTGCAGGCCCTCCTCAGGACCCGGCACCATCTCCTGCAGGGAGAGAAGTTCAGGGCTTTCCTGGTGCTAGCAATGGAAACGGAGAGGAAGACCCAGAAAGCGGTGGGACAGGGGGTAAAGGGCCTTCCAAAGTGGCAGAAGAAGCAGCGCTGGGGACCGCCAGCCCCAAGGGCTGCCCTCCCGCCCAGCCTGGCCCCCTCAGCTCTCCTCAGAGACGCTGCCCAGAGTCCCCCACTCCTCTGCCTCTCCCAGACAACCCACACGACTGGAGCTGGAACTGGGTACCTGAAGGAGGTGGTCAGGAAATGCAGAGGAACTGGCCAAGAGTCCTCAGTCCTGCCCAGTGCCACAGACAGCTGCGTGTGGGACACAGAGCCCCCCAGCCGCACAAAGCTCTGCACAAAAGCAGCGCTTCAAGAGCAGGTCCACGGTCCTGGTGGACCACCAACACCCCAGGTCCTTTTCTGTATAGCTGCTGCTGTCACCAGTGTATACTGGCTCTTACTCCTCCCCAGGGGCAGGAATTTGCAATTGTCCTTGCAGAAGTTTTGATGTTCCTTCCACTTTATCACCTTCTCCAGCCCTCCAGGGTCCCTCCGCTTGGCAGCCCAAGCTCTAGCATATCAGCCTCTCCTCACAGTTTAGTGTTAACAACCTTGCTAATGAGCATATTCTGAGATATATATTATAGGATTTATTCTGCCTCCTCATCTAATTCATTAATAAAGGCATAAAAAGATATTGGACCCAGTATTGAGCCCTGGATTAGTTACCATCTTCTAACTACATTTCATGTCATTTATTGTCATGCTGAATCCATCTGCCTAAGCTCTCAACAAAAGTCTCCTCTCTAACCCCTTCTAAAAACCCTATTTTAAGCTTCTGCAGTAAAATTAGTACCATATAATGGAAACTTTGCTTGTAATCACATCTCAGTAGGATGTTTGAGCTTCATTATGACATTCTGGTGAGGCAGATCCTCAAAATTCTGTGGAGGTCTAGTGCCCACACAGTTACTGCTTAGCAACCAAGAGCTTCTTCAGGAGAAAGCTAATCTTTTGCAGCCTGGGAACTGGTTGCTGTGACTTACACTGAAGAAAGAGGAGAGCTGAAACTGTAAGGTGAGTGGCTTTCAGCACATTCATCTCCAAGAAGATACCAATGGCTTAATTCCTCATATGATGATCTGTGTCACTATCTGATCTAAGCACATCTCAAAGCCTTGAAGATTTCCCCAATGTTCTGGGGCCATAAGGAAGGGGTCACTTCTTTCCTCAATAAGATTATTGCTTATAGTTCTGCCCTGTGTCAGAATCCAAGCTGTTCTGAAAGTGTTCTCTTTTATACACTACAATTTATTCATTTTCTCAGCCCGGGTACCATTAACCCAGCCTTGAGAAACATTGGCCATGCACCCAGTGAGGAGCTGGAGTCAGCTGACTCACACTACTTGCTTGGTGTAGTGGGGGTCTCCCACCTGACCTATAAAATTACCACAGAATACCTGCTCCATAAGGTGCAGTGTCTACTGATCTTCTTCTAGGGCTCTTTCACTGCCATGAAAACAAGACACTGTACATGAAATGGAGACAGAAGTTAAAAATGTGCTTCTTTGCTGTGGTTCATATATTCTTGATGTTAAAAACTGGCTCTGAATTTCTGATAACATTCTAGCTAACTCATGTCACACTTCTCATTTTTTTCTGTCATTTTCATTGTCCTTTAATAGGTCCATTTTGGTGTGTGATTTATTTTGCTCTAACACTACTTAGGGTCCTTTCTGTAAATATTAAGAAGTTGCCTTGGAATTCCTTCTATAAATATTGAGGCAGTCTTAACCAGCATCTTATATGGTCTCTGTGGCAACATTTTGGAGCTATTTTTAGGCCCACAGTCTTGAAGGTTGGTGTGCAGAATTCATCATCTCTTTGCTCCAGGAGATTTTCTTGCCCAATAGAATTTTAAATTCTGTAACCTCTTTGACAAGCAATCTGGTACTTGGTATTCCTTATGGCTCCAGTTTTTAACTTGTGCCAAGTGTAAATGTTCCTTGCTATGAGATAAGCACTGACCTTTCTCACAAGTGGCATGCAAAAACATCTATTTCCTTCTAGTTTGCAGATTTTGCATTGTTGTGTCTCTGCTCAATCCTTGCCTAAATTCAATTTTTATTCAACTTTCTCAAAAGTTATATTTTCTACACGTCTGAGCAATGACTTTTCCTTCTTTAGATGCTCTCCAACTACTCTGCTTTTTTTGTGGTTCTGGCTTTTTTTGTTTGGTTGGGGCTTTTTAATACCATAATACAAGAATTTCTGCCTGATATAAGAAAGAGTCCATCTAGTACAGAGTCAAGAAGAGTTTTTTTCCTTAAGTCTTTCTTACATTTATTTACCCTCACAAAATGTTTGCCTTTTGTCCAATAGAGCAATATTTTTTGGCTACAGAGCCATTGCTGTAATACTGCTGCAAAACAAATCTTTCCTACCCTGTGCATGTACAACTATATATTCTTACCTAAGTTCAGATAATTTGTTCTTGTTCCTCAGGATTTTCACCCTCTTCCTGTTGTTAGGGTAGTTTTGGGCTCCACTTCTGTCTTCCAACAGCCTTTTGTCACTGTGACTGTCACCAGGCTCATGTGTAGGTTTCTGTGCCAGCATCCAGACCATTAGAGTTGCTCTGGAATGGTAGTGGACTCACAACTCTCCTGACCTCCTTTTCCTACTTGTTACAGTAATCCTTCCATCTGTGTCTTTTGGAGATGAGAAACACTTATTTTTCCAATAAATAGTTTGTAAATAACAGGGTTTTTTTCCAGAGCTGTTTTGTTGATGTCTCTGGTCACCTATTGTCCGTAAAGGGGCAATGTATTACAAGAAGAACAGAAGTCTTGAAATTAATGGAAGTGTAGTTAAGGACCCAAGATTAGGTGTGTCATTACTTTTTCCACTGGAGTGTCTGTTTTCCTTCATCTGATAAGGAGTTTGAAGGATCCCAGCCTTATGGTGTTACTGTTTTAAAAGACGTTATTACATCTGATGGGTGTTGAGAAATTAATTTTTGTTCAAATGTGGCCTTCAGTTAAGACGGTTGTGCTGTGTTTATCTTTTGGTTTGCTCTAAAGACTGAGTAAAACATATTTGCAAGTAAACAGGGCAAAATTGTTTTCCTTTCCAGTGTGCCATACCAAGAACTAGTACAAAAATACTGCTCATCTGAAACTATATGATTTTGGAAAAAAAAACTTTAGCAGAGATTACAGGAGGAATATTCTGTCAGCTCACTGACAGTTCATCTACTTTTATGGTCTCACAACAGTGCTCTGCATAGAACTGGCAGAGGGAAAGATAATTTTACACCTCATATTGGACTTTGCCATTCTTGGGCCAACCTGATCCTTCACATAAAATAAAGAAACCTTGTGGCCAGATGCTATCAGTACCCAACAGCTGGGATTAGACAGAAAATGATATTCCAGTGAATAGGAATTTCCTTTACTTGTACTGCAGCTTTGGGAGTGTGTTACAGCAGTGCACTGCCAGAAGCACTCTGGTTTGTGGCATCCAGGGCACCTGCCTGTGCTAGACACAGCTCTTTTTTTTTTTTTTTTTTTTGTGGTACTAAATTTGTAGTGTGGTCCTGTGCATGTCACAGTGATGTGCATTCACCCAGTTATTTTATATCATTTTGTCAGCAGACATCAGTGATCATTCTCTGTCCTGAAAAGCATGTAGTGATAAGCAAGAAAAGACACTATGTGACAGTTCCAGAAGGAAAATCATGCAGAGAAGACCATATAAATCACACCCTCTTTTCTGCTGGATACTGACTGAAACATCTAAGGAATTGTCAGTATCCAGATCCACATAGCTGAGGACAGTGCTTGTGAATGGAACACAAGAAATTGCTCCTGTTAAGCAAGTCTCTAATACGTTTTGGTTGGTTCCAGCTGCTGTCATCTGAGAGTCCACTTTGAGCAGATTTTTGGGGGTATGGTAAAGTTTCTGAATGCATGCCAGAAACCGTAGCAAAAAATACCTTCACTGTGTTAATGACTGAAGTCAGCGTCTACAGAGGCCAGGTTCCCTATACCATTTAAATACCAGGCAGTGTGAGTCACTCCTGATCATCTCTTTGGGAAAAAAAAATGTTCCTTTGCTGAAAGATAGAATGATGAGGAGTGACCTCACAATTATTCTGCCATTTTGTGGGGTTGGTAGTCATGGTGTGGAACATAGCACATCTTCTCTAGGCTTGGGATGAGCCATCTGGCAGTCTACTCTTTTATGCCCCAGTGCTGCAGGTGCATAAAGAGATATTTCAGTCTTCATGATGCTGTCCTTTCCCCTCTGCACAGCCTAAACCTTTTTTTTTATGTCCCTTGTCCTTTATAGGCAGCAGCAGCTACCACCAATGGAGTTCTGGTCTATTTCTCCATTTGAGTTTTCTCTTATGCCACTTCTTCTTAAATGTGTCACAAAATCCAGGCCAGGCTCTGTGCTGACAGAATTTCAGTCCTTTGGAAGAGATGGTAGATTCATATTTGTGCTGCCTAGTCTGAACCTTTAGCCCCAGTAGAACATTATGTAGGTAGTTAATGCTTCTTGGTTGGCTTCACATACAGTCACACACATCCCTGCCTCCCACCTGTGCCTGGGACAGTGGGCCCCAGGAGATCCCTGTGTGGGGTTTTGTAAACTGCCCCCACCACACCTCTACTTCTGCTATGGCTACAGCAAGCCAAAACAGAACAAGCACTGAAGTCCAAAGGTGTATCCTTAAACTCTTAAGTGTATACAGTCTCACTGCCTGGCCACACAACCCCTCACTTGAACATATTCTCTGATTTTTAATATCAAATATATGTTTAAAATTAGAACTAACAAGAAGACTAAGGAAATGGAAGAGGGAGATAAAGTGATTTAAAGTTCTAAAACTGAAAAGATTTTTCTCTTATGAGTTTGATATGCAGAACAGATGGTCCTCAAAAAAAAAAAGTTCAGGCAGA
This sequence comes from Melopsittacus undulatus, assembly GCF_012275295.1. Taxonomy (NCBI): domain Eukaryota; kingdom Metazoa; phylum Chordata; class Aves; order Psittaciformes; family Psittaculidae; genus Melopsittacus; species Melopsittacus undulatus. The sequence continues at coordinate 24,219,782 of NC_047557.1, read as the reverse complement.
AGAAAGGAGCCTAGAAGGAGGCTGTATCCTGCTCCCACTGCACTGAGACCATAAACAGCTGAAAGGCTAATCAATTGATCAATCAAATGCCAATCCCTTAGTGGTTCTGTCTGCAGAGAAAAGACAAAACTGTTCTGTTTTTTAATTCAGAGTTCCTTCTTTTCAGATAGTTTTTCTTTCTCTGTAAGCACTGTGCAAGAAAACCGTATCATGTGACACTGAAACACACTGTCAATTGGAAACCTTAGCCAGCTTGCTTAGGACATATTTTTATTAATATTCTAACTGTGCAATAGCTAGACGATTTGATGTTGTAATGGGATTGTTCCTCAAGTGAAGCAGTGAAGAACAAAAGGCAAATAGTAAGATCTAATCTTTTCTTTACCCTAATATATTTCTATTTTCAGCCCTCCAGATATTTGCTATGCAGGTCAGTGTGATTATAAACAGCTGAATTGTTTTTCTTCAGAGATTGCTCTATAAAGCTCAGCTGTTGTTAATTAAAACATTAGGCTCTGTAATTTAAAAGCCATTAAAATGGGTTTGACCTGTAAGAAATTAGTCTGTTTTAAAAAACTAGTATTTATTTCCCCCCCCCGCCACTCCCTTCCAACACTGCACAAGCAGTAACTGAAGGACCAGTAATTTCTTCAACTCTGCTAAATATTTCTTGAAGTCAGCCTATTACCTCCCTTTGTGGGGACAAGAAAATTTATCAAAGCCCTGAATCATCTTGTCTTATTTTTCTTCTGTACTCACAGCTCTCTTAAGTGGCTTTCTAATCAACTGGGAATCATTTTGAAAGTGGAAGCCAAGCAAGTGGTTCTCCTGTGCTCCATTTTTATTTCAAGTAATTGGGTTATTAGCAATTTATACTGTCTTGGTCTCTTGCTGTTCGTTTGTGGCAGGTCTATGATAGTGTATTAACAAGGAGGGCTGCTTCTAGAACTATTATTCAAAGCCCATTTCAGACCGAATTGGTTAAAAACTTAATGTTTACCAGATGCCAGAAGGAGAATACTTTAAGGCATTTCCTCTTAAATAAGGGTTTGGCCCCTTCATCTTAAAATCAAAGGATGCTTTCTCAAAGCAAATGCTTTCTGTTCCAGCTTTGGTATTGTGTTTTGTACTGTCCCTTCCACGTTTTTTCATTTGGCAGTACTGTAATTACAGGTCAGCCATGGACACATGTTCAGCTGAGCCAAAGGACAGAGCATGAAGCACAAGAGTCTTGTTGAATTTTCAAGAAGTGTTTTTCATGGGTGATTATTCTGTTCTCTAAGCCTAAAAATTCCATGAAATTACAAGGCTCTGCTTTTTCTGATTGCTTCTGAACCACTATGACAGTGATTTCAAAAGGGAAAAAAACAGAACAAGTTCATTCCAATTGCATTACAAACAAGGGAATGACCTCAGAGTTTTATCTAAAGGGGCATCTGTCAAATTCAGGCTGCAGCCATTCCAGAAACAGCCATTCAGAAACTGCTCCATCTCCTCTGCAGAATAAGTCCCCTGAACTATAAAACCATGTTCTACCTATGTGTAACTTCACCTTTTTACTTTGTTGTTTCTTGGTGTTTACAGTACTTTGTATAAATATCACCTCCTCTGCAGAATCAGTCCTATCACCTATCTAATCATCTATATCACCTTCATGGCTTTGTAAGATCTGACTTTAACAGACCTACCTCCTGGTTTATCCCCTGGTCAAAGGTAGACAGTATATTCCCATATGTTTACAAATCCTGTGAACAGCAGGCAGTTCAATAATTTTAAACTATGAAAAATAATTAGGAATTATCCAATTAATAAGAGCATTTCCCCAGAGGCAAAGGTAAAGGAAACTGGCTTTGCTGAAGAATAGGTTCTGCATGTTCTGTTCGTGGCTTTCATTCTTTGGCTGCTCCAAGTACATGTCTGGAAAGGGTCTTTTCTTCCTGAAAAGGTGCTGGAGATGACCTATTCAGGAACTGTACTTCAGAGCATTGTCACAGAAAGTTCTTGTATACTATAGATGTTCCCACCCTCCATACGTACTTGTATCTGTTACTGCTTTGTGATACCTCTGCATGAGGGAAGACCATTTTTTGTAATTGGAGTTGAATAAAAATAGCACTTCAATGTGAAAGATATTTTCTGGGTTTTAGAACATTTTGATTTCTGGAAACAGACCACCTGCTGCGTAGGACCCTTAAGTCTCCTAGCTAATAATCTTCTCTCCACTTGGACTAATTTTAGCTATTGCCACTTGAAACTTTTAATGGTTTCAGCCACCTACTGCCTTAACACAACTTTTCCAGCCACTCTCTAGCACTCTGCTTGTTCATATATCTGAAGATTATAAATAGTTTTATTTGGAAAATGGTCACTGGAGATGGAGGTGGAGAGACAGGAATCATCTGAGAGTAAATAGATTGTTAATTCCCTTCTGAGCACTGAGCTGCTGATTCATTCCCAATCAGTTCCCACACAGCCTGGGCTGAGTCAGCCCAGAGGGTGTTGAATAGTCAAGAGCAAAGACAATTCAGAGGATAATGGTTCTGCAAAGACCAAAACAGAAAAGTGATTCAGAAGGGGGAACTGAAAGAAGAAAAACACATACTGGAGAGAGGACAAAGGAAAAAAAAAGACAAAAAAAACCCAAACCTCAAAACCAAACCAACCTAAAAACAAAACAACAACAAAAAAAAAATAACCCCCACCAAGAAAAAAAAAGAAAGAAAAATAGACAAGCAACTTCTATGCTGCCACCTCTGTGAGAGAAGCAAAGGTGTTCAGGGAACTTACAGAAGAAACAGGTGAATGAAAGGAAAAGAGTGGATGGAAGAGGAGGAAAGACATTAAAAACCAAAAATAATAACAGAGTGAAATCATCTGAGGAGAGCCAAAAAGGAGAAAGGATGTAGGCAGAAAATGGGCTCAAAGCAGGAACAGTTTCAGATGTGTCTCAACCTAGCCACTGAATTTCCATCCACATAAGCATGCACATAAAAGCTTGCATCTTTAAATGTTATACCATGCATATCCATGGGTAGAAAGTAGAAGAAGTGGGAGACTACAGTCAAGGACTTTTTATTCCTTAGAGATCAAAGAGCATAAGACAGGGAAAAAAAAAAAAAAAAGAAAAAAAATTGTATGAGAAATGAGCATTCTAGAGACATGTGAACAAATTGGGAAGAACATTCACCCAGATTAAACCCATGCTTCTCCCTTTGGGTGTGCTGTCAATTCAGTGAAGATGGTGAAGCTCCTCATCTGAAGACTCTGAATAAACCTGTGGGAAATTTCTGCAACCTTTTGTTGCTCTGCTGCTTCAAAAAGTGCCCTAAACCTCTTCAGTCCTCATACTACCGTGATCTTAAATCTCAAGTTCAGTGCTGCAGCCTCTGGGCATACTTGGGCTAAGGACAGAGACTTGGCCACAGTAATATAGGATCTGGTTTTCTTCTTCTTAAAGCTTCTTATTTTAAAAATTGTTTGTCTATATTTAAATATTTGTATATATTTAAGGAGGCCATAGGGTAGTTTTATCAACACCAAAACAGGAGGTTGTTAGCAAGAGAATATATTGACTTGCTATTGGCAGATTTAATGCATAGTAATGGTTAAGATTTAGACACAAATAAGTGGCACTGATCCCAAAGCTTGAGGACAAGCACTTAAAGGCATGTTCATGGATGCACTGCCACCACTGTCTGTACAGAGCTATATGACCCACTTTATCGGGATGCCTAAGTTAGAAGTGAGTTTGCCCAGAGATGTGTGTGAGGTAAGTGGAGAAAGGTGGCAGCTGAGAATACGATTTTGCTTTCAGTTGGACCCATTTGTCCTCTGCACATTGCTCCAGTCCCTTTATTGAGTCAAAGAGCACTTGTATTCCCACCCTTATCACCTCAGAAAGATAGGGGGGGTATGAGCCCAAATCTGTATCCCTAATTTAAGTACTAAAATAGGTGTTCAGGAGAGGCTGTGCAAGTTCCTCTGAGAGTATATTTGTTACTTACATGAAAACAAGTTACAAGTAACTGTGATGTGAATGTTTGTGTAAAAATTAATCACACCTCATTTCTCTAGGGAGCTGAGATACACTCAGCATTGCCTCTTAGCCTGCTGTGTACTGCTCTAACTCCCAAACACTTTCCAGAACTGATGAAAAATAAAATTAACAGTTCTGGTGTATTGTCCATAATGCCACATTTTCTGCCAAAAGCATAGACTGGTATGATTTTGGTTGATGGTCTGGTGAGCTCTTGAGGCTTGTTTAGAGGAGGTTTTTTTCCTCTAGTTTTGCTGTGTATCCACATCAGAGACAGCAAACTCTAAAAGCACCCTTCACACTTTTAGTAAATACTACTGAGCTTTGAGATGCTCCATAGTTTCATTGCATGGTGTAAGAGTCTCAGACCAGCTCCTGAGAAAGCCGTATCTCATGAAATGTTGCAGGACCCCAAAATGGCAACACCTATCAGCCTTTACAATGCTTCTTACCAGCTGTAGATTTAAAAAACATCTTACTGATTTTTTATTTTATTGTTGAAGAAGAAATGGATTTGAGCCTATAGAAGAAAAACAGTTGTCTGTGAAAAAAACAAGCAAGCAAACAAACAAAACCCATATTTACAAGGTACCTTTGATAACTTTGGTCTGCTAATGAGAAAGAAAAGTGGCGGATTTTTCTATGCCACCAGTACAGGCAGTGGGCACTGAACCTGCCCTTGCATACACTTGTGTTTCTGCAGCATGCTGCTCGGTGCAGGGAGCTAGTAGCAAGAAGAAAGAACCATGGATCTGGTGAGAAGATCCTTGTGATTACAGCTTGAGTACTTATATTATGGGACAGTCAAAAAACAAACGTGCCTTTGACAAGAATTTTTTTGTTTTGGTTGCCCTTCAAAATCAGAGGGTGCTGGTGACAGTGGAATAAAAGCCATACTGATGTGGCTGAGATGAGATGTTTCCACTGAAACACTGCCATTGTCAGTATCATTTCTGCAGGGCAAGCACTGGTGCAAAATGAAGAATTTGCGCTGTTTGTGAGACACAGAGTGACCATCAGCATTTCCATCATTACTAGCTGGTGCAGGCTCCCAAGAACTGTGTGAAGAGCTTCACCCATCCAACATCACCTCCTGCCACTTTGGGGCATTTTTAGGGTGGAAGATGCCACAGATGCACCATGGTAGCATGAAGCTAAATCACCTATGTGTTACTAATAGATGGACTGCTAACTCAACAGATGGAGCTAGTGAGTGTGTTAACTGTATTCCTCTCATTTCAGCAGTACTGGGAGACATGGTGAAAGAGATGCAAAAATGTCAGAAGCATGGGGAAGAGGCCAGACTCAGAGGGTCTGAGGGGCGCAGGCATCTGTGTGCTTCAACCTCTTGATTTGCATGGGGAGCAGCATCATGCTTGAGTGCCTTCAGGGGCTTCACAACCCAATGAGGATGTAACATGATGAACTCTGTGGTCCTCTGTGTCATATTTTGCTTGTTAAGTGTAAAAAATGCTGTCCACAGATTTAAGGGCAAAGAATTTTTCTTCCCCTCCTCCCTCCTCTAAAAATGAGTGATTCAATAAAGATTGCCTTCAGCAGTAACACAGAGGAAATCACTTCTGATCTTAGTCATCCCATTTTTACCTCTTGGTAAGAACATTAGTTAGGCCACGAATTCTCCAGAGGATGCAGCAATAGAGTCAAAATCACCCACCCCAAAATGTCAGGAAATAGAGCCAACATGCACATGGCAAAGAAAAAGTACTGGATAAGAGTTATGCCCTCTTCATTTGTTTTTTTTTTTTTTTTCTCTCTCTCTCTAATAAGAACTACCTTTAACTGACATAAGGAAAGGATGCTTAAAATTATTTGGTTCAAAATGCATTATTCTTCTCACATGAGGATTTCTCTCAAGTTGAAGGCTTTTAAAACAGTGAATTTACTGTACTTCATTGATCTGGTACTGCTTAGTAGGTCACTACAATATGGGACAGCCCTAAGAAATAGCAGTGCTATAAAGGCAGGCAATAAAACTCTGATACACCAAGTGTTACCTATCTTTGCATGTTTGCTACTGCATTTAGGATAAAACTTGCCAGAATTAATCACTTCAGGGAGGTAAAACCTGTTAGCTCTTCTTTTCTGGGGAGAAAAGTGAGGTGATACTGCTGCCTGCATCCCCACTTCCAGGGTATGGATATAGGCAGGCTGCTGTACTGCAGGCTGCAGTACAGAAACTCTATAGGCAATAATGCTGCCTGTATTAGGACTGACCAGACTGCAGATCCTGCCATCAGTACTGGGTGGTGGTGAACTCTGCTGGGTCAACTTGAAATCACCTGGCTTAGCCTGGCATTTACCAGAGTCATGACTGCTGCACAGGCACCACTCAGCTCTGCTTGTCTTCTTCATGGGCTGGAGGCCTGAAATCTCAGTGAGAAGTATATACTGTTCATCTCCGTACAGAGCTCTTTTCAGAGTAACTTCTTCATGTCTTACCATTCTACAGGCTTAGGGCATGCTTTGCTCAGCTTCATCTCACACATGGATGGCTCAAAGCCACAGTGGCAGTGCAGGGGGCTCCAAGCGGATGTGGGGCCTGGGCATGCCCCTTCTTCTACCGCTGCATTGTGTACGTTGCACTGCTATGTAACAGTTCTCTCTGGGACCTGCAGCAATTCCTTTGCCGCTCTCCCCACAAATCTATCCTGGATTAATTTGCCACAAACAGTAATGGGGACAGGAACAGAAATGGAAGTTTCTGTACCTCTTGAAAAGCTACATCAGTAGGAGACATGTCAGCTTGAGTTTTATTTTTCTTCACAGTGCCTTTTGTTTGATAGCTCTTATGCTGAACATGACACGCATTTTATAATTTACACGCTTGAACACATGCTTAACTTCAGAGAACTGTTCCCATAATTGAAGTTAAGTCTATGTTTAAGTGTGTTTCTCAATCAGTGACTGAAGGCTAACAGAAACATTGATTCATTATATAAGAATTACTAACACCTTAACACACTAATAAACTAATAATTGGTTTCTGCCTTTTTGCACTGATAGGATTTAAGACAAAAGCAATATGCTTGCACAAACAATTTGGGATCCTTATTAAGCAGAAATGAGTGGAGTTGCCTTATTATATTTGACTGGAAAAATGGTGTTTGTTTTTACTGATGGTGTAATTGATTGTGTCCATGTTCTGTGGAAAGTTTTTTTATATCAGCTAGTGCCTTAACGCATTAGGAAAATTTAGAAATCAAATTTTCAACAGCTGAATGTTCCACGGCATGGTTCTGATCTGTGTATGTGCTTGACAGATGTGGACCTGGAATATTATTGCGGCTTTCTTTTGAAAAAAATATTTCTTAATATTCTTAGGCATAACAGTAAGCAGGGTGGGGTTTTTTTAATATATTCTGCCCAGAAGGCAAAATTATTTTATTTACTTAAAGCATTAATTTTCTGTTCAAAATGGGACATTTCAAAAGTTGGGGAGTGCAAGTATCACAAGTAAATTAAGAAGCTTGCACTTTAACATGAAGACAAGTGGAGATGCCAAAAAGACTGAGGGGAAAAAAAGCAATCCTCAGCGGAAAAATAGGGAAGAGACACTATCAAGTTAACAAAGTAGGGCATTAAGATAATCTCTTGTTTACCTGGAAGAAGTGACAAACTTGTCCACAAGTGTCTGGCTTTCATGTATTTTCATTCTGTTCTGTGGGATGAAGATCATTATGCAAGGACTGTGTCTAAGGACCTAAGGTAACACTTCATATGCATCTAGAAAATGGAAGACTGGCTTCAAGGAATTTGAACCTACTATATTCAGGATGTTTGATCATTTGGAAACTCAACCAGAGAGAGGAATGCTTCTACTACAGACTAGTACATCAGTATGCTGGATACCTGAGTATCCAGGATAACTGAAGAGGGCTCCTTAGTTACCCAGGGCCACATTGGAGTTAAGAATTTAGCTAGGGTGTTTTTGGGGAATACTAGAAGAAGAAATATTTTCTTCATATATGTGTATATATATATATATACTTATATATGTTATATAGATATAATAACCACTAGGTTAGTCTTAAAGTCTGAGGATATTAGGCAGTTCAGAAGAGCAGAATAAGCAATAGCAAAGACCTGAGCTAAACCTAGAAGTGAGAATAGTAGGTGCTCTGGGGAGCAGATCCTGACTTGAGCACCACCATATTTGAAAAACCTCAGTACAGATCTTCTGTCAGGATACTTTCAGATCCTCCATCTGGGTATCTTCAGACAACACCCTTGAGCTGGTATAATATACAACCTGCCATTTACAAAAATGTGTCTTTCACAAAGCTGCTATTCTGAAGAAACTGTTAAGAAATAGAAGAAAAAAAAAATAAAAAGTAAATGCTCTCTATTGCATGTATTTATTTATTTATTTTTACTTTAGTATTGTCCAGACTGTGCACATTTTAACACCCTGCTTTCTTCCCTTACTTGGGAAAAGCTTTTAACTGAAATACCTCCCAAAGGTATACCTACATCAGGTTGGTGCAATTTTTAGCAAAGAATAATGCTTAATGGGGCAGTGTTAAATGAGAACACCAGGGCTTGTAGCTTTTACTTGTCTCCCAGTCTTGATGGTGCTGCAGATTTCTAGAAGCTCCTGGTCTCTGGTCTTCATATGCCAGCTCTTCAACTTGCCTCAACCCTGAGACAGGTAAAAAAGATCCTCTCCTATGTATCCAGCACCAGCTATGACTGCTGGGGCACTAAACTGGAGATTTTATACCAGTTACAAAAAAACAAGGGGAAGAGTCCTCATCCCATATCAGCCAGGCCCAGTTGTAGCTTCACTTTTATTAATGGTGTCATAGACAAATCAGTGGAGCCAGAGGCTGCTCAGAAGCTATTCCTCCGAGACGATCTTGCTCTAGTCGCATAGCTTACGAGCACTGCCACCTTTCTGTACTGCTTTTCTTTCCAGTGGGTGTGAAGATGTTTGGAGTAGGAAGTGCTGTGAGCAATCTGCATGGTTTTGGAACATTTTCTTCTTGCAGAGATTTAACACTGAGTTCCAGCTCTCCCACCAAGATACCCTATAGGAGCCCAGATGAGATTCTAATCCTGCCACATCATCAGTCTAAGCAGGGAGAAAACAGCCCTTATTGGATTGGGTAATATTTCAATTAAAATAGATGGAATGCTAAAGCAGTACAAATGCTTAAGCAGTAAGGTGAGGACAGGATAAAAATGAATGGTTCTAGAAACCATCATTGAGAGAGAAAGAGTTCTTAAAGGAACCCAAGAGCGCATGTCATATCTACCAGGGAGAAAAATAAGGAGTACAAAAGGAAAGCATATTATGATGATAAAAAGAACTATGTTAGAGTGATTGTCTGCAGACTCTAACATCAAAATTAGAGTAAATAATTTCTTTTCCCAGAACTGTGAAAGAGCTGTTTCCTCTCCATGAATAATGTGTTTACCAAGTATTTTCTTGTGCTCTTCATTACTGAGCTGTTGCAGAAAAGAGCTCGGATTTCTTTTTTGGAATCCAGTATTTGTCAGAGTAACACCTGAGGCTTCCTATGAGCCATCAGTCTGGAGGTCTGTACATTAGTGAAGAAATCTGATATTCTTAGTCTGGTAATACTCCTGGGCTTGCAGAAAGTTACAAAGTGTTTCTTCTTTGTGTGCGTTCCTAAATGACTGACCTTCCTAATACATGGTACAAGTCACTGTGAGGCAGAGATTCATGCAGTGTGGGGATGTAGCAGCCTCAAACAGCTGTCTCATTACAGTTCATGGGTTTGTAGATATCCAACTAAATAACTAGCTCTAGAGACCACTAAATATCCCCTGCCCAGCAGAGAAGTCTTTGAGGTCTATATGTAAATAACCTGGAAGGCTGAACTATACTTGGTATGACTGCATAATCATTTGCATGTACATAGTAGAACAACGTGTGGATAGTTCTTGCTTTTGGAAAGCAATTTCAAATTATCAGTGCTTCTATATCACATACCATGCAACGAATAGCTTAACCAAGAACAGCAGCAAGGATGTAGGAGCGAATGCGCTTAAACTCCATTAGCTCCCAGTGTGGTCACTCAAGAAGACACACTTCTTGGGTGAGGCTCTGCAGGCAGTAAACAAGGAGAAACTGCCTGATGAAGTATGAGGAAGTGGGACAGTGTCATAGTAAGCCTGTTTAGCCCAAAGTAGTAGTCTGATTAGCTTGTGAGTACTCTGTTTTAACTAATTGCTCATATTTCTCTTGTGGTGGATTAGACTGTCCTTGCATCCTTGCTAAAACCTAGAAGTGCTCCTCTTTTTGCCACTGTGGTCTGACAAAGCTTTGCAAGCAACATGGCCTCTCCTTGTACACATGGAGTGGCGGGAGCTTCCCCACTTCTCTTTTCTATGGCTGCAGAAATGCACCCCTTTGCAGGCTCTAATTATTTTTTTCTTTCCTTTTTACTCTGATTTGTGCCAAGGAAGACACTCTTCTGAGGCAAAACCCCATTCTGCTTTGGATCCTGATGTGGTTTGCCCTTACTCTGTCACATCCACCTGAGCCCAGCAAAAGCAGGAATAGAGGAATGGGATCATGGACCTACTTTGCCACATCAGCTCTTTTAGCTGTTACCCATCTACTTGATCTAAGGGCTTGCTATGGGGTTCTGAGCTTCATTTCATCCATGAAAGAAAAATATTCTGACCATAAATTGCAATAGGAGAATTTCAGTTCCCCTTTTCAAACAACCAGCAATAAGCATCTATCTGAATAGCTGTTGCTTCCGACAACAGCCTAGCAAGGCCAAAATGTTCAAAATGATGACCTGATCTCCTTCTGTGTCATGGTCAGCAGGTAGTGTTATTTGCTAGGAAGCTGTTTTCTGAGCATGAACAGGGAAAATTTGAGCCTGAAAACTCAAAGTTCTTGCAAGCCTTTGTACCATGAAAAGGACACCAGCCCAGACTCACATTGTCTAGAAACTGTGGAAGAGTTCAGCATGCCTAGCAGTGTTAAGATCAGCATCTTGTATTTGCTGTCCATTTAGAACAGACATCAACATATTCAGTGTTTAGATTTCAACCATTTTTATTCCACTTTTTGAAGGAATTTTGAACAAGCCTTTCTCTTCAGGAATGCTACAGCAAACTCAAGCTCTGTGCCATCTTTAACTCTGCTCCCTGCAAGAATGTTACCTTCCCTCAGCCAGCAACTAGTTTTTGGTTGGATTTCCTGCCTTTGCCCTTTTCTTCTAGCCATATTGAATACCATATGGTCATACACCTTAAAAATGTGATGTGCTAGTGTTTCAGCTGTTTTATACTACACAGAAGGTATAAACATAGGAGAAATCAATGACCTGAATTTATAAGCTGTCAGAGAGAGAAGAAAAGTCAAGTGTTGGAAAAAGGTATGTCTGGGCAAATAGAGAAGTAGCATGTTATTCTGGGCCTACAAGAGAAATGATTTTTGTCTTCTGTAGCAACTGGTCTCAGTTTTTATTGAGGTAGTTTGAATTGATTGTTAAGGAGAAGTGGAAGGACTGAGAAGTGGAAAATTTTCAGCAATTCAGATTTGTTAGTCCTGCAAAGGGTGTCAGAAAGATAAGGGAGAATGAACTTTTTTTGCACTGTATATATTCTATAAACAGCTTTTGTACTAGGTTTGAGAAAGGGCCAGATACTCTATAGTAAGACAATGCAGGAATTCCTTGTGAGGTCATATTCTGCCTTCTTACCAGTAATGGATGCATGAAAAGGCTAAATTTCATCACATTTATATAGCTGTAACTTCACTGTGGCAGTCTGGCAGCAAATAAAGCATGTCCTACAAAAGGGTGTGCCTCAAGGATCACCAGTGAGAATTCCAGATACTACAACATGTTAGAAAAATATGTATCATCTTTCAGGCTTAAAGCAACAGAAATTGCAGTTTTATATCTGGATATCCTCTCAGATCCCTAGGCTTTATTGATAGGTACCTAGTGGAAAAACTGGCGGATTACCAGGAATGTAGTCTGGAATTTGCTGAGAAGTTTAGCCATAATATGTCCTACTTGTTGATAATGACTGCAGATGTCTGATATCCACAATGGGATTTTATTGCAAACCATGGGTGCAGTTAATTCTGCTCTGGTCTTTTCCAGTTGTCATGAGTCTTTATTTTGCAGATTTGCTATTTTTGAAACTTACCACTAGAGATTCAGTTCCTGTCACAGCATATAAATATTATTGCCTTTAAAATATTTTAACCCAAATGCTGTTCTGATTTACCAAGAAGAGAACTGACTCCGGTAATGATATGTAAACTTACAACAGCCCGAGGATAATGACCGTTTTGGACATGCAGTATTGGTTCCACATCTCTCGAGAAGATAGTCCCTGGAAAGGTTGTCTGAACACCATTCTGTGCATTCCTCTGAGTCAGGTCTTCACACCTCAACAGATGTCTCATTTGGAAGAACCTGTATGTAGATAGAGGCTCTAGAAAGGGGCACATCCAATGTGCTTTCAGGAAAACAAGAAAATCTCCAAGGGTTCTAGTGCAGAGCAAAGGTCAGATAAATTGTTGGTATCTGTGGGCGGCAGGACACACTGTGACAAAGGTGAGGACACAGAGCCTGGAAACTTGCTTTTGTATGTATTTGTACAGCATCCATCCCAAACAGAGGCCTGCTCCATGATGAAGATATTTGACTGCCCTCTGCAGTAGCAGTGGAGCTAATTTCATTCAGTGGTCACTTGCTGAAACTTGTGAAAACAGTGAGCAGTCTTTAATTGGAACTGCTATTTTAAAATAGTGTAATGCTTACCATGAATTGTCAGCTTCACCCATCATTGAGATTTAATGTGACACTCAGGAGTATTTTCACCAATTTTTTTATCTTCTGAAGGTGTCTCATTACAGTCTCTAAAAGTCTTCTCAAATCTTCCCTGCAACAAGCCCATAAAGCTGTTGATGAGATACCTTCAGTTGTGTTTACAGCCAGGTGAAGAATTACTCTGTTCCTATTAGACACTTTGCTCCTGGGAAGGCACAAGGATTTCTTAAAGGCTTCAGTGGTAATCCTCTTACCAACTGTGGTGAGACTAAGAGCTTTGGGCAGGAAAAAAATGTTGTCTCACCCACCCAAAACCAACCAGTAGTTCCTGAGTCCAGCCCTATCATCTAAAGTTCTAGTTCCTGGGACTCTGATACTTGTTAACAGAAATTCAAACAGCATTAAGAAAACATGATTGGTAGGTCCAGAGAAGAGAACTGATGGAGTAAGAGCAAGGTGTTGGACCAGATGACCTTCAGACATCCTTTCCAGTTGATACCATTCAACAATGTTACTGTTGTTCAGAACAGAAAACTACCATCTTGCAATTCCTGTTGCAAGCTCACACCAGCAAGCTCTTGGCTACTCTGAATTGGACAGGTTTTGAGAGAAAGAGTTTTGTCAGAAAATTGCTCCTCAGCTTTCATCTTGCATGCTCAGCTGTGTTTCAGTTAGACATGTTCCCTGGGGGCAGCTCTTAATCAGTGTTGCCGGTATTTTTTGATGACCTAGGTTTTCATCAGAATTTGTGAAGTCTGGGTAGGTCATATTCTGCCATCTGACCGTTTAAATGACCTTGCCTAAATCTTTGTAGGTTTGGTGTCTCTCAGCCCCATGTGCTTTACCTGTGACAGGATTGGGTTTACCTCTAAAACCATGTAGTGCATTGTTCTGATCTTTTCAACCTATAGCTACTGAGCTGGCCTTGTAATGCTGTCTTATATAAAAGGGTTGTTCTGGTAAGCAAGATGAAGTCTCTGAATTATTGTTTTTTTTTCTTTTCACATGGACATGCATTGCTTTCTCTGGCAGCTCATTTACTTGTGGGTTAAAAGAAAATACTGGGAGAGAATCACCACTTCTTAGTCTATTCAGCTCCTGTCTATTCAGGCTACAAGGTACTTGTGTGACCTATTGCGCTCATGACGATACTGAAAATCTACACTTGCTTAGCGAGTATCTATCTCACAGGTAGCTGAATGATCCCTAAATACTTTTTGCCTAAATATTTAGTGCCAGATAACCAGCTGAACAATTTGATCCAGGCTTCCACTCATCTATGCATAGGTTGTATTGCACTCACCAGCAGAGCTCATGACATCTGCTACAGTGGATGTGGGTTTGGAAATGACATCAAAAACAGCTTGCAGGATGTGGTCAGAAGAAATCCTCAAAGGCATTTCTGGGTCTTCTTTCAAAAAACTGTCTGAGATCAGCTTAATCATTATATTCTTCTGTAAGTGTATCTCATGGGGGACTGCACCAGTTCTGACATACTTTTAGTTATGACATTTCAAGTTTCACCCATTTTGAGTGTGCTCTTCCCTTCATGAATCAATCATAGGCCATGGAGCTGGCTTTTTTCGGATGATGTGCATTTCTTTCACATAATTCTCGATTGGTGTCTTCAATTGTCTTTTAACTGCATGTTATGAATGTGATGGTTTCCCTTACCTAAACATCATACAGAGGTTAAGTCCCTCCTTGGTATTAGAAACTTGCACTCCTTTGAAGAGTTTCTGAAGCCCCTGTGACACACTGATATTTTACACAAGTGAAATTTGTGCCAAATAGGCAATACAAAACCTCTATTCTGTTTCAATGGTCCAGTTAAATCTGTACAGACTTTGTCCAGACCTAGCATGCATCTTGCCTTTGCAGCTTGCCAAAGGTTTTGAATCATTCTTGATTCAAGGTGGCTGTCCTGATTTGAGCAGTAGCAGTCATTTTTCTCCTTCTTGGTAGCTGGTGCAGTGCTGTGTTTTGACTTTCGGGCTGAGAACGGTTGCTGATAGCAAGTATGTTTTGAGTTACTGCTCAAATGTTTGGTTTGTCCAAGGCCTTTTCTGAGCTCATGCTCTGCCAGGGAGGAGGGGAGGCTGGAAGGAAGGAGAGACACCTGACCCAGGCTAGCCAAAGAGGTATTCCATACCATAGCATGTTATGCCCAGGAGGTAACCGGGAGAGACCCGGAAGGGCTGGAGCTCTGGGGGGATGGAGGAGGTATCGGTCAGTGCTCAGTCGGGGAGGGTGGGGTGAGTTATGGGTTGGTGGCTGGTGAGGTGTTGTATTCTCTTCACTTGTTATTGGCTTTATCATTATTATTTGTAGTAGTAGTAGCAGTAGTGATTTGTGTTATGCCTTAGCTATTCAACTGTGCTTATCTCAACCCGTGGGGGCTACATTCTTTGGATTCTCCTTCCTAACTCTCTGGGAGTTGGGGGAGCGAGGTGGGGGAGTGAGTGAATCAGCTGTGCGGACTTGGTTTTAAACCACTACAGTGGCCTCTCCAGCTACCAAGGAATGTGACCCGAGTCATTCCAGCAATGGGCTGAGGTTCATCTTTGAACAGTTTCCAGGTTTCTTGTTATAATCCAGCTGGCATAAGCATTGCTTTGAATACAAGAAGAATACTGCAGATATCAAGCTATAGATGCCACTTCTCCTGAGGAGCTCTGCAATTCAGGTGTGATTACACTAAACTGGGAGGAGTGGCTGACACACCAGAAGGCTGTGTTGCCATTCAGCGAGACCTGGACAGGCTGGAGAGTTGAGCGGGGAGAAACTTGATGAAATTCAAGAAGGGCAAGTGTAGAGTCTTGCATCTGGGGAAGAACAACCGCATGTACCAGTACAGGTTGGGGGTTGACCTGCTGGAAAGTAGTGAAGGGGAAAGGGACCTGGGGGTCCTGGGGGATAGGATGACGACCATGAGCCAGCAATGTGCCCTTGTGGCCAAGAAGGCAAATGGCATCCTAGGGTGCATTAGAAAGGGTGTGGTTAGTAGGGCAAGAGAGGTTCTCCTCCCCCTCTACTCTGCCTTGGTGAGGCCGCATCTGGAATATTGCATCTAGTTCTGGGCCCCTCAGTTCAAGAAGGACAGGGAATTGCTTGAAAGAGTCCAGCGCAGAGCCACAGAGGTGATTAAGGGAGTGGAACACCTCCCTTGTGAGGAGAGGCTGAGGGAGCTGGGTCTCTTTAGCTTGGAGGAGACTGAGGGGTGACCTCATCAGTGTTTACAAATATGTCAAGGGTGGGTGTCAGGATGATGGAGCTAGGCTTTTTTCAGTGATATCCAGTGATAGGACAAGGGGCAATGGGTGTAAACTGGAGCATAGGAGGTTCCATGTGAACATCAGGAAGAACTTTTTTACTGTGAGAGTGACAGAGCACTGGAACAGGTTGCCCAGGGGGGTTGGGGAGTCTCCTACATTGGAGATATTCAAGGCCCGTCTGGACAAGTTCCTGTGTGATTTACTTGAGGTTACCCTGCTCTTGCAGGGGGGTTGGACTAGATGATCTTTCGAGGTCCCTTCCAACCCTTGGGATTCTGTTGATTCTGTGAATGACACTCTGGTCACCCTCACTTGGGATCTATTTCATTTGCTTTGATTCACTATGTCTTCCAGTCAGGCTACTCTATGTTTTTCTAGTAATATGACAGACCTCACTTTTGTAGGGTCTTCATTATAGCTGCCTCTGTGCTGCACTCAGATTCAAAGCACTTGCTCTACGTACACTTCACAGAATCATAGAAAGTCAGATCCCAGGGCAAGCTCCCCCTTTTACTGCTACTTGCTTACTTCAGACTACCTGCCTCAGAGCTAGCAAAGACATTTCTACTTATTTTTCTGAAGTATGGACACTTTTGCCATTTCTTTATAAACACTTTCTCTTGGCCTTTGTACCTTCCAGCTAGTAATGAGACATATCAAGCATAAAGCTTGATTTCTGGCACTTTGTTTATTCTCACTTCATTCAGAATCCATTTCTATTAAGGAGTGGAACAGAACCCTTCAGTATTGAATCTTTTCTCTGCTACTGTGGTAACCTACTCCATTCTTTCCCCTCTCCCACCCCTCCATGCTATGGAGTTGACTTTGCCTTCTAGCTATTTGTGTTGGCACCTTAGGCAGTAGCATTTCAGACCCAGCATTCTTTCCAGGTTAGGAACAGCAGGGAGCTTTCCTTATGACTGCTTCTGTTAATTTCTTAGTAGGTGAAAGAGAATAACTCTGTGCCCTGAGCTCCCAAATGGGCATAGATTTACATCTTTGGATTTAAGGTCTAGACTGCCATTTGACTAATGACATTTTGAAAATGCAAATATGCCTTTTTTTTTTAATCCACATTCTGTCATCCTTCTCAATCAACAATCAAAATGTCTTGCAGGTGGGAGCTAGCTGCCATGGCCCCTGGGTATAACAGGTTGTCAGTTTCTGTTTTTTGAGATCTAACGTTGAGAAAAGCAAGTATCTCTTAATAAAACTTCAGGGGTGGTCTCCTTTAGATGAAGTTCCCAGTTGTAAATTAAAGTGTTACTTACTGTCTGTGTAGGAAATTAGTGTAAGAAGGCTGAGCACAAGACCCTATGAAAGGGGCACAAGATTTTAGTTTACAAATCTCTGTGTAAATTGCATATACCCACTGACACTCTAACAAGCACATATTCCAAAGCAGCAAGACATATAGGAAATTTTCCTGACTTTTATTCCAAGTTTTGTTATCTGTGCAGCTGTGGTCTGTTGTCCCGTTGGGAGAGCTGAAGAATGGCAAGTGCGCAAGACTGTACTGTTGTCATTCCTCCTAGCATCAGAGCGTGGCTTTATCAGAACACAGGCTCTCTAGTCTTGGTAAACAACACATTCCTCCTTGTTTAGTGTCTTTATCTCTTACAATCATGTCTTTCGCTATGAGCACAGGCCATTCTTCTAGCCCTTGTTCTATTTTTTTTCTCATGCTTTCACATGCATATTTTCACTTCATTTTAGAATTGTAATACTTCTGTTACAAATCTCTGCACCTGCCAGGAGGTATCAGGTTAGCTTGGGGGTGAAGACTTTTAAACCATACCATATGCCAGGTTTCCTCACCAAGTATAGTTCCATTATCACACAGTAATGCCAATACAACCCCACTCTGGGTATCTTAGTGGTACTTGGTTTCACAAAATACTGAGCATCATTTTATATTCTTTAAGAAGTCACAAATTCTTGGTATGTACGGAAAGTGTTAGGCCTGAAGAAGTCTCTTCTAAGAAAAACAACTGAAAATTAAATTGGAGGGGTATGCCAGTAGGAAGCCACACTCCAAGCTGGTTCACTTGCTGTTTACATCCAGAGCTGGCTTCTCTGCTGCAGCTTCAGCAAGGATATGAAGCAGTCATGACCGCTTTTGTGATGATACGTGCCTGGGTTGAGGCCAACATTCCCAACAGAGAGACACTGTGCTATCTGCTGTTTTCAGCACAGCAGAGGTATGCCAATAATTTTCAGTGAACAGAAATGTTGGAATGGTACAGTATTACTACTTTCAGTCTGTTAGCAGAGCTTCCTTCATTCTTTAAGATGTGTCCTTAATCTTCCGTAAATCATCACTGGGCCTGTCTTTATTTAAAAACTACTCCTGTTTCTGCTGGTATGTGTGTAGAAGCCTGTTTCTTGAACACTGAGCTCAAAAGATCTCACTGATAAGTTGGCAAGCTTCCAGAGAGTGTCATGGTGAAGTCCTTGTGAAACCTGTGCTGTAAAGTCCTTATGTGAAGGATAATTGTTTTATTTTATTATTAATACAGGTTACAGACAAAGGACTTTGACACTAAGTATAGTGTAAGTAAATAAATTACATGCAAAAAAATTATCTAGCATTGTAGTTATTCTATGGTTTTGTATAAAAACATGTTCTCTTTATTAGCTGTAAAAATGAAATTAGAATCATCTGCAGGATTTTGCAGCAATTCATTTAATTTCCTGTTTTCTGAGTTCTTTGACTTCTAGACCATTTGTTA
Organism: Melopsittacus undulatus; assembly: GCF_012275295.1. Lineage (NCBI taxonomy): Eukaryota > Metazoa > Chordata > Aves > Psittaciformes > Psittaculidae > Melopsittacus > Melopsittacus undulatus. The sequence continues at coordinate 24,200,950 of NC_047557.1, read as the reverse complement.
AAAGGGGGAAAAATAACATTGACTGTTTTCTTTGAAGATGGTGCAGGCAACTCAGGAAACTTAAATTTCAAAGATTAGCTGGTTCATAAGAGGAATATATTTCACCAAGTCCATGTATGTTCCAAATAGTGAACTGTCAACAGAGCTGTGGCGACCAGCAGCCTCCATCTGTTTTAAAAAAAGGAAGAAATAATGTTCTTCCCATATGTTGAGGGCCAGGAGAAAAGGGATATGCAAAATGGTTGTGTAACAGTGTTAGAAAATAGGCACCTGCCACCTTTAACGTATCAAAATAGTTGAGGTTTTCTCTCCTCCCCACTGCCTCTCAGTCCCACCTCCACCCTAATGTAAAGATCAGGCCTTTACTGATGAGTTCTTCCCCATCAAAGCAGTGCAACTCTTTTTCTTCCCACACCCCAAATCTAGAGCCAAAACCTCCCCTTCAGGGAAGCACAAGTATGTTGTTGGGGAGTAGCAAAGCCATCACATCATGTTTGCCTACAGAATCATAGGTAAGGGGTTTAGCTCCCAGTGTTCGATCTTCAGCAGTTCTGCCCTGTCCCTGTGGAATCCCTGGGCCTATAAAGACCATGGTCTCCCTCCCATTACCGGACTCCAGTCCTCTGGCCTCTGGGATCCCTCAAAAAAAAGGCAACAAAAATACAGCAGCATGAATGGGCCAGATGTAAAAGCTAATCCTAATTGGAAATATTCACATGGATTCCTCTCAAAGGCTAGATGCAGCAACAAAAATAGTGGTGTCCATAATGCATGTGGCTTCATTCCCACATCACCTGCTCCTAGGGCCCCATAACAGATGTTGTGATCCATCCAAGTTTCAGGGTTAGGAAGCAAGAGCACGATTCAGCTCCCCTCCAACTGCTGAGCAGTTTCAGCAACACCCTCCCCCATAAGCAAATGCCTGAGATCAGAAATTATCCAGTGTTACTATGACTTGGGATGTGGAGGGAATGCCCTAGCTGCCCTAGTCAACAAATGCCAAACTTCTGACTCAAAACACAACACCTTTCTCCATGGCTTTCACCTTACCTCCTGGGGAAGAAAAGCAGTCAAGGAAGAAGTCTCCTTGGAGAAAAGCTTTTATCTAAGCTGAAAGACAAGATCTTCAGAGAGAGAGCGATTAATGAGCTCATTAGCAAACAAGTTCCATGCTGCTACAGACAATAGCAATATCTAATTTCAGGCACTGAAACCTTTTGATTTCTCCCTTATCTGTAGGCCACATCCCTTGAGTTATTTAGTTCCAGGACCAAGCCTTAATTGTGTAGCTAAAATGTGGGCCTAGTGCATGTAGATGAGCTGTAGTCTCATGAAAGCTGGGCCAAGGAAGCCTGGTATCTCAGTGCTGACAGCCCGGAAGACATGCTGTGATCATCCAGTCTGATCTTTTCTAAAACTCAGGTCAGATAAGCATCCTGAATTAACTTCAGCTTGCATTGCAGCAGACCAGTTAGAAAACCAGGCCTCTCCATTTTACAATTTCCATGGAGATGGAACCAATGCAACACTGCAAAGAGGTCCCCAAACCTGAATATTCTCCCTGTGAAGAATGCAGTGCTGTATTTCTGGGTGACTTTGTCACATCTCCATACCTGGCTATCCAATCTGCTTATACCATTCTCTGTCAGAACAGTGAAAATTAACAACCTATTTCTTGGACTGTCATCAAGAACATCCAAACCCCCTTGTATTTTTCTAAGCTGCACAGATTTGAGCTCCAGCAGTCTTTAGTAGAAGGCATTTTCTGATCTGTTAACCAGTCCTAGCTCTGCTCTGACAACATCTAATTCACCAGCATCCCTCTTGAACTGCCAGTATCAGGAGCTGGCTGCGCAGTCCAGGAGTTGCACCAATGTCAAAGACATACATGTGGCAACTTCTCTGCGCTGGATGCAGGCCCATTTTCATATCCTCCTTTAGCACTTGTGGCCCCTGTGTCACACAGGAAGCTTGCAATTAGCTAAATATTTCCCACAACCCCACGTCCTTCTTCAAACCACTGTGATTACTTCCCTTATCCTGCAAACCTACACTATGCTTTGCAGTCTTCAATGGATGATTTACCATTTAGCTGTATTCAAATGTACTGTGTTTGCTTACCCCACACAGTCAGCCTGTCTAGGTTCCACATGGTTATATCTTTATTTTGCACTCCTTTGCATTTGGGGGTATTTTTTACCATCTGTGCTGCTAACAGGCAATGTGATAGAATATAAAAAGTCTATTAGTTATTCAGTCCAGGAACAGCAGGGAGGGTGACTACTCTTCAGCTCCTTCCTTCCCTTTTCTCTCTCTCTCTTGTAGCTGCTGCCATTTTCCTGAGTATCAGAATTGTTACAAAAGAGGACAGTGCATAGTAATGCAAATGGAGAAGAGGATGCTTTGGATTACAGTGAATGTGGGATCTGCTCCAGAGCCTCTCCTCTGTGCTCACCCCCATGCAGTCCGCAGGAGGCAGTGCATGGACAAAGGGAGGGCCACCTTACATAGCTGAAGCATTTGAGCTTCCTCTGCAGGTGCATGGAAACATGTTTTAAGCTAGCTAACCAGTTAGCCATGGCACCTATCTGTGTGGGCTCACCACAGCCATACTCACTCAGGCTCTTTAGTAAGCCATAGGTTGCAGTGACTGCTGTGCTAACAGCATCCCAAGCCCATCTCTGCTACAGGCATAGCCTCAGTTTTGTGTTATACACTCAAAGGCCATTCTGGATTAAGCAATGCTGTATTTTATAAGGCACTAAAAACACAGCAGAATCAAAGTCTGTAAAATATACCTCAATGTCTTTCTCTTTTGCCCTTTGCCTACCAAATGAATTAATTAGTATCAGTGCGAGTGTAAGAACTACGGAAAGCAGAGCAAGCTGCATGAACCTTCTCCAGTCTATTCAGCTCCCAGAGAGTTCTCATCAGAATTCATCCAAATGTCATCACTGCTTTGCTTCTTTCAGAAACCTACTATTCCTGTATGTTTAAAATGATCCCGTGGATGTGCTGTTCATCTGAGCTAATTAAAGCCTGTAGACTAACAGGCACATTTTGCTCCTTTTCTATCAACAAATGCTGGAGAAGCTATATGTGCAAAGATGTGTGGTAGATCTTGGGGTTATACTATGGCAACTTTATTTGTAATAAAAGGGGTAGAACTGAGCTGGTACTGTTTATGGCAAAACCAATTTTAAGAGTTGTTTTTTTATTTTAATGTTTCAAAAATAACCTAATAATTTTAATTCCAGGAAGGGGGAAGGAGGAATATATTACATTCTCATCCCTTAAAATAATTTCATTCTTATAGAACAGTTCATACTGTATAGGTTAATATTATAATTTGGTTTATTAACTCTCAGAAATATTTTTGCCCAACTCTTGGTATAGGATTTTTTTTAAAATTCAAATATCTGGGGGTTATATTTGAAGAATGATGGCCAGGCATTTTTTATATCTCTGGTCTTAAATCTACAGTGATATGGTTAACTAAATCTATGGCTTTGAAAACTTACTCTTTATTCTGTGTAATGAGCTATTAAGCAAATAAAACAATGGAGAAATCTAGTCAGGACAGTGTTGCCATATGCTCTATTCTCATTTTTTATGTTGTAGCTATCTTCACAACATACTAAAGACTGCAATAGTTTGAACGCAAATACATACAAGGCTGTTTTAACAGCCAAACCGAGAATGTTGCACATAGACATTTCTGCTGAGATTTAAGAAAGCGGTTCTTTAATTTTTCTTGTGTTTAGGTACTGGGTCATCTGTGATCTTCTATTGCTATCTATCATTTGCCCTGTTAGCTGCAACCACTTTTGAAAACCAAAGTGCTGTTCTCTGCTTGGAGCATGGATCAGCAAAGGATGTTCCCATAGTATATATTAAGACCATATTGGAATGAAATGTCTGCGTAACAAATTAGAGTTATAGACAGATGGATAAGACAGGCAAATAGATGAACTGGGGAGAGATCCAGTCCCAGCTGACATATGTTGAATCAATATTAAAATAGCTGTGTTAAACCACAAGGTTTTTACACTGTATATGTTGACAGGAGTTAAATGGTGGAGAATGAAAGCATGCTTTTTCCAAAGCAAGGTAATGGGAATATTTTTTCAGTGATGATCTCAATAAGCAAAGAACATTGGTATACCAAAATGGACATTTACTACTTAATATACAGTACTGGCTCACATTTGCCAGGTTATCCTGTAAAGAAAGAACTCTGTAAGCATGGATGAATGGAGGCTAATGCAAAGAAAATCCCACTGCTCCTCACACTGAGAGTAGCTACTGTAACTGGCACAGCCTTCCTTCTCCCCTCTCTCAATGGCATGGGAGGAGGGTTGTTGAAAGAGGTATCCTGAGACTGGTCAGGCTGCATGACACCAGCTATTAGAGGGATGCACACTGCCACCTCATGACTCTGACACCACTACAACCTCTAACCTATTTTGGGATGTGCCTCATTTAATCAGAAACTCCTGCTGCTGCAATATTATTCATGGCAATGGTGCCTTGAATGTCTGCTGGCTGGGATCCTTTAACACTAGGCAGGACACAAAGTTGTAGCAAAGTATAGTCCCTGCGTCTGATGACCCATTCCTATTGCACGCTAGGGGAACTTTATCTCTGGTGCCAGTAAGAACTATAGCATAAAGTCCCATATCAACCCATGTGTGTCGTTTGTAGTACAGCTCTCAGGCACTGTCTGACACTTAATCTCAGTAAGGTAAGCAAAACCTGTGATGGGAAATAATGGGATTAGTGGCCATGCTAAGATAAAATAACCAGGTAAGGGGCAGAACAAAAAGCAATTGGTATCTGAAGATAAGTTTAAACAATTACCAGTACTTCTGGATTGACATAAGAAGCCTGGGAAGTGGGGTCCATCAGCAAAGATTAGGACCTTGAATATAACATTTTTCAAGGATAACAAAACAAAGGAATCTCAAGTATGTGACAACACTCTCATGCTATTTTTTGGCCCCTTTCGTAATGGGGAAACTTGTGATACAGTATTGTCAAATGATGTACAGCACAGAGAGACAGTAAAAAGTCTAAGTACAACGGAATATCACATGGCCCAGTGCAGGTGACACTGTACACAGGTGTATGTGTGTAACAGTTGTATATTGTAGCAGTTTCCAAACTGAGGGTCTTGGAACAGTTGGTTAGCTCCAGGGGTGATAATCCTTAAACGCTGACGTAAATAGAAAAGACTGTTGTATAACCATTTTGACTGGGGAGGCTTTTTGTGCCTTGTAAAATCTAAAATCTCATGTTTCTCACCATCTTTTCTAGTTTAGCTTTCTATGGAGAGTTTTAACAACGTGAGAAGTAATTAGAAGTAAATATGAAGGTTTTCTCCATCTGCTCATATTTTAAATCCACAGTTGGTCAAGCCCAGCACACTTAATTTGCAATAGGTTTTACTCTCTGCTACATACAGTACAATTCATCTAAAGCCCTAGCAAGAAGGCTTGCAGGAGGTGGCAGCAAAATTGACACAGCACTGGTCTGTTGGCTCCACCATGCCTTGCAGTGCAACGGACAGCAGGACAAACACTGCCACTTCCGGACTGTGGAGGGATGGGGAGCTCTGTGTTAGGGGTGGGTGCAGGCAAAGTGCTGCTGTGGGGCCCTGCTGTCACAGCCAGGCAGGGCAGCACACCATTAGGACATCTGTCACCCCCTCTTCGTCTGCTGCTGAAAGACTCACTAGCTCCAAAGTTTTATAAACTCTCTGCAATGGTGTACAAAGCAATCCTGTGTTGGGAAAAAAACATATTTTTCCTTTCCTAAGTTCAGTGTCCCATCAAGCTAACTAACTTGAAAGACATGTTTCTCCTAATGAATACTAGCTTATATTTTTGTCAGAGACATGGTATAATGCAAAGGCATATATTTAGGATCACCTTACAAAAACACTTTGATTGCCTTTTCAGTTGGTGTTAACTTTCTAAAAGTTCAAAAACTGCTGATGTTTGAGAAGTTTGATGTTCTTGCCCATGGCAGGGACACAGCTGAGTGGTTTTGTTTAGGAAGAAGTGAAGGGTGTTTTTGTTATAAAATGCTGAGTGTTTATACAACAAACAGCTCTGCTCATCTGAAAATGCGCATCTGCTTTTTCAGAGCAGGCAGAAATGCAGTTACAACATCAACATTTTGTCACTGGAAACGCTTGGGAAAAAAAAAAAACAACACACTCAAAGCTGGTCACTGTCTCCACCTGGAGGGAAAAGGCTGTCCAACATAACCAACTTGTCCCATAGCACAAACCCCACTCCTGCCCACAGAACAAGGCAGCCCATGGGAAGAGAAAAGCCTCCAGAACGCCTCTGTGGAGATTTCCCCAACAGTGTTAAGAAGCGACCAGGTAGACATCAGGGAATTGTCCCTGCCTGTGGCAGGAGGGTTAGAGCTGGATGATCTTTAAGGTCCTTCCCACCCAACCCATTCTGTGAATGTATGAATTCAAAACACTTTCCAGTAGCCCCTGGAAAGCTGGGCAGTATCAGCTTTAGGCATGGTACCAGTTGTACATTTTTCTTGGCTGGGTAACAGGCAAAAGAAAAGCACTGCTGGTATTTAAATAAATAACAAATATAACTTCTAATTGCTCTGAAATATCTCTGGTTTCCAAAGGACTGCACTACGATCACAGTTTCCTGTATTCCTCAAGAATTCCTCAAGAATTTGCCTTTCTACTTGATGATAAATTCTTCCTCTATTTCTTTCCTTAGTGGTTTCTATTGCACTTTTTCCTCTCTTTTTCTGTGAGTCTATAAGCTGAGGTACCTCTAAACCACACCAGTGGTCTTCATCATTTCCCACCAGAGTATAGTTAGTCTCAAGTGAGTTTGGGCTCAGCATCCTGTAAGCATGTGCCAAGAGCATGAAATCCTTGCTGATACTGTGGACCAAAACATCCTCCAAAGAACATCAATAGGCCCACAGACCGATGTTAAATGTGTATTTACCACCAGTCTGTGTGGAAAAGGGTGACTGGCGTCCTGTTTGATCTCCCAGCAAAGGTCTGATACATGGAGATGGAGTTATCTGCTCAGGTGATCAGAACAGCAATTGCTGAAGAGAATAAAGTCAATTTTAATATGCCTAAACTGCCAACCTAACAACCCATGAAATGCATCATCCTGCAGGTTACAGTGTTACCCAAGCCTCTCTGATACCACAGTGCCATCCAGATCATGGAACAGAGCTCTGCAGTGTACAGTGCACATTCTGGGTGCAGACCAGCAAAGCTGAGTAGGCAGCTAGGTCAGTGCTTGGGTGAATGTGGCTTTTCTGAAACAGCTCAGAAAAAGATTACTCTTTCATCTGATTCTCAGCCAGGAAGACACATTGTCCCTAAGGAGAAGATGTGACATGTTGTGGCACTCTCTGTATGCTCTCAGAGGCCTCACCAGCTGTCACAGAGAAGGTAGTGCTCTGAAGTGGAGCATGAACCCTGCATTTGGTTTTGGGTTTGTTTGTATCCCCTGTGCTATCTAGGAGGTGATCTGTCTTTTCCATTTCCCTGGAGTGACAATTACTAGAAGCAGGGAGACAAACCGAAAAGCCACTGGAGCAGAGAAGGGACAAGATTTAGAGGCACTGATTTTCCTCTCTTGAGAGGGAATTCCACTGTGCAAAAAATGTGTGAAACCAGTGAATTTTAGCTGCAAGTTTGTGAGAGCTTGTCATGCTGGTATTGAAATGCTGTGAGGCAGGCAGGGCTACATCTCTGGAGGAACAGCTGTGCAAAAGAGAGGCTTGGTCCCATGGAGGTACACTGGTGTGCAGTGGTTGCGTGGCCTGATCTGCAGTAGAAAGGACTCCAGTGTCCAACAGCACTGAGGTGCAGCTGTGTGCACAGCCCCAGCCTATAATTCAGCAAGGAGCCTTGGTCAGCCTCTCCCTACCAGTCACTTAACCATACCTCAGCTCCCTGCTGCACATGATGTGTGTCTTGTGGCCCTCAGACACACTGGGAAGCTGACATGGGGCTTCCAGGCCCAGGAATACCAACTGTATGTGCCACTGTGAGTGTCATTTAGATGTCTACATCGCCAGTGGGAGATGAAAATCAGAACAGAGATGAGATGAAGCTGAGATAGTGTCTAAGAGGCAGCAGCATCTAAAACCCTGCATTAGGAAAGATCGCAGCCATGGGCTCAGCACTGCCCCACAGCAGTTAGCAGGCTGGACATATACATGCTGGCCCAGAAGTTCCACCATGTTGTCATCATGACAACAATGGTGAAGCCAGTATGTGAACCTGAACTATCATATCTATGTTCAGCTTTTCAGTGTGAGGGAAGTCCAGGTTCATCCCGGTCTTTTTTATTTGCAGGGAGTAGTGTGATGACCATTATGTCAAAGATTGTGCAAGGTTGCCTGCTGATCTGACCTGCTGAGCAAATTGGTTTACTCTCACCTGCCAGAGCTGCTCCAGCAAAGGAGAAGCTCAGTGTTTAATAAACAGCAAAGCATGACTGCCTGAGGAGCTCTGCACTGGCTTCCAACCAGCATGTTTCATGTGAGCGCAGCCTTGCCTGCCACACAGACACTTACTTGGGCAGTCCTCTCCATGGCAGTGCCTCCACCTAGCCTGTCCCAGGACTGGAATCTGCTACAGTTTCATACTATTTCACCTGGACTGCACCTGTACAATGTAGTAACTCTTACGTCAACAGCAGCCACCCCATCATTTGTCATCTCTTGCCAATGAAGAAGGATGGTGTTTGGATGACAGCCCTCCAAGGACCACTTCATGGTGCAACTTCTGGTAGCAGTGTCTGACTAAGCAAAGTCCGTTTTGAAAGTGTGACTGGAGTGTACTCCAGGTCTTTGACATAAGGCATGAAAAAGAAGCCCTCACCACTTATTGCCATTCCTATTTCAGGAGTGCCTTTCTCTCTGTAGGAGTGAGTGTCCAGTAAAGCTTTAGCATCAGGATGCTAGCTTGGATTTACTGGCTGGACTCCAATTCAGGCAGTTACCATCTAATGCTACAAATTTTCCATGATGTTTCAGTTGGCTACAGCATGGGTTTTATTTCATGTTCAAACATGATTTAAATAGTTACTTCATACACTTGAACAATTCCTTTATTTCATACCCAGTGGTGGGTGAAAGGATGTTATGCATCATATACTTGGATCCACTTCAGTCATAGCTATTACCATCACTACTGGGGTTGCAATGCTGAACAAATATATGCTGAAGGCAGCAAGGTAGCAAGACTGGAAAAAACTTCATTGTGATACACAGCATAGGGCTTATAGTGTCCTACTGAATATACTAGCAGCTCATGACAGAAATTTATAGTAACTCCAACATGTTATTAATAGTAAATGTTTAGTTCTTTAAAGGATTATTCGTGCTTATGCCAACTATATGAAAAGAGATCTCTCTCCACTGAAAACAAGCCAGTTAAACCCAGAGCTTAGCCTCTGCAACAGTGGCCAAGCCCCAATCTAGATGTCTGCATTTTCTGACACCCCAAGAGGACAGAATCCTCCCCAGCTACTCAAGTTCCCTCATTTCACCAAGTAAACTTTTTTGTTCTCATATTCCAGTTGTTGAAATTCATTTGCCACCCTCTGCTCAAAACTCTATTTATCCTTTTCCTCCCACTTTTCAGAACTGTCATGGTTATCAGCTTAGCAATGTGCAATGTAGATTCTTGAGATCTGATGTCATCTTGCTTGGCATATGTGGCACACTCAAATAAGCTGTTGTGCTGAATAATGTACCATATGTATTATCTTCCAGCATTGTGAAGGCTTATTAATGCTCTGATTATGTACCATTTAAACCAGGATTTTTCTCCTTGTTCTGTAGAGCTTTCAAATCTGGCATTACCAACTAAAATAAAAACCTCAGCTCACCCTCTCTTCTCTGCAGCATGCTCTTCTGCATATCAAACCCTGAAGAGGTTCTGGGAAAAGTCTATTATGATGATCTTTTGAAGGATAAATTGCACTTGGTTACATATGCCCACTTATCCTCTAACACTAGAGGAGCTTCTTTGGATGGAGTTTTTTCTTGCATGTTTTTTGTGTGCATGTGGGTTGGGAAGTGGAGTAGAAAGAAAATACAGCAGTGAATTTCAGCCCACAGCAATGGGAAACTGAACAGAAAAAACGCCCCAAATGGTCTTCCTGTAGGGGTTCATATAGCACACAGGGAGAGCCTCCCTTTCTGGGAGGCAATGCAGAATGAGATCAGCTCATCAGAGACAGCGTGGAGCCACTCTGTTGGAAGTTTTCTGGGACTTGGCTGAACACATCTTGATCCCACCTAGCAACAGTCCTGCTTTGGGTTGGGAGGGACAAGAACACGTCAGCAGCCTCTTCCAGCCAACACTGCGGTGGTGGTCTGTGCCACAGTCTGAGCACCCTGGCCTCAGACCCAAGCAAACTGTGGCTTCAGGCCTGGAGGAACAAGAGAAGAGTGACTCAGAGTGGCCAGAGCAGGCGGGGTGGTAGCACTGTGCTCCTGCTTCAGCTGCAGACCATGCCCAAGCCTTGGGTTCCCTTTAAATGACCCTTCAGGAAACAGTTTCCACCTGGAAACAATGGAGCAGACAGCCTCTCCTCCCAAGGGCCCCTTCCTCCCTTTCTCCGAAGGCTTGGGCATCCTGCTACAGACATCTCCCTGAGCAGAACTGCTTTGTCCCCTGCAGAGCACATTTCCCAGCAGTTGTGGACACATCTGGGTACTGAGGCAGCAGTCATGGCGCTGCTCATGTCAAGCCTGAGCACTGGGTACCTCTTCTGCCTTCTCAGAGCTATGTAACAAGCAGACCCAGAATGCTTCTATGGTGCAAGGGGCTGCAAGCAGTGCCACAGCACAGCAAGTGCCTGCTAAGACGGAACTTTTACATTTAACTGAGGTTTCTAAAACATCCCTTTTTCAGAGAAATCTGTGTACCGACTTTTCTTGGAGGAACACAATAATGAGTGCATATAAAGTAGTGCTCTCCAATTGTTACTCATGAACAGAAGCATCAGTTCTAATGAGCCACCTTTATTTTTTGGCTTTAATGCTTTCTGCATGCATGTTACTGTCATCATGTGTTTAAGTGATCCATATTTAAAGACTCTGAAGCCATTAAAGGAAACAGGAGTCTGATCACCATTGTGGTATCTGGTTTACAGTTAGCAAAACATTCTGTTTTTCCTGGATCACATTTGCACCCTTGGAAAACACTAAGAACAGATGGTTTACTATCCAAGTTTTACAAGTGGTTCAAAGAGGAGTAGGCACCCTGCTTGCTGCAAATGTTTATAGAGGTTAAGTATAATCAGCTCCTGCTAGTCCCTGCCAACTGCATTAATTAAGTTAGTGGTGAGTACGGGGAAAAAGCCTAAGGAAATACAGTTTTATGAAGATACTACATTATTCTACACAGTATTTAAGATCACAGCTAAACAGCTGACATAGATAAAAGAGTCCCATGTCTAGAGCAGAGACCTTAATTTTCATGTTAGGTTATTTACCAGTACTGGTGACTAGCAAAATTAATTTTTAGTTCCTTTCACCCTGCAGATAGGGCAGGCTCTTTAAAAGTTGCTGTTGACTCTATTTGGAGTGGGGTTTTTTTTTGTTAACACTGGGCACAGAGAGAGAAGTAATGGGAAGAACAGGCTGCCAAACCAGGAAGACCAAGTGGATGAAGCACTCAAAACAGGTGCAACCCCACATTGACAGGCTGTGGTCCTCATGGGGAACTTCAACTACCCCAGCATCTGTTGGAGGGACAACAATAGCAGGGCATAAGCAATCCAGGCGGTTCCTGGAATGTGTTGATGATAATTTCCTTCTCTAAGTGACAGAGGAAGCTATAAGGAAGGATGCTGTGCTCGACCTTGTTCTCACCAACACAGTAGGGAATGTGAAGCTGGAGGGAAGCCTTGGCTGCAGTGACCATGAAATGGTGGGGTTCAAGATCCTGAATGCAGCAAGGAGGGTGCACAGCAAACTCGCTACCCTGGAGCTCACAACAGCAGACTTTGGCCTCTTCAGGGACCTGCTTGGTGTGGTACCACAGGATGAAGCCCTGGAGGGAAGAGGGACCCAAGCAAGCTGGTTAGTACTCAAGGATCACCTTCTGCAAGCTCAGGGGTGATTCATCCCAACAAAAGAGGAAGTCAGACAAAAATGCCAGGAGGCCTATGTGGATGAACAAGAGCTCCTGGACAAACTCAGACACAAAAAGGAAGCTACAGAGGGTGGAAGGACAGGTAGCCTGGGAGGAATACAGGGAAAATGTCTGAGCAGCCAGGATCAGGTTACAAAAACCAAAGCCCTCATATAATTAAATCTGATCAGGGACAACAAGGAAAACTTGTCCTTGTTAAAGACAAGAAGAAAAACCTATGAAAGTACACTGAGGGTAAAAGGAAGATGTCAGAAAGTGTGGGACTTCTGTGGAAGGAAACAGGAGACCTGGTTACCCGGGACATGGAGAAGGCCGAGCTACTCAATGACTTTTTTGCTTTGTCTTCACTTGCAAGAGCTCCAGTCACACTGCCCAGTTGCAGAAGACAAAGGCAGGGACTGAGAGAATGAAGAACTGCCTGTTGTAAAAGAAGATCAGATTTGAGACCATCAGTAGAGCCTGAAGGTGCCCAAGTCCATGAGACCTGATGAGAGGCATCTGTGGGTCCTGAGGGAGCTGGCAGATGAAGTTGCCAAGCCATTATCTATCATATTTAAAAGTCATGTCAGTCAGGTGAAGTTCCCACTGACTAGAAAGGGGAAACATAACCCCCACTTTTAAAAAGGGGGTAAAAGGAAGAGGCAGGGAATTACAGACCAGTCAGTCTTACCTCAATGCCTGGCAAGATCATGGAGCAGATCCTCCTAGTAGTTTCTGTATGCTATGGCAGATGGACAATAAGGGGGTGTTTGGTGACAGCCAACATGGCTTTACTATGGGCAAATTGTGACAAATTTGATGGCCTTATGATGGGGACACAACATTGGTAGATAAGGAAAGAGAGACTGATAATCTGCGTGGACTTGTACAAAGCATCTGACACTGTCCCACACTGCATCCTTGTCTCTAAACTGGAGAGGCATGGATTTGACAGACCACTCAGTGGGCAAAGAACTGGCTGGATGGCTGCGTGCAGAGAGTTCTAGTCAAGGGCTCAGTATCCAGTTGGAGACCAGAAATGAGCAGTGTCCCTCAGGGGTTGGTGTTGGGACCGATCATGTTCAACATCTTTGTCAGTGACATGGACAGTGGGATTGATGAACCCGTAGCAAGTTTGCCAATGACACCAAGCTGTGTGGTTCAGTCGACATGCTGAAAAAAAACCCATCCAGAGGGACCTGCACAGGCTGGAAAGATGGGCTCATGCCAGCCTCTATCCCAAGTATGAATAGAGTCTGGGCAGATACTGAGAACATATTGAGAGCAGCCCACTGGGATAGGGTAGGATACTGGCACAGGTTGCCCAGAGAAGCTGTGGCTGCCCAATCCCTGGAAATGTTCAAGGCCAGGTTGGACGGGGTTTTGAGCAACCTGGTCTAGTGGAAGGTCTCCCTTGGTTAGAAATGGATGAGCTTCCTACCCAAACTGGATGAGCTTCCAACCCAAACCATTCTATGATTCAATCATTTTATTTTCATAATGGTTCTTTGATGCAACTGAAAAAATATCTCTCTTTGTTGTTCTTGCTTTTGGACAACCGTTAAAATTTATACAACTCTTTCTTTGGGCAAGACAGCATGAGAGAGATGCTGATCATGATTCAGGCAGCTCTAACTGATAAGGAAACAGAGGACCCCATCTTCTTAAACTACATCTAAGTGCAAGACAACAAGAAGGTCTGTCTTTGATACAGGATTTCTAAGTTTATTTCATTTCTAGGTGTATTTTTTCATGTCCAGCAAGACCTGTACATCAGTAGAGATCAACAGTCAGTAGAACATACAGTTCTACAAACAAGGAATTTTTTTTCCTGTTTGTCCAGAGTGAAAGGTCTAATGAGTAGAACAGTGTTCTTTGCAAGTGAAGTATTTTTGTAACTTCCTCTAGATACCTGGAAATGTGAAAGAGCTTCATTATTGTGCTGTTAAAATCAGTATGGTGACTCATTTAATAGCTCAAACAGGTCTGCTCAGAGATCACCACATCTCATTAAATATCAGGTATAGGTTCTATTTCATTAGTCTGTAGGAGTATTGTACTAGAGAAAAAGGTTTCATGTTAAATAAATACCAGTAGCTAAGAGCATCCATGTCACAAATGGAGTTTTAAATTTGAAATTTAGAGAGAAGTGATGCAATGGCCTTTAAGTTGCAAACATGCTTTCTTACACAACCTTTACACTGTTTTTTTTTAAACTAAACTACAGGTGTTAGTAGCTGTAAAATGTCCTATGGATGGAATACTGGTTGTTTAGAGTTAATGATTCAAGAGAAAAGAAGTTTTATCTTCTGAGTCAGTATTGAAACAGTGTGGCACTCTGGTTAACTTTCAGGACACAAGACATAGGTCCTGATCAACTGACCTCATTAATATACAGTAAATCTTTGTTAAATAAGTATTGAATTTTAATATGACTGAGAACCTGATTTCTGGAATCTGAACAGAATCAAAATGCATTTACTGCTCGTATTGTAGCAGCCAGCATTTTGTTTCCTGGGAAAATCTGCAGTGACTCTGCTCAAGCCTTGCCAAGAACTGAAACTGGTTGTTGTGACAAGTCATTGTCAGGCTTGGCACTTCCACAGCAACTTAAGTTCTCCTCTTCTTTCCAAAGCCCTAAGTACTTTAAAATACCTACTATAAAAAACCCCCACAGCTCTGCCTCATATGCTTGACTCCTCAGGAAGAGTTGCAACTATGTTCAGTTTTCCATGAAGGCTTGGACACAATGGAAAATAAAATTCACTTATGCTCTATCACAACTAATGTTATTTGAAGAAATTCAAAGGGTGAGTATTAAATCATTATGAAGTAAAAAATGTTTCTATCAAGAAATAATTCTGTTGCTTCTCTGAATCATTTTATCAACAGCTCCAGGTAATTCTTACCATTAAACGTTCTGGGGTAAATAAATTACTGTGTTGGTTCAAAAGAGAACACATGGTTTAGTATATCTACCAGACTGCTCTTTTGAGGAATCGACCAAAACTTTAACTACTTTCCCGTACTCTGAATATCTTTGTCTTGTGTCAAAGTGTTTGAAAAAGAATACATTTTTAGCATGAGGTGCTACAGCACAGCTTTAAAAAGTCAGGCAGTGGGATTACAGATGCACGTCTGTAAGTGATGGATGCACTATTAGGTCAGAATACCAGATACATTCTTAGAATTTGTAGACATGCTGCTTGCTACTCCATGTCTTTCTTCTTGCTCGTCTGTCGTGGTTTAAAAATGACTGCTACTGCTGAACCCATGACACTTGTCCATGCCTTTCATAGGAGAGAAGCACCTCTCCTGTATAAAGACAGGCTGAGAGAGCTGGACTTTTCAGTCTGGGGAAGAGAAGACTCCAGAGAGAACTTAGAGCAGTGTTTCTGTGCCTAAAGAGACTGACAAATCTGAAGAGGGACCTTTTACATCAGCATGTAGGGACAGGACAAGAGAGAATTATTTTAGGCTGACAGAGGGGAGATTTAGATTAGACATTAGAACTAGACATTGTGACTGCCCCATCCCTGTCAGTGTTCAAAGCCAGGATGGATGGGGCTTGGAAAAACCTGGTCTAGTGGAAGGTGTACCTCCTCGTGGCAGGGGGCTTGGAACTGCATGATCTTCAAGGTCCCTTCCAACCCAAACCATTCTATGATTCTTTGATGCCAGACTCCCACTATGGTAGCTTTCTTCAGCTCTTGTTTTGTAACTTCTGTTGAGTAATACTGTGAGCTGGAAAACAACTTCTTTGCTTTCAGCAAGAAAGATAAGGTGATCCCATCAGCAGTTGAGTCAGTCTCCAGAGGTGATGCAGTTGCACATCAGGCTGGAATATACAGAGGTCAAGCTCTGGAAAATCTTGTGACATGCCCAGAGAAGCTGTGGCTGCCCCATCCCTGGCAGTGTTCAAGACCAGGTTGGCTGGGGCTTGGAGCAACCTGGTCTAGCAGGTGTCCCTGCTCATGGCAGGGGGTGTGGAATGAGATGATCCTTAAGGTCCCTTCCAACCCTAACCATTCCATGATTCTGATTGCCCAGTCTACAGCTGGGCTTAGATAGACATAACTAAGCACTAAAGCCTCGTCTTTGTCTTGCTTCACTATGCAAGTGCATTCATGAGGAGAGACTAAAACACAATTAGAAACAGTGTAGGTAAGTCCTAAGTGCATGTAATTTTGTAAGGTTAATATCATAAGCTGCATTTCCAAGAAATAATATTGTCCCTTTCAATAAACTTTCTTCAAGGTTTGTACCTGGTGAGTGATATCAGAACTCATGTAATTTTGTTCTGAGAGTGAAACAAGTGCATCCGTTTCTTTGCAAAAATAGTTCACTATATCCTCATCCATACGGCAAAGGAGACCCTAGGAAAATATCCTATTCTCCCTCCAAAAGGCAACACCCCTTCAGGCACAGTAGGTAACTTCCTGTGATGTACCTGAAGTTGCCAGTAACTTCTTGCAGAATTCAGCTACCAGGTAACTGGGAGGTGCTGAGAAAGCGTGAAGACCAGAGGAGCACAGGGATGTAAATGCTTATGCCAGGTCAAGATATCCCGTCTATTCAGTGTTGACATTTGACCTGTGACAGCAACAGAGGCTTCTGCAAAAGTGCATCAGGAAAAAAACTGGTTTTGTAAAAACATAGGAGAGGAGAAATTAGGAACAAGTTGATATATCTGCCTCAGATGTAGCCAGGAGAAACAGGTAGGCAAATTGAATGTATCTGTATCAATTAAAAATGTCTCTATCAATTCTTTCCAGGGTGTGTCACCTTCATACGCTAAATTATATGAACTTTTATAGGAATTATCTCAAATCAAATCCAGGGAAACATCTGATAAACATAAACTGAAGGAAGTGCTATTAACACTGAAAACACACAAGAAAGTTACTGAAACATCAGACCACACTAAACTGACTGAAAAAGAATGCAAAGGGTATCATTACTGTTAAGAACTAATTAGCAGCCAATTGCTTAAGTTTGCATCCTGTGGGTAACGTCCAGGAGCACAGCCTAGTTTATTTAATTCAAAGGGGTTTCGGAAGAAATGTGGTCTGGCTTTGTTCTGTACCACCTCCCTTGTGGCAACACACAGCTTCAGTAATGCTTTAATACAACAGCAGAGAAGTGAAACAACGCAGGCACTAAGGCTGTGGAAAACTCTTCATCCAGTCTGACAACTCAGAGAGAAGATGTCATTCTGACACTGAATGATTTGCTCCAGGTGTACATCTTGCAATACAGGAAATATGACACTTCCCTCTATGCCAGAGGATAATTTTCTTACTCAGACGGTGAGCAAAGCACCTCTCAAAACTGATGTTTCTTTTATATCGGAGCTTGCCAAGCATAAGAAACCAATAGGCATGAAAAGATTTGGGGTGCCAGAACTGTGAGCTGGAAACTTAAGCATGGAAAATGTGGTCTTACGCAGATGCGGGCAGGACTTTTCTATAGGCATGTGTCCTTATTGTGGAGGAGGTAAGGAAATCTTCCTTTACTTTCCCTCATAAAACAGCAAACTCATACTTTGCAAAGGTTTTCCACCTACAAATCACTATATAAACTTGGTGTGTGCTTTAACCAAGCTCTGGAAAGCAGCCTCTCGTATTTCTCAGGTACACCCACCTCTCCTGCAATCCTGTGAGTCAGCCAATATCCAGGAGCCTTCTTCCAGGAATCTGGCCTACTCAGAAACCCAGCTAACAAGCACTGGCAATAATCAGTGAAGAGGGCTGACACCATCCTGATAAAGGGGAAAACACAGAAGAAGTTGGCAAAAACTCCTAACAAAGTCTACATTGACCATTAAACAAAAGGCCCTAAAATTGCCATGGACTCCTCTTCCAACTGTTTTCCTTTATCAACTACATAGTAAAAGAGGACCCTGCTTCTCTGTCACTGATACCCCAACTTCTCTGATTTTAGTTATGCATCAGGCTTGGTTCAGAGTCAGCACATGTCATGGCTGTGGGTGAATTTCTGATGCCTAAAGAAAAAGGGCATCTGTTTTTGCCTACTGTCCTGTTGCCAACCAGTCATTACATACCAGGACAAAAGCTGTAAAAGCATTGATGGGAGCATCCTCACGTGTTGGAACTTCCCAAACCAAACCCAATAAGCAATGACAGCTGGCAGCTTTAGGTTTGGTCTTCCCCCGGCTGGTAAGACTGCAGGAGAGCAAACCAGCACCATGCTGGTGTCAAGATAAGCCAACAAAAGCCAGTGGCCTTCTAAGCCAGGTGACCTAAAGCTGAGATGACTGTATTAGGAGTAAGAGGGTAATGCCCTACTCTTCCCACTGTCTTTCACTGAGGGACTGTAATCCCAGCTGGCCTTGTTCTCACTGGTCTCTGTGGCAGCATCTGATGTCTAATGGTCAGGGCTGCAAACAGCACAGAGCCCTTGGAGACTGTTCTCAAGAGCTGCCCATTGCTGGAGGTGGTATCTAGCAGGCATCATGACTCCCACAAAACATACTTCAGCAAAAAAAGTAAGCATCTTGCCTGCTTCAGTCCTTCTGAGCATGTCAATCCATTGCTATGTTCTCCACGCTGGGTGCCACTAACTGCCAACAGCACTTCAACACTCAGTCTTCCGCCTGCAAAGACAGCTACCTGGCTCAGCTAAAATAAGGAGGCAAACAGAACAGATGGGAAACTGCTTTCTTAGCCTGTGGAAGTCAGGGGGATTTCTGAGTTTTTCATATCCTGCACTAAGGAAAAAGGACCTCTCAAGGATTTTTGTGAAAAATAAGGTATTCCTGCCCACTGCAGAAAAACTACTAATCCACTGGCTCAGACACTTGGCTAGAGCTGTGGAGCAAACAAAATGAGTTCTCACTTTTTCTTACTCAGAGAGTGCTGAAATCCCTCTCCCACGTAATCAGAGAGGGGGATTCAGCTATTCCAGGCAAATTTGTGCCTGATCTGTATCCATCAGTCCCCTTCCACCTCCCTTCTCCCCCCAGATTCCTATCTGGGTATGAGCAATCTTTCCTGTACAAAACAGTACATTTTTTGTAAAGCATACTGTTTTCAAAAATGTGCATTTCCAACAGCGACAGTTTCAGCAGAATATGTCAGTGGCCATGGAGGTGCCACAGCCCTTCCTCTTCCCCATGGAAGGAATTTCTTCAGATATCTCTTACTGTGGCCACAACTAAGAGCAAAACTCACTGGGAAGTCCTGACCTGAACATAAGCAGCTCAATTTAACCAAATATTGGTCTTATCTTTTAACAGTGAGAAGAAAAAAAAAGAAGAAAAAAAACATTTTTCCTTTTTGTGTGTGTGCTTTTAATAATTCTCAGAACACAAAGACAATCCATAGCTGGAGCCCACATGAAAACCTAAAAACTTTCCCTTCAGCATCTGATTCTCTAATGCTATGCCCTTCAAGTGAAAGTTAAATATAAGTTGGGATAACTGTCTGCAAGAATGGAAAAAGGTTGAAGGAGACTTAAGATTTAAAATAAAAACAACTAAAATGCATAGGGAAAAGAAAAATAGTCACATTTGTTTGAAATAATTACCCAAGGAAGAATAATTGCAAGTGCCAAAACGGGACAAGAGCATGAGTAGGTGATAACAGCTACATGGAAGTCAAACGAGAGCAGGGCATTGAGGTTAAGAGGACAGTCACAGGGACCCTGTTCGCAGCACAGTAAGGACAACAGCCGGGGGAGGACAGCTCCCAACATGACTGTTTTACCACCTGCACAGCTGCTGTTGTGCCAACAGTAAGTCTGCTGGTAGCAACTGATAAATAAATGATCATTCACTGCAGCAAATGACAATGTGAGCAGAGCTGGATTCCCCCTCCACCAGGCTGCTTTGGGTTAAGTTGTAGCTCTGCAGACTTGCACTTCCTTATCCCTCTCACCTCTACACTCTTGGGAACCAAACCCTTGAAGTGTTTGTATGAACTGGCAGGCTGCCTGGCCACCCTTGTCAAAATGGCTTGGCAAATTTGAGCTGAGTACCGAACTGCTCACACAGGGACTGCTTCTACTTAATGAGCCACTTGATACCCAAGGCACACAATTTCCCTGCACTCTTAGTAAACTGAAGGACAAGCTACACTCTGTATCTTGATAACAGTAAACCACCAACAGACCACACATGCAATACTTCAACACTGGAAAAAAATTGGAACATTGACGTTCATGATGAAAACACCCCACGCAGTTTTAATGAGGGAATGAGCAAAAGGGAGATGAACAATGCTAAGGAACATTTTGTGCCATAGGCTGATTTACTGCAAGACCTTACTTTCCATGGAACTAAAGTTGTCCTCCACTAATTCCTGGTATCAGCTTAGCTTTTAATAAAACTCAGTAAATCTTGCTTGCTCAGTCTTGCACTAGGCCACACTGGCCTAGCATATTACAAGTAATTTTCCTTTTCTTCTTGTTTTTTTTTTTTATATAAAACCTGCAGCAAATCACTGGATTTTTCCCACCTTCTGCCCACAAGAACAGTCCATCATACTTGGTGAGGAAGTCTTTCACAGTCTCAAGTAGTGTGATACTGATAAATCTCTCAGATAACAGGTCACTGAGCGTGAAAGCACATGCCCATGATGCCTTTCCCTTGCTAACCTTTTCTTTCCTTCTCCTTCCCAGCTTCTGATTCCAACCTGATCCAATTTCACTTGCACCTGGGATCTGTTCCTGAGAGCTTTACCCCAGGTATAAACAGCAAACCAGTGTGGTACAGCAGATACCGAACCTCCTTCTTCCCTTCTTTGCTTTAACATATCCCTGAGGTGGTATGAAGCCTCACCTGCCTTCCCAGCAGCTACCCCTGATATGGAGCTCTGCTCCATAACAGGCTGCCTGTGGCCCTCTCACTGTTGGGTAGACTTCCCTAGTGCAAGTAGACCTGGACAGAGGAGCTTGGCTTCTACTCTCCTGCCCAGACCCAGGGCACAAGGTACTACCAGAACATCAAGCCACACGTCATCATCACCCCTGAATGGCTAGGTCTCGCATAGATGGCAGAACATAGGTGCTAACAAGAGGCCCATATGCCAGACAGCAGGCATACACCTGACAAGCAGCTCAGCTGGGAGAACAGCCTCTCACTCAGAAACCTGCCTATGCTCAGCCACTTCCCCAGCTTCTTACTGCAGGCACACACCTGGCAAGTGCCAGCAACATGGTCCAGATCACCAGTGATGGCTAAAATGCCTGGGCCAGCTGAGTGGAAGAGAGTGGCTTTTCTGCTGGCACAGTTAGGGCTGAGCAAGTGGAAAGCTCTGGGCTGTGTGCTTTGGGATTTGACCAGCTCAACCCTCTGTGCAGCTCTTTAATAGCATGTGCCATGCTGAACAGGCTGATCCTGCATCAGTGTTCTACCAAAATCCATCACCTCACTGCCACTGGTTAGCACCAGGCAGGATTATGAACCATTTAGCTGAATCAGGCTAACCACAAACAACAGACTAAAATGATTTGTGAAACTGGATATTTGTACTGTGAAACAGTACATTCTTTTAACGCAGTGTCTTGTTAGTCAACACAGTCTTTAAGTGTGTTAGGGATTGGGCAACTCATTGCCAACAGTGCACCCTGCCAGATTTGAGCCACAGCATATTTGTCAGCCTAATGTAAAAAGCTGGTCCACCTTTCTGTACGAAAAATAGACAGCACTGTGAATGGCTCCTACTGCAATGCCAAGAATAATACCAAGGGAGAGAAGAAAGCTACTCAAGTGAGTCTGGAAACCATTTTAACCAGGAATCAAATACAACTGGGTGTTTTTCTTGACAGAGTTTAAGCTACATTAGCAAAAGCGACATAATTTCAGCAATGTTTAAGTGTTTATAAAAGCCTAATGCAACAGTGTTTTTAGAGGGGGAAAAGACATTTTAAAGCTGCTAAATATACCATATTTATAGCAATTCATTCGTAACATTTTTCGTCATGTTTCTTCTGGAATAGACAAGTTCCTGTAGCCAGCTGACAGAAAGATACAGATTAGGCCTGAAAATACCTCCATGTGCTTCCACTGAAAGTTTGCCTGGGCATAGGAGTGTTAAATTTGCAACCTCTGGAGTGGTTGAGCCGGCTTACAGTTGGCGGCCACCTCCAGTGGGAAAGCATGGGAGACTGGAGTTGCTCTAGAGGTAATAACCTCTTCCCTGCCATCATCACCTTCCAGGAGCAGTGCAGGGAAGAGAATGCCCACCAGCTGTCCAGGTAGCAACAAGACAACAGAAAGATCACAAAACCTGTGCTTCCCCACAGCCTCCTCCCCCGCAAGCAGCTGTTGAAAGAAAATATTTCTCCTGAAAAGCTGTGATTAAAATGTAATAAACCTTTTCATAAGGAGAAAAGGAAGTGTTCAAAAAACCTGACACTATTTCCATAAAAAGAAAACACTACCAGAACTCCACAAAAAAATCAAAAATTTTAATTCTGGAACAATGACCATTTTACAAAGAGATTTTAGAGACTGAGTATACATCTTCACGAAAGCAACAAACTAAGGCATGTTCTCCATAGCCATGTTTAGAAATTAAGAGATTTTTAAAAGCCATGTGCCTTGATCTCATTTAAATCTCGTCAAGATACAGGCAGTAAAAATTCTAAAAGTCTGACTTACTTTTAGATGAAGTGGACTGTCAGTTTATTCAACTGTCATGAGTATGAGCTAGATTAATTTCAAATCACTGAAATAAATATTCTAGTAAGAGCATGGAGCTGAAACATTATTTTAAAGTGCTCTTTAGAAACCAAACATTTCAATTATAATTAAGAAATGTTAAAGATCTTACATTCCTTACATAACAAGTCTGAAAGTACAGTATGTACACGATCTACAGTCTTGTTTTTATAAATAGGAAATAATTTATCTATATATCTCAAACATGACTGCTAGCTGAAGGGAAGCTTAGAGACTATTTCGATTTGACCTGAAAAAAGGAAAAAAAAAACAAAACCAGTCATCCCATACATACAGATATGGGAATGCTGTATCCCCAGAACTGCCATCTTGGCTGATCTCCTTGATTAATTCTTATCTGGCTGATACTTCACCCACTCATGAAGCATCTGCCAGCACGTTGCCAGTAGAGAATGACAGCATTTCCCTTGTAAAGGAATTGCTTGGGTCTCTAGAACTGGCAAGGCTGCTGCTAAGAGAATATGTAATGAGACATAAGTCTCTTAATTAGAAGAGAAGATATATGCATGGCAATGTATTAAAGTTTGCAGAGATAAAAGAACTCTGAACTAGACTGTCAAACAACAAAAATTTGGATTTTTTTTTCTTAGTTTTTGAATGAACTGTAGTGCTTATAAAAAATTAAGACAAAACTAACATGAGGCATTTGTGACAAACTTAAAAGCCTATCTCAACTTTCTCATAACGCCCTAATCAGTCCCTTTCAATCGAGAACCACAGTGTAGTTGCTAGTCAAGTCTCTCATCCTAATAGGACTCAGTCAAATCTCTCCAGCTCACTACTGGTGCTCTCCGATTCTCCTGTAACAGTTCTGCAGCATGTGGCATTCCCCTGTGCACAGGTTAAGCCTGCTTCACTCAGGACTAATACCAGGTACCTGTGAAATATTAATAGTGTACATCACTGCACTCCCACATTGCACACTATTTCCAACAATCCCCCTCAAAGTACAACATGATAATGTTTTCAAAAATACAAAACACCTTAAAACACAGAAGTGTTCATGAATGTACAATAAAAATATTTAACTTCCACCCATCACTTTTCATTTCTTGGCTGCCACAAAGAGCAACTTTTTTTTGTCCCTTCCAGTCTTTTCAATGATTTTGAAACTTGACTTTGCAATTTTCAGACAGATACAAGACTATACCCACTCACATATAGTAACATGATTACAGTAAAATCAAAAGCCACAAAATAAAATTATGGTGAACATTCTGTAAGTGGTATTTAAACTTTTGGTCAACATTTCTACTAGGCTAAAGGCAAAAATATGCTGTACAAAACCACTTTAACATCTGCAAGAATAAGCTTCTTGTTTACTTTAGCCTCAGCTTAGTGTGTGGTCAGCCTGAACTATGCAATTTCTTAAAAGAGCAGGTAGATAGGAGATTGTAAAGCTCTATTTCTTCCTAGCTGTACCCATAAGCAGACTCTTCCCTTATGAAACAATATTCACGTGAAAAAATATACTGTGGCGCTCAGAATTCTGAGTTGAAGGCAAATGCAGGTGTATGAGCAACAAAAGTTGTCAAGGTGACAAACGATTCAATGGACTGCCCTCTTCTCCACCTGCAGCAAGCTTGAGCGTCTTTAGCTTTCGAGTGGGATGCTGGGGACTCTTACGAAGGTTGTCGTCCATCTGCAGGGAAATAATGAGAGCCGGATCTGGCAAACAGTAGAATACAGATTACACAATTGTCTGTTTGTCAGTGCTGCCATCATTAATGCTGGTTTGGGGTATTTTTTTTCCCTGTTATTCCAGGCCCAGCTAAAACTGATGCCTTGGTTCCTTTCCACTCCCAAAGATATGCTTGTGTTAAAGCAACTGTTCATTCCATTAGCATATGGTGCATCAACCCCAAAGGGCAAATAGGTTGCTTCTGCTCAAATAATTCTGTCAGCATTACTGAAGAAAGCAACACTGCTACCTTCTTCTAAGAGACCAATGTTTCCACTTTGTACAATAGCCAAATCCAGCAGCATTTGGAAAAAAAAAAAAGCTGAAAAAAAAGCTTATCAAAAGTCAAACTGGTAATATCAATGGATGATTTTGCATGTTCAGCACCTTGCAAGAACAAACCTTTTTCAAATTAGAAATGTTCTGTAGGTGCTGGGTGAATTTAGATCAGTTACTGATTTCAAAAAGTATTTAATAAAGTACTTGTGACAGGAACTTTTCAAAGACATGTTAAAATTAATCTCTGAAATATAAAGATTCTACATTTTCATAGGAAATCAATCTAATGCCCTGTGCGTAATGTGGTATCAAAGAGAGTCTAGTTATTACAGAATAAAGTGAACTGCAGAAGACAACACAGGGTAGATCTCCAGAGATTGTCTAGTCCATCCCACTTCAAGACAGGAGTCTTTAAAACTTCCACAGACACTTCAATACCTCAAAGAGGAGATACAATCCATATCTAAAGCTACAGAAGCTGTTCATAGTTCATGATCTATTTCCTACTCTGGTCTTTTCCAGGAAGAAATGCCTCCTATCCTCCTAGTTAAAGTGTTCTGTCTGCATCACAACACTAATTCTTCACAAGTCTTTTTCACATGAGTTGTATAGCTTTTGATAGGTGCTGAGTGACACAGCCTTAGAGACAAAGAATACAAAGAAATAAAAGCTGGATGTAGAACAAACAGAAGGAAGAGTGACTGTATGTTAGTGACTACAGCGTTCAGCTGGGAGCAAGGAGAGCTGGCAATTGGTCTTAACTTCAAGGACCATTTCTGGGTCTTGATCAATACATTTGATTTCTTTCCTGGAATGTACTTGCAGAAAGACATCTTCTTTAGTTCGTATGTGCACTTGCAAGATAATGCTTTTGATTGTAATGAAAATACTTTTGAAGTACAAGGCTTCATTATTATTTTCAAATGACATAATTCTCCCTGCCTCTCTACATAAAGTAACTCACTTAGAAAAGAGGCAGTTAAAATAAAATGTCCACCACACAGCTGCATTTGCCATGCAAAAGTATCTGTGAACAAGTAACCACAATGAAGCAGGAATATTAGAGATTGAAGCAAACGTAACCTTTTCAATCAAGTTGGATTCCTTATTTACAAGCTGTGTGAGTTTCTGCAGATTAGCATCTGCTGTATCCTGTCCAGCCGGAGAATGGCCTGGAGAGTGAAGGCAGAAAGATGAAGAGTGAAAAGGTATTTAGAAAAGCTTTAAATCCTTAAAAATGAACCCACATTGGAGAAGTTAATACAGTATTTTTATGCCAACAAGAATTGAAGTGTAAAAGCCATTCCATGTGAGAAAACCAGGAGTATTAAGCATAAGCTATAGCATACATGTGCATTTTCGGCAATGCTTGCAGAACACAACTTTAGAAGCCTCGCTACCTCATTTCCCCACAGAAGCTCTAGCATAAACTACATAAAATATAATTCTGCCTCAGTTCACAGATAGAATACTGAAATCCTAATCCAAACAAGACTATAGATGACAAAAAGGGGAAAATAAACAAAGCTTACCTGAGGCAGTTAACCTGAAGTAGCAAGTTAAAATATCATCACAGAATCGACACAGATTGGGAAGCTGTTTCAAATGCTCTTGTAGATGTACTCTGGGGAAGCACACTTTATAAATTGGTGCAAGGAAACCAAACACAAAGGCATCCAAGGTGGTAGGCCTGAAAAGAGTGACAAAACAAAACAAAAAAAGTGATTGAGGTAAGACATTAAGACTGCTACAACACAACCACTTCTTGCATATGTCAAACACAACTTAGGACAGAACGGAGCCAGCTTTTCCAGCATTCCATCTTTTCACATAAATCTGTTAAGTGCTTTGATTTCAAACTAATCTCGTAAATGTACATATGATCTATTGATTTCAGCACCTCTGAACTAGAGACATACTGGCAAGCTGAAACAGTAACTTCAGCACTAAAATCCAGTCATGCTGTCATGCTGATAAACTGCTCTAAACCGTATTTCTGCAGTATAAAAGCCAAACTGTATGCCAGGAGACCAGGATCCTCTCCCACAAAGTGGTCCAACTTCACTGGCTAAAGGAACAGATCATCCTTTTTAGGAACTGTTGGCACTATGCCACTGGCAATATATGTTTTCTGCTCTGTGCACGTACCACAGGAAGAGGAGTGCTCCCAGACATACACCCTCCACCCATGAAGGTGCTGGTAACACCCCAAGCTTAAAGCAGTTTTTCTACATACAGGCACAGGAGGCAACATTCGTAGGCTAGAAAATCACTCGTTAGTGCAACGTGAACTCATCAAGCACCCCACAGTTTCTTAGCAGCTGTATTCTGCCTCTCTGGGAAAATTCAGGATAAGGGAGACACCACATTGCCTTACTCCAAATGTCTTCTTAGTGACCTGTTTATTTATTCAGATTTATCTGTAAAGCAGAGTGTGAGATGTGAAACTACTGTGAAGCACTTTTTATGGTCTGACAGAAAAAGAACCAAACCAAACCAAAAAAAGAAATCTGTGTTCACACAGTCATGTGGTACCTGTCTTATTAGTCATTAAAAAGAAACAAAACCTTCAAAATCAAAATACAAACAACAAAACAAAACAAAAAAAACCACACTCACGTATCTCCAAAGAAAAACTGAGATGTTCCCAATCTCTTCGACAGGAGATTTAGGCACTCCTTGGCATCCCTGTATATCTGATAAGACACAAAACTGTCTAAGAGCCCTAGGTTTAGCAAGGCTACTATGCATAGCATCATTCATCATTTGACAGTGTGCTAGACTGTTTCAGTTCTTGTCTTTGACAGCATCAGCTTACAAATTCTTTATTACACAACACATACTTGTGATTCCACTTCAGTGAGGGTGTAGAGTGGAGGCCCTCCCCTGGTCAGCAAAATCCTGTTCAGTGCTTCCCTGGACATCTTTCCAGGCAGATACAAACTCAGTGGGAAGGTAATCCTTGAGGCAAACCATGGTTTTGTCACACTGCAGTAATTTTCAGCATCAACCCAGAAAGTGTGCAGCTGTATCAACACAAGGAAAAATGTGACTGGAATTTGAGTAAGGAGAGTAGATACTTCTCCAAAGTTTGATATGCAAGGCCTTTGTCACAGAAGTAGTAGCACCAGTAGCACTGTAATGTAAAGCAATCAGGCTCCATAAAGGACTATACTAATCCTTTAAGTGCAGGAGTATATAAGTAAGACAACAGCTACCTTCCACCTAAAGAAAAACAATAAAGATATTACAGACCTATACACACATGCATAAAATTACATACACACTCATGTTTATGTATATGCACATATCCACACCCACATGCACACACACACTACACACAGAAAATATATTACAAAAAAATGTTGTAGGCATACAGTATCAGGTTGAAGTTTCTATAATATTCTTTTTAATTTTATACAGATCTTAAAGTATTATAAATGGTGGCTTGTAACCTTGCAGGTCTGCTGACGAAGCTAGCCTATGGTATCACCTGGTCAGAATATTTTTTTCCTGTCCAACTGAAGCCAAAGTCATTCAAGAGATCTGATGTCTGAGGGTTTTTATAGCTGTAATATACTTACACTAAATTGGTGAGGGCATGCAGCCATGTGTTATTTAGAAATTAAAAATGAAATTATTTTGATTTCTCAAAAGTTCTACCTGAACAGTTCAAAAGGTTTAAACAGTTGTGCACCCCACATCAGACATAACACACCTTTTTCAGAACACTCAAGTGAAAAAGAAACAGCAACAATAAGTTGCTTTCAGGATACTGTTTCCTAAAAAGCATATAAAATAAAAACAAATCATAGATGCCTTTTAAAATGTGTTTCATACATTCATTATTATTACTTCATACCTCACAAATAGTACTGCATTCAGCTCTGGGGCCCCAGTACAAGAGGGACAGGAACCTACTTGAACAAGTCCAGAGGAGGCCATGAAGATGATTCTATGGCTGGAGCACCTCTGCTGTGCAAACAGCCTGAGATAGCTGGGCTTGTTCAGCCTGGAGAAAAGAAGGCTGTGTGGAAACCTCACAGCAGCCTTCCAGTATCTGAAGGGGGCCTACAAGGATGTCAAAGAGGGACTTTTCTTCAGGGATTGCAGAGAGAGCAAGGGGTAATGGATTCAAACTTAAATGGGAGATTCAGGTTAGATATAAGGAAGAACTTCTTTACTACAAGGGTGTCCTGCATTTGGCAGTAACAGAAAAATAACTTATTTTTCTCCTTTTCAGTAGCTGGTGCAGTGCTGTGTTTTCAACTGTTTTCAACTTCAACTTCAACTGAGAACAAGGCTGGTAAAATATCGATGTTTTGGTTGTTGCTAAGTAATGCTTTCTCCAATCATGGACTTTTCGGTTTCATGTTCTACCAGTGAGGAGGGACACAAGAAGCCAGGAGGGAGCAGAGACAGGACACCTGACCCAAACTAGCCAAAGTAGTTCGTAGTATTCCGTAACACAGCACGTCATGCCCAGTATATAAACTGGGGAAATTACCTGGAAGGCTCAGATCACTGCTCAGGTCAGGCTGGGTATCAGTTGGCAAGTGGTGAGCAACTGCATCGTGCATCACTTGTGTTTATTATTTTCTTAGGTCATAGAATCATAAAACAGTTGGGGTTGGAAAGGACCTTAAGATCATCAAGTTCCAATCCCCCTGCCATGCGCAGGGACACCTCACACTAAACCGTGACACCCAAGGCTCTGTCCAACCTGGCCTTGAACACCACCAGGGATGGAGCATTCACAACCTCCCTGGGCAACACATTCCAGTGCCTCAACACCCTTACAGTAAAGAACTTCCTCCTAGATCCAATCTAAACTTCCCCTGATTAAGTTTTAACCCGTTACCCCTTGTGCTATCACTACAGTCCCTGATGAAGAGTCCATCCCCAGCATCCCTATAGGCCCCTTCAGATACTGGAAGGCTGCTATGAGGTCTCCATGCAGCTTTCTCTTCTCCAGGCTAAGCAGCCCCCCCTTTCTCAGCCTGTCTTCATACGAGAGGTGATCATCCTCGTGGCCCTCCTCTGGACTTGTTCCAACAGTTCCATGTCCTTTTTATGTTAAGGACACCAGAACTGTACACAAAATCTCCAAGTGGGCTCTCTTGAGAGCAGAGTAGAGGGGCAGGATCACCTCCTTCAATCTGCTGGTCACGCTCCTTTTGATGCAGCCCAGGATACAGGTGGCTTTCTGGGCTGCAAGCATACACTGCAGCCAGTTCATGTTAAGTTTATCCTCGACCAACACCCCCAAGTCCTTCTCTGCAGGGCTGCTCTGAATCTCTTCTCTGTCCAACCTGTAGCTGTGCCTGGGATTGCTCCGACCCAGGTGTAGGACCTTACACTTGGCATGGTTTAACTTCATGAGGTTGGCATCAGCCCACCTCACAAGCATGTCAAGGTCCCTCTGGATGGCATTCCTTCCCTCCAGCTACCAACTGAACCACACAGCTTGGCATCATCAGTAAACTTGCCCAGGGCACACTTAATCTCACTGTCCATGTCGCTGACAAATACGTTGAACAAGACTGGTCCCAACACCAATCCCTGGGGGACACCACTCGTTACCGCTCTCCAGCTGGACATCGAGCCATTGACCACAACTCTCTATACGGGCATCCAGCCGGTTCTTTATCCACAGAGTGGTTCATCTATCAAATTGATGTCTCCCCAACTTAGAGACAAGGATGTTGTGTGGGACTTTTCCTTTTCTGCTTTTAGTTTTATATTTTCTCCCCTTGTTATTTCCCTTATCATTGTCATTACTGGTGGTAGCAGCAGTAGTTTTGTTTTATACCTTAGTTACTGGACTGTTCTTATCTTAACCTGTGGGAGTTACATTCTTCCAATTCTTCTCCCTATCCCTCCAGGAGCAGGGAGAAAGGAATAATGCGGGGACTGAGCAAGTGGCTGCGTGGTTCCAGGTTACTGGTTGGGCTTAAACCACAAAAGAGGGTAGCGAGGCATTGGAACAGGCTGCCTGAGGAGCAGTGTTGGACAGAGTCTTGAGCAACCCAGTCTACTGCAAGGAGTCCCTGCCTACGGCAGGGACCTTAAAGATGATCTTTAAGGTCCTTTCCAATCCAAGCAATTCTATGATTCCATGAAATACACTCTTCTTTCCTTTATAAAAGTTGCTAGGCAGTATTTCCAAAATTGCACTAATTCTAGCCAGGACTATGGCTGAAAGACTTTAATGTCTCTCACACTGGGCACTTCTTGTACCATTCACTTCCAAAAATTCTGACCATTAAAGTATTTGTCAATACTTACCAGAGAAGGAAGCAGCTTCTCTTCAAGTAGTGCAATATATGCCAATGTATCAGCCCCTTGTTTTGCAGACAACTCATAATCAGCATTGTATTTCTACAAATTAAGAAAAAAAAATACATACTACAAATAGTGTTACTGGGAACTCTCCAAAAAGATGATTAGTGCAACCTGAAGTTGTTACAAACTTAACACTACCAAGTCAGCAAATAAAACATTTTTCAGGACAGAAATCATGCACTCACTAGAATTTCCTTTCTTCTTCAAGCCAGCTATGGCAACCCTCCTTGCATCACCCTTTTCTGCATCCTCATTTTTGGGCCCTCCTATTCCCACAGTATCTCTTGTGTCTCCTTCGTACTGCTTTCCAAGCAACTGTCCAGTAATACAGCAGCAGTTTTTCAGTACTTAGGGATGTAACAAACCTCTGGAAAGACCTCACCTTTATTTTTGAAGAGGAATCTGGCACTTAAGCTGGTGCAAGCATAAAAAAGGCACATATTCTCATCTTTTGCTTTTGACTACCATTCTAAAAGTTGAGAAATTGGATGCTAACAATATAAGGGACCAAATGCACCATTAAATTAATGCAGTTACAGCTGACTGAGCTTTTAATTCTGGCACTGGATCCTCTTAAAGTATTATCTGAAGAGTTGATAAGGTTTTTAAGGGGGAGATGAACTTAGTCAATTTAGAAACAAAGGGTCAGTGCTGACCCTTAGATATCTGAAATGCAAGCATATTATTCATACATTTTAAGCCAAGCAGGGCTTTTTTCCTAACATTAACAAATCCTTGGTATTCAAATCACTATTAAACTTCTGAATTTTAAAACAACTGTCTAAAATCCCACCTCAAATAGGCAGTTTTCAGATTCTGCTTTTCTGTCCTGAAAGATCTGAAATTTCAATTTAAACCTTGACTAGGCAGGAACTGAGTTTCTAATGTAAAAGCAAAATAGTGAGCTGGAAAACAACCTCAGAAATAAAAGGATGATGCAATGCTTTACTAGACATCTTTATACTTTGTCAAAGAAGAAATCATATAGCTTTATTCTTTGTGAATAAAACATGAAGAAATCTGCAAAAGGCAAGCAGGGGTTGACTATGCGAGAACATAATGTGCATCAAGAAATGCTTGCAAACGTTTTTACATTACAGGCTATAGAAAAACTATGTAGATTGGAACCAAAACCGTATTATCCTCTTAAAAAAAGAGCACTCACAGATGATTATCCATTTAAGCAGTTAAAACCACACTTCCTAAACTGTGATATCCTAAGTCTGCAAAGTCATAATGGTGGTAAAAGTGTTATAATTAGGAGCAGGGTGCTCAGTGAGAAACTGTTCAATTAAGGCAAATTTGTTGTCCTTTTCAATGAATATTTTTCTCATGCCTATTTATGCATCTTTCACATAACTAACCATGAAACTTTCAAACAACTGTCTCTTACCCACTATTTTGCAATTCTCATGCATGTATTAGCAACAGGAAAGCTCTGGGTCTGAACTGAGTTCCAAGTTTTCAGAAGCCTGTACCATCTCATACAGGAAGAGGCACTATGAGTAGAGACAACAAACCTTTTGAAAGTGACCTACCTGCTTTCTTAAGAAGTTTAGTATTTTTGCTGGCTGAGAAATGACAATGTCTTCTGATACGAGGACTGGCACATCCCCTAGAAGGCATAAATAATATAGTCAACAACTTATGTGGATTAGTTCTAACTTAATTAGAAAGCAATCAAGTCACTTCATCTGCTTTTCCTCATGTTTGGATCTTATTAACATGTACACACAAACTATGCTTTAACTAGTAGGGGAGTTCCGCCAAGGTCACAAATACATTTAGGGTATTATGGCCTTCATTAGTAACAACGCATAAGAAAGAGCCCATGTTAAAACAGACTGAAGACAATGTTTTCTGGTAAACTCCCGATACTTTGAGCACCAGGTTCCTTGTCTGGATTTCAGATATTCATTTTAAGACAAAAATTCTAACACAATCCAACTATTCTCTCAACTCATTCACCTCTCGACTTCTCCTTCCTTCTACACCTATTTTTCCTTGACATTCTCCTCTAAATCATAGAATGGTTTGGGTTGGAAAGGACCTTAAGATCATCAAGTTCCAACCCCCCTGCCATGGGCAGGGATAATTCACACTAGACTGTGTCACCCAAAACTCCATCCAAGCTGGCCCTGAACTCTGCCAGGGATGGAGCATTTACCACTTATTTGGGCAGCCCGTTCCAGCCCCTCACCATCCTCACAGTAAAGAGCTTCTTCCTTATATCTAACCTGAACTTCCCCTGATTAAGTTTAAACCCACTACCTCTTGTCCTATCGCTACAGTCCCTGATGAAGAGTCCCTTTCCCGCATCCCTGTAGGCCCCCTTCAGATACTGGAAGGCTGCTATGAGGTCTCCATGCAGCCTTCTCTTCTCCAGGCTGAACAGCCCCAACTTTCTCAGCCTGTCTTCATATGGGAGGTGCTCCAGTCCCCTGATCATCCTCGTGGCCCTCCTCTGGACTTGTTCCAACAGTTCCATGTCCTTTTTATGTTGAGGACACCAGAACTCCACACAGTACTCTAGCCTTGCTAGAACCACTGCCCATGGTACCACTGCATAATCATGAACCAACTACTTCCCTTCTGCCAGAAGCCTACTGGTCAGATGTTACTCATCACATTGCAGGATCAAAGACTGCAGACTGTAAAATTTCTGTAACAGATCTATCTTCTAGCAAATTCATAAAATAACTGCCACAATGAGCCTGCCATGACTGTGCTGCTAAATACTATTAAAGTAACAATTATCAGCAACACTTAACTATTTGGATCTTTTTCTTAATAGATGTTACGTATTTTGCCTATGAAATTTTTGGCAAGTACACCCAGCTAGTTCTTGGTATTTTCTGCTAACAGAAAACAATAAGCTTAAAAGCAAGAGCTAAAGGTACTACTTCTGCATGGACATAGTAATGCTTAAACTGATAATGCAGTAAGTGTAAATGACAGAGTACTTTAACCCTGCACTAATTTTACCTCTCTGGAATACACCAAGACAGTGTAGTGTATCTGACACACAGTATAGTGTATCTGTAGAAGTATCTGACACAAAGAAGTCCTCTCTGATACTTGATCTTCAACTTTCCCAGCAACTGGGTTGTTAGTCACCTTTTCTGAGTCAACCTCTCTAACTCAGCACAGTACTACACACCCCAGCTGGTGTAAGTTTATATTCTTTGAGGCTCACATTCCACTTTCAGCTGTACCAGCCCATTATGTATAATTCTTTAATTATATAACATTATTTCCATACACAAGTCTATTTACTACCATCATAAACAGGATGAAAAAGCTTAAGAATTTGTTTTCATTATACCAACAATTTAGACTGCTGACAGGCACAGGTACGTCCTTGGCACCACTGCTTTGTTGACTGCCTGCTGCTTCACCCATTCCCATTTTAATAAACTGTCCTTTGGGGCACTTTATTTGTCTGCCTTTATTTTATTCCCACAGATCCATCACACTTGATCCTGCAGACACTTATTGATGTGCGGGAAAAGCAGGCAGCTTTCACTGGGCCAGGTTACACCCCT
This sequence comes from Melopsittacus undulatus, assembly GCF_012275295.1. Lineage (NCBI taxonomy): Eukaryota > Metazoa > Chordata > Aves > Psittaciformes > Psittaculidae > Melopsittacus > Melopsittacus undulatus. The sequence goes on along the minus strand of NC_047557.1, from coordinate 24,166,232 downwards.
GAACACAAAACCAAAGCAAATGCAGGCAGAACACAGAAGTGGAACCCACGTTTATGACCTGGCTATGATTAAAGAATAAAGAACTCAAGGATGGTACCTTTGCGAGCTCTCCATGAGTTATTTATAGTATTCACTGTCAGGGGAGCACCAGAAAATTTGGCATAAGCCTGCAATAAAGATTGAGGGGAAGTAAGTCCGGTGTGTAAGCAAAGTGTAAGACAGCACTTCAGGAGTTATTTTAGACAGCTGCGGACAATGAGGACCGACTCAAAGGTCACGCACCAGTAGGCGTACTCGGTTTTAGTCGGTCGTCAGTGCCCTGAGGCACTTCTAGGCAATGCCGGCCCCGCAGGCCGAGGCCAGGCAGCCCCCCGAAAGGCACGATGCTCTCGGAAAGAGCACCAACCCGGGACGCCGCTGTAGCGCCGCTTAGCAAGGCCGCACCGCTGGCCCATTCGCCCTCACCTCCCACCCACTCCCGGCCGATCACGGCAGCAGTGGCGGCCCCTCACCCAGCACAAGGCTCGGCCTAGGGCGACGAGGGCGAGCGCGCCCCGCGGCGCCGGCGCCGCCTCTCCCGGGAGGAAGAGTGCCGCGGCCAGCCGTGCCGGCGGCAGACGAGTCCCGGGCCGCCGTCTCTCCCTCCCTCTGTCATTCCCTCCCGGGGCGGGTGGCTGTCGACAGCCGTTACCATGACGGTTAGAGACTCCGGGTGCACGGAGGGCAGCCCCCAGCCGCCTCCCCAGCAGCTCAGCTCCATGGGAGCCGCCATCTTGTCCGCCGTCCACGCTAGAACGGCGAGCGCAGCGCTGCTGCCCTCGCATGGCGACGCCGCAGCGTCCCCGGCCGAGCCCCGGGGAAGAACGAGTCTCCGGGTGGGCTGTGCCCTGTGGCCAGGAGGCGGCAGGGCGCTCCCGTATCACTGCGTTAGCACCCTCCCAGTCGCTGCCGCCGGCTGCCGAGGCCCGGCGGTGAGGCCTTTGGAGGCGCCGCTGGGGTAAGGGCGTCGGCTGCTTCAAGTGAGGAGACGCCGCCTGCCCTGAGGCGCCGTCGTTTTACTCGGGGGCTGGTGCTGCCGCATTGCTTGAACCCAGCTCCCTGGCTCCCTTACTACACACGAAGCTGTGACTTTCCAGAAGAGCAAACATTGTGGCTTTCGAAGAAATGTGAAGATCTGTCGCCAAGAATTTGGCTTTAAAAACAAGGAATTCTGATCATATGGTACCAGTTTTGACCAGGTTATAATGATAACCCTTTCAGTGTGGTTGTGTTTTTTTTGTTTGTTTTGGTTTTTTGCTGTGGACTATTAGACAAATTGGCAGCTGTTTCATTTAAGCGTTGGTGCAGACATGCGAGAGCACGTCTATATATTACATCAAGTAAAATGCTTCCATCCTTCCCACACAATTGACTTTAAAAAACCCTGCACAGACCACCCGTATTCATGTCTTCTGTGTATGAAGAGATGAGGAGAACGAGTTCAAACCTTCATTTGCCCCCGCCCACCCCCCCCCCCCCCCATCCATGGTTTCAGATCTGTATGAATTTTGTGGCAGAAACTTGTTACAAATCTACAACACAGATCTTGAGATCATTCTGCTCGAGTTTATGAGGAGCACGGGAGAGGAAACATGTATCCATTTTTTTTTTCAGAAATAAACACACCACTGGCAATATTAACAGTGGGGGGGGGACCCAATCAAACAAAAAGAAAAAACACACAACAAAATCCACTTTTTTTGTTTGGTTGGTTTTGGGGTTGTTTTGTTTTTGTGTTGTTTTTTTTTTTTTAACTTCTAAATTTCTTCCTGTAAAGAAGTACTTCAGGAACATATTCTTAAGGAGACCTTTTTTCTCTTTTCTGCCCTACAGGCACCAGCTAACTTCTACTAACTTCTAGTTACTGTCTCTGAGTACTTCGCTTTGGCCTGATCCCCTACTGGGATGTGCAAGGGAGGTTCCGAACAGTGAACAGCTGTGATCCCAGTCATCTGTTTCTCTAAGGAGGACGAGCTGGCAGGACCTTCTTAGGTAGGCTGCAAGAAGGCTTAGGAGGTAAATGTTAGAGTAAAATTCTTTCACTTTGCCTTAGGGCCCAATTCATCTCTGTGCTGTTCTGGAGCCCAGAGCAAAGATAGAAGGCAATCTGCATCTTCCCTCACCCATCCGAAAGCTCTTCAGGAGCTTTTCCTCTTGATTGCCTGAGTGGAATTCCTATTACTGTAAACGAAAAGTTAATAGGCGCATCGAGAATGGATATGTGCCTTGACTTGAAAAAGTAGAGCTTAAATCCAATCTGTGTTTCTGAAAAAGCAAAATTTCTTCTGAAACCCATGTTTGAAACCCTATGTTGTACAACATTTTTATGAAAATGTGGCAGGATCAATCCCAGAAGTGTTGACACAAATATGGAAGGATGTGGTTTAGAGTTGATATTTTGCTTTCATTAACGAAGACTCTACATCTTAGTTGACTCTTGCCCATTAATCCTGATTTTTAATCATCCATATAATTCCATAAAAACAGTGACTCTCCTGATTCATATTAGGAGCAAAATATGAAAGCTGAATTAAGCAGCAGGGATTCCTTTCCACTTCCCTTGCCTCATTACTTGGAGTTTGAGCAAGTCATGGACATTTCTTCAAAGCAAATTCTATAATGTTGGCAGCTTCTCTGTATTCTGCATGCTTAGAATTTTACTGATTCATGTAAACTAAACAGGAAAAGTATTTTAACAGTTGAGGTCACCTGCAGATTCTACATGTAAAATTAAAGTCATATATATTTCTGTATGAAAGTTACTTACAGAGTGTTACTGGCTTTATGAAAGTCTCCTTAAAACCAAAATGCCTTAATAATCACCTTTTGATTCTTATCCAAGATACTAACCTTCAGTAAGTTAAGCTGGAGTATGTACTTCAGATAATACGCAAAAGTGAGAAGGCAATAGCTACTATTCCATTGGTTTTATTGAAAATTACAATTATAAGGTCAAATAGCCCCTTCCAGACAGCAGATAAAGATTATACTTTGTGAGAATTCTTTAAAGAGTTTTGTGCTTGAACACAATATTCCTTTCAGGAGTATATAACATTCTCCAATAATAAAACTCACAGAAATGAAAACTGTAAAAATTGCCGTGATCTTTATGTGTACTAGCTAAGTTCATCTAAACATGGACTTAAGCTTCTGTTTATAAATACTGTGAACTGATTTCCTTCTGTTACATTGTATTCTGCAGCATGCTGTATTTGCCAGTATTGCTTCCATGTGCATTCTTGGTGAATAACCACAAAGAATAAGCAAATGTAGAGCAAAACCAGAGTATGACCCTCACAAAAATAACCGACACATAAAATACTACAAACCTCCTTCCATATGGCTGATAAGCACCAATGCAAGAGACTTCTCTGTAATTAAATGAGAAACGAAAATTGATAAGCTATAATTATTTAACAAATATTTTTGACAGAGAAGGGATTTTATTCTTTTTTTTCTGATGTTTTGATAAATTCAAATAAATGGCATAATAAATGGTTGCATATAATTGATGGTGTTCTCTTAGACAGTGAAAGCAAAATTTTACTATGTTTTAATCCCCTTTCTTTTGTCTGCTTAGTAAATGCTTTAATACAGAACTGTGATGATTTTGCAGATGTTTTTATGTCGGGCATTTAAGCCTCTGTTTTCAAAGAATGTTTTTTGGTGACGCAGGTCTTCCCCTTAATAGATAGTAGAGCAACAACAGCACTGCTCTAGCTCCATGTATTAAGCTCTGCAGCATCTGTGCCACCTCCATCCTTTAGCCTGGGGAGGAGTTCTGAACTAAGACAGAAGCTTCTAGGGAGCTTGTGGCACTTTAAGTTTTTCCTTTTTCATTCCACACCCTTGCCTCCTGCTTTACCTCCTTTCAGCTTCTCTCTTTCTCCCTGCCCCATAGCTCTTGGCATCTCCTGCTGTTTTTCTCACTCCAATGTGCAGCTCTCTTGCCAGCCTAATGACACCACCATGTCATCCTGTCACTTAGCACTGCAGGGGCAAAGATAGTGGAAGTGAAGGCAACGCATTTCCTGTTGTGTGCAGATATATATATGGAAGAGCAGCAGTGTGAGGAGGAGGAAGAGCTCTGTGCTGAGACACACTGGATACAGTGGAGCACCATCCAGCCTGGCAATAGGCAGAGGAAGGAACGAGCAACTGAAGGAATGGTTTAAGTTACACAGAGAAGCTACGAAGTAGGGAGTATATACCAGGGCAGGCAACTACAGGGTGAGTATGGTCTAGCTGGAGGCATCTGGAAGTCTCAACACAGTTGCACTGGAGAGGAGCCCGCCCTCGTGCTCTGCGTGGGGACAGAGCCTTCAGTGTGCCCTGCTGCCCCTGCCCCGCAGTGTGCTGTTTCTTGCTTTCCACACAATGAGCGCCCCAAGGGCTGATCCCTGTGGTGCTTGTTAGCTGTATATGCCAAACCTGATGTGACTGAACATTATTCAACACTATTTTTCTCACTGAACATTAAATTTCCCTCCTATTGTTGCCTTTCTTTTTATGATGTAAATAATATCAGACAGCTACAGCTATTGCAGCTGCATGCTGGGTAGGTAGCAAACTATGAGGGGACCAACCATGGTTTCCTGGGTTTCTTCTGATGTGACAGTCTGCAGGGCTGAGGCACAGAGAAACACAGGACAAAGAGGGTGATGTAGCAGGCTGGGAAGCCTGCTGTCAGCTCCACGGAGTCCTGTGTAAGACTCCTGTGAGTAGGTGGGCTGCTTGATGGATTGTTACATGTGGGCATGAAGATACTTGTGCCACTGTTCAGCCCTGAAGGGGCTTGCTTGCTCGCTCACTTGCTCCTTTTCTCCTATTCTTTCTAAACACCAGCGATGCAGAGGCTAGAATTTTCTGAACTAAAGGGGAAACAGTGGGATAATGACATCCCAGGGCACACACAATACTGAAAATTGTTGTAGTTGAAAGCAGAAGGTTTTTTTAAAATATGAGTTTGGTAAAGTCATCAGGTGTGGGGGTTTGTTAAGACAAGCAACCTTTTCCAGTAGCCTCAACCCAGTCAGTTTGAGCTCTCCCAATTCTCCTGAGCTCCCATAGTGAAATGAAGGAGCAGTTAAGACATTCATCCCTTTGCCAGTTAAGAGTCTTCTAGAAACCCAGCCTGCCCAGTGTGCAATTGCCATGGCCCTTTGGGTGACACTCTTAGAAAAGTGGAAGAGCTAAACTCCTATGAAGACCAAATCTACACACCAATTCATCTCCAGCTGTTTTGAATTCAATGCCATCAAATATGCTTCCGTTTCCAGGGCTCCTCAAAGGGCAGACTTCAACCAGGATTCTGACAGGCTGTTATTTTGCTAAACCTCAGCAAGACTGTGAGGTTGATGAGACACTGACACAGGTTGCCCAGAGAAGCTGTGGCTGCTCCATCCCTGGAAGTCTTTAAGGCCAGTGAATGAGGCTTTGAGCAACGTTATCTACCAGAAGGTGTCCCTTGTCCGTGGGGTTTGGAACGAGATGGTCCCTTCCAACCAAAACCATTCCGCGACTCTGATCTCCGGCTCTGCCCAGGCTCTGTAGACCCCAACCAACCCCGGTCGTTCCGAGCTCGACCCCCGACCGTTCCTTCCTTTTCGGACCACCGAAGGGCTCGGCCTTTCCCAAGCACAGCCCTACCCCGCCCGCTCAGTGGGCAGGGGGAGCCCCGGCCAATGGCCTGCAGCCCGCCGCCGTCCCTCCCCGGACCGGGGGCCACCGTCCTTAAACTGGGGGGCCCGGAACTGAAGTTCTGCAGTTCTGCGCCGCGCTCCTCGGCCTGCGCACCATGGGGTGTGAGCGCGGCGCCGCTCTGCTCCTCCTGTCTCTCGCCCTGCAGCTGTGCTGCGGCCGCACCGCCTCGCCCTCTCCGCGAGGTAAGCACCCAGCCGACCCTGCTTCCCTCCCGCTAGCATCCTTGACAGTCCCCTCTTTCATCCAGGACGGCTTTGTGTTTGCAGCGCCTTGTTTCCCCGGGAGGAAGCCCTATGCCGGCAGGGAAGGGGGTGGGGAGTCGCCAGCTCCGCAGGCACGTGCACAGCCGGAGCTGTCGCGGGCAGCCTGGTCTGCGCGGGGAGAGCGCTCGGGAGCCGCCGGCTGCCCTGGACCCCTTGGCTCTCCCGCAAGGGGGACCAGGAGAAGGTGGTGGTGTAGCCTCTTCATTAGCCATCCCCCTGAAATAAGCAAAAGATGCTCTGGTTTTATAGAGGTGCTGGTAGGTGTGTTGAATATCTGAAAGGCGCTTCTTCGGTTTCGAGCTCTCTCGAGAGGCGAGTTGCTAAGCTAGGAAAACTACTTCATAAAGTGCTCAAGAAAAATATTACCTTTCAAATCCAGAATTAATTTGATAATATTATGCACGCAGTAAATTCTTATTTTAGAGCATGCATAAAGTGTGTGGTATTACTATCCAGCAGTAGCTTCTGACGAACCAGCTCAGATACCAAAGGCAGCAGTTAGTGTAACTTGATGCCGCTCTGGGAGCCTTGGAAATGTGCGTTCCCTCTGCGTTTTTAACTCCTCCATTGTCTTACAAAATGATCTTTGACATTTTAATCGGCTACTTCCTTACTTAAGCAGATCTAAAAGATAGACAGATTAATTTACCTGTACTAGCGAAAACTTGTATTAAAGTCCTTCTTGATGTAAAAACGTTTCAGAAAATTGTTATGTTGAGAAGCGGGATATTGCCATACTCAAGAAAAAAAACCAACAAAAAACCCAAACACCCCCCACCCCAAAAAAATTAAAAAAAAAAACCCTACCAAAACCAATTGAGGCAGATCTCCAGCTTGTAAGGGGCAGTGAGTGGCCTGTGAAAGGTGCCGTTTTCAACATGTAAAGTGTTCACTTTGTTAACAGTCATCAGAAGCCGTTGCAGTGGGGTTAGGGTTTCACTCCAGGTGCCTAAGCCATCATTACTTACCTTGAAAAGTGCTGGAAAATGTTTACAGTCATTAGGGTTAGCTGTGAGCAGAGAAGAACCTTGGAGGGCCTCAAAAAGCTGGTGTGACATGGCAGCAGGATTAAGGGAAAGAAAAGTCTTTTATTTTTAACTCCATTCTCTTATGTGCCACTCATTTCACTACTCCATGCCTCCCTCTCTTAGGGCTCTATGTCCTGTTTTTTAGTTCTCATCTGAAGGGGTAGCGTTGATGTTTTTTGGCAGATCTCCAGAGTGATTTGCTACTGTCTCAAGGTGTAGCTGATCCCTTGTTAGCATTTTCACAGGAGGTTGAGCAGTTCCCTTCTAAAAACCACAGGAAGCAGGTGAGGGAAAGAATTCCTGATCAGTTTCTTGAGTGGGCTCTATTTAGCCTCGTGGGTATGCATGCTTGTGCTCAGAGGCATGCCCCAATCTTCTCTTTCCCTGCATGGATTGAAAACAGCTGCTTGTGCCTTAAAGCACTGGCAGTCCTTTTCTATCAGTTTAAGTCTAGCATTCCAGAGAGACAAAGAGAAAAAGGTGAGATTCTTCTAAAAATTGAATCTGAAATCTTTGTGAATCTTTTTTTTGTCTTGTTCCTTCCAAATAAGCAATTGACTCTGTAAGATCTAAGAGTTGTCTCTCTGCCAGCTCTACTGAGGATATAAAATTAGTTTTCATAACCCCATTGCTCTTCTGCTAGCCACTTTTGCTAGCATGTGTATAATTTACATGGACTGCATCTACATGCTGGTCAGTAAAAATATTCCAAGAGAGGGTTCCATAAAATGGTGCTGAAGGATCCAGTTGAAGCAATGTGTTTTATAGAACACAACTACCAAAATAATTTGAGCATTGTTTTCTATATGCAAATTTCGGCAAACGTTTTCCATGAGGTTAGACAGATATTTGCCAGTGTTTAGTCATTACTTTAGTAATATCTTTCCTACATTTTTAAGTGTTTGACTGTAGCAGAAATTAATTAGTCTCACAGAAATTGATATAAAATCTGCCAACAGACCTAGAAGGATTAGATAAAATGTATAGCTATATTTTATTCTGTCTGACACTTAAGTATGGTATTGTGGTGCTCTAGCTGATAAGATACAGCTCTATTTTATGAGTGATTATTACCTGCAAAATGCTGTTGTGCATAGTTGTGAGTTGCATTTCAATCTGTTGCTTGGGCAATTGCTTTGCACTTTGTACCCTGAACATGATTAAAATGCCCAGCCTTTTGCTCTGCTGTCTGGGTCACTGTTTTCAGTGGAAGCAGCAGTTGTCCTGGGATTCTGTAAATCTGAACTGACTGAAAAAGAAGTGGTTTGATCAGATCCATCTCAGATATGTGTTTCTTACTTGTTTGACAACAGTATTATAAGTGCATGCAAATCAAGGGCCTGATTCTTATTGTATTGTGTCCTGGAAACTATCCATAGTCATGGAATCCTTGGACCACTATGAGTGTAGACTTAAGCAATGATCTGTGTTTCAATGGTTTCATGAGATGAAGGGGAAAATATCTTTATTTTGGGGAATTACATTATTGTCTAGATGAATGGATGCTCCAGAATGAGCAGTGGAAGCAGAGTGAACCCGGAGCCTAATGTAAGATTATACACCTCATGGTTGAGTGTAGGTCTGTGTGCCTATGGGATTGTCCTGAGTGCCCTTCAGCCTCCCCCTGCTTGTAGCATATGGAAACACTGCATTGGTAGATGACCCCATCATATTAGTCAATGAAGACAGCTTTGACGTCATGCTGGGTAGAAAGGACTCCTATCCAAAGTTCCATTGTTTTTGGCTTGGAAAACTTCAGTGTCACAACCATAGGCTTCAATCAAGGTAAGGCGCAATGTGCTGTCATGTGCTTTTGCTGTCTGCCTGGTGTTTATGGCTCTTCTCTGGTAGCAGCTCTAGAGTACTCTGCTAGCGTGGGAGAAAAATATGGCCCAGCTATGATAGGCCTATGGAGTGGCAGTGGTATACAGTGGCTAAATGGACGATTATTATACGAATAACGCTTGGGCATACTTGTTCATCAGACCTTATTGGAAGGTTATAAGATATATACTTCTTCAGTAACAGTGGGTTGAAATAGGAGATTATCAAAAAACCTAGCAGAATAGTTTATTGAGTTTGGAGACATCATGGATTTAGGAACGTTGAGGAAAACCCCAGTTCATGTTGCAGTGCTGTAAGGGGAGGTAGCTGACATATGTGTGAGCATAATTTCACATATATGTCATAATGCTCTTCACTAATGCATAGTACAGAAATTGCAAAAAAAAAATGAAATGGCTTTTACTATTCCTTCAAGGTTTGTTCTTTTTTTTTTTTTTTTTTTTTTGTGTGTGTGTGTGTCAGGTCTATTTTTTTTATCTGTGCCAGAAGGAAAATATAAGTCTTATATTATATAGCTTCTTAGGCGTCAGTGAACTGACAATCGTACAGAACCATGAAACAAAACTATTGAAGTATATGGCCAATTTTTGGTACTGAAAACAGCATCAGGTATCAAAAAAAAAGTAGGTTGTGAATGCTCCATCCCTGGCAGTGTTCAAGGCCAGGTTGAATGAAGCCTTGGGTTATGTGGTTTAGTGTGAGGTGTTCCTGCTTATGGCAGGGGGATTGGAGCTAGATGATCTTGAGGTCCTATCCAACCCTAACTATTCTATGTTTCTATCATTCTATGAACTGGGAAGGAGCTTATGAACATCATATTGCTTACTTTGCTTTTTAGAATTTTAGTTGGTGCACTGTGGATGTCATCAAAATGGTTCTTAGGAGAAGTACACTGGAAATTGGGTTTTTTATTTTTTTTTTTTTATGCTGGATCCTCAGTATAATTGAAATGTGAATGCAAGCATCTGATTATGATAGCAGAAATAGGTTAAGAAGCTTTTTGCTGAGCTGCATCCTCAGAAGAGAAAAATTTCATAGCTCTACCCAAAAATACTGAGTACTGCGGTTTGAAGACTAGATATTTTGATATTAGTAATTTACCAATAATTCCTGTTAAAAAAAAAACGAAGTTGCTAAAAGATAATCCATTGCAACAAAATCTGTATGATATTTTGATAGACTCCTAGAATAGTTCTCATTGAAAGGGACCCTTGATTGTTATCTAGTCCAGTCCCTCTGGCATCAGCAGATGTCCCTGCACATGAGACATGTTTTACTAGGTCAGGTTGCTTTAGATGTCCCTGCTAATGCCAGAGGGATTGGACTAGCTGATTTTTAAAGATAATGCTATTATTTTTTGTTTTCATATTTTTTATTTTAGGTAGGACAACTTGGGTTCATTTTAAAATATCCATATGGAAATAGCAAAGAGCGCACAATCTGCAATGGTTGGCTTCAGACTGCATTCTTCTTTGGTCATTTTTATTTTTAAATTGCTGTTGAAACTTGCTTATTTTTCAGTTTTTGATCTTCTTCCTTATTCCAATGAGAGAGTGGTAACAAACTTCTTGCAACAAGCACTTAGCGATCCGACACTGAATGATGTGTACTTGCTCTCATCGTTCAAACTGCAGCCAAAGAGCACAGCCACCGTATTTGGCCTGTATTCACCAGCTGACAACAGCAAGTATTTTGAATTTACAGTAATGGGACGGATGAATAAAGGTGAGTTGTTTGAAGTATGCATGAATGTTGAAGTATGCATGGATGTACAGGTAATGGTGTGTCACGGATGTTGAAAACTATGTGATTAACCTTTGTGCTTGAGTAGTTCCTGTTGCATGGTGTCACCATTTAAACCCCCTCTCCCCTCCTCCCCACCCAGATAAAATTGTTTACATCCTCTCTTACTCCCCTTCTCTTTCATTCATCTTGCTGGATGCTGCTCTTTCCTGTCCAGGGGAAGCTGACCTGACAATCACCTGGTATCTCCAGTATGCTCTGAGCAATCCTGAGAAAGGAGTTAGAAAATGTAGTATAGAGAAAGGAGTCAGTTCGGGGCTTTTTTTGGTGGTTTGTTTTTAGGTGTGGGTGTTTTTTTCCATTCCCTTTTTTTCTTTTACCCCTTGGGAGAATCACTGGTTCTTATTACTCAGGAATGAGAGGAGGAGACGCACATGCCACCTCATGCATATGAAGGGGAGGTATTTGTTCTGCTGACCCTGGAGGTTAGATGTGACTGTGCAATACAAACATTCCTAGCACTTGCAGGATATTTTGGGTGAATTCAAGTGTGTGTTCTGCGCTTACTGAAATTAGTTAATCAGGAATCAGAATAGGAACTTCAGCAGACTTTTAGATATGGAGAGCTTGCATTGGTATCTAGGCCACACCTAGGATATATTGCAGTTTTAAGATTCAGTGAAAAATGGGTGAATTATGGAGATTACTGTTGTGCTGTTGACTTCACTACTGCCATAATAATTTGCTGCTGCAAATGTTGTAAGCATGTAGCTAAGTACAGTGTACTGAGAAACTCTACTGGTAAACTTTAGTTCATACATAGGAAAATGACTCTGTGTACTGAGGAAAAGCACACCTTTTGCTTGGGAAATGTAAGGGAATGAGTTAGATATAATGTTAGTAGTTTCATCAGGTCTACCAAAGTCCTTCTGAGCTTGGGGAATAAGAGCATTTGTCCTGTATGTGTTGGGGGTGGCCATACAGCATTATCAGTGTCACATGGTTCCTAACATTGACTTACCTAATTGGTAAAGAAATGATAGATCACACATACATCACCTCTCTCACCGCCACCCTCTCATACACACACAATTATGTGTGTAAATTTTATATATAGGTCTGCATAGGTGTACACAGAAATATGTCTATATCCATACAATTGTGAATACATCAAATCCTTCTTCTGACGTTCAAGAATACCTGCATAACTGATTGTTAGTGATATGCTCTAACAGAGAGAAGAGACGTACTGGGCAAGGTTATGTGGTTTCATTTGGTTTTTGATACACTGGAGGGAAGGAATGCCGTCCAGGGGGACCTTGATATGCTTGTGAGGTGGGCTGATGCCAACCTCATGAAGTTTAGCCATGTCAAATGCAAGGTCCTACAAATGAGTCAGAGCAATCCCAGGCACAGCTACAGGTTGGGTAGAGAAGAGATTCAGAGCAGCCCTGCAGAGAAGGACTTGGGGGTGTTGGTTGATGAGAAAATGAACATGAGCCAGCAGTGTGTGCGCTCGCAGCCCAAAAAGCCAACCATATCCTGGGCTGCATCAAAAGGAGCGTGACCAGCAGGTTGAAGGAGGTGATCCTGCCCCTCTACTCTGCTCTCGTGAAACCTCACTTGGAGTTTTTTGTGTACAGTTCTGGTGTCCTTAACATAAAAAGGACATGGAACTGTTGGAACAAGTCCAGAGGAGGGCCACGAGGATGATGACCTCTCGTATGAAGACAGGCTGAGAAAGGGGGGGCTGCTTAGCCTGGAGAAGAGAAAGCTGCATGGAGACCTAATAGCAGCCTTCCAGTATCTGAAGGGGGCCTACAGGGATGTTGGAGAGGGACTCTTCATTAGGGACTGTAGTGATGGACAAGGGGTTAAAACTTAATCAGGGGAAGTTTAGATTGGAAATAAGGAGGAAGTTCTTTACTGTAAGGGTGTTGAGGCACTGGAATGGGTTGCCCAGGGAGGTTGTGAATGCTCCATCCCTGGTGGTGTTCAAGGCCAGGCTGGACAGGGGCTTGGGTGATATGGTTTAGTGTGAGGTGTCCCTGCCCATGACATGGGGGTTGGAAGTAGATGATCTTAAGGTCCTTTCCAACCCTAACTATTCTTTGATTCTATAATGTCTGAGGTTGCCAGGAAATGCTACCTTTTAGCAAGTTTCAAGTGACCTCATGCATCTGTGTGGAAATCTCAGCTCTGGCACTGTCTTGACATAGACAGCAGTAAAAGTATTCCTGATACTGACCACAGGTGCTGGGACATTAGCACTAGAATAGACTCTAAAGATGGAGATATACCCTGGCCTATTCATGCTGGTATAAATCTGGATTCTTTTAATCATTAGGCTGAACAATTAGAAAAAATAGTTTGTAACATGTACTCAGTAACTCAGAAGGTCACCAACAGAGGTATTGCAGCATCAAAGAGGGTACATTAGTAGTTGAGAGATGGAAAGCTAATTTGTTAAATGGCTAGAAATGGGTTGAATTCAGTAGGTGTTATTAGCTCGGAACCTAGTAAGAGTTTTTCCCTTTATCCACAATCTGTAGTTTACCTCATGTTAACATAGGTGCGTCATGAAGGTCAGAGTATTTATGAGCTCTTCCTTGATGCAATAGTAACAGCCCTCTGGACTTCAAAGAGATATCCACAAGAGCCAGTACTTAACTGTTCAGGTGCCCATCATCTGCGCAGCTTGTCATCTCAATGCACATAACTTATCATGAGGAAATAAGAGACGTACAGGCTAGTGGTCAGTGGGATCTTTGAAACAAGGTCTGACTAACACTGTAGAGAAGTTATATACTCTCTAGGTGCACTCAGCTTGTTGCTTCTGAAGATACATGTTAGCAGAGCCTGGGAGAGATTTTGTAGAGAGAACTAGCTAGCTAGATTTAGCTTGCAGATCCTGTCTTACCAATTTAGTTTCCTTAGGAAAGAAACAGTTTTTCATTATTACGCTGTAAGAGTTTTTGTTTGCTGTGTGTTTTTCTGAAGGTGAATTTTACTTCATAAAATGAAAATTTGTTGTGTGAATTATCAAGTAGGTCTTTCACTAATGCCTAAAAAAATAGTTGAGAAGGGGCTTAGTCATCTCTAGGGGTAGAATATGTCTTCTCTGCATTATATTTTGGTTTTACTGTTTGTTGTAGAGAAATGCTTGTTACAGGCTTGGACTCATGCTTCCTTTGGTTTCTTTAATGCTGCATTTGGATACACTGTCAGATGGCCTCACTCAGTGCAATATGCATCACTGAAGCTGATTTTTGTAGTTGTACATTTCTGCTGCAGAGTATTTCTAGGTCTAACAGATATGTACTTGCCAAAGTGCTGACTGCAAGCTGTCCGTTGCACCCTTTACTTTTTACCGCTTGTATTTTGGCACATTTTGGGGTGTAAAGTTACTTTGGCTAAGCCAGTTAGATAGGCCTGGACAGAGCAGTGAAAAACTCTCCAGGCAGCAGTGCTTTAAAGATGGGGAGTCATGCAAGATTCCTGGTAATCCTGCTCTGAAAGTCAATGTCTCATACATATTACCATTTATATCTGCATATGGAATGCATTTACAAAAGCTGACATGTGGAAATATACCAGAAGAATTGCAGATTTCCACATGACCTTCCTTGACCAAATTTGGGTTATCTGCTACCCTCTGATAGTTCTTCTGTGTATTTTGTACTAGTGGTGCTGCGCTATATGAAGAGTGATGGGAGGCTGAATTCAGTGATCTTTAGCAACGTCCAGCTTGCTGATGGGAAACCGCATGCTGTCATCTTGTGGCTGAGTGGCCTGCAGCAGGGATCAAGCACAATAGAGTTCTATCTAGACTGCCTGCAAGTAGGTGCCATTCAGGACCTGCCAAAAGCATTTTCAGCACTGTCTCAGATGTTGGCAGTGGTAGAGTTGCGCACTTTCCAGGAGAAGCCACAGGTGAGTGCAAAAACTGGGAGTAGGCTGAGCACTTAAAGGGATCATGAGGGGTTGTCTGTATCGTTGCCCCCTGACCTCAGCCCATGCAGTGTCCAAGCTCTGCACAATGTGCTTCAGTAACTCGAGTATGAACTTGTCAAATAAATATAAGTTCCATATAGAACAGGTGAAACCTTTGTTTCATTGAACACTGTAGTAATAGTTGTGCTGTTTGTTTGAAGCACAATTTTTTAGCTTATTAAAAAAAATAACAAATTGCTGCCTGTCTTCCTTCAGGCTAAGTTCCTTGGGGATTCTGCCTGTCTTATTTCAGGCTAAGTTTCTTGGGGATTGAACCTTTTGCAAGAATTTAGCTGATGCAGTAATGGCAGCTCTTTAGCAGCTTCTAACAGCTGTTCAGTATGAGCAACCCTTGGCTGTGTAATGTGGCTTTATGCTTTATGATAAGCCACATAGACTAAAAAGGCAAAAGAAGAGGGGGACTTGCATGGTGTAAGGGTCCAGTCCCCATCTGTTTGACTACAATAGTTTGGCTTTTTTTTTCTCTGTCTGAGGTTGGCATAGCTTTTTGAGGTAAACAGTGTCTTCTACAAACAGCTTCCATTGTTGTTGATGCAAAATATGCATTAGAAGGTGCAAAAAGGCATACTGCCCCCAAGGTTGCCCCATTGCTTTGTTTCATTTCGGGCTTGAAAATGATCCTGTTTATATGGAGAATTACTAAGCTGCCCACGTTCCTTACATGAATGCAAACATGAGTGGGAGTGGCGGGGGAGGGATTACTTTGTATTCAGTTCAACAACAACAAAAAAATCATTCTTCTATGTCACGGATATAAAAATATGTGAACGTTGTGGTACAGGAGATTGTATGAATCAGAATAGTAAAAAAAAATAAAGTTCAAAATAAAACCACAGCTATGTGAAAGTCTGCAAGGCAAAGCTTAGGAATTTTATTACAATCCAGATGGTAATGGGTGGTCCTGAAGGGGATGGTGTAGGAGCCCTGCTCACGAAATGGACAACCTCTCTGAAAAAATAATTTACTTTGTCTGATATTTCACACTTCTTCCACAATTGTGGACTCTGTTTTTCTTGTCACTCCAGGATGCACTAGATGAGCTGAAGCTGGTAACTGGAGGAACACTTGGCCAAGTGGGGAACATGCAGGATTGTTTTCTTCAACAAATTGAACCTGTTCCTCAGTACACTGGTAAGGCCTGCAGCTAGAAGTTTCAAATGTTACTTAGGATCCTAGTGTAAGAAGCTAATGTGATGAATATTAAAAAGGTGGAGAAACTGTAGAGATAAGTAATAACAGTTGTTTGACTGAACTACAGCCATGATAATTTCCTGTAAATGTTTTAGAAATAGCTCAGTTTGGAGAAAAAACAGTCACTGTTTCTGGTGATAAAGCGATGAGGAGTGTTCCTAGTGAAGGAGAAGTCTTAATGACTAAAAGAGGCTTTTTAGCCTAATTTAGAAGACAGACTTTTGTGATCATGATCTAATGGTGTCAACTTCATAATATTTTAAGTATTCGGGCTGCAGACAGGAAGCAGTCCTAAGTGTGATACGCTGCTACAGGCTTAGTGAAAATAGGTAGAGTAGCAAGACCTGTCCATGTACAGTGCAACTGCCAGTATTCATAGTTTGATCACTGGAGTGTGCCTGAGAGGGGAGGAATGGGGCATGAAGAAGGACACAGGAGACTGCAGAGTGTGTTGGTGCTACAGCTGCAGAGCCCATGGGTGCAGGAAGGGAGAGTCATCACAAGCAGCCACTAGCCCTGCTGCAAGTTAGCCGGGGCTTGTGTCATCTGCTGCACTGGAAACCTGCTCCAGAACCAATTCCTTTTCTGCATGTGCTGAGTATTATGGAGACTGAGAGGGGAACAGGGAGGAAAGGAAGGAGCTGAAGCATACTGAGGTTCCCAGGAGATGGGTGAAAAATCCCCTGTGATGGGCAACAGTACTCTCTAACCTCTCAAACCTCTGAACCCAGTAAACCTGGGCTAGACTGCCCCACCTCTACTCCTTCCTAGTCCCTGTTTGTCTGACATCCTGCTGTGGGTGTGAGGGAGAAGAATGGGTTCACACTGTGTGGGCAGTATGTTAAAATGTGACAACTGGGCAGGGGGAGAAGTGAGTGCCAGTTTGAAATGCCATCACTAAGAAGTGCTCTCTCTCACACTATTTCCTGCCTTCCCTGCCTACACCCCCCACCCTCCCCCCCCAGCAACCCTGGAGCATTGCTAGTTTTGATTAGAATACAGTCAAGATACACAAATCTTGTATGAGAGCATCCTGAGTATATTATATGAATGCAGGAGTTAGTGGTGTGCAGCAGTAACAGAATCTGTTTTGCCTTTTAATTATTTAAATACTCTATTATATGTGTTTCTGTTTTCTTGCGCGTTAACATGTATATCTAGGCAAAAAATAGAGTTTTATCATCAAAGGTCTGTCTTTTTCCCCTAAATCAACAGACCTTTACACATAGAAAGGAGGGGCAATTCAGTATTTCCTCCTCTAGAAACTTGCAGCTCTGTAAATGAGGTTTCCAGATTGCAGACTTGCAGCTTTCTCATTTATAACTTTTTGCTCATTAATCAATAATATAAATGACAGTAACACAGAGACATATTGTCTCTCCCTGGCTGCCTCTGCCTGGCTGAGCCTCTCAGATTCAGTTGCTTATTACCTTCAAGTGGAATTAGTATTATCTTAATGATAATACAACTTGCATGAATATATTCAAAGTCTACATAGTCAAATCCACCAAAGGAAAGGCACAAATGTTCCAATAGCAATATTAACTCAGCTGCATTGCACTTTGTATATGCTTCATGGTGTCCTTTTACAGGAGCAATATATCAGAAAACCACAATTTGCCTTCAACAAGAAAAAGCTGGAATGCAAATGCTTAACTGTATAGGGATGTGAGACCTATGTATTGTGGTAAAAGCATGTGGTTTTGTATTAATTGGAAAATGCTTGGGAAAGCACTGGAAGGAAGAGGGACCCAAGCAAGCTGGTTAGGACTCAAGGATCACCTTCTGCAAGCTCAGGGGTGATGCATCCCAACAAAAGAGGAAGTCAGACAAAAATGCCAGGAGGCCTATGTGGATGAACAAGAGCTCCTGGACAAACTCAGACACAAAAAGGAAGCTACAGAGGGTGGAAGGACAGGTAGCCTGGGAGGAATACAGGGAAAATGTCTGAGCAGCCAGGATCAGGTTACAAAAACCAAAGCCCTCATATAATTAAATCTGATCAGGGACAACAAGGAAAACTTGTCCTTGTTAAAGACAAGAAGAAAAACCTATGAAAGTACACTGAGGGTAAAAGGAAGATGTCAGAAAGTGTGGGACTTCTGTGGAAGGAAACAGGAGACCTGGTTACCCGGGACATGGAGAAGGCCGAGCTACTCAATGACTTTTTTGCTTTGTCTTCACTTGCAAGAGCTCCAGTCACACTGCCCAGTTGCAGAAGACAAAGGCAGGGACTGAGAGAATGAAGAACTGCCTGTTGTAAAAGAAGATCAGATTTGAGACCATCAGTAGAGCCTGAAGGTGCCCAAGTCCATGAGACCTGATGAGAGGCATCTGTGGGTCCTGAGGGAGCTGGCAGATGAAGTTGCCAAGCCATTATCTATCATATTTAAAAGTCATGTCAGTCAGGTGAAGTTCCCACTGACTAGAAAGGGGAAACATAACCCCCACTTTTAAAAAGGGGGTAAAAGGAAGAGGCAGGGAATTACAGACCAGTCAGTCTTACCTCAATGCCTGGCAAGATCATGGAGCAGATCCTCCTAGTAGTTTCTGTATGCTATGGCAGATGGACAATAAGGGGGTGTTTGGTGACAGCCAACATGGCTTTACTATGGGCAAATTGTGACAAATTTGATGGCCTTATGATGGGGACACAACATTGGTAGATAAGGAAAGAGAGACTGATAATCTGCGTGGACTTGTACAAAGCATCTGACACTGTCCCACACTGCATCCTTGTCTCTAAACTGGAGAGGCATGGATTTGACAGATGGACCACTCGGGGGATAAGGATGGCCAGACTCAGAGAGTTGTGATCAATGGCTTTATGTCCAAGGGGAGACCAGTGACAAGTGATGTCCCTCAGGGGTTGGTGTTGGGACCGATCATGTTCAACATCTTTGTCAGTGACATGGACATTGGGATTGAGCACACCCTCAGTAAGTTTGCCAATGACACCAAGCTGTGTGGTTTGGTCAACATGCTGGAGATTAAAAACGCCATCCAGAGGGACCTGCACAGGCTCAAGAGTTGGGCCCGGTGTAAAACTTAGGAAGTTCAACAAAGCCAACTACAAGGTCCTGCCCTTGGTTCAGGGTAATCTCAAGCACAACCACAGGCAGGGCAGCCCTGAGGAGAAGGATCTGGGGGGTGCTGGTTGACAAGAAGCTCAACATGACCCAGCTGTGTGTGCTTGCAGCCCAGAAAGCCAACTGTGTGCATCAATAGGAGTGTGAACAGCAGATCAGCGGAGGTGATTCTCCCCCTGTTCACTCTCATGAGACCCCACCTGCTGTACTGAGTTCAGCTCTGGACTCCACAACATAAGAGGCATGTGTATGTGCTTGAGCATGTCCAGAGGCGGCCATCAAGAGGATCAGAGGGCTGAAGCACCTCTCCTATGAAGAAGCTGAGAGAGCTGGGTTTGTTCAGCCTGGAGAAGAGAAGGCTCAGGGAAGACCTTGTAACAGTCTTCCAGTACCTCTAAAGGGCTGGCAAGAAATCTGGAGAGGAATATTTTACAAGAGTATGTAGTGGCAGGTCAAGGGGAAATGGTTTTAAGCTGACAGAGGGGAGATTTATATTAGCCGTTAAGAAGAAATTCTTTTACTATGAGGGTGGAGAGGCACTGGAACAGGTTGCCCAGAGAAGTTGTGGTTGCTCATTCGGTAAATGAGATTAGTATGTTGCATATAATCACCATCATAAGATCATTCAGGTCAGAATGAAACTTTGGAGGTCATCTGGTTCATGTAGGGTACCTGAATCTGACATAGTTTAAAAAACATAGCTGTATTGTACCAGACCAAAGGTTCTTCTAA
Source organism: Melopsittacus undulatus (assembly GCF_012275295.1). Lineage (NCBI taxonomy): Eukaryota > Metazoa > Chordata > Aves > Psittaciformes > Psittaculidae > Melopsittacus > Melopsittacus undulatus. Next base: position 24,146,585 of record NC_047557.1, on the reverse strand, counting down.
CCTAGCTAGTGTTAGAGAGTATGCCAATATAGACCCAAGAATTATGAGTGGAGTTATAGTGTGTTTTTCCCTCAATGCTGTCCTGTTTTCCAGCAGTTCATAGTATATAGAGCCCTCTCTCAGAGATGGAGTCTTTGTGTTTCGTACTTGTCCTGATTAATTTTCTTCCTACCAGCTGGTGCAGTGCTGTGCTTTGTCTTTAGTCTGAGAATAATGCTGGTAACACACCGATGTTTTAGCTGTTGCTAAGTAATGCTTACCCTGATCAAGAACTTTTCAGTCTAATACTCTGCCAATGAGGAGGGGCACAAGAAGCTGGGAGGGAGCAGAGACAGGACACCTGACCCAAACTAGCCAAAGGTGTATTCCATATCACAGCACATCATGCCCAGTATATAAATAGGGAGGAGTCACCAGAAGGGACTGATTGCTGCTCGGGTTGGGCTGGGTATTGATCAGTGGGTGATGAGCAACTGTTGTACATCACTTGTGTTTATTGAGTTTTTTTTTTTATTTTCACCTTTTAATTTACCCTTAGTTGTAGTAGTATTACATTTTTACTTTAGTTATTAACCTGCTCTTATCTCAACCCACTGGGTTTACGTTCTTTCAATTTTCCTCCCATCTTGCCCAGGGAGGTAGGAAGTAGGGGATAGTGAGTGAGTGGCTGTGTGGTACTCAGTTGCCAGCTGGTTTTAAACCTACACTATATATGTGTCTTCCCATGAGTATGTCCAGTCAGTTTTGAATGCTTGATGAAGTATGTCTCCTGGTAAGAAATTCGTCATGTCTGTGGAGATACCTTCTTCTGTTTACTTTGAACTTGCCTCTTCTAGTTCCATGTGCAACTTCTATATGTAGCTTCTTTGATGGAAGATTATAGGCTGACAGGAAACGCTTCTCTTGTCAGGCATGATCTATAATTTAATCATGGCTGGATCTCTGCCCAGGTAACCACAGTCTCTTTGAATGATGTTTCAGGACTCTGACTTTGCCAGATGGGGGCAAGTAGGGTACTTGAACCAGTATTGTTCCCAAGAAAGCTAGGAGTATCTGTGAGGCCTTTCACTGTGGCCTGTACTTACACAAGCTAGTGTTTGTGCATTTGTCCTGCCTCTACCAATTAGCTGTGCAATGGAGCTGGTGCCCCCTCTAAATCCAAGGCCCTGTGCTGGAACATGTTGCCCAGAGAAGTTGTCAATGGAAGTGTTCAAAGTCAGGTTGGGCTGAGCTTTGGGCAACTTAACTGAGTGAAACATGTCCTTGCAATGGCAAAGGTGTTGGACCAGGTTATCTTTAATGATCTCTTCAAACCCAAACCATGCTATGAGTCTATACTGCAGACAAACAAACAAAAAACCACACACACAGAGAAACCAACCAACAAAAAAAAAAAAGCTAAGCAAAACAAGAACAGACCTTAGCAGTCTGTCCCAACAGCCTGTGTACCAAAGTTCCAGTGTGGGATTGTGAAATACCCATGATCCTAAATTCTTGTGCCTTCCTCCTAGATAAAAATAAGACAAGGTTGGGACTAGAACAGGAGCAGGTTCTGGAACAGATGGTTCATGAGTTTTTAAACTTACTCAGTGTTTTGATGAGAAAGTCCAAAATGAAGAAAACTTAGTATGTTAGAAGTGGGATAATTCCCACTAGACATGGTTTGAAGTTTGAAACAGTAAGGTAAATATTAAGCGTTCTTCACAGAATTTTTCAGTACTCACAAAAGTGACACATGAATAAACCTCCCTGAAGCCATTGGGCGTAATATCAAAATATCCTGCCTGATTAGAATGCAAAAGAATATATATTTGTGAAGTTTGTTTAGACATACAGACTTAAGAGAAGTAAAAAAAATGGCTGCTCTCTTGAGCTACAAACTCAGAACTGAGCTACAACTAAAGCTACTACAAGCTAATGTACTAGCCACGCTCTCTGTTACTCTTCTGTCACTGAGTCAAGACTAGTGTTTCATTTAACAGGTTGGTATCTCGTGATTTTGGCTCCTGGACAGATGTAAATTTTGGTCTTGTCTTGGAGGTCTTTAATTTGTTGCTTGTTATTGAGAACTGGCTTTGGTTTGAATTCATAACATGTTGTGAATCCGTGCAAACTCCACACCTCCTAGAAGCAAAGGCAGCCATGAAATGTGTGTACAGTGTGATGAGCTGCCTCTTGGAAGAAAAGCCAGTTGCAGGTCTTAAAAGGACTGTTTCCATCAGAGCAGGGACTCTGATGCATGATCAGAGCTGCACAATGAGGTTGCTCAGAAAGCTGGGTAACTTCGCTTTGAAAGTGCGCAGGAATCAATTGTCGTGACATGGAATACACTTATAAAGGGTGACTTCCCATTGTATGCTCAGATAATTCATGCCCACCTTGCCCTCTTGCCCCAGATGGGTTACCGCTTATAAGCCTGAAATCCTAAAGTTTCACTTAAGGGTGCTGGTCTCAGGTGTGGAGGGAGCCAGTAGCACTGGTGGCATTAGTTCCTAGTGGTGCTAGGCCCTACTAGAGAGCCTTGCCACTGAAATAATGGTAGAAAAACAGACTGGTATTCTCTCCATTGAGTGATTTCTGCTTTGCCTGTTTCTGTGATATACAGTGGAGCTCAGTCCAGAAAATCCTTAAGTATGCAAATCACTATAAAATTTGGAAATAGATACTGTGTTTCATCTAAGGATTCCTACAGGGTTTAAGTAACAGTAATGTCTGCTCTCCTTAGCTCTTCATGGTGTTTCCATCTTGTATCTCAAAATTATCATGGCAAATAAGGGAGAGCTGTGTGTACACTTTCTCATTGCTGTTTCCCTGCAGGTGATTTTAATAGGCAGCTAATGGGGCAGATGATGCAGATGAACCAGATACTGGGAGATGTGAAAGACCTTCTCAGGCAACAGGTACTGTACGAAGGCTTCAGTGTGAAATATTCCAAGCTTGCCACTTTTGATAGAGTTCGTGAGAAAATCACATAAGCAATAAACTCCTGTGTAGAGTTCATTGCCTCACATGTATGACACAGTGGAGAATAAAAAACCATATAGGTCCTGCTACCCTGTGATTCCTATGGAGGATCACTGTATGTAGGAGTGCTTATTCAGATTCAGAAAATCTCATGTCTTAAGTGGAGAGGAACTAGATTAACCATCCTGGCTTGCTGTTAAGTAGAGGTAGGTCTATCAGAACTGAACTTACGTTTGTTTCACTTGCTTGAGGGTATCAGAACATGGTGGCACAAGCCTTTGGTTAAGTATGTTATTCCTAAGGGTCTGTTGATGATGGCTGAAATATAGCAACCATTATCACTGCCCTTAATTTTATGGTATAAAGAACACCTAGATCAAGATAGACTATCTGTATTGCATGGTTGGAGCGATATCTTGGGGAAGAAATCGTAGAATCATAGAACAGTTAGGGTTGTAAAGGACCTTAAGATTATCTAGTTCCAATCCACCTGCCATGGGCAGGGACACCTCACACTAGACCACGTTGCCCAAGGCTCTGTCCAACCTGGTCTTGATCACTGCCAGGGATGGAGCATTTACCACATTTTTGGGCAACCTATTCCAGTGCCTCACCACCCTCACAGTAAAGAACTTCTTCCTTATATTTAACCTGAACTTTCCCTGTCTTAGTTTGAACCCATTATCACTTGTCCTGCTGCTACAGTCCCTGATGAATGATAATGGCTCCTCTGGCAGCCAGGTGCAAAATAACTTGCCTGTATCCAAATAACATTTGGTTTCTATATCCTCAAGGTCAAAGAAACAACTTTTCTGAGAAATACCATAGCTGAGTGCCAAGCATGTGGTAAGTATTCCTGATATTCCCAGTAAAAGGCAATCAGATGAGAAGTACAGTCATTTAAAAATTAATATTCATTGCATCAGCTTTATGTTGTTTCTAAGAAGTACTCTTAAAAATACTATTTTTCAGTGTTTTAGAGGTATTGGTCACAAATTTAAAATGGATTTTCATTAGAGAAAAAGCGTTCAGTTTGCATAGGCCCGATAATCATCTATCAGGGGATAAACCCCCACTAAATCAAGCAGTAACACTCACCCTGTACTTGTTCTGCCACAAAGCTGTGCCATGTGTTCCTGGGGAGGGAGACAATGCCTGCCAGGAATCTTATGAACAATCTTAGTAGGAGAACAAAGGAGGAATCAAGTTCTGTTCTAGCTGGTATTGTCAGTCTAAGGAAGATCCTATGCAGTCCACCTGAAAGTCATCTGATTCTGAGTAGGCAGTACTGATGAACAGCAGGAAGACCCAAAACATGGTTTTATCTTTTCACTAAATAGAAATAATAAATACTTTCCTAAATCCCACTGCATGGACCTCTTCCGTGACTGACAATCAGGATGTGCATGTGCTCAGTATAAAAGCAGAATACCCCCTCACTGGGTGGGGAAAAAGTCTTTAAACTCATCAAGCCTTCTAGTTCATTTCTTTCCTCAGTCTGTCAGCCTCATCAAAGCTCAAGTTGAGCTCCCACCAGATTAACCTTTATGTGTAAGTGCCAAAGAAAAAGTCTTTAAGGCCTGCATGCATGAGTACCAAGGTTCAGCAAGGTTCAGATGGTGAAAGGCAAGACAGCAAGGTTCTTCCCTGGGGCTGGTCTCTGTGCACCTGAGCCCATGCCCTTGCATGTCCTCCTGTGTGTTCATGGGCTGCCAGGTGCTGCTTTTTTATTCCTCTTATTTGTAGACTGTCAGATGTGCTCTTGAAAAGTCATGGCAATGTTTTTCTTATGAAGTGGTAGTGTTGCCAATTTAGCCAGAGAAATGTGTTGTACTATGACACGAATCCCTTGGGGCCTCTGAGGTCACTGGCTTTCAGTTTCCTTCCGCTTGCCAGAAACAGATTTGTGCTGGAAGGCTCAAACCTAGCAGGAAGGCTCCCATGTGTAGCCAGGAAAAGCACATGGATCAAACAAAATAGCCTTAATTTCCCCTGTCTGGGGACACAACAAGCTCCTGGGCCATCCTTGCAGGATGCCTCTTCAGCCACAGCACAGCTGGTAGCAGCGTGGTGCAGAAACACCAAACTCCTGCTGCGCAGCCTCCTGGGGATTTCTTCAGAGCACTTGCCAGCTAAAAGCCATAATGGATGTTTCTTTCAGTCGCTGAAACTGTTGTTCTTTCTGCATTAAAGGTTTAGGAACTGTGAATTTTCCAACTCAGCTTCCTAGGCGCAGTAAACCCAAATGCGAAGTTAATTCCTGCTTCAGGGGAGTCAGGTGCATGGAGACAGCAGAGGGATTTCAGTGTGGCCCCTGTCCTGAAGGACTCACAGGAAATGGAGTTACCTGCTCAGATATTGATGAGGTAAAAAATAGTGACTTTCACTGAATAAAAAAAAAAAAACAAACAAAAAAAAGGATAAGGAAAAAAAAAAGCTAAAAAGCAACTATTTCATACATATCAATGGTTTGCTGATGTTTGCTGTCTTCAGCATTCACTTACTGCTTGCACACTGAATATTAATTCATTCTGATTTGATTCCACCTCCGTATTTTGCTGTTGCTGCAACTTTATGGAGGTTATATTTGTTGAAAACTTCAAATATCCTGGTGAGTTGAGAAGTCACTTGAAGGACTTTAATTTTGGAAAAAAAAAACCCAACCAAAACAAACAAAAGAAGCTTTTGACATAGTTGTTTCTATTCCCCAAGAAGATGCAGCATCTTTTGTTACAGGCTGCAGAAGCCCTTCTTATCAATATGGGCTTTGTTTCTTTAAATTTTAGTCCTTCTGAGCCAGCTTTGAAGACCAAAGTCTTCTCTTCAACCCAGACTGGAGCAATGTTTTTCAGCCTTGTGTTAAAAGTCTGTGAAAGAAAATAAACATTTACTGTTATTGTTGCTTTTTTCTTCCTTATAGTTGTGTTGAAAGCTGATAATGTTGACATAAATTTGCCTTTTTTTTTCCTTGTGTTATGTTAGAAAGTCAGAGCTTGCTTGTACTAAAGACTGAGTTAATAAATTGACATCTTAAGCAATTAAATAAAATCTGTGTTAATTGGACTGTGACATTCAGAACACAAACAACAAAACCACTTCCCAGTTCACCACATTTTTTTCTGTATTATGATTTTTGCTCTTTAGTGAGTTTTCTGTAAAAACACCTGGATGTAGTAGATCAGGGAACCAGGAGAATTAGGTCACTAACTGTGCCTGCGGATAGCACAGTACTACCAGCGTGGCTGCCTAATGATGTAGCACAGCAAAAGCAATTCCTTTTTCCTCCTTCCCAGGCAACAGGAGATGTGCTTTGACTGCTCTTTTGGTTTACTCCCTCCTGTAGGCCATCAGCAGAAAGGATGCAATGTGTCCAACTTATATCTGTCTGTGAGAAAGTGGGTTGAGTGTGGCAATTTCCTGAGTTGCAGGGAATATCTTTTGTTTTGCCTCACGTGACATGGATTATGTCTGCTGCAACAAAAGGTGCAAAAAATGGAGGTGAAGCCCTGAAATGTGAATGCAAGAGGTGAAGCTGAAAGAGCTGTGGTGTGAGTTTCATGCCACAGATAACCACGGTGAGAGTCTCAAGTCAGCCTAGCTGGAGCCTAACGGTACAGATAGTTTCCTCCTCCTGAGCCATACCTAGACTGAGGCAGAGCATGATGATAATCTCCCTGCCATTTTCAGGGTTGAAGCAATATTACTCTTGACAGCAGTGGTAGGAAAACAAACTGAGACTGGTCTGTAGTGACATGGTTTCTCATATGAGGTCTTTACATGAACACTGCTACTAAAATGTCACCTAGTTTGGTGTGGGTCTTTTCACCAATAAATAACTTCTTTAACAGCTGGATTTTCACTTATGGCTGTGCAGGGGGGAAAAGAGGTAATAAATGGCAATAGCTTTTCATTTTCATTCTCTAATAAGAGAGGATGTGTCATATTTGTTTTCCTGAGTTAGCTGAGAGTATGAAGTAATATTTTTTATTAATTTTGAAAGCTTTTTAGAAATCATCTGGGAGAAGCACTTTTCTACTGACTAAACTATCTCTGTACTTCCTAGTAGCTGGCATTTAAGAAGAAGTTTGTATACAAATTCTGATAAAGACAAATCTAGAAGATGCCTCACTCAGAGCTGCCATAATCTTTTCTGAGGCTTTTAGCATCTCTGCAATATGCTCCCTTATTCATTACCAGTTTGAAGACATTACTTTCATATCCTGTATCTTGGGAGCTGCAGCTCTTTTCTTTTTATGGTGTTACTTGTGTGCCCTCTGCTGCCTAAAATAAAAAATCCACAGCAAATAAGGAGCACAAAATGTCTCTCCCAGGTTTTACGTTTTCCTTATGCTAGTCGTGGACCTACTTATAATAGATCTTTCCATCAAACACACTTTGATATTAAACATACCTTTTCTTGCTCCATTGCATATGTGTTTAGTTACAAGTTGTATGTTTGTTGTAGGTGGGTATCTTCTGGCTTATTCTCCCTCCATCTTGCAGATGTTTTTCTATTACTGATCAAGGAGGGGAGAAAAATGCGTATTTTAAAGCTCTTTTCTATTTCTTTCTCATGTTTCTTATTTACTGTTGTCTTTGAGCCGTGCATAGCATGATGGTATGTTGAAGTTTTCAGTACCCTTAGAAATATTACTTAGTACAGAGAGGCAGCAACACAGGATGTGGTTTCCCAAACTGGCACCCACAAGGCAGGTGAAATGGGTCATAACTGTTTTGTAAGGCTACATGATGGCAGTAAAGCAGATGCTGCCTTCAGGCCAAGGGTGATGCTGTGAGCGTGTGGAATTCTGGGAGAAGTACCAAGGGTTGTGTGTGGGCCTCCAGTCTAGAAATGTGTGAGTGCTGCTGACACATCCTTGCTCATCTGCCTTATGTTTGGGTTACTTCTGGCTGTGAGATTTGCCCTAAATATAAATGAGGGGAGATGCTGCTCCCACTTTTGTGTGCACAAAACAAAACTGGAGGTTCATTTGATGGGTTGTAGTTATACAGCTGTCTGTCCTGATATTGTGGTTGGGATGCTTCCAGGGGGCTCTCAGCCTCCAAGGGAATTGAACCTACCCAGCAAAAAGGACTGGCATCAGAGCTTAGGGCATCAACTACAGGCTACCATGGAAGATTGCAGACATCTGAAGACCTACTGGGGTAAGAAATACCTGGAGTCTGTTTCTCTCTAAGCCAGTTCTGAACAGAAGACATACAGACATTACATGTAGTGATGCCTTTGACTGAGAAGTCTGTGTGCATAGTCAGGGTCTGGATGTTGCTGAAGCACAAACGTGCTCGGTTCATTTTTTCTTTGCAGTGTCGTTACAACCCTTGCTTCCCTGGAGTGCGATGTGTGAACACTGCTCCAGGTTTCCGATGTGAGTCTTGTCCCCCAGGATATACAGGACAAACCGTGCAAGGGATAGGCCTCAGCTATGCCAAAAGCAATAAGCAGGTGAGTGGCAGCATCCCTGTGGCAACCGCCGTTTCAAGTTGCTGTTTTATATCAATGCATCTCAATTGTACTTTATTTATACTTCAGTCATTCCATAAACGCCTTGTGTAATTAGGCAGAGCTGAGTGTTTTAATCAGAAGATCTGAGTTGTGTTTGCTTGGCTTTAATGGGAGTATTAAGAGTCGAATACTCAGATAGGTATATAAACAAGAAAAAATGTCAGTGTTTTCACAGTTATTTCTGAGCAAGAGCACTCTGTTGATACCTGCAAAAACTGGCTTTGAGCTAGGAAGAGTGTGATAGAAAAGGCCTATTTTATTGTCAGTTTTTTATGTTTCTATAGCACCCACCCTACAGTTGTTTAAACTCTTGTGGGCAAACCAGAAGCCCATCCTAAGTTTGACATTTTCTGTATCACAAAGATGCATTGGAAGGTTTGCCTATGGGTATGTCTGTGCCATTCTGAGAGTGATTTCAGAAGAGTCTATGACTCTTTTCTAGACTTAAATTTCAGTGTTTTTTCTTCAGACTTGGATCTCAGATTGACATTGTTCCTATTACATGGTGATTTGTTTTGTTGCTAGGTCTGCTTAGATATTGATGAATGTCAGAATGGTGGACTTGGACTCTGTGTTCCAAATTCCCATTGCATAAACACTTTGGTAAGTACCTTTTCATTTGTGGCTTTAAAAAATTGACTGTTCTAAAATTCCTTGAGGCTAGGATTGGATTTATGGCTCTGATTGATGAGCTGAATAATACATTTTGTTGGCTTCATCTAAACCAAACAATCAGTTCCTCTTTTCCTGTCTATTAATAAAAAAAAAAAATCAATACTTTATTTGTCATTAACATGTCCATTTGAGCTGTATCCTTATCGATTTCCCTGAGGAATGTCAGGAACTCCTCTCCACATCACCCAGTTATGTGTGTTTGTGAGTATGCTATTGGAAGGAACCTCCTTTGAAAGATTAAATCTTTGCTTCCCCTCTTCCCACTTGGGAACTGCTGCAGCAAGCTGTTCTCGTAGGTGCTCTTTTCATAGGAGTGAAGTCTTCACTTTGTTAGGATATTTATAGAGTACCAGGTATCCTTCTTAATAAGTACAGAGAGGAGGAGAGCTGCAATTGGTACAACATTTTTAATGCCCATAGGTATTTAGTCTAGGAGAGCAAGCATAACAGAAGTACAAACAGCTATGCTTCGAAAGGTTTGAAAGATATTAGGCTCCAAAAGAACAGGGCTCACAAACCTTTTAATGCTATGAAACAAGTTAGACCTTTCACTTAGAATCACAGAATCAGAGTTATTTAGGTTGAAAAAGACCCTTAAGATCATAAAGTCCAACCACTTACCTCACACTGCTAAGTGCACCACTAAACCATGTCCCTAAGTGCCACATCTGCTTGTCTTTTAAATAACTCAAGGGACGGTGACGCAACCACTTGACTGGGCAGCCTGTTCCAGTGCTTGATAGCCCTTTTGTTTTTTTTTTTTTTTTTTTTCCTAATATCCAATCAAAACCTCCACTCACACAGCTTGAGGATATTTCCTCTTCTTCTATCGCTTGACACCTCATTAGATGCTTCCTTTCAGGTAGCTGTAGGAAGAGATAAGGTCTCCCCTGAGCCTACTTTTCTCCAGACTAAACAACTCCAGTTCTTTCACCTGCTCCTCATCATGCTTGTGCTACAGACCCTTCATCAGCTTTGTTTCCCTTCTCTGGACCTACTCCAGCTCCGCAATGTCACTCTTGTAGTGAGGGGCCCAAACTGAACACAGGATTCAAGGTGCGGCCTCACCAGTGCCCAGCACAGGGGGATGGTCACTGCCCTAGCCCTGCTGGCCGTGCTATTGCTGATACAGGCCAGGATGACGTTGGCCTTCGCTACCTGGGCACCAGCTGGATCATGTTCAGCTCCATCATAGAATCATAGAATAGTTAGGGTTGGAAAGGACCTCAAGATCATCAAGTTTCAACCCCCCTGCCATGGGCAGGGACACCTCACACTAAACCATATCACCCAAGCCTCTGTCCAGCCTGGTCTTGAACACTGCCAGGGATGGAGCATTCACTACCTCCCTGGGCAACCCATTCCAGTACCTCACCACCCTAACAGGAAAGAATTGCTTCCTTATATCCAATCTAAACCTCTGCTGTTTAAGTTTCAACCTGTTACCCCTTGTCCTATCACTACAGTCCCTAATGAAGAGTCCCTCCCCAGCATCCCTGTAGGCCCCCTTCAGATACTGGAAGGCTGCTATGAGGTCTCCACGCAGCCTTCTCTTCTCCAGGCTGAACAGCCCCAACTTTCTCAGCCTGTCTTCATATGGGAGGTGCTCCAGTCCCCTGATCATCCTCATGGCCCTCCTCTGGACTTGTTCCAACAGTTCCATGTCCTTTTTATGTTGAGGACACCAGAACTGAACACAGTACTCCAGGTGAGGTCTGACGAGAGCAGAGTAGAGGGGCAGGATGACCTCCTTTGACCTGCTGGTCACGCTCCTTTTGATGCAGCCCAGGATACGGTTGGCTTTCTGGGCTGTAAGCGCACACTGAAGCTGGCTCATGTTCATTTTCTCATTGACCAACACCCCCAAGTCCTTCTCCACAGGACTACCATGAATTTCCTTTTTGTCCAACCTGTAGCTGTGCCTGGGATTGCTCCGACCCAGGTGTAGGACCTTGCACTTGGCATGGTTAAACTTCATGAGGTTGGCACCAGCCCACCTCACAAGTGTGTCAAGGTCCCTCTGAATGGCATTCCTTCCCTCCAGCTACCAACTGAACCACACAGCTTGGTGTCATCGGCAAACTTGCTGAGGGCACACTCAATTCCATTGTCCATGTCAGCGACAAAGACATTAAACAAGACCGATCCCAACACCGATCCCTGAGGGACACCACTCGTTACTGGTCTCCAGCCGGACATTGAACCATTGACCACAACTCTTTGAGTGCGACCATCCAGCCAGTTCTTTATCCACCGAGTGGTCCACCTATCAAATTGATGACACTCCAATTTAGAGACAAGGATGTCATGTGGGACAGTGTCAAACGCTTTGCACAAGTCCAGGTCGATGACATCAACTGCTCTACCCCTGTCCATCAGTTCTGTAGCCCCATCACAGAAGGCCACCAAATTGATCAGGCAGGATTTCCCCCTAGTGAAGCCATGCTGGCTGTCACCAAGCACCTTGTTGTTTTTCATGTGCCTTAGCATGCCTTCCAAGAGAATGTGCTCCCAGATTTTGCCAGGCACAGAGGTGAGACTGACTGGTCTGTAATTCCCTGGGTCATCCATTTTCCCCTTCTTGAAAATGGGGGTTATATTTCCCTTTTTCCAGTCATTGGGAACTTCACCTGTCTGCCATGATTTTTCAAATATGATGGCCAGTGGCTTTGCAACTTCATTCGCCAGCTCCTTCAGGACCTGTGGATGGATTTCATCAGGTCCCATGGACTTGTGTACATTCAGGTTCTTAAGATGGTCTCGAACCAGATCCTCTCGTACAGTGGGCCCAAGGTCTAGGTTTTCACAGTCCCTGCGTCTGCCTTCCAAGACTTGGGTGCTGCTGTCAGAGCCTTTGCCAGTGAAGACCGAGGCAAAGAAGCCATTCAGAACCTCAGCCTTCTCCAAGTCCTGTGTAGCCAGTTCTCCCAAAAGTTTCCGGAGGGGGCCTACATTGTCCTTAGTCTGTTTTTTAGCTGCTACATATCTATAAAATCCCTTCCTATTATCTTTAACATCCCTTGCCAAGTTTAGCTCCAATTGGGCCTTAGCTTTCCTAACTTGGTCCCTAACTACCCAGACAATATCCCTGTATTCATCCCACGCCACCTGTCCTTGCTTCAATCAGCACCCTGAGTTCCTTTTCCATTAGCAGTTTTCCAGCCACTCTTCCCCAAGCCTGGAGCATTGCATGGGGTTGTTGTGGCCCAAGTGCAGCACGCAACACTTTGCCTTGCTGAATCTCATACCACTGGCCGCAGCCCATTGATCCAGCCTGCCCAGATCTCTCTGCAGGGTCTTCCTCCCCTCCAGCAGATCAACACTCCCAGCCAACTGGGTGTTGTCTGCAAACCTGCTGAGAGTATATTTGATCCTCTAATCCACATCAAAGACTTCGATAACTTTGATTTACTATAAAATAAAGATATTAAGCAGAACTGGCCCCAGTACTGAGCCCTGGGGAACACCACCTGTGACTGGCTGCTGACTGGATTTAACTCCATTCACATCCACTCTTTGGGCCCAGCTACCCAGACAGTTCTTTACCCAGTGAAGAGTAATGAGCAAGCAGTGAGCAGTCAGTTTCTCCAGGCGAATGCTCTGGAAAATGGTGTCAAAGTCTTTGCTAAGGTCCAGGTAAACAACAGTCACAGCCTTTTCATCATCCACTGAGCAGGTTACCTTGTCATAGAAGGAGATCAGGTTGGTCAAGCAGGATCTGCCCTTCATAAACACGTGCTGACTGTGCCTGATCACCTGGTTGTCCCATATGTGCCACTTATGCTACTCTAAATACTGTTCTGCCATAGCTGGGTATACAAAGCAGGCTTTCTCCATTACAAGGGAAAGGTTAAAAGTATCCTGTGGGTGTAAAAGTGGTCCTTTGTGCAACTAAGTATTGTTGAGGCTATTAGCAGTGTTTGAAATTATTGCTTTCTTTGTGAATAACCTTGGTTTTCTAGGACTGCTTTCAATGTTCAGTATGATTTGTGGTTTGTATTTTTTGTGTGGTTTTTAATTTGGGTTTTTTAATACCTAAAACATTTCTATCACATGCTGTATCTTACTGCATGACTAGACATAACTATTCCTCTTCAGGAAGTCATGAAGACCTGTTTGTAGATGGCAACAAGTGTCCTGTCATCTGTCAAAACAGCAGTGTGGGTTTCTTACTCCTGTCTCCTTTAGAAACAGTTTGGTCTGGAAGTGCTGCCTTAAAGGCTATTTTAATGCATACCAGGGGTTGATATAGGACAGAATTTACTGAGTAAATTCAGGAGTCTCCAGAAGATATTAGCCTGGCATCCATTAGAAGAAAGTGCACAGGCTGGTATATTTTGTATAGGCCATACCATTTGCATAGCCCAGTGATTATTTTACTCTCCACATATCTGCATATGTTCACTCTTCAGCCTCAAAGTATGCAGACAGCACAGAGTTAAAGTTTGGAATTAAGCTAGGAACATAGGACAAAAATAATACCCAGATGGGTAGAAAATGTATGTCTCTGTGATGGCTGACTAGGACAGTCCTGACAGTTCCCTTTATAAGCTTTGTATGGTAAGAGTGACGGAGTGAGAAGCACCTCAATTTTACAAAGGGATGGATACACAAGTTTGACAGAGATCTGACTGTTTCTGTTTCTCAATGTGTGAAAAATAATTATTCTTTATAAGAAAAAAAAATGTTTTCAATTAACTTTTATGTCATAGGTTACATATCTACAAGTGTGTGAGTTTTGGGGTTTTTGGGTTTTTGGGTTTTTTTGGAGACAAAAGCCATATTAAGGGTCAAAAGAAGAACCCTTCTTACCAGCATTTATCCTTTTGTATCTTCTCATGGTGATCATCCCAGCACACACTTCCTTGGCTTAGCTCCTTTGGGTTTGTTTACACAGGAGAGTGTAATAATATAAAATACATATATGCATCTAGGTAAACCACTGGAAAAGGTGACATGGGTGTTCTTATTGCAGTGTAAATGAGGATGACTATGTCTTCATCTCCTGAATTCTTTTCTGAACAATTCTGAACAATTAACAACAACAATTAACTCAAATTGGCTTACAAACATGCAGTTAAAAAAAAAAAAACAAAAGCAAAAAGAGCAAAGACATGCTGAACTTTCTTATCTCTCACTGATTAAAAGTTGTGCCTAGCTGAGTTTATTAAAAACTGATGGATCTTTACACTGAAATAAGAGCGTCCAGTCTGATTAAACAGGGGCTGCTTAGAATTTTACATGTTTGGGCTACCTGGAAGCTACCTGGAAGCAGTTCAGACTGCTGCTGGCAGGGACAAGGCATCATGAAGAATTTTTCTGTGCTATGTTACTTTTCTCTGGCTTAACAAAACACTCATCTAAAAGGCAGGAGTTGAGCATATCTTTCAGCTTGCACTGAGGGAGCCAAACCTGATTTTCATGTAGGAAATAGTTTGTTCACAGTGCAAGGAGGCCTCATTGGATGAAAAACTACATTTGCACAGCATAAGCAGTGTGGCATGAATCTTGCCCACATGTTTGATTTAAAAGGAAAGAAGTCCCATTAAAGGGCTGGCTAGTAACTTTTTATTCTTACAGGGGTCTTACCACTGTGGCCAGTGCAAACCAGGTTACACAGGAGACCAAATCAGGGGATGTCAAGCTGAAAGAAGCTGCAGAAATCGAGCCCTCAATCCATGCAGTGTCCATGCTCGTTGTATTGAGGAAAGGAGAGGGGAAGTGACATGTATTGTGAGTTCATAAATTCATGCTTTTGTACAATGAAAAATAGCCTTTTTTAGGCTGGAACTGGGAAGGTCTTTGTGTTGGGTATTTTAGCTGGGTCTTAGCTGGGCACACTAGCCCAGACCAGCTATGAAAATAACCAGGCTAAGTCTATCTTGCAATTGCTTTCTTTTTGCAGCATCTCTGTAAGGCAGCCATGCTCATTTACCATATTCACTGTTTCTATACAATTAGAACTTTTGGGAATGGCTTTTACAGACTTTCTATAGTCTCCTCAGAAAGGACTATTGAATTTCACTCTACAGAAGACATCACAAGGACAAATTCATCTCCTGGTACTCATCTGCATAGCTGTGGGATCCTCTCTGCATACCCAGTGTGCCTGTACTTGCCTGCTGACAAAGATGATGTTTTTCTAAGTGAGGCTAAGACCACAGATTCTAGACGTAGGTAGGCTGTACTATGCTTTCCAGCCATGGGACCAGAGGAGCACCAAGTGGCCCATAACTTCCATTGTAAGAATCTAACTGAAGTATATTACTTAGTTTTTCCATCTTGCAAGGAGAAACAAGAGACTAATCTTGTGTCCTAAATTTGGATACAGTACATGCTTTTGCTGGCACTTGTTTTGGTATCATTTTTAAGTACATCTGTTTCAAAAAGAATCTGGGATATTTTAAGTCCATACTGTAATGGTGAGATAGTTAGAAACTTGTGTTGGGCAAGCCTCATTTTAAGGAGAGGTCAGAGTTTGCCATGCACTTCTATGCATCAGTCTTCAGTTACAAGACAAATTAGATGTTAATTTTAAACAGCCAATCTAATTGGCTAAGAGAAACTTGCATGCAAATGCACTTGCTTTGCTGATGGAAATTTGGTAGCTGTCAGCGCAGTTCTGTCTTAAAATTTTCTCTAGTTGCACACGTATTCTTGGGATATTGAACAAAACAAAGTCATCCCATTGAGCCATGGGCTCCTTGCTGACTACTAACTGCATATTCTGCCTAGGTTGCATCTTCCTGGTCAGTGTCTAAAATAAATCTATAGCTTTCACTGAAATCATTGTGTTGCAGACACACATTCCATTTAGCATCAAGTCTTGGCTCTTTCTAGCTGTGTCTAGATATAGAAGGCATGAAACAATAGCTTTCTTTCCACATTTTTGAGAGATGGCGAAGTGTACCTCACTGTAGTTCAGGGACTGTCCATTCCTGGTGTACGTTTGTGTTTTCAAGACTGTTGTGGGATTTCCTTCTCAAATATTGCTACAGTGACTCATTAACCTTTTGGTAGTACTACCATGGTGTTTTATTAATAGTGTGGCATTGGCTGGGCTGGTGATGGTTATATTTGTGGAAAAGATGTTGACATTGACGGCTACCCTAATGAAGAACTCTCATGCTCTGCTGGAAACTGCAGAAAAGTAAGAAATTCTTTCTTAATCCTATAATTCAGAGCATGAAGGGGAAAAGAGGAAGAGTGGAAGATGTATTAACCTTTTTTCAAGGAATTGAATGTATCTGGCTAAATTGTTTTAAATTTGATTCATTGATTAATTAAAACAGTAATAGAAAAAGTCATTGAAATTATGAAGGCATCCAGTTTACCCATAGAACACTAAACAAGTCTCATTTTATATCCAGGACAATTGCAGATTTGTCCCAAACTCTGGACAAGAAGATGCTGATGGTGATGGGATTGGAGATGCCTGTGATGATGATGCAGATGGAGATGGTATTCCCAATGAGCAGGTGCTGTGTATAGATCTGGGTGGAGGGGTCTGTGGAAACAGTAGGATTTCACACTACTGCAATAGGCAGTGATTTTGAAATATGGCTCACTACTATTTGCCAATGATTATCCCATACATTCAGTGCAAGCAGCTATCTAAATCCTGTCTTTTCATTTTATAGAATGCTTGCTATTATAAGACCTAAAAAATCCAGGCTGTTTCACAGAGTCTTAAATCTCTCTGCAAGGGATTTATAGTGTATGCTCCATTATTATATTTTATCATTGAATTCTAGAGCTTTTTGCATACAGAACTTGTGTCCTTGTCGCACTTTATTATAGCATGGCCTTCAAGAGCATTACTTTCATTAGTGTCTTTTTAAATAGTAGGTTGACCTCACATATTCCACGAGGGATACAAACCCCACACAAACTAATGGGTGTCTTGCCAATTGCTTGAAGAAAGCTTTGAATCATGTTCTGAAAGTGAAAGAGGTTTCCATGTGGGTACACTGCTGCAGAATATATCAGAGATTAAATTCAGACCATAAAAGTTCTTCTGTGTTCACCCCACACCCTCACAAGCCCACTGTGGTTCTACATGAAGATCTTTCTGTGCTTAATGCACTTCCAAGATAGACAAGAAGAACACTCTATTCAGATTACAAATGTCCATGTGGAGCTAGGTCAGACTGACAATCACAAAAGGTCTGTCCCAGGCTGTTCTGCCACAGAGAACAAGCCTAAATTCAGGTAGCTTGAAGCAACTGTTTTTATTAATGTTCTACAGCAAAAGATGTTAAATCCTCCTTTAACTGTAAATCTATATGCAGTTTCAACACCTTTGCAACCAGTAACTTCTGTATTGTTGCTAAACTGTGTTCTGGGTGCAAGAGGATGAGGTCATGGATGTGCTAGATGGCAAGGGAAAGTTTACACTAGTTTGAAATAAAGTCTTCTCCATGTGCTTACTGATGGTCATAAGAAAGTCAACAGCAGTTTGTTTGACAAAAAAAAACCACAAAAACCCAAACAACAAACAAACAAACCCAAAACAACAAAAACAACTAGTGCATTTTTGTGTCAGAAAGTCATGTTTTTCGGTGTTTCAGCTTTGGTTTGAGTCTCTACCAGAAGGGGGCAGTGGACTTTCACTGAGAGCATCTGACAAAGCCTGTCAGGGTCCCTGAGCTACAGCTTTTGGGAAGAGGACC
This sequence comes from Melopsittacus undulatus, assembly GCF_012275295.1. Taxonomy (NCBI): domain Eukaryota; kingdom Metazoa; phylum Chordata; class Aves; order Psittaciformes; family Psittaculidae; genus Melopsittacus; species Melopsittacus undulatus. The sequence continues at coordinate 24,128,750 of NC_047557.1, read as the reverse complement.
ATGTAAGAAAGCTAGGGCACCAAAACAGATTACTCAGTTACTCACTGTGGACAAAATGAGAATCAGAAGTCAAAGTTGTAATTAAAGCCTTATAATATCCATGTTTATATTTATGGTTCCCCCAGCATGATTAAAAGGAGAGCTTTAAGACACATACAAAGTCTTATCTAGAGCTAATCATAGAATCATAAATTGTTTGGGGTTGGAAAGAACCTTAAGATCATCAAGTTCCAGCCACCCTGACATGAGCAGGGACACCTCATCCTAGACAGTGTTGCTCAAGGCTCTGTCCAACCTGGTCTTGAACACTCTCAGGGATGTTCCTTTTCCAGCATCTCAACACCCACACAGTAAAGAATGTCTTTCCTATATCTAACCTAAACTTCCTCTGTGTAAGTATGAACCCACCACACCTTGTCTTGTCACTGCAGTCCCTAATGAAGAGTCCCTCTCCGGCATCCTTGTAGGCTCCCTTCAGGTACTAGAAGGCTGCTATGAGGTCTCCATGCAGCCTTCTCTTCTCCAGGCTGAACAGCCCCAACTTTCTCAGCCTGTCTTCATACAGGAGGTGCTTCACTCCCCTGATCAACCTCGTGGCCCTCCTCTGGCCTTATTCCAACAGTTCCATGTCCCTTTTATGTTGAGGACACCAGAACTGCACACAGTATTCCAGGTGAGGTCTCAGGAGAGCAGAGTAGAGGGGCATGATCACCTCCTTTGACCTGCTGGTCATGCTCCTTTTGATGCAGTCCAGGATACAGGTGGCTTTCTGGGCTGTAAGAGCACACACTGCTGAGCCATGTTCAGTTCATTTTCTCATCAACCAACACCCCCAAGTCCTTCTCTGCAGGGCTGCACTGAATCTCTTCACCCAACCTGTAGCTGTGCCTGGGATTGCTCCAACCCAGGTGTTGGACCTTGCACTTTGCTTTGTTGAACTTTATGAGGCTGGCATTGGCCACGTCTCAAGCATGTCAAGGTCCCTCTGGATGATATCCCTTCCTCTTGTGTATCAACCGAACCAGACAGCTTGGTGTCAGCAATATTCACATAAAATGTAAAGTGCTCACAGTAATAAATTTTTATTAAAATAGACGTAAATGTAAGAGTTATATAAATCCACAAAAGTAGAAATTAAGTATTTGGGACCCAATTCATGCCTGATTTGGATCTGTGTCTCTTGCAGGATAACTGTGTCTTGGTTCCCAATGTTAACCAGAGAAATAGCGACCAAGATGTCTTTGGAGATGCTTGTGACAACTGCCGCAATGTTCTGAATAATGACCAGAGGGACACAGATGGTGATGGGAAAGGAGATGCTTGTGATGATGACATGGATGGAGATGGTTGGTCATTCTTAACTTCCAGCTTCTCTGATGTTCTTGAAACTTGCCCAGAATGTGCTGTGTGTTAGGAGATTTTCTGTCACCAGTTGCATTGTCTTTCTTCATGAAACCTTTGTTTGCAGTCCTTTTCATTTACCTTAATATGTAACTTTTAGCCTTCGTTGGAAGCCCCAAACACTGTAACAGGTAAAGCTAGCCATGGTTTATGTGTAAGTTAGGGTCATTAATCATTCAGTAATTCCTCAAAGGTACAAACATGTTCCAAAGTACCCAGCTGTTACCTATCCCAGATGCCGAAGAGCCACATAATTTGTATTGCTTTAGGAGGCTTAGAAGAAGTAGAAAGATCACAACCCTTCAAATGTAATAACAAAGGTGAGACGTTCCATCTTCTAACCTGTGAAACAGGAACAGGATAGAATGAGTTGTATATAATTAATGAAGTGTGTGTGATGGGTTTGAAAGCTGTTCTTTAGCAAGATGTTTCTAACTTCTGTTAAGTGAAATGGATGCACACATAAGAAGGACCTGCTGTGCAGGCTTATAATGTCATTGCAAGATGAAGTAGCTGGTGAAGAGGAATAGTGTCTTTGCTGTTCTTGGTGTTTATGTTGCTCAGTAACAAATGAAGGAATTGTTTTTAACATTGTGCTTCTTACTAGGTATTAAGAACCTTTTGGATAATTGTCAGAGAATCCCGAACCAAGACCAGGAGGACACAGATAATGATGGTGTTGGTGATGCCTGTGACAGCTGCCCTACAATCAGTAACCCAAATCAGGTCGGTAGGCACAAGATAAAAATACCCTCATTTAGGGAGAGGTACTTTTGAGGTTGAAAAAGAAGCATGAGAATGAAGCAGCTCGTGCAGGGTGTTTACCTTTTTAACAGTAGGTATTTGGGAAGGTTTTATGGAGCTTCAGAGTCTCCTGACAATGGGAAAGGGGAGGTACCAGGTTTATTATCATAGTTTGGGATGTCGTTAGCCTTTTTGCCCTGACAGTATGTTCTGCTGGCGTGTTCTGAGACATGGGCGTGCTCCAGTCCCACAGAGTCCAATGCCAGACCCAACACAGTGGTGTGATTTAGTTACACTTGATATTTCTTTATTTAGGATAAAATCCCAGTGTCCTTATTTAGTAAAACTTTTCATTGCTGCTAGGTGAGAAGTGAGACTTTTCATGTTTTGAACTCTGATTAAGCTCCTTGTGACTAACAAAAATTTTTGGAAACTTCATAGAAACATAGCAGATTTTCAAAGCTGCTGGATACATCAGCTGTGGTTAGAAATGAGAGATATTTATTTCCAGTAGTAGAAGAATTTTGCTTGAACTACTCACCTCACTTGAGCTGCTTCAATCAAGTTTAACCCTGTTTACTCATTGTCTGTTGGTTTTATTTTTTTTCTTCTTCCTTTAAATAAACTGTCCTTTTGGTTAAATTGATGATGCAAACAAGAAAATATGTTTTGTGAAACAAATGTTTTTCCATGCTTTTATTTTAATTGCATTTGATTTGGTTGTGTTTTGGTTTAATACTGCCATTTTAGTAGATGCTCTCAGCAGCTGATACTGGAACTTCACTGTTTCCTTTTGCAGTCAGATGTTGACAACGACCTGGTTGGAGATTCCTGTGATACTAATCAGGACAGGTATGCTGTGTTATGGCTTGTAACAGCAGCAGGGAAGGGGAGAGGCCTGTCTTGAGCTAAATCAAGCTCAGACTTTCTGGAGAACTTTAATCCCTCAGACTAGCCTGAATTTGACGCCAGTACTTCCTCAAAGAGGTGTTATTTCAGAAAATGTTGTTTGAACCATCAGCCTTGTTGGGTCACTTCCCTGTAGCAGTACAGTTAAGAGCTTTTCACCTTTAGCAGCATGTTAATGCAGGCTTCCTGTGAGTTCCTGTTGAAGTGACATTCAGTGCAGTTCTCTGGCTGTAAAGTCCGGAGCACTGCTCAGAACTTCAGTGAGGTAAAAGGATTTTTTTCTTTTCTTTATTTTCATTCCTCTTTTCTTTCTTTTTCAATCCCAGCAGGAATTTCACAGTTAAGGGCTCCATGTTTTCCCATAAGAAGCTAGTGTTCCAGAAACAGAATTTTGTTACCAAGTGTAAAATAAAAAAAAAAAAAGAAAAAGATAAGCCCCTTTGCTTTAGCGTAGCAAGAGTGACAGTGTGCCTTTCTGGCTTTACACACCCTGAGCATTCACAGGGGCATGTCCTGTGACAACCTGCTCACACCTGCCTGGAAGCAGCTTCTACATAACCAGCATTAGGGGTGGCAAGTGCTCCCCTGCTGTCCTTACTTAAATGAAGAAGAAAGGGAAGTGCTAAATCCTGTGCTTGCCCAGCATGTTGTCAGCCACAGGCGGCTGCAAGGTCTCAGCCCCAGGTGGTTGGTGGATGCTGCTGCCTGGCATGTAAGTGCAGGGAGCCCACTTCCTGACCTCCACAGGGAGCATTCCCAGTCTTGGGCCAGTAGCTGCAAAGGGCACCAGCTGAGAGCTGTTTTAGGTAGATACGGCCTTGGTTTTTTCCTGTTTTAAAAAGGGAAATGGTTTCTTTTCCTCAAACCTAGCTAATATGTATGAAGCGTTTCCTGGTAGAAACAATATAGTTCTGCCTGAGGTTAACCTTGCAGTAAATGTGTGTGCATGGTCCTCATTGCATTTCATCTTAAGAATGTGCAAACACCGGTTGCTCTGACCTAAAATTAAAGTACTTTTCTTAAGCAGTGAAAGATAGGTGGGAATATGCTAGCTGTAAGCCCTAATTTGGCTGCATGTCACCTGCTCTGCCTGAGTTCAGCATAAAGCTGCTGAGAGGAAACATGCCTGCTTATCACCAGGAACTATTTTATTTATGGTGCATGTACAAGACACACCTGACTTCAGGCCATTTTTTTTGCATGGATGCACTTAACTGTTGGCATGGAGAAACAAGGCAGCCACCCCATAACTTTGCAAACTCTTTTTCTGTGGTCTGTCCCGATTCCTTGTGATTCTTTACTGTGACCAGCTGATGTTGGGGGGGGGGGGTGCTTGGGAGCTACAGACTTCTCTGTTTCTCTCTGTGTACCTTGCCTGCTGGACTGTAATGTAACAAAACTTGATATGCAGGAGGGGGAAAGTGGTGCTTGTTTTTAAACAAGTCTGATTTCGCATGTTCATGCAGAATCTTCCAAAAATTCTTATTCACACTCACACCTGCATGTTCATGAGCACCAAGACACTTGTGAACATGTCTGACAAAGGACACCAGCTGTTGAGTACTTGCTGTCTCCTGGAAGTCTTTTGATTGATGACACTGCACTTGTTGGATGTGTCTTACACGTCCTTTAGGAGTGGATGTCATTTGAGGTCTTGGACTCTGGTACCTTTTCCCACTCCCTGTAAGGTTTCTTTTCTTGTCTGGGTATTTTTACAGCTCTAGGCTTAGTCTTTACATTCCTGCTGCCTTATCATATTGTCTGTGTTTGCTGCTTGTCTCCTTGCTGTTCTGCCACCTGAGTGACAAGAGGTTGTGGTGACCACTGGTCTGTTTCCTATTATGGCGTGCCTCCAGTGCAATTCCCACTTGAGTACCCATGCTGTCCCCCATGCAGATGCAAGAGCTGATGCTGACATGCCGTTTCTTTCTGTTTCTTTGCTCATAGTGATGGCGATGGGCACCAGGACAGCACAGACAATTGCCCCACCATCATCAACAGCTCTCAGCTGGACACGGATAAGGATGGGTTAGGTGATGAGTGTGATGAGGATGATGATAACGATGGTATTCCTGACCTCTTGCCCCCCGGCCCTGACAATTGCAGGCTGGTTCCCAATCCAGGGCAGGAAGATGACAATGGTAAGATGGGCTTTCAGGAGCCATTTCAGTGCTTAGGCACTACATCCTTCCCCAGGCACTACACATGTGCACCAGGATCCAACACAGTCACTGCATCTGCATACACTAGTACCAGGAGGGAACCCAACACACAGGGGCCGTTTGACCCAAGCAGAGGACTTCGAGTCCCCTCCTGCAGCCATCAGGGCTGAGACTCCAGCTGCTTCTCAAGCACCCTGCTCTACCCAGAGGTGGCTACTTGCTAAACCATAAACCTTTCACTTCTCTGATGCATGCAGGTGATGGAGTCGGGGATATCTGTGAGTCTGATTTTGACCAGGATACAGTGATAGATCGGATTGATGTGTGCCCTGAGAATGCAGAGATCACCTTGACAGACTTCAGGGCCTATCAGACAGTGGTGCTGGACCCAGAGGGAGATGCACAGATTGATCCCAACTGGGTGGTTCTTAACCAGGTAAAAATACATTTGGTGTTTCTTACCTAGCTGAGAAAGATGTTTTGAAAACCACAGTAAAACTGTCTCTAATTGCTGGACCTCTGGCAAACAAGCGGAAAGTGGATGCTGTTGGTTGGTTGACTATTTTACAGGAGTTATAATAAAGAGACATTTTTTTAGCATATGATAGCTTTGGTGCTCCTAATAGTCTAGAATATCTACAGGGTGGTCAACTTTTTTGTGTGGATTTCACTACTGCCAAGAAGGCGAACACAAGACTTTTGTGTCACACTATTGAAGTATTTTTGTAGCAAACAGTCTCATGAATCCTTCCCAAAATTTTGAAAGTCTCATCTGCTGTATAGCAGAGCATTTACTCTAGATGGAGTCCAGTAACTGTTACTTATACTAACAAATCTTAGCCTCCAGGAGGCTAATGTGTTCTGAGTCACAGGGAATGTGCAGTTTATTCCCACTGGCAAAGTCGCTGCCAAGCCAGCTGAGATGTATACACCCTCCTTAAACCAGTCCCAGCAGTCAGTTTAATTCCTAATTCCATGATCAAACTGTACAAGCTAAGTGTAGGAAAAGCTTTCTTCCACCCCAGCCCTCTTTCTGACATTCCCCCCGCCCTGCTCCCAGTTCTGGTTCAGTGATTTGCAGAATTAAATTTTGTAGTAGGAAAGGCAAATCATTCCTGACTCAGGGGACACAAGCAGCTGAAACATTAGTAGTGAATGATAGTCCTCCTTTTAATTTAGATTAATTATAAATAAATATATAAAAAGATTATAGAATCATAGAATACTTAGGGTTGGAAAGGACCTTAAGATCATCTAGTTCCAGCCCCCCTGCCTTGGGCAGGGACATCTCCCACTAAACCATGTCACCCAAAGCTCTGTCCAACCTGGCCTTAAACACCACCAGGGTTATAAATTATTATTATTATAATTACTATTTATACTATAAATAATAATTATACAATTACATATTTATATTTACATATTTAATATAGTTATATTATTATTTATACATTATAAAATATATAAATATAACTGTATAAATATTATAAATTATTATTTGTATTATAAAGAATTATAAATACATTTATTTATATATTTATATTATTTATACATATATTTATATATTAACCACTCGGTGGATAAAGAACTGGCTGGATGGTCGCACTCAAAGAGTTGTGGTCAATGGTTCAATGTCCGGCTGGAGACCAGTAACGAGTGGTGTCCCTCAGGGATCGGTGTTGGGATCGGTCTTGTTTAATGTCTTTGTCGCTGACATGGACAATGGAATTGAGTGTGCCCTCAACAAGTTTGCTGATGACACCAAGCTGTGTGGTTCTGTTGATACGCTGGAGGGAAGGAATGCCATCCAGAGGGACCTTGACAAACTTGTGAGGTGGGCTGGTGCCAACCTCATGAAATTTAACCATGCCAAGTGCAAGGTCCTACACCTGGGTCGGAGCAATCCCAGGCACAGCTACAGGTTGGACAAAAAGGAAATTCATGGTAGTCCTGTGGAGAAGGACTTGGGGGTGTTGGTCAATGAGAAAATGAACATGAGCCAGCTTCAGTGTGTACTCACAACCCAGAAAGCCAACCGTATCCTGGGCTGCATCAAAAGGAGCGTGACCAGCAGGTCAAAGGAGGTCATCCTGCCCCTCTACTCTGCTCTCGTCAGACCTCACTTGGAGTATTGTGTGCAGTTCTGGTGTCCTCAACATAAAAAGGACATGGAACTGTTGGAACAAGTCCAGAGGAGGGCCATGAGGATGATCAGGGGACTGGAGCACCTCCCATATGAAGACAGGCTGAGAAAGTTGGGGCTGTTCAGCCTGGAGGAGAGAAGGCTGCGTGGAGACCTCATAGCCGCCTTCCAGTATCTGAAGGGGGCCTACAGGGATGCTGGGGAGGGACTCTTCATTAGGGACTGTAGTGATAGGACAAGGGGTAACAGGTTGAAACTTAAACAGCAGAGGTTTAGATTGGATATAAGGAAGCAATTCTTTCCTGTTAGGGTGGTGAGGTACTGGAATGGGTTGCCCAGGGAGGTAGTGAATGCTCCATCCCTGGCAGTGTTCAAGACCAGGCTGGACAGAGGCTTGGGTGATATGGTTTAGTGTGAGGTGTCCCTGCCCATGGCAGGGGGGTTGGAACTTGATGATCTCAAGGTCCTTTCCAATCCTAACTATTCTATGATTCTATATATAAAATAAATCAGGTAATTTAATTAATTAACTACAAGCAAAGGGAGGAGATGAGTGAAGGGGGGTGCTAGAGGGAGGCAGAAGGGGCTGCCAGGTGTAGACAGTTCAGCTCATCACAGACACCAACCAGCCTAAATTACTCTTACAGGGCATGGAAATTGTGCAGACTATGAACAGCGATCCTGGCCTTGCTGTTGGTATGTACCTCTTCTGAGATTCAAGTTTTACAGCAAAAAACAGCCTGTGAATTCATTTTCTGCAGACTTGATTTAACCCATGTGTGTCCCTCAGGTTACACGGCTTTTAACGGTGTTGACTTCGAGGGCACTTTCCATGTCAACACTGTGACAGATGATGACTACGCTGGCTTTATTTTTGGTTATCAAGACAGCTCTAGTTTTTATGTGGTAATGTGGAAACAGACTGAACAGACATACTGGCAAGCAACTCCCTTCAGAGCTGTTGCAGAGCCTGGCATTCAGCTAAAGGTACTGGTTGTAGCTCCTAGCAGGTGACACAGCAGTCACCACAGCCTGACTAAACCATCCTGCCATGGGTTGACTGTGCCACCAGACCATCTGACTGCTGTGGGCTAAGCCATCATGCTGTGCATTGGCCAAGCCATCACTGCATGGTGGCTGTTCTGCCTTACTGCTGTTGTCTCCCTGCAACAGGCGCAAAAACTGCCACACAGCCCTTTCAATAGCAATATTTATTAAGGAAATACTTCTGCAGTCTTGCCCCTGCTCATCAGCTGGAGGGTTTTGTCTCTGCTCTCATTGTGCTCTGAATGTAGCTGGTCAAACTGCCTCCTTGTCCTTGGTTTTTCATGCAAGCAGTGGCTTCAGTTATACAAAAGAAATTAGGAGCATGCGAGCAGGAGAGAGATTGCTTCTGCAGACCTGCTCCCCATTACAGAAGGACTTACAGCTCCTGAAAATCACATTTCTCTGTGATTGGCATTGGCAAATTGTATTTCTGCAGGCTGTGAAATCCAAGACGGGCCCTGGTGAGCACCTTCGCAACTCCCTCTGGCACACGGGGGACACCACTGACCAGGTCAGGCTGCTGTGGAAGGACCCCCGAAATGTAGGGTGGAAAGACAAGGTCTCCTATCGCTGGTTCTTGCAGCATAGACCTCAGATTGGTTACATCAGGTAAGAGAGGAAAGGATAGATGAGTACAGATACATGTCTGCCTAAACTGTTGTTTCTCAACACCTAATTCACACAATAATCTGGGAAGTTGTGAGATGTTTGAGCTTTACACTGATGAAGCCTTGTAACAGGCTAGACTTTTGAAATTCAGACTGCAGTACTTTTCATAGGAAATATAATAAATATAATTCCAAGTTATGCTTGTTTGTAACCTGAGTTTTATGCCATCTGGCTGTTGTAACTGGGTACTACCCTAATAAGCCCTTTTCTGGCTTTAATACCTTGTTTCCCAAGCTACTGATGGCTACTCATCTCAAAAACAATGCATTTCAAAATTTCTTAATTTTGATGCCTTAGAGTATTTTTGTTGGAATCATGATAATTCATTTACAGATCTTGGGATAACAGAATTGGTAAAAGCTGTCCACTTAAAAGGTTGTGATCCTAACTAAGATCAATAATTATTGTGACATGATAGATTTGAGATTACATAGCATATATTCAGAAAGTTTGTCAAAGCTGCGTAATGCATGTTATTTATTTTGTTATTTGTAAAACATAAAAAAAATCACCCCTCAGGAGGAAGCATTTCAGTTTGCACCACCCAGGTCAGCAGGAATTACACTTGTAGATCAACAGCAGTGTTAAAACACACAAAAAAAACCCTCAAAACTGGCATCATCAGCTCAGTTTTGCAGTTGTAATAGAACAGAAACAGAGGTATGTCAGTTGTTCTTCAAAAAATCACCACCCTGCAGCTGAGATGCAGTAACTTGATATTAGAATTATTCCAGTTTCTGGTGCAGAGCATCATCTTCATTGGTAATGGGAATGAGCGAGTTTGACTTTTTGCTAAAGTGGATTATGAACATATATTCTGCCAGTTGTGTCCCACCCACAGGGCAGTTGTGGATAGATCTTGGGTGGCAACTTTTGTTTAGTCCAAGCTGTTTGTGAAGCTGCTTCACAAGCAAACATCTGCCTGTGGTTGCAGTCTCTAGCTAGCCTGATTAATGCCCTCTGCAACTGGGAAAGCTAGAGAAGTCAGTGTCACAGTCTTTCAGAAACTAAAGGGAGCCAGGCCTAAAGTGAACCTCTGCCAGCTCTCTGTTCACATCTTGCTGCAGTCTGTTTAGGCCAGATGCCACAGACCATAATGCATCTAGCAAAGGTTTTCTGAGGCTTAAGGAAGCATAGGAAAAAGTCACTTGAGCCAAGACTCTCCCACAGAAATCTGAAAGACAACAAGTTCTATTCATTGTACAGATGCTTTTGAACTGCCTCAGCAAATCAGGAAATAAACTCAGGAACATAACAGGAATTGTTAGGTTGTTGTTTTTTTTTTCTCATTTTATAAAAAGACACAGGACCTTTCTTCCCTTTCACCACTCTCTGTTTTCTTGCATGTCAGGGTCCTCATGCAAACAGGGTCCTTCAGGCTCATCATCCTCTAAGTCACTTACCCAGTACCCCAGGGGCTGAAGACTTGGTGCAGACAGCATTGCAGCATCCCAGCTAGCTCCAGCATGTTTCTGCTGAAGCCCTAAATGCAGGGCGCACTCTGGGGAGGTGGCAGGGCACAGCTCTTCCCAGAGCTGCTTGGGAATTTGCCGATGGATTTTCTAAGAATGAAATGCCAGATCATCAGAACTGTTCCTGGAATTAATCACAGTCACATTTTTAAAGACACTAACAGTGAAGTTTAACATTCAAAATAGTTTGTTTGAAACTTTGCTTATTAAAAAAGAAAAAAAGGTTTAGCTTCAAACTGTGTGAGACAATATCCATCTGGCCTTCTTCAACTGGTCTAATCTGGTTCTCCCTTTCTCCTGTAACTGTTGACTGTGAAAATTTTCAAGAGTTAAAGCTCTCAACCTGACTGATGACACACAATAAATATTCCAGGACTTTTGTAGGATGTATAAAAAACCCCCAAACCCACCAAAACACCCTCCCTGTTCAGCTCTTGACAGCATGCAGCATTACTCCAGTCCCTGGCCTCCAAGAGGGCTATCTTAGCTTCTTTTTCTCCTATGGGAAGGAGGGATACTATTTCCAAGGCTGGAGCTGCCATCAGTAATGAGATTACTTTTATGAATGTTGCAGCCCTGGAAAAGACATAATGGACCTTCTGTTTGCTTTCATTAAGGGCAAGATTTTATGAAGGCTCTGACCTAGTGGCAGACTCTGGTGTAACTATAGACACCACAATGCGTGGAGGACGGCTTGGAGTTTTCTGCTTCTCTCAGGAAAACATTATTTGGTCCAACCTGAAATACCGCTGCAATGGTAATGTTGCTCTTACATCATTTTAGCTAATATCTAGCAAATGAACATGAAGTAGTGCGGTAGTGTGGCTGCTGGATTAAGCCATTTTTCATCCCTTCCATTGCTTTTCATTCACAAGTTATTCACAGCTGCAAAACGCCTCCCCTGACACCAGCAGCATGCTGCAGCCCAGCCAGACAGGAACTGACACCTCACAACTGCTCCTCCCAAAGCAGTCACTCTGCTGCAGAGATTGTGCCAACTAAGTAGTATAGCTGTCATCAGAGAATTGGATTCGTAATTTAAAACCAGCCAAGCATGAGCTGTACACACACAATATACATTCTGAGGCCATTATACATGTAGGATGTCTTGAGCTGTAAATACAGCATGAAAGAAATCTGGAGAGCCACTGGGACCAGTCACCAGGCATCAGTGTCACACGTGTACTTGTTGGTTGCTCCTGTCTGTGTGAGGACAAGATCATGAGATGTGCTTTGTCCCATGGAGGTATACTTCTCACACTCTGTCGGAGCATGCTGGCTTACCCCTCTTGGAGTCAGAGCCTCACAACTTAGCCCTAATCTCCCACTGTATGGAGTAACTCAATCCTTGGTGACTCACACAGAAGCTGTGTCAGGACACTTCTGCCCTGGTAAAACTACATTGCTGATAGTGAGGGTGGAGGGGCTGCCCTATTCCTCTCAGCATCAACCCCTGTCTGACCAAAGCAGCCTTCAGAAAACAAGTTACCAGCCAAGTTGGAATAGTTTCTCTGCTGTCTGTGGATCCAAGAAGCCAAGACCGTGTCTGCAGTGGACACAGCCACTGTACAGCCAGACCCTGGTTCTGTGGTGTGTTCTGATGATGGACCCTGGTTCCTGGGAACTCAGTATGCTTATAGCTAGTGCTTGGACATCATGGTTAAACAGGGACAGTTTTAGACAGAGGTGCTTTCAATTATAAATTACTTGATAAGAGTCTGAAAACAGACTCTTACGTCTGTGGTGTCCCAGACATATGTGGTTTCCCAGCAATCATGTTTCAAAGCTGCTGCTGAAGCCGTAGATACTGTCCTGGCAGTGGGCAAGCAGTGACTTTGCTGCAGGCACTTCAGTAGATCGATTAAACCCACTCAGAGAAGTCTCTGGAGTCCCCAGGCATCCTGCTCTCATTTTAGAAAAAGCTTAAAAGGAATTTTCCAAGCCTAAAAAAAAGGTCAACAAAAAGCAAAGAACTTGCCCTTTTTTGCTGTATACTGTGTGTATTTACATAGTTACTTCCTTTCTGAGTTTAGTTACCTGTCCTGCGTCAGGGTGGAAATAAAATAGAGGTCATGCAGCTGAGCTCCATTGTTGAGGCTCCATCTCTAGCTGCAGCTTTAGCTCTATGGTTAGCTCTGTGGCTCTCCAGATACAACAGGAGCTGGCAAAGGCCCCCTGCAAACTCAACACTGCCAGCAGAACTGTAATCACTCTTATGACATTGATCGACCTCCAGCTTACTTCACCAATGCTGAAGTGGTTTTCTTCTACCAGCTGCTATTGGTCCTTGAGTTAATGTTTCAGTCCCTTCTTGTGGCGTGGGAAACCATCACAGGGAAGTTGAATTAGGAGCCATGAGAAACAGAGATGCTGACATAGAGACATGTCCGGGGTACAGAGCAAGACAACCACATTTTCTGCCTTTCTGGTCAGCATTTACTAATAAAAATATACATGTGGAAGCCACAAAATTTTTGGATGGAAATCTAATCTGAAGGTTGATAGTGCTCCATTATGGGCTGGTGCCATAATGTGCACTGTATAGTTAGCCTCCCTCTGCTTTTCAGTGGTATACAGCTAAAACTGAGAACAGTCCCTGTTCATTCTTAATGCATAAACAAAAGAGAAGGCATGGTACATAAAGAAGATCATGTGGGTAATTCATTATTTGAAGGACTCCCTTGTTTTGTCAGAAGAGACTAAACTCTTGCATCTTTTCCTATTTTCAGATACCATCCCAGAGGACTTTCAAGAATTTCAAGCTCAGCAATTTGGAGTTGGGGATATTTAAGAACAAGCAAACTAACACTGCTATTGCAAACAATAAACCAGTATATTTTAAATCCTTATATGATTGTTGTTGTTGGAGTGCACACTGCAGCTTGTTCTTATTGATGTGACTATGTCAGACTTCTTTTTTTTGTATAAAAGTAAAAATAAAAAGGAGATAAAATAGCCTGGAGCTTAACTTTTTTTGGAATTTGCTCTGAAATCTAGGGAGCAGCATGTAAAGGAGTGACATGTGGTTTCTCAGCAAAAGTTTGAATCTATTGCCATTTTGGATTTGGTGTTAAACAGGGTGGGGAAGAAAGTGCAATTTTGTCTATCTGGATTGTGTCAGAAACAACAGGTTGCAGCCAGGCACAAAGTAGTTGGGAGCAGTCTGGCAAAGCCAAGGGCTTCTTAGTACCTTTCCAGTCTTGCTAGGATAGAGTTTTCTCTCCTGCTGAGCAGTTAACTCCTTTGGCAGACCTCCTCTAAGAACTCTATTAGACCTCACTGCCCTCCCACTCCCAGGAAACTGTGAGTAACACTGTCACATCCTGTAAAAGCCAAAAAAGCTGACTGTAGGGCATTGTATTCACAGCTTATTACTTGCATGTGACTAAACAAAAAAAAGGACCAAAAAAAAGGACATAGGGAGATAAATGCAGTCACCTATACAGAGAAAATTATCCTAACTTTCATATACGCAAAGCCAGGCTTTTAACTACTGTCTGCACTCAGAGCACTCTCTCAGCAGGTACTCCACTCCAGAAAAGTCACCAAGTTAAAAACCCAAACCACTGTATGAAGAATGAACAACCATTAGGAAAGGACTAAAAAAAAAAAAACAACCAGTAAAAAAAACACCCTATCACAATGCACTCTGTAATTTGAAGTATAAAAAAGTGTTGGATACCATGTGATTTCTCCTACGTTCTTCAAACTGAAGCTAGGAAACAGGGGGGACAAGCTCCAAGGACAGCTGAAGAGAAGGATATTCCAGCCTCTAAAGTAATTGCTTTAAAACGAACAACAGGAAACTGTATTTCAGCAGGCAGGGAGCACACGGAGGGTTTAAAAAATCAGAAGTAGCCCTGCGGAAATGAACAGCCGTGGCTCCTTCTCAGCATGAGAGCACAGGGAAAATGCGGAGTTACCAGATGAGTGCATCAAAACAAAAACATTTCCTGTTCTCGGTACAGTAAAAACACCATTGAGGTTTACAGTGATATCAAAGGCTTGGGCTCCAGGAAGGGTTTTCACTGTGGGCACAGTCACCAAGGCTTCTGGAAGCAGCACAGACCTGGGACCTGCCCCAAGAGGGATCCCAGAGTCACAGTGCTGGAGCGCTCATCTGGCACAGCACTTAATTGTGAAAGGGCCTCCAATGTCAATCCTCCTTTCCCCTTGGCTTCACCAAACCCAACCTCACTCACCAGGTTTTCAACTGAGGACTGGAAGGCTAGTTACTTTGGAGCAACACGGAGGGTATTGTCACATTATGATTAGAAGATGAGAATAAACATTTTTTCTAGCTGAACATAGGCTGTAACTGCAGTATTGTTTGTTTATGAAAGAGAACACACACTCTGAAGCAAATCTGTGTCTTCCTTCTCATGCACTTGCATTTCACTGGATGGAGATGCTCTTCGCCAGGCAGAAATGCTCTCTGGATGGTTTGGGTGCAGTCTGAGCAGCAGCAGTTTCTCATTCTGTGCAGTGTGAACCTGCAGCACACACGTCTTGCACAAATGGTCTGTTCCTCACAGTGGTGGGTGCCACAGGCCTGGCCCACCATGCCCTGCCTGCAGCACGTGCTGGTCAGCACACAGCAGCACACATCAGCTCCATCAGGAAACATCCAAACTCCTGCCAGCCTCCGAACCTCCACCCATTGTGTCCCCTCCCATGGCTGGAGGCTCTCCTCCTAGGACAGGGGCTGGGAGGGAGAACCCTGGCTGTTGGTCACACCAGTCTGACACTCTTGAATCTGGCCATTCCCAGGCTCTCTTCCAGTCTATGCCACTGCCACTGCCACTGGAGACAGCTCTTGTGCTGTCAAAGGCAATTGCATGAAGCTGTGAGCTTCTAACCTCTCCCAGGAGAAAACACTGCCTTTGTCTACGAGCAGCCACAGAAACCCGTTGCAGCTCAAGCTCTTCCTTTGTTTCAGAAGGTGCTGTTGGGACATTACAGCAGGCTGCCAGAGCTCACTGCCTGTTGTGTTGACACACCAACTGCTGGAACTGAGGAACAGAGAATTGAGGAATAGTGAAGTCCAGCTGTTGCAGACAAACATTTGCCCCAGGGTCATAGTCCGGGCTTGGGAAACCTCCTGCCCCTCACCTTCCCATCAGAGACAGTGCAGTCCCTGTGTGTGTTTAAACAAGCTCCTCTTGCAGCACCACCTCTTTCTGGATGATTCCGCAGCACAGACATAGCTCCATGTGTGGCCTTTGGCTAGTGAAGATGCTGCAATCCTACATCTTTCAAACCCTATGCATAGCTTCTCTCTGCCCTCACCACCTCAGAGCAGAGCAGCACTCAGCTGGAGAGGTAGCTGCAGAGTCCTGAGGCTCCTGCACCAGACACGTTAACTCTTTCCTGCATGCTACAAGCACCATGACAAACACAATTCAAATGCTTCTGTTCTCCTGGTTTGAAATTCCAGGGGAGAACATCCCGCCATGGTGCTGCAGGGTGAGGTGAAGGTAAGGCTGGGCACAACAGTGGCAGGCTGCTGAGCAAAGACTGCTTGCTCACAGACCCTTGGCACTGCTGCAGGAGCCACCTGCACCATGATCAAAACACAGAGCCTGCCACTATATGCACCAGAGCTGCATGGAGAACAGCAGCCTCCCTTTGACCCTATGAAACTTGGTCAGCAGCTTCCTGTAGCCACAGGGAACCCATGTCTTGGTATGGGTCTATGGCACATGCGCAACCAGCCCCACCAGGCAGGCTGCAGCCAGCAGATGATGATACAAGACTCTGCAACAGCCCAAATGCAGATGGCAGGAAGCAAGGACCGCAGGACAGTGCAGGGAGATGCAGCACTTTCCCTGCTGCTGTCTACCCCACCATCTGGACAAATGAGAAAACAAATGAGAAATCCTTGTTTCAGACAGCTGCATGGGCTTCAGCACTATCCTTGGCCTGGAAAATATTCTGTTTGTGCTGTCAGAGGTATCCAACACATCTCAGAGCTCAATTGCACAGATGAATCTGTTCAACGTCATCTCGTGAAGTCACGCTCTGGAGGGATACAAAACCACATGGACAAGGAAGACATATCATATTCCATAGGCCAACATTTTCATTGCTAAACAATGTCCCAGTGTAGTGAATAAAAATTATCAGTTTACCATTACTCCCTCAGCAACTCCTTACCTCACATATTTGTTTATGTCTCAAGTTTCTCCCAAAATAAATAGACTTTTCAATTTATATACATCACATCAATTCATTTCAAATGTAAGAAAAACTTTATTGGTCCATTAAACATTAAATCTATAACAATACATTCACTCAGTATACAAAAGAAAGTGTTCATAAAAACCATTAACATGCTTTAAAAAAGGCAAAGCTGTTGACTATTTTACAATTAAGATCTTAAGACTCTGACATCTTTACCAACCCTTAAAATTCAAAGTGTTACAGTTACTACAGATCACAAAAACTTGAAAAATTTAAATAAACGAGCAAGCCTCCACTTCCTTGGGCTACAGCTTAATAAAATAAAACCACACTTACACACCAAAAAAGTTCCCTTGAGATATTAAGGACCTAGTAAAAGACTAATTAAAATCCCCTCATCGCTAAGAAAATGTGTTTACATTTTGACTACTTTGCATCCAGTTTTCGAACATGGCATATACCAGACTGGGCACCGCTCCTCGTGGTAAACAATAAGCAGACAGTGAACCCGTATGTTCTCAGTAACTATTTTCTCACCTTGCATATGGCAAGTTGAACAATTTTCTCTGAAAGTCAACGCTCCTCACCTTAAATCTGTCCGTACGGATGTCCAATGACACCTGAGCACCTGGACATGTTGGTTAAAGGAGAAGTAAAGCCCTGGTATGAGTTAAAAGGTATTATTTCCCCATAGCTTTCCAAAACTCTTGTTGGCTTCACACCAAGGCCTCTTTGGCAAACGCGTGGTTGCAGTGGTGCACCCCACAGCTCTGCTGAGCAAAAAGCCCTGGAAGCTTTTGGCTGCTGGAGCAGTCCCAGAGCTGATCACTGTGGCTCTGAAGAAGTTTGTGCAAATGGCTGCCCAGCACAGCACTGGGAGCTATTGGAGACTGGCAAATGGGGCTTGTATCTGAAATTAAATCTACCTTTAAAAATAGCATTATTGAACAGGTGGGAAGGAGTCAAAACCAGGTTTGATAAAAAAAAAAAAAACAACAAACCAAATCAAAGCTGGATTTAAGCCCCCTTGACACCTACAGAATTTCATCTGGCATTAGAGAGCAGACACCATGCCAGTCTCCTGAAGTTTCTACCTCAAACCCTGCACAGTGTGCCTGCACCTCTGGCAGTGTTCAAGGCCAGGCTGGACAGAGCCTTGGGTGACGTGCTTTAGTGTGAGGTGTCCCTGCCCATGGCAGGGGGGTTGGAACTAGATGATCTTAAGGTCCTTTCCAACCCTAACTGTTCTATGATTTTTATCCCCGCCCTTTAGCACATGGGCATTCTGCCATCAGGATGTTGAAAACACAGAGAGATACCAGTTCCCAAGTTATGCATTCTGTTACAAGAACAAAAAGCCAAAGCTTTCTAAGTACTTGACCCCTGGCATTCCCTTGTACAGTCATGTGAAACACTCAGTTCAAACTACTGTTTACAAAATTGAAAACACGAAGTAAGATGTCATGGTGCTCATTATGTGTTTTCTTCCCACAAGAACTCATAGGCCATTTCAAAAAACAAAGAAGCAGTTTTCATAGAGAAAACTGATCCATATAATCAACTATGATCCTTGACTTGAACACTGCAGTTTGTCCTGCTATAAAAGGAAAGGATCAACAGGACACAGCAAAGAATTCTTTGCTAGTTTCTAGCACCAAAGACATCCCACTTGACAGGAAGCAGAATGGGAGTGAAGCAGGTTTACAATGCCTTTAAAAACAATCCAAGGAGAAAAAGGCAAATAAAACAAGGAGAGACAACCAGCAAGCAAAAGACATTGTTTCTAAAGCCCAGAAGGAAAGACGAGAGCAAAACTGTAGCTTAAGTTTTAGCTTAAGTCTGCATGGAGACTCGAGCTCACCCATCCAGCCACACAGGTACAGACTCGTGGTATCATGCTTCAGCAAGTTACTCAGGAGAAAAGCGTAACAGCTGATAGCAGAAAATCTTTATAGCATGTTTTAAGAGCAGTCAGCAGATTATTGTTACTGATCTGTTCAGAGGTGCCCATGATAGCGTGGGCTGCTAGCCAAAGCTCAAGCAGCACTGTCTTGAGCTCCCAAATTTTCCTGATGCACAGGTCAAAACCAGAGAACTGTTAAAGAACAGCTCTTTTCAAGGGTGCAACGGTTGCTTCATTAATAGGAACGTTCTAGCCCAGATATGGCCACACCAGTGGCTGATGAAGCATTTGTACGTGCACGGTTTATAATCTCAAAGCGCTTCTAGATCTGTAAAAAGGTGCTAAAACACGAAATAAATAAATAAAATAGACATGCAGCATTTATGACTCTGGGAGGGGACAAGCCCTCCTTCTGACTATGCATAGATTAGCAACACTAAATTACCTATTTCAGATGAAAGTGGCCCAACACAGCCACGATTTACCAAATTAGTTAGGTAAGTATGAGCTTTTTGAACCCCATGGAAATGCTTGAAGTGCAGAGCTAAGAGTATCACAAGCGTGTAACAATACTGGTGTGTGATCACAGTGCTGTTCCTTACTAGGCATCCAGCTGCAAGGGGTGCCTGCACGCACTGAGAAACTAGCTGGTAAACAGCAAACAAGCACACTCATCTGCTTTCCAAACATTCATAATGAGGTTTTATGGTATCACTTATTAGTCTACCTGTCTGGATTCAGATATTTGCTCTCTGAGTCCATCACACTGATTTTACCCCAGATAAGAACCAGTCATGATTGCAGCTCCTGGTTGCTTTCATGAGAAAATCCAAAACTGTTCCAGTCTCAGACAACGGAGCAGCGAGGCTTCAAATACCCTTTCTTAAGACAGACAACTTGAAAAAGTAGAAAGGTGCTGATAAAATTGTTTCACTTTCCCAGCATAACTAACTTGAGCCAGCAGTCAGCTCCTCCAAGAGTCCATTAAACGATACCATTAGTATTAACTAGAGGAAACTTAGTACAGGACATGTTCCCTAGTCTTCCTGTGTTTGTAACAACATCTTCCTCACTTCACACAGTCGAAAAATACTAGGAGCCAGAAATGCTGCTCCACTTACACCTGAGAATTCAATGAACAGTTGTGGCACAAGGCAGGACAGACACCAAGCAGCTAACCGCCGCAAGCAGAGCAGACACCTGCACTTCCAGATATGGGGAGAGAAAGCTAACTGTTTACAGCTTAAATGTAAATGTAAGCAACAGCTACTCATTTACTTACAAAAGCATCAGGCTATTTGAGTCTTCCCAGATCATCTTACACTGTGCAGTAGTATCTGAGACAGTCTCCCTAAGAGGTTTGTCAAGCACAGATTATTTTAGTCTTCCACATGCACCATGGGTCTGACTTTAGTCTTGTACACACCAGTGTAATGTACAAGGCAGTATCACCCAGTCACAGGCTCAGTTCAAGTTTTCCATTTCCAATGCCACCTGATGTTTCCAATGCCACCTAATTATCAGCAATCACAGCAATAGGTATGAAGGCACTTCTTCAGAAGGTTTTAAAAGCCCAATTATGTGAGTTGTTTGGAATCTATGAACTGGGCATTTGAATCCTTGATCCTTGTTGAGGATTTTCTTAAGTAGTTGCACATGGAAGTTCACAGTACAGATTTTACAGTGAATGGTAAGGCTGTAACACTTGCCTGGCCAGCAGGAAGCTGTGCCTGAGGATCTAGGGGCATTGAACACCCAGGTGCCACCAGTTACTGATTCATTAGAAAGGCCTGTAGATACCCAGATGGATCTGGGACCACAGCATGGACTAACAGGTCATCAAAGGTTATTTTCAGGGTGATTTCCCACAATGTTTCCTCAGAAATAGACAAAGCAGTGTGGTCAGGCACTGGTCCATTCCCACCCTACCTATACCAGCTGATCTAGATGCTTAAGGTCAATAGTGGAAGGAAATGATGAAAGAGCAACTCAGTGAGGCAAGTGCTGTGTAAAAAGAATGGACTTATGCCTCATTATGGACTTCACTCTTACAACCCTGTTTCCTCTATGTAAAAACCATTTCCTTACATACAAACTATAAAAAAATTGAGCACAATGAGGTACAGGAAGTCCCTATGCAGGCAGATACTGCCTACATAAAATAGGTCTTTTTATAAACAAATAAGAACATCCAATGGCCAAGATATGTGTTAAGGTTATCCACATTTGTGACAGCTATCAGAACCAGAAAACAGTTACCATTCCCTGCCTTATAACCTGACGTAGTTCATGGCTTCTTCTGCAGAGCCCTTTGTCCAGATTGTTCTGTTAGAAAACATGTTGCTAATTTAAAAAACAAAGCTTAGTTTCTCATAGTACAACACACACGGCAATAGAAAGTAACTCCTGCAAGCCTCTATACTTCATGGAAAGCCTTCACTAAGGGAGGAGCAAGAGCCTGGACTGTCTCAGCTGCAGCTCACAGCTCTAGCACTGGATCAAGCTTGTTTGTCAGAGTAACTTCTGTGAGTTAGGTGGAACAACTGTTAGTCATCATTGCACAGCCCATAAGCTATTATCTTAGAGAGAAGATAAAGGCTTCTATATTGACAATGCATTAACAGAGACCCTCTTCTGCTGCAGAAGGATCTGTATGGCTGGACTCCAAATGCAGAGAGACACACTGACAGGCCCCCATGCTAGCAGAGCTCTTGGCAAGATTAGAACCTTCCAGCAGAAGCAAAAGGAAAGGAAAAAAACTCTGCTTTCCTCTCCAGAACTGTTTGTTGCTCTTCTAACTCCATGTCCAAACTAAGCTTCAACAGCTTTTTCCCTCTAGATACAAACAGGAAGAGCAGCAGGGGAGTCACCTCTGGACAGACTCTTCCTTCCCTCACATCTCATGACATGTATTTTGAGGCTTCTAATCACCAAGGGTAAGTGGTGTAAACACGCAGGACTGCAGACCTGTAGATTTTGTTTGAGGTAAGAGTACATAGGATTGGGAAGATCGCATCCCTAGCAAGCTCTAAGCAGGATGGAAGCCTTAAGATAACCACAGCAACAATGCAGCTAAAAATGGTAATGAAAACAAGAGCAGAACTGACATCTGTTACTTTTGGATTACTCTCCAGGTGTGCATCAGCAATTATTGCAACAGATCAAATAAGGCATGCAAATATTTTGGCCACCTCCCTGGCCTCTATTTTGTGCTTTACTTTGTTTTGCAGAAACTACTAGTACTTTTAAGGCTCCTTCATATATCGAAACAAGAACTGCTGTATCTGTTGATTTTGTTTTTATCCTGCATATTTCACATCGTGTGTATATGTATGCATAGGGAGAGAAGCTAAAACCTCTAAGACTAGCATAAGTTCACCCCATTGGAATGTAGACAATCATACTAGGTTCAATCTTATTCAGTATTTAGGGCATCTGAGCTGTTGTTCTATCACTGTATTGTCTCCTTGAAGCCAATAAAAGTGTCACTATACAGTTTAATATTGTTAAGTCAGTCATACGTACTAAAACAGCTGCTGTTACATTTGTGTCTTCTGGTTTTGTTTTTCTGACTGCTTACCCCACTGCTTAGAATAGGAAGTCTCCAAAAGAAGTCTAGTCTCCATTAATGGATTGGTTGGCTAAGTTCCACCCTAACAGCAAAACTAACATCAACAGAGGAGTATAAAAATACAGCAGTTAGAAACTTTCCAACCAACATGCAGGCAGAAAAAGAACATGATGCACCACAGTTCTTTTCTGACCATTACTGCATTTAAAACATTATAAAATTAGTAACAGTGAAGATCCTGGGAGATCTTTAGACACAAGCTGAAACAGCAAGGTAGGAAAGTAAACGAGCACTCCACTTTTAAATTTGACAGCAACTTGCAGTGCTCATGTAATTAGCATTTTGCCAACAGAAAACATCCTGAATAGAGAATGTACCATATCTTTAATCCTGGTGCACTACATTCAGCATGCAATTTAGGAGAGCCAGCAAAGCAAAGTTGGACAAAATTCAGAGTTTAAGAATTTCTGTACAGAAATCCCCTTCTGTTAACCACTGGACCAGATCTGAATTGCATAAAATATTCAGGTGCCTTTAAAAGTTATAACAGAATAAATACTCTATTATCATTGGTACATTCCTTTCTCAATCTAGGTAGACAATAACTTAATATATTTAATATTTAGATAAAGAATTTTTAGTAGATGCTTTGGCAATCAAATTCTTACATATTCTCTATTTCTAAAGAAGTATTTAGTTATGTTTCTGGAAAAATTATCTGGATAATACTTACAAGAATTATATGCTGTACAGAACAGCAGTCCAAATCATCACTGCAAACTGTAAAGGACACAGTTAATAGAAGAGTATGGAAAGGAATGTATATTTGCTAGAAGATAGCCAACACTGACAGGAAGGAAGAAGATATATCTGCACCATGATTTTCTTTTTCTTGCCAATGAAGCCAGAGAAAGATTGTCAGTTATTTGAAAAGCATTTTCTTACTTCAGTTTATGCAACAACTGTGTTTCCTACACTCCACACATCAGCATTACAAAGATTTAGACGAGATTTGTAAGCTCTTAGGTAATGCTTGTTCATGAAAATTAAAAAAGATTAAAAAAAGTCTTCAATCATGTCTTTAGTCAGACTAAAAACTTACTAACTGGTACCTTATGATAAGTGGGGAAATAGGTGTTTCCTCATTACAAAATTATTTGTATTTTATTTGTAACAGCCAGGGGAGGGGGCAGGGGTGGGGAAAAAGAAAAATATAAAAACCCAGAAAGACTTTCTGAGTGTTCACACTGAGAACTCTCTGGTTGGGCAACAGAGTGGAGCAATGAGAGTCCACAGGTACAGGCAGACACAAACCCAACATGAGGCCATCTTAATCCAGAAGATGGACCAGGTTCCGGTGAAGAATTTTTCAATCTGAGCACTTTCATAACTGTGAAAGGAAAAAAAAAATAAAGCAATAAACTCATTATTCATATCTCAGACTGCAGTATCCCTTGTTTTTTCAAATGGCTCACAGACTTCAACTAGGTTAACCTAGACACAAAACAGGGGAGAGGAGCCCTTTGTAGAGCAATACAAAGTACAGGAGTCACCCAGGAAAGACTTGGAATGTCTCTTCCAGCTTCTTATTTAAGGAGAGGAGACACACTAAGGGCAGAAGTTCGGTTCACATCTCCCTTCTCAGTGCAGAGGACCATTAATTAATTAATTAATTATCAGCTTTATAGAAATATACTTACTGGAACCAGTGAGTTACTGTCATCATCACATAGAGTGAAGCCAAGAAAAAAACAAAGTGGAAGTAGGCATAACTGTACACTGTGCCTTTCTTCTCATCATAAATCACAGACTGGCCTCCCCTTTTTTCAATGTGCTCTTCAGTGTCACCTGTTAAGAGACAGGAAAGAGAAAGATTTTGCAAATTTGATGAGAAATGAAAGCAACAGCTGGCTTCACCAAGAATGCAACAAAACATCCATGTTGTGTTTTAGGAAAGAATGAATACAGAGCAACACTCTCCTTGCTTTCAGGGCACAGACCTAAGCCTTTAGTAAAAAAAAATGGACTGCCACTGAAAACCAGCGCCTGTCAGCTTTCTGGCCCACAAGCTAGTTTTTTAGTATTTGGGCCTTTAAAGTGCTCTACCTGCACAATACTCTTCTGGCAAGTTCAAGCCGATAACCTTGATTGTACCAAGTCTGTAAACAGGGCATGCACTTCCCCATTCATTCCTGAACTGCAGTCTATGCAGAGTTGCTCGGCCAAAAATCTAGCAGGCAATCACATCCAGAATCATGCAAAGAGCAGAGATTACTCTTTGTACGTTGCAGTAATGAAATGTTCTTTAAGAAATTATTAACTAGCCTGCTGTTTTAAAATGGTATTGTTACATCTCCTGCTTCCTTCCCTAGCCTAACTTTGAGCACTTCAGCTGCTTCGGTTTTATATGCAACAGCACAAGCAGGTCACCATCTGCAGTTGTGTCCTTACTCTCTTGGCTTTGGTCTGGAAACTGTGAGTGAGGTAAATTGTGTGGTGAAAAATATAATTACCGTCTCCATCAGGCATGCAGCAAAAGCAGCAACGAGCTACCTGTGGAACAGACAACAGGAAGGGTAAGAGTTGTGCTACAGCAAAGAGGCAGAACAGTTGGTAAAGGAAGGTCTGTTATGTCTAGGTTACAGATTCTAATGTAGACAAGTCTAGTTTGTATTTCCAGCCAGGACAAAACTCAAATTAGGATTTGCCAAGTAGCTCATAACAGTTTCTAAGCTTTGGGAAAACCTACTCTGTGAGATTTGGAGCAAATTAACTATTCTTTAAGATTACTCCACCCATTTTACATAACTCATGGTCAAACACAAGTGCAAATACTTATGACAAAATGGTGGAACAGCTATAGTACAGCAGTTGCATGTTACTAGTTCAGAGGGTACTTACCTCTTCAGACTTGCACTTAAGTGCTTTTTAAATAAAAAATTTCTCTACTGAAATGAAAGGGTAAGGAACTTTCAAAACCTTGCCACATGGGTTGGAAATCACAGCTACACAAGCTTAAGTATGTCAGAAATGTACTTATCTTTGCAAGATTTTGCTGAAAAGGAGCCAGAACGAGTACAAGCAGAATAAGTAAAATAAAAAAAATCTGGCTTTACTTCTTTATATAAATGAAGATTTTTTTTTTAAATTGATAAAAAAGAAAAGCTGAAACTTACACTTCTTGTGTTAAGTGGTAATGTAAATGGGAAAAGTATGCTGACCAAGTAAGTGTATTTTCTGCACCAGACCACAGTGCAAGTCAGCACCTTCTATAGTGTATCACCCACATTATTTGTCCTGATAAAATCCTACCCTGGGTTTTATTTTGGTTGTGATCTGATGAAGACAATGAGCTCTGTTAGGCAAATTCCCTTCCCTAACTATTATATCAATTGGGATTTATAATATGAAAGTATATTAACTTCGTTTACTTGTATCAGATCACAGCATACACTGCAATGTAATGAGGTAGCGGAGTTTTACTGGAGGCTTTGGTATTGTTCATGCTTTGGTAAAATAAACCTCAGGACTGCCCAGCCCTGGAAAGAAGGACTTTGCTTCTTGGAAGGTTACAGCTGTCCAGGAAGCATGAAAGATACCCCTGGACAAGCAAGATAATGCCACCTATAGCATCATAGCCCCTCTAACATATCTTTGAAACTCTCCCATGCATCCTAGATAAGTAACTATTGCAAGATTGACTCCAGGGATGTCTGGATCAATAGGCAACTGGCAAGAACACTGCAGAAACAAAGTTGTTTTGCAAAGTTTTGCTATGACTAGTAAAACCCACCACACCCGGTGGTGTGTCAGTGATTACTCAAACAGTGCTATACCTGAATGCTTGAAGGGTATGGTACCAGGACCCTGTGTAAAACCATTTGGGTTGCCCCAATTTGTCTGGGACACCCCATGTGCATGAATAAATATTTACTGTTGTAATTCTATACTTTGTGTTCTAGCCTCTCTCCTAGGTCGGCACAAGCCAGTTGCAAGTGTTTGTAAAATGCCCTACTGATACCTACCTTGGAGAAGTCTAACCACCCTGATAAACAATAAGTAAGTTATTGAGCCTGGACAAGATAAAAGGAAGCAATGGGACACTATATCCTTGAAACAGCAACAAATGTAGACCAAAATGTGGGAATCAGCAAGCTTTGAGAAACATAGTAATGGACAACAGGGCATGTGCAAGAATGGACACAGTGAGGAAGACTATCAAAGGCCACCTTTGAGGACCCTGGACAAGCACCTAAGAGACTGTGCTCACATGTGTATAGAACACTTACATTACCGTAATGAGTTATAAGAAAATTATGGATATGCTAATAGTTTATTGGGAAAGTAATGCATAGTTACACTGCCGTGCATGCACGTTAGGTGGAGTGATCCCCCATGTGCCCAGTGCGGCAACAAAGGATGTCTGTTTTCTAAAACTCCAAATTGAGTCTTAGGGAGTTCTTTGACTCACTTTCACAGTAACACAATAAACAGATAGTAAGCCTTTAAGGTAAATTGTCCAATGGGAACATCAAATGGCAGTTTTTACCCTGCATATTCATGATTAAATGGACTCACAGGTCCATAAACTCATAAAAAGCCAAAAAGCTTATTCTTTTCTGAGACTGGCTGAGTTTCAATAAAACCCTTACTCCGCATCTCTTTCTGCCGCTGTGCCAAGCCTCACCTACAGCACCAGCCTGAGCAACCCTTGGGCTGCACTCACATGCTGAAGCAATGTGACTTAATTGCAACCTCTTAATCAGTTGCAATTAAGTCCCTGCACACACAGAGTGAGGAAATTAGTAATGCTGAGACATGTACTGCTAGCCCCTTGTAATGCTTATTTGTCTGGAGCACAGAGGCAGACAGACCTTCCTACACCACAAGCAAGTGCAGAGCTACATTCAGGCTCCTGGCCAGAAGACAAAAGCCCTTTGCAACAGGGAAGGCAATCAGAGTGCAATTAGTTGCTCTTCACCAGTCATTTCTTCATGTTTCTGTTTGGCGGCTCTTGTGCCCCTCTTTAAAGCCAAATGATCTGGAAATAATGCTGTCAGCAAGCACTGGGGCATGAGCTGCACCTTCGGGAAGGGGGGCACATCCAGGGCCTGCTGTGTTAGCCACCCCAGCCCCATTGCAGCTCCTGCTGCAGGAAGGTTAAAAGCAGAAGTTAAAACTGTGGATGCCAGTAACATCAACAGCAAGAGAGCTATGGATTCATCCTCCAAACACATATACACGTTTGGAGAGTGACATTAGCAAGCCTAATTAAAGGGTAACTGTTATACAGCAAACCACCACCTATTTCACAGTGTATCCTGGGTGTTTCCAGGATAAGGTGGCCAAAGAAATAGGCAGGTGTAATAAAGAAACCGGTCCTGCTGAAACAGGGACAAGAAACATAATCCAAGATGAAATCACAGGAAAAAAGAGAGGAAGTACTTATGTGTGGAAATAAAAATAAGAGATAGGATCTTGGAATGACTCAGTTGTGATGAGAACAAAGGCAGTAAGTACTGAAAACATTCAGGAACACCACCACTTCTGATAGCTTCCTAGCAGACTTTTCCTTTAAATGAGAGGACATGAGCTTGTGTGGGGCACAGGAAGATTTACAGGAAGCATGCAGGATGTTAAATAAACTACAAGAGCAGCAGATTATTTGAGTACATAAAGGCATCTCCATGCGACCAGCAAGACCTGCACAACGGTCAGTGGGGGGAAGTATTCTGATATGGACTCTGGGTATAGTCTGGTTTGGTCTGGTCTAGCAACCAGAACCTGCATGTTACGAACAAGCTTTTGTTTTCACCTAATTACAGGTTACTTAGCCATAAAAACAACAGCAAGAAAAGCACATGAGGAAGCCTGCACACAAAGCCTGTGGGAGGAAGCAAGAACTCACTTCACTTTCAGGTGTTCCATATATGCCCCTCAGTGCTTCTGAGCTTGCACGTGTTGTTGAGGTCAAACTAGGAGCAAAAGAAGATAATGTCAAAAACCTCACCACAAGTATAAGCCTAAGCATGATTTCACAACACCACAGCAAACATAAATAGTTACTTTCATGCCTAAGCTAAGCATTTGCCTGGATATTGCATTGAGCATTAAGCATGTGAAAAGTTTGTTCTGCGTGAGTATACACCAACCACAGCCAGACACTGGACAAATCAGGCTGAACCATGAGTTTAAAAGTAGGTCACTCCTGAAAGGTGGTGAATTCATCACAATCATACAGCAGCAAACAGCTAAACGCTCCAATTTGCAATTCAGAAGAGATCTCCCCTGCTGTGAGCAACCAAAGCTTCTATGTTAACCTTACAGCCATCACTTTGGCTCAGCATTTCTGCAAAGGCTTTGCTGGCTAAGGAACAAGTCACTGGCAGCAGTTTGATTTCAAAAGTAAATTATCAACAGTGTACCAGTGGTCAGAAATAATTTTCTTGCATGACTGTAGTTGTCTGGGGGGAATCATATCATCAGTTAGGTTGGAAAAGACCTTTAAGATCATTGAGTCCAATCCTTTCTAGTTTTTTCTGAGAATAGACATTTCTTGCCCAGTCTTCCCCCTTCAGAATGTGTAATGCAAATCCTCCTTTACCCACAGGGAGACATGTGTTAATGCTTTGCTGCACACACTGCGCCTTAGTAAGCAATACTTCAAAACCTTTCCCTTGAAGGCCTTCTTATTTACCCAGCTACCTGGTGCACTTCCCCTTCTGCAGGCTATGTGAAAGTTGTCTGTATTCCCAAAACACCTTCCTGAGGCACCGAAAATACTATTTTAATGCAAACTAAACACATGATATCCATACATTTCATATTAGAATTATATGGAACACATGCATATTTGACAACATAAGAGTAGCTGTGCTACCTCTTCAGAAATTTTTGTTTTCACTTCAAAATTACAAAGGATTTTCAGTATATGAATTTTGAAGTGGACTGATTCTGAAGCAGAACCTGCTCAAAAACCTGCAGCAGACAGGCAGTGCTGTTTCCTGCTAACCTGCACAGCCAAAACAGGCAATACAGGTAACAGTACATCACCTTTCAAACAAAAGCAACTCCTCACCTCCCCATCCTGAAGCATGACTGAATTTATTGATGTGAGCTGCAATGATACAAGGTGAGCATCACAACTGTATGGGCACCAATGGATTTTTCTGAATAAGGAGGTCACTGGCAAATCCTGATGGCAATACTGTACTCATCACTTGTTCAAAGGAAGCCTTAAACCCTCCCAGTTTTGTCAGTTTGAAAGACCCTCAAGGAACAGTCCTGGCCTCTGCCAGGAGGCTACAGAAATTTCAGGTACCTTTTTCAGATGATCACAACTGCACAGCGTTTTTCTTGCAGAAAGAGTAAACTCAGAATCAAACCACCCTGAGACTGTCTGAGATCCTGGACAGCTGGAAACTTTTTCCCCTCCACCTCCAGATGTAAAATGCTCTATTTGGTTTTAATGAAGTGTATTTTTTTCAAAAGTTGTACTACCTTGTTGAACATTTTTGGCTAAAACATCTAACCATTCTGAAACTGGGGAGAATATGAACCTTCCAGCTGAGTTTCTTCCTGCTATTTTGTCCACAATAGGCATCCTATATGCCTTCTCTAGTCAGACCATGACATTGCATTTACAGTGAGGTAAGTGCAAACCCCCAGACTTACCAAGAATATAAAATGCAGCCAAACAAAATGGTAGTACCCAGGCCAGTAACCAGGTTTTCATCTCTGTGCAGGTCTTGACTAAATTCAGGTACACAGATTGTGATGTTCCGATTGTTTTCATCCAGGACTTCACAAAAGAAAACAAACAAAAGAGTACAGTTAGCAAAGCTCATTTCACTGCATTTCAAAGAAGTCATCAGACTGAAGGTATTCAGCGATGTATCTTTGTTAATTCAGACACTGGTATATTTCAGTTGTTTCTATCCATCTTCTAAAAAGATCACACAGGAAAAATTACATAAATCTGAGGTGGCACATTCTGTGTTTCAGGCAAAACAAAAATGCAGCTAAGTAGTGTACTTAAATTTCTTGTTTGATGAGAGCAGACGAACAAGGAAAAAGACTGGTGAACTGTGAAAGAGGAAGCTGGAAGTTTACCAGTATTTCATCCAGGACAACGTATAAGACAAAGGTAGCAGAGTCTCAAGACCATAAATTTCTTTGGCAGCAGAGGTGCATATACAGAGGCCCAAAGAAAAGGAGATGCACGCTTACAGGCAAGATTTTATCTGAACATCTAAACAAATAGTACTCCTAGGTCCCTGAAATGAAATTAACTCCTTGTTCTAAGATGCATCTGGCTTTTTGGTGTCTGGAGTCAAGGCAAGGAAGAGGCAAGTTGAGCATCACCCCAAAGCAGGAGACGACATCTGCACCTTATTTCAAACGAAGAGCTTTTGGAGCCAGTGCTGTTTCAAGCAAACTGTGTTCCTATGTCCTCTTTCCTCCAGCAGCCACACTGCACCCCCACTGGGATAGCACAACTGTTTGTAAGAGCAGAGAGCAAAATACAGTAAAGACTGCACCCCAGTTAACAATAAACTCAAAATCAGTATCCTGACCTGCTGGGGGAGGACTTTGCATGGCCCCACAGAGCTGCACAAACAGCTTTATCAGCACACAGCAGGGACAGCATGGAGGTGGGGGCAAAAGAAGAGACAACAAGCCTTGGAAGGCAAGATGGAACATCATGGCCAGAGATGTACAGAATGCCCTACCCGTCCACCAGGGACACTTTTGCAGCAAGGCAGATCCACTGTTTAGCAGGCCTTTTAGCTAACTCTGGCACCAAAAAGCTAAGGCACATTGTGATAAGCACAAGTTCAGTAGACATTACCTTTTGTTTGCCCAAGACACTTGCAACTTCAGTGCAAGACGCTTCTTGCAGACACTTAACAGTGTCTTAAGACACTGTTCTTAAGACACTTGCAACTCTGCTTTTTGGGTGTTGTAAATAAATACCTGTGGCTTTCATTTACTTCAGGCCTGGTTTACAAAGGGGCTGAATGGCAAGAAGGCAAATTTGAAAGTCCCTCCTTGAGGAATGAATCAACATTAGATAAATTCATGGCAAATCTGAGTAACAGGCCATGGGACACCTTAGTAAGTGCCAGCACCCCACACACTGTCCAACACATGCCATTGTAAAAGCTGCAAAGGCCAGTATGAGAGTCCTTATCATACAGACAGGGAAGCAAGGAACATCTCAGAGAGGATGACAACTATGAGAGTTCTCTGACCTGAGAAGATAAGGTGGAGCAACTGATTCAGGAGGTCTGAGAGAGCGTGCTTGATGCATACTCTGACCAACGCAGTAACCACGCTTGCAATACATACAAAAAGAATCATAGCATTCATTTAACTGCTGAAGGCTTTGTCTGTCACAAGCTCAAAATAACACAGGGCCAATGATCTAATACCACACATCACTTTCTTCCTCCTCTTTTTTTTTTTAACATTGTGTCAAGTCCTGTGAGTAATTCAGATGCCTTCTAAATTAATGTCTATGTTCATTCAAAAACACTGCTTAAACTCCTTAAATAAATCTTCCACCTAAATACTATCTGTCCATCTTAGCTCTAGAAGACATTTTTGTTTGTGCCTGTGCCTACACAAGTTTGAGAGAGATTCCTTGCCCCATCTCTCCCCTTTCTTCTTAAGAGGTGTCTATAAAAACTTCTTCCTGCCAACAGACTGGTTTTCTTCTAGTTACTCTTTCAACTATTCCAGTCGAGCAATAATAAAGAAGAGCATTACTAATTTGAACCAGAAAAGTCTTCTTCGAGTGAAAAGAATGCTCCCTGTCCAAACAGGTGATTGTGATGGGAAAAGGAAAGTTTGACTTGTGTTCATAATGTCGTGTTGTTTTTTTGTAGCATAAAGAGCTTAAAACTCCAGGGAGTTCTCTTCTCCCGCTTTGTAGTGCCAATGGTTAGAAGGCAAGTCAAGTGCAATACAGAAACTGTGCTGAAGAACAACATCATCTCAAATAACTGCAACCTAACTCCAAGTACTTTCTCAGAACGTCTTCTTTCAAAATGGAAGACGAGTGGTACACAAGTTTTTGCTTCATAAGGAGTCCACAGCTAAAGCTATCTAGCATAACAATTCTAGAAGGGATTTTAGTATCAACTGTGATAGCCAGCACTTACTAAGTGTTGGGGAACCTAGTAAAATTTTTGATGGAACTGATCACACAGCTTCTTCCAGTGGCATCTAAGAGCTATTTGTTCCAACTCCTTTCCCATGATGTGACCAAACACATTATATATTGTATGAGAACATGCACTTGCCACACAAGGAGTAGGCTACAAGACTCTAGGAAATTTGATGGTAGGAAACAGATACGTGGAGAGTGCCAACTGCATGGTTTCTCTCTTGCCAGAATTATTTCCAGTGTTTGCAGTTTCTTCAGCATAGGCCAGAACAGACCAAAGTCAGCACTCCAATATCCCTAAATTTTTTAATTCATGTTTGCTAAATTCTAGCTTTTAATACATGTCTAAAAGAATTTACGTGGAGCATTACATAACTTACTAGTTTCTGGTGGCTTGCTGGACAGTGCAGAGAAAGTGAGGTACATGACATAGCAGCTGATAACTCCTGACTGCAGCAAACCGGAGTGGGGCTGGCCTTTGCATGAAAGAGGAAAACAAATTATTTTTGCAGACAGTTTAACAAGCTGAAAAAGAAATTCATATCCTTTAAAGAACAGCACACCAGCATGCTTCAGAAGTGTATCCTTCATGTTTTATGAAAAGAAGTGTATCTTTCATGGTTTAGAGCAGTTCATGTGTTTTAAAGTCAGTTTAGATACACTTCCAGTGGCATGTAAAGAGAAAAGAGTGTCCTTTAGTTCTGATGGCAGTTTTAGAAGGCATTAAAGATTTCCTGCAAGTAGTGAATCACCCCTCTATTCTCACCAAAAGCACCAGCTTTCCCAAAGCTACTGACGTGCTGACATGACAGCTTTATTTGCCTGTAAATTTTGTGTTGGTGTTAACTCAAATTACTATTTCCAAGTCCAGTATATGCAAGATAATAACAGTGCACATATATGCTTCATATACTGAAACATAAAATACTCTTGTCAACTCCTTCAGGCCCAAAATTTACAGATGGTAAACCATAAGCAGTCAAAAGTAAATGGTGGATGAGTTTGTCAGCTATTACTCAACTGCTGTCACCGTAAGAGTTGTGTAAGCTCTGCAGCACATTACCAGCACAGAGCTTTCTTCACACTATGACTGCCTGATGGCATACCCAAAATGTCTCACACTCTCCTAGTTTTAGTAGTTGAGCTGATGACCAGCAACAGCACTTCATGGTGTAAATAAAGGACAGGGGCAAGAGCAGCACCAGCTCTGAACTGTCTTGAGACTTTCTGCCTGGACATGGGTCATGCCCCCAGGCATACACCTGTGGCAGCACGAGAGATCCAAGAGGAAAAACAGATCAGCGGACTCACGATTCTGGACACAGGGAGATATGGCCACCAATGACACAAGGAGGCACAGGCCACCGTGAACACCAATCAGGACTTTGTTGTACATGCAGCCCTCTGAGTGTGTGTAGAAAAGAGCCATGAGGACCAGGGCTGCCACAGCAATGGAGTACAATGTGAGAGTGACGAGAGCAAGCAAACCATTCCACATCTGCTTGTGCTTTGCACCCGCAGTCCTGTGGAGAGACAGAGAGACAAGCACCTTATCTTTGTCTTCCCTTCCCTAAAAGAATTAAATTCTAAATAGCTGAATTTTTAATATCCTCTAATACAAAAGACGGTGCTTGCTTTCCTGAAATGTGTAGGTCACTACATCAACAAGGCCCTTGCAAAGTTCCTCCCATGAAACAGATGTAAACATTCCTTAGCATTAGTGTTTATCTTCTGTATTATCATGGCCAGCTGTTTCTGTAATTATAGCCCAGCATGCCTCCTAGACCTTCCAATCTCTGGGATCAGCCCATCAGCGCATCTCAGCTCAATACTTCAGGGATTTCCTCAGTAGGAGCTGAGATTGTTGCAGGTTTAGCTAGCAAGCAGTGCTCTTCATACAACTACAGCAAAGGCATGTTGTTTGGCATGTCCTCTCTTCTGCTTCTTGCACCACCTTGAACAATTTTACCACCTCTTTGTTCAAAAAGTGTCATCTCCATTTGAGTCTATCTCATCAATATGCCTCAACTAAAGCACGGTTCACCTTTTATTCTTCACCTTCCAGACTCCTCTTGCAAAAATCACCATTTTTTTCGGAGCAGCAACTAAAAAAGTTGTTTTGGCACAAAGGGATTTTTGGTGCATGGAAGGTGGCTGTTTGGTTTTTTTGCTTATTGTTGTTTTGTTTTGTGCAAACATGACTTATTTTTAGAAGAGTATCTAATGGAGGGAGTGTTAAAGTTACATGCTGCTACTAGAAAAGAAAAGCAGCTACAGGAAGTAGCTGTAACAAAACGGAGGAGTTCTCACCTCTTCCTCCTTGAAAACAGGTATCTAACAAGCCAAAGGTTTGCTAAAATTCTTAGCAGTCACTTTGTTAACTGGTACTAGAGAGGACTGCAAAGGTTTGTAGAGGAAGAAATGAGAAACAGAGAGGATGGAGGTGGAGGCTGGAGTTCTTGCATGTATGTGGGAGGACAATTTAAATATTTTAAATTTATGAGAAGCTAAGAGCTAGGAAGGTAATAGAAAACATGCCTGAACCAGAAATGAAAACAATACCAAAATGGGGTATATGTGGGTTGATAATGGAATATTTCATATATAGATGAAAAAAGTTGAAGAGAAAGTAGCAGTTCTCATGTCCAGACACAATTAAAAAAAATGGATGTGCATTAAAAGGAAACAAAAAAGCAGGATTTACCAGTTTATATCACTGTATGCAGTTTCACTGTTACATTTTTCAAATCCAGTTTTATCCTCTTGCACCACTCTTTCTTAGCAGATATCTTTTCATACAAAACAACTTCAAGGTTTTTGCACGCTAACATGCTACTGATTATTGGAAGCTAAGCAATTCCATTTGAGAATAGCTCAGCAGAGTACAAGTGAATAACGAGGAAACATCTGGGGAAGGAAAAACTGGATGAAGCAAAGGTGAGCAGCCCTAAACATTGAAATGAAAGGGTCTTCTTTCAAAAATTACATCCATGATATTTTTAAATTCCTTGTTACGAGCAATGTAATGTTCAGGAGTTCACTAGAATTTTATGCAAATAACTACTTGACCCGCACATACCAATTTTTATTCCATTTGTGTGTGAACTCAACGAGCAGGATGAGCTGAATGGCAATGAAAAGGAAACCTCCTGTTGCTCCCACGTAGCGCCAGGCTAAAAAGTAGAGGCAGAAAATAGGTCAAACTGCAGTCACCTTTCCCTTGAGATAAAATGGAATCACTGTCTATGCAGTGAAGCCGTGAATGCTGTTTGAATATCTCAAGCCCACAGATGTAGCAGAAGATTTCAGCTGAAAAGCCAACTCAGCTAAATGAAGATTAGCTCCCTCCTGAATTCAGCTTGCAATGTGCTCCACTTTCAAAATAAGCCTGTTAGGACACTTATTGAGTTTCCATAACCTAGAAAATTTTTGTGGAGACGATGAGTTACTATATTCAGACACAAAATACTGAAACCTTTATTTGCAACTGGTGGCATGAAGGCATTTCACAGGAATCTAAACCCCAAAATTGCAAGGTACTGGAACACAGTGCTATAAAGGGCAATTTCTTTCTGTCCAGATTCCAGTACCACAGAAAAACAAAGGTGGAACTTATCTATTTCCAAATGTTGTCCTGAGCCACTCCCAAAGAGATGGGAACACTTGGTATTCACTGACTCGTTTGAAGAGAGGCTGTTTGACTACTTAACCATTGACCTACATATACTGTATTTAGGTAGCTGCTTGGATACTTCAGACAACAGATTTCTTACATACAACATCAGATGTCTCTGAGGAAATACAGATACCTATTTAAATGTTTAGTTGCTTAAACAGTTTGTGCAGCATGCTATGCAGTGGTGCATAGCCTATACATGACTCCAGGTACACAGCCGATTTCAGATGACATCTGTAAAACTCAAATTCAGGGGCTGTTTAGCAGGATGTGCAGACTATAGATTCAGAGAGAGAAGTCAGGAGGTAATGTGGGGAAGAAAGCTTGCTATGCTGTATTTCCACTCTGGGTTAGACTAGTTTCCATTTGAGAAACAGGATTCCTAACCAACACAAAAAGTTCTGCTTTCCCTTTGCCCCAGACGTTTCAGTTCTTGAAGACTTTTCACCATGAAAAGGGTCACTTGCAAAGATTATAAGCAGTTTCATTTGCTTATGAGTACAATGCACTGCACAAGTGCATCTTTCTAATCCAAACAGTGATGAGATACTAAGGACAAGTATATATAGTCATCTCGTGACTTCATGGGCGAGAGGAACAGGGATAAGGAGACCTTCACTTCTGGGGCATCTAACTGAGCCTGGACTAAACAATGCCTATCTGGTGCCAGGGTGCCTTCCAAAACTAGAAATGCTTCAAGGCACAGCATCGTCAGCAGAGCACCCGAAAAAGTCTAATTTTACTTTCATGCATTTGCACCACCAGCCTGATAGCTAACATCCCAAATACTTTCACAGCACTGCAGGTTTCCAGCAGCAAACACCAGCACCCAGAAAGGCACTGTGCTCCCTCAAGCACCAGCACCTCTCCATAATGCATGATTCTGGCTGCTGTGCTACTGCAGAGCAACCTGCACAAGCCAAACTAGCATGGGGCTCTATGCTCTTGAGAGAACCATTTCTTGTGGACCATTACAGCTCCCCCTCTTTTAAACAATCTGCAAGACAGCACCTACCCATTTGGCCTGCTCCTGGTCAGAAAAAAAAAACATGCTCTTTACTGCATGTAAACTACGTGCTCTTTTCTTATGAAAAGACCATCTACTTTCATGAGAAGACCATCTACTCTGTACACAGTTTCCCTCAAACTTCGCTTGAAGAAACATGGTAATATTCAAGTTGATAAGACCTTTAGGCCTTATAGCCACCCACAAGGTAATACAGAATGAAGCAGCACTACAAAACAAGGACATACCATTGAGGAAAGTGTCCTGATCAGGAATGAAGAAGGCTCCTGAGCACATTGTTGCCAGAAGTATAAGTTTTATCAGCCAGAATCTAGACAAGAGGAGAGGAGGGGAAAAAAAAAGTCATTTGGTTACAATAGGTATAGAGGTCTTCAAGTCAAGTATCATGAGAGAAATCTTTATTTAAAGCCTGAGATTGAACAAAAGAAAAACCCCTTTGATGACTGACTGACACTTTAGTTAGTTCTCACTTGATTGCATTAATTCCAACAAAAGCAGTAGAATCAGCTTTTGGTTTGGGTTGGGGTTTTTCTGCTTAGTGCTACATTCAGCTGGAAAGCAGGCAGCACAAACTGGTAAAGAGAAGTGGAAATGAAGCAGTCAAACAAATACTCACCCATTATGAATATATGCACGGCAGCTTTTGCTGCTGTTAATTTTGATGGTGAATAAGAAAAACAAAAAGAAGAAACAGGCCATTCCAAAACAGACTTTGTATACTGCAGAGTATCCCACCAACTTCTCACACATCTCACCCGCCTGAATACTCTTGCACATCTGCTTGTAGAAGGGAATCTGAAAAGCACACACGTTACAAGCTGTTAGATAGGACACAGGGCTCTTTGTAACCAAGCATGTCTACATCTGTTCACCACCAACTTTTCACTGGCTTCATTTAACATATTTCTTTCTTGGTAACTCCCTGCCTGGATTTAAAGATTCAAGAGACATAAATGTAAAACACAAAGAACTGGAGTAATCTAGAGCCTCCAGTCCCAACTCCCTCCACATGCTTTGGGGGTACAAGTCCATCTTTCTTTCCTTTACTGCCCATCCCCTCACCCTAGGGACCCTCTCCCACCCTCCCATGCTTAACAGAAGACTTTGATTGCTTTAGTAATCAAGGAGGGGCATGCACGAGGCTGCAAGGCAGGAAGTTTTGGCTCATGCTGCTCTCCATGAATATGTAGAACAAAGCACACCCAAGCAGCACAGGGGCAGCAACCCCCTCCTCTCCATCACAGCCTCTGAAAGGGCATTGTGCCAGCTGCCCTGATCTTGTTTTAAATTAATAGAGAGGCAGGAAAATTCCACCTTTCTGTTGACTCATTAAATATTTGTCTTTGAGGCCCTGCTCTTGCCACAAGGGAAAGCAAACAGCTTTTGGCTTCAGTCTCACAGGCAGACATGACACTGGGTGCTCAAAAAATCAGGTCTGTGTGGCCAGGACGCAGTCCTGTGTGATGCCTCCATGGAGACACCCCCCTCGCAGCCAGGGAGCCACTGAGCTGTGCAGAAATGCAGGTATTTAATTAGAAAACCACCGTCGGTTTTGAAGAAAAAGCCTCTCTCTATGCTCACAGGTCTCAGCTGAGGCTGGTGAGACCAGTCAAACAACACAGCAAACCCCCTGGAACCAACTGCTGCTACCTGCACAGGTCACTGGAGGAGAGAGAAGACATGTCTGCCAGGACACAACATGCAGAAATAAGTAACTTGGGCAAGGGAGGTGGGAATCAAACTTCAGAAGGCATTCAGCTAGGCCAGATTTTGCTCAGGAAAAAAATATGCAAAGACTGTGGGCAACACCATCCTTGAACATTTCCAAGTTAGCAAAGACAGCAGACACTGCCTCCCTCAGCAGGCAGGTTGGTACACAAAACCAGGACAGAAAAGAACAAACAGGACCCAAGAGCAAATGATCAGGCAATGCTCCCAGCTGGGGAGAAAGTTAGCTGCGATGCAGGAAACAGGGGGTAAGCATGTAAACTGCAGGCTTTCAGCCACTAGGCTCTGTAAGCCTGCTTCTGTCAGCAGGGTATGCAACTTCCCCTGACATGCCAGCAACCCAAACCACTCAGGAGCTCAACAACCCTCTTGCAGCTTCCCAAAAAGAGCAAGTATTTTAGCAGCTCACAGCAAAGTTAGGTTGCTGTGCTAAGGGCAGCAAACATAACTACAGTACTGAGCTGATTCTAGATGGGCTAGAACCAGCCAACGACATGAAAAGCAGGTCTCAACGCAGCTGGGTGGTGTTACAGTAAGGGATTCAAGCTGGACCACTCTGAGATGCTCTTTCAGGAGTAACTCAGAGGTGAGCAGTCACCGTGTGAGATGCTGGACAGTAAATGAGGAGCTGTGGCTAACTTGCATCCAAGAGTTTTTAGAGCGGTCTGAGAAACTGCCTGGAGCAGCAGGGTTTTCCCAGGTTTTGAAAGGCTATAAACCATCAGACTGGGCAAACACGCTATGATTCAAAACAAGCAAATGGATTGACTGGAATAATTAAGAGACCTATCAATGCCACAGCAAAGCCAGGACAAGCCAAGAGGCCACAGCAATGCCAAGGAAAGCAACTGGCCTATCAGTTAATGCTTTCCAGTTCTTTGCTTATAATAACATCAGTCAGCAGAGATTACAAAGATGTATAATACCAAACTAACAATATTTCTGAGAAAATTGGGGATTTGCTTGATATAGATGACCAAGGAGACAGATTTCTGCAACATCTGTAC
The DNA here is from genome assembly GCF_012275295.1 of Melopsittacus undulatus. NCBI lineage: Eukaryota > Metazoa > Chordata > Aves > Psittaciformes > Psittaculidae > Melopsittacus > Melopsittacus undulatus. The sequence continues at coordinate 24,088,937 of NC_047557.1, read as the reverse complement.
TTGGAACCAAGCAGCATTTTGCTTGAGACTTACAGAACAAAACAAAAAAACACCCTGGCAACTGATTAATTGACTAAGTTAAACCCAGATCTTTGTGTAACCGTAAATGGGCATCTTCTTTAATTGCGTAGGTTTCTACAGATGGGTTTTTGAACCTATATGTTCTTTTTTCCATTTAGGAGTAATTTCTTTACAGATATGGCTGAGAGAAAATGGATGGATTCACAAAAACAATAGCTCAGTTTGTGCCTACACAAGCAACAAAGACCTCAGCTGTCATGTAGTATGCACAACACTATGCAGTAGCAAGTGATGGCCACAGGAACGGTCCTGTGGGATTGAACACCCTTTTTGGAGACCTATGAACCTGAAGGAACCGAACAAGAATAAAACCAAACTCTTGGGGACCCCGGCAGATAATAAGCACAAGCACAATGCTGGGGACAAAAGCGCTAATATAATGAAAAGGGCATGTTTTTGTGAGAGGATGATCTACTGCTGGGAACAGTTTGTCAAGGTTTATGTGACTTTCTCACTGAAGGTTAAAAAAGACTAGGTTTTGGAAGGGGTTTTTTGTTACTTTTTTTTTTTTTTTTAAGTTCTCTCTCTCTGAAATACATTCAGCTGCTGAACAGCCTGCCCAGCTCATGTGATTTACCAGGCTTTCCATTTGCTGGGTAGTTTTGCCAGCTGTTAAATCATGGATTAACTATTTGCCAAGTTTGATATAGTGAAATATTTACTTTAAACCTTTAAAAGCAACATAAGCTAAATTTTTTGGCATCTGAATAGGGGACCAAGCATTCTTGCTGCAGAAACTCAGTATCCACTCAGATAACGTAAATGCCACAAATGCTACACAAGCAATGATGTTATCATAGCAATGTCAGCAATTTCCCAAGTGCAGTGAAACCCTTTGAGATGATACCAACATCTACAGAAACAGGAGCAGGCAGCCCTGAACTTGCTTTCCCTTCACTGTGAACCGCTGCTCCCCAAAACAAATGCAGTGCAAGAATCAATCCAACACAGCAGCACAATGCCCAAACTGAGGCTTAGTCACTTCTCAGCTTGGGTCTCCTGCACCCAAGCTTGTGAATGCAGAAGTGCAGGAAATAGCATCAGAGGAAGAATTGGAAGGAAGGAGTGTGTAGAAATGGGCCTGAAGAGCCAGAATGAGACTGCTTTTGTCTGGATGTCCTCATCCAAAAGAGGGAGAATGTGGCAGATGAACTTTGTTATAGAAACAGAGGAAGCATGAAAGAAAATCTGTGTAGGTGGGGAGACAAGGGCAAAAACACATGCTATCTTGCATCTTGATGATCTTAAAAGTCTTTTCTAATCTGGCTGATTCTCTGATCTATGGCTAAATTCTCATCAGAAATACACAATGGGCATCTGCACTTAAAACCCCCATTTTTGGTAGCAAATTTGAATTTTAGCATACTGTAATACAGTTAAGGTCCAAGATACAAACCTGGCTAGCTAAAGAAGTCTGAAACCATGCTCTGCCAGAACACAAAGCCATCTAGAACTGAAATGCTTTGACAAAACTGAACTGGTTGTTACTGGGATTTGTTTTCCTGAAAACATCTTTCTTAATTTTCCGTTCATTATTTCAGTAGGACCTGGATATTTGCAGTGTAAAACACTAGTTATGCAACAGGTTTAAAAGTAAGAATTTAATTAAAAAAACACAAAACATTACTTCAAAAGACCAAAACAATTATCTTCCTTTTCTTCTCTCAATTACCTTTTTGAATCCTGTCAAATTCAAGGATTTGCTTCAACAGAACATTTTTGAGTAAAGCTGTATCTGTTTTTCAAAAAAATCCCAACAGAATTACTGGAAAAAGAAAATTATATATGGATATATGCATAGAAGCACTTTAAGTTGGATGCTGCTTCGCTTCATTTTGGAACAGAATCAAGTCTCTAAACCATTTCGTGTAACTGGATATTGGTCTTTTGTGTGTTTCTGTCTGCATTACTGAGGCTCTCATGTCTTGATTGATGCCCTACCCCATCATTTGGGTTGATACACAACCTTGCTCCTCTGAAATCTATTCCACACACCACTATCCAAAATAGTTTTCTGGTCAAAACTATCCACTCCTTCCCTAACCCTCCAGTGCTTCTTACTTCTTCCACAGAAATCAAACACAAATGCCTTAGTTTCTTTGGACATTTTTCAGAATTTAACCCTTTAAGGCTCTCTTGGTGTCCCATGGGTGGAGGAACAGCTCAGGAGAAAACTCCCCCCACAAAAGTCAAGTGTCCAATTCTTAGGGCTCATCACAAAATACGATGTCCTTAAAAACCTGCTGGTTAGACTAGGAACTAAGGTTTTGAAATGACAACCAGGTACCATGTCCTCTCAGTGACATACGGTTTCATCTATCTGTCAGCTTTGGTGAGGATGTGGAAGCTGACACCCCTGTGATAGGGACTTATTTTCCAGCCACATTTCAGGGCACAGAGAGGTCCCCAGCTTTGCACTGGCATCTGCAGAGTCTGGAAAACTGTCATAAATGTGTTTTAATAGACAGAATGCATGACCATGGGGGTAGATTAATACAACAAAACAAACACAAATATTTTTTACAGGTCTGTTTAAGGTGTCCTTAAGAGACGAACATTCACTGCTGCTTCCTCTCAAAATAACACCAAAGGACCAAGTGTTACAATAAATACTTTTAGAACTACTTTAGACTTGGGAATTTGTAGCTAATCAACCAAAAAAAACCCCTCTCACTGACAAGGGGGAGATTCCTTTCACATAACATCAGTGTCCTTGAACTCTAAACTGGTAAAGCAGACACATGGTTCCCTGCCAAGATTATGGCTCCATAAAGAACTGAGCTAAAATTTTATTTTTTATTTTCATAACAATTTTAAAAAATCTGATTAAAATTAGTTAGAAGTCTGTCTCCTCTCAAGGAAGAGGGTTGAGGTCCTAGAAGCATCATGCACAGTGTTGGCTTACAGTCCAGCTTCAGGACTTAGGAGTGCTCCACAATCCAGCCAAAAGCAGAGGAATTAGTAAGTTCCCAGCACTTTCAAAACACTGGGAAACTGAGGACTGGTTAGTCTGAATAAATATTTCCAAGGTGCACTCTATTACACCTGGGCTGAATTAGCTTCAGGAGTCTTTGAACTTCCAACAGCCCTGAACATAATTATTAAATTAGAGAGCAGATAAAGAAAGCCTACTTTCATATGGTGCATTTACCATTCAAAGACATCAAATGCTCTAAATTAAGAGGGTGATTATCTTTCCACTTCACACTAACAGCTACTTTGTGCTATTTCTTCCCACACTGAACTTTCAAGACTATGAACTGGAAAAGAAATTTGGCAATAATGAAAAGGATGTTGTTGAAGGCTTCCTGAATCGCTTTTCTGTTGGATGGAGTATTTTTTGTTAGGGGTACAAGCTGCATTAAAACCACACTACTGATGGAAAATGACTTTATGAAATTTGGATATGAGCACATAATTTGTCTCCCACACAGTTGAGTTCCCTGGGTTATTCACTTTTTTGCCAAGCTAAGCATCCAGTAAGTCAAAGTAATTCTTGGCAAGCAAATTCGGCACGCACATGTTGAGCAGTCACAGCTCACAGGCAAGCATCATGCCTGTATAGGGTACTCTTACAGGGCTGTCAGCAACTGCTGGTAGCCAGGGGTAAGAAGGTGGTGGTAGAATAACTCAAGCAAAGTGCTAGTAAAGGAAAGAAAATCAGGACAGAACATACGAAGAGGTTACAACAGGAAGAAAGAAAGGTCACTGGCAGCACAGCATAGAAATCCTCAAACTAGCCTTATCATAAGCCTGCTGGTTCATCTGTGTTGCAGGCATAGGGTGCAAACACCAGCTTCTGGATCTTGAATGACGAAGAGCTAAGTGTTTCACAGACAACTGCAAGACAATCACAGAAGGTAAGCTTGACCAGCAGTTGGTTAAATGAGGAAACAGCCTTAACTGTGCACCCACTGGCACTCGGCCTTGGGAGGGTAACACAAAACAACTAGGTGACCTTCTTAGTGAGGGAACCATTCTGAACCTCCAGGGCATGCACAGCCTCGAAGCAGGCCCAATAGTAAGTTTGGTGGAGAAACTTCAAGAATTAAGCAATCCAGCCATTGTTCCCTCTACTTAAAAAACAACTTCTCTTCTTGGATTTTGTAGGGGATGAGAGAGAGGATTTGTGCTATTGAGAGCAGCTTGGGCAGCGGAAGAAACCAAACCGAAGACAAGGTACATGAGGTCCAGTGTGAGACTGCAGGCAGGCTGCTGAGCATTTAGCTGAGGAAAGTTATATTAAGACTCTGAAAGAAAGCTGAGTTTTAAAATCTAGTTTTAGCCACAGCTCTTTCATGCTTTAGAAGCTTTTTAATTAAAAAGACAATTAGAGATGAACAGTATCTGTTGTGGTTACAGCCCGTGTGAATAGGATGACTCAATGCACACTGAAGAAAACCCATTGGAAAGGATCTGCAGCATTATGCATGGCAGTAGTCTGTCACACAGCACCAAGAACACAGAACTAAAATTAAAAATGCAACACTTGAATAGCTGTTTTCTAATCTGCTACTTCTGCTGCTAAACAAGTTGCCAGAAGGAACTGAACTGATTTGTTCTACTATAACATGTCTCCTGATGGGCTTTAGTGATACTACCTGTGCAGCAAACATGGGATGGGTTCACTGCAGAACAATGAAGGAGGAGGAAGACTGTGTCTAGTCCTGTGTTCCTTGACTCTTCATGTTGTGAAACACACTCAACAGGTGAAGAATTGACAGGAAGGAGACCCAGTTCCTCCCAGCGGCAGCAGTGGGTTCATCTCTCTTACTTACGTGCGTTTTCATCTCGTTAGCTACGGTTGTTGACATCATGACACAACAGATGATAGTCACCAGCATGAAGTAAAGCGCATACATGAAGCGGGTGCTGGTTGACTGTTTGATCTTGGGACAGCATTTGCAGCACAAGGAACAAGCAGCAATACCACAGCAGCAGGCCAACTGGAAAGGAAGACAAAAACCACAAGTTATTCCATCACCTCCTTTAGGTTTCTGATGTAAAAGTCAGTCAGTGAATCTGTGAGACTTCCTGTAAAACTCCAGAATTTCTTAAGTCCTCTCCTCTCAGCTGAGCAGCATTTAAGTGGAAGCAGATTGCCTCATTTATCAGAAATCACTAGGTTGAAGCACATCAGTTTCTAGTTTTCCCACACGCTAAAGCTGAGTGAAGGGGATGAGGAGGAAGATTTCTTAGTCCTGTGCTTTACTATCGCTGTGCAACTCGTGGTCCTGACATGTTTCACCCAGCAGAACAGGCATTGCAATGGTAGATCTCTGTTTCCTGCAATACACTCTCCCACTCTAGTGATAAAACAAATCTGCACAAGAGGGGCACAGACCCCCCCAGATTGTTTAATTCTAACATAAAGACAAAACAATTTGGTTTTTAGGACAAGCTGGAGGCTTTGTTTCAAAACAAGCTGTGCAGATCCATTTCAGTTCACCAGAACCATACTGTCCTTTTTACATCCCATTTCTGGTATACACACAAACAAAAAACTGTTTTTTTCTTTTCTGTAATTTCTGATACAGAACTTCTTTATGCTACCAAAGACTTGGAGCAAACCAAAGAAAACAGGAAAACTGCTGGAACTCTTGGGAAAACTTCCAGCAACACTCTGGGATAGTGGTCTGAAGGCTTTGTAAACAGACAACAGCTGCAAAGATTGCCAAACAAACCCAAACAAACAAACAGCAAGCTACATTAAAAGTTCTAAATATTTTGGGCAGTAGAGAAAGACTCTGGAAATACTGCGCTTGCTGTGAACAAAGACAGATGAGCTTGAAGGGCCCAAAATACAATGGCATCATCCTGTACTGAAGAAAGAGAAGAAAGACAAATTCAGTTATTTCGATATCCTTTGCAAAAGTGCAAATGGTGATCCCACATACAGGATGGCAAGGGAAAAAAATCACAGCTGCAAGGAAAATAATAGCAAATCACACTTCAGCTGCTACCGTCTCCAGTGTTTAATCATTAGCAATAGAATTCCTTGTGTATTTTAGTTCTTTTTACCTGCAACTGAGGGATCACCAAGACAAAAACCAGGAAGCACAGCAAAAAGCACATAATTGCCTTATTCAACAGGGAAAAGGTACTGGATAAATCTTGGAAGGGCTCTACCTTGATGCTTACTATTTCCTAATTATTAACAGTATCATTAACTTTCAAAGAAACTGGATTCACCTTCCTTGACTTCTACATCTAGAAAAGTCATATACAAAAATATAAGCCTCATTTTTATAAATAAGGCAGCACTGCTCTTGGCCAAGCCAGTCTTTGCAATAGGCAGCAGCTTCAAATGCCTCATGTGCTTACCCCAGCAGCCGTGACCACAGGAGGCATTTTTGGACATCAGCAGGCAGCCAGGAGCAGGGAACCTCTCTTCCAGGTCTCACTGCTGCCAACCCAGAGTGACCTGAGCCTGCAGCAGGGGCGGTCTGTGGCCAGTGTTGGGGACTTGAGAAGACCGAAGTTTCTTTTTCCCAATGTCTCCTTATCCCTCAGAGGGACCATGGATCAGAGACCATGCACGGATCAGACCCTGCTGTCTAGCAAGCAGCTGTATGATAGGGATGGGTTTTCTTAGCCCTTGACAAGTGATTCAAAATTCACAACTGCCACATCTAAGTCACCCAGACAAACTTTGCTGGCTTGTATGTGCCTTTTTCCTCCCACGACATTTCCTCTTCCAGCACCAATGACTGTCCAATCCAGAAAAGGGGGTTTCATGTGCCTGTTTGCACACACATCTGATGTAAGACTAGAGAGTCCCGCAACCAAACCGGCTGATCAAACATCATTTTGAAGAAGTATATTAAAAAGACTTCCAGCTTATCATTTCCTTGCCATGTCTGTCTGCTGCAGCACCCAAGACCAGGCTTCCTCCCTTCAGCTCTGCAGAAAGAAGGTGGCAGAGGCCCTTGCCTCACTCAACAGCAGCTTTTGGGTTTGGAGGAGACATGAAACAGAGAGAATTCAAGCCTGCTTCCACGCTGCCCTTCCCTCCATCCACAGCTGCATCTCACGCCAGCAGAGATGGGGGCCTCAAAGCACACAGCTGCTAAAACTGCTGCTGCTGCAAAGCAGAAATCCTCCCCAAAACACACAAAGCTCCAACTGTGGGGAATAAACAGAATGGGCTCATGCTAGGCCAGAGCTAGAAATTGGAAGTACTATGTGCATAAGCACATCATGCAAGTATACTTTCAAAATAGAAGGCAGTGCTGGGGGAGTAGCAATTTCATTTTTTATAGGCAGTGAAATTAAGTTAACTTTTACAGCATCAATACAATCCCAAGAAACAAGAAAGCTATGGTAAGTTACTGACTCAGCAAACAAATGGAATAATAGCATCTCAAAACAAAAGCGTACCAGAAAAGTATTATCCATCCATTCCAGAACTGTGGGAGGAAAAAAATAAAAAAATAAAAAAAATAAGATTAAAGGTCCTTTCATTCTGTACCAGAGAGATCCAAAGATCCCATGGCGAACTTCAGCTGCTGGATATATTTGCCATAACGTTAAAAACTACAGTACAGAAGTAAAAAGGTATGCAACTTTGGCATTTGTAAGGGAAACATTTTCCTAAGCCAGGCATTAGAGAGCTCTGCCAGTGAAATCCCATTTGCATCCAGCAAAGTGTCTGCTATTCCAGTCCTGGGTCTCTGGACCTGCTATTTAAAGGAACAAATACTTACATAGAATATATAGCTCAATTTATGCATTGTTCCATATTACTTAGAGAGACTTTAATGATAGTTTCTAATACTGAACGTGCACCCTATAAATTGGCAATATTTGTGAAAATACCAGTGTCTTAATCTTTTTTCAGCACTCCTTTCAGCACTCTGAATAGCCATGGAAACCATAGAAAGTTGGTTAGGTTATTCAGCCACAGACCCAGACTGGGTGGTTTGGGGTTTTACCCCTTTTTTTTCTCTTTTTTTTTTCCTGTTTTAAACTCTGGTTATGACTAACTACATTCCATAGTGGGCCACCATGAAATAAGTGTCACCCAAAAGTAAATCAAAACAGTCTCTGTCTCAAACAGTAAGATGCTAGCCACAACCCACTGACCTAAGAGGTGTCAAAATCTTCAGGTGACAGGCTTCAAAGCCCACATACACAACAAGTTCTCTGTTAAGAAGTTGCAGTCAACATGCAGCTAAACTACACAGCCGCTTTTCCATGGGCATGGCCCATCTCACCCTGCCTCTGCCTTTCGACTGCAGAGAGGGTCAGCCCAGGGGCTCAGGACCCACTGATGCAGAAGTGGAAGCCAGTAATAAACCCTTCCCACATTGAAAAAGATGGCTGTGAAAAAGTGCAAGTAACGTCATAAACCTTTTACAGGTTTAGTTATCATTAAACTAAAGCTCCTCCAAAGGATGCCAAAGGAACCCATCGGCAGTTTACAAGACACAGTCAACCCAAGGCCTATGACAGCTGCCCTCAGGCAGGCCTTGGGAATCCTGGTCTGTATCTACAGAGCTTCTTCCAAGGCCAGGGTCCCCAAGAGCCCAGGGCAATTGCATCTGAAGGCCAGGCATCTCTGGCAGGAGTCTTATGCTGCAGTGGGTTCTGGCTTTATATTTCTCATGCAAAGGCTCTCAGCAGCCAGGCAGCCAGTACAGCCACCCCAGAGGCACATCCCCTCACCAGGTGAACACCACAGTCTGACAATCATCACAAGCACTACACAAGTATTTATGCTTCCAACAAATACTTAGGATGAGCTCACACTAACCCACTGCATACACCAGCCACCTGCTGTGCTCAGTGCTACCCTTTCAGATCTCAAGGAGGGTGCAGTGCCAGCTTGCCTGAGATCCCAAAACTTGACAATCTAGTTAGTGTATCTGAAAGCAAACTGTGCCGTGATGCACACCGCCGGGACCATGGCTGACCTGACTGGTTCCACAGCAGCAGCTGGGGAAGGCTGCGTGGGGAGCGTTCCTGATGAAAAAGAGTCAAAGCACAGCTTCACAGGTGCTTCTAATGGTGGCTATGCTGGCTGCACAGCCACTGCTCCCCCCAGCCTTTCTCCTCTGCTGCCACTCACTCACTCCTATTCCGGCTTCGCACCTCAGTAGCCCTGGCTGTTGTTTCTGCTGCTGGGGGTGACCAAACAGAGCAACCTACTGGCTAAAATAAACTAAAGGTGTGATAATGTCATGTCAGCGCTTCTCAGCTGCTGGTTTAGTGCACAACAGTGGGGACCATTTTACCACTTCAAGTGAAGGCACAGTGCACGGGCAGGAGGGCAGAGCAGAGGCGGATGTCCCACACCAGTCCTGTGTGCTTTGACCCTTCTCTGACCAGATGTTTCAGTGGCATTTTCCTAGCACCCCATTCAATTTGAGTGCAGTAGGGTACTGTCAGTGAAAAGGAACAGTATTTCTACATGCACACAGTGAGGAGAAGCAAGCAGACTGTGTAACAGCCCTAACTGTGCAAACCACTTTTACAAGTATAGGCTGGTCTGAACATATTTGCATGCTCCCATTCTATGCCAGCCTGGGCAGTTCTTATGGTTAACAAGAGTTAGACAGGTTAACAAAACAAGGTAAAAGCAGGCCTACCAACCTGAACACATGCTATTGGCTCCCTACAATGGATACTCCACCAACATACACTTAACATCTACCACTCAGACACACACACAACTTGATTTTTACAAGCTGTGATCCAATCTGATAAATGAGTGGAATGAGGTGTGACTGTAATGTTAAGCACACACATAACTACTTACATACAAGACTGAGAAGTGAAGTGAACATGTCCTGACTACTACTTTTAGAGAGACAGTGACACTTTTAGAAGGTATTTTCCACAGATGTTTCCAAAAAAAGTCTCAGAGCTCCCAGAAAATATTTTTCATATCCATTAAAACAAAGTGACGAGTTTCAGGATCCCTGCCCAAAATATCCTATGGTATTTTTAAATTATACAAACCATAGGGAAGTATTAAGCTTATCACAACAAAGCACTCTTCCTTTTGCGAGACTTCAACAGAAATGGTAACAATCAAAGGGAAGAAGAGCAATGGAAAAAAAAAAGAGTGCATACTTCAATGAAAGGAAGACTCAACAGTGTTTCCGCTCTTCCCTCCCATCTGACTGCCCAGCCTGAGCAGCCAGGCAGACCTCATGCCTTCTGGCCTGTCCACCAAGCACAGGAGCGTGCCTTGCTGAAGCTTCTTTTCATGGGGGGACTGCAGCAGCTTAGCTTTTCATGCACTGCGTGATTACTTGACTACCAGCACTATCCGGGCCCTAAAATGTGCAGATAATGCAGTCACTGAGCTGCTAACAGCAACATCTATCTAAAGCACCCAGATGTCTACTCTCACAGCTACATGCAGCACCCAAGCAGGCTGGAAAAGCATAGACATCCCTGCATGAACAAACATCCTGAAGCAGCTATACACCAGCCCTTCAACTTTTCATTTCATGCAAGAGCCAAACCCTTTGTTAGTGCACTGGTTCATGAAACCAAGATGCTTGATGCCAGGTGTCCCAAGCGTTAGGAGCTGGGCTCAGACTGTTACTGAAACCACCCTCTGCTACGCATACACATTTTGCAAAGGTTTCTTCAACCAGACACATGGTCACACAGCAGTTTGTCCTCTGAAGTAACTGAACTCACCAAAGAGGCTTCATTCTGTCCTTTGTCTGACTTAACTGGCTTGTCACTGCTGCTTCCTTACTGCTCAGACTCACCACATGGCTTAAGCCAAGACATCTTCTGACCAGCACACCAGTTAATCAAGTGACAACCTATTTTAGGGAGTGCACCTCACGCTGCAAACTGTGCAAAATTAAAACCAGCTTCAGAGGACAGTCATGCCAGCTGCTGCCCAAACACTGCTTTCAATGAGCTTTCCTGCCCTGCGTGTCCAAAGCAAAAGGGCTTGTGCTCTGCACTGCAGGCCAGAACTGCCACACAGCACCAAGCAGCACTAAATCTAGGTGAGAGAGCAGCATCCAGGACTGCCATGCCAAGAGCTAAACTGCACGTGAGCCACTGCCAGGCGCTGGTAGAGCTGAAATTAAGCTGGAATGAGGACAATTCCCTTCTGTCTCCATTACTCAATATTCTCAAGCATCACTAAGCGGTGATTCAGCTCAGCACTAGACAACAATGTCACTGCAAAATGTCTAAATTAAAGACCGCACAACTGCTCCTCTCCTGATGATTTTGGAAAAATCAAGACAATTGTTTAGTCTGCCTTGAGCCTCGCAATGCATCACATCACCCAGTTCCCCAGTAGTATGGCTATTTTTCATTAGCATAGACCACCTGGATTTGACAGCAGTATGAGGTGGACTGTCTGTCCCTCTGGTTGCTTACAACTGCCACCAAAACAACAAAAAAGGCTTCCCACCTTCTAATTTGTCTGCTACAGTTCGTAGGCACTGCTCTTGATGCGGCTTTCTCCACTAGCTTACAGGGCCTTTTAATTACCTGGTCTTTTCTCCCCACTCATCAAAGAAGGAACCCAAGCCGTTTACCCTCAGTCTCATTTGAAGGCTTTCAGACTTTTCCTCCCAGCACCTAAATTGTTTGGGGCTTATTCCTGCACTCCCTCAGATGTCTCCTACAAGATCACGGCAGCATCATCAGCCCCACTGCAAAGCAGCCAGTCCTGGCTCTTCTCCCCAGTGTGTGCAGCCACAGAGGGGGTGAAGACTCTCCCACAAAGCCTGCCCTCCATGCAAACCTCGCATAGGCAGCCAGTGGCTGTACTTAAAAGGGAAGTTTTATTTGTATTGGGGCCACACCACAGGGGTTACATGTAAGAGCATCTAGCAAGCCAAACACTTTGTTAGTGGTTCAATAGCACTGTCTGCTCTACCTGCCCTTCAATCATGCCTATGTGCTTTTGGGAGCAATTTTAAACATACTCTCAGGTCACTGCTGAAAAGAGACCACTGTTTTCATCAGTGACTTGATCCTGAAGCCTCCTTGCATTGATCCCTTGACAATGAAGGTTCAACTGTTCTTTCCTATCATTTCATATTTCACAGTTTTCTTATTCCAGTTCCTGCTGCAGCTGCCTCTCTGCCTTTCACAGCAGAGGAGCTGCTAACAGAACAACCGGAAGATGAAAAGGATAAGTCAGCAATGCAAAGTCTGACAACTTCAAGCCATCACTTCATACAGTCAAACAGTGAGCAGGTTTTCCCCAGGTTAGCTCTGATGCTTGAGACCAGGACTCTAGAGGTAGAGTGGCTGATGCAGATGAAATGTGGTGCATAGCCAGGGACAGAGATTGAAGGGCAGGGCAGTAACTGCTTAAGTCCATGTACCACTGCAGTGAAGAAACAGCTCAAATGAAACGTCTGTATGCATGCACTTAAAAGCATATACCTGGAACAACTGCTTCACTTCTGAGTGAACTAAAAGCTCTGAGATGTTCCACAAAGATGTTGTGTCTTTAAAAGTTGGTTCCATTACTGAGTCCAAGAGGACTTTAAGGCAGGGGAAAAAACCAGACATAAGAAAGATATACAAACACAAGCTGAGAAAGATGGGGATGTTCAGCCTGGAGAAGAGAAGGCTGTGTGGAGACTTCATACAGCCTTCCAGTATTTGAAAGGACCCTACAGGGATGCTGGAGAGGGACTCTTCGTCATGGCATGTAGTGATAGCACCAGGGGTAACAAGTTTAAACTTAAACAGGAGAGATTTAATTGGATATTAGGAAGTTCTTCCCTGTGAGGGTGCTGAGGCGCTGGCACAGGTTGCCCAGAGAAGCTGTGGCTGCCCCATCCCTGGCAGTGTCCAAGGCCAGGTTGGACAGGGCTTGGAGCAACCTGGTCTAGTGGAAAGTGTCCCTGCCCATGGCAGCGGGGTCGGAACCAGATGGTCTTAAGGTCCTTTCCAACCCAAACCATTCTATGGCTCTATGATCAACACTTCGTACAAAGTGACAGAAGCTACTGGTACAAAACATGAACTATCTTTCACCACATTGTATATAAAAAAAAAAAGTCCGCCTGCTCAAAGCACTGTTAAAGATGTTTCGGTTTAGATCAGTGTCACCAGGAGCAAACTTCATACATTTCCAGATAGGCAGGCTCAAGAAGGGGCCTGCTCACGTCTTCCACTGCTTACTTCTTGATGAGCATTTCAAAGTACAGTGACTACTCAAGAAGTATTTTGAATAGTACTCCTGAACACTGTATTGCCAGTGACTGTAACATAAGCCAAGGGAAAAAAACCCATATAAGACAATTCTCTTCACGCTAAGCACGCTAAGAATGGTTCCTGCTAAAACTCAGTGTGAGAGATGACAGGTTGACAAATTTTGGATCAGCCCTCTGTTAGACATTTATATGTTTAAATACTTGAGCACACGCCACCTCTAATTGCTGGAACCTCCAATCACTAAACTGCACACATCAGTCCCAGCATAGTTACCACTAATTAAAGTGAAATGAGATTACTGGGTGTGTCAGGACTCCCTTCAAAACAAACATGGGGCCACCTCCCACCACATGCTATCATGGATGAACACTGTTGTCATCCTCAGCTCTGGCTGCCCCAGTCCCTCACTGTCTCATGCTGTAGCACATGCTGACATTGAAGCCTGTCTCTTGTGTGATCTGAATAATGCAGTAGGCAAAATTCAGTCAGCAGAATGGTTGATCACAGCCTAAAATTCTAGGAGGCCAGGAAATAAACATGTAAAAACATATTGGAGCTCACACAATTAAGAAATGGAAGTGCCATTAATTCAGGTATGCGAAGGACCTTGGAAGCAATCTAAGGTCCAAGCATCTTCATATGGCTAAGTTGAGAACACCACCTAGCCTCAGCAGGTATTTGGGATGAAAGGAGTCAGCAGCAGTTGCAAGCTCCATCTGAGACCTTCAGCTTATCCTGTAGTCATAGCTTAGGCTTCCAGGCTCCCCTAAAACAAGAATGTCTTGCACCACCAACTGCGAGTGCATCCCCTGTAATGAAAGTCTCAGTGATGGCAAAAGCACCCTGGAATACCTACACTTCCAAAAATTAAAATAAAAGCAGTACTAGCACTTATAGCCTTCTGCAGAAAAGTATCCCCTTGCCCTTGAAAGTGAAGGTCCTGTTCTTATACTGCCTTCACTCCACAGCTGTAGAGCCATGGATATTAAGCTGTTTCTTTAAACCCAGAATACAACCAACCTGTGGGATGTGAGAGAAAAAGACTAAAAAAAAATATAATAAGCAGCAATGGAAGATTAAGCAGGAATGAGAAAAACTATCTTCTACTAGAATGAGACAGTCTCTTCTGCTTCTTATGCAGTGCCAGGGCAGATTCCAATGTAGTGATGCAAGTGTCGAATGATACAACATTTCAAGGATCTCACTGTCTTTTGGTTGCCTTCTCTTCCCTATCTAATCACTTGCCACTCCAGCAGCAAATTTTATCCAGCTACAGCAGGCAGATAGGGACCTCAAAGATATTACATTATTACAATTTCCTTGAAAATAGGCAAAAGGTTTAAAAGAGAAAAATGATCTCTCAAACCTGAGCAAGGAAAAGACTGCAACACAAGTTCAATATTTAACAGGTAGAGAATAGATGTAAGATATCAAGCTCAATGGACAAAGCTGCAGAAAAGTAGGTCTTACTAATTCAGTTGTTCAGGCAGCCATTTATTTAAAACAAACCCTCCATGTTTCTGCAAACTGGGGAAAAAGGTTCTTCCCAGATCTGTTTTTCCTAACTGCATTTAAGTGAAGTGCACTACAATACAGACCACAGACAGCTAGTTTCTTCCTTGGTCATGATTAATAGTGATGGCGGTGGCTTGAAAAGGCAGGATGTGTTTTGGGGAGCACCATGCAGAGCAGAGCCCGGAATCATCCCACAGCACTGTAGCATATCACACCATGCACATGCTCCCACCAGTGCCCCAGCATCCCCAGGGGACACAAACCTGGAAGAGGATGACAGAGCCACCCTTTTCACCCTGTGATGAAAAGAGCAGACCACAAAGACAGGACTGCAAGACCCTCCTCAGCCTGCAGATGCAAACAGACAGTACCAGAGAGGCATGCAGCAACAGAGCACATGGCAAGGCTTCCCTCCTTTGCCGCAAAAGCCATGAGCCTCAGCAGTCGTAAGATTGGCTGAGGCCAGTCTTACAAATAAAGCACTTATTTTCTATTAAAAAAAAATAGCCAAAACCTAAACCCAAAACCAAACCCACAAACCTTAGAATAAAGAAGTCTGGGTATAAATAAAAATCTTACACTCTTACTGCATTTTCTATAGCATATTATTTCTAAGTGCCGAATGATACTAAGAGAAGCACTCAAGATTTAACAGACCTTCAGAAATAGCTTTATAATCTTTGATAACTACCAGTTCTTATTGAAAAATCCATCTTCTTAAAAAAATCCAGTTACAAAATACTGCTCCCTCCCCCCCCCATTTAATGTTAACTATCTAAATTACATTTATTTAACTCTGGAAAAAACGTATTCATTGTAATAAAGATTTTATGCAACAGCTGCTTTTCTTAACCATGATCTCAACTTTATTCCCTTGAGAATAACTACTGAAGAAAAGCCAAATGTAAAATCCTGTTTCCCGTCAATTTAAGCAGATGTTTTTATGTAATCAAAAGCATTGTGGAGGCCCAAGCCAAACTTGTATTCTCACTGTGTTCTCAAAATAGGCCTACCAATGAAGCACTAGCAAAAGAAGAAACACTTAGCAAGCTTATTACAGCTTAGAAACCTAAAAACTGCAGTTCTCTTCAAAACAAGGTTGTACACTGCTTGATAAAAAACAACTTCAGAAATTACAATTTATAAATGGCCAAATTCCCTGAAACCAAGTTCCCAGGGTCCCCTTGGCAAGGATACAAGTCACACAGCAACGTTAATTAAGACTATTCTAAATAATTTTTGAGTGCAAAATCAGCATAACTGAAGTACCTTGAAGTTTGGCAGCTTGCCGCTGTATCCTTTAACAACAGGAATCTGGGCTGTGAAACCTGAATTCATTTATTCAGACAGCCACCATCAACTAGATGTTTGGTGTGGTTTGACCCAAAGTACGGCTCACTCAGCATCTACTTCACACCAGGAAAATTTGCTGGCATTACTCAAGGAGAATAAAATGGGTACTCAAGTGATGTTAACTTACAACAGAACTCTGATATCAGCTACAGACATCCATATGGGGTAACTGCAGCTTCACAGCTCAGAAGGACAATACCAAAGTCTTCAGGCAGTTTCAGAAAAGCAGATCCACAGAAACAGAGATGGATACAAGATATATACAGGACAAAAGTACGTTCTGTAAAAACCCCTCGCACCAGGGGATATCAACCCCATTAAACCAATATATTTTAGGGAAAAAAGGAGGGACCCAATATCAGTGTTGTTTTTCAGGACTTGTATAAAGTTCTGTCTTTCCTCAGGCACACCATCTCTGTTTCTGGAGACAGGGTGAACTTCATCTTCAGGGGAACATTTAAGGAACAGCCAAATTAATTCTCAGTTTTCCAGCTTGATTAACACCACCCAGAAAATACCTGAGGAAACTGGGTTGGGATGGAAAGAAGAACTTCTATCCCTTTTGTTTTTCTGCTTAATGTTAAGCAAGCATCCCCTCATTAAGGTTGGAATAAATCAAGCCATGAAGGCAGACCATTTTTCTTTTAAAAAAAGTTATGCTGCATGCTATCGAAATGTGGTTTATGCCATTTATCATCTTAGCTGTAAAAAAGTTATCCACACTGTTTGCTGGTGTAACTCCAGCAATATGCTGTACTTAGCACAGATAAGTCTTACATCCAGAATACTGCTTCAGCCAGCAGAATACATCTCCCCAGGGTATTACATAATTTTGGCACTATGATTGCACGCACTTCAGGGCTTTTGCTTTGGCTCCAGCATCACTGAGGAGTTCAGTTTATTTACATACTCCACAGTGACACATCAGTGTCCATAAAGCGCATTACTGTCAGATATTACTACTCAGTGGCTTTAAGAATGCCTCAAAGTTTGGTCACACTAAAGCCATGCCATTCACCACACGGGTCTCACAATGGTTCCCTCCTCTTGGCATTGGAGCTACACCAAGAAAAAGTCATGCAAATGCAAACGGACATGAACCACGGCAGTAATAGCACCCACTAACAGCACTTTGTGAGCTGCTCCAGAAGCTGCTTCACAAGCTGCCAAAATGGAGGTGAAGCAGCAGTCAGGGAGGCGCCCTGCTCTAAGAGGAGCATCAGCAAACGTGGTTGGTTACTGCTGTCTCCCGAGACCACCCAGGGCTGCTTGGCAAGGCATGGGGGAGCTCCTGGAAGTGCGTGCGTGCTGAGGAAAGCTCAGCAATCCTCCCAGCCCAATGAAGACTGGAAGAACCACAGCCGGAAGACCAAAGCTAGCCAGGGATTCAACCTTCAGGAGAGATCTGAGGCTTTCTCCCAGTTGGTTCACACAAAAGCAAGAGAATAATGAGACGCTGAGGGTGGGCAGAGTGATCAAAGACGAAACACCGCTAGATTTAAAACCGCAAAGTGTTTAAATATGTAAAACAACAGGAATACACTAATTGGCTAGTCCATGGCATATGGGACAGGGGCAGTAAGCAGTACACATGTAGTAATGGGTTTCTATTGCAGAAGCCAAGATTTGGGAAAATGAAGGACAAAATAAAGTGCCTGGCGGAGATGCAGTCTAACACCACACTAGAGAGTCAACTAGTAAGGACAGGAATCCTTCCCTGGAGTGAAAACAAGGAGGAAGTCTGGATACAGCCTTGCGACCACCCTTCTCCTGCAAGTCCATGGTCCTTCATTCATGAGAAGTGATGGATGCAGTCAAGAAACAAGGTGCACCCTAGTAAGATGTGGAGCACTGACTCCTCACCCCATAGATGCTGGAGGTCCTGCACTGCCCTCCGTCACCATTTGCTCTCATCTCTCACTTCCTCCGCCAACACCTGCACTTGCTGCATCTTTCCACAAGCCAGATTTGAAGCAGTTTGAGGAAGGCTCTGAGGAGCGCCAGGCAGCCTGCAGCTAAGAGAAATGTTAAGCCCATTCCACCTCTCACATTTCTCACCTCCCCAGCACCAGGCACCAGTGGCAATTACCTGACCGCCTCTCGTCGCTCCGAATGATCCGTCACCCCCCTGAGAGCTGCTCCTCTCAGGCTAGGCTGCAGTGTCCCCGTCCCACCCGCACCCCACTGCGCGGCGCAGGCGGAGGTGCACCCAGGGGAGGCAGACGGCGATCAGCTTCCCGCCGAAACACGCGGGCAATCCACCAGGACCTTCCCCTGAGACACCGCGACAAGCACTCGAACAGCCCGGCTCTACGGACAGGCATCCCCGCGGCACTCGGCTGCCCCAGTGTAACGCCCGACCTGCGCTTTGAGGACGGCTCCCCCGGAGCCTCACCGCAGAGATCGCCAGGTTCCGGCAAGGGGCAGCGGGAGGACGCGGATCCCCGGCCCTGACCTGTCCCGTCCTGTCCTGGGCTCTCCGTGCCCCGCCACGGGCGTCACCACCCTGGCGCTATCCCGGCTCCCCAGACAGCCGCCGCACCGCCGGCCGGGCCCCGCGCCGTGTCCCGGGGATGCCCCACTCCGGGCCGCTGCGGTGCGGCTGGAGGATCCCGCACCTCCTGCCGAGCACCTGCCGGCCTCCCGCGCCAGCCCCGTACCTGGCCGGCGCAGCAATGCGCGGACATGCCGGCGGCGCGGCGCGGCCTGGCTCCCCCGCTGCCTCTCTCATGCGGGAGCGGGCCGGGCCGGGCTGCGCTGGGCTGGGCTGAGCACGGCGCGGAGCGAAGCGGCACCGCCTCTGCCCCGCCGCCGACCGCGACGCCCTCGGCCCGGCCCCGCTGCCTGGCTTCCGCTGTCGTCAGCCCGCGCCGCGGGGGGGCCCGCGCCCGCACCGAGCGTGACAGGCGCCGTGCGGGTGTCCCTGTGTGTCCCCCCCGAGGCGGGCCCCGCGGCCGCCCTCGGAAGGCTCGGTGCCCCCAGAGCGGCCGGGGTCCCGCACCGCGTCCTGCCGGCAGCCGGTGCGCCGCGGGCGAGCCTGGCCTCTTCGCTTTCCGAGGAGGCAGAAGCGGCTGCTCCTTCTGCAGCTGACACGTTAAGAGTGAATCCGTGCGGGACCGTCGCCGCCAGGCTGTGCCAGTCGGATGTGATCACTTGCCTGCTCGTACACCCGCTAAAGCACCTGCTTTTTAGCAATCGGAATTTCATGAATTCACTGAATAAAGGGTATAAACAGGTGAATCTTAAAACACCAGGCATCAAATTTAACACTACAGCGCCAGCCTCGGGTTCAAACTGCTTTGCGGCACCCCACGGCCATTAACAGCCCGACACCTTTATGGAAAACTCAGGGTTGCTCAAAGAGTGGCTTGAGGGCTGTGCTTTCCCAGCAGAAGCTGAGACCTTTCCCGATGTTTCCAAAATACTCTCGCCAGAATCAGTTGCCAGGACCCAGGTGTAGCATTAAACGGCAGTTGAAGATCTCCTGTTTTCCTGTGTGGTGACGGGCATCTTTGCTGCAGGTCTCTGGAAAGATTCACCCTGTCTGCTCTCTAGCCTCTGTGTATGTGCTGCTTAACATTTAAGATGATTCTCTGGGGCTTTATTTATAGCCCTAACTTTAATAATTCAGTGTGTCTAAAAGCCGTTAAACTGCATGCAGGTACACACATGTAGATAATGTAGCTACACCTTCCAAAGAGGACATTGGTATGGACTGCAGTATGTATTGTGTAAAACCCCTTCCTCATTCCACGTTTTGTGTGTGTAAACAAACGGGAAGTCAATGCTTTAGGAAGCGGATCATCCAATGAATCATTGTTACATAGTTCAGTGTTATACTGAGGACAGAAGAGAGCAGTGTTTTGTAAAAAGCAGACATGTGCTATGCTTTTACTTGTGCTCTAATATCTTTATGCACTCAGCTATAGACAGGGTATTTACCACTGAAAAAAGATTAATTCTGTCAAACAGATGGCTATTTAGCTCAAAGGACACGATACCAGCCTGTGAGCATCCCAGAGGACCCCACCCAGTGCAGGCACTGATGGGCTGACACTCCTGCCCTGAAGAAGCAAGAACAGCCCCAGCCTCACGTCAGGAGTAGGGGTTGGAGTCTCATCACATCATTTCTGATCTGCAGCTCCTTTCCCCAGAGGCAGGGCTGAAGAAACAGAGTCAAGAATTGAACAACAGACAGGAAAGCAGAGTGGCCAGCAAACAGTCAATGGAAAACCACTGCTGATTTTTCAAAACATAGCTTCCTGAAGCACATGGTCAGGCGTGGGAACATGCGCATCACAGCATAGTAACAACTCAGTACATTGCAGTCATCTTCTATTTCTTATCTCAGCTTCCTACACAATCACCAGATGTTGACTGGTCAGGCTTTGCTTAATTTCCACATCTGCAAAATCAACTCAAAACATTAAGGAGAATTTGAGGTTTAATATAGAAATGAAACTGTCTTGAAAGGAGAGGCTGATGCAGGTGACATATGGTGGAAGAGCCCTAGGTGGCTGTACCACGCATCAGCATGTCTGCAATTGGAAGGAGCATTCACTGGGTGGGGAACACTATTAATTCCCTGCTCCATGCAGCCCTCCTAAGTGCCAGCCAACACTGTTATCACCAACATGAGTAAAGCCAGTGTCTGCACTGAAGAGCAGAGCTCTATAATGCATTTCCCAATCGGTCAGAGCCCCAGAGGCCTGGGATGTGTGCCCTGGCTTTTAGAGTGAAAAACTCATCACCAGAAAGGCTTGAACTTTCCTGCTGTGCTACTGGCAGGCATGAAGCAGGCTAATTGCAGAGCAATGAGCAGCACATGAAAAGAACTGTCACTCTGAAATTATCAATGCATTTAGAATAAGGTTTACCCATCCAATACATACTCTGAAACCAGAGAAGGCTAATCTGATTCACTGGCCAGGAATCTTCAACTCCTAATTCCTGCCTCAAACTATTAATTTTGGCAGGGTGTCTCTTTGAAGAGATGCTAAATCCTATTTAAGGCTTTCAAGTGACAGGGAGTTTATGGCATCAGCAGAGAAAGGCAAAATGCTTTGGTCTTACTTTGTATAAGGAATTTTATGAACATACTCTTACAAGGATTTAATGAGACAGGCAGAATGGGGTTAAAAAGTGGCCCAATAGAAAATAAATCAGCCAACAGATCAAGTTAAAAGTCTGGTCTCAGTTCAGGTGCCAAGGAGCGAGGAATGAAGGACAGAACTCAGTTAGAAGCTGTAACCACATGGCACTTGCCAGAAATCCCCCTGGGTAAGAAGCCAGTTTGCCCTGGGAGCAAGCTGTTTTGTCATCCAGCATGTGCACAAGCAGAGCATAATAGCAGAACCTGAGCCCCAGAAGCACTTCAAGTCATTTACCTTTATGCAGCCTACAAAACTCAGTCTCAAGGTATCCAACAAGTTTCATACACATCAGTGACCATGGCACATCAGCTTTGTTAGGTCACTAGGAAAATTACTACCCTTGGATCCAAACTGCAGTTACACTTGCAGATGTTACACCTTTACATGCATCCACTTTATTCATTCCCTACTCATTTCTGCATGGATGACTGTAATAGAAGAAGAGGTTCTCACTGTCCTCCTTCACTGTGAGAAGAATGCAGTGTTATTACCTCTATAGAGAACTTAAAAGTTGTTAGTAGTGAAGCAGAAAGCTTTTTTGGCATAGCACAGGGAAGCTGTAATTTACATGGAATGCTAAAGGACTCTGCTTCTTCAGTACTTGCATAGTATGAACCAGCCCAGTGTATTTTAGGGTAAGAATATTAGGAATTATGCCATTTTGTTCATACCTTCCAAAATTGAGCTGCAACTTGGAATGATGTTTTCTATGTTGTGTAGTTTCAAGATTTTTCAGTAATTAAAGGATTTTGGTTTGTGCTAACTAGCAAAAAGAAGAGCACAGAGAGTGCATCCAATGAGAAGGAGAAATCTACAATGTCACAGTTTTTCAAGTGTAATGAGGTACAGAAAATCTTTTCAAGCTTAAATGCATTCAGAAAGAAAACAAAACCAGATTGTTACACATTGTGGTGGCCACTTACATAAAATCAGTTCAGTTTTATAGTGTAAATTTAGACTTTATATGCTTGTAAAAGTACAAAAGATGCCAAATAGCTTTTTAGTTAAAGGTCTGTTTTGCTTGAGCCTAGTAATTGGACAATAGTCAAAAATGAGGTTTTGGGAGGGAGGGGAAATGTCTGTGCAAGTGCATGCACACATTCTGAAAACCACAGCTCAGATCCCAACTGGACCTCTTTTACAGCGAATGACTTGACTGCTGCAGTGTTTGCTGGAATGCTTTCCTGTGGAAAAGGTATTCTGGTAAAGGGGAGCACCATGCAAAGGCACGATCAGACCATCCTTGCCTCACAGTCTGGGTGACTGCAGGCCATGATAAACACATGACTTTCTCTTCTTTTTTTTTCTAAGTATATACCAGCATCTGGATTATGGACCATTTCTCTCCAGATCCTCTTAGGTAGCTAAAGATTTTCAGAAGGTATGGCCTTTGGACATCTTCCAAAAGCCAGTGTATCCAGGAATCATCCCAGGACCAGCTGCCATAGCACAGTATAGCGCAGCTGTAGACTGACAGAAAGCAAGGGGGAATCCCTGATAGCATATATCAAATATAGCAGTACTCGTTACTGCTATAGTCGGAGGATCACCTTCAAGTTTGTGAAGGTGTGGGGAGCCTCTCAGGACAACTGTAATAGCAAAGAGAGCACTGAATGATCTGCCAGTGCATGGCAAGAGCAACCTGCAGCTGCAGACCTCCTAGATGGGGCTGATAAGAGACTGTTAATGCATGTGGGGATAGACCATGTGGGGATAGATGCCATATGTCATTGGCATTTCCAGAATATCACATTGTCATAATGCTAAATGGTATTTATCTTGTACTATCTCTTTATTAGTAGTCTGTAATTCACACTAAAAAAAAAAGGCAAAAAAAAAAAGCAATGGAGTTGAGTAGTCAAATTTGGCTAACTTTGATCAAACTATATGTTTTAAATCACTTAGAAAGCATTTCATAGAATATTTTAGTATTAAAGAAATCCTCAAGGCTGGTATTTCCACGTAAATCTCCTCAAAACCCCAAACACCTCACCTTTGATTTTGAGAATGATAGTTTAATAAACTGGTTGCTTAGTTGCTTTTTCACTCCAGTGTTGAAGTGGATTAAAATCTACACTATTAAGGAAACACACAGACTAGACTTTTCTCAGTGGGCTAATTTTTGCTACCAAAGTACAGAAGAGTAGCATCACACAGCTTTGTGCTGAACTCTCCAAGTGATGCATTTGCATGCTCATTGTTGATCCTTTTTAGCACAATACCATGTAATGCCAATTTTAAGTGTAATTCTTTCTGATCTCGCAGCAACTGTGTGCAGTATTGTTTTTCATTCCTAAATCAGGAATTTATTCAAGCATATTTTGGGTTTCTTGATCACAGCTAAGATCCTTACCTTGCAAATAACTAACACAAGTATTCCACCCAGGTGACAGTGAGGAAACGTGCTAGCAGAAGAGACAGCAGCTTCTCCCAGCACATTTACACGTTTCTGACACTCAGTTAACCAGCCACCAGCAAGGAGTCTGGTGCTGCCTTGAGGCAGGAAGTCTTACTGGAATTAATGAGTAAGTGATGGGAGGCAGGAAAACTGCATGCCCCAGAGTTACAAGATAAGGACAATTAAAGAAGTTCTACAAGAACAGGAAGGCTAGCAGGATTAAGCTGCATGCTGAGAGGGAGCCCGGCTCTCCATCCTTACAAGGAGCCTCAAGCTGCCTTGACGATTCTTGGAGTCACAAGCATTAGGTTAAGATCATACAGTTATTACCACATTCGATCACCTACCTTATTCCTTTGTCAGATGCTGCCCCTGGTGACATGGAAAAATGATGCAGTTCAGCATTTCAACTCGTGCAGTTAAATCTGATAGATTAAAACTGGTTTCTACCATCATGTATAAAGACAAAAAACATGGTGGTACTGTCATTCTGCACTGCTGACTTCCTCAGGATGCTGATGTGAGAAAATCAGAGTAGCTTCTGACATGCAGGTAAGTTTCAAGTAATAAGAAACAGTTTGAGATTCATCAACCCAGTATTGCCAGATTGCCGTATTTTACTTTTTGTCAGTGAACTTCTGAAGAGCGAGAGATATTCAGTCACAGATGTCAGATCTGCGCAGGGTAACAGAAGTATGCTTTGAGGATACCTGCTTACCTGCCTGGCCCAAACTCGAGGTTTCCCAAAACCAAAGCACATAGCTCACAACATGTATTAAAGTCAACTTAATATAGCTGTCAATGTCCCTAATGAATTGGCACAAATCTCTTGTGGTGGGCAATATACCACGTTTTACTAACACTTCCTAATTATGAGTAGGGTGATATGCCCCCTCTCCTCCTCTCTTCTCTGCATACCATTATTTTCCTATCCCAGTAATGAATGCCATTGGTATGAAGGTTTCTGGGCACAATTTGAGTGGACAGCACTAGAGGAAATGTCACAACAATGATGGCTTCTGAGCAGACCACAGAAAGCCTCTTATTAAAAAAACTTGTGCAGGACTAGTCTGCCTGTGGATTTTGTGGAAGAAAAAGAGAAACACACACACAACCCCTTGGCCTTTTGTTTGAAAGAGTTAAGAGCTTCTAAAAGTAAATAAATAGATTTTCTGAATTGTTTGCAAATAGAAAAAACAAAACAAACAAAAACTAAAATTGAACACAGATATGAGGCTAGTTTGGTAGCATCAAAACTAAGATTTTATTCCAGCTGTACTTGGGGAAGCTTGAGAATGAGAAATTGACATTACACAATGAACACAGTTTTGCCAAGTGCCGTTCTCAAGTTAGCAAGAACAGGTTTGCTTCTGCACCCCTCCTGGTAGTGGTGGTGGAACCAGGGGGAACACAGGAGGAGCAAGCCTAATTCTCAGCAGGTCCTTAGAAAGACTAGTATTGACAGAAGGTTCTCTTAGGCAGTGTTACATTTTGGAACCAAAAAGAGATGGCAGCCGTGCATGTCTTTTCCCCAGGCTCTCAGAGTACTGCGTTATCATCAAGCTGTATATCAAAACACAGGCTGCCAAACATATTTAAAGCACTCAGTTTAGTTCTCTCAGAATTTTCTGTCTCAACCTGACAAGCTAAATCCTAACCTATTCCTGCTTTATCCTGTGATTTTATTACAGCCTTGTAGAGATAATACCTTACCTCAGAGACACAGTTGACATAATTGAGTATGAAATGCAAGATGAAGCAGAGGAATTCAAAGAAAAGAAGGACTAGCTACAGCCTCTTTTGTTAACCATCTCTCCCTTCTCTCAGAGAGGCAAATGAGAATTGAAAGGGCACAGGTGAAACCTGCTCTGTAAAGGAATCATTGCATAGGAGGAGACAGAAGAAACATGCACCAGAAGAAACAGCTGAGGAGTTAAGCAAGCAGTGTATATGCAGTACATCAGTAAATCAACTGCAAAGCAACAGCTGCATGCTACAACTCAATCTGGCTCTGAGCCTTCTGTATCAGAACAAAAAACACTGCAGAGATTACACAGTGTTGGCACCAGTCAAGAAGCAGGAAACAAAATGAGGCTGTGACAGTTAGCTGTCCTTGTTCACCAAGCCACCACAAGTAATCCTAGCATCTGTGAGAAAATGAAATCTATTTTGTTTTAGACAGAGAGCACTTTCCCTTTCTTGCACTGTTGGCACAATAAATGTAGCAAAACTCACTATGTACTTACACTTCTTTATTTATTATGCACTGTGGCAACAAAGTACAAGAAGAAATCAAATGTTTATTTGTATAAACACTATCAGTACAATGCATAGAAGTTGCTCAAATTCCATTAACTTTCTCCAGGTAAGAGATACGGAGTTTGCAAAGACAAGTACTAACCTTTCAGAAAGAAAGAGCAGTGACTCATGATTGAAAGTTGGTAAGGGCAGAACTACTGTCTTAACCGAAAAGGTGTTCAGATTACGTTCCAGTCTGTGCAACTATTCAACTTAGACTTTGCACAAGCACATGCAAGAAGGCTCAAGACAAACCAGCCTTGACTGCTGGCGTTATGAACAGTAGCCAAGTAGATTGTAGCAGCTGTACATTCAGGAAGTTGATGTACTAAAAGAGATTGTCAATGCTGAGGCATAATTAGCATGATAAAGCTTACAAGGGAACCAAGTCACAAATTAAACAGTATTTAGATGACCCAAATACTCCTTCCAGAGTGCTGACCTGCCTTCACTTATAAATGACAGATTTTTTCCACATTATGAAAAATATATGGGCTGACAGACAGTCATAGGTACATCAAAGATCCAGGTGAAAAGTATGTTATTCATAGTTTTCCTCCACAGGGTATGAATCTGCACATGATAGCATGTAATTCAGCATAAAGGTTTGTCATGGGTTCAGCAGTAGCAGTCATTTTTATTCCTTCTTGGTAGCTGGTGCAGTGCTGTGTAAGCTGGTAGCTGCTGCAGGAATTAGGCTGTGTAAATCTGTAGCCATCAAGCAGTTTTGACAGTATGAGTCAAAGTAACAAGACATCAAAACCAAAGAAAGGAATCTTCTTGTTTTGTTTAAAACCACTTTTATTAAATCATTGCTTCATCAAGGAAATATTAACATGTTACATACAGAAATATTAAAAAATAACCATCCAATGGCTACTATAGCTTTCGTTCAATGACTGGGACTTGGGCCATTTTCACTTACTTTCATCCACCATCCACAGCAATCAAAAAACCAGCTTTTTTGGTAATCCTGAAAAATATAAATCACACTGTTGCCAAAGTAAAGGAGTACAGCCCCCTCCTCAAGATTTTACTATTCATTTGATACCGTTCCTGAGATGGATCTTCTCTGAGCTGCTTAATACTGTTTGCGACAGCAGTAGTACATGACTACTTTTCCCCGTGAATCTATGACATGATGCTAGAATCCAAGCTCACTTGAATCAGTATGCATACTCCAAATGAGTCCCATATTCTGTAACTGTGTTAACTGCATTTGAGATACATGTAAGTACTTCTTTGTTGGTTTAAAGAGCTAGCCAATTAGTTGTACTTTTAAACCTAAAGAAGGCAAGCTATTCTAAGGCTTAACCCTGCCCCACCACACATACACTCACTGATTTTTTTTTAGGTGCTATCATTACCCAGCAATAAGCTGTCAGCAGGAAGGAATAACCCTTTTAATGTCTGCCTCACTGTTTTAACCACATATTTGTTTAGTATCACCTGTAAGAATGATGAGGGCAGTACTTTTTTGATTCTATTCCAGATCTTGTCATGTTACTTCTTCATATGCTACTTATTTGTAATGTAGGTAGAATAAACCATAGCTGCCTTCTGGAGTGGATATCAAGCTTATTATGAAACAACCCAACAGTTTTTACCTGCCCTATAGGCAGAGGTCTCCTCTAAAATACACTAACACTGAATCATACCCATGAACTTTAAACGAATGCTCAAACAACAAATTCTTAACTTTAGATACTATGTTGTGGGATTTTTTCCCCACAAACTGATACAGAATGGTTCTGAAATTAGACAGGTTCCTTATACCGCATTAACTAAGGAAAAAGTTTAGTGCTGTATCTTTTATATCTGTTTTGTGAACCTACAACTCTGTAGAAATGCAGATTAATAGGATTAGAAATTCTTGTCCCTGGGAAGCAGTGCTGCTTTTGATTACATGTTTGCCAGAGTGGAGAAGATGGACAATGATGTAATTGTAGCATCAGTGTCTCCACCTACCTCACTGATAAGAAATAAGTGGTAGCAATACCTAAAAATGCTGCATGCTTAATACTTTTTACAGGCAGTCATCCATCTAATGATAGTTTCGTCCTGACAATAAACACACTTTCTTGAGAAGTACAGCTGCTGCACATTTCAATTGAGTGAACACACCCCACAAGCTACAGAGGCTTGTTCTTGTGGAAAAGCAGCTTACACTGATGGCATATAAACTTCCCTCCTGGCAGCCAGTCCCTGGTACCATTTTGCAAGAGGGTGCCCATCAGTAATCAGTTCATTGTGCCAAGTTCAAGTGCTGCCTCAACAGGGCTAAGGGAAAGAGAGTGTACTGGGCAGGATGCAAGCACAGGCCAGACTAAGAATTTTAGGGAAAACAATTTATTTCTTTGAAATTACCTTTGCACATTTCCACTCTTAATATGAATAAAAATGCGGTGTACTTGAATTTTATTTAAACAAAGACTGTAGGATATTCTTCCAAAGCAATATTCAGATTTTAACTCTAAAAGATAACACCATGTAAGGATCATATGAAATCCAGGGTAGATTTGCTAGGTCTAACACTAGCTCTCTCCTTTAACATTTGTTGGCCAGTAGATGATCTACCTTTGAGATCCTCTGATTCTGTCAGCTCAGCTAAGGCAGTTACAGAATATAATGGAAAATTCACAACACAAACCCCATTACATTTCCATTGCCATTATATTGCTTTTTATACCGATACTTAAACGTCTCAAAAAGTCATGCTGACTTCCCTAAATGCCTTTGTTGCAGCCAATCTCAAACCTCCTAGCATTTAACACACAAGTTTGATTTCCTCTTGCTAAGCGTAAGACTTTTGGGAAGACATTAAAGCAGTGTTCTAGCTTGATACAGCTCTAGAAACTGCCCACTGTCAAATGCAAGACTTCAAATGGTGAAGTCACAGAATTCAAGGAAGCATTTCTTTCTCATTCCTGTCCTTTAGGCAACAAGCCTAAAGGTTTGTACTCCAAAACACTGATCACAGACCTTCACATGGTCCTTGCAAAAGGACCTAAAAAGCTTAATTTAATTACCTATGCTATGGTAACTTAACGAATTCCAACATGTTGGTTGAACCATGGTACTAGGGTCAGCCAGAGTCAACTGGTTAAATTTCAATTTGAGATTAGAATCTTAAGATAGTGAAGTAATGCATTTTGCTCTTTAATTCGACAGAGACTGAGAAACAAGCACCTGAAAGGTAAGTTAGACTCTAATAATGTAGCTGTCTCTCTGAATTTGAGAGGACATGTGCTTCCATGGAAGTATCTGCATTCTAAAAATGTGTCACTCTGGTATTAAAACAATCTCATACTGGCAATAGCAAGAAGCTCATGCTAACCTGACATCTGCTATCTATCAAACTCCCAGTTTAAGAACTAGTATTTGCCATTCTACTAGGAATTCAAGGTAATTTCGTGGCAAATACAGGTCTTAAGTGCTCAGAGCTTTTCTTGCCATGAATATATGAAGCACATCCTACTGTTAGGGGAAGACTGGAGGCTCCATATAGATGCTAGGGAACAGGCTTGCCTTTTGAAAGAATCACTGAAATGTACCTACTTTCCTAAACCAGAGCAGTCTTAACAGTTCATTTGCTTCTTCACTTTTAAGAAAGTGCAGAAATGTCTTCTGAATCCAATTTACATTCCGCCATTTGTTAGAATAACATGCTTTGTTTCTTTGTCTCACACCCTCCTTTTTTTGTTTTGTTTTTTTGTTTTAAGTGATGTAAAGTTGTTTCCACCTCAGTAAGATGTCTAAGGAAAAAAAATCCCACAGGGGTGGGAAACCATAATAGCCCGTGTTTTAATGGGCAGTACCAAACCCCATTACAGGAATTAACAGAATTGGGTATTTCTCCTAACAAATAGATTCCTAAGCATCATAAGACATACTTTTTTCCATATTAGCTCTGTTAGAATACAGAACTAAGTCATTCTCACTCTAAAGCATTTATTCTAAACCATAAATCATTAGAGGGCTTCAGCTGGTGTTGGTGCCCATGGGTGTACTGCATTCAGAATTTTTGTTCTGAAACACCACAGGTATCACATTTTCTCTGAGCATGTAGCAAGGTTACCTTGATCTACTCCATCTGTTCTTTTCCTTTTTAAACTTGGAAGTGCATTTTCTTGCTCCTTCACAACTTGTCCAGGACAGTTGGGTCTTGGTAACTGATTTCCTGGTGTTGGTCCTGGTCGGTTAGAGAAATACTTTTGTTTCAATGCCTTAATGATAATGGAAGAAAACCAACAAAGTAGTTTAAGTATCAGAGCACCATTTATAAAGAGGTTACAATGAAGTAAAGCACTTGCAATTAGGATTTCAAAACTCCTTGGATACTTTTATAGTAGAAGGTCACCTTGGGACAAACCAAGATTTTGTAATCTCAATGACTGCCCTTCACACTTTGACTTGTAAGCCAAAACATAATTACTTTTGACTAGTACTCAGAAATCCTAACAAAACTCTAGACAACACTGCAGGTGGTTTTCTACAAACAGCTAATTTCTAGCTCTGAAGAGCTCACATTCTGAATAGACAGATGAGACAAGAGGATAAAGAAGTAGTAATAAAGAAAGATTAGAATATATCCAAAGTCTTGATCTGACCCAGGATCTGGACATCAGCTATTCTGATAGCTTTTAAGATAGGTCTTTCCCAAAACTTTAACTGTGCTATTTCTCATTGTAATTTCTGAGAAAAAACTTCATTTGAATTACATTGTAAGATAAACACAAGTGAGCAGGGTTAATTTTATGTACTGGAATTACAAACCCTATTTTAAAATTTCAAAATTCCAGAGCTTCCATAAATGGTGGTTAAGGAAAAGAGGCTGAACTCTCTCTTAGTTCATCATTACTTTTGCTAATGTCCACTACATGGCATTCAATGGCAGCTATAAATTAAGCTAATACAGTAAGTGCAGGTTGTTTCCTGCCTTAAACTGTGGTGCTGTCAATAAAAATGCTAGACTAGAAAAATAATGTATATTTAATATTCAAGTTACTATCCTGCTATATGATCTATAAAATTACTTCATATGTACGAACTAGTACAGAGATGTCCCAGGCATAGCAGAACTAACCAGCTGGAAATTTATACTGAAAGTTCCTGAAGATGGTGACCAAAAAAACCTGAATGTGCTAAGAAAAAGTCTTCTAATAAAAAGATACATGCACTAATGTCCTGGATTTGGATCTGCCTTGCTTAACAAGCAACAAGGGAATCCTGCCATTCAGGCACCAACTCTTTCTCGCATGCTTCCCTAACAGTACAAGGTGATGGAATATAGTTTTGGAACTGCTGTATCTCCCTCATAGCAGAATACAATATTCTGCACAAGAACATTCTGCAAGGTTTTAATTCAAAATCCTTCATTTAGTCCCATCAAGGAGTACTGAAATCAAGATCAGCTTCACCCAAGTGTATTGGAAAGGATATTCAGATCATAGCTCTGGCTTAAAACACCACAGAATTTAATGTTAAAAAAGAATCCAAAAAAAGTTTAAATGAAATTGAAAAGGAGACTGGATGAAGTAAAGATTAAAACCTTTCAAACCCAGGGAACAAGACATGCTATGTTAACCTAAAGTTTTCAAGCTTTAGGTGGCTGAATTTTGAATGTCAGATACTAAAACTGTCTGAATGCATACAAATTTTAGTTGTCTACCTTTGCTATATATTGGAACATGCTATGTATTGGAACATGCTATGTATTGGAACATGCTATGTATTGGAACAGGGATGGTCAGCCAGCATTATTCAGGCCTCTCAGAGTTCTTTCTACCAAAATATGTTTCTAGTATTTCATAGACAAAACTATATGACATTACATTTCAAACCTGGCTTACTAGCTTCAAAGTACATTTATATCCAGTATTAATGGTAGGTTAACAAACATTAGGATATAATGCAAATGTACTATACCTGAGTAGCTGTAAGCCTTGTGCAAGGATTGAATGTGAATAAGCCTTGCAAAAGATTAAGCAAATCATCACCAGCTGCACTGAAGATATGGTGAAGGGGCATTCCAGGAAAAGACTTAAATGTGACATAATCTGGAAGACTTGTCATCCCCTAGAAAGGTGTATGAAATAGAACATATGTTTTTGAAGTTAGCACAGAGAACTGCTGTCTTTCATCAGAAACAAACTCTTTCAAAACACATTGCTAATTCTTTGTCAATTAAATAAAACTAATTTAAGAACCGTAGGTCCTGAAGACTTTTTTTTTTTTTTAAAAAAAGTAACTGTTACAACTGTTTCAAACATTCCCTTTCTAAGTGCTTTCCCTTTCCTGCTTTAGGAGTGACCAGTCCAAAAGGAAAACCGCAGACATATGATGTAAAACTTTTTGTGTGTGTGTGAACTGACATGGTAGAAGAGGCAAGATTCACAAAAGAGCAGTCTGCATTTTCTTCAAGTTAATAAAACACTGTCCTCCTCCTCCAAGTTAGCTGATCATCAAAAGCATTTTGAAAGGCACAACAGAAACTTTTTGTCTTTTTATCTGCGAAGTGGAGAGAGAGAAAGAAAATAGCCAAGCAGGTAGCAGCAGATGAACTGCATGCTTTATTCTCCTGTAGGTATGAAATCAATCCCATCATATTCGAATTATATCATAAAAATTATCAGGTAGCAGACAATTATCTAAACATAATATTTTAATATTTTAAATATTTTAAATCTCCAGTCACCACACTTCATTAAGCTTACCCAAGCAAAATACAATATTAACACTGAAGTGGAAAATGTGCTCAATTACAATCCTGACAATAAAGCTTTCAATTCTTGAAAGGCATGGGTTTGCAAATTAATTTGGGAATGCATCATCTCTGTCATGCTAGTATCTCCTACTCTCTCCCCACCTATATCTTAATTCTTCAAAGCAAGCAGAACTGTCACTGCAAAAATCTTCATGCCTTTCATTTAGAATCTCAATGCAGTAACAGAATTGTGTTGGGCTACAAATGCCTTACGCAGTATTCCTCCATAGCTCCATCTGGTGATTGCTTACTATAGCATTCGAGCACCATTTACGCAAAGGAAAAGTGGCATAGAGAAGGAGCAGAGGTGGGATAGGATGACTTGTTAAAGTCCAGAGGGTGCTTCCACAACTCAATTACAAAAAAGGATGGTCTGCTCAGGGAGTTCTGGAGCCCCTGTGCCCATCAGCTGGTCCAAGCTGCACATCTGAAGAAGCCATGCCCTGCTTCCTGTCAGTCTGCCTAATAACCATGGTTAGGTTAGGTCATTGTGTGCCCTGACACTATGTTTGACCTGGCATTACTAAATTTATTGCCATCTCAGAGATAGCTGTACTACTAATTTGTGTTAGTTTCAGTACCATTACTCTGAGATAAACTCTTTTCCCTAAGGCTGTTGGTCTGGTGTTTCTTACTATACCCCAAATCTCTAACTTATCTAGGCCAAACTAAGACCCTAAAAATTGTTCCTACTTCTGAAAGCAATTAAAGGCTTTCAGGTTAAAGCAGACTAATTAATCTAGCATCTCAAAAACATAAAGCAGCAACAATAATTTCATACCAATATCCACGGGAAACTGGATAAATATAGAAAGGTAACCAAGACGTTCCATTACTGTTGCTTAACGCTAACAACACTGCTATACTGACCAAAGATCTGCCAAGAGAGACAATAAATCTCAGCTGCTTATACTACTTTGTGAGATCAGGCAGCTGCATTCTGAAAATCTACTTGAGTATTCTGGTACACTCCTTAATTTTGAAAGCTAAACCAGAGAGTTATCAAGTGAAACTAATGTCAGTCTGATAAACAAAAGAACTTACAGGCCACAGGTGTTCTGTTGGAGTGCCTAGTGTTTCAAATATCTTTGTTAGCTGGTCAAGATCAGAGTCTCCAGGTAAAAAGGGAACCTAAAAGAAGGCAACAACATTTGACTGAATTAATTTCTGAATTTCAGTTCTAGAGAAACACTGTGAGCTATGCCTCATAATTGCAGGGAAAACATCTTTGTGTATCAGCTGCCCAAGAAGATACACAGTATTTGAGGGTTTCTAATGATGTCCAAATAGATTCTGAAAGCTTTTTGCAATGCAGTTTTGACAGCACTGACTTGGCAGCAGAAAGTTAACTGTAAATTAAACCACCAGCATATTTATGTAAAGTAACTAAACACAGGAAAGGTTTCACATCGCATTTGCCAGCTTAAAGTTGATTGGTCACAGTGATCTTTTCATAATGTGCTCCCTGAAATAAGGTTTTATATATAATAAAAACATTTAAAGTGAATTGTAGCTAGATTACACAAGCAGCAGTAAGACTGATGGAATGAAGGACAGTAGTGACCCACTATGACAGAAGCTGCCTAATCAGTGTCATAACTCATTTAAACTAAGCAGAAGACAGAAAAGGGGTTACTTGCCCTGTTCAACTTGTACCTTGCATATCAGGTACCCAATGCCAAGAAAAAAGGGACTTTGTAGTCAAAGCAAAATTATGAGCAATTATAGGCAGTAATGAACAGAGATTTCCAATGACTGTGATGCTTATGGAACCTTAGTCTATTCCAAACCTTCACTTTTCTTACTGCTGCCAAGTTTTTGGAAGCTTTTTTCTCCCTCCTTTTCTTCCTTTCCAAAACTGCCTATCTGCCTTTGCCTGCTGCTGCTAGCAGGAGAGGAAGCCCCACACAAAGTTGTAATGCACTGAACAGCAAATTCATAATGCTTACACTTTAAGACTTACCCTAAGAAGCAGTTCAGCTAAAATACAGCCAACAGCCCACATATCGACACCAACACCATACATTCTAGCACCAAACAATAATTCTGGGGATCGGTACCACCTGAAAACACATTTTGGAGAAAACTCACAAAAGGGAATCATTTGTATATTTTGCAGACCTGCTTTTTAGAGCATATCTTAAATAAGTATGCCATAAACATTAATAAATATTTTAATCGGGTCAAGCTTTTGCCTTGTAATAGGGAATGTGAATATCTACAAAAAGAAGATTCTAAGTGTCAAGAGTAACAAAAAGTAACAGCTGTCTTTCCAAAAGCCAGGCTCACAGGGAGATACATATGGTTTCCACATGTTTCAAAAGAGTTATCACACACCAGAACAACTCCATGGATGCATGCTCCAGCTGTTCTTACAGAGACTCTGCTAACAACGCTTTCTTACATGTCCTTGAGAGGCTCTTGCCACTACAGCCACATCACATGAGCTGGATGTCAAACTTTCAAGTTGTTGATTTGGCATGGTACATTTCAAGAGACACTGCAAAACAGTTACACAATCACTATGTAATTAAAAAATAGTGTCTTACCTTGTTACTACCTGGTGTGTATAAACTCTGTTTGGGCTTCCAAAAGATTTTGCCAAGCCAAAATCAGCCAATTTTAAAACCCCATTTTCATCTAACAACAAATTATTTGGTTTAAGATCCTGTCAGTACAGAAAGCAAAGAATTACTTCTGTCAGTGTTGATAAAAAACCAGGCATATAATGAACCTCATGGCAAGCGTGCTATCACAGTATTCTAATATACAGGCTTCTGATTCTATTGTAAGTCTACATTATGAAGAAAAAAACCCTAAAAAACCACCCACCAACCCTGGAAATCGAATATTTAATCATACACAAAAAAAACATAGTGAAACACACTGTCCTGGGTTCAGTGGAAGCAGTAATTTCTCTCCTTCTTAGTAGCTACTGCAGTGCTGTGTTTCTGACCTCCAACCTGGAAACAATACTGATAGCATGGATGTTTTTAGTATGTCTACTCTAACTAAGGACTTCCTGGGTCTCATGCTCTGCCAGGGAAGAAAGTTGGGAGGAAGCAGAGACAGGACACCTGACCCAAACTAACCAAAGGGGTATTCCACACCACAGCATGTCATGCCCAGTATATAAACTGGGGGCAGCTATCCGGAAGGGCTAGATTGCAGCGAGCGGCTGCATGGTTCTGAGTTACCAGCTGGGCTTAAAGCAGTACACACACCCATTTGAATATTATCATATCTAAACTGCAGAATTGTTGGATTCTTTAAAAAACAAGACAAATCACAACAGAGCAATGTCTCCCCAATAGGTTTTAGCTTTGCTGAAGTAACAGCAGTTCTATCTTGACTGCATAGTTGCCAAACGTATAACAGAAAGACCTTACAAGTATTTCAATTAACTGTAGGCATCATGGAAGTGATACAATTTAATGCAGTATTAGTGTCCTGTGGGTTGACCTCTGGCCAGCAAAGGTGCACCCACACAGCCATTTTATAACACTATCCTGATTTCTTCTCGCCTCTGCCCCAGCAGCACAGGGGAGAGAACATGAGCAACAAAAGTGAGAAAACTCTGGGAGCATTATGGCATTTTAACAGGTAATGGAGAGAGGAAAAAAGCAACAAGGCAAGCAAGCAATGCAACAGAAATTACTGACCACCTTCCACAGCAGACAGTACCCAGGCAGTCCATGAACAACAGCCACCATGGAAACCCCAACAACCCATTCTTCCTCTAGCCCAGTCTTTATTGCTGAGTGCAGCATTGCATAGCATGCAGTATCCCTCTGCCCAGCTTGGGTCAGCCATCCCAGCTCTGTGTCCTCCCCAGCTCTTGCCAACCCCCAGCCTCCTTGCTGAAAAGCAAGGAAGCCCTGGCAGCACCCAAGCACTGTTCAGCACTGTTCAGGTATAGACAAACATTAGTGTATTACCAGAACCATTTCAAGCAAAAGCAAAAAAAAAAAAATGCAAACGAACAACACATACTCCACATCTTACAGGCTGTTTTGAAAGTTCAGTCCATCCCAGCCAGACTCAATTCAGTGCTCACCAAAATCACATTTAACTTGAGGCACTTCTATATAAATATCTAAATAACTAAATCAATAGTTCTTACACTTCTGGTACTGCTACTCTCTCTCCAGCTGGCATGCACACCTACAGACTAACAGTGTCCAAACTTCAAAACTATCTTCATTAGAATTCAGACTCAAATTCCATCAAATGTGACTTTTGTTACAGCACCCAGGCTGTCAATTTAGTACATGCTTACCCTGTGCAGAATCCAGTGCTGATGCAAATATTCTAATCCTTGAAGGGTCATCAGCATATATGCCTTGATATGAGACTGTGTCAACACAATACTAGTATCCTTTATAATAACCTGTAAAGTGTTAGATTGATAGTAAGGCTTACCATGCAAGATTAACTTATTTCCATTCTTCCAGATCAAAAGTTTTTCATCCTTTAAGATCAAATTTAAATTAGCAATCATGTATTTTCTACCATTCTCACCTTTTTTTTTTTTTTCCAGGAAAATGTCTATTCTGGAGATCAGAAATTGAAATGGGGTGTCCAGACATCCTACATGAACTTTGCATAATAGGCAAATGAGAAAATTGGGGGGAAACGCAAGTATATTAATTTATCTCAGTTCCAGTTTGATACCCAAGCTTTACAAGACAAAGATGTACACATAAAAGTTCTAAATGTGTTAGTGAAGTTGAAATTATGTTCCCACTTACTCCTTTCTTTATGCAACCTACGTATCTGGTCTTTGTGAATGCTTTGTGAATGGTTTCCTCTTCTATTTCC
The DNA here is from genome assembly GCF_012275295.1 of Melopsittacus undulatus. Lineage (NCBI taxonomy): Eukaryota > Metazoa > Chordata > Aves > Psittaciformes > Psittaculidae > Melopsittacus > Melopsittacus undulatus. The sequence goes on along the minus strand of NC_047557.1, from coordinate 24,051,391 downwards.
AAGAATATAGGAAGTATGATCACTTTACTGTATTTTAACAAATTACTTAAATTTTCTACATTCTCTGCTTTTTTAACATGAAAATTCTATGTAAACATCCTGTTTGAAAGTATTTTCTATATTAGACCCAAACATACTTGTTAATATTACAGTCCAGTTCAGTAATAGCATTTCCTAAGTTTTAAATTGTTGGAGGCTTATAAAAATAGCTAAGACCAAACAAATTTTCATGTATGCAGCACATGCCCAATCACAACAGGCTACAGTCCAAAATGGTGGCCTGAGTGATACCACATTACAGTTAAATGCTCCACATACCATTATGTAGTACAGAAGTATTTTATTGCTCTTTGTTCACTATCACCTTCTTCAGCTCTAAATGTTGCATAGCTACTAAGTCAACAGAATGAATCCTCTAAAAAGCCTACTCACTATCTTCCATTAGCAAAAACATGATCTAACCTTTTCAGTCTTGCATACAAATAGCTTTCAGCTAGCCTGTCAATGTTTTCTTTTAACATTTTAAATGTAACCCCTAGCTCTTAACAGCATGTGTAATAATCCTGCTTAACAACTACACTAATTTCAGTCCAGAGTAGGTATAATGTGTGTGCATATACAGATCTGACATGAACTGCTATCTAGGACAGTTTTCCAAAACAAAAAATCTTGCCTCATACTATCTCATATAAAGACTTCCACAAAACCAAACTGACTTAAGGCCTTGGAGAATGAAGATACTGACTTGCAAGTACTTAGCATCGTTACATTTTTAAGAATGGATCAGGTGCATGTGACTTTAGCACCAGCTCATCACTTGGTGCACTTTAGTATTGCACTTATTTGACCATGTTTGATGATACTGTGCTTAGCACTTGCACTCTGAGAGCCTTATCTATGGATTGAGGTACTAAAAAACTAACATAGTAAACAATCTGTTTCCTGAAGATCACACTGACAAATATTTAAACATAATGGCATTATCAGCTGAGAAATCACAAAAATTGTGAAATTGTTCAAACTGCTTTTAAGACATGATCTTAACCAACTAGCAATGTAAGTCACCTTTCTCATATGGGCAAATCTTCTTGAAAACAGTAAATCTTCTTGAAACAGTATTAAAAAAGAAAAAAAACAAACATTTGAAAATATGGAAATAAAAGTCTTTTAAAATCTTACCTCTAGATCCGTTTCCATAAAATCAAATACCAAACTAATATTGGACTTGTGTCCAAACGCATCTTGAAGCTGTAAAACCAAACACATTATGATGAAGCTACTCTTTTGTACTTCCAGTTTTCTAAATTTATGCACCACTGTAGTCTGCATGTGGATTTTCAGCTTGCTGAACTAGTTTTAATTTCTCAACTTGCAATACAAAAATTCTTACTCAGTTTAGCTTCTTCATTCAGTCTCACATTATTAAAAAAAAAAAACAAAAAAACTTCACCATGTCAGCTACAACAGGCAATCTAACCTTGTCCTCTCCCCAGACTTTGCTGTTCTACAAAACTCCCACCCTTTTGTGAGACCAGACTAAGTTTTCCTATGGATTCAGCTCTGTGTATCTGCTTCCTGTAAGCATGCAGCGCTTAGAAATTTCAAAGTATCTTTAGCTGCAGCTATCTGCAGCTGGAAGTCAATCAAAATTCAACTGAAAAGGTACAGGTTTTCCTCTTCCAGTAGAGGTTTTAGATACCAGCACAAAAACCTAATAAGCCACATGAATCCCACTTTACCACTGCTTACGAAAGCCTGCTTTAGGCTGTCACCAGTTCCATATGGAGCAAACAATCGGCTAAATTCAGCACTGTACTCACCTGTAAGTCTATCAAGAGAGATGCAAAATCAGGTACTTTAAATTTCCACAGTTCTTGACACCATTAATTTTCACACAGCCCCATGCTGAAAAGTAATAGGATTTCAAAGCAAACTACTTTGTCCTTGTTACCAAACAGTTGGATTTTGTTTTTGTTTTTTTTTTTGTTTGTTTTTTTTTTTGCTATAACAATTGGTTTATTGCCCATTTTGGGCTAGAAAAAAATAGCTCAAATAAAATTAAATAACATGTCATGACCCAACTAATTCTAAATTTCAGTCTGAGTCTGTACCAAAAGTATTCGACGACTGATTCTAGAAATAGCATTAATTTTACTTACACCAATAATATTTGGATGACTTAGCTCCTGTAACAATTTTATCTCCCTGAGGGCTGTTCTGTTGATTCCTACATTGAAGAAAAAAAAAAGAAAAGAAAAGAAAAGAAGAAACCCCAAAGATGAGAGACAGAACAAAATTTCAAAATTTGCATTAGCTCCAAGGAAATCTCCCACTCTGTTAATCATGGACTATTAACATAACTTCCAGACCACTCAACAATTTGTTAAACAACAAATATTGCCATAGATGAGATTTCTGCAGAATAAAAGTGAATGTACACTTTCTTCCACAGCAAATAAATTCTACACCACAGTAACCTGATTTAGATTATGAAGCAACATGTCCCCCCTTTGGCAAAGAGGGAAGTTGTAGCAAAAGCCTGGGAGTGGGGGACAGGGAAGAGAAAGTCACAACTCTCTGGCAGCCTGCTCAGCTGTGAGGACTCTGGGATCAGTGCACAGTTTCTCTTAAAAATTCTCCCCTTCAAACAGAATTGGAGAATTCAGTACAAAGATTCTTCACTGGCAAGTTGGTAACCTGATGCAGGACATGTGAAGAATGGCAGCTACACATATACAAGATTCTACTGCACCACACTGGCTGTAAAAGTAGACCAGGATTATTGGGTTTTTACTTGCTATATCCATGCCTAAAGGCATGTGGTTAGTCAGAGCACATGATCAAAGAACACTACTCTATAGACCCAATTTCTCAACAGAAAACAAACCCATAAAGAGACAAGAGTTATAAGATTGTTGTTTTTATCAACTTTTGTCTCACTAAAATCACAAAAATAGAGCAAAGGAAACACCTGAAAACAGAGATAAATACTCCCACAAACCTTAAAATATTTAAGACGGATACATGCATCAATACAAAAAGGTATTCTAACCTCGGTGCTGTAAAGATTATTATTCTATGCCATATATTCCTGTTTGTGTTAGTCTCAAACTGAGAAAGCTAAGTGGTTATATACTCATATTTAGACATCTACCATGCATGCAGATAGCTCTGCCGCTTTTTTCTGTTCCTGCAGTTTGGAAATCAAACCCCTACTAAGCCTTACATAACAGCTGAGCTCATTTTCCTCAGCCAAGTTGAGGTGTAACAAATTAAAAGGTACCAATTTACAACAACAAAGCAAATAAAGTAGCAAGAATTTGGTTTATTACTCACCATCTTTAGCTTCTGACCTATGTCCCAGTTTAATCTGAAAAGAAATGCTTCATATTATAAAAGGTTCAGCCATCTGCCCCAAAAGCAGGGGGCCCATTCTTTAGCATTGCTGTTCTAAGACACAATGAGTTTCAGTACCATGAAGGACTTTACCAGCTAAGGTTGGTTTTGGTTTGTTTTTTTCCCTTTAAAAATAATTGTCTCTACAGCATTAGTTTTTAAAAAAGCTTAAGAATAGACATGATAGTGCTGAAAACAGACATAATGCAAACTGGGTGCACAAAATGCCTCGTAGCCACAAAGCTTTATTATACTACTAACGCGCTTCTCCTTAGGGAAAAATGAGAGCAAAGTAATTGACAGTTGTCTTAGAATGATTGTAGTAAAATCAGCACACTCTGTAAACGGGAGCTGGCTTAAAGTCCTATCTCAGTCATCTACCATCCTGAAATTTTCAAGTCCAGAACCCTATCACTGATATTTCCAGATTATAAAAGTTAAGAAAAAAAGAATGCTTTAACATGCTGCCAGAAGCAGCTATACAGGTAAATTATTATAATGCTATAATGGATTAGGGTATCAAACAAAATCACCTACTATTGATACTGTTTGACTTGCTCAGTAAAGCACTGTAAAAACCAAAGCACTGTAATGTGCACTTTTTCCTCTGTTACAAAGCACTAGAGCTAATCACCTGGTTTTAATACAAAATCTTCTTACAATCTCTTAGAATCATAGAATAGTTAGGGTTGGAAAGGACCTTAAGACCATCTAGCTCCAGACCCTCTGCCATCTTCAGATGGCATGGACTGAAATTGAAACAAGATGTTAATATTTTCCATTGAAACTGCTAAATTGTGTAAATGTCAAACTACTTATTTAGCGTGGTTGTTCGCATATCTAATCTACTGTAAGCAAGGCCTGCGAAATGTAACCACATTGCTAGAATAGGATGTAACCATACTGTAAAATGGACTCTTTGTCCATATGAAACAATGGCAACAAATGTTGAAACTAGTTCAAGGAGCATATATAATCAAAACTGAAGCTCCACATGCTTAAGCTAAAAGGTAACTAAAGGATAAGTGATGAAGATGAAGATGTGCAAAGCAGTCAACACTGTCCCACATGACATCCTTGTCTCTAAATTGGAGAGACATCAATTTGATAGGTGGACCACTCGGTGGATAAAGAACTGGCTGGATGGTCGCACGCAAAGAGTTGTGGTCAACAGTTCAATGTTCGTCTGGAGACCAGTAACGAGTGGTGTCCCTCAGGGATCGGTGTTGGGACCAGTCTTGTTCAACATCTTTGCTGCTGACATGGACAATGGAATTGAGTGTGCCCTCAGCAAGTTTGCTGATGACACCAAGCTGTGTGGTTCTGTTGATACGCTGGAGGGAAGGAATGCCATTCAGAGGGACCTTGACACACTTGTGAGGTGGGCTGATGCCAACCTCATGAAGTTTAACCATGACAAGTGCAAGGTCCTACACCTGGGTCAGAGCAATCCCAGGCACAGCTACAGGTTGGACAAAAAGGAAATTCATGGTAGTCCTGTGGAGAAGGACTTGGGGGTGTTAGTCAATGAGAAAATGAACATGAGCCAGCTTCAGTGTGCGCTTACAGCCCAGAAAGCCAACCGTATCCTGGGCTGCATCAAAAGGAGCGTGACCAGCAGGTCAAAGGAGGTGATCCTGCCCCTCTACTCTGCTCTCGTCAGACCTCACTTGGAGTACTGTGTGCAGCTCTGGTGTCCTCAACATAAAAAAGACATGGTACTGTTGGAACAAGTCCAGAGGAGGGCCACGAGGATTATCAGGGCACTGGAGCACCTCCCATATGAAGACAGGCTGCGAAAGTTGGGGCTGTTCACCCTGGAGGAGAGAAGGCTGCGTGGAGACCTCATAGCAGCCTTCCAGTATCTGAAGGGGGCCTACAGGGATGCTGGAGAGGGACTATTCATTAGGGACTGTAGTGATAGGACAAGGAGTAATGGGTTGAAACTTAAACAGCAGAGGTTTAGACTGGATATAAAGAAGAAATTCTTTACTGTGAGGGTGGTGAGGTACTGGAATGGGTTGCCCAGGGAGGTAGTGAATGCTTCATCCCTGGCAGTGTTCAAGACCAGGTTGGATGAAGCCTTGGGTGATATGGTTTAATGTGAGGTGTCCCTGACCATGGCAGAGGGGTTGGAACTAGATGATCTTAAGGTCCTTTCCAACCCTAACTATTCTATGATTCTATGATTCTAAGAAGGAAAGACCACCCAATGAAGTAAACGACCACCAGGAAGGACTAAAGTTCCAGTAACACGTCAATAGATGGCAGCAGAGACTGTGAAATCACGCACTTAATGCATACATAACCAGTGCTTGGAATGGGGTGGGGACACGCTAATTCTCGAAAAGTTTATGTATACGTATTAAGTAAGAAAATATAAACTATGTACCGACAGCTATTACTCGGGAGCACTTATGGAGGAGAATCCCCAGTGCTACCCCCGTGCCACTAATAAAGAAGGCCTGCTTAACAGTATCTCATGCTGTTGAGTTACTTTGTTTCAAAACACTTTATAACAACACACATTTTCAACATTTGTATTCAAGCAGGTATCTTAAAAGATCATTTTCGTCAAAAAAAAAAAAACCCACCATAAACTTAATCCGGGGTAACATTTCCGCACTGAAGGAAATCAAGGACAGGAGGAGGCACGATTGCATGGGGGTGGAGCAAACTCACACACTATTAGGGACTAACAAAGTCTGAAGTTTGGAAAAGTGTGTGGTTTGTTGTTTTGGGGATTGTTTTGTTGTTGGTTTGGTTCGTTATTGTTGGTTTTATTTTAATTTGTTTTTCGAAAACCAATAAATAACCAGAATTTCAAGTTGCAAACCAGGTTACCTTTCAGAAACACAAGACACAGATGTTGAAGACAGGTTATCTGTATCATTTGAACAAAACACTCTAGGAACAAGAATACATGTTCTCCCATTATCAATCAAAACGGTAAAAAAAAATAAGATAGATCATTAGGCAAACCAAAAGCAACCAGACACTTGATCACTGTTGTGGTGTAAGCCCAGCCTGTAACCCAGAACCGTGCAGCCAGTTGCTCACTCCCTCCTCTTCTTCCCTCTCCTCTCCCGGAGGGATGGGAAGAAAAATAGAATGAATATAAATCCAACTGGCTGAGATACGAAGTCAGGTAACTAAGGTATAACACAAAATCACTACTGCTACCACCAATAATAATAATAATAAGGGAAATAACAAGGGGAGAGAATATAAAATTAAAAGGAGAAAGAAAGAAAACAATGAACACAAGTGATGCACAACACAACTGCTCATCACCCACTGCCCGATACCCATCCCAACCCCAGCAGCAGTCTGAGCCTTCCAGGTGACGCCCCCCAGTTTTATATACTGAGCATGAATGACCTCCTCTGGTATGGAATACCACTTTGGCTAATTTAGGTCAGGTCTCCTGTCTCTGCTTCCTGCCGTTTTTTGTGCCCCTCTTCACTTGCAGAGCATGAGCCTGAAAAGTTCCTATCAGAATAAGCATTAGCAGGCAACAACTAAAACACTGGTGCGTTACCAGCGTTGTTCTCAGACCGAAGTCGAAAATACAGTACTGCATCATCTACTAAGGATAAAAATACCTGTTACAACTGAGCCCAGGACAATCGCATAAGGGGAGAATACTCCGACACGCACCTTTTTAATAGCCACGATTCGGTCGGTGTTCTTGTCTTTCGCTTTATAGACGGTAGCAAACTGAGGGGAGAAAGATGCCAGCGTCACAGCCGGGCAGCCGAGCCGGCAGCCGTGCGGCCTCTTGCTGCAGAGCTGCTGGCGCCTTCCCTCAGGAGGCGGTCACCGAACTCTGCTGCGGCTCGCTGTCAGGAGACAACCCGCCTCTCCAGCAGCTTTGTCTCCCCCCCATCCCCACCGCCGCCCTACACGCCCGGCACCCCTCACAGAGGGGCTGCCCCGTGCGGAAGGCGAGCGGCGGCTAGGCCTGCCCGCAGCCGACGAGGCCCGCTCGGTGCCGCCCGGCCGCACCGCACAGGCCGCTCACCTGCCCTTCTCCCAGGAAGTTCAACTTCTCGTATCGCTTGGCGCGCACACTCACATCCATGACGGCCGTAGCGGCACCACGCAGGCCTTTAACTTTGACCGTTTCCTGCCTGCCAGACCCGCCCGTCCCGGTTACGGCGGCCTCAAGCCCCGCCCACGAAGCGCACAGGCAGCGGCTGCGCACAGCGCTGCCGGAAGTGGGCTCCAGCTGCTGCCGGCCTCGCCTCCCCCACTGGTGCAGTGGTGGCCCGCACAGGATCCAGAAACAAATAAGTAACGAGCGGTGCACTGCACACCCGTAACAGCGACCGCGCACAGACACCATCCTCTGGAGGGGTCAGCAACCCCCGCTGTGCGGGAGCACCCCGGTTTCACTGTGCTCCCAACGCCAGGCTTCATGCTAGGTCACTGCCGAGTGCGGCCGCAATGGCTCAGCCACCCCTCAGAACACTGCAGCGTTCCCTCCCTGCCCCCAGAGTCGTTCCTTATGAGACGTCACACAATCTTTTGACGAAGCAAAATAGAATGTGTTAGTTATATGGTCAAGCATGCAAATGGCTAATTAGGGAACATTTTAATGGAGTGGACATCAAGTATACTCAATGCTAGTTAGCCATCAACAGAAAACCCTCCTCAATCACAGATTAATATCGTGTATTGTGTCCGCCTTCTCACCTGCCATATAAGAGTTTATTAAAGCTATTGGTATGCAATCATTTTTAATCTTAAAGGAAATGTCTTTATTGTGAATATAACACTTCACTCTCCAACAATGGCTCGTGAACTATCTTCCATACTTATTCTGGACCTCCACGCTGTAAAAGAAAAGCAAGAGTTAAATATATTTCACTAAAAGAAAGGGAAATGGAGGTAAAATCTTTTATACTGTTACAGCCTAACACACAGTGTTCTAGTTTTAACTTCTGGTGTACACATCGATTTTTAATCTATATAAGAACACATGCAGAGTGTCAAATACCTGCATCTACTGCTAACAGCTCATTTTTTCGCAGGGGAGGATACAAAAAGATCAGCATATGCAACCTACAATTACAGCTGCATCCACTTTTTCTCTGAAGAAACCTTTGACACGCTTTAGAAAGGTCTGGTGATCACAGCAGTAATAAACATAATTTTAAAAATTATTTTCCAAAGTAAAATTATTCCAAAGTAAAACCAAAGCCAAAGTCAGCCATTACAATCTTTATGAGAAATCAGAAAGGTAGTCCATTCATATTTTCCAAAAAAAAAACCAACTTATGATCTATCTCACTGTTAGAAAATTTATGCTAGAGGTCAAGGAGTGTATTACTATGGGAAGCAACTAATTTCTAATTATCATACTCTACCCACAAACACCGGGGAAAACTGATTTAACCTACTAACACAGTTACACTGAAAGTATCTTTATCATTTAACAAAGCTACAGCAAGCTGCTTCTCACAAACTCAATAATCTCACAATTTTTTCATATTTTGTGCATTCTCCCTTTTTAAGCATCAGTGTTTGCAGCAGAGGACTGTTACAGAGCAGGTTTTCTTGCCTTTCATGTATGATACCTTATTTGCAAGCAGAAAATATCCATATCAAGTTTAATGAAATTCTTCCACTACTAAAAATATAAGAGTTAACTTACTAACAAATAACTCATAAAAAAAAGTTTGAGAATTATTGTGAACTTAAAGCCTTCACTGGCTTAAGTATGGACTCTTGTTCTCCCATTCAGCACATTCAAATTACACACAAAACAGCTGCCACAAAAGAGCTGCAGTGAGGGTGATTAATGCAGTATCACCAGGTATCTGCATGTCTGTTTTATGTCTGTATTCCTCTACTCAGCAATACACAAGCTACTAATTAGTGAAAATCGGGTACCTTCAGTTCTAAGGATTTGCAGGTTGGGTATTGTGCATCAAAGCCACGAAAGCTCAGAGCACATGCATAGAAAGAATTATGAGGTAGTAAAATATCTGAAACTTTGAGAAAGGTGCAGAAGGAACCTAAATGCTATATATGTACAGAAAACACACTTTAATAAATGAAACTTACTTGAATATAGCCAATCTCTTCATCTGTCATAAGTCTCCTTCTGTATTTCTGAGGTAAGGTTCTTACTAATTCATAAGTGTCTGGTGTACCTTGTACTCTACTAACAGACGGTGGTGCTCTGCCTCCTAGAGACTCCTGTGCTTTTGAAGCATGAACAGATGGCACACTTGCTGGTGAGGATTCCTGTACTGAAACCCAGATTGCAAAACCATTTACAGAAATGTAGCAACACTGTAAAATTAATTAATAGGCAGCAAATAAAAATTACCAGTTATTAACAGTTACCTTCACTGTAAAAATACTTAAAATATTTAGACATTCTACTTCTCACAGCATGTTTTTATTTTTGTTATATGTATCAAGAGTATACTGAAAGAATTCTGACAGTAGGAGAAAGCATATTCAAGTGGCAGAAATACTGATTCAGAAACAGAATATATATCAGCTTATATCCTAACAGGCTTCCTCACTGGGAATCTGTACTTAAAAAAAAAATAAAGTGTGTGGGGGCAATTAGGTAGAAAGATAACCAAGATAAATAACTAAGACCCACTGAGATGATGCTTTTTGTTTACTGCAACTGTAAAGTCAAACAGCTGGAATAAAGGTAGAAAGGTGTGAGCTTTATCTTTCTGTAAAAAAGAAAAGTATGTAAGTACATACTTTCATGTGTGTAAAGTACATACTTAAGTATGTATGTAAGTACACCATACCACAACATGCAATGCAGTGTTGTACCCATTTATAACATTATAAAACGTCATCCTATCAAATTTTGTTAATGATGTGCAGAATGACTACCAATTACCAGGTATCAACAATTAGTGTTAATGAATGCAGAGACCAAAGAGTACATAAAGCACTGCACAGGTGAGGGCTAGGAGCTAGGCTTAGGGAATTCACATTAAGGAAGTTGTCTTGATTTTGAGGACAGGAGAAGAGATGATAAAAGGGCAGCACTGTCCAAGTCAGCACCAGAAACCTTAAGTCTATCCCACCGTGGTTGATTGTAACACAGAAATACGCAATTACCCCACCTGGCGGGATGGAGTCTCACAGCAGTATGCTTACTTCATAAACACCCACAGCATTATATGTAAGGTTAAACCAGCTGATAATGTAGAAAGCTTCCATGGGAAGTCCCTCTCAGTACTCCTGAAAAATGAGCCAGACAAATGCAATATCTAAACAGCTGGGAGGGTGGGCCTATATAACTATATGCAGCATCAAGACTAGGTGTCAGAGAATGCAAGGAGTTAGAATACCACAGTGCTGCCTGTCTCAATCCCTCCTGTCTCTAACAAGGCCAGTGAGGACACAAGGGAGGAGACAGTTTTACCCATAGTGGTCTTGAGTCAATGGCAGGATTGGGACATCAAACACCTGCGGCTATGTGACTGAACCACTACCGGTTTAAAATAAAGCTAAAAAAAAAAAAAAAGAGTCACACTTGAGAGGCATATTCAGAAGTTCTCTGTCGGAGGACTGTATCTGAAAGCCCAAAGTTGATCAGGTGGTTGAGGAACAATGGAAGGTCCCAAAAAGCATGGCGGATGAGAGGTTATCAGAAGGAGCATACTTTGAACGGGGGCAAAGTATTTTTGTTTCAAGAAATAACACATCTTTTATAAGAAAAAAACCAAGAAACAGTTTCTCCAAATTTGTTCCACACACCACAAAAATGTCTAGGGATTTGCCAAGGATTTTCCTCTATCCTATGTTTCAGTCTGAAGTACAGCTGGAGTACATGCATTAGCCAATTAAAAACACCAGACAATAAGTCTCAAAAGTACCAGACTTAACATTGCTGTTGCTTTAGCTCAGACACAGTCACTACTACATCTTTCTCTTCTCTGAAGCCATCAAGTTGCAGGAGTAACACAGTAACAATTTGGCTGGCCTTTCAAGCACCCAGGACCTGAAAGTTCAATCTCTATCTGCGAAGCTCTGTTTGGCTATGTAGAAGCAATAGCCTGGTACACTGAAATGCAGTTATTGCTACAGCATTCAAGCAAAATGAGGTAGACTAAAATTTACCGGTGAGATGACAGAACGTGGTTACGGTAGAAAAGTCTAACATACTTCAAAGATATAGCCACAAAAATCTTCTGATGCAGGCATAAACAAGAGGTAAGCAACACGTTTTCAAGCCTCTTGAGACAGCAGTTCATTGGCATGAGAAGTGGTGTATTTGGCTGAACTGTGCACAACATACAGAATTCTGACAAAGCTGTTACATAAAACAGTTCCTGGAGAGTTTTGATGTGCACTGCAGATATTTTGGAATGTTAATGAATAAACTAAAGCTAAGTCACAAATGTGATAATACTGTGGCAAGTATTGTGGTGTGGCACCATTTATACAGAAGTGAGAATATTAAAACAGAGCTCCTTCAGATATCTCCTACTTTAGTTTCAAATGCTTTGCTGACTGAAAAGTATTAAACCAAATTATTGCTCATGTAAGTTTTATGTTTAAATGTAACAGTATTTGGAATCCTGTACATATCAACATAGAAGTAGGTACAAAAAATAATGTCAAAGATTGCAATTCATTTTTTTTCTCAGCATTAATTAGTAACACAAGGAAATACTTTTTAAAATGTACAGCTATAATCATGGTTTTAAATACTGCAGACAGCACACACCCCAACTAGAAAAGATGAGGAAAACGCAACATAATTTCTGCAAATACAAACTGACTTGGGCATAATAATTTCAGGCAAATATTAGTATTTGGAAAAATGTGATTCTTCCTGAATCTGCCTTGACGAAGAAATAAAGTCATGCACGTTATTATGTGTAGTCGCACATATAGTCTGAATTCAGAGTCAAAGAGCTACCTTCAACTAAAACAATCACATTTCTGAAACTGCTTAAAATCAGTTGACTTGCATTGGTGAAACAGAAAAATTGTGTGCCAATCCTTAAATAAAACAGTTAATGAAAAAAAAAAAGTGGTGCAGATGGGATCTACAGTTGAAATACTTACTTTTAGGTCTGGGACCACTCAATCTGTCAGGGAACTTAATTAACGGAGTATGTGGCTTTACTACCTAGAACAAAGCAAGGTATGGGAGAAACGAGGAGAGTAAATATATTTCTAGACACATTACCTCCACAATAGTAAAATGGAACATACAATGTATTAAACAACCACTTCTATCCTGCTGCTTTCTGCACCACCACTGGTACACTTACTAGCTATTTAAATTCTGTATTTACCTCAGGAGAAGTGTCAGTTTTAAAGGTGTTCCTCCACTCTAATATCCAAAGCAGGAACAAGCGTTCCCTTCCTTTTCTCACTGCAGTCTGTATGTGTGTGCAAAAACTGCTACCGCGGCCACACAAATTCTAACTTTTGGCATATGGTCTTACCAGCTGTGCTCTGCCTGTATGTTTGTTCAGCTGGCTGGACGAAACTGACTACCTCTATTAAAAAAAAACCAAAACCTATACAGCTTGTAGCCGAAGCCACACAACTTACTCCTAAAACACGTCTTTTCGAGCACACTCCACGTCTCACTTTCACCTTGAAAAAGGATGGCTTAGAAAGGAGCTGCCGGCTAGCCCCCCCCTCCCGCACACCCCACCAGATGGTGCCAGCTGCTCTACAGCAGCCTTCGGTAACACAACCCAGCACCAACTAGCGGGCCCGGCCTCGCGTGTCTCCCCCCGCGCCAAGGACACCAGCCTCCCTGAGGCTCCTCAGGCGCCGGCCAATCCAGGCCTCGGAAGAACACATGAAACGAGGCCCGCCTCAGAGCGGAAACCAGCTTCCGGCCCCAACCACCCCTTCCCCGGCCCCCGTTAGCGAGCGCTGCTACCTGAACGACCCTGGCTGCTGCCGCCATCTTACTGCCCATGACGACCCTCAATCACCGCGCCCCAACGCCGGCGTCTGGAGAGCAGCTTCGGGCCCCGCCCACAGTCTGAGACTCCGCCCACAGCCGGTGTGTGACCTGGCGGAAGCCTGTGCTGAAGTATAGCGCAAAACTCATTTCACAGCATCGACGAAAACAGCGTGTTATCTTTGTTGGATGAGCACACGTTCCGCCCATCCTCCACAAACTTAAAAATACACAAAGTTAAAAGCAGCAGTATTTAACATTACATGCTATGATGTGCTCAGTTTGTCAAGCATAAAACACAGATGCGGGTTACTTAGTGAAAAAGCCAATTAAGAATAGTGCTTAGCAAGAAGTCAGCCCTTGCTGTTTACCTAGCATTCACATATTTTGCTGTGTGGGATGGCAGGCATGGATTGTATCCAACGCTGGCAACTGGGCTATAACTAAGCAGCACATAGCACAGTCATAAGTGGCTGCTATGAGTAGAAAACAAGGACAGGGAATTGCTTGAAAGAATCCAGCGCAGAGCCACAAAGATGGTTAAGGGAGTGGAACACCTCCCTTATGAGGAGAGGCTGAGGGAGCTGGGTCTCTTTAGCTTGGAAAAGAGGAGACTGAGGGGTGACCTCATCAGTGTTTACAAATATGTAAAGGGTGGGTGTCAGGATGATGGAGCTAGGCTTTTTTCAGTGATATCCAGTGGTAGGACGAGGGTCAATGGGTGTAAACTGGAGCATAGGAGGTTCCACGTTAACATCAGGAAAAACTTCTTTACTGTAAGAGTGACAGAGCACTGGAACAGGTTGCCCAGGGAGGTTGTAGAGTCTCCTACGTTGGAGATATTCAAGGCCCACCTGGACATGTTCCTGTGTGACATACTCTAGGTTACCCTGCTCTTGCAGGGGGGTTGGAGTAGATGATCTTTCGAGGTCCCTTCCAACCCCTGGGATTCTGTGATTGTAAAATTGAGCATACATAAAAATTTAAACATACATTAACACTTTAATAATAATAAAAAAAGGAAAATAAACCCCAAAGATCTGACTTCATCTTCCAGTTTGGACTTTACACAGGGCTTGGGTTAAGGTGAATTTTACATAAAACCTTGAAATGTATAAATTCTTCTTTTTTTAACTTGGGACAGTATAGCTACTGTAAGAGGTAATGAAGGGTTAATGAAATTTTACTTTCACCAAGCATATGTGGCCTGCACAAGGTAAAAGCTTATCAAACATGACCATCCTGTAATACAACACCAGTGACAGAAGCTGAAAGAACTAACACCCACAGGACTGGTCAGAACTGGCAAAAGACCCAGGGTGAAAATTTCACCTTAGAGGAAGATGTCTTACTTCATCCCCAAAGACCCTCGAGACGACCACCAGGAGGCAGAAAGCATGCGCCAAAAGGAGGAAACCAGGGCGGACTTATGGAAATCCTTCTTATGGAAACCTCTTCCCTGTTCTCATGATAACTAGGAATATGTAGTCATCTGATGCAATATGGAATGGATAAAAAGCTTGTGTACGGGTATAATGGTGCGCCTGTGGCTATGGTCATGCACCCAGAGCTGTTTTCTTTGATCCATTGACTTTGTCCCTCGTAAATTTTTTTTAGAAGTGAGCACATTTCTCACACTATGAATGGTCTTTTCAGATAGTTTCATCAGCCATGGTTCCTGTTCAAACATGTGCTGTATACCAGGAACTAAATTTCACTTCCAAGAGTTGTGTGACTACATTCAATCTCTTCAGTGAGCAGACACCTCCAGAAAGCTTAAATTGTTTTCATTATGTGTATTAATTTACCAAATTTAGCAGATTGAGTATGTACACTACATGAAAAAAAAAATAAAGACCACCTCTCCCAACTCAAATATTTTTTTCAAGCTGCAGAACAACTGCCTTTAAAGATGGATCTTCAGCCCAGTTAACTCTGCTTCCAATTATGATGCACTGTAAGACAGAAAGATTGGTTAAAAAAAAAGCCATGAAAAATTATTATTCCAACTAAATTCTCTCAAAATCTGTCTGGTTCTTAATTTTTAATTTGAAAGCCCTTTAAATTCACAACAGTATTTGAAGTTAGGTGGGATGGGGCAAAGGGGTAATTTAGATCCTATTGCCAATGCATAGGTAAAAAATAAGTGGTGCTTTGAACTCCCCAGCGGTGCTTGCATGCTATCCGTATTTTAAACACAGGAATTTAGAGGATTTGGTTTTTAACACATAAAGTTTGCCTCAAACATAAGATATTACATTCTCGCCCTGCCATTCTGGACTGAGAAAGGGAATTATTAAAGTTAACCAATAAAAGATTTGCTCTACTTATGGCTTGGAAGATCTCAGGAATACAAAACCAGGAGATCGAATCCAAACCCCGCTAAAATGTTTAATTTCTTGTTCTCAATTTGAGATGTAACCTTGTTATCAACACAAGCTAGTAGTAGATGGCATGCAACACAGAACCATGCAACTTGCTTTTCTGTCTTTGAAATTCTTATGATTATCCAAATTCACAGCGTGATTACATCCTGTCTTTACCTGAAGCCCCC
Organism: Melopsittacus undulatus; assembly: GCF_012275295.1. Classification (NCBI taxonomy): domain Eukaryota; kingdom Metazoa; phylum Chordata; class Aves; order Psittaciformes; family Psittaculidae; genus Melopsittacus; species Melopsittacus undulatus. Next base: position 24,035,519 of record NC_047557.1, on the reverse strand, counting down.
ACAATATGTCCTCTCTCTTCCCCAGTTTGAATTTTTTTAAATAAACTTTGTGCATGCTTAACTGAGATTTCATAACCTGTTTGCAGATAAACTCAAGAGCACTGCAGTTACAATTTACTATGTAAATTCAATGTGCTTCCCATCTTTGTACCTAGGTCACTAATCTGCGGGGCTAGGCAAAGGAAGCCAGGACAAGTCACACAGTGAGAGGCAGAGTTCCTGACTCCAGCACAGCATACGTGAACTTTAGTGAAGTGCCCCTCTGAGAACAGGACGCTCCAAGAGGCCCCTCCACCCTATACCAAACCATGAGCTTTTCTTCCTCATTTTGTGTGTCTTCACACTCCAGATGACCTGCCAGCCAGCTACATGGATTCAGGCTAGTCTGCAGCATCTGATACCAAAAGGGTAACCAAAAGACACCACAGAAAGCTACTGGAGATGGGCCATAGGTGCAGGCGAAGGCTTTCACAAGACTGAAGTGGGCAACACAGAGAAAGCACATGTGGTCATGAGGGGTGAGTGCAGAGCAGCAGCCTGGCTCAGTAGTATCATGGGATTAAGACCTACTTATTTTTCCTAATCATGAGATAGGATAACTGATTTGGGGGATGTAGGGGTGACTTTTGACTTCCAGTATAAGGAAATACAGCCACTGCTTTAACAGACTTCTTTGAGAAAATGCATTGTTTTTATACCTTTAGGGGAACAAAAGAGTAAGACAGATGGATAGACTGTCTTGAAATTCCATAGATGATTATTCCAAAAAGAACTCTGACAATTTCATGCTTGCAACCTTTAAAGCAATAAAGTTTTCCTTTCATATAGCAGTTTTTCCTGTTACTATTGTTAAAGTCATTAGAAAACGGAATGTTGCCCAAAGTTATGTTTACTGGACACTGTATTATTGTAATTGTAATGCAAAACTGCACTCTGGCTTTTAAAAGCTGAAACACCTTACCTGCAATACATTTTGAATTATTGAAGTTATCTTTCTCTCTTTCTGGTAGGCAGTGTGCATCTCCTCCAGCGTTTTCACCTCCCCAGTTGCTTGTGTCTCCTTTAGTTTTCTCATCATGTCATGGATTTGCTTTAGTTTCTCTCTTCCGACTTTTTTTAGTACTTTTTCCGTTATGAGGAAAATAAAGTGTTAAAGAATAGTAAGGTGATCAGCAGAACTAAAGATCTGCTTTTTATCTCACAAGACATCTAAGGCACTCCCACTGCAATACCCTTAACTTCACACTCCATCCCTTCTCCCAGTATATATCAAGATATTCCTTTCACACAAGGGGCAACATGTCCTGTGGGTACCTGGTATCAAAGTACATCAATTGATTCTCTGGCTGCTAGCAAAACAGACAGTACTTTGTACACTGTATCTTATTTTCATCAAATGCAGACTGTAATTTGAGTATCTGTTCTACATCTCACTTCCAGTTTTCACAATTTCCATAGTCAGAGGTGTTTAAGATCCTTCCCCCTTTTTCAGATTTGACTGAAACCAAATTCCAAAGTTGTACAAGAGGTATGTGTACCATATCAGTGAATATTACTAGTGTTCTATAGGAAGCCAGGCTGAAAAATAAACTGAATAAAGCTATTTAGAGGCAGTTCAAACATTGAAAGAATGCTGACACAGCATTCCTCCCCTTATTTCTGAAGATATCAGGGGTGTTCACTTTTTCTAAAAAGACAGATACTTCCTTGCATTAATTTCATTACTGTCAACATACACACCACTTTGTATGCATTAAACACAGTAACTGTAAAACCGTTGGCAAACCTGGTTATATGACAGTAGGTACACTCAAGAAAGCATATTCCAAAGATTAATCACATCTAAATTTGACCCACTCTAACAAGCCTACTGAATACCAACATATGTACAAAGGTTCTTTGCAAGTAAATCCCCTCCTCTATTCTGCAAACATTTCATAAAGGTGCAATCTGCCAAAAAATGTACTTTAGATGTTGATTTAAATTACTAAATGATGTGTAATTTTCTGGGGAGCTTACACTAACAATAAAACACCACCACATTCTTTGAGAATCTTTTTGTGTCTCCCGTTCTAATGGTCAGTCTCATGCTCCAGTAGACAACACAGCAGCTCATTTTTACAGTACTTTCTACTCTTTTCAGAAGTTTTATAACCATGTTGAGAGTCGGGCAGTTACTTCAGATGCAAATTAATATTGCTACAAGAACCTTGAAACATGAACTGTACATTCAAACATAAAGTCAGTATAGCTAACATGCTTACAAAGTCTTTGCCTTTGAATGTCAGCCACTTTCTGCTCCTTTTCACGTGCTTGCTGGAAAAAAAAAAAGGAAAAAAAAAGAAAAAGTATTTCTTAGACTCCTGGCTCCAAAATATTTTGAAAAATGCTAACTCCAATCACAAAAGCAGTTAAGGGCAGCTCTAGAAACAGACTTGCTTACAAACTCACTTTAAGTAATAATTTCAGTAATTTTAACACCAGTAGGCACTGCACCTTTTGGGCCACACATTTAGCTTCAAAGGACTTGCAAAATCTTAATACTTTCAAACTGTGTTTGTGCCCATCATGTTGACCTGAACAACTGCAATAGAAGCTATGACTGCCACTTACCTGCTGATATGCAGCTATTGCCTCGCTGAGCTTTACTATGTCTTGCACAGCTTCCAGAATCAGTCTAAGGAAGGAACACAGTTGCATACATTAAGAGTATTAATGAGTCAACAGCATAAATGTTTTAATCAAGGTTATTTAGATTAAACAAAATATCCCCAATCCCCTCCCTCCCCCCCAAATTGCATTTTTTTTCTGTTGTTGCTTTTAACAGTAATTATACTAAGTATCGTTGTAGGAACCAAACAGCCTCCTTATTTTCCCTCAGTTTCTCAGTTTCAGTTAAGTCTGTCTAACATTTCAAACCACAGAACTTGAAAGGCATCACAGAAGCCTAGCCACCTGAGAATGGCTAATTGAAACTCCTGACTTCTGGCATGGGGCAAGGACATCATGATGATGCAATGTTTTCAGCTGTATTTCTGACAGAAGTTAAATTTCTTACATTACGCTTCAGATATGTGCACCTGTTAGTATTGGGCAGGAAATCAAAAGCTGGTTCTAAACATGTTCAAAACTTTCTGTCCTTTTTCAAGGACATTAAACTTCTATACAACAAATTAATGAAGGCAGGAAAGCAGTGCCAATGCCCTGTTACAAGCCTGTAATATGTGCTCAGCTATTATAAATGCAGGTAACTCATGTATTAAAGGCAAAGAAACCTCTTAACTACAAACAGTTCTCACTAGTGAATAAAAAAATATGATCTTTGTAATCAAAGATTGGTTAGCTCAGATGTAAATCCACCCTGGGTATAAGAGTTCCGACCATGCAGATTCCAGCCAGAACGTGGACAGTATATCATTCAGTCAACTAGAAGAAAGAAGCTTGCTTTTTAAAAAAGATACAATGCAGTAATGTAGAAATGTGTCAGAGAAAACTGTGCAAAGACCATTCCTTTCCAGACATCCTTTTCCCAAGAACACCTTACTGTGAGTCATTATCATTTTGCTTCATTTTGTCTCTCAGGGCAGCTGTAATCTGTATCCTGCATAGCATGGGGAAAAAAACAAAACTGATGAGAACTGACACGAAACTGGGAGAAACAGATTGAGACAAATAACAAAATATATACCCTAGGTTCCATTTATAGCTACTTTAATATTGGAATTATACATATAAAATTCTCAGAACCATTTAAATATCATGCTTCTTAAATAAAGGGGCTTAATCCTCAGGACAAAAAAAGGTGAATCAATGATTATTTGTGAGTGGCAACTCCCTTCTCTCTTGCAAACACACCAAGAAAACATTAATCCCAGAATCTGCGGAAGGTAAGCTAGGCAAAGGTGAAAATTCAAATGAACTGTCATGCCGCACAGGAGATATCCAACACTTATCCTACCAACTACCTTTTCTTAAGCGTTTATAAAATGCAGCCAAGAAACACGTTTACCGATTCATACAGTCGAGACTTTCAGTTTTGCAGAAATCTTTTGAGTTTATGCACTTCAACTTGATTCCTCCTTCCTCCCCTCTCCCCCCAGTATCTCCAATTGCATTCCTACTGGTTCAATGTAATTAGATCACTTATGTTTGTACCACACCCTATATCACTTTGAAATCTTGTTTTAATCCAAATTATGTATATGTGCATGTGTGTATGCACAAACAGAACACCTCCAAATAAACAGGAAGAAAATTCTACCTTTGCAAGGCTAATGTCTTGGTCCAGAAAGAGACTATTTCATTCTCAATGCCTTTTTTATAATCTTCTATGGCACTGAAGAAAAAAAAACAAAACAAACAATGCAAAACTAAATACACACAAAACCACCCCCCAACCCCTGCCAAGAAAACAGAATCTTAAACACTGTGAAGATATCAAAAAAATTTAAAAGCAGTGTCACAACTTTAACTTGCTCTCTAAGTGTTCAAAGATTTTTTCCTGTAAACCACAAATTATTAAGGCTAGGAGTATTTTAGCATGCGCAATTTATATTGGTGAACTCTAGCTGTCTGCAAAGACCTCTGCAAATTTAGAAGCCACATCAGATACAAAACTACATCAGCTGACTGAGCAAAATATTTCTTCCCCATACGTTATTTTCACCAGACTTCTGCAAAGTAATGATGGTTCATCTAGAGATTTACTACAGCAGTAGCTAGAGAGAACCTCCAACCTCTGTTCTTAGCCCTTCTCTTCATTTAAAATACATCATCAGTTTTAAGTTATCCAATGACATACATCTGCACAGGCCTTTCCTTGCCAGCGTGATGAGAAACAGCTGCTTTATCTGCAAGGAAAGAATGTCATTAACAAAAAAGGCGTAACAGACTTTATATGCAATCTACAAAGCATAAAACAGCCTGATAACCGTATTAACAAAGTATTTCTTAATTGTCCCTCCACACCTTATCATCTCTTCCACTATTAGTGAGCTGTATGGCAAAAATTACTAGGCTTTACTATATTTCCATTTAGCGTTTTTTAGACAAGCCAAAGCTGGGTGGCAGCACTGCTCTATCTGCGCAGCCTAGCTGGTTCAGTGGAAGAAGATAGAGGCAACGTAAACAGGATGGGAACAAGAAAAAACGCCCTAAATTAGTATTGTTGCCAAGGATTTAGGCACACTTAAATAACCATCTTTTGTCCGAGTGTCAGAGGAGCCGAAAGTGGAAATCGAAGGGGAGAAAGAACAGTGGGCAGTAAGCGGACAGCAGCGTTATAAGCATTCAAACATGTCTCTAACAGCTGTCTAGAAACTGAAGTCAGATATTCGGCCAAGAAAAACATTTCATTGTTGTAACGAACACTTTTGATAACTTCAAAACATTTACGTCTATTACAACATTACGTTCAGGAAAGGCAGAGGGGGTTGCTGGAGGGAGCCAGCGCAGGGATAAGCTCACCGGCGTCAGCTACAGCGCTGCACTCCAAGAGCTGCTGTTTCATCTGGTCCCTCACGCTGCAGCAGAAGAACAATGGTCAGGCCCCGCGCAGCAGGCACCAAAGGGGCCCCGCAGCAGCACCCGGCCCCCAGCACTGACCGAAGCAAATAGAACACGTCCACCGCGGCCATGGCCCGCTCCCTGTCCTCCGACGGCTGCTGCTCCTGCCCCCCCTCCGCCATGACGGCCCTGTTTTAACGGCCCGCGCTCTGTTCAAGATGTGCAGGGCAGGAACACCCAGCAGCCCGCGCGCGGCGGCGCGAGGGGCAGGCCCCGCGAGAGAACCTGTTACGCCCCTCCCCCCCCCCGCTCTCCCCGTGGCTGCGTCGGTGAAACCGGAGCCAGACAGCGGAGCCCCACACAAAGGGGCGGGGGACAGGCAAAGACCAAGTAATAGCCTCGGAGCCGTTTTCTCCTTCAGGAAGACTACACACAGTGAATAAGTATACTACAGTAAATAAATACTGCGATAACAGAGCAACGGCGCCACATCAGACATGCGCCTCTGCAACGGCGCGGCAGGGCTCACCCACCCCAACGCTGCTCACAGCCTCCTCCCCAATGTCTCAGCTGTAGGCTCGAGTTAACTATATGACTAAAACACACAGAAGAAAATTAAATGCTTTATTCAACAACCCAAAGTATGAGAAAATAAAAAAACATAATAAACATGGGTTTATAAAAACAATGTTGGTACTGACTTTGCACAGGAGTTAAAGTTTATTTACAGACCAGGCTAGGTTCCAGATGACAGGTGAGTTCAGCTCCTCAATGGTGCTTATCCTGCTGGTTTTAGTGCCAGCATATTTTTCCTTGATTGCCTGCAGAGGTAAGTTTGATTCAGTTTACCCTGTTCATAAATTTACACTATTCCAGCTTTCCCCAGCCTTTGATGGTCAAGCCAAAGCCATCCTGGCACACACAGCCAGTTCATGGCTGGCTCACATTACTTTGACAAGAGCTTCAGCTGAAGTCTGACAGCAGTAGCACAGCTAAGCCAGCCTCAGAGCACCACATATTCCCCACCTGCACCATGAGATTCGTACCTTCTCCTTGGTGCAACCCTTAATCACAAGAACTACATTCTTTGCTATGTGCTGCATAACTGGAAGGAGGTCACTCTCAGTGTAAGATGTGTGGCGTTGTAGAGTTTGTGTCTGAAAGGAAGGGAAATCATTAGACAACCTTACCAGAACAACCCAAGTACACAGTACAATGGTTTATTTATCTTCTCTTGGGCAGCTGTGGTTTCCTGCCTGCCAGAGAATGGTTAACAATTACTGCCCCTTTTTTAATAAACCACTGAGAGACAAGCAAATGCCAAAATACCACAAGGAAGCAGAAGGTGGGTACTTGGCCTTTTAAGCTGGTGCAGAAGCACAGCAGGTCCCAAACTAGGTGGCCTTACAAGCATAACTTACCCACTCACATCCCTTGAGAAGTTCCAGAGACAAACATAAAGCAGCCGCTGCAGTCTTGGAGGAAGGAAATGAACCATATCATAGTCCACAATGGACAACTCCATCAGGTATTTGGCCAGAACACACTGTCTTGTGGTTACCTACAGAAAGAGAGTCGAGTATTGGCTACTTCTGAGGCAAGAGCATCCTGTCAAACCTTTGTTTAATCAAGTAGAAAGAAATACTTCCTTAGCAAGCACTTTGAGAGCTAGAGGGTTGAGACTCAAGTGGCTTAATAGCAGAGCAGTTCTGAGCTGTATTAGGCTGCTTAGTCTGAGACCACTCCTTTCAACAGCAGTTACCTGCAGTACCAGGCAGATTTTTTTAACTGATTTTGGGTGGGTTAGGCTCATGTGACTGAAAGCAAGCAAGACCTGTTTCTACATGGGAGACAGGCCTTAACCAGGCTTAGCTGCTAAACTTTAGTAGTACTCAAAGTCTGAGCCTTTTAAACAACCTGCCACAGTTGAGAATGGCATTTTCCAGATGCTGCTTATATCAGCATGTGTTCTCAGCTCTACCTTTGCAATCTCTAAAGCCATATCTAGGAATTGTGAAGTTAGGGGATGACTCAGATGAAAGTTCAAGGCTTGCAGGATCTGAAACTCCATCTGGATGATTTGGCTGGTTGTATAAGTGTTATCAGTTATATAGACAAGGTCTGCAGCACGCAAGGGATACGGCTCTTCATATTTGCTGGCAATGAACACAGCTGTGACTCCAACCAGCTGCAGCATCTTCTTATAAACAGCATTGTCCTGTAGAAAGAAGCAGTAGAGGTTTGTATGAATCATAGGCCTGAGCTCATAACACAGCTTTTCAATGTAGCCTCTGTAAGATTTGTTCAATGGCAGGATGTTCATGCATGTACAGAGTAACTGTACATCACCTCTTGCAGTCATCTGCAGGGGTGTTGGAAGACTTTGAGATCAAATCGGGTAGAAGAGTAAGCAGTTTTGATACATCAAATCCCTCTTCACAGCTGAGGGGGTTAGGTGGTGCATACAATTAAACATTAAAGGCCCTTTGTTGGTCAGCTGTATTGTTAAGGGTTGCATATCTATGATGGTATTACAGATCAGTGCTATCTGTGCTTTTGCTTAGGGAAGAAGGAGTTTCCTGACACATGGCAGAGACACTCACCTGCAGGAAGCAATCTATGATGGCAACTGACTTGTACAAGGTATCCTGCAGGAGTCTGAACTTTATCTGTACTTGCACAAGCCAGTCTATTAGTACATCACGCATATTCCCACTGATTTTTTGCCCAGCCAGGTATTTGGGTCTGACAGTTTGATTTTCCTGTGTGGAAGGAATAGGGTTAATAAATATCACTTAGCTACAGCATTGCAGTGTCTAGCCTCTGTGGCATCTTATGGCTTATCAGAGCTCTGTATAGGCACAACCTACAGGTATGGGCCACACGGCACAAGGTTTCCTTGTTTACTAGAGATGGGCTAGAAAGAACATGATATTAGTACTACTAGATGATTCATCTAACAACCAGTATCTGATTATGTAATCAGCTCAGTTTAATCTTACATTTTAAGTTAGGGGATCCCTTGCTAGTGCCTCAGGAAAATTCATGGGTGAAAATGAATACCAGATCTAAACCACACCTACGACAGGTTCGGTGTGTCAGGAGATGCCCCCTGAGCTCTGATCTACTAACCTCAAGCTCTCTCAGATACTGGTAGATGTCCTTTGCATAGTCGTGGGAGTACTCTGGGTCATTATTATCTTCAGCAACTATATTTTCGACAGAAAGCAAGTCATGAGAACAAGCCTGACACATCACATCATCTGGTGGTGCACACGCAGGTATTTCTGTAGGAATTTGGGAATGAGACTCCAGCTGCAAGGAAATTCGGGATCAGCCCTGGCAGGTCTTCCCTCTTCAGCCCAGTGCGGGTCAAGTGAAAGAAGGCTCCTGTGGGGTGAGCTGCACTCAGCAAGGCACTGAGCTGTTCAGCACAGCCCCACCGCATACCCAGGCTGGGCAAAGGGCGCACGGCCCCTGACCGTACTTGTTGCACCTGGGGTTCTGACTTCGGCTCCGGGGCTGTTGGCGGCATCCCCTTCGTGGGAGCGGCTGTCTCCTTCCTCCCGGCAACTTCGTTCGTCTTGGCCCTAGAGTTCACGGGTCTGCCGCCCGGCTCCCGCCCGCCGCCTCCACCCATCGCCCTATTTCTGGTGGCACCCTGTGCCTTTGGCTCGGTGACGAGGTTGCCGATGTCCTCCAGCGCCGTGCGGGAACTCGGCCTCATATTGTGGCCGGCCACATTGGGTCTCCCCAGGACCGACAGCCTACTGACTTTGCCTGGCTGCTGGGTATGCTGCGGGAAGACAGGCGGCCGAGAGGTCAGCGGCACCGGGCCGCGCCTCACCAGCGGGAACGGGGGAGGAGGAATTGCACGGGTGCATCCTTGAAGCCGGAGAGTCGGGGGAGAGGGATCGGGAGAATGCTGCACGCGCCGCGCTGTCCGCCTTCCCCCACCCCGAAACCGGTGTGTCCGGAGAGGAGCCGCTGGAGGCTTACAGGGGTACACGAGCTCACACCCGCGAAACAGGAGGGCTACAGAAGCGACCCCGGAGAGCAGTACGATTGCTCCTGAGAGCTGAAGGGGAGCGCGGGGGCACCGAGGGAGTGCCCAAGGAGAAGTGTGCGTCCCTCACCTCCACCCTCCCCGTTCACAAGGAACTAGGGCTCGCGGAATAGCTCAGGAGGGCTGCCCCGCACCTGCCCGCGAGCCCACAGAGCTTCGGGGCGCAGGGAAGGGAAGGTGGCTGCAAGACACGGAGGACCGCCACCCTCGCACGAGAGAGAGCAGGCAACCAACCCCCAAACCCTGTACCGCCGAGTCCGTCCTGTCCTTACCCGAGAAACCATCTGCGACATAGTGGGGCAGGGGCGCGAAGCGGAAGGCAGAGCGCGGACTGGGAGCGAAAAGCGGAGCGAAGGACGGAGATTGGAGCGCGGAGAGCAGAGTCAAGCTTGGCCACAGCTCAGCCCTGAACTGAGGGCCCCCTGCCACCGCTGCCTATTTATGAACCCCTCTGCCGCCGCTCATTGGCCGGCGTTTACCTCCTATTGGCTGACGGCGATCCCGCCTCAGCGCGTTCTTGTGGCGATTGGCGCTGGACACCGGCGTCCAGCGTTCCTACATCAATCTACCCTTAAATTCCACTAACATGAAGTCTGGCCTTTATAACAATATTCAGGTGCTGATCAGTGTATCAGTAATATAAATTAATACCAGAACAAGAAAACAGTATGACAAAGTAAGGCTGTTATGACACACAGGTGAAAGATGTACTCATTCTCACTAACAACTGAACTGACTTGCTGAATTCCATAGGAAATATTTAAGGGCTTAAGACAAGAAGGGGGCACAGGAAGACTGTAAACAGATGTAAGTGGAACTACCTCTGAAGACACATGTTATTACCCTGTTGACAGGTTTTCACTAAAGACATACTTGTTTTCTTCAAAGTATGAAGACCCCAACACATACTATTTTATCTTAAACACACTCTTTCTCTTTTGAGGCAAGAAGTCTAAATTTACAGCTTGTTTCTGCAACCTGTCAAGCTCCAGACTACTGTCACAGTTCACCATTCCAAACCTGAACTGCTTCCTTTGGTGATACTTGAAGGTATACCTGGCTACAGGAAACCTGCAGCTCTGCTGTGGTATTATAAAAAAATCAAGTCAACAACACAGTAATGTATGTTGAAGAGGTGAAGTTCAGGTGAGTGCTAGGATGGTCACTGATTAATTACTTTAAGCTTTGAACTGTTGCATTTGCAGTTTTTCTCAGAAAAAGTACAAAAAAATTGTTTTAAAGTTTTTTTTTTTTTTATTCTGAGTCTTCTCAGGAAACAGAAAAGTGTCTGCAACTTTCTCGCCTCCCAATTTCTCACTGTTAACCTGTGGGTTTCTTTCCTTAAAAAACATAATTTGATATAAATTTTCAATGGTAACATCTACCTGCTCACTAAAATTAAGTTTAGAAATCAGATGTTTGCCAAAATGTAACATAAAACCTGTGTACTTATATTATCTAACAAAGACTGCAAAACACATGACTTCACATTGTTTTTTACTCCCCATAAAAAACATGCTGTTTTTCACCCAGAGTCTTCAAGCTATGTTTGCATTCTAATACAAGTTATTTCCATTTTCCACTAATATGAAATGATAATCATGATGTTCATACTTAAGACAAAGTATGGAACATATCCCTGCTCATCCACAAGTTGCAAGACTTCTGTTTAATAAACATTAAGTACAGTACTTAAGATCTGCATAATTTTCACATATACAGCAAATATTCAAGTCCATCTAATTTCCTTTATAAAAGCATTTTGATGCAATTTTAATAAAGACAGTATGCTTAAAAATCTCATATATATAGTACATTTGTTCCTGTACATGTATGTGCAAGATCTCCCGGCAGAAATACGAATATGGAATCCTATGGCTTCCCCATTTACACCTCCTTTGGCAAACACAACTTTGTATCACATGATGTAAGTACCATCTTTGAAGTATTTCATGGATTCTAGTTGTTGAGTCATTGCAAGGACATCCTGAAACCCCGTACTGAGTCCAGACATGTGCTGAAAATAAGCTTCCTTCTCCACTTGGACCGTTAGGTTGTTTACACCAGCATCTTTCAGAATCGCTGTAACCTGAACAGAACAGTATGGTTAATATTAGTATTACACTTTATATGCATCTCCCACTAACTTGCAGCACTGTCACTCTGAAAAAATATTAAAAGAAAATATTAAAAAAATATCATCATAAAGAATTCAGTTTTCTGGGAAGAGGATACTAGCTCCAGATGGTATGGCTCTGCAACTTCTGCATATCAGGTAGTTCTCAGGGTCTTGCATAGGAAGTAAGTATCCTTTTAAGGAAAGGGAAACCCAAGGCAGACAGATACTAGTAAGCTAGTTACAAACGTATGACTAGCACCCAGCTATCCCTACTACTTACTACCTGTTTTGTAGCATGAAATCCACCTCACCTACTTTTCTCAGAGCACATGTAGTACCATTTTCAACAGTGAGGAAAAGAAAAAAAAGCAAACAGCCTTTTCAAATAGCTCTTCATGCAATTCCAGGCTAACAGGCAAGGGGAGTACAGCATTAGAGACCAGCTTTGAGACATTAACTAATAGCTGCAAAAATAATGACAAGCAGCAGCCTCAAACTTCAGTTTACAACTGAAATTAAAACATCAAGATCTAAAAGCCTTGCACTCACCTGCTGTACAATTCTCTGTTCCATCACATCTGATATCACTTGCACATGTATTGTACCTGCCACAACACTTGCAGAGTGACACCAAAAATGAGGATCTCTGTATGATATGACTCCCTCTATTTTTTGAATCTGCAAAGAAATTACATTAGCAACATTTAATTTAAGAACACGTTTTAAACTTGTGTGTACATGGAAATTGGTGCCAAATACTTCACAGGGAAACAAAGCTGTACAGCAAAGCAGCTTTCCAGCTAAGATGCATTCAGAAATATGTAGAACTGAAAACTCACCTTGCTACTACTGTCAAAGACTAGAAGCTAAAAGTAAAACTAAATGAAAACCCCAGAAAAGTGCAATATTAAACAGGTTGAGAAAAAAATACCCAAACAAACCTACAATTTAGTGTACAGATTCCACACACATCAATGGTCAGACTAAACAGAAAACTGGCTGGGTATATACCTATTTCTAGGGCATTTGTTACCTCACTATCCCAGATAAGCAGCTATTTAGTTATCATAGCTGGACTTAAGTCAGAGATACAATATTTTCCCACAACCTGTCACTTTTAAAATATTGATTTTTGTACTTGGTCTGTCTGGTATGGATTGAACCTTTTTTTCACAACAGCCAGTAAGAAACCGTGCTTTGAATCTGTGTTCTGGTAGCAGACCAGTGTTTTGTCTACAGCTGAACAGTGCTTGGGTGCTGTCAGAGCTTTCTTGCTTTTCAGCAAGGAGGCTGGGGGTGGGCAAGAACTGGGAAGGGGACAGAGCTGGGATGGCTGACTCAAGCTGGGCAGAGGGATACTGCATGCCATACAACACTGTGCTCATCAATAAAGACTGGGCTAGAGGAAGAATGGGTGTTGGGGCTTCCCTGGTGGCTGTTGCTTATAGATTGCCTGGGTACAGCCTGCTCTGCAACTTGGTGCACTGCTTTACCCACCCCCCACCCCCTTCATCTATTAAACTGAGTTTAAATTGCTCCCCAATTTTTCTTGCTTTGACTCTTCTTGTTTTCTCCCATTCCACTGGCAGCAGTGGTGGTAAAGTGAGTAGCAAGCAAGCGACTGTGTGTATGGATGCCTGCCTGCTGGCTGGGGTCAACCTACAGCAAGTATATTGCTTACCTGGGTTGTATTTTTCTATATGCTTTTCCTATTATATTTTAATGAACTGCTCTTTGATTGTTTTCAGTAAGTATTTTACTTCTCCTCTGTCTCCCAGAATTGTTGTTTTCCCTCATCAGAAAGTGAAAGCCCATTCTGCACCTCAGTTTTCTTTCTCTACACAAGCCTCTCAAAGACAATTTCCATTTATTCTTTCTTGCCCTGGAAGATCATGGAGCAGATCCTCCTGGAAGTGTTCTCATGCAGACAAGTACACATGTCCTCCTCTACTAATTAAGAGGCAATTACAGGCTCAAGAAACAATTCTGTAGCCTGAGCTGTACACATCAAGTTTAAAAAGACTGCAGGCTTTTGCAGACTACTATGTTACTTTCTCAGTACTAAGCACCTTTCCCACGCTATTACCATACTTACCTGAAATCACAGTACTACACGTAAAAGCAAAAAACTAGTTCAAGTTCTTTTAGTTGCAAAATAACTTTTATCAGTATAACTCCCATTCCTGTCATATCTCTGTAGAATAGACTTAATACAGCTCGAGACATGAAGTTGTCTAAGACAACAAAGGCTGTCATACTGAACTGCTCAAGTTTACCAAGTATTTGCATCTGAAAACATTTAGAATTGTAGTTCTGACCTTTTCTAAAGCAGCATGCAGATCTTTCTCCTGATCTGGAGGTATCCTCAACAAAAGCACTTGACAGGCATCTTTCAATAGAGGGATAACACTAAGAAAAATCAATGTAGCAATAAAAAGAGAGCAGAGTGGATCAGCTATGAGCCATCCAAATTGCTGAATAAATATCGTGGATATGATAACACCAATACTGCCAAGAGTATCTGCTAACACATGCAGAAACACACCTGAAAACAAAATAAACTGATTAAGTTGAACAGTTCTGTTTAAAAGGTAAAATATGCTCAATAAAGGAAACACAGTATAGCTTAATAAAGATAATAAACTCCCCTCAAGCAACTATTAGAGGCAACTATCTTCCCAATCTGGTGCAAAACCACCCCAAAACATTTATCTTTTCTATATTTAATTAGAAATTAACAATAATATTTATATATTTAATTGGATATCAATTAGATTCAATTAGAAATCAATATTTCAATTAGAAAAAAAAACAACACCCATTTTTACTTGCCAGTGCAATGATCTAAGCAGGCATTTGCAGATTAAACTGAACGTGAATAGTCTTGAAATTGTTAGTGTGATTTACACTATATAGCATAATCATTTAACTCTATACAGAAGGACTCACTGATTCTCAGAAGAGCATAAAAATATGTAAATGTAAATACACTTTACATATACTGTAAATACAATGTAAATACACTGGCCTGCAAATGTGGTCAGATATTAATGTACCTTTTGGGTTTTGTATGCCAATTCTGCTCCAATTTTGTAAGAAGATTGTCTATCTGTTACTGCTAGGAGCTTTATATAGTATACTGCTTTAATGGTGGGTGACACTCAATGGGCATAGGAAAGTAATCTCTAACCATTTGTAAGGTCAGTGCTAGTTAAGCACCAGGATTTTAAAGAATAATGAAATAGCTAAGAGTATGGGCAGACTTCAGAAAAAGCCAGACAACAGAATAGCCAATTTGAATTTGGATGTAAAATAACCAATGACTATTCACTAAAATGCTTATGCTCTGACAAACTTACACAAAAAAATCATTCCTTTCTAGTTTTTTATAAGCCAGGCAGTTGGTCAATAAATACTTTCTAACTTCTAGGGCAAAAATTCCAAGAAGGAGCTCTGCTGTAGTTTTATACATATTACCCTTCTTGGTTAGCTTCTGATTTAGAGTCAAAAAAGACAGTTTCATCTTTACCATCTTATCTTTTGAGTCACAGACAGAAGCATATTCTAGATTGCTTTTACTTCTTATCCCTTATCCCAGGGTTTTTACAACCAGAGGTCACATGCTACCTAGAAGCATGGTAATATCTTTATAGACACAGACCTTGTACTTTATTTTTTAAACAGAACTTAGGAACAAGGACTTCAAGCGTCTTCAATAATATTAACTGCTTATTGATATTAGTGAACACTGCAGATTAATGCTTTCTATTGATCCCCAGGTATTACCCACATCTCAGAAAGCCATGCAAAGAAACATTTCAAGTTATGTTCCTTCAGCTTAAACTCATTAATGAATCAACAGTTTGAAAAATTCATGTATACCACACTAAATGGCTGTCAGATCACTTCTGGAGAGAGATTTTAGGAATGATGCATAGCAATGGGTCTCATTCTGAAAATCTTCAAAAGTCTGCTGGAAATCACAAATACCATTTACGGTCCAACAATCTGTACTTGCCTCTCATGTTGGTGTTCATGCCTCCTCCAGAAGACCCATGGGAATGTCCATGGCCATGCCCATGGTCACTGTGTGAGTGGCTGTGCCCGTGGCTGTGGCTGTGCCCATGGTGAGAATGGCTGTGATCGTGTGAGTGACAGCCTCCCCGAGAAGCCCCATGGGAGTGCGCGTGGCTAAAGGCACAGATACCAATGAGGTTTACAATCAGTCCTCCAACAGAGACTGGCTGTGAGAGGGAGAAAAGTTATTAAGATCACTGCCCCTTCCCAGATATTTAAGTTTGCTTTCTAGAACATGGTAATCAGGAGTCACTGTGCACCTAATTAAGGAAAATTGTGAAAGGATTAACATAAGCAGAAGGATTATTCTAATATGGATTCCTCATCATATTCCATTCAGTATACAAACTAGTTTCAAAGGAGTCTTCTTCCCCTCTCAAAAAGATCCAACTCTTCTTAACCCTCTCAAAACCCCCACCCAATAACCACCACCAGAATGCAAAACCTAATATCCACAAATCAGGGCAAGATAGCAAATTCAGTTTTAAGAAAGGGTGATAGATTTTATTTACTTTCAAGAAGAGATAGAGTGGTTTGAATACAAGCTTTACTTTACTTTCACTGGCAAAAAAAAAAAAAAAAATTGTATATTGTATCTAGGACATGCACACCCATCTGAAATTGTACTTAGCTGAAGAGTAAACCAATTATTGCTTTACTGGTTGAGTTGTAAATTTTATCTCTCTGCCTATTTTCTACTCTTCCCTTGAAAAAACTAGAAAAGTGTAAGAATAACACCAGTTAACAAAGGAGTTAAGCAAGTCCTAGTTGGGAATCATTAGGCCTCTCCTTGGCTTTGCAAGCCTGTGTTTTTGTGGAGGGGGTAACCTCTCCCCTTCCCAAGAAACAAAATCAATAGTTAAAATTGAGCAAGCATTAAAGATTAAAAAGAAAGAAAAATCAGGCCTTGATTCCAGCATTGCACATTTCTGATTTTGTCTACAAAAAATCTTTCTCTTTGTTACTGAAAACAGCAGGAGAGCACGAATTCTTGTGTGTGTGTGGGGAGACAAAACAAGTAAAGCTGGAAATGTGATAAATGAATACTTGGATTTGCAGACTCAATTTAAAAAAAAAAGAAGAAAATAAGCCATTACATTTGCAAGAAACACATGGAAGCTTGAGAATTTAAGTGAGGAGCCCCTGAAGAGGCTGTGGAAGGAGACACAGGTGTAGTTACATTAACTACACACAGCTTCATGATTGTTTATGCCACACTAACACACTCAGCATAACGTTATGAATCCTGTCTGATTTTTCAGCCTTTTTCAGAGATTAATACAAAATCTTTTCTGTAATTAGCACTGGTATATGTAACAGCAGAACCAAATTTAGTCTTGTACAGATTATTTCTTTAGTATCTTTCATTGTAGAAAGACCACCATCTAAAAAGATTAGAGCTGTAACATCTTAGGAAAAAAATCAGTTTAGCTGTCATAATTGAATTACATTCAGTCCTGTGTAGTTTTGTATTTTAAAACTAGATGTAGTTTGGATTTTAAAATTAGAATATGTCAAAAAGTCAAGGCACACTTTAGATCTCTTGAGTATGCAATTTTAGTTTGCCTTTTTTTTCTTTCTAAAGTAAGATGAACATAAACGAACCACTAACTGCCTAAAAACATTCAATCTGAATGATGAAACTTACAGTTAGCATATTTGTATCTATGTCTGGAGGATCTACCAGTCTGGCCACTGATTCCATGAAGACAAAGAAAGCAATTACCATCAGAAAGAGTCCATTTATAAAACCAGAGAGAATTTCTACACGTCCATACCTGAAAGAAAACACGTACTTTTGAGAGTGAAGAATGGTTACTCTTAACAAATTTCAAAATTATAATATGTAAAGTTACAATACATTTAATACAGCATTAAAATGGCTTTATTTTTTTTTCTCTCAAAGACACAGGGTCAGGTGTCCTGTCTCTGCTCCCTCAAGGCTTCTCATGCCCCTCCTCACTGGCGAAGCATGAGGCTGAAAAGTCCTTGATCAGACTAAGTGCTCCTGAGCAACTACTAAAACATCGGTGTGTTATCAGCATTGTTCTCAGGCTAAAGATAAAATACGACACTGCACTAGCTACTAAGAAGGAGAAAAATAACTGTTACAGCTGAACCCAGGACAGTATATAAAATATATAAAACTGCCCATTCAGGAATTGAAACTGCTAAACTGCTTATGCAATTTAACCATACAGATTTTGATTATGTCAGCAAAATTGAAATCTTCATATGAATGCTGACTTTCAACATGTATTTTTGTCTGGCATACATACATACATGGAGCAAGTAAATTTCTAAATAATATTAACAGTGATAAAGTTTTATTTGTAGAGATAAATTAAGATGGTATTTCAGACACACTTTCACAGAGGTAAAGGATGAACTGCATGAACACAAATGGAACAGAAGAAACACAGCAAAACACTGACAGACACATGTACCATTAAAATACATATACATATGTACATAATATACATACCCATAGGAAAATATTCGAGTTGCTTTCCATCTTGTCATCAGAGCTGCAAAAAGCCCCATGACTAATGCAGAACAATCAAAAAGCATGTGAAATCCATCAGAAATAAGACCAAGGCTATTGGTCCATACACCGTAAAAAAGCTCCACAAAAGTGAAAGCCTGGAAAAAAAGAAGAAAAAAAGGCAAAAAAAAGCTTTATTTTTCCCTTGAATACTAACTTGCAGTTTGACATCTTGGTAGCTAGCAGGAAACTCTTTTCATAAGACACACCACAGTTTTGAAGGGTATTGTTCGAAGTATTTCTAGAACATTTTCTCTTCTCCAACAAAAAATAAGTGATATATTCCAAGTCTGTGAAGAGACATTTCTGAACCTACCCTCTCAAAAGCCTTAGACCTAAGGAAACAACCCTCTGCAGGAGTAAATTTAAGTTTTCATTTAGAATTTTAAACTAACATTGGGCACACAAAATTTTAAGCATTTTGTCACTAAACAGTGTAACAACTCTGATCTGATCTATTATTAGTGCAAACACAGTGCTGTCTATACATCTGTTCTGTAACAATTTTCTTGACAATTAGTTGACTGCTTAAATCTTAGGAATTAGTTTTGAGAAGGGTACACAAGCAAGCATTTTTAATACATACATTTTCCCTATTTTTTTTTTCCTATATTTCCCTATATTTTCCCTATTATTATTTGGTATGACTATAAACTTTCCCATCTTTCATATTCCATAACGGAATTCCTTAAAGTTATCATGAGTACTTCCCCCTTTTCCAGGATAATTACCAAGGGGAAAAGAGAGATCTTTGCAAATGAGGTCCTATTAATTTTGCTTACTGAATCATTTATTCCTACATGAGAGAACCTAGAAATAAAACCAGCCTCCTCCAAAATGACACTGATTAATCCCACACTTACTACTTTATTATCCCCATCCTTGAAGATCCTATCAGTTTCAGCTTATCTACTGGTAACACTGAGAAATGTCAATCTTAAATGTACCACCATACAAGTATTTACTTCCTGGTGTAAGAGTTACACAGAGAACCAGACCCGCAGTGTGACAACAAACCAAAATGACCTTCCACTTACTTTAAGATTATCGTAAAAATATTCTGTTTTAACATTTCATCTGATGAAACTATTCTATCAAGGGTCACTTTAAAGACAATTAATAATGGGAATTAAAGAGTAACTCTTGTTACTGTACTATGCATGCACTACTGTGATTTGGTTTGAAAATAAGAAAATAAAACCCCATGCACTTACCAGGTTTAGGCACAAGAAATAGAAGATCTGCCTAGAGTCATACTCCTCAAGGATTTGTTTCAGTGACTCCTTAATAAACCGAGGTAATGACTGCGAGCTCTGCTGTAATGCATCACCCATGAAGTTATAGAGAGGAGTGCCTTCAGGAGAATAGCCAATAAGGGTACCCTTTTGCCCTTTCCTGGAGGGGGAGGACAGGATATTGGCAGCTGCAAGGAAAGTATTGAAGTTTGTGTTGCTGTTTTTTAAGCTTCACAGCTCCTTTATAACGTGTTTTACCAGCAATCAAAGCTTACAGGAAATATGCAGGCAGCAAAGTAATTGTCAACTTCATCTTGAGGTTTATCATTAGATTTCATTGCTATGTAAGATTAGATCATTACTTTCTCAACAGAATAGGCCTATTACTTCTTCATCCAAACGAATTCTGCATACATCCATTTTCAGTCACATGAAAAACAGATTTATTAAAAGATAAATAAGAATACGTACATAAAATGAAGAAGACAGCACTCACTACCACCCCTCCAGAGAGAACGTGCTCTGTGCTTTCATGGTGTGGTGGCTTGTTCATAGCTCGAAGCTGGTCTGTTATTGGATGTGTCCAAAAATTGCCGAAAAGCAGTGCACTAATGAAAGTAAGAAAGGATCCATATCGAGCACATGTGGAAGCTTCCATCTTGACAGAGCATATGGATTCCACATAGAAATCCAGGATCACAACAAAAAAGATGACTGTTACGAAAGGCATGATGAGAGAAGACCAAGACTCTACTTTACTCTGCAACAAAAAATACATTTCAAACAGGGTTGTTTGCCATTAGATGTGGTTATATGTACATTAAGTAGCATTAAATATAGTTCACTTTCATTACAAATGTTTTCAGCAATCCATCACGACATAAATACTGATATAATTTCAATTTATCACATAAACCCAGAATTCCAGATATAGAGACACATATAACAAATATGCACCACAGTACCTTATTTTAAATACTTTCATGTCCTTACAAGTAATGCTACATGCAACACCATGTTTGCAAGTATACTCTCCCCTAAGCATGCAGGCATAGCAAACATGTATTTAAATTACAATAATCTACTCCTCAAGAATAAGAAAGCCCTGTATTTATACAGTCATCAATACTTGTGCAATGATAGTATATGAATCCAGGATATAGTATCTGAGCTAGAAAGATGAAATAAAGTTATCACAGAAAAAAGGAAATTAAGATATCACACAGATACACATCAAAATACAGAGGGAAAATTTCAAACAGAGCTTACTACAAAAATAAAGATGTCAACTTTGGCAATTCTAAAGCTATTTTAAAGGAAAGATTTAAACTGCACTTCACAAGAAGAATTATAAAAAATGATCGATTTTTGTGCTTGCTATCTTACCTCTGTTGTCAGAGAGAGGACAATGACCCAAGGGGACAAAAGAAGGACGGAAACAAGATGAGACAAAGCTTGAAGACGCTTGGCTCCACCTACATCCACAGACAGTTTTCTGGAAGCCATGTGAAAACCAGCCTTACAGCACAATGCCAGTACCAAAAGCAGTACTCCTCCCTGGAAACACAAAGGGATCCTGTCAGCATTTCTTAAGAGCCAAATACCTCACTCCAAAGTGACTGAAAAAAGATTAATATGCTTTCCTTAACTTATCAATAGAAGCCAAAGGCAGGCTATTTACTGTAATTGCTACTCTAATTAAAAACAGCACAGCATATGTGGTTATACCTCAACTGTGCATAGGATATATACTATTATGGGATGTGGGATACATACTATTCACAACAGCCTGGTATGACTTGAAGTTTAAAACTCTCGATAATGTTAATCTGTATACAACAGTATACAAACAGATTTGATGTGAAGAGCACATGAAGAAAAATCACATGAAATGTGGCTTTCCATCTTCCATTATTAAAAAAGTGTTGGCAGCATACATAAACCCCAAAAGTGCCATGTCACCTTAGTCTCTAAGCTTCTCTTAACCTTTTAATTCATTTACCTTTAATTGCACCATACTACATTTCTTCATGATATTTCCTTTCAAAATTGTTCTATAAATGAATCACAAGATACACACACAGCATCTCATCTCCCTTAGGTCACAGTTGCTTTACACACAGTTAACCACTCTCTCTTAACATTTGATTTATTTTTACATAAATACTTTCTCAGCTGTTCCATATGTATTTTTTTCCCCTGGTTTAGTCCTCAGTGCAGCCACTTTATCAACAAGACTAAGCTAGGGTTTGGCTTGTGGTACTGAAGCTGATCAGTCAATCAGGATGTAAAAATTACAGTGCTAGTTCAGCTCCAACATGGGGTGGGGGTGATGAACATTTTGGTTTTGATTTAGATTTGGAATGGCTCTTAGTTGGTGAAACTGTAACCTACAAAACTTACATAAATATTAGCCTACTAACATACAAGTTATTTACCTTGTGATCTGCAACACCCAGGAAAGCAATTATTGTATACAGAACGTGGGTAAGAGCACTGTCATGATGCCCCTCAGCTAAACAGAAGTTAAGGCAGAATTTCATTTGATGTTTTTTTTTTCTTTAATCCAAAGAACAGGTAAAGGTAGTAGAAGACCACAAAAAGCATAAGTAAGCAAACTGAATTTTAGGGTTTGTCAGATCCTTAAAATTTAGAAAATATTAAAATATTTCCACAGAAAATAAGTAGTTAAAAATATGTGTGTGTGTGTACATTTTAAAACATAAGACTATAGTCACTGCTGAATACTGCACAGCAGTATCACAGTCCAGGATTTAAGTTAATTTTGGCAACCAGACTTTGAAAAATATACTCAACAGCATTAAAAATCAGACAAATTTTCATAAAAAGCACTAAAACAGTGATGTATCTAAAGTTTCATAATTCCGGTTTCTAAATATTTGAACTTGATTAAAAAAAAAGAGTAATTGACAAGTACAATACATCAAATATTAAAATCATAGTAACTTTTGGGAAAACTAGAGGGCACTTTAACAATTAATTTACTTACTGAAAACTCAATTAATTGATACTATCCCTGAATATATTATTTGCATGTTTAATTTCATGTTTTGATCCTTTCTTGACTAAATTTACTGTCACCTTGCTTGTTTTTACTGCCCACTGTTAGATGTACCACTTTTTGCCAGTATGCTTTACCATGTTGAGATGAGCTGTTGAAAACTTACTTCAGATTTACTTCCAATTTACTCAGTGGCTTTGAAAGCATGTTAGCCAGCTTCCATTTTGCAGCTTATGTCCATTGTTGTTGGGAGTTACTGCAGGCTACTTCACATCACTTTTCAGCCCAGCAGATGAACTGAGATTACCACACTTGCCAATCTTTAAGATACTCTCTGTGATATCTCAGAACTCCTGACAGACAAGAAAAGTCTGGAGATTGGAAAAAGGGAAACACTGCACCCATTTATAAGAAAGGTAGAAAGGAAGACCCTGGGAACTACCAACCTGTCAGCCCCACCTCTGTGTCTGGGAAGACCATGAAACAGATCCTCCTAGAAGCTGTGCTAAGGCATATGGAGGACAGGAAGATGATTCAAGACAGCCAGCATGGCTTCATCATGGGCAAGTCCTGCCTGACCAACCTAGTGGCCTTCTGTGACAGTGACTACATCAGTGGAGAAGGGAAGAGCTAGAGACCTCATCTATGTGGACTTCTGTAAGGCCTTTGACCAGGTCCCCCACAACATCCTTCTCCCTAAATTTCAGAAATGGATTTGATGGTTGGAATTCAGTGGATAATGAACTAGCTGGATGGCTCCATCCAGACAGTGGTCAATATCTCAAAGGTCTGGATGGAGATCAGCTGAAAGTGGTGTCCCTCAGGGGTCTGTATTGGGACTAGTACTGTTTAAATCTCTTCATCAATGACACAGACAGCAGGATTAAGGGCACTCTCAGCAAATCTGAAAATAACATTGAGCTGAATGGCACAGTCAACATGCCTCAGGGACAGGATGCCATCCAGAGGGACCAGGACAGGCTTGAGAAGAGAACCCATGTGAACCTCAGGAGGTTCAAAAAGGCCAAATGCAAGGTTCTGCACCTGGGTCAAGGCAAGCCCTGGTATCAGTACAGGCTGGGGGATGAAGGGATTGACGCAGTCCTACAGAGAGGGACTTGAGGGTACTGGTGGATGAAAAGCTGAACATGAGCTGGCAGTGTGCAATTACAGCCCAGAAAACCAATAATGATACAGGCTGCATTAATAGGAGCGTGACCAGCAGGTTGAGGGAGGTTGTCTTGACCCCCTGTTCTGCTCTCATGAGACCTCACTTGGAGTATTGTGTCCAGCTCTGGATTTTTCAGTACAGGAAGGATATGGATCTGTTGGAGTAAGTCCAGAGGAGGTACACAAAAATGACGAGAGGGATGGAGTACCTCTCCATGGGAAGGCCTGAGAGGGTTCAATATTTTTAGCCTATAGAACAGAAGGCTCTGGAGAGGCTTTTTGATAATGAAACAGGGTTTCTAGGAAAGATAGCGACAGACTTTTTAGCAGGGCCTGTAGCAGTAAAACAAGGGATAACAGTTTTAAACTAGAAGAGGGGAGATTCAGACTAGATATAAGGCAGTAAATCACCCATCCCTGGAAAAATTCAAGGTCAAGTTGGATGGGACTCTGATCAACTTGATCTAGTTGAAGATGTCCTGCCATACTGCAGGGGGGTTGTACTAAATGACTAAATATATCTTTCTGGATATATAGAAAAGACTGCCAACCAGCCTGTCAACCATTTACTGCACACACTTAGGCTACAGTCATTATGTCTAGAGTTTTTAATGAAAAAGGATAAAACTGGTTAAAGGTCAAGAGGGCAGTGGGCCCAAGAATGCTAGCAGATATTTAAGGATCACATGCTGCAAGCTCAGGAGTGTTGCATCCCGACTAGAAGGACACAGGGCAAGAAGACCAGGGGCCTTAATGGATGGATAAGGAGCTGCTGAGAAAACTCTGAGGGAAAAAAAACTTACAGAAGGTGAAGCAGGGACAGGCAGTCTGGATGGAATACAGGACATTGTCCAGGAAGCTAGGGATCAGGTTGGGAAAGCTAAGGCCTAGTTACAGTTGAGTCTAGCCTGGATACCAGGGGTAATAGGAAAGGCTTCTATAGATATGTCGCAAACAGAAGACAGATAGGGACAATATGGGCTCTCTCTGGAAGGAAACGGGAGAACTCGCTACCCAGGATTTGGAGACGGCTGAGGATCTCAATGACTTCTTTGCCTCAGTCTTCACTCACAAGTGCTCTGATCATGCTGTCAAGTCTTGGAAACAGATGCAGGTGCTGGGAGAATGAAGATCCCACTGCAAGAGAGGATCAGGTTCCAGATCATCTTAGAAACCTGAATGCGCACAAGTCAACGGGACCTGATGAAATCCATGAGTGGGTCCTGAAGGAGCTAGCAAATAAAGTTAAGCCACTGACCATCATATTTGAAAAATCACGGCAGTCAGGTGAAGATCTCTACAACTGGAAAAAGGGAAATATAACCCCCATTTTCAAGAAGGGGAAAATGGATGACCCAGGGAACTACAGACCAGTCAGTCTCACCTCTGTGCCTGGTGAAATCTTGGAGCAGATTCTCCTGGAAGGCATGTTAAGGCACATGAAAAACAACAAGGTGCTTGGTGACAGCCAACATGGCTTCAATAAGGGGTAAATCCTGCCTGACCAATTTGGTGGCCTTCTATGATGGGGCTGTCGAACTGGTGGAAAGGAGGAAAGCAGTTGATGTCATCTACCTGGACTTGTGCAAAGCGTTTAACACTGTCCCACACACCATCCTTGTCTCTGAATTTTAGAGACATCAATTTGATAGGTGGACCACTCGGTGGATAAAGAACTGGCTGGATGGCTGCATGCAAAGAGTTGTGGTCAGCGGCTCAGTGTCCAACTGGAGACCAGTAATGAGTGGTGTCCCTCAGGGACTGTGGTTGGGACCGATCCTGTCCAGCATCTTTGTCACTGACATGGACAGTGGGACTGAATGCACCCTCAGCAAGCCTGCTAATGACACCAAGCTGTGTGGTTTGATTGATAGGCTGGAGGGAAGGAATGCCATCCAGAGGGACTCTGGCATGCTTGAGAGGTGGGTCAATCCCAGCCTTATGAAGTTCAACAATGCAAAGTGTAAGGTCCTACATCTGGGCTGGGGCAATCCCAGGCACAGCTACAGGCTGGGCAGAGAAGTAATTCAAAGCAGCCCTGTGGAGAAGGACTTGGGAGTGCTGGTGGATGAAAAGCTGAACATGACCCAACAGTGAGCAGCTTCAGACCAAAAAGCTAACAGGGACATGGGTTGCATCAAAAGGAGCGTGACCAGCAGGTCGAAGGAGGTGATCCTGCCCCTCTCCTCTGCTCTTGTGAGACCTCACTTGGAGTATTGTGTGCAGTTCTGGTGTCCTCAACAGAAGAAGGACATGGAGCTGCTAGAACAAGTCCAGAGAAGGGCCACAAGGACTGTCAGGGGACTGAAGCACCTCCCATATAAAGACAAGCTGAGAAAGTTGGGGCTGTTCAGCCTGGAGAAAAGAAGGCCAAGTGAAGACCTCATAGCAGCCTTCCAGTATCTGAAGGGAGCCTAAAAGGGTGCTGGAGAAGGACTCTTCATCAGGGACTGTAGTGATAGAACAAGAGGTAATGGGTTAAAACTTAAACAGGGGAAGTTCAGGTTAGATACAAGGAAGAAGTTCTTTACTGTGAGGCTGGTGAAGGCATCCGAATGGGTTGCTCAGATAAGTGGTAAATGCTGCATCCCTGCTGTGTCCAAGGCCAGGCTGGAGAGAGCCTTGGGCGACATGGTCTATTGTGAGGAGTCCCTGCCCATGGCAGGGGGCTGGAACTAGATGATCTTAATGTCCTTTCCATCCCAAACCATTCTACAATGCTATGACTAACAGAGCTGATGAAAAAAGTTTCTGGCAATCCTAAATAGGCTGGTATGTGCAAATGGGCAGGGAGACTTTATACTTAAAAATCTATAGCTGTGTTCTAAGTTATCAAACTAAACAATGCCATTTATTTGGCTGTAAATACTAATATTTAGATGTAAAAGTAAGATCTCATGCTAGAACATCATTAGTAGATAAGATTCCTATCAAGAAAAATGCAAGCATATTTAACTCAGTGCATTCAACTTTACGTTCTTCCTGCTCCAGTAATAATAGGCACTTGCTTTTACACATAACAAGGATACGATGTTCTGCTATTTTAGCCATGAGGTCATCATTATCAAAAAGCAGTAAGCAGATTACAGCTATGATGAAAAATGCAGCGCCTCTTGTCTGTAAAAAAAAAAAAAATCATCAAAATAAACCAAACAGAAAACTCAGCATATTTTTATAATGTGCTATAACAGTTTAACATAAAAAAATCCAGGAAATCAGTTCCTTCCTTCCTCCCCTCTCCCAATCAAGATAAATGTATTTTAGTTCTGTAAGAAAACATGAGAAAAAAACCCCTGCTACTTAAGCCTGATTTAATATTTTGTAGTATCAGGGTGCTGTGAAGAAGATCTACTGGACAAACTGTAGAATTTTGTCTTAGGGGAATAAAGGCTGGAGCACTGTACAAAGGCTACGAGTAAGCAGAGCTCTGCAGCAACTGCTTTTATGGCAAATGGACAGAAGCAAGTATAAAATCTCAGCTTGCAGAGCTTTCAGCACTCTGACTTAAAACACCGCAGTTTTGGTAGTCATCATCTTGACAAGACACCGAGGTCTACACCTAAAAAATAATATTACAATTAATTTTCTGAAGCCAAATATAGCTATCACATTTCTTTCAGAAAGTCAGCTTTCTTCTCTTTGCCACAGTTCACTTCAAAAAGCTGAATATTCAGAGGACAGGGTTATCACTCCCTTGTTTCTGCTGCCTCACATACGCAGCTTAACTGCCAAGTGTGATCCACTAATGGTACAAACTGACAAAAAGCCTCTCTAGACCTTTGGGTGACTGGCTGGAGTTAAGATTCGTCTTCTAGATGAAGAAATTCATGCTGATCGCTATAGTATCTCAGTTTGAGGAGGGGCAGGAGTGTCAGAGCAGGTAACTGTGCTATTCAAAGAGCACCCTAAAAGTCATTATGGGACTCCAGAAGCAGTTTATGAGACAGAGATTTCAAAATTCCCAGCCTAAGGCAGCACCAAAGCCAGCCTTTCTCTTATACAAGTACTCTAGCCTCAGGTATATGATATTGTAAGGCATCCTTCTCCAACTACCAGTATTTTTGAGTGAAAGTGGACAAGATTCCTAGGTGCTGGGATAAGGTTATTCTATACAGGGCTGATTAGGCACAGTCAGAGAACACCTTGTGAAATTGTATGTAATGGGACTCAGATAAAGGATGTCAGAAGTACAGATTTCTGATTACATGAAGGACTGTGCCCAAGTATTCAGCACATACAGGCTCATGCAGACATTAAAGTACTTAAGAGAACCTTCTGGCAGAAAAAAAAACAAAGTATGTGAAAAGCTACTGACACTGAAAAGATAGGCAAAGATATGGAGACTGTACTGTGGGACTGCAGCACCTAAAGGGCAGGAGCACTACAGGTACGCATGTCCTCTCATCAGTTTGAACCCCAGATCATGTTACAAAGATTACTGAAGTGCAAAAATAATTCTCAATATTCTTCTCCCCTTATAAACAGAGAAA
The DNA here is from genome assembly GCF_012275295.1 of Melopsittacus undulatus. Taxonomy (NCBI): domain Eukaryota; kingdom Metazoa; phylum Chordata; class Aves; order Psittaciformes; family Psittaculidae; genus Melopsittacus; species Melopsittacus undulatus. The sequence goes on along the minus strand of NC_047557.1, from coordinate 24,007,290 downwards.
CTTCTCAGGCATGTGCTACAGATCAGTGACAGCTTCACATACCGCTCTCTTAATGTTGTGTTTATTATTTTACTAATTAAACCACACAAAGCACAGTTTCTATGAATATAGATCCCGAACACCATTCCAGGTTAAAAAGTACTTGAACTTTTAGCATTCAGTATTTCTTAAATCTGGTAAAGTACATTTTTAAATACCTTTGCTGGTCCTCCACCTGAGCTTGTGAACAAGACATTAAGGAGTGACAGCACAACCACATCACTGTGCTCAAACAGCAACAATGTCCTATAAAAAAGTGAAATAAACACTTAGGTCCAGTCACAAGAAGTTTACATCACAAGCTTGATATTTACTATTTCAGTTAAAATTCAAAGACAGAGCAGTCAAAGACTTAGCCTGTGATTTCAACACCAAGTTTAAACAATTCAAAAGGATAAATGCAAATATATTTGCCTTCAGCAGCAATAGCTCTGGCTGTGGACAGCTGGACATATCACAAAAAAAGAACTTCCTAACTCAAGGAACAGATCAAAATAGACTGCTTTAAAATGTACTTTCTTCTAATAACACAACAAGATACTAACTTGATCAAGATGGAATTGTTATTCCTATTACAACACCTCCTCTAAACCAAAGTTTCTGGTTCCCAGAAAAAAGAGGTCTTGTTCTGTTGTATCACATGACATTTATTGAGCTGTTGATGATTTAGCAGTTTATGCAACCTCAGAACCTCTTAATTGCTGAAAATAAGAAATTCTAACTTTCACACCATCTCCTTCAGATTGCAAAAGCTGACTAACAAGCTATATTGATAGCTTTCCAAAGCAGAAAATGAAAGTAATAATCGCTGTCAAGTTTACCAAGTGTTTCTGTCATTCTAGACATAAAAATACAGCCTGCTAGGATCCATGTTACTGGTTCTGTTTGGGAACACTGCCAGCACCCAGAAAGGCGCTACAGTATTATGAAATGCGGTTATTTTCTGGTATGCCTTTTCCTGTGTTGAGGCTAAAAACCTCAACTTCCTAAAATGCACAATTTAAGGCTTTACCTGCCTCTCGCTAATGAAAGATGTTTTCTAATACATTAACCTTCATTTTTGGAATTCTCACATTATTCTTTAATAGTTACTCAACACTGCTAACAAACAGTACAAGTGATTTTACCAGGAGTATATATATGCACTAATCCTACCCAATTCCACCACAGCATTGGCACATGACCAGATAAAGAAGTGCCCTGTAACAAATGCAGAAATTGATTCTAGTCAGCTGGTACAGGAATACAAGCTGCTACCACTAGCTGTCAAGTCATGGACTTAAAACAGTTAATTCAACAATTTAGATTAAATTAATGAGACTATGGAAATTATAAAAACTACATTCAGTGTAACAGACGGTTCTCTTGTTATATCATTCACACCAGCAGTTCAAGCACTCTCAAGAATTTCACTGGCATCCTGTCAAGAATGGATAAAGAAAATTACAAGTTCTACAGAGAATTATACTAGTTTTTCCAAAGGAAAGCACAACAGAGTTCACAGGAAAAAGCATAAAGATTTACTTAAAACCTCAAACACTAAAGAGGCTGGCAATATGGGCTGATGGACAGAAAATAACAAACAATGCAGCGAGACATGTGAAGATCACAAAAAAAGCTTAAGAAGAGAAAACATTCTTCATTGTAAATATATAATTACCTCAGTGGTCCACAAAGAGTAAGGCCAAAAAACCACAAGAGTGAAATGATACATCCCACAACAGCATGCTTAAAAATTTTGATCCACTGCAAGAAAAAGGTATTCCATTACAAATTTCTCCAGTTTCAAAATAAACACCCCATTATTAGTATTTTTTCAGCAGAGTAGGTGTGGAAATAAAAGTGTAAAACATATGCTCTGCAAATTCTGCAAAATTTAGAGTATGATTATCTTCTTTCCTACTTTCCCAGGCAACTAACTTTTGTTTGGACATATTACAAACCAGAATTACTTATTTCTTTTTTACCATAGTAGTACATTCTCTAGTATAGTCTGAAGTCTCTTTAAAAAACCTGTAAAAAAGGCTGAAAAAAATCAAGTTCATTTATCTGTCAAAGATGCTGTTTATTTTGAAATTTATTGTCTATATATATATCTGATAAACATTTATTGAACTAGATCAAACATCCAAGACAAAGAGACTAAGACCTTAAGTCTACAAATATTTATGCATATATTAAATTCTTTCTTCAGGAAGCATGTTCTAATTCAGATTTTCAATACATTATTAACTTTAGTGTCAGCTTTTGAATAACAGTCATTCCTTTTGGAAATAGATGAGACAAGACAAAGTGCCTATGGCAAATATCATCTTTAAATCCAGGAATAAAAATATTCACAACAGTGAAACTATAAATGGACAGATTTTTCTGACCACAAATCAAAGATGCAGTTTATACCGGTCTAATCATGAAAGCACCTGACATTTGGCAGTCCTTCAGATTCCTTCTACTTAGCATGTACCCCGACAACACTGTGCATGGATCAGGTTTTGTGCACACATAAGCCAACGAGGAGTATGAGGCAGATGAAGAAAAATTGTTTCTTATAAAACAGCAGGTTCCAACCTCCCCTTCTCTAGCTTCTCAGGATACTAGGAACCGAACACAGATCTGAAGAGCAGTTAGACTAGCCCCTCATCACAATGCACCATGCAGAAAGCACTCTTTTGGCATATGGAACAAGACTCAAGCACTCTGGCATTCTGGCAGTCCAGAAACTGTCCCACTAAACTGTCAAAGCCAGTGACGCAGGCTAAGCTCTTTTTGAAAATCCAGTCCTCAAAACAGATGCTTCTATGGAGCCAAGGACCAATCTTTTAACAATACTCTCAAAAGGAGCTGGCAAAAGCTAAAATACTGATTTGGAAAATTTTATTGTGCCCTAGGCACAGAGTTATTTACACCCCTTCTGGAAACTGCAACCATATCTTCCAATTGGAGTAATCTTTGTTCTGCTTTCACTTTTCGCAAGAGCCGAGTTGTCAAGAATATCTACAAACCAAGTTGTCAAGAATATCTACGAAGATGTGAATCACTATTACGTAGACCAACTCACCTGGCGTTTGGTTATCACTTTTCCAGAGGAGAATGGTTTTTGAAACAAAACCATAAAAAATGCAGACCTGTTAAAAGGAGAAAATTAGTGTATTAGCTTTCAGGTTTTTATTCCCAGCAGTTCAAAATAACCAGGTCTCTCACATCAGGCTCAGTTTACAAAACATCTTCCTCCACATTTTTCACAAGCAGGCCACACTGACTACACTCACTGCTTTTATTTTCCCTGCTGCATTACATGTGTCAGATACCAGTACAAATGTGATGCCAAGTGAGCTTCAGTTCTGGTAAACTTTGAAGGCAAGCTCTTTAGAGAATGGCTAATGAGAAGTCTACCTATGATTTACAGATTTGCTGTTCTCAGACATTTTGAGGAGAAATAATACTATGTTTTTTATTAGCAAGATACATATACCCATTTATATGGAATGTGAACACACAGGCTTGTTGAAAATGGTATGGAACAGCGTATATGTTCCTCAAACAGGATAAAGACTGAAGAAGAAAGACTATGATGCTTGGGAATATGCAGGCAAGGGGAGCATGCAAGAAGGCCAGAAATGTAAACAAATTTGAAATAAAAGATAAAACTGAAGTTCCAAATGTTTCAACGCTCGTAAGTTTATTACAGAAATGCTCTTCCATATCTTATCAGTTAATCATGAAGCAGGATTGCATCTGCAAAGGTTGTTTCTGTGTATTGGCTATCAGTTTCTACACTGCAGCTCTTTATCTGGGGAAAACGAGTAGTTGAAGCTCAAAATAACTACAGGAATACAAATTACAAGGAAGAAAGCATGTCTTTACACCCTTGAGAAAATCTGGACATGCCCAAGCCTCCTATAATCAGCACTGTCATAATGCGATCAATTTCGTAGTAGCAAAACCACTTAAGTTTCTTGAGGGTACAGAGGAGTTAGAGAGATTTCTGGGTAAACCAGGAGATGGGCAGTCACCAAGCGTATGAAAATTAAGAAAAGCAAGTACCAGACTCTGCACTCCGGGTGGGGTAATCCTGGTAATACTGTATTAACTGCAGGGCAAGAGGCTGGTGAGCAGCCTCACTGAAGAACATCACAGAACCACAGAACTGTTGGGAATTGAAAGTATCTCTGAGATCATGCAGCCCAAATCCCATGCCAAGGCAGGGCCCCTTAAAGCAGGTTACACAGGAACACATCCAGGTGGGTTCTGAATGTCTCCAGAGAGGGAGACTCCACAACCTCCCTGGGCAGCCTGTTCCAGTGCTCTGCCTCCCTCAGTGCAAAGTTCTTCTTTGTGCTGAGGTGAAACTTCTTGTGGTTTAGTTTATGGCCATTGCTCCTCATCCTGTCACTGTGCATCGCTGAAAAGAGCCTGGCACCATCCTCCTGACACACACCTTTGAGATATCTATATGCATCAGTCTCCTCTCAGCTAAACAGGCCCAGCTCCTGCAGTCTCTCTTTGTAAGAGAGATGTTCCAGAGCCCTGATCATCCTGTGGCCCTTCACTGGACTCTCTCCAGCAGCTCCTTGTCCATCTTGTGCTAAGGAGCCCAGAACTGGAGACATGACTCTAAATGTGCCCTCACAAGATCATGTAGAGGGGGAGGATCACCTCCCTCAGCCTGCTGGCCACACTCCTCCCCATGCACCTCACGTTACACTTGGCCCTCCTGCCTGCTAGGGCACACTGATGACTCATAATCAACTTGTCACCCACCAACACTCCCAGGTCCATCTCAGCTGAACTGCTCTACAGCAGGTCAGCACCATCTGTCCTGGTTCTTGGGGTTCTTCCTCCCCAGGTGCAGTGCCCTTGTTGTTGTTGAACCTCATTAAGTTTCTCTGTTCAATTCTTCAGCCCATCAAGGTCCTGCTGAATGGCAGCACAGCCTCCAGGTGCATCAGCTGCTGCTCCCAGCTTCATCTCATCAGCAAACCTAATCTGGAGATCTGGGTTAATGGCAAGTTGAATGTGAGTCAACAGTGTGCCCTGGCAGCCAAAAGGACCAACCATGCCCTGAGGTGCATCTAGAACACCATAGCAAGCAGGTCAAGGGTAGTGACTGTCCCACTTTACACTGCAATGGTGTGGCTCCACACTGAGTACTGTGTGTGGTTCTGGGTGCCTCAATATAAGAAGGCCATCATGCTATTAGAGAGTGTCTGGAGGAGGACTACTAAGATGTTGAAAGACCTTGAAGGAAAGACTTACAAAAAAGTAAATCAGTTGGTTTCCTCAGTTTAGCAAAGACAAGGCCCAGGGGTTGCCCTTACCACAGCCTAGAACTGCCTCAAGGGGGGCAGCAGAGGAGAAGGTGCTAGTCTCCTCTCCATGGTGACTAGTGATGGAACATGAGGAGACAGAACTGGAACTATTTCAGTGGAAGTTCAGGTTAGACATTAAGAAAAGGCTCTTCACTGAGTGGGTGGCTGGTCACTGGAACAGACTCCCAGGGAAGTGGTCACAGCATCCAGCCTGTCAGAGTTCAGGGAACATGTGGACAATGCTGTTAGTCATATGGATTAGTTTTAGGTAGTCCTGTGAGGAGCAGGTGGTTTTACTTATGTTCTTTATGGGTTGCTTTAAGCTTGAGATATGATTATGAAATTATAGCAAACACAAAGGAAAACCATTCCTATGAACAGAGTACTTCCTGGATACACTGCTATGCCTTCTCCTTGATTACTCTGTAACAATGTAATGCAGGGTATAAGCTTCATGGTGACAAAGAACGCCGTGGACAAGGCATGCTGTTAGGGCGGTGGACAAGGCTTCCCCTCCCGCAGCACACTCACCCCAGCTGCACTACAAAGATAAACTGCACGAGGTGCACCGCTTTCAGGAGATCGTAAGATTCAAAGAGACCCACGGCTTTCAAACACTTGGTGAAGCACAGCAGCGCGATGTACCGGCTCAGCCTGCAAGAGGAGAGAGGGCAGCTTGGACCCGCCGCCGCGCACTCGCCGCCGCTCCGGGCCCGGGCCCCGGTCCCACCGCCAGCCCTGCCCCTCCCCGCGGCCCGGCAGCAGCAGGCCGCCGGCTACGCGAGGCTGAAGGACGACGCCTGCTGCTGCCCAGAGGGACGTTCAGAGACTGGCAGCCCCCTCGCCGCTCCACCCGGCCGCCATTACCGGGCGCTGGGCGCATCCACGGGGCCCAACACGCCGCCTCCGGCCAAGGCCTGCCCGCTGTACTTGTCCTCCATGGCGGGGCGGGCGGCGGGCCCGGCCCGGCGCTGCTGGGCGGGAAGGGTGCGAGCGCTCTGGCGCCGCTCACCCTCCGCGGCCGCCGCTTCCGCACGGAACCGCGGTAGGCCAGCGGACCTCGTAAGCCACGGCCAAAGGGCAGGGAGCGCAGACGGGAAATCGTTTCCGGGGCATGGGAAGGGGGAAAGCCTTTCCCTTCCCCGTTACCCTTTTCCCTCCGTTCCCCCCTTCTTCACGTTCCCACCTTTCCTTCTGCCTCTTTCCCCCGCCCCCTGTACTCTGAGAAAGGGGCTGCGTGATATCATCTGGTATCAGAGGTATAGTGCAGCCGTTCTAACAAAATTATATATAACAGTAACTCATTTTCACAGGACGCTTTTCTGTCAGGGAATAGCACGAATTGGCTGCAGTGAATTATGTCATCCCTTCCTTTCCACCTGAAGAAGTTGGTCACAGAATCACAGAATCCCAAGGGTTGGAAGGGACCTCGAAAGATCATCTAGTCCAACCCCCCTGCAAGAGCAGGGTAACTTAGAGTACATCACACAAGAACTTGTCCAGGCAGGCCTTGAATATCTCCAACGTAGGAGACTCCACAACCTCCCTGGGCAACCTGTTCCAGTGCTCTGTCACTCTTACAGTAAAATTCTTCCTGATGTTAACGTGGAACCTCCTATGCTCCAGTTTACACCCATTGTCCCTTGTCCTATCATTGGATATCACTGAAAAAAGCCTAGCTCCATCATCCTGACACCCACCCTTTACATATTTGTAAACACTGATGAGGTCACCCCTCAGTCTCCTCCAAGCTAAAGAGACCCAGCTCCCTCAGCCTCTCCTCATAAGGGAGGTGTTCCACTCCCTTCATCATCTTTGTGGCTCTGTGCTGGACTCTTTCAAGCAATTCCCTGTCCTTCTTGAACTGAGGGGCCCAGAACTGGATGCAATATTCCAGATGTGGCCTCACCAAGGCAGAGTAGAGGGGGAGGAGAACCTCTCTTGCCCTACTAACCACACCCTTTCTAATGCACCCTGGATTGCCATTTGCCTTCCTGGCCACCAGGGCACATTGCTGGCTCATGGTCATCCTCCTATCCACCAGGACCCCCAGGTCCCTTTCCCCTTCACTACTTTCCAGCAGGTCAACCCCCAACCTGTACTGGTACATGGGGTTGTTCTTCCCCAGATGCAAGACTCTACACTTGCTCTTGTTGAATTTCATCAAGTTTCTCCCTGCCCAACTCTCCAGCCTGTCCAGGTCTCGCTGAATGGCAACACAGCCTTCTGGTGTGTCAGCCACTCCTCCCAGTTTAGTGTCATCAGTGAACTTGCAGCCTTGCAATTTATTTCACTAAAAGGGAAAGTGAACTGTGGAGTCGTATTTTCTTTTTATGCAAGCCTGTCTATTTTGTGTTCTGTAGAAGCCTTACTGTCCTGACCACTATCAGGACCAAGCAGCAGGAGAGGATCTTCCTGCTTGTGGCTCTGAGCTAGTGCGTGCTTCCACCAAAAATACATTCAGTTTTTCACTTTTTTTTTCAGGACCATTGCTGCACATCATTCACCGAGTATTTATTTTTTATTTCTTCTCTCCCTTGAACTTCACCAGTCTGGTGTGGCCCTAGTTTCCTAGATGAATTTCTATTTACGCAGCTTGCTGGGATCATATTTTTTGTTTAACACCTATCAACTGAAATGGAGTCCACCCCCAGCAGCCTGGTGATTCTGTCAGTGAGCCAGGAACCTTAGCACGTGTGCCTTGTGACTTGCAGAAGAACTTTCATTGCTTTGAATAATCCATTATTGGTTCCTGTGCCTGTGGCACTGCTTATAGTCATCCTCCTTCCCTTGATGCCACCCTTGTCCACTTCTTGGACAGGGCATCAACATCACCATGCATCTACCCAAGTCTGATTCTGCTTGCAAAACCACTGTATGGCTGTGTCTTCATGCATGCACTAGGTTGCTCAGGGTTTTCTGGTAACAGTCACGAATCTGCGAAGTCCTCCACAATGGTGAGTTTTGGTGTTTATCATTGAAATGTCTGACACCCAGTTGGTGTCACCTCACCTCCAGTGTGCCAGTAGGGTCTCTGCACAGGGATTACTTAATTCACAGATGAAGTGGAGCAATGTGTTGGGTGACACACCAAGTATATAACAGTTTGCAGAGAGGCTACAGAGGAGCACAGGGGACTAATATGTGCAGTTCAAACTTACAGGAAAATTGAGGCAGGATGTTGAAGATGTCTGTATGGTGAGCTAGCAGCTTTTTTCCTGATTTCAGGACATCCCAACACATAGTTTTGGTCCTCACGTCATCACTGAGGCAGATCAAAGAAATCAGAGAGGGGAGGCAGAGTGGAGAAGGAATTGCACAGGGAAAGGGGTACAGATAAGTGTCTCAGAGGGGAGAGACTGGAGAGGTGAGAAGGAGGAGGATATAAATATTGCTTTGCCTGTTTCAAGTCAGATTCTGTGTTAAGTGAATTTGAGCAATGGCCAGTTGCATTCTTTCTGATTTATTTGGAGTAATGAACTTGGGTAACTTTAAATGTAGGGATGGGAAGCCAGAGGGGTACAGCTGCTGGCAAATAAAAATTTCCGAATCTCACAGGTCAGAAATCAAAGTGGTGGGGTTTTTTTTGTGTGTGTGGTGGTGTTTTTTTTTTTTTGTTCCTTTTTTGTTTTTTGCTTTTTTTTTTTTTTTTTCAGACTTGCAAATTGTTCCCATTGCTGGTGGAGTCCTCTCGCATGGCAAACATAAGCCATAAGACATACTGGCTCTGCTATTTCAGCTGCCTTGTGAAGACCCCATAAACGTTTAATCCACAGGTCCAAAGCCTTCATTTCAGAGCTTGACGTTCCCTGAAGCCCACAGATGAACCGGAAGGTGACAATAATATTAAAACTCAGAGCAATAAATAAATAAATAAATATATAAATAAATTTAGTTACATGCCATATGCAGCGTGTCCGGGAGATGGAGATGTTGGCAAACAGCAGAAGCGAGAGCACTTCAGACTAGTGACAAGGATGAGTGGGCTGCGGGGGAGCCGAATTGGGAGACCGAGTGTAGTGGGAGTGGGCTAAGGGTAAGAGTCAACCCCCTGAGTCAGAGCCGTGCACAGAGGGAAAGAGAGAAAGGCTAGAGAGGAACAGAGGAGGGCTTTCTGGGGACAAAACTGGGAGAAACACAACAAAATAGAGGTGTGAGTTAAATGACAACGTTGCAAAGGAAAGGGAGGGGATGCAGGCATGGATCTTGAACGCTTGTTAAGCCACAACAGCTGTCCTGTCTCACCTGTACATACAGAAGCATACCTAGGATATGAGCTTATATGCATGTGTAGATCAGCCTGTAGTCATACTGGAAATCCACCCCTGGCTTGTTAGCCTTGTGCAGTGAGCAGTGGTTTGGTTTGGCCAAGAGGTGTCTTGGTGTCAGTGTGTGAACTCTGCTGCGTGTGAAAACAGACGGTATCTCCACTAGTTGTGAAAATACACATTACTGGACCCTGCCAGGCGTCAGTGTGAGAGTGATTAGAAGTGGATATTCATGTATTAAAGTGGAGCACCACTACACACACAGACAGCTACTGCCCTTCTATAAATCTGGGGGCAGGTAACTGAAAAACAGAATTGCAGAAGAAAAACACCTCGTGAAACTGGTGAAATTGTTCAAGGGAATGGTGAAAATAAATGACTCTTAACTATAGCAAAGTTGGAGTCTGCAAGGACAGCTGAAGGAGAGAGAAACTAAAGTTTCAGAAAGAACAGACCCAAACCCATAGTGTTTATGATTAAAGAAAAGCCCTACATAAAGAGGATATGGAGTTCGTGGATAAGGTTTGAAAAGCTTTTTATTTAAAGCCTGCAAAATACACAGAAATGGTGAGAAAATCAAGACATAAAATCAGGTATAAACATTTATTGTGGAATAATAAACCTGATTGTTGCTGCAGTCTAGTGAGACCCAGGAAATCTTGGAAGAGAAAGGCTGAGAGAAATCTGGGAGGATAATTGTTTTCATTTTTTCCACTAAATGAGATCTTGGGGGACTCGAGGCAAAAAAAAAAAAAAAAAAAAAAAGAAAAAAAGAAACAAAACCAACCAAACAACAAAACAAACCCTGTGTCACTTGCTTTCTAAGCAACGTGTTTCTTTTTGCTGTTTCAAGATTACACTTAACTATGGTAGATTTAAAAAAGAACAACCAAAAATCAATCCTCGAAATACCCTCTCCCTCAAAGCAAAAGTATTTGTGCTTGAATTTGTGCTTAAATTTGTGCTCAATGAAGAGCTGCCGTAATTTCAAGATTGGACTTTTGGTCCGTCAAAAGAGATTAAGCATTTTCCCTCTGGATGGAAGGAAATTATGTGTGTGGGTGCCACCACACTGGACTCAGTGGTTATCTGGAGACCCCTCTGGACTCGGATCTGCGGGGTAGCACACTCACAAAAGTGCCAGATGTCCTGGTGGGGGAGCTCTGGCAGAGGTGTGCTGCCTATGGGCATTTGTTCCACGTTCTTTTATTAAGAGTTTTGTTTAGAAAATATCTTAATAGCTTTGTATTCATTGAGTAATGGCGACACAAATACTGTTCCGGGAAAAGCTTCCGGGATTAACTAAATAATTGGAGTGGCAGAACATGTCTTCTCTTTCTGATTTGGCATGAGAGGACAATGACTTTGCTGGGACTTGGCTTCTGCATTCCTTCCTTCTGATTCTAGTGCTAGCTTTGCTCTTTCATTTTTCAGCTAGCAGAGAACGACTGAGCAGAGAGCATCATGGGGAAGTGCACAGACATCAGTGGTTCATGGATTTCAGTTCAGTCATGACAGTAATTTGCAGAAATTTGTCAGGACTGGTGTCTGAGGATGCGTGGAAAGGAGAGCAACTGTCTCTGAAATAACAGCATGACTTAGATTGCTGTGACTCTCCATCTCTTCTTGTGCTGCTGTTGTATATTCATTCACATCACTATGCAAACGAGTGGAATTACAGTGAAAAAAAAGCTTCTGTTGTAGTAATTTTTATAAGATAAATGACATAGCAAGAAAGCTTTATTTTGACTTAAAATTGACATTTTTCTGTTACAAAGCTGCAGTATTAACTATGGAGCACATGTGAGAAGAGAGAAAAGAACTGATAGAAAATCAGAAAAGTGCCTGAAAATCAGGGTCACTTTAGAGACTTTACTGATTTCCTGTAATGTGACATAAACCATCTATTGTGTTTTGCTGGGAAATTTGTAGCTGAGGTCAATGTAGCAGAAAATAGAAGTTGAGAAAACATGCACAGGTTGGCTATGCTGGAGTGAGCCCTGTGTTTCTTATCCAACCGGTCACAGAGGATGGTGCCTGTTCAAATTTACATAAAACAAATGGTAGAGTGTCTGCTAGACTGTATTCTAACATGTGTGTTGCTTCCTGTCAGCTTAATTTTGCATTATCAGAAAGCTTTTGTTTAGCTATAAGCAGCTTTTATTACTCAGACTCGTTAACACAGGTCTCTGGCAATTGTTTTCCCTTCTCTCCCCACTGTGGGCTGTTGGTGCTTGCTGCAGCCCCTTTGCCATCTTTCTACTGCAGTTTTAGCTCTGCCATGCTCAGCACAGATGGGGCCACTGGTGGGGATGTGGGTTAGGGTTAGGGTTAGGGCACTTCTGTTCTAGGGGACAGTCAACCTCTTCTGTCTAGCTCCACACTCAGGTGCATGTCCCTGCTGAGAATTAGTCTGCAGTCTGATCTGGGTTTTCCCCAAGAAAAGCAAGAGATCCTGGAAATTGGTTCTTCATGCCAATTCCCCATCTCTGGGTTTGGCCCTTTGCTGGTCGTGATGCATGCAGAGAGGTAACCATCTCCCAGGGTCATGTGTGTGGTTTGCTGAAGACTTCAGTGGAGGGATGTCGTGGTTTAAACCAAATCCTCACAGTACTCTCACTCACTCCCCCCCTTGCTCCTCCAACTCCCGGAGAGTTAGGAAGGATAATCCAAAGAATGTAGCCCCCACGGGTTGAGATAAGAATGATTTAATTGCTAAGGCACAACACAAATCACTACTGCCATTACTACTACAAATAATAATGATAAAGCCAATAACAAGCGGAAAGAATACAACACCCCACCAGCCACCGACCCATAACTCACTCCACCCTGCCTGGCCGAGCACCGCGTGCTCCCTCCTCCATTTCCCTCCAGAGCTCCACCCTTCCAGCTCTCTCTCCCAGTTGCATCCTGGGCATCAAGTGCTATGGTATGGAATATCTCATTGCCTAGCCTGGGTCAGGTGTCCTGTCTCTCCTTCCTCCCGGCCTCCCCTCCTCCCCGGCAGAGCACATGCTCAGAAAAGGCCCTGAACAAAAAGACCCGAGCAGTACCTCAAAATATGCTTGCTATCAAGCAACTGTTCCCAGCTCAGAAGTCAAAACACAGCACTGCACCAGCTACAAGAAGGAGAAAAAATGACTGCTACTGCTCAACCCATGACAAGGGAACACATACAGCAAGGGCCAGCAAAGTGAGGTGGCTTCCCAGAGAGCCAGTTGAGCACTGAACCTCGGTTGTAGACCAGTGATTTAGCTACAAGGTCAATACCTTGTTCATTATGGCTTACCTAATAATAAAGCTGAAATAAATACTAGAAATTGTCTCAGAGAATTTTTTGCAACTTTCCTGTCAGGATTAATTAGGTGCTATGAGCAGAAAACCTGAAACATTAGAAATGATTCACTGCTTTCCTTCCTAAGGATGTAAATTAACACATGTTCTGTTTTGCTGACAGTCAATTTTGCTTGAGGAAACTCAGAATGCTTGGCTAAGTGTGAGCAGACAGATGTGTGATGCTAACTTTCTATATGAAAACAGCAACTTCAGTTAGCTCTTACTTTGTATTGTCTTCCTTCCCCTGTGACAGTCCTGACTAACAAGGAACACACGTTGCTCAGAAGCTGAACCATGCAAACCTCTTTCAACAGCATTTTGCCTCAAATTTCCCCCTTTCCCAGCATGGCTGAAGGCAGCAATTAGGGAATCACAGTCACGTGAACATTAGCAATAAAAACATTGTTCTCTTCAACCTCTCAGATAATATGGAGATAAAAGCATTAATGGTTGGTTTACACCAGCCCACCTACGTTTTCTAGCACTAGTAAAAATTAAAGAGAGCTGGTAATACAGCAGGGGAGATGATAGAGAGATGGTGAATTCAAGGCAATAGATGGTATGAATGCTGTTAACTTCTTCACTGCCCTCCTGCTTCCCCTCAGATAATGCCCAGGGGCTAAAAAAAAAAAGCCCCATGGCATGTGTTAAAAAAGTAGAATGAAATATGCTTTAAAACCCTTACACCTGGGCTATGTTCTGATAGATGGTACCCCACTGTATATGGCTTTTGTAAGCTATGTACAGCTCATAAGTAGGTGCTTGGACCTCCTGGCTGTGGATGACACAGATGTATGGCATGGATGGAGGGCAAGCCCAGCCTTGGGAACAAACCTGGCCCTATTAATAACTCATAGTACTCATAGGCATATTCAGAAAGCTCTCAGTGCTGACAGAGATAAATAGTAGCTGTAGGAAAGTGACAGAAAGCAGAGTTCAGACTGCTCTCTGTGGGTGATATTCCTCTTCATGTTTTATTTCTAGTTATTTTAAAATTAAACCATAAATTGAAAGCAGAATTCACATTACACATTCATCTTCTCTTCTGCAGGCCCCTGAAGGACAGCTGGTCTACTTTATCAGGATGCAGAGCAGAGGGTTTCTGACCATTGTTGAGGTCTTGTGTCTGTGTATATGTATTGCTTGGACAGGCAGGTGTTTTATGTTGTCCTGGGATATATCATGCTTTTTTCCCGTATTGTTACTATTAACAGCCATACCGGTATCCCTCAGGTCTTGTTTTGGTAAGATGTAATATAGGGCCTGGTCTCTGGAGAACCGGGACTTATCCTGGGGATAATTTTTTGCCCCTATTGGAACATAGGGTTGAATATAAGTATTATTTGGATTTAAAAAATATCATTATGAAAGCAGGTAAGGTGAGGAGAAGAGGGAGGAAAAATGAAAAAAAGGCACTATGAGCAAAGGAACATTTCTGTTGCCAAAACCATAGTTATTGATGACATATAGAGTGTCTAGAATGACTTTTTAACCACTGAATCATTCACTAAACCTGAATGAAACTTTCGGTGCTCTTGAGGCATTTAGGATGGTCTTAATCTATGTGGCTTCTCTGTTGTCTGGAAGGTGGGTCAAACTCTTCCCTAGTGGGACACCAATGTAGGTCTCTCTCCTTTACCTGGCTGCATATTTTCACAAGCCTCTGGGAACTGAATGTTTCTAGGACCTCTACTGCTCCACCAGTAGTTAACGCTGACCAACAAGTAAAAGTATCTTAGGAGAAGATGAAAGCAAAGCCAGTGAAATTACCTGTAGGCCATGCCTAGGAAAGTAAGCTGGTAGAAAAGCACACATCCAGCAGCAGTGAACCTAGCTAGGAAATTAAGCGGTGAACATGCCTGGGCCCTGGACTGAAGTTGTGAAATGGTTTGTTTGGTTTCTGGCACACGTGGCAGGGCTGTCTTGTGGTGTGGGCTTGGTTCTTGCCCCAGGGAAACTCATTGTCATGACTGCTTACAGATAGTATACCCTGTGAGAGCTTGTGGGCTGGAGGCAGGGTGCAATGGTGGGTGGCTGGCTGGCCTCCCAAGAAGGGAGGTTTGTGGAGTTGCTGGGAGCCAAATGAGATAGCTTGTCCTGGTGTTGTGGAAGGAAAGGAACCTGAGGGATAAGTCCTATAAGTTCTTGTCAGAGAAGTGATGGAAATGGAAACCAAAGCTAAAAATGCAGCAGGGGGTATTGCAAAGAGAGGATCAGTTGGATTAAGATGGAGGTGGTCTGATGAACTTCTTGCTTCTTTTTCTGTCATAATCTGGTCCTGCCTACAGCTCTGAGCTCATGTTTTTGTACTCCTCAGCTTGCTCCATCTGCTTCCACTTGCTCTTTGGCAAGGTTGAGTGTTTTTGTGGCTGGGCTACAGAGTACCAGGCTCTTTGGCACAGCTGGTGGCTGGGATCAAGGCTTGTGTTGCATTGCGTGGCTTGGCAGGCCCTCCTTCCTCTCACTGCAAACCCTTTTGGCTTTTGCCACCCAGGCTTGTTCTTTTCTGTCTGAGTGTAGCCTCCCTCCACCAGTCTAATGGTGCAGCATTACCCACCCAGCAGTGAGAATTAACACTTGTAAGTAGTATTAGCTTCCCTCTCAAATGGAGCAAGAATAGCCTGTGGTGTAGAGGCTACAGATATGTGCCTTCTTACCTGACAAGTGAAAACCCTCTTCTAACACAGCTTCCTTGCCTTTTGGGGGGGGGGAGGGGGGTCTAAAGCACTGCAACTGTATTCACACAGATCTCTAAGGTTTTCTGTTTCAGGCATTAAAAAAATAGCAAGAAATTACATGGTCAGCAAGACAATTCCCCAGATAACTGTGGAAACATGTTTAATCTTATGTTGCTGTGAGCCCATTGTTTGTTTCTTGATGCCAGTAGTCAGAACATTTATCATAGCTGCTCTGAATTATCTCAACATGTCATGGTGTCATGCAGGGCGAGAGTCTCCCTTTGAAGTGGCCTTTTTTTTCAGTAGGTGGAGTTAGCAAAGGAGAAGGGATTTAGTCAAGGTTATTGGAACAGCTTGAAACTGCTGACCATACTCATGGTGGATGCTCCTGCATGAATGGTTGTTTTGTTTGCACTAGGAGAGCGGCAGACGATGGGTAGCCCTGCAGGATCATGGGTGATGAAGGACAAGATCTGACACTGGCATCCACAAGTGCACATTCACTGAAACCAGTGGAGTGGCCTATTGTGCCAAGTCTAAGTGTATAGACAGATGGGGTGTGGAAGAAGGAGATTACCAGAATTCAGGAGAAAGCACTTGTCTAAGTAGTTACTCCATACTGGATCAAGCTGCTTTCTGTCTCCTGATAAACAATTACTGGGATTATGAGCTGAGGGAGATGTCATGTCTGAGTCCTTATAGTGCAGCCTGTTACCAAGGCTCATTTTTGTCCTGTCCGGAGTAGCTGGAAGCACTTGAAACGTGCCATGACATGGAGAGCTTGAGACTTACAGCTGTGAGGCAGGCTGGAGGGATGGTGCTAGCTCTGCTGCACTTAGACCTGATCGAACACCAAAAACCTCAGCCTGGGCCTGGAATACTGGGAGGCTTAGCCAGAGTGAGTGCATACTACACACATGTAGTATTGCTAGTCAGCTTAGCATCAGGATAATGTGGTCACACGATTCCAAGATGGGCAAAGCAAGCTGGCTTCTTCCTTTGATCTCCTGCATAGACACATCTAATGTGTCTGGGATGGTGCTGGTGCAAAACTGGCTTCAGCCTGGCAGGTGTTGCGAGTTCCCTTATGCAGGTTGGGATGTCAGAGGAGCAATGCACCCTCACTGAGGTGGTATATTGACCCTATAACCTCTGGAGATGCAGCTCTGGAGAGCCCTAAAGCTGCAGAGGGGATGGAGCAAGGAGGGATGGCAGGGCTTACATCTGAGCTGCCAGGAGAGAGATATTTCAGCTCTGCTGCCAGCCACTTTGCACAAGAGGATCTGAGAGGAAGCCTAGGGATTTAGTGGGGACAACTGATGCATCTTACAGCTTGATATCTTCTGCAGCACCAACAGAGCAACACCTGTATGTGTTCCTGTTAGCGAGTTTGGTGTCAGTACCAATAATAGCCAAGACCCATCCTTTTTTGCCCCTTTTCTGCACAAAAAAAAGGGCTGTTTCAGCCATATGGAGTGCACCTCTGTATGCTTGCACCTATCACATGGCCCTGTGGGCTGACTTCAGCTAGAGATGCAGAAGGATTCATTCCAAATAATGTTCATGAAAAGGACAGCCTGGATAAAGAGCAAAGATGCCAAGGAGGGCTCCTTTGAGGGGCTGGCACCAGTCTGTGTTCACCCCTTATTGAACTCCATAGAAAATCTACATGGGAAAGGGATATTTAGATGTTCCTCATAAAAGAAAGCTTCGCCCGAAGTTTGTGCTTGATTGGAGAGCCTAAGCCTCTAAGAGGCAAAGTGTCAGGAAACCAGGCTCCAGCAGCTCAGTGGTTCCTGGTGCTACTTCTCCTTCCCTCACTCTCTTTACTGGTTGTGCACATCTGAGGGTGGGTTTGGCTGGGGGCACACAGGCATACTGGCACTCAAGGAGCTGAACTACATGGAGAAGCTCACCTCATCTACAGCATGCTGCTGTGCTGGAGGCATGCTGTGAGCTGAGCTTTGTGGAAGAGGACTGGGAGTGAACTAAGGAATGGAGCAGGTTTTGATGCTGGAGTCATGGAAGAGGCAACTCCATCCTACACACTTGTTTTCTTCTCTAGGAGCACTCCTGTAAAGTGTACTTCAGTGAAGGGCACTGTCCCATTTGCCTAAATGTTTTGACCCTGTTAGTTATCATCTGGTTTTATTGGTACTCTCTGGGGATTTGTTGGTTCACAGAGACCAAGCCCTCAGGGCATATGACAAGTGATATGAGCTAGAAAGACAAGCAGCCTCATACTGCAAGGAGTCACATTTCTTTACTGTAAACATGTAGAAATTCTTTGCTAACAACACAATATGGGAAAAGCAAACTTTGATGAAAACTAGATCAAAGAATGACTGAGCCAATACAGTTCATATGAAAATAAAAAACAATACTCAAACTAACAAAAAGCCAGGAGCTTTCTTGGCTCTCTTGCAAGAAGTTGAAACATTTTAATTGTGAATGCCATTACAGCTTGTGTTTTTCTTGAGGCTTGCAAAATTACAGCTAGCCCTTTTGTTCTCCTTTTTGCATCTCTACATTTCTTATTTTTAGACGTTACCATAGAAGAACCCATGTGTTGTGAGAAAGATTGGTGTTACTATATTTCTGGCCAGATTCAAATGAGGACTCTTCAGAATCTTTCCTGGAAGAAAAGCCATGTGATGTTGTCATTTTTCTAAATCAGGTAGTTTTGGACTCTGGAAAGCTATGCCTCAGGCTACTGGTTGCTCTGCAAATAAAAACATACAACTCGTATACTGGAAAATTGAGTTATCTGTTTTGCTGAACTCTACATTGTACATATAATATATAACAGGGACAAAATTCACAGAGCCAGCTTCCCATTTATGTTACAGTTTCATTGCCACCTTGTCAGTACTGTTGAATACTGATGCTGACATATGTGCATACACACATCTGCACCAACAACTACACACAAATGTATGCATGTGCTTATCCTAAAATGCATACACGTTACATCCATGTCTAGACACATTTTAAACAGGTGAATCCAGACAGCGTATATGAAACTTTTGTTTTATGTGTGATGGGGCCCTCAGTGACATGGTTTAGTGGTGGATTTGGCAGTCCTGGGGTAAAGGCTGGACTTGATGATCTTAAAGGTCTTTTCTAACCGAGTTGATTCTATGATTCTATGATTGTAGTGTTCTCTTGACACCAGTGGAAGATTGTTCATGTGAAGAGTCAAGGGTCATTCCCTTTTGGCATATCTGTACTGCTAATACAAACACCCCATCTAAATCCTGATCATGTGGAGATCAATGGCAGTTCCTTTATTGATTCCAGAGCAATGAGGAGCTGGCCCAAAATTTCAATTGACACTACCTTCCTAATAGATTTGTCTATTAAATTTAAATTGCCAGAGACTATAAGATAAACACTGGGAGTAAAAAATGTAATCAAATGGTTTAATTTATTTCTGGGTCTATCAAACATTTGTGCTGATCACATTTTTATGTCCTTAGCTTTCCTTTTGAAATAAACAATAGCACTGTGATGGGAGATCTCCTAATTTCCTGTTAATAGAGTTTAAATTGAAAAGCATTTTTCAATGGGAAAGGTGCCCATTTAAATTATGGATGGAATTTTTTTTCCATTTTTAAGCTCTTTTCTTCTGGCTGGAGATCCTTGATTCATAAGGCTTTTATAGGTTCTTTAACAATATGTAACAACAGCAGAATTAACATTTCCATCTAGAAAGATATTAAAAGCGTATTATGGTTATAAATGAGAAGGGCAAATAAACTGATTACAAGAGAGTCCTATTCACCTGCAGCCCCTCCCCAGCCCTGAAACTTGTGTCTCTCTCCTCCCATGGTGGTGACTTGCCTGTGTTACCCCAAGACCAGACAAACAGAGGACTACTTGATGTGAGAACCCCAGGAGAGCCGTGATCCTCAGTGAAGGGAAAATGGGCATGTCCCCATGGCCCTGACCTCTTATCAGACCTGCAGGAACCACAGTCCCACCTAATTTAGAGCAGAGGGAAGGCAAAACTTGGGGACTAGGATATAATTCCTTTCCAGTGTCCTGGTGCTCTGAGGTGGCCTGGGCTGTGCAGCTGTATCCCTGGGCAGGATAACTGTGTGAACTCACACAGCAGTGAGACCTGCAAATGTTCAGAATCTCTAATTTAGGTGTATATACTTTATCTTTCCCTTCTTGGAATCATATGCATAGCCATATCTGTATCCATATCCATACACATAGATATATATGCCCCATGTTCTCAGGGAGAGTTAGGAATTTCTTGCTTCTGGTGAAGCTGTGGGAATACCTGGTGGACAAAGGGTGGGAAGGGCAGGTAGTGGGCAGAGGTGCAGGCCAGAAGAGGCATCTCAAGGTTATACCAAGCTACAGGCACAATGAAATCTGAGTGTGAGGTCCTCGTCCTGCTGAAGTAAATGGAAAATCTCGCACTGCCTCTAGAGGCAATATTTCATCCAGTATGAGCAAGATATTAAAAAGGAACTGATTAGAAAGGAGAAACCCTGGTAACCAGTGACCATGGAAAGGAAAACAGGAAGAGTACATGACATCTTAATGAGGCTTTAGTTTAGCAACACACTTTATTCTCTTAGGGACTGATGCAGTGTACGAGTGATTCCTTGACTCCAGATTTATCTGCTTTATTGGTTTTGTGTCACTGCCATAATTTTATCCACTTCTTTTTTCCTTTAAACGTGATACTGTAAGAGGCCTCTAAAGCTAAAACATACAGTGAGTAAATTCTTCTACATTCATTTTACTTTGCAACTCAGGGGCCTATGTTTAAATTTGGTGTCTCAAGGTGCACTTTGAGGCTTGTTGTAGCTTTATAAATGGCCACGATGTCAGAATAGGAAAAGGAGAATTCTGTCTTTGAGGCTCAGTTTTGATGTCCCTCTGATTTCAGATTATTACCACAGTGTGTTGCATCAGTCATGTTTAAATATGCAGTAAATGACCTCGACTGGAAACATTAATCAACAAATCATCAACAAGATAAAAACTCATTGTCTTTTCTTGTGCTTTTGAATATGAAGGGCTGTGTCTGATTGTTCCCAAGCCACTGTAATCAGAAGAAAAATGCTGCTGGCTTCCTTGTTGAGTTAGTGTGGGTTTGTTTTTCATGATACCAGGTTTTTCTGGTGAGGACGTGGAGTTCTCTTGGCTGATACCAGGGGATGTTTTGCTGGCTGCTCACCTCTTGCCAAGGAAATTCAGAGGCTGGAATTTCTTGATTTTAAGGATGTGAACAAGTTATTTGGGAGAGCTTTCCTGGGGACTCAAACTGAAGGCAAGTGCCCAGGCAGCTTTGCTTGGAATAGTGATTTTTTAAGACCAAATAAGCATTAAAAAAAAAAATCTGTATAGCATGTGCTTCTGCTAAGCATTTGAAGGTTGTTGTAACTCTCATTCTGAAGAGGTACAGGGGGACAAGGTTTTATCACCTTGGAGTGAGAGAAGATTAATATTTACAATCCATTGTTTCTTGGTGTTCCTTGTCCAGAACACTGGCTGCTTCTGTGATTCCCGATGTTTTTTGGTGTTGCTTGTCCAGAACACTGGCTGCTTCTGTGATTCCCTTCATTATGGCTCCAAGCTCAGTTCAGTTTTCCTGACATATGTATTCGTATTTTACCCTTAGTAGAGTTGGACCTTAAAATAAGTATGTGATT
The DNA here is from genome assembly GCF_012275295.1 of Melopsittacus undulatus. Taxonomy (NCBI): domain Eukaryota; kingdom Metazoa; phylum Chordata; class Aves; order Psittaciformes; family Psittaculidae; genus Melopsittacus; species Melopsittacus undulatus. Next base: position 23,985,982 of record NC_047557.1, on the reverse strand, counting down.
TTGCAATGTTTCTGCTGCTTACAGGAATGCCTTTGTTAATCTTGCAGATGTGTCTGATAGAAGAGGGAGAATATCAATAAAACCTGACTTGGACAGCCTTGAAATGTGGTACCAATGTGTAACGTGACTCAGTGACATGCACTTACACCTGATTGAGATTTTTAAAACATTTCAGAGTCAACTCTGAGCTGATGCAGCTTTGTGCAGCTCTTTCTTACATTTCCTGTTCATATCTGTAAATATCTACTCATCCGTGCCAAACTCCAAAGAGGTCCCCTCTGTCCCTCCTGATAGCTTTGGATTACATTCAGTACTGTACAAGGTTGAAGTGAGCCTCAAACCCTGGCTTGCATCTGCTCATAGCACAGTTCTTGGAGGAGCCAGATTTACCAGGTAACTGATAATCTCTACAACAGAGGAAATGCAGGGAAATTGTTCTTTGTTTTCAGCAGGAATATACCAAGAAACATGCTACATTCTGTTTTATAAGTGCTTGTATCTCACTTTCCTTGTGTAGTTAAATGATTTGCAGTGAATGATATGTATAATCCACTTTGCTATTGTGTGATGCATTGCAAATGTGTTAGCAATTTTTTTTAGGACAGGGACTGTTGAATGGTCACGTGTATGCATACACTGTGTATGTAACAGGATGGGGCATGGTTTCTAAGGGTTACCACAATAGGTATTCATTCTCTGTGCCTGGTAAAGCTGGCTCTTAAGTCTCAATTTTTGCCAAAGAAAGAGATGCAATTATACATTCATACTTCTGTTCAGAAGACTTCTGAAACAAACCCCACAGCACCACTAGAACAAACACACCCAATTTAAGGGCACTAATAAATGTGCTGTTTTGCATTACACACATTAAAACCATGACATATAGTACTTCTACCCACCCATATTTATTTTTGGTGATGATGATAAGAGGGACAATTAAGATTTCTTGTGGGAATCACAGAGATCAGCTGGTAATTCAGCTAAGTTAGAGTTTTGCTAATGTGCTCAGAGCCTGGTGAAATTCTGCTAGAAGTGAATTGCATATATCTGTGAGTGCATGCATTAAAACAATAAAGGCTTGAGACAATATTATTGGGTTGCCATACAGGATAGTAAACCTACTTATTCCACTGGGTGACATGGGAGCTCAAGGAGATCAGTTGTAGGCAAGAAAACTGATCTTGGTCTTGCAAACACTTCTGCATGTGCTCAGTTTTAAAGCTGCTTCTATCTATCCTCAAGGGCTTAGAGATGAGTTGATTTTTAAGAGCTAGCAGGTCTGTAGGCTGAGAGCATCCCAGTATTGGCCCATAGGAGAATAAGGAAGAAAATGTATCACAAGATGTGTCTATTAATTCCACAAATGTATTGAAGTTTTAATTATTTATAGCATTTCAGAATGTATTAGTAAATGTTTTGTAATGTATTGATAATAATAATGAAGTCTGAGTAATTCAAGATATAACTACATCATCTTGCTATTAAATCATGCTTAGAAGTAGAAGAGGAATCACCAGTATGAGTTCAAACAACAAAATATGATTCAGCAAAAAAAAAAAGTGTTGGTTGCACAATATTTCTAAAACTTTCAGGAATATTGAGTAGTATCTCTACTTATCTTAATAGATGGGAGCATTTAGGTCAGTTGGATAACTTGTGTAGTGGTTTGCTCACAGTATGTGTGGTAAGAGAAGCAGACTGTACTATAATTTATATGTAAAAGGTATCCAGAAACCACAAAAAAACTCCCAAACATGCTCCCCAACACTTTATTCATGGAAGAGGCATTGCTACCTTGAGTATAACAGGCTGACACAGCAGGAATGACACCTGACATATACATGGTGTTGTGGAGGTTGACCAGTGCAGGTGTAAAAGCTACTGCTGGCCCCCACTGCTGGTGGGTTCAAAGGGCTTGTCCTGGCTGTCCTGGATGATGAGTGCCATGAGGAAAATGTCTCCCCCACAGAAAGCTAAGGCTAGATCCCTGAGGAGGCATCCCAGCTTTCAATCAAGATACTGGGCTGTGAAAAGGGCTGTCATGGCTGGTGGGCAGCTGTGTCTGAGATCCCTACTCATCTTGTGTCATCCACTTTGTGTTGCTCTCCTCTACCTCCTCATGGAGAGATCACCAACACATACCCCTTATAAGCAGATCGATAGACTGTAAAGGATGATCATTAGGAAGATAAGACCTCCCTAACTCATCGGCAATTATTTTATGATATTTCTGATTAATGGTTCCATTTTAGTCATTTCAGTGCTCAGCAGTCTTCATTTGTTAGTGTTGATTATGGAAGTCTGTGCCTTGCCTGAATCTGAGTTATTTTGACCAACAAATGTGAATTAAAATCAATAGAAATGTCATTAGCATCCCAGTGCGGTGAAAGATAATACGACCATTTCTCATGCATTCAGTTTATTAAAATTTGCTAAAGTGTGAAATATGTATGACAAGTAATGATGTTTTAATCTTTCGCCAAGGTAATAATTGAAAGCTGATTGATTCCATTCAGTAATTATAAAATCAAAATGATGGAAGATTGTAATCAAGAAAGATTCTGTCTCATACTTTGTCACGCCTCCATGCAAGATAAAATTCTCATTTATAACATCTTTTTTATCTGAAAAGAACTCAAACTCCTATTTGCCCCAGTTTAAATCTCCTGGCTAGTTGGATAATAAACTTTTTTTTCTCTGATGAGAAGATAAAATCAGCCTTCACCCACCAAGGGGTCATATCCTCATGTGTGCTACAGTACCTTAAAAGCTCTCAGTTTCCAGGTATGCTTATACAGAACAAAGTTGAGAGGATGACTGCGTTGCACTGCTGGGGGGCTGGCAGTTATTGTGGTCTTTGTGAGACAGTGGAACACCCAGTCCTTCCTCCTTCCCCTCCAAGGAAAGGCAATGTCTGTTTCTTAACCAAATCATGGAAAAGTCCTGAGAGCCTGACAGGGTCTGTGAGCGATGCATGGAACCAGGCTGGAACGAGAAACACGCAGATACAGTCCCATGGTCTGCTCAGCATCTCACTTGCTGCTGAGGCACCCCCGAGGCCCTGGGTGAACCAGCCAAAAAGGTGATCTTCCAAAACTGCTTGTGAATGTTTTGCTTGAAGTTGCTCAAAAGAGGTGCCGCTCTGCTCTTGGTTGGCATTTCACTGTTATAGCGAGATCCAGTGATAGGACAGACCTGGCTTTGTTTCTGACTATGCAGTTCATCTTCTGCATGGCCTTGGGCAAGTCCTTTCCTTCTCCCCACCTCCTCTTGTCCACTCAACCCTCTTCTGAACTGCATAATGGCAGCAGACGTGACTTTCTGAGTGCCGTGGCTGTTTGGTTTTACATAACTAAATAAACAAGAAAGGCAGAATGGTGTAATTTTTTTGAAAGGATTCAGCTTGGCAAGGTCTTATATAAACTATAGATGAAAAACGTTGTGGTGTGTTGAGGTTTATCCACTTCTGCTCTCTGCTTACTCTTGGAGGAAAGGGGAAGCTCGCAGCTGGGGAACACAAACAATTGTAGGTGGCAAGTTCCAACCTACCAATGCAACTAAAAGATTAATTACAAATGGTCTGAAACCTAACCAGGGAGTCAAAAGAAACCCAGCTTATCTCTTCACTCACTTTAGAGTGAAGTAAATAAGAGTAGTCTGCGGATCAGATATCTGCTCAGAGATGTCCTGGATCAGAAAGCAGTTTTCTTTCTGGACTGCTTGTCTTTGATATCCAAACTGGGGAAGCATTCAGCTATTTTTAAGTACAGAAGCATGTCTCTCTGAAACACTGACATTTTAGGGTAGGCTGAGTGCTCTGCAATGAAACCCCAGATGCAGTGTAGTTGATGGATGGCCCCAGAGACATTTTAATGGGTTTTGGAACAGGGCTCAAGCATATCCCAAAGAACAGGAGAAGGAAGCTTTGGTTTAGCCAAATCTCTAAGCATGTGCTTAACCACTGAAATTAATGAGAATTAAGCATATACTTTAGTCTTCTGCTGACTTGTACCTCAACAGCTAACTTAACAAATACTGACCTGCTGAGACACTGCATAAAACAGGGATATGCACAATGGGGAGACACCATTTAAAATAGCAGATTTCTTTGGTTTTCTAGTGACATAGCAGAAGCCGAATTTGGCCCTGTGCTCTGTGGAAGAAGAAAATTTTAAATCATTATTAACTGCAGCTTCTCACTGCAACATTTTACATGATGCAGCCCAATGGCTGTCTGCTAGAAAAGAGGACTTCTCTGTTTCAGTCTTCTAACAGGATTTTTGGCATCCTGCTCATTAGAAAGGTTATTTTCTTTAACCGTATTGCCGTAGGAATGCATCTTTTAAGTATCCTGCTGCATTATTTTGACATAAACTTCATTGCTTTTCAGCTTACAGTTCCTGGAATTCTTTTTTCTCCCAATAAGAAGTGATGTTGTTGTGTGTCATTTTTCTGAAGAACCTTGATGGATGACCAGGGAAAAACCCTAATATATGCTTTGGCTTGATAATTCCAGGGTCAAACTGATTTTAAGAATTGGTCTTCTTGCACTTGCTGATGAATCGGACCAAGCAGCTAGTATATGAGATCTAGCCAGCAGCACACAGAACACATTAGGAAAACAAAGAGAATGTGAGATTAAATTGAGGGAAGAACAACATTTTCTCACCATTCTGAATGAAGGCAGAAGATGCTCTGAATGGATACAAACTCAATTTTCTTATTGGACCAATGGCCTCTTCCCCCATCAGATTATTCCAAGGTAAATTTGCTTTTCACTTTCTCACACAGACCATTTTTCCCTCACTTGTTTATTAATAACATTATTTGTAAAATGTTAACTTCATTGTCTGCACTGTTATGATGTTATCTCTATGTGCTTCTGTGAGAATATAACAATGTCATGAAAAAAATTATGTAAAAATGAGGTGGGTACATAAAATGGGATTGACAAAATGTAATAAATCACTGCTGGGCTGAAGAACAGAGCTGCATGTGTAATGAAGTATTTCAGCATTACATCATCGTTTATGTAACATCTGGCAGAGCCTTGTATTTCAGTGCTGCTTTGAATCAGGATAATTTTCTCTCTGAGAAAAGAGAAAAACAAGCCATTAGGTTTTGCACACAGAAAAAAAGAAAAGAAAAAGAAAAAAATATCCTTGAAACATCCATGTGTGGTTACCCTGAGAAGTTCTGCCATCCCCATCTTGATGCATGTAACATAATATCTGAGATGCCTGACATCCAAGGAGGATTTTTCTTAGCTTTATGTGAGAAACACATCTTTAATGTGAGAGGATTTTTTGAGGTGGCACAGTTAATTTCCCCAAATAAGAATTTTTCTTATTTGCATCATTATACCTAACCTGGGGCCAGACTTCTAGCAAAAACCCCAGGTGTGAATTACACGTACTTGAGTGTTTTCCAAAAGGCTTTTTTTTTTTTTTTTCCAAAGGAGAATTTAATTATCTTACTGCCACTGTGCACTCCTGGTCCTGTCTCACACAGACATTAGTGTTCTTTCAGTGTGGACTCCTCCACCACAGGCTGCCAGCACAGCCTTTCTTGTCCCTGGTGTTAATCACTGTGCCCAGGCTCACCTGGGGTGCCAGGCAGAACAACATGATGTGACACTGGTGTGAATGTTAGTTGAAATTAGATGTTGTGGTAAATGAAGTCAGAAATGGAAGTGTTTGCTACAGAGTCTCTGGACCTGACCTGGCCAGCAGAAGTTTTGCTATTAATTTTGAGGGGACTTGGCTTTTCCCTTGTGCATTTTGCCCTGGAAGCCCCCTGGGATGTCCTGGTGTGGTGGCCACAGCGCTGTGCACTGTCATGCAGGAACGCAGGCTACTGTCCCTCCCAGCAGTGCTGACACTCTCCTTCTCCATGCTCTCAGTGGGTGGCAGCTGCCCAGGATGCAGGTATGGGGCATTGGCAATAACCCATTGTATCTAAAAATTGACTGTTTGCTTTCTTTTGTCAATAATTTACAGTTCAAGGAGGAAATAAGACAGGTTGCCAGAGAGAAAGCACTCTTTGATTAACTCCTTTTCAGTTAATCAAATATCATGCAGATAAGCCACTCTTACCATAAGCACGCCAGGGATTTTAATACAGTACATTTTATCCAACAGCATAAGTCTGGCTATACATAGATACATACATAGAACTAGTTGTTATAGCTATTAAACTCCCCCTTCAAGTTTTCACAAGGTTGATACAGAATGGTAGATCTTGATATACTCTTGAGTAAAGTGCAGTGTATGAGTTCGTTTTTTTGTGGTAGAAATGGCAAGGTGAAGTTCGCAGCAGTCTGGATACAACAGTTAGTTTCAGTAGAAACAGAGTTAGTTTCTGTAGAAACCCAGTGTGGTGCAGGCATCTGCAGTGCTTTTGTTCTTTCTGAGCAACTGTTGGAGTTACTGAGAAATTTGTTTGCTTAATTTTTTAAACCAGCAGTAGCTTCTATTGATGTTCATTTGGAGGAGAAGTACTGTACAGCATGAATGTTGCAAGCAGGACAGAATAAAATTGACAAAGGTAAAAGAAGGAGGCAATGCGCATATGATTGAAGTATAAGATTTGGAGTCAGGATGTCTTATTCCTATTTCTGATTCTCCTGCAGGTAACCTGGGGAAAAGAAATCACTATCAAGGGTGAAAGCTGGCCAGGCACAGGGCCACAATGACTCTTACCAGCAGCAGAGGCAGGAGTGGGATGTTTTAGGATGAAAACCCCTCTTTCCAGCATCTGAGGTTTTTGGATGAACATATTTTCCCTTTCTTCTAGGAGTGTCAATGTACAGCTGACCTAGGGATTTCCAAGGAGAAGGAGAAATATTTTTACAACACAGAGGCATGTCCATTATATTTTTGACGGTGGGCATTGAAGGAGAAGAATCAGACTGTTGCATCAGGGTGGTATTGGTTAGGAGCAGGGTAAGCTTTGAGAACAAGTTCTGGTAGAGGCTAAGCTCACCTTGGGGTGAAAATGGAGTTGTGATGAGGCCATCTCAACCAACTCTTTCTTCCATGACAAAAAATGAATTGCTGTGGCTTGAGTGGTGTGCCTTTGCAGTAAGGTAGCAGAAGATGATGCCTCTCCACTGGGATTTCTGCAAGACAGCAAGTGAGACCTCCAGTGATCTCAGCTCTTTATTTGCATACTGTCATGGTTTGAGCATGTTTTGAGGGTGTTTTTGTTCAAGGTTTTTTCCAGCCAGGTGGAGGAGGGGAGGCCGGGAGGAAGAAGAGACAGGGCACCTGACCCAGGCTAGGCAATGAGGTATTCCATACCATAGCACGTGATGCCCAGGATGGATACTGGGAAAGAGAGGGCTGGAGGAGGAGAGGAAGATGGAGGAGGGAGCACGCGGTGCTCGGCCAGGCAGGGTGGAGTGAGTTATGGGTCGGTGGCTGATGGGGTGTTGTATTCTCTTCACTTGTTGTTTGCTGTATCATTATTATTTGTAGTAGTAAATGGCAGTAGGGGTTTTGTATTATGCCTTAGCAATTAAACCGTTCTTATCTCAATCCGTGGGGGCTACATTCTTTGGATTCTCCTTCCTAACTCTCTGGGAGTTGGGGGACTTAATTTAAACCACGACACATATACAGTTTGTATCTGTGCCCCTCATACTGTCATAGCCACAATTTAAACAGAGTAATAGAAGACTAAATTATCTAATGTTAATAAGGTTCTTTCAGTCCCCTGGGAAGGATCACAAAAATATAAGCTAACAATGCAAGAGCGTCAGTGAGGACTCAAGGAGAAGAGTTCTTATCTGATAAAATACTTGCTGAATGGTGGGTGAGATATTTTTTTGATCTCTGGTTTCTTCACTTTCCACAGCCTGTCTCTGAGGAAAATTGGGGCCTCTCCTGGGCTGAGATGCTGTTGTCATACAGCAGTTCAGGATCTTCTGGTTTTGACCAGTGAAGCCTGAAGAAAGACATACAGTTTGCTTCCTTTCCCATGCATAAACCCCTTCCTCCAGTGGTTCAATAACCAGGAACTGTGGGCCTTAGCTTCATGGATCACATGAAGCATCTGCTATAAGGGTATGCCTCCCTGTTGAAGACTGAGCTGTATTTCAGTAAAATAGAATGAAAAGACCCTCTCTCTTGATGTTCTTTATTTTGCCCATGTCAAGGTTATGAGCTGTTGAGGAGCTGTTGCTGGATTTTTTTTCAGAATAATTGCTCCTGCCTTCATCAAAACCTGTTTGGGATCCTGGTGAAAGAGGTGATGCTCGTTGGCATCACCAATCTTACTTAAATGCTTAAACAATATGTGAAGACTAGCCTACATGGTCACAGGCCACATCTGATTACATTAAGGCTGTCAGGCAGTCCACTACTGTGCCAAGCAGGAAAGAGCATTTTACTCTTTAAGAAAACAGTAGCGTGCTGAAGATTTATTCAAGTGCTAGGTCAGGTGCTAATATATACCATGGGGACAAGAAATGAGTATGCCCAGTCTGCCAAGAAGACTGTAGCATTTCTGGAGAAGTGAGAGGGGTCACCTGCTGGGGGAGAGGTCTCAAATGGTCCAAGGAGCAGTGGTGCATGGGAGGGCAGTGGTGCTGGAGCGGGCTTGCTTCTGCCGCTGGCCCTGTGACTAGTCCCTGTTCGCACAGTCACCAAGGTCCTGGGGCTTTGCAGCAAGGGCCCTTGTGATTTCACTCTGCACAGGGGGAGATAAAACATGGGTTTTTCCATTTCTGTCAGCCTCTCTGTGTAATAAGCTTTGCAGCCATGCTGCTTGTTGGGATTTATGGATATGTTACTTCACATCTGTTTGCCTGATGACTTGGCTCACATTAAGGGCAAGTTGAGGATAGGATGCAGGCACCTCCATGCTGGCAACCATTAAAATGGTTCTCTTTCCCTGAAGCTTGTGCCCAGTGCTTGTGCCCCGTGCTTGAGATCCCCCTCACTTTACCAACACTTACACTGAGCATGGGCAGTTGTCACCATCACTGCCACCACTGTCCTCCTGGACTAAGGGCTGTGAGTAACCAGCATGGCATACCAGCCTGCTGGCAGAAAGACAGTAATCAACCAGCCTCTGGACATCACTCAGCAATTAAAGTGTTGAATAGTCTGAATGAGTTAATTCACTACCTAGCAACTGTTTCCCTTCTGGCATAACAGATAGAGGAGCAGTAATGGTCACAGGGAAAGAATTTTGTATGGGGATTCAGAACAGTGTTATTTCAGATTTGTTTCTTTTTACTTTTTGACAGCTGTTTAGCATTGCACAGACGTATGTATCAATAATTTTTCCCATCATTTCTATAGCATGAAGCTGCACTTATTTCCCAGATCTTCTATTTAATTCAGCCAGCAATATTCAGTTACGTATTTAAGCAGGAGGTTGGGGACAAGCAAAGCTGGGCTCGAAGAAGAATCGATTGGTAAAATTACAGTTTTTGGAAAGCTTCCTCCCGCAGGTTCTGCTCCCTGCATCTCTTTCTCTTGATTCTGGGGAGCTGCAGGGACAGGGGAAAGCAGAAGGGAGGCAAATCCTTTGTCACCTACCAAGGCTTCCTGTTCTCACTAGGCTAATACTGTCTGGCAGGACTCTTCTGGCAGGAAAAGTACTAAAGTGAATAGCTATCAGTGTCAGTTGGTAGGCTGAAGACTGCCATCAGGACACAACATTTCACACCCATGCGAAATATTCAAAGAATGATGGCTGCCTGAAGTTGTTCCTGCCTTGTTTCTTCCCCATGATGATTATTTATGGCGACCATTACTAAAAATATTGGCCTATTCATGTTTGCTCTTCCGTTGTGTTTTGCTTGCTTTGAGCTGGTGATGTTTGGCTGACACATGACAAGTTGGTCCTGATTTATTGCCAATAAGGTCAGAATTAAAACCATTATTTGAATACTGTAAGTTTGGGATATAGTTTGTTTTACTTTTGTTTTTATTGTTTTTTCCCCCCTCCCTTTTTTCTCTGCTATTTGATGGTTTGCTTTCAATGTTCCTTCCCACTGACTTCCAGTAGAGACTTCTTGCTTTATAAACAAATAGATTGATTTCCAATATGGGCTTTTACTTCCTAGAAAAAAGATCTCTTCAGGGGAAATTGGCAGTTCTCTCTGTATGTATTTTCTTATTTGCATTAACTTGGAGGGGTTTGGGACCTGGAGACAAGATTTAAGTCTACAAATCCCTCTCCCTCTTATCCAATTTAGTTGTTTTAACATAATACAACCATTTTCTAAATCAAACTGATGGAGCGCTTCCTAAAGGCATTACACCAACTGTATATCTGGAATCATATTTGCCTTCTTTTATTGCATTAGCACCAGGCTTGAACTTTTCAAATTTGCATTGTGCTTTGCAGAAGTTCTCAGGATATTTGAAGCAGTTTATAGCTGGAATCTGGTGTGTTTTAAACAGAGACTGGAGAGTGAATTATAGGGCAAAGATTGTGTAGAGATGAGATTTTAATTTCATGGAACAAGTAGATACTGGAATGTGAAAACAAGAGGAATATTGCATTTGTTGTGTGGTTTTTGAGGCACCACAAAGTGGGTGCTGTGGTACAACAGTGATTCTGGGTGTCTCACTAGACTCTTTAAAAGGTTTTATTTCTTCACTTTGAAAAAGGTGCTGCATAAAGTTCTGACATATGGCAAAGGTATATAAGCAGGGAGTGCCAAGGGGATTGTACTGAATACCTGGGATGTAATCCAGCGATGCTTCTGCACTGGCTTTGGCAAGTACGTCTTTTGGTTTTTGAACCATATGGTATTTTGCCATATGGGCTGCCATATTGGATATCCTTCTTAAGATACGCTCGTAATACTAAAGAGGAGAATTTTCAAAGACACAAATGAGACTCTTATGCTTATCTGTGGTTTTGAATATCTCCTCCCTTGCTCTTGAGTGGTTATTTCGGTGATATTTCTTTGCCACAAGGAGCAGTGAATAGTTAGGAATGAACTGGCTAAAGCAAGCTGTACAGAAAATAAGCCCAAGAATATACACTGGAGGTGTGAGAGGAAAAAGTAAGCTCAGATGGCATCAGTTCAGGCAAAGAACTGAGGTCCCCAAGCTATGGAGTGAAGAGATATGTTGATGTAAGAGTAAATTAGCAGTGGAATGCTGACGGGTACTTGCAATTGCAGTTCCTGTACAATGAGCCTGGCCCACTTCAGAAGCATCCATTCCCACTCCCTACCCTCCTCCAAAGTGTCACAACCAGCTATTGGACAATAGCTTAACATCTAAAAAAATAGTATCAGGATTATGAATAACCTATTGTCATAAGATAGATGCCAGCTGGAAAGTATTCTTTAAGTGCAAACCTTACATTTTAATAAATAAATAGTAATAGTAAAATCCATTTTGAGGTCTGTACCACAATTCTTTGAACAAGGTTACTTAAAAAAAACCCCAGTGATGCCCACTACTTGCAACTGGCACTTAAACGAATGCCTGGGCTCCCAGTATAGATATGTAAAAAGATTCTCTTGGTATTCTTCCTGCAGAGCATATCCTCACAGGTGTGGCAGGCATTCCTGGGGGATAGAAAATAGCCTCATGCCCACTTGAAGGATCAAAGAAACCTGTGTGATGGCCCGTAGCCAGGATTTTTGGTGATCAGGGGATAATTTCTGATGGTTTGGTGACCTCATCACAAATATGTAAGGAGAAGGTGTGCTCAGCGAACCATGATATAAAGAAGAAGTTCTTTACTGTGAGGGTGGTGAGGCACTGGAATGGGGTAGAAAAGTGGTAAATGCTCCATCCCTGGCAGTGTTCAAGGCCAGACTGGACAGAGCCTTGGGTGACATGGTCTAGTTTGAGGTGTCCCTGCCTGTGGCGGGGGGGTTGGAACCAGGTTATCTTAAGGTCCTTTTCAACCCTCACTCTTCTGTGATTCTATGACTCTGTTATCAGGAAAAGTATTTAGCCTGGGTCCTTTTGGCAATAGGTGCTCATGACATGGATCATTTGGGGTCTACTGATACTTCTGCCACTTTTGCCCTGCCCTCCCTCCAGCAGGGATTAGCTTCTCTCTCTGTAGTAAGGATAGGGCATTCTGTACTCTCCCTGCAAAAAGAAGTTAACCATTGCTAGATGTGTACCCAGTGCACTTTTTCCAGAGAAAAAAAAAAGAGGAGTCTGTGGTATGAGTGAAGTGTGTGGTCTGACAGAAGTAGCTCCTGCTGACAGCACACTAACCCCACCTCCACTGGTGGCTGCAGCATCCTCTCCGAGATGTTAAATAGAGTGTTTTAAGTATCTCAGTGCTTAACATTGACTGGCCACATGAGCAATTGTCCTTACAGCCCAATTTTTCCTTTACTATTGCTTATATTAAGAAAGAGATGAAAAATACAAAAGCAGCATTGCAGAGAAGAGGTCAGTTTATCAAGGCTCTCCAAATTGGCTGTTTTAAAATCCAATAGATGAATATAAAAAGCTGATCTTTGTGAGAAAAGAAAAACCCAATATCATGCAGTTCAACCCCTCTGCTTTTTATTGCTGGGCTTTGCAGGAGAACCACAAAGCTGAAGTATGCTTGACCTCTTGCCAAATTATTAGTAGCATGTTTTTACCTCAGATAATTGCATTTTGTCACTGTTTCAAACTGCACCAAGTTGTCATTATCTACCAGATGTATTTTCAGTTGCCATATGTCATTAATGCAGTTTTTCTCTGTGTGTTATCAAGCAGCTTTTAGATCAATACCCCAACACATGGTGCTCAGGGTTTATGTAACTTATAAATATTGAAGGGGCTCATGATGTTGTGGTTTTGAGGGATCTCCATCCTCAGTCTAGTCCTGTACACACATGCTCCTCTCTCCTGCATGTGGTTAGTGACCAAACCCAAGGGGACACCACCACGGTGCTCACAGTTATTGACAATGATTGGGAAAGACTTAGTATGAATATCTTGGTGGGGAAAGAGAAACACCCAAAGCATAATATCCCTCTCTTACGCTTTTCCTTTTCTCTGTTGTACATCATGGATAACCAAATGGTCAAAACTGATGGTGAAACCCCAGGGAGGGTTATGATAAAGCTGTGTTAAAAAAAAAGGAAGGATTGTCTTCCTGCTCTGGGCTATGATCCTCCTTGCTCACAGACAGACTCCGCACTGATTGACTTCCAGCCACGCACCACTGCCAGCCTACACCTAACGGGCTGTCTGCTCTCCTTTATGTTTATTTCAGTTCTGTATGTTTAAAGGTGAGAGTGTTGCCCTAGCAGAATTGGTACACCAGGGCATTTGCTGTAGTAGGACTGAAATGCAGAGACTGGGGAGAGCCGTGCTCATGCCCAGCACTTGGATGACAGCCCATGTGACACAAATGGCAGGCCAGGTTTGCGCCTTGGATGACAACTTGATGTTTATTGCATGTGCAATGGGTGGGAATATTCATTGTGTAGGCAGGGGATGAGGAGTGCATCCTCTCCTCAGCTCCCCAGCCCAACTCACAGGATCATCCTTTGGCTTACATTGTAATTTTACCTCTAACATCAGTGGTTTTTAACTCAACAGTTAAAATCAGCAGGAAACTGTCCTAACTTGATCCCTAAACTGGGATCTTGTTCACCACTGTCTTCCCAGCGCATGGATTTTCAGATGTCCTTTTTTCTTTAATGTAGTTATCAAAGGACACTGTTCTCTATAACCTTATGGATCTACTTACAGTGTAGAGTGTACGTAGCCAGAATTTTGCTTTTCCTTAATCCAGAAATTAATTTACCAGCAGAGGGCTCTTTCATGATTATATTTTTATATTTGCTATGTTTTTTCCTTTACCAAGGTTATAATGAGGTTTAAAGAAAAAGAGAGAATGTATGAAGCTGTCTGTGTCCACAATTTAGGGCAGGTGTGAGCTCTGTGGCTGTGCCAACGTATTGTTTCTCCATTATTGTTTCTCCATGTGGGGCAGCTTGGGGGGGTATGGGGCAGCTCTTGGCCATAGGACCTGTGCTCTGTTGGCATATTAAGCACCAGTGATGAGGCAGCTCGTGAGATTTTGCTGGGATAAAGGGCAGGGTTTAAGAAAGCACATTTTGGGGGGAAATCTTTCAAACCTGACCTGGGCTCCAGCAAGAATCCTGGGAGAGGGGACTGCAAAGCATAATCCCATGGATAGTCAAGGGAGGGTGATAGAGAAGGGTGGCTGCTGCCAGTGGCTTATCCACCAGAGCCAAGTGACCCAGTGAGCAGCAAGAGGCATGCTGGAGGCCAGTGAGAGCAGGGATGTCCCCTGTGGCCCCTGGGAAGATGCCCTGGCTCAGCACTCCTGGGGCTACTGCCCTTCACAGCAGTCAGGGCACTGAGGCTGGCATGGGGTCTCCTCTCTCTTCTTTACCCCGAGCCCTTTGAATGAAACCCCAACATTCAGTACCTGGGGCCCTTTGCTAAACACTAAAACACTGTCACAGTAGATGCTGATGATAACACACAGCAAATACTACATATTGTCACATGTGAATCTGTTTGAAAATAAGCTGTATGAACTCTCTAGATTAACATCTGTTTTATGTCTTATGCAATGCAGTGATTTTCCCAGTCATAGAAGGTGGAATATTTATTATTTCAACTGAGTTCTTAAAAATACAGGGCAGGAATAAAATCAAGAGGAAAAGTGGGGTTTTCAGAGGGTTTGCATAGATCACAATGTTTATTCTTTTTATCTTCATTAGGGTTCATTAGTGTAGGCAGAGGAATTCTGTCCTCTTCATCCTTTTGGTACCTGTAGAACTATATCTTGAGTGGATCCAAACAACAGGACTTTAATTTATCAATTGTGGTGATATTTCAGGAAAAAAAAATCTCACTTTATTATTTTGATTTATGAAATGTGAAAAGTGGTGAGATTCACTGTATTTTTTTATGACTTTGGAACTTACCTAGTGATCTCAGAGACTTACAACCTTGGCTATATAAGCACATGTAAAATCTATGTCAGGATATTACTAGGCCTAAATGTATTGAACTGTAGGAGGTGGTGGTCAATCCTGGGCCAGTTGTTTGGTGCACAGAGGGAGTGGGAGCTCTGGGGGCTTTCCTGGTCTTCAGAACTGGCATAGGTGAGAGCACTGTAGTCTCTGGGTTACATTGTTCTCTGGAGATGCCTGTGAGATAGTGTCTCTGTTTGCAGAGGTGGAGGATGATTCACAGAATGGGCTGAGCAGTTTATCTCCAGGAGCTGAACTCATGTCTCTAATGCCCCAGAACAGCCTTCAAGACACTAGGCTGTTCAGAACATAATACCTGGTGCCAAAAGATGATTATTAGAAGCCTACAGGCTATATAATCACCACTGTTGCTTGGAAGCCCTGGGTTTCCATGGACAATATGACCAAAATCAAGTCCCTTCATGGTTGCTTGGCATGTCCTGTCATTTTGGATGCACACCACACCAGAAGTGGTGAGTTCCTGTGATGGGAAGGTGCTTCCCACCTGCAAGGGAAGGGAGCCCTAGGAAGACAGATCTGGGCAAGCAAATGCCCACCACCTTTGCTACAGTGCAGGGGTCTCTGCTTCGTCAGGAGCATTGCATCTTATTTGGGGTGAAATTTGCTGCCTTTGGTGCCTTAAAAAAGTGCTGCACTGGAACAGTGGCTTAGAGGAAAATTCCAGTGATTTTTTCAAAATTCTAGACAGTTATTGAGAGCAGCGGGATTACCTCTGGAAAAAAACACAAGTGTTGTATTTATATGAGACTGATCATCAACCAGTCAAAGAAGAAAACCCAACAACCAAGAAAAGCAAATGGTGATAAAGATTCCAGACAAAGTCACTCTTCTCAGTGTGCAGCAAGTCTGATGAGCTGAAATAGAAAGTCCTTCCTATTTATTTCACCTGAAAAAGTAATTGACTTTGAGCTCTTTGAGTAAGTTGTGATCTGTATTTAATTTCTTGTCCAAAGAAAAGAGTATAATTTTGTTTTCCTTGTGGGTCCTATTAGCTTTAATGTCAGATGCACAGCTGAATCCCTTGCATCAGGTTCCAAATTTACCCCCAATATCAGTGTGCTTAGGACTCAAACAAAAATCAGCCTTTCATCTCCCAGTTGCTTAAAGGATCATGCCATAATACCACATTTATTAGTTCAAAATCTCTCTTGTCTGTACATGATCAAATGGAGCTGAGTATTCAGAGGAAGGCAGAGAAAGTGTGAAGACTGTAATTTAGCTATCAGACATTAATGCAGCCTATTAACCAGAAATATTCTTACACTTCTAACAAATGTATGCATTTTTGCCCTTTTACTGCCTGAACAGATATATTCAGCACCTCAGGCTGCCAAGGTCACAGATCCAAACTTCTGACTTTCTTGCAGGACCTCATTGCCTTTTGAATAACATATGTACTTTGTTAGATTTGTCATCATCAGTTCCAACATGGATGGGGCATCCACATGCAGCTGACCCCTAAGGATGCCCTGAGGAATTGCAGTGGCTTTCTCATGAGTTTGAGTTTGGGTGAGTTCCTGTTAGTGCTGCATTAGAACAGTCATCTGAAGACATAGGAATGGTGCTTGGATTCGTGCATCGTGTTTTGTCTGCTCCAGTATGAAGGATGTGATCTGATCCCACAGAGCTTCCTGAAATAAAAACATTACATGTGCACTTGTTGTCTACTTTACCTGGATACATACAAGCTCTCTGTAAAATCTCTCTTCTCTACTTGTCACATTGACTTGTTTAGCCAGAGATTACTTAGAGGAAAAAACAGTTTTGATAATTAAACTCCAATGATTTATACTGGCAGTTTGGGGACATTGTACTTTCAAACACAAACAAGAAGATTGGAAAGCTCATCCAGAAAGACATCTTTATGGAGGAAAAATGATTCTTGTAAAGTCATGGCTCCATATGGCAGTGTGTGCTGGAAAGGCGGCAAACATTAAACACGAGCCCCCTTGAAACAGCCTTTAAAATTCTAGAAAAATGTAAACATTTTTGTGACCATTGTGTGAAGGAAGATTAGGGTCCATCTGCTTGCATTTATCAGCCTGTGTTCTAAAAATTAAAGCAACTCTGTGTTTTTGAGTGCTCTAGTAGAGAGAAGCCATGAACTTGAGGCATGGGCAGGAGACATGGCTGTGCCTGGATCCCCACAAGGAGCCTTCTTTACTTAGGACAGAGCATCCCTCCCATTCTCATAGTTGAACAATTATAAAAGCCTAAAGGAAACTGGAACAGTGGATCATAAATCTGTTTTAAAATGACACTGTACTATTTTTA
This sequence comes from Melopsittacus undulatus, assembly GCF_012275295.1. Lineage (NCBI taxonomy): Eukaryota > Metazoa > Chordata > Aves > Psittaciformes > Psittaculidae > Melopsittacus > Melopsittacus undulatus. Next base: position 23,968,740 of record NC_047557.1, on the reverse strand, counting down.
AGTGCCTCTCCTTTTTAAAAGAACAAAAAAGAAGTTATGTGATCCAAGACATCAGCTTCCCAAGAGAATATCACTGTCTTTTCGTGTGCAGAGAATCAGAAGAAAAATTTTTTTCTAGAGCTGGTGTCATTTTGCTGATACTTTGTTGTACATTTCTGATAAAAACAGAAGACAGGTGAAAGTATTCCTGCACACCAGTGTATAACAGTGTATCCAGAGGAACCCAGCTGTCATGGTTTGAACATGTTTTGAGGGTGTTTTTGTTCAAGGTTTTTTTTTTCCAGCCAGGTGGAGGAGGGGAGTCCGGGAGGAAGGAGAGACAGGGCACCTGACCCAGGCTAGTCAATGAGGTATTCCATACCATAGCACGTGATGCCCAGGAGGCATACTGGGAAAGAGAAAGCTGGAGGGGAGAGCTCTGGAGAAAAATGGAGGAGGGAGCACATGGTGCTCGGCCGGGCAGGGTGGAGTGAGTTATGGGTCGGTGGCTGGTGGGATGTTGTATTCTTTTCACTTGCTGTTTGCTGTATCATTATTATTTGTAGTAGTAAATGGCAGTAGGGGGTTTGTGTTATGCCTTAGCAATTAAACCGTTCTTATCTCAATCCGTGGGGGCTACATTCTTTGGATTTTCCTTCCTAACTCTCCGGGAGTTGGGGGACTTGGTTTAAACCACGACATTTTTGGCGCCCAACGTGGGGCCCGAGGGTTTGAGATAAGAACAGATCTGAGCGGATTTATGGTCTCTTGTCACAATGCTGATTTATTGGCTCTTAGAGGTTTTTCTCTGGATCTCGCTGTTTCGGGATTTTGCCGGGTACTTTGTGTATGGATTGGATGTGTTTGAGGCTCGGGCTAAAGCTTTTGTTTCACTGTACTTTGTGTCGGAGGCTTGTAATACGGTGGGGCTCCAGCAGCAGGGGGGGATGGACGTGGCCGTGGACTTGGACTTGTACCAGGCCGTCCCGCTGCTCTTCGCCGTCCTTGTCTTTATCCTCGTCGTCGTCTGTGTGGAGCTGCATGAAGCCAGGAAGGAGCGGCCCCGGGAGCTGCCGGCAGCTGAGGCTGCCAGGGAGAGCGGCACGGGGAGCCAAACGGCTGTGGCAGAGCAGCGGGAGCAGGCGGGGGAGGAGCGGAGCAGGGCGGTAGCTGAGCAGGGGGATCAGGCGGTGGGGGGGATGAGTCCTGCGGCCGTTCCCGATCCTCCGACGGCCGAGAGTGTCCCCCGGAAGTCGCCCGCCGACCCCCAGCAGGATGCAGGAGACCACGCAGCACTTCCCAGCAAGGCAGAGGAGGAACCGAGTCCTGCCGCCGTTCCGAACCCCGCAGCATCCGAGAATATTCCCCGGAAGTCACCCGCCGAGCCCCAGCAGGATACAGGAGACCAGGCAGCACTTCCCAGCAAGGCAGAGGAGGAAGATCTGGACTCGGGAGAAGAGAAGCTGATAGTGGGAGAGCTGGCAAGCAGGGCAGCTACATCAGCCCCAGTGACAAGTGCAGCAGCATCATCTGAGAGTTCTGATGGTTTTGAATGGCTTTTGGGTGCCCTTGGGACCTGCCTGCTGATTGTGATGGTGGTTGGCATGTTGGCCCATACACAGAGTGTGTTCTACCCACAATCATTTTGTCTGATCCCAAAAGTTAAGCAGAGTCAGGTTTGGGTCTTGTCTAAGGTTAGACAAGGATATAGGAACACCAGGAGACTGTCCCCAAGGCTGGACAGTCATGAGTGGCAGGGCATGTGGGACAGTATGGCCAGGTATCTGATCCACTGGGCCCCTCCAGTGCTTTGGAAGCATTGGAAGTGGAAGGCAGCTGTATGGAGTCCCCAGCAGCAAGCTGTAGAACTGCTGAAGGGGACGGTGAATGATTTTGAGCCTGGTGGGCCCAGATACTTCAGGCTATCAGTCCAGAGATGCAACATAGAGATGTCTCATGATCGAGGGGTGGACTTAAGAGTGATGGTGTATTGAAAATGTGGGATCTGGGCATGACGTGAATGGTATGGAATAAGGGGTGGATAATGTCATGGTTTGAACATGTTTTGAGGGTGTTTTTGTTCAAGGTTTTTTTTTTTCCAGCCAGGTGGAGGAGGGGAGTCCGGGAGGAAGGAGAGACAGGGCACCTGACCCAGGCTAGTCAATGAGGTATTCCATACCATAGCACGTGATGCCCAGGAGGCATACTGGGAAAGAGAAAGCTGGAGGGGAGAGCTCTGGAGAAAAATGGAGGAGGGAGCACATGGTGCTCGGCCGGGCAGGGTGGAGTGAGTTATGGGTCGGTGGCTGGTGGGATGTTGTATTCTTTTCACTTGCTGTTTGCTGTATCATTATTATTTGTAGTAGTAAATGGCAGTAGGGGGTTTTGTGTTATGCCTTAGCTATTAAACCGTTCTTATCTCAATCCGTGGGGGCTACATTCTTTGGATTTTCCTTCCTAACTCTCCGGGAGTTGGGGGACTTGGTTTAAACCACGACACCAGCCCATGCTCTGATGAAGCTGCAGGAACAGCCTGGATGTAGGTGTTCACGCCTGACTTTGTGCAGCCCAGTATACTGTGCTATTCTTTATTGTGTTTATCTCCTCTTGTTTTTCACAATAACAGACATACTCATCTGCTCCACTGGGATTAAATTCTGACAGCTTGATGCCGTTTCTAGAAGAACATTCTTGTGCCTGTGGAGTACCAGTTCTGTTCTTCCTGGTTCATATACTCTTCTTTTGGCACTGGTTGTATATTCAATCCATCCAATTTTGTCATTGTGTTTATCCCAAAACTATTTCTATCTATTTTCGTGGGCTTATCCCAGGAACTTTCAAGAGCTCCTTTTCCATAGCTCAATGGAAGGTTTTACAAATCACTTGTACCAAGCTCTGCTACAGGTTTGCGGAATTTTTAATTTCCCTAATTACAAACTTTTTATTTGTCTTTTGGTACTATAAGCTGTCACAGATCATTTTGTTTGAGAACACAACTCTTATTCCCAGCCATAACAGGAAATTTGCTGTCAATATTACAATCCTGTGAAGGTCATAGCAGAAAGGGCAATCCAAGAAGTTGTAGAATAGCTCCACTGTAAAGGTCAAGCTTATATGTACTGAACTGGATGGACTACGTACAGCACTCTAGAGGCTCAGAATAACATGTCTGAGTAAATCAGTAATGAAACTAAAGCCAGAGGTTATTTTTGGACACAAAGGTCCAATGTGGTCTACCTGAGGTTGCTTTTGACTAGGATTACCAATTTTACACTAGGATCACCAATTTTACACTAGGATCGTTCAGGCTGCCTAGAACACTGTGGCCTTACAGCATCTCTTGTCTTTGAAAACAAGCCCTAACCTTCCTCCAGGGCTAAGGTATTTGGACCCAGCCGTTATGGTAAGCAGATACAACTTACCAGAAAGACTTACCTTCATGCTAAGCGAGTAATCATCTCCTCCACAACAAAGGCACATTTTCAAATTTGAGATTTCATCAGAGGTCATGATATAAAGTTAGTTCTGTTGCAAACAGCTCCTGTACACAGTTGCTTCTGTGTAACAGCCTACAGGCACCAAGAAGGATTTACTATTAATGTTTAGTGTACTGCTAAGATCTTGTCTGAAGATTTTGTTGCTGTTGACTAAGTACTATTGCTTTGATGGCAAGCAGATGGTACTTAGAGGGCCATGGTTTTAGTCCTTCACAGCAGACATGCAGAAAGCTGTAGAAGTGTCTGACTGTACATTGCTAGACTGACATATGCTGTTCCTTGAAGTCTTACCTGTTTTCTGTCTTCAATGTATTCATGAGACATTTCCTTTTTATGGCACATAAAAAGCATCTCAGCACTTCAGCATCTAAGCCGTGTTTATCCTTGCAACCTGCCACGAATAGGAAAGCGTTTTTATCCTTGCATTTTTTGTAGAGTGAAGAATTGCCAGGAAAGTATTAAGTGGCTTGTTGAAGATCACAAAGCTATTACAGGCCAGGAAATCCTAAATCTGAAACTCATATGGTAATGATGATACCATCCTTCCTCCAAGACTGTGAGAAGAGGCACTTTCTAGCATTAAGGGTCAGCCTTACCAACAGGCTGTCTTGTGGGCCTGGTGTGACTTGGCAGAGCCCTTGGGCAGTGCTTTCAGTTGGAAGTGTGTGCATGCTTTTGTCTTTGGAAACTTAGCTCTCAGAGCCATTTGGTGGAAAGAAACATGTATTTTCTCTGTGTTTGTGCTTCTGAGGAAACCTGGTTAGAGGCAACAAGCAGCAACAAGAGCTTTGGTTTGTTTTTGCTAGGCTATTTTTAGACATAGGTGTGAGACATAGGCATTTTCTGTGCATTGCATCATATTTGCTGGCTGCACTTTTATCTCCTGATGACCCTGAAGCAGCAAAGCTGTGCTTGTTCAACACTCAGTTGTTGGGAAGCAGCAGAAATGGTCACCAGTTTGAATGGTCCCAACCATCTGATTTCCAGAGCAGGCTTCAGAAAACAAGTTCTAGACAAGGTTTTCTGAGGCACTTGTTGGATGAGAGGACAAATTTTCCTGCACGGCCTGGCTGTAAAGTTGTAGCACATGTAGGTGGTTTACTTCACACTTTATGAGAGTCTCCTAATCCATCTGCCTTTTCTTTCTTCGGGCCTGGAAGTGTGGTTGGCCACAGGGAAGCATTTCGGAGTTGGAGTGACTGTAATGGGATCTGTCCTAAACCTCATGTTATTCAACATTGCTATCAGTGACCCTTGTTCCAAAGGTAAAATAGCTTCTGCTTAACATTTTGGGCCACCACAAGGATTAGTGGAAGTTGCCATAAGGATTAGTAATTACTGCTGAGAACAGCACACTCAGAAGAAGTACACCCATTTAAACCAATTTTCAGTGTATTAAAACTAACTCATAAGTGGGAGGCATCCCTGCCCATGGCAGGAGGGTTGGAACTAGACGATCTTAAGGTCCTTTCCAACCCTAACTATTCTATGATTCTATGATCAAAGACAGGGGGCTGCTGTCCCTTCTTACCACATGGGACACCTTGGGCACCAGCATTGACCTGGGCAAGGTTAAGGCAGTGATTCCCCCATGAGGGGCTTCATTCTCTCAAAAGAGGGTTGCAGAAAGGCTGGTCCTGCCAGGCCCACCTCAATTTAGTGCATGCAGAATCTTGGATCAAAGCATTGCTATCTGTATTATCTATTAGAGAAGTGATTTACTTGTGGTGAGCAACACTTCGGTGGGGAAAGAGTAGTGGCTATTAAAAGAGTATTTAATGTAGCAGCGAAAGGCCTAAGTGCTTGGAGCTTTAGTGGATGATATTTCTGGAATAAACCATAGAGGCAGGAGATGGGGTTTCTTTTTCCTGATATTTTCATACCAAGATTGGATGCTCAGACAGACCAAAATGTCTCAGTCAGACCAAAATCAGCTGCTCTTTGGCCAGGTGAGATGAATCCTGCCCAGCATCCTCCGTAGAGACGTTCCACGTTAAATTGGGTGATGTTTTATAAACCAAGTTGTCCTGGGCCCTCCTTGGATATGATCTCTAAAAGACAATCTCACCAGGTGCCCAAACATCCCCTCTGCCAGATGTGACAGCCACAGGCAGCTGTGCTGTCACCTAATGGGTGCCCTGCAGAGACCCACTACCCTGACCCTGCAGGTGGCAGCTCAGTGTGCTGATCTGCTGGGGCTGCTGCACTGCTTCCACCTTTGAAGGGAGCCTTCTCTAGAAATAGCCCAGTATCTTTAATAATTACACTTGTTTTGTTTGTGATTTAGAGAAGCCCATTTTGAGACTGGCATTTATCAGGTCACTTTCTTGAATGGCTTTTATTTCTAAGAAACATATCCATAAGTATATACCAAATAAGAAATTGCTTTTACACCTCTCCTTATAAACAGATGGGTAGAAAACAATAAAGTTTAGAAATAAGCGTTCCCATATGGACAATGCAAACAAAATCTACACTGCAGGCAACAATTCAGTCACAAAAGAAGCTGCTTTAAGTATTCCACCAGTCATCCAGCCATTAGAGGAGGAGATTAATAACCATGCAGCAGCAGCCAGCCCATCAATCACTGATCAGTGAAACTGTTCAGAAACTTCTTTCTGAAGGGAAGAGTTGGAAACACGAGTGGAGCCTCTGATTAGAGGTAAGCACAGGCTGATGACCCATGAGACCCATGGCTGTGCCCCATGTATGCGGGTGTGAGACAGGTCAGTGTGCAGGTCCAGCAGGCTTGCTGCCCTTGGTGAGGAGGTGACACTGGCTGCTGAGGCTAGCACAAGGGAAAAATCACTGTGTTTGTCAGAAGCTAGAGATAAGACAGACACAGAATCCAACACGATTTCAGTCTGGTGTTCACCTGAGTAATTTAGTTTCTGCAATTACGCCCAAATGCTGCATTGCCACATGGGGGCATGTCCAAGGCTGGTGATGCTTCAGTCCTCAAGGTGTTGTGTTTTCATATTCTGACTGCTGACTTGGAGTGCCAGCAGGTAAAAGCAGAGCTGTCCAGGAGAGTGGGCAGGAGGTGCTAGGCTCACAGCTGTGATGGCTGTGGGGGACACTGACCAGGGCTTCCTCAGTGATGGTTGCAAGCCAAGTGCCAGGAGGAGGCTGCCAAAGCATCTTTCTCCTTGATGTAAATTTTCTTTGGTGAAGTGTTTAATCTAGGTGTCCCTTTCCCAGAATTTTTAATGATATCTAGCACAGGCAGTTGCTCTGGACCACCAGCTGGTATTTAAATTCCTGTTGGTGTGGCACCTTCGCCCTCTTTTTTTGCCTTTCTGTACAGTGCTTTTCTGTACTTTCTGCCGCCTTCCCCAGAGGTGGCTGCCCCTGCCCAGGGCACCAAGATGCTGGCAGAAAGCTTTCCACCACCTTTGCAGATGTGGCCTGTGGATAGGTACTGCATCTGTCAGCAAGGCAGCACAGAGAGTACCCTGAAGGCTGCCTTTCGAGTAAGGCTTATCAATCATTTCATGATGGATATTCCCATCTGCATAAAGTGAGAAGTGATATTTATTCTCTTTTTACTGGTGCCTTAAACTTTTAAATGGAACAGAAAAGAATTTGGTTTTATATGGCTCCTCTTGCTCTTCCCTATTCCAGAGCACTTTTACGGAGCAGTTAAGTTGGGATATAGTGCTGGTAATGCAGTGACTCTGGGAAAATGGAGCAATCTGAACTGCACCATATATCACTGCACCCACTTCTGCTGGATGTGATGCGCTCGCCATTTGATCTTTTTAAATAGCTATTTTGTACTTGCCCTTGATTTTGACCGGTTAAATACAAGCTATTAAATATGTGCCTTGGTACTTTTTTTAAACACCTTTTTAAAAGGGAATTTAGCTCTTGTAAAAGTTGCCAGATTAAGATAGGTTTATGGAATATGCAGTCTTATCCCTTACTAAGGATGACAAGGCATTCAAAGCTTCAGAGGGATTGTAAGAAGCATCAAATCAGCAGCCAAACCTCTCCATAGCTTCATCTGTCCATAGAGCTTCTCTAGTGAGACTGGCCTGATTTGGTGTCCACTTCCTGTAAATAACACTGTTTCCAGGGATAAAGAAATGGGCCTTTTCCTTGCAGGAGCTAACTTTTCAAAACAAATGACAACTCCCTTTCCTTGCAGACAGCTTTATTTACCTGTAAAATATGATGACTCCTGCGTGTTGGGGAGTCATGCAGGTGGCTGCTGTGCCCTGCGGTTCCTCTGCAGGGATGTTGACACTGATAGCAGGGCAGCACAGGGCAGCTCCCCTCAACCAGCCATCCTCCAGAGAAGCAAACATAATTTTATGCAGCTTTTTAACCCGCTCAGTGCTTCAGTGCAGCAGGTGGTGCCTTCTCATTAAATGTGAGCTGAGGCTGCAGCGGCTGCATAAAGCTTTGTGATATTATTAATCCAGAAATACTGGCATATGAGTTTATTAATAGCAATATACTCCTAAACACACTGCTCCATACTGGGTTGTAGCTCTTGTGATCATTCATTTCTTGTCCTCCCATTCTTGCCTTTAAAGTGAAGTGGTAAATAGCTATTTCTGTATCCCAGACTCTTCCCATTAGTCTTCATTAAAGATTATTTCTGTCACTTTCAAGCTGATTCAGTAAAAATTATACATGTATAATTGACGAAACCCCTCTCTCGTTTCCTCTCAGGCAACATTATTTGATATCAAGTGAGAACATAATCCCACTGAAGTGTATGTAAGAGCTGAATTTGGCTCAAAGACTGCACTGTACTAAAAGCTTTCCTGCCCTATTGTAGGTTGCAACCAATATTTTTACTGTAAGAAATCATGAGCTCATTAAATGCAGTATCATACCTCTGAAAAAAACATCAGGAGAACATGTAACAACTCCAGCTGAAAGAAAAAATAATTAGGTTTAAAAAGAACTCCAACCGCCCCCCAGAATATTTAGGGCTGCTATAAAAAGAGAAGCACACTGTATTCCAGTTGTAATCAGTAACGGTTAAATTCTTTTTTCAGACTCTCATAAATCAGAGTAGCCCCACTGTCTTTAATAGAGTTATGCTGAAATTACACTGGTGAAGACAGATCATTTTGGCCCTACAAACTTGGCATTTGTCATTGTAGATCTGGCCCAAGTCCCTTGGAAGACCTCGGGAATATTTGTATTCAGATAATGGGATTTGGATTGGATGGTGTAAATTTAACATGAATCATAATTAGCTCAATTTGGTAATTGTATGGCTCATAACATGTAAGACAGCCCTGTGAACATGGGTCTTGTCGCTTAGGAATGGAAGTGAAGCCATCAAGTCTTTCACTTAGTCCACCTAATTGCAATCAGATTTGATAATTTAAGTAATTACCAAACCAGAACAAGCTTGGGGTGCTGACCTCATATAATGGGTTCTGTCTCCTGATGCCAGGTTTCCAGAGAAGTGATTCTTCTCTTTTACTTCTTGTAAGTCTTGGCCATTCATAACACTCATCTCATAATGTTGGTGTTGTTAATTGCTTTTAATATTTTGTATGCTACAGGAATAGCATTACCTTGCTGTGTTTGCTTAGTTCATTGTGTTCTATACATGTAGTGGGCAAGAGGACACAGAGGTCACAAAGCCTATTTCTGACCTCATTTACATTGGAGGAATTTGATGAACTTTAATGAAATTATTCCTAATTTATAGCAGTGCAGCATAAATACAAGGCTGAGATCTACTGTAATTCGCTCCATCTGCTAGAGTGATACTGCCCATAGGAAGGATGACAGAGAACTGTGGTTGACGTATATGTGTATATTTACATAATGATTCTTCAAGATGGTTGTTCACATTCAAAAGGCAAAAAATACTTTGTGCTCACCAGAAATTTTCTGGAGATGTTATACTGGTGCTGATGACAGCAAAATTTAGCCCGGTATATTTCATGCTTGGAAGCAAAATAACAACCAACACACACATGCCTTTTCTGAAATTCTCCTGCTGTAGAAATTCTCTGTCATCTTCTATACTGATGAAAGGAAAACAGCAACTACCAGTTGGTATAAGGAGAATGAGTTTTCTTCCAGCCCATATCTAAGAGACAAGCAGATGAAGGAAAAGGATGCTTTTGTATCAATGTCACATAAAGGGTAATGAAATTGGAAATAGATTCATGATTTACTGTTCCTCCAGTGGCACACTTAAGTATATGGGAAAATTGTCATTCAGTATATACAGTAGCTGCTTACATAGCATGACTAAAGAAAGACCCTGCAAATAGGAAAGGTCCCAGATGAATAAGGCCTGAAATGGAAAACCTCTGTGACTATAGCAGATAGGATTGTGTGGCTTTTGTGTGCCTTGCTAGTAATTTGCCTTTGATCTTTGGCTAGCAGAAACATTGATTTACTAGGCTGTAAAGCCGCCTTTCTCCACCTGCCATCTAAATGGTTAAAAATCATGTTATAACCATCCTTTCTTCTAGGTCAGCCAGGGTAGCCATCAGCTGGGGAATGGGGAGAAATGGTGGTGTAAATCCTGTTCAAGGTTCCATATCACTTACTATGCCAGAGAAAATTCAAGATGTGTCTCTCAGCTGCAGAACGGTTTCACTATGGCGAGGAGGAGGGTGCTCTATATCAGTCAGGAATGGAAGAGTATTTGCTAGCAGAGGTGAGCAGGACCTCCTTGGAGGGTCATTCAGAGAAAAGCACAGCCCATTAGTGGGGAACAGCCTCATCTGTGACATGTTGGCTGGCCTTTCCCAACAGAGCTGCTGTGCCTGTGGAGGCAAATCCCTTCTCTTTCACATGAATGACCCCAGACTACTGCCGTGCTTTCCCAAACCTCTCTTTTTGTTAGGGTGGGTGGCAAGCAGCTTCCCAAAGCCTTGGTGCTTGTGACTGAATGGGAAACCAGATGAAATCTCGAAATGCTGTGTGGTACTGGAGAGCCTTGTTTCTAAATCTGATTTGAGACCGTACCAGCCTGCTTGAGACGTGATCTCTCTGTGCCAGTGTGCATGATGGAGGAACAAGCTTGGATGTGGGAAACACACAGGCTCTTTGTGTAACCCAGCTTGTAACCAGGTGTGCAATGCAATTTCTTTTCCATATTAATATTCCTTGGGCAGGCCCTGAAACTGTATCTATTTCTTAGATCTCTCCAGTTAATGAAACGGCCAAATACAATCATCTAGCAATAGAATTGCACTTCAGCAATACAAACAAAAAGATCCTAATTTACATTTGTGCCAATACCATTAATGTAAATTGGTTATTAGCTATTTATGCTAAAAAGATGTAATAAAAAGCATAAGGGTAGTTTTATTAACTACATTTTACCCTGCAAAATCCATGCTAGAAGGCAAATTTTGCAATCAGTGATTTTCTTTTCTCAGAGAATATGGCATTTACTCCACCTAACTAACATATTTATAAACAAATTACTACTCCTTTTCTGCACTTTGCATTTTATAACACATCACTGCTATGAAGTTAATAGGACAGCTGTGTGCAATGCCTTTGTAATTCAATTGCAATGTTTGATTGTTCTTTACCCTATCACCCTCATATATATGTAGGAAGGGGTAATTAAAGAAAAAATAGCATTTACAAACAATTATAATGCAAGAATAACAAGGAGGGAAATAGGTTTCAATCATTGCTTTTTAATAGGGATGTGGGGAGGGATGGGGATAGCAGGAAAACAGAGCAACACCTGATTGTCCCTTCTGGTTTTAGTCTACTGATACATCTGGGGGAAGGTTTTCTAAGGTGCATGGGCCAGATTTTCTCTTACATGGTGCTGCAATACTCGTGCTGATGGAAGGGAGAGCCTGTGACCATCTTGATTTCTAGCACAGCCATTCCAGTGTCTTCCTGCATCACCTGGGTCCCCTCCTGAGCCTTTTTACAGCACTTGCTTGAGCACTAGGTCCCCTGCCCCACTAGTCAGGCACACAGGCAGTGATGGCCAGAGGATGGCTGCTGAAAAGCAGAGAAAGGAGGTGGGAAATGACATGCTGTTTGGAAATAAGTGCAGTGGTACAGTGTACGTGTGCAAAGAGGACCCCTGCCCTAGTGCTGCTGTGTAAAATGGCAGTGCAGATTAAAATGTATGAGGTGTGCAGTTCCAGAGACACCAACTGATGTTATCACTGAGGCAGACTTGGATAAGGCTTTCTTTTGGCAGCAGAGCCAACTAAGCAATGCTGACCTCCGGCTCTCCTTGTCCTGCCTCCCTTCGTTAGCAGCAGGTCTCAAAACCAGCCTTCAAAACACAGTCCAGCAGAGCAAACCAGCTTCACTCTGCTGGTCCCACAGCACAGCTGTACCCACACAAACCAGCCGATCTGGTGCAGCTGAGGGGCTGCATGATGGCTGGGACCCCCAGCAGGAGAAGTAAGAAGGAGGAAGGAGTAACACTGGCAACTACAGCCTACATGTTGTGCAGACTGACTTTTACTGCCTACTGCGAGTGATGGACAGGGGGAGATCACAGACTGGCTCTGTGGGGACTTGGACTTCCATGGGCATTGCAAAATTTGGCATCCATGTGAAGGGACATGTGGTGAGGTCTGAGCGCTGGGCTGTGTGGGAACTGCTCCCAGGTGGTGAGAGGCTGTGTGCTTGGGTCTCCATGCTCCCGGGCACAACCCCTTCCCAATGGCAGGCAGCGTGCCTGGGTGAGCACTCATGTGTGCTCTCTGCCCTCACCATGGCAAGCTGCTGGGGCTGAGGCTCTGCTCTGTTTCTCTGCCATGAGGAGCTGTGTTTGGGAGCTGGATCTTGGTACCTTGGCATGGGAGCAGCTCCAGGACATTTTGGATCCAAGGAGTGATTCTGAGCAAACAAATGGAGCTGGGTGTGATTTGAGGGTATAACATAAGCTTCTCTCAGCCACCTGCCTCTTTCAGGGATAGCACATCAGGCCTCCAAACCACACCTTCTGGTTTGGCTTTGCCACCACACAGGTGGTGGTTTCAGACAGGTCCTTGAGTTGCTTGCTCACTGTAACCCCCTTTGACTGAAGCTCTTTTGAGGAAGCTAGGAATGAGAGACATGAAAGATGCATGCTCTTCCTTTTCCAGAAATTAAAATAGTTTTTAATTCAAACAAAACTGCAATATCCCTAATAGAAACTGTGAATTTGGAGGTCATTTATACTATTTTATATTTCCTTAAAGAATACATTTCATTTTGAATAATGATAATAACTTCAGTTTAATGAATTCACATATTCCGGTGGAATTTCAATCTTTCACATTGGTATTAAAGGTTAGCATTAAATTATATTCTTAAATTATAGTGTCATCTAACCCAACAATGTTTGACCTCTAACAGGCTGATGTTAGTTATCTTAAGGCAAATAAACTAGTTTGGATAAGAGGGAGGTAAATCTATTTTCTGTGCAAAGAGACTTATAAAGTTGTGGCTAAATAATAGCTAGCAACTAGCTTCTGTGCATAGAAATATTTTTAACCCCATGAACAATGGCATTTGCCATGTGAGGATGTATAGGAGAGTCTGAGCATATATATCCCATGACACAGTAGTCTGGTGCTCCAGTTATTCTCATAAGGAAGAGCACTAGGCTATTTTTTGTTGTGAGTCATTATCGGAGGCTCTTCAGTTGTTTGCGTTTGGTGACCCTAAAGTACGCTGTTCTTAGAGGGTTGTTTTTGGTAGCCAGGAAGGGAGTGCCATGCTCTCCTTTGGCTACCTGGTTGGGAGTCATAACATTAGTGGCTCTGGCTGTAGGGTAAAGCATGAAAAACAAGTTAATAATTGACTTATGCTCCTTGTTTTTCATTCTCAGGACTACAGACATAGGAATGATAGCATCTGTTTTTAAAAACCCTTTTTATAATCAATAGAATGTTTTTTACATCTCATGTTAAAAACAACAACAGAAATGCTAGGCCATGGAATGGGTGATTTGCTGTCTATTTTTAACAAGTGTCCTTTAAAGAAGGAGAGATCAGACACCACTAGGGGATATCGTGCAGCATTCAAGAAACTTTGTGAATCACCCGCGTTAGGCTGAGACTGCCATTCTTTGTATGACTTTCCAAGTTCACATAAAGGTTATATGGCTACCCAGATGAAAAGCAGTCTCATCTGTTTTTTTTTCCTACCACAGCCTTTTTCCATTACTAAAAATGAGGATTGTGATGAATCATGTCTTACGCTGAACATCAAACACAAGTCTGTAGTCTTCAGTGAGCATTAAATATAGATGTTAATATAAATAGAGAAGAGGGGGTTATTATGTAGGAAGGAGGAGGATAATAGCAAGGCACACGTTAGCTATTTAACATGTGCTTTCTGTCCCTTTGGTATCCTATGTTCTTTTATCTGGGAAGAAGAGGGCAATGGGTTAGCAAGATCCTGGCATAGGCTATAGGCTCTCATCAAAAAATTGGGGATGAGTCACTATAATCTATGAAGCAATTGTGATTCTGCTCTATCTTTGTAAATATCTGAACTCATATTTCACTTTGTACTTGTACAGTTTCCTCCAGCAGCATTTTGTGTTACTGCTAGCACACATGGCAAGAAGGAACCCCTGAACTTAAACTTTTCTCTTTCATGAAGGAACCTGGTTGTGGAGAGCCTGAAGTTGAACCTGGCCTTCCCACCAGCATCTCTGCTCATGACCTCAAGACTCTGATCTTCTCTCCATGCCCACTGCAAGCAACTACAAGCAGTGCTCTGCTCTTCCTCTTTTGACCCAGAGTGTGAACAGTTTTTGTTTTCTGATGAAGGTTTGTTTAAGTGGGCCTGTTTATAACATGCTGCCACTATAACCTTCAACACTATGGTGTTCTGCTTCCTGGGGGACTCCTGGCTGTGTCTTGTCCGGAGCTTGTGTCTCCAAAGGCCTCAGTGCTCAGTCCATGTGCTGGATTTCAAGCCTATCACCCAGTTAAATTAACAAAATTCAGCAACTTCTTTCTCCAAATTGCCTTGGATGCCCCCTCTAGCTGTCTGGCTTGTTGTAGATCCTGGTGAAGGGAACGAACTGTAATGACCTTCTTAGAGTTTGGATCAGCTCCACCATTGCTCCCAGGGTCACTCGTGGCTGTTTCACAGAAAGAGATGCAACACCCTTACATTGTTCAGCCCTCTCTTCTCCTTGCTGCCATGAGGCCTTTCCTTCAGAGGATTCCAGACAGGCAGGGCACCAGCACAACAAGGGAATATTACTACAGGCTGAAAATGGGATGGCTTGAGGGCAGAACCTGAGAGGTGTGGTAGAGAAAATAAACTTGATGGTGCAGGCAACCATTTTGACCAGGCTAAGGTCAGACCTGTCACCAATCTAGCTTCCTTTTCATAAAGAGATGCTTGTCATCCATCCTCTCTTAGAGACTGATGGGCCTTCCTGTATTTCAATCTATATTAAATCACAATTATCCATTTGATTTGACATTTCAATCATCCTGTTCTTCTATTGAGAAAATACAAAATGCCCTTATTCATTAAAACATCCAAACTAGTCACCTTACTTTACAGATTACCCAGATTATGTTGTGCTGAAATAACAACACATTTGTACGTTTTGGGTGTGGAGTTCATCCGATACAGAGTTTTAAAGATCTGATTCATCTGGTTGTTCAAAATTAGAAACTTAACAGTGAGATATAATGGATAAGTCTTCAATTATTACAAGTACTTTGTAAGTCTAGGTTAAGACATGAAAATTTTCTAAACCCATTTAACATGTAGGAAAGAGAATCAGAAGTCATAATTCAAATACAGCCCTTCTAATTAATTAATTTAAAGACACAAAAGGGTCCTCTAGAAAGTCTATGAGGATATTGCTAGCAGAAAAAGAGTCATATCTACTGTTCATATACATATCTTCAGTGGATGTCTTCAATGAGCAGAAGAGCCCTTTATGATTGGGCTTAATTGTTACTCATCAACACAACTGCATCAACTGTCCTGAAGTGGTAGTTTAGGTGTCAGTGCTCTTCAAATACCAGGATATTGAATTAATCATGAAGGGGTTTTCATTAGAACTGGAAAAAAACCTGTTTAGATTTAAAAGATTTTCTTTAAAAAAATTCTGGTCAAGGATCATTTCAACCTTTAAAGGAAGATGAAATGCACATGATAAGCTCAGCAAAGCTTTCTGGGAGCTCCTATTAGCACTGTCTCTGTCTTTCCCTGGAAGTCCTTCTTGCTTTAAGTGTCTCATTTTCTCCCATATTTATTAAGTCTTGCAGTGTGGGACACAACATTCCCTCCTGAGTCTTTGCTTGCCTTTAGCTGCTTATAAAGTCTCAAGTATGTTATGCCACAAAATATTTTTGCTGTGTACTTGCCAGAAACTTGCCACTTGATTTACTTTAATAATGACCACCAAGACTTGTCATCAAAGGCTGAAAGTGTCTTATAACAAAGAGATGCTAGAAGGGTTTTGAAGTGTCTATTAAACTGTAGGGCAGTAGAGTCCAGGCAAAACACTCTGTCAGATACCTTTGATACCTGCCACAGGTTTGAAGTTGCTTGCCCTGGGGATGTAAGCTAGTTGAAGACATGCCCTGAAAACATGGACACAGAAGAGCACAGAAGGTGAGATCCAGTGACTTCACAGAGGGTAGGGAAAACGAGTTTTTCAGCATAATCCTAGGCGTTAGAGGTACAGCACAATCCCCCCAAGTAAGCAGCCATTTGAGGTATGCTGAATCTAATTATGGGAAACTTCTCTGAAATTAACTTTCTGTTCCTGATCTGACTTAAAGATGTGTGTAACTCTTCATATGGTGTGACTCTAATATCTGTTTAGTTTTACCACCTGTGAAACATGAAAACTTGCCAAGTCTGGAAAGACCCTCAAGAGCTCGCCAAGTTCGTCTCCTTCCAGTGTGTTAAGATGGGTTGTTTTTGTGACCATTCCTCCATGCAAGGCTTTGCGGGCAGTCTTTGCAGGTGAGTTGTTCCAGGGCTTCACTATCCTTGCTACTGGAGGGCTTCTCACGATGTCTAGCTTGCATCCAGCCAGCTTTCTGCAGTATGCCTACTCTGTCTGGTTTGCTCCTCTACAGATGTGGGGACAGCCAGTTTGTTTTCTCTTTGCCATAACCTTTTATGTATTTGAAGCTGAATTCCCTGCAGCCACTGTCTTGATCAGTGTTTTGGAGATAACATTCTTCAGGAGTTTGGTGCTCCGGAGTTTTCGGAAAGGCAATGGAAAGCAACAGCTGTCTAAACTCTCCCAGCCACTGCTAATAAACTTCCCACTCTCTGCCCTGAGCCGTCTGATGGCACATGCCGTGAAATGTCAGAGATGGAAAGCCCCTTAGGCACAGAGCCCGTCTTTTCTTTGGAGGATGTGAGTGACCGAGTGTGAATCTGTCTGAGCTGCTGTAATGATGCTAAGTGCAGCTCTGCTTAGCACTGCTGTCCATCCGGCAGCCCACGCAAGCCTGTGATTTTCCTCATACTCAGTACCTGAACACGCAGCCTCTAATCATGTCCAAAATGGGTGTTTACAGTCCAGTTATCACTGTTAGACTTTACTGATACTCTTGAGAGTCAGTTATCAGCATTTTGAATTCCAATTTGCCCAGAAATTGCAGTACAGACTTCCTTTCTTGTATTTTCTTTCCTGTATATGAAGAGATGTAACAATGTGATCAACACCCAGGAGAATTCAGCACCATTACATGGAGTGTGCTGAAAGCACTGTCAGAACACTCTGTGTAAAAGCACCAAAACAATGTCTGAGCATCTTGAGCACAAAAAAATGACTTGATTAACTGATTCCTTATTTAAAGTATTAATTTTAAAACGATTGTTCCACAGTTGAAATCATTGACACTAATAGTAAGAGCTAATTGCTTCAGCCCCACTGATGAGACCAGGAGATGAACCCAGGAATAAATCCACAGGTGATGGGACTACCTACCTGCTGACGGATTCCATTACAATGTGTGTGTTATATATGGCAAAAATATGGGCATAAAACGTATGTCTGCTTGTATTACTACCTGATTCTTGAAGTCACTAAGAATGCAGAGTGACTTCATACTTAAGCTGTAGCTTTTCAGCTTGACTATCTATTGTTTTCCCAAGAAATGTGAAAAGTCAGTAAGTATCCTGAGGTTTGAAGGTGGGATCAGGGCACCATGAGCTGACAAATTGATGTGATTTCAGCAGGCTGAGGGCTTTATCTGGAAGGGTTTTCTAAGACTCATCTGAACCTGCTTTGGAATACCAGAGCCTGTGTTTTTCGATGTACTCCACCAACACAGCAGGGCATCAGTGTGCCATCCATAACACAGGCATTGCACTTTCTCTATTTTCTCACTTGGGTTTATTTACTAGTAATTTTCTCTCATCATGTACCTTTTCTTTTTCTCTTAAATGTCTCCCAGGAGAGATTTCTGCAGGAGCAAAGAAGGAAAGTGTATGCACCTAGGTTCTTGTATTTGACCTTCGTTGAGGTTAATGAGACAATTAATTGTATACAGGGTACTGGCTCTTGGACTGTTTCACTTTGCTGTGTAAACAGTGCAACTAGTAACACTCAGTGGCTCTCTGCACCCTTAAATTAGGCCTAAAAATTATTAATCAGGATTCCATGAAAGCCTGAAGTATGTTTTCAAGCAACAAAGTCTCTCAATAGCAAAAGACAAGAACTATCTGTTAAATATAAATTCATCCCTTCCCTCTCTCTCCTCTCACCACTTCTGTTATTACATGAGATTTAAATCCATGTAATGAGATTTAAATCCACACAAAGTCAGGACCTACAGAATTATTATTTCAGTGACATTTGAAAACAGGGGGATTTAATGTACAGTTTTATTTATTTATGCATGTAATACTTAGCCTGTTGAGAGTTCCTTGCAAGATGCTCAGTTTGCTGTTGCTGAGGAAGCTATAACACAGTAGTGGTTGAGATCAGTGTAGAGTTCAAAATCTTTGGAGCATGAGCATGTTATATATCCTGGCTTGCGAGAGGGTTGTTGCCAACACCTTAATGAAAATACTTAACCAAGTACTGTGATGGATATATGCATTCCATGTTGAATTTCTGTTCCTGCTGTGCTATCAATGAAGGGGAATCGTGGGGTGAGGGGCTATACAGGGTTTATTCCTGTCTCAGAAGCATCAAACAGGGAGTTCCATACTTCTGATTTTCTTGCTCAGAGCAGGGCAGTTGGGGTGCATGTGGGCCTGTGTCACATCCCGTGGATAAAGCTTGTATTCCATATGTGAAAAGAGATGGAAGATACTAGGAAAAGTCAGCTTATTTCATGTTTTAGTGGTCCATGAATCTCCATGTAGATTTACAATATAGCATATAGAAGGAATAGGAAGGAATAGTAAGGAATCTGTTTGCTCCTTAGTAAGACTTTCCTGCTGCTGCCTCATCTCATTGGGAAATGCCTCTGAGGATGGGGTTTGGGGAAACAAGCAACTTGTGCCTTGCTCTGAGAAGTTGTGACAAGGCAAGAAAATACAGAAAACATGATTCTTTCCAGTGTTTCTGTCTATGTGCCTGCTGTCAGTCAGTGAGAGCTCATGGTTCGTTACCAGTGGAAGTCATGAGAAAAGGATGAGAATCATGAAAAGAGGCTGAGAATGGAAAAAAGGAATGGTAAGAAAAATTCTTGGAAGGCACCCTATTGCTGTCTTCTTTTTTTCCAACCTGATACACACTCCCTGACATTGGAACTGTTGCTCTCTAGAACAGACATGGATCAGTTCAACCTCTTTCCTAGTGTTTCTCATCCTATAGGAGAACACAAGATGTTAGGTGGGGGAGGGAAACATAGGAGAAGGTATGCTGGCTAGATGGCCTTGTTAGTGGAGAGTAAAGCAGTAGGAAGGCAGAGGACCCAGAACAGTGAGGAAGGAGCTGGCATGAGCAAGAGATAATCCCAGTCTAAAG
Organism: Melopsittacus undulatus; assembly: GCF_012275295.1. Taxonomy (NCBI): domain Eukaryota; kingdom Metazoa; phylum Chordata; class Aves; order Psittaciformes; family Psittaculidae; genus Melopsittacus; species Melopsittacus undulatus. The sequence goes on along the minus strand of NC_047557.1, from coordinate 23,949,378 downwards.
TGTGGCTACACCTGGAGTGAACCACTTAATGGAGTCTGAGTCTGAATGTATGCATGGCTACCAATGACCACACAGATGTTGCTACTGCTGTCCCTGTTATTTTGGGATACTTTTTCGTATGTGCTTGCTTTTTCTTTCCTTTTTTATCCTTCTTTAATGTATCCAAGAAAACACTTCATCCCAGATATCACTGGTGGGATATATTCTGAACATGTAAAGAATCTCCCTGTGCTGCAGGCATCAGATTATTCTTTATCTTGACTGCTGCTGTGCTCTTGATCTCTTAATATTTATCTTTCATGAGTGTCAATGAAGAATGGGCCTTGTGCCCAGCTACTTATAATCTGACTCTACATTGCCAGCCTGGCACA